>NC_072735.1:36394400-37869209 GCF_026930045.1 Uloborus diversus | reverse complement strand
TATGGGCAGTATATGCTGCAGCCGCGTGATATAACAAGATTGAGACAATGTGCGCTACAATGCACATATATCGCTTTAGGGAATGTTTCTCGAATTACAGCCTAGGCTCCTCTGTAAGCACCACTCATCGCACTAGCTCCATCCATACCCTTGTCCGATTAGACAAGTGGTATCTACTCCACATTTTTTCAACCCTTCTAAAATTGTACCAGCAAGGGCTTTCCCTGTAGCGTCTACTACAGGAAAAAACTGCAAAAACTCTTCTCTCACAATACAATTTTCAACAAACTTAACACAGAGGGACATCTGTTGTACGCCACCGATGTCTGTCGTTTCATCGGCCAGCACAGAAAAGTATGTAGCTTTATTAACCTGCAAAACAATTTTTTTCAACAGAAGATCGTTAAAAGTTGAAATTATTTCGTTCTGGATTTGCCAACTAGTGTAAGTAGCATTGCTGGCTGCTGTCTGCAAGTGTTGTTTTAAGGTCTCATCTCCTGCGTCAACTCTAAATTTTAATAGAGCCCTGAAGTGTCCTTCTCCCTTTTTCATGCTTTCATCCAAGTGAAGAGGTCCAGAGTCTCTGTGCCCTCTTAATGAGAAACCTTCTCTAGCACAAAGTGCTACTGTCTTAATAATTGGTTTCAGTTTTTCTCTATTTGCATGAATTTGTGCCTGCAGACCTTTATCAATTACTACATCAATAGTAGGTTTGGCACCAGTGTAAGTAGCAATAAAATTAACTGCTCTTTCTTTACATGCTTGATGGTACTGAAGAGTTTCATGCCGTTTGAAGTCATCTCTTGCGTTTTTTCCAGTTTTGGTACGCTGATGTTACTAATTTGCCAGCAGAGTGAGATTGCTGCCCTACTCCCGTTGCAAATAAAGAGCAAAATTTGCAAAATGTCCCATCTTCACTAGGCGAATAAATCAACCAATTCCATTCCGAAAGCCACTTAAGTTGGAACTTTAAATTTCTTTTACTTGAGGAAGGAAAATCAAAACTTGAGCCGGGTGTCCAATCCTTTTTCAAAAGGTAAAGTTTAAGTTCGTCATTAATCTGCATGAAAAACGAAAAAAGATGAAGGAATTGTTTAAATTTAATTAAATGTAATTTTAATAGCAGTTGAATGCACGTGAACTTACATAAATAATAATCATCATCGTCTTTATTTTAAGTACAGATTTCGTGCAGTGCTGTACTTAACCAAATTTAATCAAATTTTAATATTCGAAAGTTGGTAAACAAACGAATGTTTTTTTTTTTTTTTTTTTGAACGAAAGTTATAGTACAATACAATAGTGCCAATTTTTTACCTACCTACAGCTTACAAGTATTATATCCAAAATAATATTAGCGCAATGCTCTTTTCCCCTCCAAATAAAATAAAAGCTCTGATACTAAAGACAAATGAAAAAAGAAACTTGGGGGGGGGGGGGGGGTACAAAAATTGGTACGTATAGGGGGGAAACGGAGGACTCATTCGGATTCAGGGGGTCATTTTTCATAAGAATCAGTCGGAATAATGTCAGAAGCATTTTGAAGGTTATTTTTTGCAGCGCAGTGTCATTAACCAAAAAATTTATCTCTCACATGTATATACATATATGGATAAATGGATAATATATTGCCTACCTCACTATCTAAGTATGTAATTTTCAAATAGTGAAGGACTGGGAATTTTTCGACCTGATACCGTGGTTCCTGAGATTACCCGGAACATATATGCACGCATGCACTCTGCTCTTTCTGTTTATTTTATTATTATATATAAAATAAAATATTATAATAGATATAAAATAAAAAAATACTAGAATTAAACATATTTAATTGAGCATTCGGTAACGAAGGTACGGTTCGAAATTTAACCTTATGTTTGGTATTCGGCAAAAAAAAAAAGTATTCAATTTATTTCTAGAAAAGTGCGTAGAGTGAAGAAATATACATAGAGAGGCCCAGTCTATGGTAAAAAGGAGATGAAATTGAAGCCGGAATTATGGGATAATGCTGTGCAAAAATGGGCGGAGCTATAATAACAACCAAATAAAGTAGCTGGCGGATTGGTTCACCTTTTAATTCATGTTGTAATGCAATTTCAAAAACGTGCCTCATAAACTTGCAACAATATCTAAGTTTAAATTAACAACCAATTGAAATTCAGTAATGGAATGTCTTGAATCAAAATGTAGCTCAAGATATTTAGCAAGAAGCTAAGGATCTTGGGATACAGCGGTACAACTTCCGGCTTCAATTTCTCAGTATAGTAGAGCCTCTCTATGTAATTTCTTTACTCTATGGAAAAGTACAATATAGTTTATTTTTAAAAAGATGCTCGCAATGTACAATGAGAAAAAAAAATCTAATTACCTGCTTTCCAGCTCTAATATGTACTCCAAAATCCTGTCCTGAACAATTAGTAACTGATCCTTCAGTGAACTTGGCTGTAAATGTATCAGAGTCCTGGTTCTTTTCACTCAAAGAGTGTGCAGGGAGAACACTTTCCATACAGGTTTTCTCTTTTTTCGATTTTTCAAAAAATATTGAAATATCATGTTTTCTCTTTTTCGTGGGTTTCAATGCAGACATCGTGGAAGATTCCAGATCAAACCTGTTGTATTGCTTGTTGTACTGCACATAAACGCGTATAAAAATGCTAAGTCAAAACGTAGAGCGTGAAAATCAAGATAACAGTAGAACGATCGTGATCTTTCGATGAGAAATGGGAAAAATCATAGAAAATTCGGGGTTGTAAATGTGCCTTGCCAGAGTTCTATGCTTATCTCCTGTCCTTTGGTCCTCTCTGCACGGCTCAGTTGCGGTTTGCGAATCCTGTGGGTAACCCCCAACCCCTTTTATCTTCCCATCAAATAGTGACAAGTGTCCTCCCATCTCTGCCCGTTCCACGTGGAGCAAATTCCTGCAGCGTTTTCCCTCAAATTAGGAGTGTGAAACATACTATTTCAAATTTGAAATTTCCTTTTTAGGTTGTTGAGTAATAAACGGATTAAATTAAAGATTTTTTAAATGTCTTTCTTGCAAATTAAATATCTAAGACAAAAAAATTGATGAGGAACATGAATTAAAAAAAAAGGAAGAATGAAAATAAAATAATAAGATTCAAACATGATAATCCAATATCTATCAAAAAAAAACTTTTTGAACCTAGTTTTCTGAGAACGCTCAAAGAAAATGTCGAAAAACAAGCAGTTTGTTCAGAACCTATAACTTGCTTTTTATGTACAAACATCAATTTTGTTGAATAGATGAACTGATGCTTTAGCTTGTTTCAAACCTTCGTAACGAATAGTTGGAAAAGTATTTTTTAACGATAATATCTTTGATATAAAGAAGAAACCACTAGTTATAATCGGGACTGTCACTTCGAATTTTTCCCGGGGGAGGGGTATATTTACAATATAAATAAAAACCAAAAACAGGAAAACCTGCCCACTTTTTGTAAAAACATTAATTTCCTAAAAGCAAAGGGGAAAATTGATCCCCCCCCCCGAACCCCAAATGACGGCCCTGGTTATGATGAAAACCCATATCAAATTTATTCTGTTAGTAATAATAATTTTTAGATTATTATTTTTTTTTCTTTTCATTTTCTATAGAAGAAAGTGAATACTGAGAGACACTTTTGTGATTCTGAAAGCAATTTCAGTGCAGATTAGAGTATTTTAAAAATAATTTGGCCGAAAAAGTGGTAATAAAAGCAAGGAAGTACTAATTTTTAAGGAAGCTTGGTGTCCCCTCTTGCCTCCCTTATGTACGCTAATGGTGCTACCCGACGGACCCCCCCCCCCCTTCGCCCACCGCCCCCCCCCCCTGTGATAAGCTACTGGATGTCACCGAGTAACTGTACTTTAAAATATTGGGGATTTTTTTCCGAATTGATATTGTTTCATGAACTGAAAAATCCGTTTCGGGTCCTATGTTCTTGCTTCTAGAGCAGCGGTTCCCAACCAATGGGCCGCAGCCCACAAGTGGGCCGCGAACAGCGTGTGACTGGGCTGTGGACACTGGTCAAGAATCAGAACCAAAATAAATCTTGGGGTCTCAATTTCCGTCCTTTGCGAAAATTTCACTTTTTAAATGTATCGTCACTCAAAAGCCAATAACTAATAGCCAATAAGGAACTTGAAGATTAAGATTTTTCATATTTCTTAGGAACTTTCCCCTACAATAGAAGATGAAATCTAATGAATCAGAAACTCCTTCAAAGAAAATTGCCCAAAGAAACTAGTATTAGCTTCAAACTTCAAGTTAGAAATGCTCTTCCTTTGTTGAACTATGGCATGACTAACCAGTGTATTGAGACACTTGAGGGGCGTTTCGACAACATACCTATTTGATTGAGACTTTTGATTGCAGTTTAAAAAAAAAAAATCATATAGAAATGCATTGAATGTTACGAGTTATTTGAGACTAAAACTATCCATGTTCAAACCTGATATCATCTCTCTGGTGGAGAAAAAGCAGCGTCTTCGATGGAGCTTTAACTTAGATGACTTGTTTTCGAGTTTTCTTACAGCTATGCCAACTAAGTGAATGTTAAAAAGTTATTTTCTTTCTTAAAAAATATTTTGAAAAATTGTTCTTTACAGTATATTTACATCAGTGGTGCAACATGAGGGGAAAAGGACTCTTCAGAACTCCTTCTTTTTAACTCACTTTTAATCCTAATACGGTATATTATTTACACTTCAGGACAGTTATGAGCAGATGTCCCCCCCCCCTCAGAAGGTAAATTATGGCTGCCAAATAATATATAGTACTTAGTGGGCCTCAGTGGTGTTTTCTACGAAATTGGTGGGCCGCACAACTAAAAAGGTTGGGAACCGCTGTTCTAGAGTAAAAGCAGCAGCACTGAAAATGTCAAGTTGAAACGAAACTTCGACGCCAGGACCATTGAGTTCGACGCAGCCTATGCATTCCTTTCTCATTGTATCCCGATATCACCTGTCGAATCCTGATCCCGCACACACGCTCCTATTCACGCTTGTTAGCTCTTGAAGGTGGTAAAAAATATTCTAGATTCTAGGCTACGTTCGTCTATTCAAGGTAGAATTCAAGGCACTCGGACGAGTTCGACTATGTATTCTGAGAAGGAAAGAGTTAAACCTCTGAAAATTCGATTGGATAGTTTCACATGACGTCACAGAAAACGATCACGTGACAAAATCACGTTATTCTTTTACAAAGGCGGCACACATGGCAGGTAAAATAGTCATGTGACCTTGGTCAATTCAGTAAATTTCAGTATCATCCGTTCAGTAATTTTTTTAAAAAACCAATCCCGTTTTGAAAAAAAAAAAAAAAATTATGTGAAGAAAAAAAATATGTGCCGGGCGTTCTGGGGGGGGTTAACCCCCCCCCCCCCCCCCCCGTGGCTGCGCCACTGCACACGGAAAATACTAATGTAACCTTACGTAGAAACAAGTGAGACGTTCCGCTATAGTTACATTACCATGGTGCAACCCTGCACAAGCGATGTGTAACTTTACAACAGTTCTATCAGTTAAGTTACTCCAGAGCAGTGGAGGCAGCTTAAGCTGCCCCCGATTTTTTGGGGAGTAAGGTTACACAATTTTTTTTAAAGTTCAGTAATAATTCTGGCAACAGTACTGTATTGCCGCCTGCCTTGTCTAGTGGTCAGTGAAGTCTGACTGTGACAGGAAGGTTCGTGTTCGAATCCCGGCTCGGGCATAGACGTACTTTCTCTCTCCTGTCCTTATCCTTTCTTTGTGTGAATGTGTTGTTCTGCTGTGAATGGTTGCCTACCCTATAAATGGGTCCTTATGGCATGTGTGCACTGCAGAAGTCGGGCTTCACACCAAATTACGGTACAGTTGGAAAAGTGAAGCAGCGCACCCCAAATTGCCGGCATCGCTGGCACACAACAACAGTACTGTATTGGAGATGCACCGAATGGCGGATTCCTTCCGGATTCTTTAGAAAAATAGACTACCTCTCTGCTTTTTAATGAGTTTGATAAGAGATGTTTTGTTTTAATGATTTTTTTAAAAACACTTACGAAAAACAAAAACCAAAAAAAAAAAAAAAAATCCCCCAGAAATATTTGATAGACCCAAATGCCCATTTTTCAAAATTTGCATCACTTATTTTTCATTGCGTATTATTTGGTTATAGTTAGTGATGTTCCCATCAATTTTTCTGAGGGTTTACTATCTGTAATCCATTACGCACAATATGTGCATTAGGGTGGACCGAAAAAAGGATATTTTCGAGAAGCAACTTCTAATTGCAATAAAAAGTTTGTGTATTGCCATACTAAGCATGGGAAAAAAAATTTAAAAATTTAATATTTAAGTCTTTAGATCGCGCATTGGCAGCAAAGTTTGGAAAAAAAAAAAAAAAACGGTAAAAAATGGTCAATTTTCAAATATTTTTATAAAAATCCAAATGTTCAAAATTTTTGTTCCAATCCAATTTAAATGCTTCCTTTTAATTGTCTTTTAATATGTCATTGAAAACGTTTACATTCCTTTACAGTTTTTAGTTCGCGCATTAGCCGCAAAGTTACGAGAAATCAACCAAAAATCGACGTTTTTAGCTTATTTTATACATTGTAGTATTTCTTCTTTTAGATCCCAGATATGTATTTCTTTACAGTAAATGTGCATTGTACAGCTCTTTGCTGAAACTGCAATTATATTGTGTTGCATTAACAGCCCAGAACCCACTATGTGCAAAGTAACTTTCACAATAACTATATGGTTTTAAACAGGTTTCTACGTTTCGATTAATGTGTGAAAATGGACTTACGACTCCGTTTTGGCACTGATGTTTGAAAAATATAAAGGTTTTCATATAATTTCATCTCTTCCGTCTAATACCTCAAAAGAATTTCTGCAGGTTCACTGAATAGTTCCACAATCCATTCCACTGCCCATGTGGATATCGGAATTTTAAGAATACATAAGCAAATGTATAGTTTCTAGAGTGGATAAAATATCCTTGTTTTTCACATCATCACTTAAGCGGAGGAAATAAACAACCTGGCAACTAACTGCTGTAGTTCGAATCTTCAAATCTCAATATTGATAGAATAAATTCTCTTATAGCTATAGAAGTGTTTCTTGATTGGTAGTCTTTTACGTTGAAAAGAAACCCTACTGTAATCCAACTCCTTATTTCGCCTTTAGTGCATTGCCATGACATATAACAATTTCTCAAAAATAACAAAGTTAGCATTTCTTTGAATCACTGGATCCACGAGGTTTGGAAGATTATTACACAACTGACTTGTAGATTTTGCAACTTTAAATAAGTGTACAGGTCCATTTTTCACGGAAGTTTGTTCTTTTCTTTAAAATTTTTATTACATCAAACCATAGAAGCATAATTTTTAGAGATATTATTTACGAGTGCCTTCATTCCACTAGCAGTTTAGTTTAAATATTATACAGCCCCAGCACTCCGTTAGCACACGTTAATGAAAGCTAATAACTCAAACGTTTTAGTTTTTCGGGAGCGAGATCAAAGTCACATTTTCCTTTCTGTATTACATTAACAATATCCATCAAATACTTTTGCTCGCTTTTTAAGTCAGTTTCTAAAACTTCGATTTCTTCCGACCGAGTTCTTTCAAAATTAATAATATTTAATTTTACAAAAACAGTTGATGATTTACCCATAAATCAGTAAATGTTCCTCTTTTACACTCCGGCTGTAGAATAAGTTATTAAACTGGCTATTGAGTAGGTAGGTAGGGTGTTTTAGAATGAAACAAGATATGGATTAATGTGAAAAGCTTTATACTCGCTATCATCAATTCAAAAATTAAATCACAAATCCAACTTCAAAACCTTGATTGAAACATAGAAACTTATTTAAAACCAAATAATTCTTGTGATTGTAAGTTACTTTACAAATGTATGATTACTGTCAGTAACCATTCATCTTGGGAACTGCAGAGTGGAACATAAATTGCAACCACCAACTTGTGGTAGGTTCTGGGTTGTTAATACAACATAATATAATTGCAGTTCCAGCAAAGAGCTTGTATAGTGCGCATTTACTGTAAAAAAATATATAACTGGGAACTAAAAGAAGAAATACTGCAATATACAAAATAAGCTGAAAACGTCGATTTTTGGTTGATATCACGTAACTTTGCGGTTTATGCGCGAACTAAACACTAAATATTTTCAAAGATATATTAAAAGACCATTAAAAAGAAGCATTCAAACGGGATTAGAACAAAAATTTTGAATATTTGGATTTTTATAACAATATTTGAAAATTGACCATTTTTTAACCTTTTTTCAAACTTTGCTGCCAATGCGCGATCTGAAGACATAAATATTATTTTTTTTAATTATTTTTCCCATGTTTAGGGTGGCAATGCACAACTATTATTTTTTTTTTTTTTTTTGTTATTAGAAGCTGCTTATCAAAAATTTCCTTTTTTCGTCCCACCCTAATGTGTATGCGATCATATTTATAATATGTCATAATATGAACATTTTTAAAGCTTGAGGGTATACGCTATATTCTATGTGTCTAAAAAATGTTTGAGAGTATACGGCTTATATGGAGTACACCCTCCTATCCTTATGGAAATCTCACTGGTATAGTTAGTTTATAATCTTGAATGCATCTCGTCCTGCTATTGAGATATACAGGATGTTTTTGAACTCTTGGGCAAAACTTCAACGGGTGATAGCAGGGCCGGATTTAGGGGAGGGCAGGCGGGGCTACTGTCACGGGGTCTCCACAACAAAGGGGACCCCACAATAAAATTTTTACAAAATATCCTAACTTTCACGGATCGAAAATATCGGATATATATATATATATATATCTCAAAATATTCGGATATATATCTAAGTATCAGGTATTTTCGAAAATATGATGATCTTTTCGAACCCTGATTAGGGGTTTCCACTCCTTCGTTGCCCTGGGGTCTCCACACTTCCAAATCCCAGCACTGGGGGATAGTACACATCAGGGTAAACACTATAATAGTAAAAGTAAGGGTCCCAAACGTCTTCCGAAGGAGATAGGCGCCATTAAAGTTTAAGGTCCAAAATTTTAACTAATCATAAAAAAATGAAAAAATTGGTCGATTCGTTTGCGGTTTTCACTATGATTATTCTTTTTATCTGTATTCTCTTGAAAATAAATTTTGAAGATGTAGTGTAAAAAATGCCGATAGATGGTGCTTTAGACTTTGGAGCAACGAACAACTATTTTTTACCGCTATTTTTGAATCTCGTTAAATGTATTCTAATGCTTAGACTTAAAACTTAAATTTTCAACTCAAAATCAGAATCATTGGAAGTGATTAAGTCGCGCAAACTAAACTATTCAGAAGTTGAAATACACTTATGGTCACAAAAAAAAAAAAAAAATGTATGCATCAAGAATAAATTGAGCGGCAACAAACAAACTCGGCAGGAATGTAGTTTGGTAAGAGATAACTTAAACTTCGTCGCCAGTGAGGAAAGGATAAGCGCGCTATGCGCATTCAAGATGCGCATATAGGTACGATCATAAGTGGGAAAGCTTGTGTCAAAGGGCACTTCAAACGAAACTGTCGAGTTGTAAGGACGCTATTGTGACTAGGACGAACTTTTAGAGCTATACGAACAATAGGGAAGTTGCAACCAATTAAATGTTCATATTTTGGCTATTGGATATTGTTAATTGACCCTCAAAACTAAAAAATTCACCATCGCCGAATTTTAAAACACCGTAATTGATTTTTAATGAATTTTAAAAAATCCACGCGCAAAAGTGCGCTCTTCTGAAGCGTCACGAGCTTACGTCACAGGGCGCTAATGGACAGCCTTCCGCCGAAGATCCCTTGTTTTCGCTAGGGACATTTTGAGCGAGCTGATATTTTTATTTTTTAGAAATTCAGTAATCCTTTTGAACACACTATGGAGGCCGGATTCGTTAAAGCACAATCTAAATAATCTTCCTCAAGTAATATCAATGATGATATTCGAATATTTCCAAGAGGATAAGAGGTTTAATGTTCCAGAAACGCGAGGAGTTAAATGCGAGGAGATAAGCCTTTTACGTTTCGTCTTCGAAGTCGAATGCACGTCCTTCGGTTTCTCCCCTATCGGAAGAGCGCATGACGTCACTTCCTATGCCATTTGACGTCACAAGCGCTTGAACTCTAAAAATTAATTTAAAAAAACTACTTATCGTATCGCAATTTTTTTTTTCACCTATGATGTTCATACATCTCTATCATATAAAAATTAAAATGGAAAAATCGAAAACTTCCCTATTGTTGGACTTTTTGAACGGACATATAGTAGGTCTCAGAGAAGCAGGTTGGTTGTACGCTCGTTTCAGCCCCCCACCTCGGTCGGAGCGATATGGTAGTAGCTTAGTGTAGGCGAAAATAAATGAATTACTATTACGGTCGGTTAAGGCATTCTAGAAACAGAAATGAGCGCGAAGATCGCAAGTCATAAGAGCGGCCACTACTAGGGTTTCCAATCCCGATCCCACAGGACTTTTAGCAGGATTGGTCCCGCAGGATTTCGCTCACAATCCCGCAATTTTTTTCCATTCAAGTGTTGTCCAGCTTTTGCCGCTCATGAAACGATTATTTTTACAAGCATCATCTGAAGTTTGAATCTTCTTCCTGGTATATCTGCAAGATGAGCAAATCGTTGGTAAACCTATGTGTCTCATATGAACAATGGATTTACCATTTCATAACACAATAAAAATGGAGTATATTTTTCTGAGATTGGTATTCTCATTCGAAGTATCAATTTTCATATGTTCATCAATTGAGAAAATGCGTAAGCATTTTAAAAATTATCACTAAAATTTAAAATCCAGTATATTACGCTTAAAAAAATAGAGAAAGTGTATTACATGTTCTAAAACCCGCTGAGTAGCCTGAGTGCGATGTAGGAGCAAGCACTTCTGTAAGTTTTAGTAATGCACTCAAAACCTAAAAGTTACAAAAAGTGTACTCTAAAGAAGAAAGCAATGAAAAACCGCACATTATTTATGTATTCGGCACGACTTTAAAAGGGGTAACAGAAACTTTTATGAAACACAGGATGACTCTCATGACAGTGCAGTAAGTTAAGCTGCTCAGGGGCGTGCACAGAAATTTTGGGGCCCGTCACAAATAACTTTTACCGGATCCCCTTCATATTGTTTATCCCAATATTTCACCAGTCATTTTAAAAATATTGGGCCGACTTTAGCCTCGGTCCCGGGCCAACAGGTGTCCCTTCTCCCCCCCCCCCCGCCCCCTATGCACGCCCCTGAAGCTGCTCATGTTTTGAATTCATCTTTAAAGTGAGAGGTAAAATTAGCGAAGTTATCCAAATACTTTTACTAAGTCTGCAACTAGGTGAAATGGTGAAATCTAGCAGTATTCACCCCTTGCTGTAATGAATCAAATTCACTGATACAGTGAACAACGTTAATGAAGCAACAAAGGTATTATCAATGCAAGTTAAATTGGATACAGCAAAACACATATCCAAAAGACATCGTTTTTGTCCGAAATTTGCAGTTCTTGAGAAAAACCCAGCATGAAAAAAGAAAAATCTATTTCAGAAGGTAATGAAGTTAATGCGGATCGTTTTCTAACTGTCCACAATTTCTTAATTTTAGTAAAACCAATTGCAGTGGAGCCACAGCACGTGTTTTCATCAAGCGCATTATTTTTAGACTGAAAACTCTTTACCATCCCATAGCACACTTTTGCTTACCGAACGATTGTTGCTAATTAGGATCTGACTTTGTAGTGCTTTACAATTGTTGCACGGAATTCACAAGAAGACTAATAATTCAAGTAATAAAAACAGTTCATCCTAAAAAGCACAACCTTTTCTCCGTCATAAAAATTTTTTGAAGAATAAAGTCAGTCCCACGGGATTGGCCCTTTACAATCCCGAAATCCTGCGGGACTGAATTCGGCGCGGGATTGGAAACCCTAGTCACTACCGTATCAACAAGGTCGCTAACATTACAGAAACTGATGGTATCAAGAAAAACAATCCGGAGTAGACTGGAAGACGCTGGTATCTCGAGTCGGCGTCCATTGCGATGGATTGGATTTTCGTCGATTGGATTATTGCTACACTTGATTAGCTGGGTTGCGACAGATAGTAGACATGTTATCTTCAAGGATGAATCCCAACTTAGTCCCAATGGTCATAGTTAACCTATTTCACTCCATACTACGTCGTGTTTTGTCTTGCATAGCTGTTAGAGGAGGCTATACTACTTCCGGTTTTGTAACCTTTATTGTGTCATAACTTCTTAATAAAATCATCTTTTGTTCTGAATTTAATCTTTTTCATATCTTCTCATAGACTACATGCATTTTAAGTTTCATGAAGATTACTCGTTTCCTTCTGGGTGAATGTATTTTTTTGTAACAAAGTGTATTTCAAATTCTGAACGCAGTTCAGTTTGCGCGACACTTAATCAATCTCAATCATTCTGATTTTGAGTTGAAAATTTAAGTTTAAGTCCAAGCATTAGAAAACAATTAATGAGATTCAAAAATAGAGGTAAAAAATAGTTGTTCGTTGTTCCAAAGCCTAAAGCGCCCTCTATTGGCATTTTTTAAACTACATCTTCAAAGTTTATTTTCAAGAAAATACTGTAAAAAGAATAATTTTAGTGAAAATTGCAAACGAATCGACCAATTTTTTCGTTTTTTATGATCATTTGAAATTTTGGACCCAAAACTTGAATGGCTCCTATCTCCTTCGAAAGGCGTTTGGGACCCTTTTTTATTATATTGTTTGTCCTGATATGTACTATCACCCCTTAAAATATTGCCCAAGAGTTCAGAAACACCCTGTTATAGTGCCTAGAAAGAGTAGTGTGCCGACCGACGCTTTTTTCCCTTCGATTCTTGAAGACAAATTGTATGAAAACCGCTAGAGGGCAGTGCGGTCGACGTGTACGTTCAATTTCGCGGTGTTTACATTAGTAGACGTGGGATTTTGTTACAATTTAGTTCCGCGTTTCTCTTTTTTACCTTTATTTCGTGAATATTTCATGAAACAGCGTTTAAGGCTTTTAATGGAGGCATCAAAGTTGAACATTAGAAGAAATAAAGCTTCATCTTGTTTCAAAACAGGGTGCAAAAGTGGATACAAAACATTCAAGGAAAAAGTTACGCTTTTTAAAGCTCCAGCAGGTGAAGAAAAATTAAAGTGGAATTCGTTAATTCCCAGGTTAGATAAAGTTTTTGATAAATATTGCTCAATTTGTGCTCTGCATTTCGAAAAACATTTTATTGAAACGCATTTTAAGCATATTATAAATGGTGAGGAAGTTTTGATTCCTCGGGGAAAACCTTTTTTGAAAGATGAGGCAATTCCGACAATTCTGCCAACATACTTTACTAAAAAATTACCAAAGAAAAAGTCCATCAGGAATTATGCAGTTAAAAAAAAATGTTCCCTGTTTGAAAAAAATAAAACTTGATCTTTCCGCAGATGAAACTGAAATAACCACGTATAAATGTATTATAAATGAAATTGTTCATATTAATTTGCCTAACAAATAACTTGGTTTGTATGAAATTTAAAAAATCTCCAAATATTGTAGTTTTTGTATATAATGAAAATTATGTGTAAAATAATACTGACGATAAAAAGAGCATTATTGAAGTAGACACAAAGACAAGAATGTTTTCAAAACAAAATTTTACACAATTGGCTCTGAAAATTTGATACTTATATTTTAAGGCAAATGTATTATCAATCGAGATGGCTTAGGGCGCAGTTTGTTCTTGTTTTTAATGCCACTTGGGAGACTCAAGCCCCATATTCATGTAGCCAGCATGAGTTTAAAGCAGAAAGAAGCGACCCCTGAGTCAATGAGGCCCCTAAATAAAAAAGAACCCGACTCGGGCACGGTATATGGTAGCACTACAGTTTATAGGTCTGGAGAAATTTGGGAAATCCTCAGCAACGCTACGCCTGGTAACTGTTAGCGACGACCATAAGACTTTCGGACGAACGGAATCAACGAGCACGTAAGTTATAATTAAAAAAAAGTTTTTTTTTTCTTGAATTTCAGCCATTTAAAATCCTGTACAAAATTGATAAGAATTATTGTTAGAAGCCCTCATAATTTTAATTAGTTTCAAGAATTTAGAAGCAGTTTTATTTTGGAACTAGCGGTACCCGCACGACTTTGCACGGAGGAGAAAATTAAAAGGTCATTTGATTAGCCTGCATATTTACAAATAATGGATGGATGATGAATTTTCTCGCCAATTGGCTATGTTCATTCGCTCTTCCCATGTTACGATTCCACGTCATGATAATTTCGTAATTTACTCGTTCATCTTATGATAATTTTGCTTCGGAAACTGTTCTTAAAATTGAAATTAAAAAAGAACAAAAAGAATTTTCGAAAAATCGCTTCGAGGTGCACACCCCCATGCTACAAACTAACTTTGTACCAAATTTCATGAAAATTGACCGAACGGTCTAGGCGCTGGGCGCGTCACAGAGATCCAGACAGAAATCCGAACAGAAATCCAGACAGAAATCCAGACAGAGACTTTCAGCTTTATTATTAGTAGAGAAATAAGAGACGTGCAGCTATTGAATACTTAGAGGCCATTCCTTAATTACGTAAGGATGATTTTGGCAATTTTTGACCCCCCCTCTCCCCATGTTAGGGTACGTAATATTCCAACCCCCCTCCCTATTCTTACACAAGATTCCATTTCGTTTTTCAAATTGATAAAATAACAAATCTTGGAATCGTTATTAAATTCACATTATTAAATTAAACCTTTTGCGTAAAGAAATAGTTACTGAAAAGTTAGAATCTAAACTGAATGTTTTACAAAAAAAATTTTTTTTGATGTAATATTAATTAAATAAAACATGCCATACACAATGCGACTCTTTTATTATATTTTACACTATAAATTCTTTGTAAAACAAATAAAAAAACATCTTATCCTAACACATTTCTTACCTTCCAGACGCAAATGGAACATAATCTCTGCCAAATCACTTGACCGCGCAATTTCTAATGTGAAATACCGACTTGGAAAATATTACGTAAGAATGAGTTGGACCCCCCCCCCCAAGTAAGGGTACGTAGAGGCTTTTTCAACCCCCTTCCCCCTTGGGACCCTCACGTATTTAATGAATGGCCCCTTATAGTCTACTATTTTCATTGAAGATAAATTAGCATAAGGTAATTTTATATGCTTCAAAAAATAAATGAACACCCGTGTAACAATTAGCACTTATTACAGAATTTGTCTTTTGCGCAGAAATAAGTTCAATCCAAAAAACGGGATTTTTAAACTGCGAAATCAGCATGCAATCGCTGATTTAAAACGAGTCTGATTGTAGGCACTATACTATAACCCTGTATACTATATTCAAAAAATATAACATCTTAACGGATAGTTTCTACATTTTAATCTAAATTAACCATCATCTTTTCTCTAAAAATTCAGCGTCTTCCTTCTTTTTTTTTTTTCCCCTAATATCAGTGCTTCCAACAGATTATTAATTTTTTCCAAGGGAAAAAAGGACTTAAATTTAAAAAAAAGGAACCAAAAAAAAAAAAAGAAGGGACCTCAAATTTTTCTGTTAAGGTTAAAATTCGGGACTGGCACAGGACCTATACACTAACAGCAATCAGTGACGGCCTCTTTGCTGATTATTTATAATCGACAAATTTTAGCCAATTAATCGGCATTTTTTAAATATTTTAGAATTAAAATTACATTTGCTTGGAACAAGTTCCCATGCTGAATGAATTTTAAGCAAATTAATTGGTTATCATCGCGTTTTAGTAAAATTACCTTTGCTCAGAACAAGTAGCAATGCTGAATGAATTTTAGCCGATTAATTGGCTTAAAAAAATTGCTTGTTTGTTGAAATTACTTTTGTGTTCAGAACAAGAAACTGAATTTCAGCCGATTAATTAGCTGAAAAATTATTAATTTTTGTTAAAATTACTTTTGGGCAATTCCACAGAAAAGGGGAAAAGGTGGCAGAATTTTAAAATAATCTTTTTCTCACAATTTTGGTATCAATGGAAAGGTAATTATCTGAAGTGTATGGAAATAACAAAAAATATGCAACAAAAGCAAAATTAATTAGAGTTTTGAGGCTTCAAATCAGGTTGTTATGATCATGTTCTTACGAGTAACTTTTTTTATACTACTTAAGAATGGCTGTTTGATACTTAAATTGTCGCATTTTTCAAATATTCTCTCTAAAATATGCTTCTCAGAACTCTCTAGAAGAGTTATATACAAAAAAATTGCAGTTTAACTGCAAAACTTAATTTTTAGGGATTTTTTCATATAAGGCATTTTTGTAATTCTACGTCCGACACCAAATTGGCTGAAAATTTATATTATGTAAAATGGAGTGGAGATTTTTACAAAATATTTTGTCTGCAAATAAAGATTTCATATGCAATTAAAAATAATCATTTAAATTAAATTTCAAAAAACTAGTTATGCTTAAATAAATGGTCAGAAAAATTTCTACGTCCGACACCAATATTTTCCTAACTGAAACTAGGTTTATAAGTATACGAAAATTCCTGGTTAAATTAAATAATTCACACATGCTATTCATGCCTAATTATGTATTTATATTTATATTTTACATAACATAAATTTAAAGAACATATACACAATATTTTGACTGGGGAAAATATCTGAAGATAAGAAATGAGTCTCATATGTTTATCAATAGCGATTAAAGTAGTTATGTATAAAATTATGAATATTTAAGAAGCATTAGGGTTCTCAGTTCAAAAATAACACTCCTCCCTTCCCCAGTTTTCACTTAAAAACTCTCGGGTATTTTTGGTGAACTCACAACAACCCCTGTTTGTGCCTAGAAATGTTCAGTTTCGTTTTCAACAATTTGTAACCAACATCCAAATTTCTTATTATTTGTTAATAAGTTAAATTTTTCTTCATTAAAATTCTACAAATCAACCTTCATTTCTTTTCACCCTAGAGATTGAGTTTTTTGTTGTTCACATAGAGATTGTAAAAAAAAACAAACTTGACAAAATGCGTCTAATCTCTCTTGTTCTCGTTCTAGTATTTTCCTTATTTTATGAGTGAAGACTTAAAATACAAATTTCCTGGAATGGTATACAGATATTGATACATTAGGGGTGTCCATCTCCCCAAAAACAATGAGATCACCCCTGCCCCCCCCCCCCCCAAATCCCTCAAGAACACCCAGAAAAATAATATTTTGTCAGAAAAACAAAGAAATGTCTTGAAAAACATTCCTTGTAAACAAGTTCTATGACATAACTTGGGTCATGACCACCCCCCCCCCCCACCCCTTCCTACATTCTTTTTGCATAAAATTTTTAGTTTCAAATTATTTTAATTTTCACAAAATTATTTGATTTTTCCACAAAAAATGGAGCCCTGGGAAAAATTCTGCACAGACTCCTGTTATGCATATTTTTCCCTTTTTTTATGTTTTAAAATACCATACAATATAATTCCATAAAAAAATTAAGAGTTAAACAGTTTTTTAAGATGTTTATTTCATGTCAGATGTTGTCTGCTTTGCACATTCTACGTCCGACACCAACTATTCTACGTCCGACACCAAGCGAAAAAAAAATTTTTTGTGCTATTTATCCGTGAATTAATTTGGTGAAAAAGGAAAAAATTATTCATATTTCAGCTTTACTTTTCAACATTCAAGTAGTCAAAAAATCTGAAAACAGTTCATTGAGCTGAAACTTGGGTATTTTCAACTTACGTCAATTTTCAGTTCCCCTTTCATCTACGTCCGACACCATGAGGTTTTTTATTTTTAATATTTATAGTTTAAATTTTTTTTCAGAAATTCTATAAGTTTTTATATTGTTCCTACATACATAAGTATTGAGAAAAAAAATTGGCTCAGTTCATCCATTTTAACTCTGAAAAATATGAACCTTTATTAGTAAATTTCGTGCAAATTCTACGTCCGACACCGTGGAATTGCCCTTTTGATTATTATTATTATTATTATAATTATTATTTTTGAAGAAGAAGAAGAAGGGAAAAAAAAGTAAAAATGGAAAATAGAGGTTACATGGGAATTTTAAAATGAAACTGAAATTTTAAAAGAGAAAAGGGAAAAAAAGGACCAGGTTTTGGGGGGTAAAACCCCCGGACTTTTAGAGACTGGTAAAGAAGCAAGTAAGAGGGGGGAAAATATAATAAAATCAATTCTTTCTAAGGTCAACAAAGAAAAAAAAAGGAAAGAATTTTATTTACTTTTTACTAAGTAATTACAATTAAAATTTATTTGAACTTGAGTGGATGAATAAAAAGTATTTTATAAACGACTGAACGAGATACGTATATAAATATATATGGGGAGAATGTGAACTGATAGTCGGAATTGAAAAAGGGACTTTTTGGGGGGAAATGATCAGTTAGGTCAGGAGCCTTGTAATTCATGTACACAGTATACCTTCTGCTCATTTTACAACTATAACACTGCCCAGTAGCAACCTCCTGCAGTTAAGTAGGGTTATTTTCTGAAAGGACTGCTTCGCAGGGAAGAAACGAAAAGCATTGGCGCGGAAGGATACAAATAATCCTCTTCAAATACTTCCCCAAAACACCCACGCTTTTCTCTCTGGAGCCAGAGCGACGCTACATTTCGTGGATGGGTTACCTACTCTTACATTAAAATTCTTCTCTGCACCCCATATCGGGCCGAATCCCAAGATATTTTTTCGAAGGAGCATCACTCTAGCTCCTCCCACCAAATAAGCCACGCCTATGGTATACATTTTCATGATATTATTGATTTTGTGGCTCCGCCCGCTTAAGGACCAGAAAGCTAAATGCTATTCTCTTCGCAAATGGTGAGAGACCACGAGGCATCAAATGCAGCAGGGGAAAAAATTGCGATTGTAATGTCAGGAACATGAATCATTAATGTAAGAAACATCAATAATTTAAAAATATCAAAACGGTGAATTTTGTTTTGATGCCTAAAGTTTTGTTTAAAATGCCAAGTCGAAGTCGGATTTTTAGAGATGGTGGTAATGCGTAATTTATTATGTACATGTAAAAAAGATAGCAAAATGCATAGAGTTTATTCAAACACAGATATTATGATGAATCACGAGGGGACAATATTTTGTTTTGTTGTAGAGCGAAAATGATTGAAATAATGTAAATCAGGGTTTCCCAACCTGTGGGTCGCGACCCCCAAGGCTGTCGCGAACAGGCGCGGATCCAGGATTCGGCTCAGGAAGGGGCACTTTTTTACCAATTTCGGCGCCCCTACCACCAGGCGCCCCCCCCCCTCCACAACGCCAAATGAATTCATATAGAGGGAAAATCACATTTTTGTTTGCTATCCACATCGTGTTTAATTTTGAACATTCAGCAAAACTACTGGAACAGCATTGCTACTGGAAGCAAAAAATAATTTAAATCAACTAATGTAGGACATAATGTGATTTTATAGTGAAGTTCCCAGAACAGGTGACACCTAGGATGTTAATGTATGGTGCCCCTCTCCCCTTCGCTTCAGCTAAAAAAAAAAAAAAAAAAAAAAAAAAAAAAAAAAAAAAAACGTAGACCAAGGTGCTGGGATTTATTATTGCAATAAAGGTAATTGGTGCGCTTAAAGTTTTCAGTGTAAACAACTGTTTTAGCCTTAATAACAAAATGCAAGGGAGATGCGATGGGGGTGATGCTTTAAGGGACTGTCCACCCACTATTAGCGCAATTTCAGTTGATCTTCGATGAATTTAGCGGAAAGGGAATAGGGATTCGTCAAAAATGTTTCGAAATTGTAGTCTTAAAAACGCGATTGCATTCTATTTTTATTGACGTAAGGAAAAGTAGAGGGTTCAGAACTCTCTCCCGAAAGTTGAAGTTCCAAGAACAGCAAGTGCACAACTTGAAAATAGTTTTTTTTTTCGATAAAAAGGGGAGGGGGAGAGAGAGCACTTTTAAAAATTTTCCCTCTGACATATGGTATATTTAATATGTACACACATTAAGAAAAACTAACAGGACCGTTGGGAGGTCAAAACTGGGAGATGATCTTTGGTAATGTTAAAGAAGGCAAATGTTCGGGGCCCTCCCCAGAATTTTTTTTGAAATTTATATCTTCAAAACGTGATTATAGACTGCCTTTGTGACGTTAGAGAAAGAACTGGGGTTCAGGAATTGTCACCGATGCAAATAGACTATTATCAAACGGTAAAAAACTCACCAGAATACCAAGAACTTTTGAATTTCTGGAATACCGAGTTTTTGAGTCGATTTACCACCCCCACCCAATGTTTCAAAATTAAAGCTCCTAAAACGAAATTTTTGACAATTTGAAGATATCAAGGAGTGGGGATTCCCGGGGGAGGGGACTCTGCTCTGGAAGTTTTTCGAACATGAAGTCCTTAAAACAAAGGTTTTAGACTTTCTTCAATGATGTTAGAGAGAAAAATGCAAAGGTTCATCCCCTTAAAATTATCGAAATTGTAGCTTTAAAAACACAATTTTCATCATTCTTTATTGATATTAGAGGGACGGATTTCGAGGGCCCCTCCCCAGGAATTTTTCGAAATTGAACTCTTAAAAATGCCGTAGTAGGCATGATAAGTTAAGGGCCTGGTAATTTTTCGAAATTAAAGATTCAAAATTGCTACTTAGACGATCTTCGGTGTTGTTAGATGGTGGGATGTTCGGGGGCATTGATAAAGTTAAGGGCCTGGTAATTTTTCGAAATTGAAGATTCAAAATTGCTACTTAGACGATCTTCGGTGTTGTTAGATGGTGGGGTGTTCGGGGGCTCTTCCTCCTGGATAATCTCTACAAAATTACACACCAGGAAACAAAATTCGAGACTATCTGTAATGATTTTCGATGCGGGGTGGGGGCTTCGCGCACAGCATTCTTATTTTCAGAAGGGAGGCGGAACAAATTAGCTGACCAAGAATCTGCAACTGTTAAAGATTTTTTTAAAAAATAATTAAAATTTTTTTCCTAACATTTCTTTTCAATGTTAAAATAACTTTTCTTTCCCTAAGACAGGTTCATTTTTTCCTTTCAAAAAGAATACTTCTGAAGAAAAAAAAAATCAACTCAGCATTCTGGGGTAGGTACGGGCCCTGTATACTCCTCTGGTTGCGCTACATAAGAAAAGACTGTCTTTGGCGATATTGGGGAGATGAGCTGTTCGGCAGCCTACTTCCAGATATTTTTCAAATTTTAAGTCATAAAGACGCTATTGTAAACTATCTTTCGTAATGTTGAAATAAGGGATGGGGTTTATGTGTATTTTTTTTTTTTTTTTTTTGTAAAAGTTTCATGAACGCAATTTCAGATGATCTTCGAAGATGCTTCGCAAAGAGAGGTTAGGAGGCTCTCCCTTGGAAATTTGGTCGAAATTGGAATTCTAAAGACGTAATTGTAGATCTCTTTGATGACGTTAGGCGTTAGTGGAAGGGTTTGCATTTGGAAGTTTCTCCCGAACATTTTTCGAAATTGAAGTATCAACAACGCAATTTTTCACGATCTTCGGTGATGGCAGAGAGGGGAGAGGTTCGCCCCTTCCCTCGGACATTTTTAAAAACTAAAATCATAAATAAATACACAATCGGAAGCCAGCTTTGACGATAGAAGAAGAAATGGAAATCTGAAACTCTCTCCCGGAAATTTTTCGAAATTGAAGTCCCAAAAATGCAATTTTTGATGATCTAGAGGAGGGCCGTCCTCGCTAGGAGGACCTCCACCGCAGTTGTTTTTATTACTGAATGTTTTTATTACTGAATGAAAAACGCAATTTTAGATGATGTTCGATATTAAAAAGGGAAAAGGGGGGGGGGGCGGTGAAAGTTCCCATGCGGAAATGTTTCAGACTTGAAGACCTAAACCTTTGTTATTAACATGTGGAACCAGAATACGTATAGTAAAGGTTGAATGATAAAAATCAATCGCTCCTCACTTGAAAAATTTCTGTATCCGCTGTTGAGAACGGACAATTCTCATGATATTGTTCCCCTAGGGAGACGCAGACGCGCCCCACTCCTCACTGGTTGAGGAACGCAGTGAATGAAGTAAAAAAAAATTAAAATGTCTTTCTTTTGCACTCAATTTCAAAACTTCCCCTAAATTTAGAGGGACAATCATAAGATGCAGATATTGCGCTTCTTAGGAAGCGCGGGCGCCCCGCAGATCGAGAATCGGTAAATGAACCAAATAAATTTTCCAAATGTCTCTTTCTTTTTTACCCAATTCCAAAACTTTCCCAGTAGATGTATAGGAAAACTCATAAGTTGCAGATATTGCGCCACCCAGGGGCGCTGAGAACAGGTGAATGAACCAAATAAATTTTCCAAATGTCTTTCTTTTGTTGTACCAAATTCTAAAACTTTTCTCCTAAACTTAGAGCTAAAACTTATTAATTGCGAATATTGCGCCCCTTAGAGGGGCGCGGAAGCGGCATGTTGAGAACATGTTGAGAACCGGTGAATGAGATAAATTTCCCAAGTATATCTTTCTTTCTTTTGTACCTAATTTTAAAACTTCATCTCTAAATTTCAAAGGAAAACATGTTAGTTGCGGATATTGCGCCCCTAGGGGAACGCGCCCCACTCAAGACAGATTGAGAGCTGGTGAATGAACCAAATAACTTTTCTGAATGTCTTTTCTCTTTACCTAATTTCAAAACTTTCCCCCTAAATTTAGAAGCAAAATTTATAAGTTGCGAATATTGCGCTCTTAAGAGGTGCGTGGAAACGCCCTACTTACTATTGGTTTAGAACCGGTAAACGAGACTAATAAATTTTCGAAGTATCTTCCTTTCTTTTGTACCTTAATCCAAAATTACCCCCTATATTTAGAAAAAAAGAAAAACTCATAAGTTGCGGATATTGCGCACCTAGGGGACGCGCCCTGTTCCCCGCACATTGAGAACTGGTGAAAGAACCAATTAAATTTTTCAAATGTCTTTCTTTCATATCAATTCTAAAATTTTCCTACCAAATTCAGAAAGAAGGCTCAAAACTTGCGGATATTGCGCCTGCTTGAGGGGCCAATGGAAGCACCCCACTTCACACAGGTTGAGAACTGGTGAATGAGACTAATAAATTTTCCAAATATCTTCCGTTATTTCTCTTTGGAATGTAAATTTTCGTACGGGGGCGCCTTCGGCGCCCCCTTCCCACTGGCGCCCTTGATTTTTCCAGGGAGGGGCAATTGCCCCCATTGCCCCCCCTTTGGATCCGCGCCTGGTCGCGAAGCATTTCTTAAGGGGATCGCGACATTATCCCTAAATTAACTACTAGACAACAGCATACTAGAGTAGCTGATCGCCAACGTCCTCTAAGATTATCTTAAATTTTGTTTTAGGGACAACACATTTCAGCCAAAGAGTACCGAATTTTTCTCCCTCTTACATCATCTAAAATTCGTCTAAAATTTTGTTTTAGGAACTTCAAATCCGAATAATTTCTTTAAGAGATTTTTTTTTTTTACCCCAACCCTTATCCTGAAAAATATTCCATAATTGCGTTTTAGGTCTTAATTTTGGCAATATTCCGGGGAAAAGCCCCGAACCCCATCCCGTCTCGTAATTACATCAAAAATAGCCAAGAAATGGGTTTTAATGATTTTGATTTTGAAAACAGTTAAAGGAAAAGTGCCTACTGTCCCTATTCACATCATGAAGCATCGTATAAATTTTCGCTTTTAGGCTTTAAATTAAAACAAAAAAAAAAAAAATAATAATAAAATAAAAATCCGGGTGACGGTCTCCGAACATTTCTTTTTGTTATCAAAGATAACCTACTATTCCGTTTCTTGGACTTATACTAAAAAAAATTCCTCGGGAGTACCCCCAATCCTTTTTTCCTCCATGTTATTAAAACTCTTCTAAAATTTCGTTTTAGGAACTTCAATTCCGAAAAAACTGCGGAGGAGAGGCTCCAAACCTTCTTCCTAATGTTTGCAAAGATGCCCTGTAAATGCGTTTTTAGGATCTCAAATTCAAAAAATTTCCGGGAAAGGTAGCCCAAACACCTTTCTTTCTCTTAACTTCAACAAAGATCGTCCACAACTGCGCTTTTTTAAGGCATTTCATTTTTATTCTTCAAAAATTAAAGAATTTTCCTCCCCCTCCCCTATGGTGAAAAATTGTCTAAAACTTTACTTTAGGACTTCGGACGCGGGGTCTTCGAGCTTGAACCGTTCATAAAATCTCTGAACCTCTCCTCTTCCTCCTCTTAACTTCACCAGATTTCGTGTAAACTTCAGTTTTAGAAATTTAATGTCGAGCATTTTCCGGATTTTGACCTTCGCGTATGTTACATTTACGACTATAGGTCCATATTGTTAACTCTCTCCTCCTTTATAAGGCAATTATTTTAATTTGACTGCTCATATGCTAGTAATGACCCCCCCCCCCCTAAGCCAAATTCTGGAGTTTCCTTGTCCCTCTCTTGCTTTGAAAAATATTGAGTGTCTATCAAACGCCCTCCTCACAAGTTTTTGACCTCGCAACGGCCTTATTAAAATAAAATGCTTTCATTCACTTCAATGAAAGTTGGTGACACCAAAACTATAGATTTTCATGACATCGGCTCCTCTGAACACAAATCCTGCATTCGCCACTGCTAGGAAGCAAGACTTTTCAAAGTGTCCAAATGCATGTTTAACATTGTAGTGACTATCTTGGTTTTTGTTTCTACAAACACATTGTGTTTACCCATCTTTGTCTTTACTAATAATAAAGCTGAAAGTCTCTCTGTCCCGAGGATGTCTGTAGGATGTCTGGATCTCTGTGACGCGCATAGCGCCTAGACCGTTCGGCCGATTTTCATGAAATTTGGCAAAGTTAGTTTTTAGCATGGGGGTGTGCACCTCGAAGCGATTTTTCGAAAATTCGATCTGGTTCTTTTTCTACTTCAATTTTAAGAACAAAAATATCATAAAATGGACGAGTAAATTACGAAATTATCATAGCGTGGAACCGTAACATGGGCACAAACCAATTGGCGAGAAAATTCACCATACATTATTTGTACAGGCGAGCCAAAAGACCTTTTAATTTTTCTATTACGGGCAAAGCCGTGCGGGTACCACTAGTAAAGAATAAAATCACTCAAGCTCCCTGAGTTATTATGTAAAATATACACAATGTATACTCATATGCACACACACACACACACACACATGGAGGAGGACACATTGGGGGTCGCGAGTTGTTTAGTTGCCGAAAAAGGGGTCACAACATGAAAAAGGTTCGGAACCACTGCGGCGTTAGTGAAATACCAAACGATCTATGAGAGAGCTTTTCTATGCTGACGCGTGTTTATTTCAACGCAGCGATTTGAAATGTTACTTGCGAATGTAATGCAATCTCGTCGCAAACGAATTCTTGTAGATATAGTATACCAAATGTTTTTCTTTTAAATTCCTATTTTTACGGATTTCTTTTACCACTTGTTCTGCAACTTTTGTTATATAAAAGGTACCGGCTGTCATTTCCCAATAGAAAATAAATCATCCATGCACTTAGCGGACCAGCAACAAATTGAAGGAAAAAAAAGAAGGTTGTGAACTATGTAGAATTAATTTTTATATTTTCGTCAAGGTATCACTTATATTCTGGAAGCTATAAAGATTTCTTTCAGGTGTAAACAATTTTATTTGAAGCTTTTTGGTTCACAACACGCAGATTTTTCCGTCACCCCTTTCCAAACTTTCAGAACATTTAACAGCATACAAGAGAAATATAATGCAAGAATTTGAAATTAAAATATTTAATTTCAGTGCTTATAAGTGTTTTTTTTTCTCTTCAAATTTGGTGATATTAAATTAAAAGGATGCATTTTTTCGACCCACAAACAAGAAAACTTCTATAGAACAGTGAATTTGGAGAAAATCTTACAGAGAAAAAACTAGCCGCTTTGTTTTCTCAATTCTAGGATTTTTGAACAATAACGCTGAAGTTAGTGCAACAATGCAAGACTTACAGACATCGTTACAAAAACATGAAGCGATGAGGCACAACGTTACTTTAAAAATTAGTATTAATTCACAAAAGGAAAAGTTCATTTTTCGTCATTGGCCTTTACAGACCATCTTCGCAAACTTTAGGAAGAAGGTTTGGAGCCTCTCTTCCGCAGTTTTTCGGAATTGAAGTTCCTAAAACGAAATTTTAGAAGACTTTTAATGACATGGAGGAAAAAAGGATTGGGGGTACTCCCGAGGAATTTTTTTGAAGTATAAGTCCAAGAAACAGAAGGTTATCTTTGATAACAAAAAGAAATGTTCGGAGACTGTCACCTGGATTTTTTTTTTTTTTTTTTTTAATTTAAGGCCTAAAAGCGAAAATTTATACGATGCTTCATGATGTGAATAGGGACAATAGGCACTTTTCCCTTTAACTGTTTTCAAAATCAAAATACTAAAAAACCATTTCTTGGCTATTTTTGATGAAACGGGACGGGATGGGGTTCGGGGCTCTTCCCCGGAATATTTCCAAAATTAAGACCTAAAACGCAATTATAGGATTATTTTCAGGATAAGGGTTGGGGTAAAAAAAATTTCTCAAAGAAATTATTAGGAATTGAAGTTCCAAAAACAAAATTTTAGACGATTTTAGGTGATGTTAGAGGGAGAAAAATTCGGTACTCTTTGACTGAAATGTGTTGTTCCTAAAACAAAATTTAAGATACTCCTTAGAGGACGTCGACGATCAGCTACTCTAGTGTAGGGGAAGGGGGAGGGGGTTAGCTGCAGCCTCACAGTTCCTCTCCTGGATTCGTCCCTGCGCTCAAGTATTGATGCTACTCCAAAATGATGCGAATTTTTCCCCTAAGTTTTTTACTTTTTTTAATTTAGGGATAATGTCACGACCCCCTAAGAAATGCTTCGCGACCCCCTTGGGAACCCCTGCACTAACGACTGACGCGAATTAATTCTTATCAGTGATGGTTCTAAAGTAGCGCAAGCGCATCATGTGAATTGGTCGTAGGCTGCTATATACTTCTGATTCTTAAAATTGATGTTTGAGCTTCTTTGTACAAGTACAATAAGCAAGGGTGCATGAAAATGACACAGAGACTATCTTCTTTACTAACAATGAAGCTGAAAGTTTCTCTGTCTGGATCTCTCTTTGTCCGGATCTCTTGCCGGATCTCTGTCTGTCTGTCATAATCTCTGTGACGAGCATAACGCCTAGACCTTTCTGCCGATTTTCATGAAACTTGGCGCAGAATTAGTTTGTAGCACGGAGGTGTGCACCTCGAAGCGATTTTTTCAAAAATTCGATTTTATTCTTTTTATATTCCAATTTTAGGAACATTTTCCCGAGCAAAATTATCATAAGATGGACGATTAAATTACCAAGTTATCATAACGTGGAACCGTATCATGAGCGAGCAAATTGGCGAGAAATTCACCATCCATTATTTGTAAATGTACAAACGCGAACCAAATGTCTTTTTAGTTTTCTACTACGGGCAAAGCCGTGCGGGTACCACTAGTTACTAATAAACGTTAGTGTTACACGCGCACCCATATCATTTGCCAATTTTGATTACAATTAAGTAAATAATTCAGGGCCCGTATTATTATCAGCTAGAAAGTTTCCCGTCAAGGCATGAAGTGTGAAAATTGCTTCTACACTTCTACATTTTAACGATGCAATTGCCTGTTTGATGATATTTTGGTAGTTGAAATTTTAACCATAACTCCAGCGGATTAACACTAAACTCTTGTAGAGAGCATTAATAGTTGACCACTTTTTCGTTTCTTCACTCTCCTAAAATGACAGTTTTACCAGTAAAACAGTTAAGTGACCGGGTGGGGTTCAGCCTTCTCAAAATGAAGAATTTCCCTCAGGGCCGTATCCAGGTTGTGGTTTATAGGGTTGAAACCCCCTCCGAAATTTTTCATCCAAAGAAATGATATCCATTATTTATTTGTTCATATTTTGGTGACAGAAATATTGTTATGATTATTTCAATTTTATTTGTGAAATAAAATTACTATGATTGAAAAATTGTACAAACTCATTGTGTGTTTATGGTAATTATTGAGAATTTCATTTATTGTGTAACAATGTGGCGTTTTGTAAAAACTTCCCCTCTCTCAATTTAGATAATCTATTGTAACAAATATCAATAGAATACACATGAATTTGATAGACCATATAAATGTTTCAAAAAATGTGTCTGGTAAAAATCCCTCCGAAACAGAAGTCTGGGTACGGCCCTGATTCCCTCTATGTCAAACGTTACCAAAAATTATTATCAAATTATCATTCCGTGGCGCGAGTTTCATTGTCGATGACGTTAGGAGCTTTACTCGATCATTCGCTGTTATACATATGAGGATGTTGAAAAGATTGTGTCGCACAGTGTGATTAAAAAAAAAAAAGTTTCTTACAAAATAAAATGTTGTGCTTTGCTCAGCGTGATGCAAACTCCAGTTGGGTTTTTCTCCGAATCGGTAAATGCTACCGTCTTCTTTATCTTCTTTAACTTTACTAATAATAAAGCTGAAAGTCTCTCTGTCTGGATGCCTGTAGGAGGTCTGGATCTCTGTGACGCGCATAGCGCCTAAACCGTTCGACCGATTTTCATGAAATTTGGCACAAAGTTAGTTTGTAGCATGGAGGTGTGCACCTCGAAGCGATTTTTCGAAAATTCAATGTTGTTTTTTTTCTATTCCAAATTTAAAAACAAAATTATCATAAGATGGACGAGTAAATTACGAAATTATCATAACGTGGAACCGTAACATGGGTACAAGCCAATTGGCGAGAAAATTCTCCATATATTATTTGTACATATACAGGCGAACCAAATGACCTTTTAATTTTTCTATTACGAGCAAAAAGCCGTGCGGGTACCACTAGTTTATATATATATATATATATATATATATATATATATATATATATGTGTGTGTGTGTGTGTGTGTGTGTGTGTGTGTATATATATATATATATATATATATATATATATATATATATATATATATATATATATATATATATATATATATATAAGTACATTTCAACGCTTACTTTGATTGGCTTAGATTTTCCAGTATTGAAGACTTTCACTCAAATAAATCAGAGACTCGTTTATAATAATGGTACAACAAAACGTTAGTTATTTCTTTTTACTTCTCTGCACAAAAGATTTTTTTTTGTCTCTTTCTTCTTAGTTGGTTATTCTGTTTATAAAGAAATAGTTTTGCAAAAATTTCATACAATGTTCTCTGATTTACACTAAATATCATACGAAAAGAACAGGGTATAAATCGGAGCGCTTTATTGATAAATCAATCATCAGAAAATTGCTTCACACTACAGTAAGAAATATGCACTATAGTAGACTAGGGGGCTAACGCCCCCTGCTCGCTAACGCTCGCCAACCCCCGGAACTGCTTACGCAGTTCCTTCGGATCGCTTCGCGATCCGAGCTCGCTACGCTCGCTCACCGGTCACCAATTATTGGTCTAGCTTTATCTCTTTAAAAAAAAGGTAGTTTTTTTTTTTAAATATGGATATTATAACACTTATGATTTTCATACATTCAAAAGGGGACAATTACTTTGACATGCAACTCGTGCATTGCATTATTATAAAGCAAAAGTTTGCAATTCCATTATCTTTTGATAGAAGTATGCAAAGGAACATTTTTGTACTAAAATTACAAACATAATATATTCTTTGTTTCCTACATTTACTGAATGCAAAAGAAATTGCAGTGAAAAAAACCCTACAATGTTAACACACTTAAAAACATTTCATGGTCATTAACTATACAATGTTCAGTGTCAAAATATGTGTGTACATATGTTTTAAAATGTCTAACAGTTGCAAAGAGCAAGCAACTTCTGACATTCTCGGAAAGCAGTGATTTAGTAAAAAAAAATTTAGAATGAGTGTTTTAAGAATCAAGAAACCAAATCCAGTGGCACGACAACTTATGAGGGCCAAGGCCTACTGTACCCATCTCACTCCTTCTGACCAAGGCCTCTGGGGTGCTAGGCAGATGTTCCGGTTAAGAGGTCAGCCTAACGCGGAACCCCCAGGGTTTAGTTCCCAAGCATACTTGGTACTTATTTTATCGACCCACTGAAAGAATGAACAGCTGAATCAATCATGCCCAACCCGAAGATCGAACCAGGACCTGCAGCGTGGAAGGGCTACCACTGAGCCTCTGGGCACCAGAGTACTTGAATATAATTTACGAAGAAGAGAGCAGTGGGCTACGGAGTCTTTGGATGAAAGATGTGAACGCAGATTGGTCAGAAATGCTGCTGATACGCTAAGGTGCACAAATGCACACCGTCTTCAAATCGAGAGAATTCCGCAAGTGTTTCCGATTACATTTACGGATTAATCATGCACTTTACTGGAGAAAAAGGGTTGACCTAAGACTGATAATTATAAAACTGGAGAAAAATATTATTGTAGCAAAAAAAAAAAAAAAAAAATTATTCATTATTATATAACACTAATATTTGTCATACCTCGGATACCATTTATTTCATCCGATAACAACGTGCCTTTTAAATTCAAATTTAAACAATTTCCCGTTAGATTAGCCTTCCTAATGACTATAAATAAAGCAGAGGGTCAAAATGATTTTGTGAAAACATATTAGCAGTAAAATCAGGTTTCATGATTCAATTTGTTGCTTTACTTTGCCACTGTGGTTCAGTTCTTAACAACAATGCTATTGCAAAAGTAAGTGAAATGTTTCGGTCTTCACGATTCAATTTGTTGCTTTACTTTGTCATTGTTATTCAGTTCTTAACTTCAATGCATTGCAAAACTAAGTGACATGTTTTGGAATGAGAATTGTCCAGTAAATTCATTTAATCTATGCGGAATAACATAATACAGTGAAGCACGGTTTATACGTTTCTCCTCTATTCGTTTTTATCAATTATACGTTTTTTAAATTGTCCCTGGAGGGTCTAATATATATTTTCTTTACCAATTACACATTTTTTCATTTGTAAACTTTTTTCATAGTCCCTTTAAAAACGTATAAGCAGTGCTTCACTATATATAAAAAAATGTGGTTGGAAAAAAAACTTCAGTATTTACAGGTTGCAATTAGTTAAGCTTGACCACGAAAAGAAGGCGGATGACCTTGAAGGGAAACATCATTTGCATCATTTGTAATAGGTAGAATCTTCCAGAAAGCACCAAATAGTAAGAGGCATGGTCTTGATAATCCTATTTATTCCAAAATAATAACAAACAACCAATTACAAATGATGTTTTTGCATTAAGGTCATCCACCTTCTTTTCGTGGTAAGCTATAGCAGGGCTGTGGAGTCGGACTTGTTTTATGGTAAAGGAGTCGGAGTCAAAGGTTTAAAATTTCAAGAGACGGAGTCGGTAATTTTCTCTCAAAATTCGCAGCTCTGCCAATATTTGCGGAGTCACAGCCGGGGTCAGACTAATTTTGGATAAAAGAGTCAGAGTCTCTAAAAATCCTGTAGTCGGAGTAAGACATTTTTCCTCCGACTCTGCAGTCCTGGTGAGTGGGGAACTTTTATTTTTTGTAAGCACTATAGTTAAGGGAAAAACCTTTCGACATCAACATTAACTTTGCAAATGATTTTTTAAAAAAAGAAGAAAATCATAATACTTCTCTGCATACACGATAGAAAATTTCTGGGTTTTCAGATGGCTCTTGAATGCCTTACATATGACATGTCTATGACTGAAAAGTGGTTTTGTTAAATCTAAAAAATTTTTATCAAAAGTTTGACCCTGTGCGTTATTTATAGTCATTAGGAAGGCTAATCTAACAGGAAATTGTTCACGTTTGAATTTAAAAGGCACGTTACTATCGGATAAAATAAGTGGTATTCGAGGATAAGTATCAGTGTTATTATTAGCATTTTTTTAAAAATAAAATAATATTTTTCTCCAGTTTCATTACTATCACTATTATTTAAACTCTTTTCTCTAGTAAAGTGTATGATCATACCGGAAATGTGTTTGAAAACACTTACAGAACTCACTCGATTTGCAATTCGCGGTTCACGGCGTGCGTTTGCGCGCCTAATCCTATCGGCAGCATTTCTTACCGATCGGCGTTTAAATCTTTCATCTAAAGAGTCCCAAGCACACTGCTCTTTTCTTTGTAAATTATATTCAAGTGATCGAAAACACTCATTCAAAAATCAAAATTCTAACGCTAGACATCTAATGCTAGATGCGAGTCTGCAGCACTTGTAAACAACGATCGTAAACAAAGCGGATCGTTACCAATGGAGAGAAAGAAATAAAAGCTCGTTTTGCGCCACGCATAAGCGTTTTATATATATAGATACTGTTAAGTAACAGTACCAACGATGGTAATAACTATTAAAAAAAATGTAACGTTCGGAAAATAACACATTTTTAAGCGGTCAAAACAAAAATGCAAAATATATTTATATGACTTCAAATCTTTGGTGCAAAGGAATGAGAGTGTTTCCTTCCGTCAAAAGTACTACTTTTAGTCGCTGAAATTGATAAGAATAAGCAAAAAAAAAAAAAAAAAAAAAAAAAACATGGGGCCAGAAAAAAAAAATTTATTTTCCCAACGCTTGATTTTAATTTTAATTAATTTTTTTAAATGTCCGATTTTGAAAGTAAGGCTTGGTATTTATGACGTCACAAGTGATGCACTTTGGTGCACTGAAAGCTTACGTTTGCTGTCTACCGCGTTTCCAGCTTTTGATAATTCAGTAGCGAATTAAACATTGCGCTCTACGCTTGCTATCAACCACATTGTTGTCAGTACACGTGAGTAAAGAAGCAAATTAAATATTGTGCTCTTCGCTAATTGCATCAGTGAATGGCATTTCATTACTTGTGATGTCATCTGCAGAAGCATAAACAATAAAATTGCACCGTTTGAAATATTTGTTAGAAAATACTAAACTTTGTCGAATTATTTAAAAAATGGTTAAATCCTATGCTTTTAAACATGCTCTTTCAGAAAAAAATACTTCGGAAACAACCCCATTCTTCAATCGGATATGATTCAAAACATAATCACTTTCATAATAACTGCTGAATCATAGCGCTCGAAGTTTAATAATATTTTTAAAACATTCAGGATTAATAAAAATTTTAAGTATGTGCAATAAAATGAAAATTGACAAAAAAAAAAAAAAAAAAAAAAAAAAAAAAAACTGAAGAAAAGAATTATTGCCTGGGACGCACCCGGAACGATCATGTAACTTGCTTTCTACAAAATAATGCGAAGAAACGAAGCGGAAATCTTCCGTGGGCAGGTAATGGACAATAATCGCAAATTTTTCATTTTTAATTTTTCAAAAACATTTTTGTCATTTGCTGTATACGTTAGCTTTATCGCACAAGCTTGCTCTTTTGGTTTCCGTCGTAGAAAAAAAAAAAAAAAAAAAAAAAAAAAAAACCGTCAAATTCCAACATTTTCCTAGTTTTAGTACAGAATCCAAGACGCGTTTCTTCAAATATCATGAAAACTTATTTTTGCAGATACTGCCGTTACCACGGCAGAAATAAAAAAATGTGGTAAAATGAAAACAAACATTCTTGATTGTTCGAAAATTTTTCGAACGCAAACTTTCACTAACAAATGTCAATAACAGTAACAATAAAACAGTAACAATTTCCAAACTGCTCTTGAAAGCTAGAAACAGATTTAAGATAATTTTCACATGTGAATAGTTTTTTAAAATAAGTAGTACATTTATACTTGCTAAAAAAAAGCAGTCGGCAAATGAGTCACTCTAGCAACAAACGAATCATATCCGAGACTTTGAAATTTTTTCTCAATTAAAAAAATTACCGCCAATTAACCCTATTTTTTATTGATTATCCATTTAAATCTGTAATCAAGTATCAATTGCTTGCTCATAAGTTTTTATAAAGTTTTTTTTTTTGGAATAAAAAGGAGAATATTATGTGTCCTTAGCTCACATCATTGGGAGTTAAAATGCAATTTAAGATCTTGCTCATACGTAACAGCAATATATAATTCGCAGTTCTGGAGCTCGAATACGGGAAACTTGCGGTGATTTAAGTAATTAGCCAAAGAGGTAAAACATTTCAATTTTGTGCCGAAAAGGCTGATGTCTCATCGAACTGGGGGGGGGGGGGTCTTGGTTTTACCTCTTTCAGCCGCTATTAGAGACTGCAGTGCCCCCTAACAGTTAATTTGACTTTCGCGGACATCTCATTTCATTTATATCTTTTACATAAAATGTAGTAAACTTTTTTTTTCTGAAAAAAAAAAAAAAAAAAAACCGTGTGCGCTAAAAATAACGCAGTTATATTGTCTATTCTGTTAGTTATTTCAAAAGAAAACTAAACAAGTACTACATTAATCTGGGATCCTTTTGAGAAGGCTTTTAGTAATAACTATCAGTGCCCGCACGGCGATGAAAAAAAAAGCTCTCTCCTTGTTAACCGTAGTTTGCAAAAAGTAGTGTTTGCAAAAAAAAGAAAAGAAAAAAAAATGAAACACCTCAATATTTTAATTAAATTAAGTACGCAAATATGTAACGTAAAATACAGGGTGGTTATAAAATAAAGTGAGATGTTCAGAGCTCTCTAGCGAATGAAGTAGTGGACGAAACATTGCCAAATTTCATGGGCATACACAGTATACCATGGGATTTCGATTTCTGAAATAAAAGAAAAAATAGTACCAAAAATCGCCACCAGGGGAAATTTTGGCGTTGAAAGGTGTATTACTGTGACTGTTGACGTATTAAATGCTAACTGATAAAATATGCATCAATTTTATTCACAAAATATGATTTTTACCAACAAGTGAGGTCCAATATGACCAACATCGAGATTTTCCAGGTACTGCATACAATGCACAATATTTTCACACCTCTGGGGGGGGGGGATAAATTTCGCCTACCTGTAACATTTTTCTAGTTTTGAGAGTTAAGATATCGGAACCTGTCGCAGATACACAACACCGTTACGAAATCCCCATGGTTAAAAATTCGCAAGGTGAAAGATTGGGCGACTACGGTCTCCATATAGTAGGAAGTGCATGACTAATAAAACTGGTGTCAAAGAAATGTTGCCGCCATACACTCAGTACCTAAAGCTCAACATGGGGTGGTGCAATATCTTACATGAATATTATTCAGAAAGAAATCCTTGCTGTTGCGCCGAAATTTCTTCTTGACGACTTTTGGTAAAATTATTCTCTTGTTACAAATTGAAATGTCTTGTTGGTTTTATTGATCCTCATTTGTAAGCAACAATTATTTGTAGCAAAAACTTGATGTGTGCTTTTCATTGGCATTTTTTGGCATTTAGTTCTTCAGCATTCGCAAGTAATACACACCAAAATTCCCCCTGGCGGTGACTTTTGGTACTTTTTTTTATTGTAGAAATCGAAATACCACGGTCTGCTATGTACACCTATGAAATTTGGCAATGTTTCATTCAAAACTTCACTTGCTAGAGGGCTCACGCTATTTTATAGCCACCCTGTAGATACAGTGAAGCGTCCGCCAGAAGCGATCGCGCTACAATAACTCACCCTATTAGCGAGCGAAACGAACTCTGGCCTATAAGCAATTACGATTTAAAAGCATGGTACATCTAGGACAAAAAGGAAATCCCGTATCCCGTATGAAAAAGAATTCAACTCCGCAGCAGAAAAACAATACAATTAAAAAACATGGTACATCTAGGACAAAAAGGAAATTCCGTACCCCCGAAAAATTTAACTATTGAAAAGCTATCGTTTGAAAAAAAGGGAAAAAACTCTAGAATTAAAAAATACCCCCCCCCCCCCTGATGTCAAATAACCAGTAATCATATTTTTTAACTAAAATGCCTGAACGCCCGTTAAAAACGAAAATGCAATTATTTGCAATCTAAAATATTCTGCGAAATAAACAAATAATCAGTAACGCCATTGTTTATCGCCAAACTCGCCAAGCGACTTTCAAATTAAAAAGAAAATCAATTAACATTCGCACAATGAACATATCGCAATATGACAACAACGCAATAACCAAATCAAGAAACCACCGATTCTACTATTCAGCTGCAACCGTAGCCCTCTCATGACGTGACAGAATGAAGAAGCATTTTTCCCCCTACCGGGAAAAATGTGTCACTTTGAATTTTAAAAAATTGTTAAAAAAAAAAAAATATTGCATATTTTTGAAATTTTTCTGAAGATGTTGAAATGCCTTATCTACTACATACTAAATTTTCATAAAGAAAGCTCTCATATATTTTGTAGGATGGATTTAGAAAGAATTAAGCCTAGAAAAAAGCAAAACATAAAGGTTTTTTCAAAATTTCATATATTTTTTTAAAAACTGTCACGTATTTTTGAAAAATAAAATTTTCTGAAGAAGGAGACATGTTTTGAGTACTACATACTAAATTTCCAGAAAGAAATATCTAATACTTTTTGGGGGGATGCCAGTATTCATTGCAGTATTTATTTAATTAATATTAAGTTTATTTTTATTTGCCTACTTTCCCAGTAAAGGTCAGAAAAAGAAGAAAAAAGCATGAAAGAAGGCTTAATGCAACTTTAAAATATCTCAAAAATAAAACAAAAAAAGTCAAAAACAAATAAAATAATTAAATTAATATCGAAAAATTAAAAATTGGAAAGTAGGTTGTTAAGATGGGGGGAAAATTTCTGTCGATCTGTCTGCCCCCCCCCCCTAATAACTTTTGTATGAATAGTCCAATTCTAGCAAACTTTTTTTTTGCTCGAAAGATCTCGGCGACGACACCTGATTCCCATATTTCACTTTTTGATTTGAACAATTTTTCATTCACTTTTGAACAGTTCAAAAAAACTTAACATTAGTGCCTACGAGGAAATTCAAGGCAAATAAATCCCACACTTTAAAGCGAATTTACTACAAACGAACTGTGTTAGAAAAAGCTTTTGATGAAGAACATATATAGAAAATATCCTTTTGATTTGAACAATTTTCCGTTCAATTTTGAACAGTTCAAATCCTTCAACATTAGCTTCTACTGAGATTCTAAAAGTCAATATAGATTCCGAACTTAAAGGCGAATTTGCTTCAAAAAAGTTTTGTCGGAAGTAGCTCTTGATGACCATTTCCCGACCCCGACTCCGACTCCGACTCCTGTACACTAAAATTAGTCAGACTCCGAAGCCCCGACTCTGACTCTGGCTCCGTAGCTTTGGCAAAACTTTATATAGACACGGAGAAAAAAAAATGACGGACTCAGACTCTTTGAAATTTAAAGTCTTCGACTCCGACTCCTTTATCTCGAAATAAGTCCAACTCCGACACCGCAAATATTGGCAGAGTTACGGACTTAGAATGACTGATTCCGACTTCGAGTCTTTGAATTAAAAACCTTCGACCCCCGACTCTGACTATTTAACACAAAAATGAGATTGAGTCCGACTCCGACTCCGCAGCTGTTGCAGGTCTTTACTGTGAAATAATTATTATTGATATGATTTATTTTCTTTTTCACTCCAAAGTTTTAATTTATGTATTCAATTTTTGGCGGGGAAGTCCTTTATGTTTTAATTAAAAATATGCGCAAACGATTTTTTTTTGTTATAATGAAAATTATTTCTTTAAGTTAAAATTCTATTGTTTTTAATTATTTTTGAAAGTGCATTTTTATTTTTTTAAATTATTTTTTGGCAACAGGGGAAAAGCAAACGATTTTTTTTTGTTTTGGAATAGTTTATTTATTTTATTAAGCTTGTTTTTTAAATTCTTTTTGAAAGCGATTAAAGATTTTTTTAAATGGAAAATAATGTCTGTACTTCAGAGCCTAAGTGGCTTGAGTCCAAAAATTGCTATTTTCTGTTTAATAGTGCATTGTATGTAGAGGCCTATTCCGCATCGAGTGATGTGAACGTAATGAAAAATGAATCCGTTTCAATTTTTACCAGGGTTAAAAGAGCACTTGCTCATCCTTTTCATGGGCCAGAGAAAAAGTTTTTCCTTTCCTCTGTAAAATTATCATAATGTGACTTACGTCCTTCAGGCTCTGAGGTATAGATTGTATATTAGCTGCTTTATTTAAAAGGTGCTACTACTTTATTTGTTCGTTTATTTATTTTTTACGCATTTATTTCTTTATAGGAGCGTAGCATATTTTATTTCTAATAATCAGCTTAAAATGCTAAAAAGTTATGTTTGAAATAATTTGCGATTTTAGCTAATTTTGAATAGAAAGTCAATATTTGTAGACGGGAAAATAGGCTCGTCTAGTTTTGGACGGAGCTTCTTGTTTTCAATGGTTTGTCCAATCAGCCAAAGCCAAGTGCGTGCGGGACAAAGTAGATGGGGTAAAGGGAAATAGTTCCTTTCTCTTGCTTATTTAATTATTTATTAAATCACTTATGCATTCATTTACTAATTAATTTGTTTGCACTCCTTCATTTAAAAATTTACTTATTTATTCATTCATTCACTTATTTTCGCATTCATTTACTATTTCAATCACTCATTTTATTATTTTCATGTATCAATCAATTAATTTACTTTATTTATTCATTTGTTGTTTCACTAACTAATCATTATTTTTGCTACTTATTAATTTGATTTAAAATATTTTTCACAATAAGATAAAAAGTATTCAATTAGAAAAGTATTTTATTTTTCACATTGCCCTATGAAAAAAAAAAAAAATCCACCTTTTTTTAAGGTACGAATTGATCGTCAAAAATAAAAAGTAATATTTCAAAGTAAGTTTTGTTATAAAATGCATGAGTTTTTCTTTGTGTACTGTAATTTTTAATACAAATTTTCAATTGTTTACAACTACAATTTGACTACAATGTCCAATTTGTTCATTTTGAAAAAAGTAAGTAATCTTAACTATTTTACTTTGCATGTTTCTTTTAATATTGCTCATTTCTTATGGTGTAAATAACACATGGTTAAAACCAAAAAATTGTTTGGAGATCAATGATGGATTTTGGACTTTAGGGTGGTGATTTCAGGAAAAATACTCAAAAAATTACATCACACACCGTTTTTTTTTTTTTTTTTACAATTAAATATTTTGATTTACATAGCCACCCATCGGCTGCGTTAAAATGAAGTAAGGGGATGAGCGTATATTGTTATTGGTTGTTATTACTGACAAAAACCTTGCATATTTCTGAGTCTGAGGCGGAAAAATGTAAAAAAGAAATAACTTTCAAGTTAAAGTGTTCAAAACTGAATCCTTATTCAATTGAGAAAAATGGATTATCATATTTAAAATCAGCAGACCGAAAAGATATAAAAGCCAGTCATTACCGTAAAGAACAAACTTTTTTTATGACCCAAATTCTACAAGGTTGTGTATTTAACTGTTTGATGATTACTTTCTGTTTATTATCGTATAACTTTTCAAGTGCTTCGGTTTACAAGTGTTCTTTTCCTATGATATTAAATTTGAATAAAATATCTGAGAAGAAAGTCTGAAATTTATGCAAAATTAATTCTTAAAAACATGAAGTAATCCACTGTACTACAGAGCATAGAAATTCGAAATGAAAAAACTTTGTTTCTCGCAAACCTTGTCCTTGTTTATGGTCATTTTGCTAAAGCTTACAGTTCGAAGGGATTAGGTGAAATCATCCGTATGTACTTCTTTTGAATAAAAGCTGTTTTAGGCTCGTAATAGGGCTAGTTTTCCTGTTAGGGCTCTTTGTCTATGGTCATTTTGCTAAAAAATACAGTTTGAAAGGATTAGGTGAAATCATCCATATATTCTACCATTGAATAAAAGCTGATTTAGGGTTTTCTTAATAGGTCTCCTTGTCTATGGTCATTTTGCTAAAGCATACAGTTCGAAAGGATTAGGTGAAATCATCCGTATGTTCTACCATTGAATAAAAGCTGATTTAGGGTTTTCTTAATAGGTCTCCGTGTCTATGGTCATTTTGCTAAAGCATACAGCTTGAAGGGATTAGGTGAAATCATCCGTATGTACTTCTATTAAATAAAAGCTGTTTTAGGGTTTTCCTAATCGGGGTTTGCGAGAAATTCTCCTTTTGTGGTAGGAACTTCCAGAACCATATATTATTTTAAGAGCTAGCGCCCAATAAAAAGTTTTCCGTAAAACTTGTTTCTTTGCTAGCGTAGTGTTAGTGCAGAAAAAACAACCTGTATAAATTACTCTGCGTTTCTCAACCAATTTCACCCGAAGACTGGTAATTTTTTAAGAAATATTTCGTGGAATGCTGATTGTCATTAGCTTTAAAAAATAAATAAATAAAATGTGACTTAACTTGAGTTGGTTTCTGAAAAACAAATTTGTTTCGGATAACAAATTCACTATTTTCTTCACTCATTTATTAATTCTCATACATCAATCAATTAACTTAGTTTATTTATTCATTTATTTATTATTTATTTTAGTTACTTTAGCATGTGAATCATTTTTCGTAAGCAAGACAAAGAAATGAACCTTTCAAAGAAACAAATTTTGAGATTGGAAGTGCCTAATCATTAGTCAATCTTGAGTACGAAAAAGATGATTTCCATTTGAAAAATGAATTTAATTAGCATTGCTTTAATAAGATCGTTTCGGGGAGTCTCTTGAGGGAAGTATCCCTTTTGCACTAACCTAACGGTGTCGGTGGCCCTGGAAATAGATTTATATTCTTCGCTGTCATTGGAGTGTTTTCGCATTACTTTTCAGCAAATTCCGATTCCTCGCCTCATTTCTTTGCGTTAAACAGCAAAACTATTGATCCTTCTACATTTCGGAACAAAAACCAGCACTGTGAGTTATGAACTCCTTTTTGAAATTATTTTTCTATGAAATAAGAATGAGGTGATGCTAAGAGCTAAAAGCACAAGGTGATGAAATGATTGTGATTCCGCGCAATGATTTGCAACTGTAAAGAAAAACGATTTAAGAAAAAATTTCGATTTTGGCGCCATCTATTGCATTGACATGTTGTTAAAACATTTTAAAGAAAACTTTTTTTCCCCTTTGGAGCATAAATAAAGTACAAAGCATAATCATACTCATGGCCTTTGATTTGAAGGGGGGAAAATATGTAGTGTATTTCCAAAGGAAAGTTGGAATTTTAAGTGAATATTTTACCGATTGACATCGGGAAACAGTGGCGTAACTAGAAATACCTCAAGGGGAATGTCCTGCAAAAATAAAAACTCTGATACTTGGAAACGTTGATTGAAGCAGAGATAATTTGATTTTAATTTTACATACGTTAAATTGATTAGATGATGTAAAAATCATTCTTAGTGGAATGGAATAACTTTTATTTCAATTATTTCAGCTTAATTTTGAGCTTTAAGGAGGAGTCCGGACCCGAGAACCCTCCTCCCCCCTTTCTACGCCAGTCGGGAAATGTAGTGCATCGAAGCGTTGCCAGAACATCAGCAAAAAAAAAGCAAAAATTTCAAAAGTTCCTCAATGAAATGCAATTTTTAAAAGATAACATTAATATTGAAGAATAATATTCTAGATTATGATGAAATCATTACATATTGGTTGATAAAAGTAAAAATGCTGAAGCATTAATAATATTTTTTGCAATTTGAGAATAAAAATGTTTGAGCTATTCAAAATTCTTTTAGTCTTCCTTAAAAACATTCAAATGCGGCAGTACTTTTCACTATAACTTCCGTAACATTATTCTGCATCCAAAACTAACTATACACATTATTTGTTTGCTTTTATTAAAGCAGTCTGGTTTAATTTCCATTGCTTCACGATTTTACGTACACAACACTACTTATCTTTGTTCAAACACCGAGAAAGCTTCTACTTAAAATAATAAAAACACTACTTACCACATGCCCACAACTAGTGACAAAGATGTGCATCGCCAGAATAAAAAGGATTCAAAGGTCATTTTACGACCTATGTTACCCCAAATACTTAAAAACGGACGAGCTCTGAAAAACAGCGAATGAAATAAATATAAGACGAAATACTTTAAAACAAAAATGGAAAAAATAGTCATATTTTTGCTAAAAGGTTTTTTTTTTTGTGCGTGTTTATTCCCATCCCGGTAGCAGAAACGTCGTGACGCTGCACCTTGCGTCACAGATTTTTGAAAAAATCTGCAGACTATTTCATAGTAGGGGGATAAAAAAAAATCTAAATTGTTTTAAGAAATAAGAATCTTAAATTTTAGTTAATGAAGATTTACATCGTACATTCTGAGATGCAATTTAGTAGCATGTAATCAGGTCCGGATATATAAATTTTGGGCTCCCTGCAACAAAATCTATTGGGCCTCTAGCCCCTCCCCAGAGTCCGTCAGTGTATATTTGTATATTTGCAATGTTAATAAGTTTTAGTGCTAGTTTTTTTTTTTTTTTTTTCAATTTCTTGAATCAATGGGTCCCTTAAGGACGTGCCCCCCCCCCCCCTGCCGCACTGCGAAGGTGTGTAGAGTCTGCAGATCCGGACCTGCATGTACTTGTATTAACATCTTATTTCCTTATTTTTAAGCATTTTTTAGTGTCGATATAGACTTGAGTATTCTAATGTCGGTATATATATATTTTTTATTTTTGATCGGTGTCGTAGACTGTTGAAAACTATTCTGCTACCGGGATTTCTACCATGTCTACATGATTACGATCGATGAATAAAACAGCTTTTTGCGTTTCTTAAAATCGCGATTTTCAATGCAGCGCTTATGAGAAACATTAAAACAATAAATTTCAATGTTAAAATGTCAGGATTAATTTTTAAAATTTACACTGAAAGTACTGATCATTTTTTAAAGAAATCTTATGTTATTGATTGAGCTTCCACTTTAATTATTATATTTCGAGCGATACATACGTGGCAGAATGCTGTTTCATAGCAAAGTAGTCTTTTAATTCTCAAGAAAAGTATCTGAACTCAAAAATTACTTGAATTTATAATAATAATAAAAATAATTCAGTTCTAGTCTCTAACTAAATTCAAAAAAAGAAAAAAAAATCATCTTGTAATTGAATCAAAATAGAATTAAAACCAGGGGAGCGGAGTCGGACTCGAAGTCGGAACCAAAAATTTTAAAATTCCAAAAATCGGAGTCAGAGACGTTCATTTTCCCTCCGAGTCCGAAAAAGCGTCGGAGACGGAGTCGAATGCAATGAAGTTTCAGGAGTCGGAGTCGGAGCCAGTTATTCTTCCCTCCAACTCCGCTTCCCTGATTAAAAATACTTCTAATATCTTGGCTTTTAATTTTAATACAGGCTTAATACAAAAAAAAAAAAAAAAGAATAAAACTGTCCGAAATTCCCTCCAGCAAAATAGCAGCTGTACTTCAACAGTAATAAGGAGAATTGAATGAGCATATTTAGTACTTTTAATTGTAACATTTCGTATTTAAAATATTTGAAAATATTTACAGATTTTTTATATGAATAAATGTAAAATTATACATACAAATATATATATATATATATATATATATATATATATATATATATATATATATATATATATATATATATATATATATATATATATATATATATATATATATATATATATATTTAAAACGTTATAAATGCAAAATACTACAATTAAAAGTACAAAATATGTTCATTCAGTTTTTTTTCTAACTGGACAAAAGCTGCTTATTAGTTAAAAGAACTCTTTACATTTAGTTAAAGACTAACCCTATAAAGTGCTTTTATTACTGTAGCGGATAATTAATAATAATAGTAATAACAATAATAATCATTATTACTATTATCGTTGTCGTTATCAAGCAACCAAGAAGATTGCTCATCGATCAAGCATCGCCCAAAGTCGATGTCTCTATTTCTGTTGTCTTTGTGATTGGAAGGTACCAGTTACTTGTTCATTTTTAATTTCCTAATATAACTCCAACAAAAATTATTCAAACAACCTTGATTTTCACACTAAAATTTTTCAGAAATTCATTCCTATTTTTTTATGTGAAATATTTATAGTTCTGTCAGGAACAACAAAGATTTTGAAAACCTGAGCATCTTACAAATCTTCACATGCGAAAATACGTTATTTCTTTCTTACTATCATAGCAAAGGTAAAATTTTATCTATGGTATGATTTCCCCTTAAAGCAATCCAAGTAAAAGTATCTCAAACAATTTAAAAATTTGGGTCTATCGATGTTATAAGTTTCGATGTATAAGTTTTAAGAAAATAGTTCACTTTGTTCTGCAGTTATCTAATAACTTCAAAGGTGTGTCATTTTGAAAGTTTAGATATTGTAATTGTGAAGAACGATGGCTATAGTAATGTAGTATCTTCGCGAGAATAGCAACAAATAATAGAGTTTGCGGATAATTGAATGGAACTTTGATTGTAATTTAATGTTTTTTTTTTAAATTTATTTATTTGGCGGATTATCTTAAAAATTAATGGAATTTTCAGTGTTTTTTTTTGGTCACTTTTTTTTTGGTAGAATTTTTGGCTTTTAATGGAACTTGTGGAATAGATGAGGTGCAAAGATTTCTACCTCCCCCCCCCCATGATTACGGTACTGTAACTCTGCTAACTTTTCAAATATGGTGATTCAAGTATAGCAAGGGTAGGAATAGGTAAAAATCTTACCAGCCCAGAATATGCAATACATAATACATAATCACCGTTTTTATCAAAAAAAGAAAAACAAGAGAAAAGCGTGCAAAAGGTGCTTTGAATTTATAACTGTCTGATCATTTAAGATAATTCAATGCACATGCATATTTAATGATTCATAAAAAAAAAAAAAAAAAACGTGGAAGTGAAAAATTTGATATTCTAAACATATTTGTAGTGTAAGTGCAGAAAAACACCCAAGTATGAAAAAAACTTTCCAGTATGAAAAAAACTTCGAAATAAAAAAAGTCCTTTTGATTAAATTAAAAATTTAATTTCTAAATTTACACAAAATTGTTTAAAATTTGTATATTAAGCAGAACTGAGGTACAGTTTTTATTTAAGTTTAAAATACTCATAAAAGACATACTCATAAAAGAATAATATTGGAAAAAAGTTCTATAAAAAATATCTCAATACCAGCCAAAATAAATGAATTAATCAAATTAATTCATTGATAATTTAATTTTACTAATAAATTAATTAAATAAATTAACAAATAAAATAACGGACCAAATAACCATACTAAAATGATTTTAAATAGCCGTAAAATAAAAAAAAATTCTATATAGAATGAATCGAATTTTTAGAGCTTCTAATGAAAACTCATAATGTTAGTATCACGTTCATTACAAGTATCATATCATAGTAATCATATTACTATGTTTATCAATCTCTAATGGCTTATATGCTGCTATTTTTGTTTTACCTTTTTGTCGCTTCCTAATAAAGCGGTTGCGAAGTGTATGTTTTTGGAAAAAAAAAAGACTGATTCATTTAAAATACCAAAACCAAGTTAGAAAAAACACTCAGCAGTGGCGAGTGAATTATAAAATTCTACATCCTGTTCTATAGAGTTCTTTTAAGATGATATTTGAAATTAATAAAAAATCTGAAACTGTGAGCTGAAATTAATGCAAAATTGTAACAAAGTTTGAGCATGAATATTACTCAAGACATTTCAACATATGAGCCAATAATGAATGACTGCTTTTAAAAACCTCTTCAATTAAATTTTTTTCCAATTTTAATCTGCATTGGTTTTGCTATTAGAATCACTACAACGCGTTTCCGATAACCAATTTCCGCCTATCTTCTGCAGAAACCAAAAATATGAATTCTCTTAAAATGCTAAAAGTTCCGCCGAATTTCAAAACAGAAAATTTCCACGGTTCTAACTTTCCTTCCTAACTTAGTGAACAAGAATGACGTTTCCCCCCCCCCCCTCTTTAATTAAAGCCTTAAAGCTCATACATTTCCTTAACTCCCCCTTCTCCCACTCCGTCTAACCCATGGACGCCCATAAAGGAAAAATGCTGTTAAGTTTGTTTCACCTACAATAGCATGCCTCCGTCAAGTAAACACATTTACAGAACTTATTCGACGTTTCGAAAATCGCGTTTCACCTGAGTCTACCCTGGTTTTTCCAGAGTATAATGAACAAAAACAAATTAAAAAAAAAAAAGCATTAATGTTCAAGTAACCACGCATCTACCTATTTTTCTTCAAAAGTAAATTTTCATTAACAAAATATCTCACATAATCCTGTGTTTTCATTTTTTTTTTCATTCCAAGAGTTGGTAAAATATTTTCTAAAAATGAAAAGAATAAAATGGTTTTCATTACAGCTGGCGTATGTATATGCATTATTTGTATCATACACACACGTGTGTGTATAATACGCATTGCATATACATTTACACGTACATGTGTAATTTCTTAATGTCTTTCAGGTACCAAATATTTATTTTTATGAGCACTTGTCACTTGTATTTTAAATGCAATTTTTTTTCCTTGCATTTATTGTGCCTTTGAATTTACATCTTTCTGTAAAAAGCTTTCATTCTCATCAGACTAATTGTTTCGTAAATCATGAATGAAGATTTTAATCTCCATCCCGAGAGGGCGACACTTGCCTGTTCACTGGAATTTCGATCGCTCGAAAGAAGAAGTGAATGGATGACGTCATCCCAGGTCAGCTCATCATTTTCATTGAGCATCTTTTAAGCTGAAGGGAGAGTTGAAAGCCTTTCGGTTCCAATTCTCTTTTCGTATTAAGGGAAAGGCAGATTTTTTTTCAGTAAAATCTCCCATGCATAAATTGCACATTTTGTTGCCAGTAAAATCTGTTGCAAAAATTAAAATACTGGTTTAAAATTGTTGCCTGAACCTACGCTTACATTGTTTTATTGGCACAATTTATTTTGAATGAATATTTTCATTACTTAATTAAAGGACTATGTATCATTAAAAAAAATGTTTTACGCTTATAGACATCGTTTAATGTATCATCATGATAATAACCTATTACTAGGTAAATTAAAAAAAATTGTTTTTTTTTTTTTTTTAATAGTAATGCTTAACTAAAAATAATTCATAGATCTGGAAGCGACAAATGTATTAAACGTTTTAGAAAAAAAGATTACTTTTACAATTTTCAAAATTATGTAGAGTGAAACGATGTGTTTAAAAATTATGAACACGTTGAATGGTACGTTTTTTAACCCACTATAAGTGTGGTTAAAAAAAATTACTTTTATTAGTTTTATTCATTTATCTGAGTTCTGCAATATTTCTTAAAACTTATAATAATAAACACAAAATTTTAATATATAATTATGCACTTATATTTTAAACGCATAGGTATATATTAATTTATAGGTGAAAAGTTGTACTTAAAGGGCATAATTTATATATATATGCATTCAGACTTTTTTTTTCTGTTCAAAATTATTCGTTGTACAAATATCTCTGAAATTTCAATTATTGAAAGAAATTCAATGCATTTATATATTTCAATATATAATGTGCAAGGTAAAAGCATTGTATTTAGAGTGCATAATTAATATTTATACTACCGAAACTTTTGCTCCAAATTAATGTTTATACAAATTTCTCTTCAATTTTAAATACCGAAATAAATTCAATGCATGAATGTATTTTAACATAAAGCGTTTAAGATGCAAGTACTGTATTTGGAGTGCACAATTTATATTAATAAAACTACGAATTTTCTTTCAAATATATGTTCATACAAATATCTCTGCAGTTTTAAATAGTGAAAGAAATTTGATTAAGTTATGCTCTAGATTTTTATCATGCGCATAGGTTGCGTAAATGATGTAATCATACGGCTTAGAAATTTTATTTTTGCAAATATTATACATTTTTGGGGATAATTTAAAAACGTTATTATTTATTAGACACATTTCTTTTTCTACGTTTCATCCTATGCTATTTGAATACATTTAAATTATAAAATAGAAAAAAAGAAAAGAAAAAAAATGAAAAGCAAGAAAATAAATCATAATGATCTGCTAGAAACCATCTCTTCTTAAGCATTAAATTTTCCCAAGTATAGTAATCCCATGGTAACAAGACAGAGAAATATACTTTGCAAGAATTCTGCTCTTGTTCTCCCCCCTTAATGTTTCCACCCACACCTACATGGAAGTAAACAAGGTGACGTCGTATTGACGTCAAACGGAGCGCTCCGCCAATGAGAGATCAGTGCCTGCATCCCAACAGCCTCCTCGCAATTCAAAACTCGAAAAGATGGCTGCTATAACAGAGGAGATAAAGCGGGAAAAAAAAAAAGAAAAACTCTTCCCATTTCTAAAAATAGCTCCGAGGCCCTGGTAGCACTCAGACGAAACTTGAGTTCGATCTTTGCCCAGATTGTGAGGGAGAGAGGTGGATACGTCCGGGCCAATCAGATTTGAGCTCCGCATCACGTACAAGCGAAGAGGTCAGCTGGGTAACGAAATGTCACGTTGACCTGGATTGACCTAATTTCTCCATTCACAAAAGCAACTTGGTCAAGAATTCCTGTGAACAGTTTCAGAATTCTCTGCTCTCTTGTCGAGACCTGCAATCCATTTAAATTTAATATAAAGCTGCAGTTAGTTCTACAGTTGGTTTGTTTTGGTTTGCGATTGCTCAAATTATTTCAGATTGCGTTTCAGTGTTAACTAAAATTTAATTTGAGAGGAAGCTCTGAGTAGCTCAGCTTTTGCACTTATTTTCAATTTCGCGTGAATTTTTATAAATTAAATGGGATTCAGACTGTTTATATATTAAAATGGGATTTAAGGACATTAAAGCTTTCGCACTTCTTTCGTTAGATATTAAGCCCAGGCATCAATTAAATATACTGTTTGAAGCTATGAAGCTAAAAAATGATTTTATTGAAATATTAATGTCAAACGAAAATTGTTTCTCACAAACAAAAACATCCATTTAGCATTGCTGATATTACTCTAAAATATATCTTTTAAATTTCATTTTCTTTTTTATTTGAAATGCAGAAACGTTTTTTCCTTTATTATTCGAATAGAGGGATAAAGTGGAACATATACTACTCTTTACCCATTGTGTAAAATTTACATTTACAGTTAAATTCCCTGTCCATGCTACTTCGATCTTTTCATTTGTAGAACTTAAATTTAAAAAAAAATTGAAGAGGAGAAAATAAATCTAAATTTAGAAAATACATCCTTAAAATTTATGTTAAGAACCGCAATTTTTTTTCTTGAAAATAATTTGCTATTATTATCAACATAATTATTATTACCGATATTATTATTATTATTATTATTATTATTATTATTATTATTGTTATCATTATTATTTTTATTTTTATTATTATTATTATTATTGTAATTATTATTATTATTATTATTATTATTATTATTATTATTATTATTATTATTATTAGTGCTGTTATCATTGTTGTTGTTGTTGTTAATATTATTATTATCATTATTATTATTGTTGTTGGTATTAGTGCTACTATTATTATCATTAGTGTTATTATTATCATTACTACTATTATTATTATGTGAATAAATAATATTTTGAGAAACAAATTTTTAATGTATTGCAGTTATCAATTAACAGTTAATGGCTTCCTCTCGATACATATCATGTGCTTGTAATTCGATTTAGCTTGCAAAAATATCACTGATTTATAAACATCGAAATCATTGAGAAATTTCTTTCTTTCGCAGTTCTTTCAGAACTCTTCTATCTCTTCCGAAGGAAAAATCGTTCGCGTGTTGCGAATGCAGCGCCGCCAACGTGACCTGCATTCATTTCCACATTCCATTCACACAGAGAATTTCAGAAAGGCTTCTCTCTCTCCCTCTCTCTCTCCCTTCTTTTAATTAAACCTACGCTTTAAATGAGATTTTTGTGATGCATTTTTTTTTCCATTTCTGTTTTTTTTTCTTTTTTTTTCCTTTTTTCCATATTCATTTACTTTAAAAAATTTTAATTCATCAAATTTTGAAACATAATGACAAAAAAAAAAAAAAAAAAAAAAGAAAAGAAAAAATTCTGGGAGAAAAAAGTTAATTTTATCGCAGGAGTTACTCAATGGGTTTTCCATTTGCTTCAATTACATGTTTAAGCGTGTTCAATGATACTAGTATGATTGGTTTCCATATCAATTGCACATTTGCAGAATTATTTTGTTAAAGAACTTCTAAAACTTGTACCCATGTTACGGTTCCACGTTATGATAATTTCGTATCTCGCCAATTGGCTTGTGCCCATGTTACGGTTCCACGTTATGATAATTTCGTAATTTACTCGTCCATCTTATGAAAATTTTGTTCTTAAAACTGGAATAGAAAAAGAACCACATCGAATTTTCGAAAAATCGCTTCGAGACGCACACCCCCACGCTACAAACTAATTTGTGCCAAATTTCATGAAAAACGGCCGAACGGTCTAGGCACTCAGCTTTATTATTAGTAAAGATTTGAGGATTTTATTATTTTTATTAGTATTACTACTCATACATACGTTTTTGATTTTAAAAAATCAACACTAAAGTTAAATTGTAATCTTTAGGCGGAAAAAGGGGTAAAACGTCAGAGAAAAAACTCAAGGATAATAGATGTTTCATATTGTCACACATAGGCTCTACAGTTTTGTCGGTTCGGAAGGTAAGAGATTCACATTTATGTGCAGTTCAATACGGAAAGTATAAAAATACTGATTTATAATAATGTAAAAATAAATAAATTTTAAAAAACAAATCTCAAAAACCGTGGCGCCATCTGGTAGATTCTGGTTGCGTTTTTACTTCGGAGAGAGACAAACGAAGTTACTTGAAAACTACTTTACGTATTTAAAAATTACACAACCAAGATATAACAGAAATAAATTTATAATTGATTTTTATATTTATGGGTATACTGCCGTGCTAAGCGCAAAAGTTGTATCTGCAACAGAGTTCAAAATGAGAAATTGCTAGCTAAAGTTTTGAGCCTCTATGCATTTGATTCAGATGCAACTTTTTCAAAATTTTTCTAAAAATGTTTCCCAAAAACATATGACTGTAAGACATTGTACATATTTAAGTGAAATATGTGACAAAGAAACACCTGGTGACCGTAACTCAATTTTGATAAAAAGTGCAGATATGACTTTTGTCCTTAGCACGGCAGTATAGCATATCGGTACAAACTATTAAATGCAAAGAAAGCATGTCATTTTCTGCTTATTTATTTATTTATTTTTTAATTGCTTCTAAAATTGTGAAAAGAAGCAAATCATAATATAATATAGATCTATCTATGATATACTTTTAAATAATAAATTTTCATGAAAATGGATTTTGTTGAAAAATATATTGTTTACCAACACAATATTCAAGTTTTCTTTCTTTCTTTTTTCTTTTCTTTCTTTTTTTTTGACGGAAAAAGCCAACAAAGGTATGGGTAGTATGTGTGTGCGTTTGAAAAATTTTCAATTAAATGTTCAGTCCCTTTATTAGTTGTTTGGTCACATACAAAAGCTGATGTGTGATTTGAATCGAACGCTCAATCTGTGCTATTGTTATTTGTCACACACACACACACACACACACAAATAAACAAACTAACGCATCCACGTTGGAAACAATTTGCCGACTTTAGAAGCCCAAAATCATAAACAAGTTTTTTTTTAGATTACAAGTGAATAAAAATTGTAACTTTTATCAAATTTAAATTTGTAAAGAATTTATAGAATTCACACAGAAAATATCAAACATATGCATTTTACTGTTATGTGTAGTTGAAGATACAAATACATTATACAAACAACGTATTTTGTCCAACATTAAATGTCACACCAAAACATTAAAAATCATTCTAAAATTACGTAGATATTAATGTTAGCAGCGTCATGACTAATTAATATTAGTAATCAATATTAGTAATGCCGCTGTTCAAAATTTGTAACCTGATTTAACCAAATATTAATATTTATGTTGCTAAACACATGATGCTAATTTAAATGGATCAACATGAAAAAAAGAGCGAGAGAAAGAGAGAGAGAGAGAATTTATTTAAAACGAAGTGATAGCTTCCAATTCCCCAAAACAGATTAAATATGTGCTTGACGTTCAGTTGAGTTAACAATCTTTGCATCATAGTAGCAAAAAATCCCCCCCCCCCCCTTTTTTTTTTCTCCAACTCTCATTTGCTGTGCAGAATAGCCATCAGAGTAAAATTCGTCTGCTACGCTCGATGCTCATTTGACATTTTCCAAAATTCTACATTGAACATATATTCTCATCATATTATCTTAATTTAATATATTTTTACATTTTCATGAATGAAATATCAATGAGAAAATAAGCAAAAATATTTCTGAATGATGATTGGAATATACATCACGAAAACGTAACAAGTTAACTTGGCGCTTTACAATCAACAGGCGGTTGCTGCCGACATCATAAATCTTTTCACTCACCTCTGCTCTGTGGATAATACCTTCCGGATTCTGTTAGGGAAAACATACAATTGGCCGGTGTCTGTGCCAGGAGGGTCCAGGAAAACCCAGCCGGATAGTCACCCGGATGGGGTCCTTTTAAACAACGTCTAGGTGGTTATTACCTCTGACCTTTCGCTACTGACTAGCTCGCTGCTTCGCCAAAAAGGCGGGAAAAATATCTCTCGCACTCAACTATTCGTTCAGCTGTTGATACAGACGTCGGAAATATCGTCTGTTCTGGAATATTTCATTCCCGAGAATTGGAATGTTTGGATAGGTCATTATGAATTTTTTTTCACTTTTTTTGTACTGGTTTGTTTTCTGAAATATATTTGGAAGAATTTCAGAAGATTAATAAGACGGTGTTTTTAAACATCATGATTCTTTTTCTTTGAAACAATTCTATCGAATTTAGAATATTTTTTTTTATTAAAAATCGAACAAGGTCTTAACTTAAGGAAATCACGATGAAATATTTCAAAAACGAATATTTTTAAAATAATAAAATAATGATAACAACAACAACAATAACAATTTGTGCGTGTGAGCATTTCTATTGGAACCGAAGTTGTGAGTATATGAAATTCTTATTTGTAAGCATATTCTTACTTAAATTCAGTCTATGTTTTATAAATGAATTTAAAATATATTTTATTTTGATTTATCCAATTTTGAAAAGTACATATTTAGTAAACTGCTCTCTGTTAGAAAACGTATGTTTTTAATTTTTATTTCTTTAATATCAGTTACACAGTTTAATTAAACAATAAAATAACTTTGAAACTCTTAATTTTTTTAATAGAAAATAATAAATATTTCCAAACATTTTGTTCGAAATTTAAAATGCAATGTGCCCTATACGTAGAAACTAAACTATGGCCCATGTAAATTTTTTATGTTTTGTGTTCTCATTTGGTAGCCAGTTTGACATGCAGTGTAAATTTTCTTTTGAAATTGTAGCTTTTTTTCCCCACAGAAGAAGAATTTTCTAAGCTCATATTCGTACTTGGTAAAATGTTTTTAGTCAATCCTATTTTACTTTGTGCTGTTGAATATTCGCACTTGATAGAGATTCTTAAATGAGTAATTTTCGATTATTTTCTCTTACAGCTTCATAAATTACAAATAAAAATAATTCATTTCTCTATTACTGTGAAATTTTGAGCGATTACAATAAATAGACATCACGAATGTCTGCTGTTGAAATGCAGAATGTAACGCATACTATAAGCTAAATTATAAGTATACTATAAGTACATACTATAAGTATTTGTATTTATTAATTTACTGTTACTATTATTATTTTATTTTACTATTTTAGATATTCATTCATTCATTTATTTTTTAGAAATTATCTATACTCTTCCTTATAAATAAAAGAGTGTTTGGGAGGAATGGAACTGCTGCATTTATATGCTGAAATAAAACCTGAAAAATTATTTTTAACTTGTCCAGTAGATGTAGCAGATTCTATTATGACCATAGTTACATCTACTGGTTCCACTAGAGATAATTTTTCATTTTTTTTCGACATATAAATGTAGCTGCCCATTTTCCCTGACTCTTCCCGTATACGGAATATGTTTTTGTTGGTTTTACACGGTGTGTTGTTTGAAATTAAAACCCTTTGCGATGACTCTTCGAATTTAAAGCAAAATTCTTTCTAACAAGTTGAGGCATTTGAAATGAAGAAAAAAAATTCTTAATGGGGAGAGGCATTGATGCCATTGATGATTGAACCATACATGCTTTTTTCACATTAGTAATAAATAGCAAAGCGGATTGGTTCTTTCTTAGCTTTCGTTATTAGGCATTTTCATTCACTTTCTCATGCAATCGAACATTCAAATATTGTAGAAAATGCAATTCTCTCTCTCTCTCTTTTTCCCCACGTTAGAAACGTGAAACTTTGATAACTATTAAATTAACTATTATAGAATAAATACTTTACATACTTTTTCTTTTCTTTTCTCTTTTTTATTTATTTATAATTTGGATTCTCGCGGGCGAGAACAAATATAAAAATATTTGAAATTTTTCAAAATTTTCTAAATAGCATGGGAAAACATTGAAAAGGAAATAAAATTATAAACCAAGACTTTTTGTTACCGTTTCTCGATACTTATTTTATCAATGCGAAATTTGCATTTTTTCCAGAAACTAACTTCTGAATATTTGGCTCCAAATTTGTGACATTGTAGCTAATAGTGGTTTTTGGATTTGAAAAATTGAGAAGTACAACAGGATACACATATCAACTTAGCGGACCATATGTGGCCCACAGGCCATAGATTCGGCACCACTGCATTAAATCAACACAATTTAATTACAAAATTAGTCATGCTTAAAATATGACCCAATCAGAAGATTTTCTTTTTTCATTTTGATATGCAATTTGTAACTAATTCCTACTTACTTAGGAGTACGTTTTGTTACACTTTTCAACGATTCTATGTCATAGTCGTTTATGTCAAAATGTCAAAAAAAAAGAAGAAAATGTTGAAAATGAGTAAAGAAAGCGGATTATGAAAGATGAAGTTGAATTGGAACATACTTATTAAAAACTAATGTTTTACTTCAACAGCAAATTTGATTTCAGAAAAACTATGTATATTTAGGTCGTTTGAAAAAAATAGTGAAACCCAACCTAAATAAATCTATATAAAAAACTAAATGACTTCTATTGCAAAATTGTGTCTCTTACAGACGAACTTCTTATAAATTTAATACTACAGGTTAACACTCTTTTTTTAAACTCAAGTATAAGAAAGCTCCTTATGCGCATGCTCAAAATGAGCAAACTAACTGTGACCCACATTCCACTGCATCTTTTCACACTAGGATATCTCCCCAAAATCTTTTCGAGGAAAAACAAATCAAAACAACTCCTAACAATTTCCTAAATAAGTCATAGGGGAAAAAAATTCTTCTAGTTAAAAAAGAAAAAAAAAAGAACAAACCGGTTTTGGGCGAGGAAAAAGATTTGAAAACCAAAGTCAACCCATCTTAAAGAAAACCAAAACCTAGCAATGCACAAAATAAACCATCCGAAAATTCCATCAGAGAGAGAGAGAGAGAAAAAAAAAAATTCCGGTAAAAAAAAAAAAAAAAAAAAAAAAAAAAAAAAAAAAAACTTAAATCAGGTTTAGGTGAGGAAAAAGAATCAGCGCTTTAACCGGTTGAAGGAAGAAATCGGTTAACTCTTTTTTTATAAGAAAAATATAAGAAACTTCCTTCACGCATGCTTAAAGTGAACAAATTAACTGTGACCCACATTCTGCTGCATCCTTTCCACAGTAGGAAATCTTAATAATTTTTCCATAAAATTATCTCAAAGAAAACAAAAACCTAGCAATGCACTAAATAAACCATCCGAAAATTTCATGAGAGAAAAAAAAAGTTCTGTTTAAAAAAAGAAAAAAAAAAAAAACGAAACCTAAAACAGGTTCAGGTGAGGAAAAAGAATCAGCGCTTTAACCGGTTGAAGGAAGAAATCGGTTAACACTTTTTTTATAAGAAAAATATATGAAACTTCCTTCACGCATGCTTAAAGTGAACAAATTAACTGTGACCCACATTCTGCTGCATCCTTTCCACAGTAGGAAATCTTGATAAATTTTCCCTGAAATCATCTCAAAGAAAACCTAGCAATGCATGAAATAAACCATCCGAAAATTCCATGAGAGGAAAAAAAAAAAAAAACTTCTGGTAAAAAAGAAAAAACAAAGCCTAAATCTGGTTCAGGTGAGGAAAAAGAATCAGGGCGTTAACCGGTTGAAGGAAGGAATCGGTCAACGTAAACGACGGATCGATTCAGTTTGTCCTTTGATATTTGCCACACAGCCTCTCTCGGAGCGAGATCTAAAAATAGATCCTGGTTGCGAGGGCGGAGGGTGTGGAGGGAAATTTGAACTGGCCCGCGTTTTCTTCCGTGTTTATCAATGGAAGAGTGAATGACTTGAGGAAAGATGTGAATGTGAAACCATTTTCATTCATTCGTTGCTCAGTTTCCATAAGGCTCTTTCAGGGATCTTTTTTAAGGGCGCTTTGCTCAAGTTTGTGTTGGGTTGAGGAACTTTGTGTCCTACTTTCCATGTTGCTTGCAAATTGATGCCAATCAGGGCGGCAGGGCTCCCAAAGTTTGGGTTTTTTGCCCAAGATCTTGGATTTTCAATAGAGGTCTTGGGGTTTTGCTTGAAATTCTTGGGATTTGAGCTTTATTGATGAAAAAAGGTACATTTATTGTATACTTTACGGATAAAACATATTTTCAAAATAGAGTTTTTTTGGGCAATCTAGAATGGAGGTTTCTTTCACATATGTGCTGTGACTGAAGAAAAAGAGTGCGTTTAGAAGAAACAAGGAAAAAAAAATCTTCCGCGCTCAAGTTCTGGTCGTAGTTTCTTTGTATATACTTTCCTGCTTGTCTGTATCGTGTTGTCTGTATACTAGTAATGTACAATCAATTGTATCCACTTTATGGTGATTTAAGAAATCGATCTTGGTTTTTCCTTCTTCAGTCGCCATTAGTCTGTCACTGCAGCGCCTCTTATAGTTTGTTTTGCGAATTTATTGATTTATTTATTTTCAACAGACGATTTTTATCCCACTTTTTAAGAAATTGCTCCGAGGAAATGGTTATTGAAGGACCAAATGAAGTAATAATTATCCTGTTTTTTACTTTGTTATTTTTAAGATTAATGACCGACAATCTTAAATCGTAGAAATTACAAAAAGGTGAAAAATTTCAATAATTGTTAGTTACATCATTATTAGTCTTCTTGCCCAGATCTTGAGAATTTTATTTCTCTTCCACATCTCTGCATCTTTAAACTGCGCTTGGAACTGTCGAACGTTTTAAAATTCGCAAGTGATTGAAATCTGTCAAAATATTATAGTTAAACAAATAGAAAAAGAAAACAAACCCCTAAAAAACACGCTTTTGCTGCAATATGAACTGAAAAGTAAAATACAAATAATACAAATACAAATACAAATGTGACGACCAGCAACAGGCACTGGGCCCAGCTAGGCTGGTCCTAGTCAATTAATTAGTCCCCAATGAAGATCAATGGCCCTCTTAAAGCTATCCACTCCCTTGCTCATTACCGCCTCTTCCGGTAAGCTATTCCAAGTGCCCACAACCCTGCTAAAGTAGTAGTTTTTCCTGATTTCCAAGTTAGCCTGAGATTTAAATAGCTTAAAACAATGACCCCTTGTCCTGCTTTCCCCGCAAAAATTTAATCCATTTACATCTTTCATTTTGATAAATTTAAATAACTGAATCATGTCCCCTCTGACTCTCCTTTGCTCCAGGCTATACATGTTAAGCCTATTAAGTCTGGTATCATAATCTAAATCTGAGAGTCCCCTTACTAATTTAGTTACCCTTCTTTGAACCCTTTCCAATACAAAAATATCTTTCTTCAGATAAGGCGACCAAAACTGAACAGCATACTCCAAATGAGGTCTTACTAAACTCCTATATAAAGGCAGAAGAACTTTCTTAGATTTGTTTGAAATAGATCTATTGATGAACCCAAGCATTTTGTTGGCTTTGTTACTAGCAATACTGCACTGTTGACTAAACTTGAAGTCCTGATTTATAAAGACACCCAGATCCATAACATTTTCTGCCTGATTTATGACTGAACCCTGTAAACGATATCTCATACGCTTATTTCCATGACCTAAGTGTAGCACTTGACATTTCCCTACATTAACTGCCATACCCCATTTATCTGCCCACTTAGTAATATGATCTAAATCCTCTTGCAGCTGTTTTACTTGTTCTTCATTTTCGACAATCCCCATAACTTTTACATCGTCAGCAAAACAATTCATGCTTCCAGAAATATTTTCATTGATGTCATTCATAAATATAATAAACAAAAGAGGCCCTAAAACTGATCCCTGAGGAACCCCACTTAAAACATCACTCCAATTAGAATGATTTCCTCTCACAACTACTCTTTGCTTCCTACCAGTAAGCCAATTTCTAACCCAAAGTAAAGTTTTTCCTCCTATTCCAATGTCAGCTAACTTGCTGAGAAGAGCAACATGCGGTACCTTGTCAAAAGCTTTTTGAAAATCAATATAAACAACATCCACACATTTTTTGTTATCTAAAGCTGAGGTAACCTTGTCGTAGAAATGCAATAAATTAGTAGTACAGGATTTACCTTTCCTGAAACCATACTGCAAACTAGTCAACAGACTATTAGTCTCTAAGAACATCATGATCTTAATTTTGATCAAAGTTTCGAAAATCTTACAAATCACCGAAGTCAAACTTACAGGTCTATAATTCCCAGCAATACCTTTAGACCCCTTCTTGAAGAGTGGCGTTATGTTAGCCAGCTTCCAGTCCTCTGGCACCGTCCCCGAGTTATAAGAAGCATTGAAAATATTCAAAATAACATCCACTAATTCCTCTGCACATTCAACTAAAATTTTTGGATAAATATTATCTGGTCCCGGAGCTTTAGTTGCTTTAATCTTTTTCAAATGAAATAAAACCTCCTCCCTGGAAAATACAAAATCCTCAAGCTGTATAATAGCTTGTGTCTTGTTAGTGTCAACTGTTGAGATACAGTTATCGTTAAACACACTGGAAAAAAAGTTATTTAGAACATTTGCAATATCCCTATCGTTTTGGATTAAATTTCCATGCTCATCAACCAAAGGCCCAATTTGACTGTTTCGAGCTTTCCCAGAATTAGCGTAAGCAAAAAACCTCTTAGGGTTCCCATCAATGTCATCTGCCAGCCTTTGCTCCAATTCCCTTTTCTGAATCCGTACCAAATACTTAAAATTTCGCCTTGCCTTACCATACTGGAGCCTCTCCGCACTCTGACCAGTTTCTTTAAACTTACGAAAAGTGGCTTGCTTATAATTAAGAGCTACTTTAGTCTCCCTGGAGAACCACATGGGCCAAATTTTGGTACTAACACCTTTTCTCCTAAATGGAACATAGTCCCCAACGGTTTTAGCAAGTTTATCCTTAAATTCCGTCCACTGCTGATCTACGTCGTTATTTTCCAACCCTGACGAAAAAACCTCTTTCAAGCTCTGCCTAAGTGCAACAAAATTGGTATTTCTGAAATTGGGCACAAACCTAAAATTATCATCTTTGCACACTTCAAATTTAACCCGGAACCTAATGCTGTTATGATCACTATCTCCAATATGCTCCCCTACACTCAACCCCTGAACAAAACTACCTATGTCACAAAAAACTAGATCCAAAATGGCCTCCTCTCGAGTTCCCTGAGTTACAACTTGATCTAAGAAACAGTCACCAATTACTTTTAAAAATTCCTCTTCTTTGCCATTACCAGGATAAAAATTATTCCAATCAATACCCGGAAAATTGAAATCCCCCATTATGATAACGGATCCCTTACTAGACATGTCACTAATAATACGGTACATCTGTTCATCTTGTCCCTGGTTTGAATTAGGTGGCCTATAAATGTTTCCAAAGCGTAGCTTTATGCCCTTACTGCTCATCAACTCCAGCCAAACCATATCAATATCAGTAGGCTTATCATTTATGACCAATTCATTGCAAATAAAATTGTCTCTAACATAAAATAAAACCCCACCACCTCTTTTACCTACTCTATCCTGTCTGAATAAATTATACCCAGCAATATGTAATAACTCTGCATCAGATTCTGTAGCCCATGTCTCTGTAATTCCGATAACATCCAACTTCTCATCCATAACTATGCTTTTCAATTCATCCATCTTGTTCCTAATACTGCGAGCATTGGTATAGAAAACTTTAAGCATGCCTAAGTTGCTTTTATTTAACACCCTGAAATTTCCTAAATTACAATTGTTAACATTACTACTCTTGTTTGTCACTTTATTTCCATTTCTAGCAATACCCAAAAACATTTCATTCTCTCGATACCTGGTGCTTGAACCATGCCCCCCATTCCAACTTAGTTTTTTGACTCCGAAGCCCTTAAAATTAATCCACTAACCATTTTGACCCCTGTAGAGCTCAGATGCAGGCCATCCCTAGCAATCCAATCCCGTTTACAGTGACTCCATACATCAATGAACCTGATACTGCGCTTTTCGCAAATTGACTTCAGTAGCAAGTTCATACACCTCGCACGTTGATTTAGCCAGCTCCTATGCACTCCATACCTGGGAAGCAAACCAACCACTTGGACATTCGTCGAAAAGCTGGTTGCTTTATCCAACAGGGATTCCCATTCCCTAGAAAACTCCTCATTTTTACTGTGGCCTACATCATTTGTTCCCACCCACAAAGTAACCATGTCCTCCTTATTCAATACTCCCTTCTTTTCAGCAACCATATTAATGTCTTTTACCCGAGCCCCTGGTAAACAACACCTAGCCACCTTACGCTTTACTCTCCCAACTGTGCTCCCAACTGTGTGTACAGTCAAAGATAGTCTTTGACTGTAGGGTATGTTCAGCAGTGATAAAATGCCCCACAACCAGGGGTGTCCATCGGGGGGGGGGGAGGGAGGTCATAAAGTACTAAATACAGTCGAGCCTCCATATATCGAACTTCCGCATATCGAAATTTTCTATGCATCGAAATCCCAGCAAATTTCAATGTTCATTACATAGCAAAATTGTTTCTATATAACGAAAATATCTCTATATATCGAAAAAAAATTTCAAGACAATCGTAGATTTTTTTTTCCACTTTAGACTGTTCGTCTTATGAAAAATGAAGGTTAGGAGAGAAAATTATATTTACTAAAGGTTGCTAAGAAACGCATAAAAAATCTGGGTTTGAGAGGTATGTAGACAGGTCGTTGTTCCGTTCTGAAGTTCTTAAATTCCCTCAAGTTTATTTCAAATCTTAGTTGTAACCATTAACACTGGAAAATAAGATTAAGTTATCCTTTTTGTCTGTTGATTATCAATCCTATTCTTTTTAGCTTCAGTAAAAATCATTCAAATTAAGTAGATTGATTTTTTACGTGGGATATTCTTATATTTTTGAAAAAATTCTGCATCAACGACTATCTAAAGATGAAAAATGTAAGACAACTGATATCACACACCCACGCTTTTGTTTTCATGAGCCCCATATTTATTACGGGGCCCTCTTGCCGATCGTGCCGTAGGCTCCTCCCATTTTTGTCAATAAGTTTGCCCAAAAAAGTTTAACTCCCTTTTTTTCAAGCCGGACCCGATTGCTATGGTACTAGCTCCCTAAATGTGTGTGTATTTTAAATTTACAACAAATATTCTAAGTATTTTTGATAGGGTTTTCTCTTGTGAAAATACTCATTTTTGAGTAAAATTTTAAGGAAACTTTTCACATTAGTTCATCAGAAACACTGTCACACATGCATGCGTAAGGCATTGTCACACATGCAGAATAATGGATCCAATGCTTAAGTTATTTCTTTTGAGCCTATATTTTTACATGTGGTGCATACAGAAAGAAAATTGCTTTGCTTGTGAAAACCGGAAAAAATGTAATTTAAAAAAGGTCTCTTTGCGTTTCACTTTAGAGATTTTTCTATAACGAAACTTCTTTTGGTACATTTGTGCAGTTTTTTTTTTTGGTTAATTCTTCAATAGAATCTAAGTAGCCATTTGAAATTTTTTTTCGAAAAATCATAGTATTTTTTCACGTCCGTCCCTTAATTTAATCATGAGTGGTCATTTAATTTGCTAATTAAAGTATGTTGCAAGTACATAGAAAAACATAACTGCCGACGTTGATATGGTTAATGTCCCTTGAAAGTCAGCTTAAAAAATATCAAACCTTAGCTCGGCCATTTGCTCGCCCTCTCCCAAGTCTTGTTTCTAAATGAAAAAATACTATAAAAATTGATACGAAAAGAGGAAAGTAGCATGGAATTTTCTGAAAACTTGTTGTCGCATTTGAATTTAATATAGTTCTAAATTAACATCATTTGTGCGTACTTTCAGAAAAATAATGAGGAAAACTGTGTAAAAAGCAATTTTTACGCTGTTTAAACTGCCGTGTTAAGCGAAAACCCGTATCGGCAGCCGAATTAAAAAGGAGAAATTACCGTTTAAAAGTTTTGTGCGTCCGTGTATTTGATTCAAATGCAACTTTTTTCAGAATTTTTTAAAAAAATATTTCCCATTCACAAATGATCATAAAAAGTTGTATTTAAGTGAAACGTGTGGCAAAGAACTAGCTGGTAGCCGTAACTCAATTTTTTTTTTTAAATGCAGATACGACTTTTGTGCTAAGCACGGCAGTTTAGCAAAAATATTTTTGGTATTTCTAAAAACAATTAAGGAACACAAATACAGATGACATACCTATTGCAACTATTATAATATCTACAATTCTTGACGCCTTATAAAAACTTTAGCCTTTTATTACTAAGCCTTTCGTCAAAGCTCATTTATACGAACGCTTGCTAAATAAGGGAAGAAAGTGTTGCGCGGGGCATTGGTCATAAATAATTCATCGAAAATACATATGAATGTACATCTCACTGACAACTATTAGCTATTATTATCTAGGTTCCCTTTATTTGTTTGTTTTCTTTGCAATTTTTAAGTGAAATTGAATTTCACAGTAAAACTTTTCCCACCCTTGCATTAGTCCTCAAATTCCAGCTGTTTCTCAAAGACCGGGAATCAGGGGCGGGGCCAATATTACGACGTCAGAGCAAGGGCCTTAGCTCAGGTGCTGACGTCAGAGCTGTAATCTGGAGAATATTGAAGGATCAACATAAAACTCCTTGTCCGATGACATTTAAACAATGCTTTGTTGTTTCTTCACCTGAACCGAAGCAGATAAAATATTTTAGCATTTCGCTTCGGTTCTTTTCAATGCTATTTAAAAGCGATAAATATAAATGCAGAAAAAAAGATTTTGCTAACTTAGTTTTGACAAAATGCAAGAGTTTTCATAAAAACATTTTTGATGCAATTTTAACGTTTCCGGGGAGTTGGATCATGAGATTGAAACACTATAAATATAGAGCAATGTTTCAAAGTTATGCAGGAACAGAAAAAAATGATTTTTAAGCAGCTTTTAATAATTTATTTTTCAATTTATTTCTAAATCAACAATTTTAGGTAGAAATAATGTTTGGCACTTAACTTGCAAACAGAATACCTATTTAAAAATTGAAAGTTATTTTGCATGTGGACAAAGGATTTAAACAGCAACCAAAAATATTTTTCCACCTAAATCGTTGCTGTTTTTTTTTTCATACCACTTATTCATACCACTCATTCATACTTATATTCAGTCTACCTAAGCAGTGTACAGTGTAAAGAAATAATCTCTCTGTGATGCACTATCTGAAATAATATTTCAACGCACAAAAATTTATGAAATAATATTTAATAAAAAGGAATGGACACATGCAGATAGAAGTTAGAACGAAAAGAGAAAAAAAATCAATATCTTTCCTCAATTTCAGTTTTAGGGTAAATTTAAGTTGGTTCATACATTTACGAGTACTTTAACATGTATTTTAAACTCATTAAAAACGTATAATATAATCTGAAATATTTATTTTAAAAAATCGCATGAGATATTATGCATAAACATTATAAACAACATACAATCGGTTTTTTTTTTTTTAATAATTTTTTTTTTTTTTTTGCCTTTTTTTCTTCTTTCACATGTGGATTCACATTTTAATAAATTCTTTCACATGTAATTTTACATTTTACTAAATTCTTTAACTGTATGTTTAAGTAATAAGAAAAAAATATTTTTGTTACTTATTTTAATCTTTAAACTCATCGGGGGGAAAAAAAAGGATCAATGACCCAAATACTCAAAGAATGCACAAAAAAATTACAAGATACAATTAGAAAACAGTTCATGTGATGAGTAAGAAAAATAATCAAAATTAAATGGAATACATATTTTAACTTTTCCTTACCATAGCTCCCATAGCTGCAAAATATGTCATACATTTTTATTATTATCAAAAAGAAAAGGCATAGGAAATTCTCAGCGCTCAAAAAATCACAATAAGATATTTCAATAAATGAGAATACAGAGAGGTTTTGCAAAATACAGTTTTCGTTCCTGCTGAAATGCTTCTGCACAACAAACAACAGTTTTACACGGAAGGGGAAAGTGCATTATGAAATTAAAGAAAAAAAAAATGTAAAAAAATCTTTCTAAAAGTAGTGTTGCTATTATTACTTCGTACATATGGACTAATGTCTTCATGGGTTTCTTTGAGGGGTAATGATATGTTTGAAGGATCGAATAGGATCTACTGTTTTTAAATTACAGGATTAAAAACAAAGAAAAATTGCATTTTGTTTTTAAACATGATCGTTTGTTAACGCATAAAATTGACTTCTAAATAAAAAAACATAAACTAATATTTCCAAAACATGCTACTTTTGTGGCAAATCCAATATGCATGCAAGAGTTTCGAAAAAATTAGAAGACGTAGTGGTGCTGTCTCCTGCATTCTTAACCGAGATGTAAAATAAACCGGAATCCATACTATACTAATAGGCAATTTAATGAAGTATTTGTAAAATAATAATAGTAGTAATAACGCTGCATAAGAATGGAAATAATTTACAAAAGTCCATATATAAAATGGCACTTATCAGTTTTTTTTTCCTTTTTCTTCTTTTAACAACACTTTTTTTTCCAAAAGAGCTTGAAGTTAAATATTCGTTGCATAATAAAAATTCAAGAAAGGCATGTGAGGAACGGAATAAACTTGAAATGGCCTGCTGCAGCTATGCATATACATGAATTAAGACATTATAATTTTCAAAATATAGCAGTTGCGAATTTTTAAAATGCACATTTTAAGAGCACTGGTACAAATATGAAACTGACCTCTCGTCTTGCGACATATCCTCTTCGCAGTCACTTTGCTCTTGCGTTTTCTCCCCATAATCCGTGCTGCAGTGGGGAAACGGCCACGTGGCCCCTTGGGCCCCTTCCGGCGTGCCCGTCTTGAGGGGCCCTTACGACCTCCTGCCCCTCTCCACCTCACCTCACTCCGCACTTTCAACAGAACGCCGGCATACGTGCGTTCACGACTGCTTCCCTTGCACGCGAGACTTCCTGTGCATACATTGCGTACATTTGCCGTGCACTATCGTATGTGGATAATCCGGGAAATTTGCACGAACGGGAATTTTACAGCAGTGAATATACCTCAAGCTTTCGGGACGCAAACAACTGTTGGCCGGACCCGGACACATGGGTATGAGCGCTCTTCCTGAATGACGTCAGTGTTGCCATGGCGACGGAGAGACGCAAGCTCCGTTCAACTGAGAGACTTTCAGCCCCGGCATCCGAACATGAATGCCTGGTAAAACTTTATCAATGGCCGCTTCTGACCCTTTCACGGTTTTGCTGCATTCAAGGATTGGGAACGCTGAAAAAACGGGGAAAACAGTGAGCGCCGAATTCCGTTTCAGTAAAATTATTTGCACTATTATCAAAAAAAAAAAAAAAAAAAAAACTGAAATTTCATCTACAAGGCATTAAGTAAAAGTAAATAAATAGCTTAAACGATTTTTCTTTTTAAGTGCGACTGAAAAAGTGGGTCAAACGTGAAAATTCTTATGCACGACTTGATTACCATTCATGTATTTCTGCATTCAAGGATTCGAAACGCTGAAAAAAACGGGGATAAAAGTGAGCGCCGAATTCAATTTCAGTAAAATTTTTTGCATTATGACAAAATAAATAAATAAATAAAATAAAAAATAAAAAAACTAGACTTTTGTCTACAAGGCATTAAGTAAAAGTAAATAAATAGCTTAAACGATTTTTCTTTTTAAGAGCGACTGAAAAAGTGAGTCAAACGTGAAAATTCTTATACACGACTGGATTACCATTCATAGTTTTCTGCATTCAAGGAATCGAAACGCTGTAAAAACGGGGAAAATAGTGAGCGCCGAATTCAGTTTCAGTAAAATCATTTGCATTATTGCAAGAAAAAAAAAATAAAATAAAATAACTAGAATTTCGTCTGCAAGGCATTAAGTATAAATGAATAAATTGTTTAAACGATTTTTTTATTTGTTTATTTTATTTTATTTTATTTTTTAAGTGCGCCTGAAAAAGTGGGTCAAAAGTAAAAATTCTTTTACACGACTTGATTATTATTTTCAGTCTTATTTAAAAATACTATCTTTTATTTTCCCATAGTTTTATTTAGTGACTTTATTAAATTAAAATAGACTGAATAATTTTTTTTTTAAATTTTTTTGCTCGAAATGCGATTTGGTTATGACGAAAAAAGTACATTAGAAATCGTGCAGTAATATAAAGAACTTTAACATGTCATGAGATCTTGTTCAAATAAGCAAGCTGGTTTGCAACGAAAATATGTTTGTAAAAAAGTGGAAGGAGCTTAATATAATTACGACTCATTGATAATACATCCTCTATTTATAGTTAATTACCAAATTAAATCTACATACTGCCGTGTGTAGGTAAACGGCAGTATCTGCAGTTGAAAGCTTGTTGTCTCGTACCAGAGCCGTGTCTAAGGAGAGGATTTGAGAGGGTTTCTGGGGTTAAACCCCTCCCATTGGGACAAAAATAATAAGCCAAACGAAGGAAATGTATATTTGAGTTTTATTAATTTTAACGTGAAAATTTGTGTGCAGCACTTCTTTAAAAAAATTTTAAAAAATCTCTGAAGTTTTTCTTCAATTTACGACTGCTGGAGTTTCACCAACTGGAATAATATTTTGGAAAAACAAAGGTAGAAGAATAGCTCAATGATTGGTCAATACAAAGCCTTACTTAAGCATCCCTTTATTCAGGGGCATGCACAGAAATTTTGGGGCCCGTCACAAATGACTTTTGTGGGCCCCCTTCGTATTGTTTTCCCCTCTGTCTCTACATATATTCGACCTCACATTAAAAAATTTTTGGGTACCCTTCAGGTTCGGGCTCAAGCCAACAGTTGTCCCCCCCCCCCTAGTGCGCAACTCTGCCTTTATTAAGCATTATTTCAGAATGTAAAACTTTATATATCTGCTGCATTATAAAAGAATCTGTGGACAGTTTTTAATAATAATTTCAGTAAACCACATAGTAAACGGATTAAATTAAAAAGAAACGAACAATGTTTTCTAAAGAACAAATAAGCGTTTTCTATTTCTGATGGTTTCAGCAATAATACAGCTGTAACTGCCACAAGTGGAGCATGTGACATGCCTATACCAACAGTTGCTTCCACCAGCGGAACTAGTGACAGTGGAATATCATCATCGGTTGCCCCCATCAGCACAGAACACGGGATTTCCTGCCGAAAAGCAATTAGCCCTATTCCTCTGGTCAAAAAAACCTAAACCATCCGGACGTAAAAAAAACAAGCATCAGAAGTCTTAACTAAAGTCAGAAGTCTTAACTATATTAGTTCGAGAGGAGAGCAACTATGCGGGGAAAAGCCTGAGGAAACCTAGAAAAGGCGCGGGTAAACACATAACAAGAAACCTTCGAAAATACAGAAGAAAAAGAAACATGTCAGCTCGTCATCCTCAGGTGAAGAAATTCCTCTAGATACCAGTGGTGATATTTTTGATGAGGATAATAGTGACGATTTTTGTGCTGTGTGTAAAGGGTACTTTTATGCTAAAAAAGGTCCCAAGTGTGACTGAATTCAGTGCATTGAATGCAACAAATGGTTGCATGCTGATCATTTGCATTGAGTGGAATGTTGTGTAGGCTATCATTCGAGCCTGTGCTGTTATTATTTTTTGCAAACTAATTGTGACTGAATTTGATTTGTTTTTCTATAGTTATTGTTAATTCACATTTAATTTTGTAATGTTTGTCTTATTTTTTATTTATTGTGGTGTGGCATCTTACCCCATAACTGGTGGCATCTTCCCCATATATAGGGGGAACATGCCACAAATAAATGATTTTCTTTGACATTAAATTTCTTATTTAATTTTATACTTTGAAGACTTGTATACATAATCAATTAGATATTGAGAAATAAAGCGTATTTTTTTCATGAGCTTTATGTTTTAATTTTCCCTGTAATTATCGAAAAATCCTTAACTTCCCCCATTTTCCTTAATTATTAATTTTGTGCTTTCTAGTATGTGTGATATTGACCGTATTTATATTACTTTTACTAAGATGCTTGAGATACATTTTCTTTAAAATATTGTTTACTTGATAAATTTAATAAAGTTTTGTTAAGCGCTGCTTATAATCGAAAGCCTACCCACATTTTAACTAGAAATTAATTTTAGCCAATTAAATACAATCGTTCTTCGAATTCTAATTAACTTGGAAACTTCAAGCACAACTCATCCTCGGCAAAAAAAAAAAAAAAAAAAATCGGGATTTTTGATTGAGATATATAATGTTAATAAGTGTGAGTATTTCTTTACAATCATATAGGGAATTTATGTGAAAACTTCGGTTAAAATTGGAATAACTTAATAGTTAATTAATTTGAATACAGAATATTGTATTGCCACCAGATTTACTAAAGTTATATTTAGCAGTATGCCTACCAAATTTCAAACGAATGCGAGCACAGGCAGTGAGTGAAAATTGAATTGAAAGATTCCATTACATACATACAGATACTTAAATGCATACAAGTGAAGCGAATAAAAGTGTTTTTAAAGAGAATAAGAGATATTTGGCATCAATGTGCTTTTAAATTCCAACTTTGATTGAAATTTTTCGTTTATTATTTTTCAAATTATTTATAAAGTAACTTTAACTTCCTTTAGTTAAATGGAGTGCTTGAATATTTCAATGATTAAATTCGAAAAATTTGGCTCTTTAATTTTGTCCTAATTCAAAAATACATGCGACCATCCCTGCCGGGATTCGAACCCGGGACCTTTGGATTCCATCTAAGGAAGTAGAAGTCCAACGCGCTATCCACTGCGCTACAGGGACACTTCTTGTTTAAGCAAAATGAAGAGTTTTCATCCTTTTTAGCCTAATTTCTCAGTGAAAGTCAGAGAAAGAAGAAAAAAGCATGAAAGAAGGCTTAATGCATCTTGAAAATATCGCGAAAAACAAAAAAAAAAAAAAAAAGGTCAAAAGAAAAAAAAAATATATATATAAATATAATTTAAAATTGTAAATTAGGGTATTAAGATGGGGAAAATTGACTGTCTGTCTGTCCTCCCTCCTCCCCAAACTCTTTTGAGTGAATATTCCGATTCGAACTTTTTTTTTTCTTTTTTTTTTTTGTTCGAAAGATCTCGGCGAGGACACCTCATTCCTGCATTTCGCTTTTGGATTTGCACTATTTTTCGTTGAATTTTGAACAGTTCAAAAAAACTTAACATTACCGCCTACGGGGAAATTCAAGGCAATTCCGAACTTAGAGGCGAATTTGCTTCAAAAAACTTCGTAGCAAAAAACCTTTGATGAAAAACATGTATATAAAATATCTTTTTGATTTGAACAATTTTCCGTTCAATTTTGAACAGTTCAAATCCCTTAACATTAGCGACTACGGCGAAAATATAAGTCAATATAGGATCCCGAACTTAAAGGCGAATTTACTTCAATCAAATTTTGTTCAAAATAGCTCTTGATAACCAACTCAGACTCTGACTCCGAGAATTTTGCATCAGTCGGCTCCAACTCCTGTGCCTGAAAATTAGTCGGACTCCGACTCCCCCACTCCCCTACTCTTACTTCGTAGCTTTGGCAAAAATTTAGACACGGAGGGAAAATGACTGACTCCTAATCTTGGATATTCGACTCCGACTCCTTTATCTCAAAATAAGTCCGACTCCGACTCCACAAACATTGGCAGAGTAGCGGACTCTAAGGGAAATGACCAATTCCAAGCAACTCTGAGTCTTTGAATTAAATATCTTCGGCTCCCGAATCGGATTCTGTTATCCCAAAATGAGAATGACTCCGACTTCAACTCCGCAGCCATGGTTTTAACTGTGAAATAATTATTGTTAATATGACTTGTTTTTATTTTCACTCTAAAATTTTGATTTATGTACGAGGGAGGACCCAAAAGAAACCGGATTTTTGTTCTAAAATATTTATTTATTAGTTTATTCACAAAATGTCTTTTGTCTCTTTCAAAGTGTTCACCCTTAGATGAAATACACTTGCTAATTATTTTTTTCCACTGTTAGACACTTCCCTGGAACTCTTTAGCTTTGACCATGTTCAGTGCCCGTTGCGAGGCAGTTTTTACAGCCTCTACATCATCAAAATGCTTCGATTTCAGAATTTTTTTCATCCTCGGGAACAGAAAAAGATTACAGGGGGCTAGGACTGGCGAATACGGGGTTCGAGGAACGACTGGCCACCCCTGAGAGGCCAAGTAGCGGTTAATAGTGAAGGGTAAGTGTACGGGAGCGTTATCATGGTGAAGGAACCATACTTCTGATCGCTCGCGCGAGCACCAACTCACTCTTGCTTCTTCTAAAGTTTCGTCAATTGTAAAACGACGACTCTCGTTGATTTTTTGGCGGATTTTTTCAACGTTTTCATCATTTCGAGACGTTGAAGGGTGCTCAGAACGAGCATGATCTTCAACACTCATGCTACCACGTTTAAAGCGCCCAAACCGCTCGAAAACTTGTGTATGGCTCATGGCATCGGTCTTGAAAGATTGTTGAAGCATTTGGTAAGCTATTCCATTGCCGACTCTCCAAGCAGGAAGCAAAATTTCAAGCTTACAGTTTGTTCTTTTAAATCGGCCATAATGAGTTCGCAGGCGGAAAGAAACAACACCTGAGAAAACCAACACTACGACCAGACGTTATCAACTAAACTGACGCCACTTACACAGCTGGTTTGTGAAGGTCTCTACTTGAGCCATCTAGCTGGAGAACACTCTACTACATCTAGTATTGGCATCACACCATTAGTCCGGTTTCTTTTAGGTTCCCCCTCGTATTCAGTTTTCGGTGGATAACTCGAAATCCTATATGTTTCTACATAAAAATATGTGCAGACGATTTTTTTTTTGATATTGAAAATTATTTCTTTTAGTTAACATTTTATTGTTTTTATTTATTTTGGGAAATACATTAATTCAATTATTTTTTTTTTCTTTTTTTTTACGCAGCAGTGGAAAAACAAACGATTTACTTTTTTTGATATGATATAGAGTAGGCGCACCAATTGTGGCCACTTTAAGGCCAAGAGAAAGTTCTAAGGGACCAAGTTCCTTTTGTCCCTTATGCCCGAATGCACTTTAAAAATAAAATATATGTCAGTTTTCTCAGAATTTAAGCCTCTTTAACATAAATATAAACTCATAAGCAGTGACCAATACAAAATTTTTGCCTAATAATTAAAATCAAAGTCCAATATTAGACATACAATTAATAGGAAACGTGTAATAAAGGAAAGCAATATTTCATGTTCATTCATTTTAATGAATATGAATCAGCAACAATAATGGAAAAGTAAACAGTAAATAAACGTTTGGTAATAATAAGAAAGAAATACTTGCACAACGTGTGTTTGTAGCTTTAGGATATCTGATAGCCTGCAACTGCCTACTATCATCTGTAGCTCCCCACAATAAATCACGTTTTTTTTTTTTGTTGCTGTTTTTTTTTAAATACCATTTTCAACCTAAGTGGCCACTTTTCATCATAGCACTCACATCATAATTAGAATCGTTATTTCAGCAACTATTACTCAAAAAAAAATCATAATAACTGCTTTCATAATAAACTATAACATATTCATCAATCGAAGTAAGTTTAATCATACTGTCCCAGCTGATTCAGTTAAATCAATAGTTAAAGCATATGTGTCTTCTGTGTCCTTTTCTGGCATTCTTTACTTCTGAATTGCTTTCGATTTCAAATTTTTCGTAAAATATTAAACTTCCTCCGTAAAATATGAACTAGTCCTCCATTTTTTAACTCTTAATTTCTTTAAGTTTGGGTACAAGGCTAGTCTTTCAAATTTGGATTGTCTGATATTTCCCTTCTAAGGTCATGGGCACTTTACAGGTGATACTAGCATGTAATACAAAACCGGAACCATTTCTTACAGCCTCTACGGCATTTTCAAATTTAGTGGAAAATTAAGCATGTTTCATTCTTTTCTGTTAAAAAACAATTTTTTTCTTGCTTTTTTGGCTGCCATTATTTATGCAAAATGTTTTTGAAATTGATCAATCTCTCTAGAGTTGATTTTTTTTCTTTCTTTCTTTCCTTCTTTTTTTCTTCAGTTTAAACAATTAAGAAATCTGAATATGTTCGAAACTCTTTTATAGAAAAACCATGTTTATAAACATTGTAATTACATTTTTCATATAATTCGTGTTAGAATAAATAATTCACCGGCATTTTTAAAAATGATTCCGAAAACGTTTATAAATGAATGCAATTATTTGTAGAACTTGTACAAAAATTTCCAAAAACTACAAAAAAGCTGTAAAATAATTTGTTTATCTTATTACGATTGAGACCCAATAAAATAACCTTATTGATTTTCACTTAATGAATGTACTAAACATTTTGAAGCTATGTTGAACAAAAAAAAAAATTCAAAGCTTATTGAATTAGCTTTTGTAATGTTGTTAGAAAATTTACGACACATATTGTAAGAGTAGACCATTAACTAATGAAACATTATAATTAACATTTTGGTATATCTCTTAGCAACCAGTATAAAGTAAAAGTCTGCAAAGTGTTACATAAACACGAGATTTTGAAGCCCGTCCATTCTCGTGGAAAACTCATTTCGAAAAAAAAAAGTATCTTTAGTTTAAACCTTCATATTTTTACAATATATGTCTTACAATATATGACACACATACATAGGTGTCATGTAAATAGAACGAGAATATTTTGAATTTTCACTTCTGAAAGTGCGCATATGTACATAAAAAAAAATAATTTCAAAAAAATGCACCTTTCATGTTATTAAAACATATTATGCTTATACAAAAGTCAATATTTTCTGTTCCTAATAGAATGTAGACAAAAACTAATCGGTTTAGTGAAGCTAAAAAAAATATTAATCTAATAAATTTATCAAAACAAAAATGCGTAATTGGTAAAAAATATTCATTTTAAAGTGTTCAGACATTTAAACCAAAAATAAAAAGGGAATCATAGATGTAGATGCAGTATAAATTTCACTATTTGAATGCAGTCAAACTTGGTTAAAGTGACAACTGTGCTACAACGTCAAAAAATTTTCGTCCCTTCATTAACCATAAGCAGAAATAATGATCGTTTATAATGTAACTTGACTATAGTTTTAACTTTTTGCACTTAAATATTGAGGGTCCTTGGACAACGTTGTTTTAGATTTTCACAGTATATTTAAAATATTCTGCATGGCCACAACTGGAACAGTATGTAATCTAGTTGTGGCCTTAACTATGACCGCAACTAGCAAAATATAAGGATTCGTGATCAAGGAAGATAGAAGAAAGGGGAGACGCTCAACGCAACAAAACCTGAAGCTAAAACCGTAACCGGTTTTAACTGGCGCGGGGAAAAGTCTGCCCAAAACATTCGGCTTTCAAGGGCTTTATCAGTGCTATTTTACCTAGAATGCTGTGTTTAATAGTGAATATTTTCTGTTGATTTAACTAAAATGCTCGCTTGTGTTGCGTACGGGTGTACAAACAGACCGGGAAACAAGATTCCAGGGATATCTTTCGTGCCATTATAAAAGAATATTTAAATGTAAGGTTTAGGTATTGGGGAAAAAATATTGAAAAAAAAAAGCAATTCGCTTAGACAATTATATTCAAAATTATTGCACTTGAAACGGCATTAGTGGGTAACACAAAGGGTTAGACATTTTGCAGGCAAGAAGTCATTTATGCCAGGACAGTGGAAAAAATGGCAAAAACAGAATTCGAGAAAGTTGACTTGAGTTCTGTTAACAAAGATATAGGAATGAAATTTTTTAGCTATCAATTTTATTATTAATTATATTTATTCATAATTTGCAAAATTTGCGTTTAGTAACAAAAGTTATCTTTTTAAACCTCCACCACAACATGTAGCAATATAATGCAGTAAAATTTTTCTATGAGCCTAATTCTTTTGTACATAAAATTTCAGATAAGTAAATTTTTTAAAATATTAGGTTTGGCACATTTCTGCCAAAGGTAGGGGGGAAAATCTAAAAGTGTCCTGGCAAAACTATTTTTTGCCCATATTTGCCAAAGTGGCAAAACTAGATTTGCTTCAATTATGGGGATTGGATCTAACGTGTTTAATATCATAGTAATTTTAACTGCATTCTAATAATTTTCATGTTTTTGTGCCTAAAATATTAAATTGCATCAGTGGAACAGTAATCCATTGTTTTAGTGAAATGCTTTTCTTTTTTATTTTATTAATGCAGAAAGAAAGTGGAGAGTAAAAAGCAATAAAAATCAACTCACCGACTTTGGTATAAAATATTAATCTGTCCTAACTATTAAATAAGAAATTCTCATCTTTTAATTTTTGGCAGGGAAGTAGTGCAAATTTTGCAATGCCAACAGTAATAAAAATTATAAGAGGTCAACTTTGATTATATAGTGTGAAATATAAATGTGATAAAAATGTATAATTCATACTAAATAAAATTTTATTATTGATAATTACTCCTAAAAATAGTCAAAGCTCATTCAAATTCAGTTGGATCCGGTACATCAGGATATTTTTTTAAACATTGCATCGCAATATGCAAGTTTTAAATCATTATAAAACTTGTATATTGCGATGCAATGTTTAAAAAAATATCCTGATGTACCGGATCCAACTGAATTTGAATGAGCTTTGACTATTTTTAGGAGTAAAAAGCAATAAAAATCAACTCACCGACTTTGGTATAAAATATTAATCTGTCCTAACTATTAAATAAGAAATTCTCATCTTTTAATTTTTGGCAGGGAAGTAGTGCAAATTTTGCAATGCCAACAGTAATAAAAATTATAAGAGGTCAACTTTGATTATATAGTGTGAAATATAAATGTGATAAAAATGTATAATTCATACTAAATAAAATTTTATTATTGATAATTACTCCTAAAAATAGTCAAAGCTCATTCAAATTCAGTTGGATCCGGTACATCAGGATATTTTTTTAAACATTGCATCGCAATATGCAAGTTTTAAATCATTATCTATTTCCCCTAGTTTACTTTAAATTGTTTTAATTATACATTTATATTAATGAAGAACCTAGTCTTGGTAGGCTTTAATTTAAGTTTCGATTGAATTATTCAAATCATACACTTGTTGTACTTGTTTTCCCAGTTTTTGCCCCTATCCTTTGCGGGCAGGACGACCAAATTCATCAAAAATTTAAACTCTTATTCTTTTTCTAGATTTCATTTAGATTTTCAAGCTATTTAATTTTGACACAAAATAGTCAAATAATATAGAAAATTATTTTCTTTTCTCTAAAGAAATAATACGTTTTTTTTTTCTCCTGACTGGGGAAATTGGTACCCGAGGAAAAGTAGTTGAGAACTGGTAATGTCTAGTCCTTTTAGACAATCATCCTTTGCATTTATTTTCCTGTCTCAAATACAAATTGTAAATTCAATTTTTATTTAAAAAAATAACAATCTTTGGAAGCATTCGTTTTAAGCAAGTTTAATACTACATTTAGTTTAAGCTAGATGTCAAAGAAAACCGAAACTAGAATTTAATTAAAGCATGTTTAATATCTTTTATCAATTTACTGAGGGCAAAATTAAAAAAACTACATAAGTTGTTTGTAAAAATTCCATTTTTTGTTCCCTTTTGAATACTGGAAAAAAATCTATTTTTGCTGGAAGGGGGAAGACTGTGGTTTTTTTCACCCGTGGCGAAATACTTTCCAACCCTGGCAACACAACTTGAATAACTCATTTCGTGTTCGAAATATCTCTACTAGAACCATAGAAAAAAGAGGATAGGGCACATATATTTTCAAATGCAAGGAAATTATAAATTTGCTACATCATATTATGATATATAATGATGATTCATCCTATTATAACTGTCTCAATTTAAAAAAAAGGTTAATATTCCAGAAATACAGTGCGTAAAAAGTCTCATTTGTGAAAATGGCTTAAGCAATACATAAATTTTGAACTACAAGGCAGATTTTTTTAAAAAAATAAACTTATTGAAGAGAGCTCTTGACAAAGAAAATGTAATAGAAAAATTATTTAAATTTTTGGCTATTTTAAGGGTATTTTTTAAGAAATTTAATTTTTGTCATACATTTGTGTTTTACTTTCAATGTGTCAATATTTGTTGTGTATAATAAAGACATTTTCTGTACTTGGTACATTCTGTGGTTCTTTCAAACAATGTTCAAAATTTAAGATTAAAGGCATCCACATTTTTTAGTATAATTTATTTCTTATGTGTTTATACTCTAATTCTAACTAAGCACAGTTTTAGTCATACTTTTTCTTTAATTAAGTGCGTTTAAGCTTCTGAAATTGTGTGGTAATCGGGGGAAATAAGTAACTGCTCTACATTCCAAAAATGCATTCACTAACAACAAAAATGAATAAAAATAAGAAAAAAAAAATATCAAAGACTAGCTTTTTTCATTGTTGTATGTGATAAATAAAGCTTTTTTTTTTTTTTTGCTCCGACAGTAAAAATTATAAAAGTGCCGCACATTTATTTCTCTTTCTGAACGTTTTCCCTATTACTCTACATTGAATACCATTGCTTTCTTGGGTAGAGTTTTCCCCTTCTCTCCCTTACCCGCTCTGTTCACGGCTTCAAGTGCGCGCAGCAAGTTTACGGCTTTGGGCGTCTCCCCTTTCTTCTATCCTCCTTGTTCGTGATCCAGTTTTGGCCAGACTGTTTCATGCAGCTTATTAGTTACAAAATAAATAAAAGTAATCGGGACCGGAGGGTCCTGAGTTCGAACCTCGATGGTCGAAGACCCACCGTCGTCATTAAAGGGGACTGGGCGACGTTAAATATGCTCGTGGTCTCAATATCCTCCAAGTGAAACGATACCTCTGGGGGTGCTAGCACCAGGTAGCTATTAGCTCCTGGACTAGTTCTAAATTCTCATTAACTGTAGGATCCGGTGATGGTGCTGCCATCTATCGGTATAAAAAATAATGGAGGCAAGGCACTTAGTATGCAGTCCTCAACATAAATACAGTTGTAGTCAGTTGTGACTCGGAATCGGAAATCGGAAATAAAAGTAAGGAACTCACATTAAGACTTGATCTTAGCTTGATAAGAAAAACTTTACAATAGATAAAAATATGCAAAGCTATTGCTGCTGTAAGTAGACTAAGAAGAAACACATTCTTAACAATGAGCAATAACAAATACACTATTCCTCAGACAAGTGCATCCTGCATCCAGACAAAGAAAAAGTTCTGAACCTCTCATAGTGAACGTTTTGAGAGCTGCAACTCGGATTATAAAACAAGCTTCAGGTTTAGTGAAAGTGGTCAATATTCTTAGTATTTCTGATTTTAATGTGAAACTGGCCACAACTGGTACAGTGACCACAACTGGTGCACCTACCCTATTTATTTTAATAAGCTTATTAATTTTAATTATTTTTTATTCTTTTTGAAAGCGGTTAAAGAATTTTTTCCCTTAATGGAAAAAAAGTGTATTAGGTACTTTGTTTAAAAGGTGCTGCTATGTTATTTGTTCGTTTATTTATTTATTCATTTTTACGCATCTAATTTTTTAGATGAGTGAAGTGTATTTTATCTATAGAAATAAGCTTAAAATTCTTTAAAAAATATATTTGAAACAATTTTTGCTATTTTTGAGAATATTGATCATATACAAGCAAGAAGATATGGGTATACGGGAAAGTAGGCTCTTTTAGTTCTAGACGGAACTTCTTGTTATACTTCTTTCTGTTTGAAAACGCTTTAGCATCCACCGGACTTTCAAGCAGGATGACAGGACACCACAAGTTCATTTAGAGATATGTATTTAAAAGTTATACATATTCTTGAATTTTGAAATTCATTACAAAGCAGGGGTTAAGCGGGGAAACTTTGTGTAGATATCTGAAAGAAGTTATATCAGGGAAAATAATTTTAGTTTCGTATTCAATACAAAATAAAACTAGTATGTTGTGGCCATCACGAAACTTTCTTCTATATATATATATTTTTTTTTTCTGATCCCTCCCCATGCTTGAGGAGGAAGCAATATTCCCAACAAAAACAAAATTACACATGCAAAAACTATTCGCAACTCCAGCGCTCGAATACGCTACCTTGCGGTGATTTATAAAACTGCCGGGAAAACTAAAACATAGCCACGTTGCGTTCCACGTATGTCTGCTGACGTAAACACAAGCAGTTTGTTCTGAGTATTTATTAACGCAATCGATGTGTCTTAGTTTGCTTTCAGCTACAGAAATTAATTCGTCCCTTAGTAGTATTCTCGAGCTTCTCAAAATAATGTTAGTTTTCATTATTTCCTTCTAAAATATGAGTTGATTGAGAAATGGTGAAAGCGAAAATTATGGATTAACAAACTTGTATAACATTATACAAGGTAAACATTTTTATTGTTTTGTATGAATTTGTAAGAATATGGTTTTTTTTTTAATCTTAAATTAATTAAACTAACCATATTTTACAGCAGCATTTAGTTGGAATGGACAGTATGCAAAATATTTTCTTGAATATATTATCGTAGAACAAAATGAAAAATGTTTAACCGAGAAAGAATTTACTTTATTCCTTTCATTCTCAGCTGAAAGGTTTCGTCAAATTTGTTTAGGGTTATAGTTTTAGTATTGTGCGAGCAAAGTAGCCTTGGCGAGATTTCGCGTTTTTAGTTAAACCATTTTTAATTTTTATCATGAGTGTAATAAAATGGTAGTAAGATTACAGAATTCGATAAGTAAAAAGAAATAATGGTCAATCAACTGAAAAGAAAACTACCACCATACAGTGGCTCCCAAAAGTGTTCGTACACCTTGAAATTTTGTAGTAAAACCAAAATAACGCAAAACTAAATTCGAATATGAAGTCTAATTTTTTTTTCACACCATTCCTATGCTATTCTGAATAAAACCCAGTAGTTTTTTTTTTTTCAAAATATTGCTAGATTTTATTTTTGAAATTTGTCAAAAAACGAAGAGAAAGAGAAAAAATACGCCACAAAAGCCATCGTACACTGAAATATTTTCGAATAAATTCATGATTAAAATTATCATATGTGGTTTTTTTTATTATGTTTGCATTTTAATGACACTGTAAAGTCATTTGCCGTTATTTTTTTTGTCTATTTATTCCCTAATATTCTGCTTATTTTAAAATGGCAGGTATGCATAGAAAACAACAAACACGATTCGAAATTTGATTTTTTCCCCTCACAGTAGCCATAAATTGGTTTGAAATGTCTCTAAATTAGGTAATTTATACCATTCTATAGAGAAGTGCTTGATAAAATGCTTTAAAGACAAGAATCGGATAGAAAAAAAGGTAAGAAAAGGTCAACTGGCAAAATTAACAATGCGTGATCGGAGGTTTACAGTTAAAAAATTATGAAAAATACACATTTGAGTGCTGAAAAAGTTTCTTCAGAATTGAATGAAACATTTTACGTTTAATTTTCACCTAAAATTGTTCGCCAAGTTCTCTGATTAGCTGGATTAAATGGGACCTAATACCGCAGAAATTTTCTTGTTCGTGCGAAAAACAGTAAGCTTACGCTTTCCGTCGTAATATCAATGATACATAAGCACAAAACATTTGCAACAACGTCTTACTTATAGATGAAAATAAATTCAACATTTTGGGTTAAATTAATGTATAATTGTAACTAGGAGAAAAAATGAGGAATTTAATCTTAAGAACTTAGTTGGATCAGCTAATCAGGACGGTGAAGGTATTCTAGTGGGAGGGTGCATTACAGCATCAGGACTGGGAAATTTGGAATTTTTTGATGAAATAATGAATCATGCTGTTCATTTAAATATTTTAAAAAACAATTTTAAACTATTAGCCCAAAATTTGGTAATCGGAAACAACTTCGTTTTTTATCAAGATAACGTTAAGAAGCACACGTTTGCGTTTGGTGCCTGAAAAATTGTACTTAAGCTTAGAAATATCTCCTCAATCGCCAGATTTAAACTGAATGCAACATATTTGGAGATATCTGGTAGCTAGGTTATGAAAATACACAATTGAAATGAAAAGCGAACTAGAAACAGTAAGACACGAAGTGCGGCTGAACACTTACTCAGAAATTGCACAAAAAAAGAAAGAAAAAACAATGAAATCTATTCCCAGACGTTTAAAAGCTGTTGTTGATACTGCATGATATTCTAATAAATAATAACTTTGTAAAAAGTTACTAATTATTATTTACTAATTTTTAAACATTTTTTAAAGTGTACAAAGATTTTTGTGAGATAAAATTTCCGGCAATTTTTGGTTTTTGATTTTTTAAAAATTATGTTTTAATGTTTTATTAAAAATTTTCATGTAGTTTTGTTAAAAATAGATCATAGATCTTATAATAAAATACCTATTCCGAAATATTGATTCTAACCAATGGATAATGGCCTATTTCATTGAAAGTCGTAGGTGTGCGAACACTTTTGGGAGCCACTGTATAATCGTGAGAATTTTGTTGATGATTTGCATACCATGACACAATTAAATCGTAACTCAGAAATTAGAAAAATCGAAACAGAAAAATTTCAAATCAACCGATTTGGGAATTCGAGAGAAATAACTCAGCTACAAATGCAAAAACAATAAGCGCTAGCCAAGCAAGGCAAAAAAGTATCATCTTCGTTCGATAATAATTTGTAATGTCATATTGAATTTTCTAGCATTAATTGTTATTCTTGTCAGGCCACAATTATTATTTAGTTTTATCAAGAATTGACAAATATCGAATTCAACATCGTGGAAATGGCTGCTTAGAACTACGAACTACGTAGTTTGCATTAATCTTTGACGTTTAGTAATGCTTCTTGAATTCTCATTCCTTTCTACGTGGGACAGAATATCCACAAGACTTTGAAAATTAATTTAAAAAGAATAAAGCGAAAAAATCATACATACGAACAAAAATCACAACACTTTTAGCATTTTCTTCGTTACCACGTGCGTTTGTTTTAGTTTTTTCGTCCGCCATTAGACAGTGACTGCAGTGCCCCCTATAGTTCGTTGGAGTTGCGAATTGCAAAAGCAAAGCAAAGAGCGAAAATTGAAAGTTATTTTAAAAGCCTTGCTTGAATTAATTACAAATATTTTATTTGTTAACAAACATAAGATGGCAACAGTAAAAAATTTTAAATCATTGAGATAATATTTCCGACCATTTCCATACAATTAAAATCGCGAGAAATACGCAGACGACAATCTGTTACGATTTATCTTTCTTATTTTATGCTCTTTTATGCATTAATAAAACTATTTTTATTCTCAAAAAAAAAAAAAAATTAATTTGAATTCTTAAATTTTGAATTCAAATTATGTTTTTCGCAATCACGAGTTGCGACAGAACCCTACTCATTGGTTACTACTCTACTCACTTGTCTCTAGACACGGCTCCTGTCCCTCCAAGTCTACCCTCCTGCTGAACGGAGACGTGTGTATTAGTTGTGCATGTGTAGGCTTTTGTGTGTGCGTAGACCTGTCTGTATGCACATTGGCGTATGTGTATGTGTGTGAGTGCGTATGTGTATGAGCGTGCGTGTGTCTAGGACATGGACGCCACCGACCAGGAGTGGCTACCGGAGGACGGAGCCTCGCCAGCAGGTGACGGTGGTGGTTGAAAAAGGCACGGAACATCAAAAGACGGTCAAATGAGAACAATAAGCAATCGTGATTGCTCAAAAAAGAAATCTACACCTCATCGAGCGGTTGGCGTCAAAATTGAACCAAAACCTGTTTACATATGGATTCACATATATTCCAAATTTCAACCAGAACGTAGCATTACTTCTTGAGATGGGGCACTCACAATGGAAAAAAAGAACGGCCGATTGCGTTACCCTCTTTTTAGCTGTTGACACCAAAATAAAATCAGCTCTTATACCCACTAAGGGCTACTTGCCGATAAATTTTTCTTTCATTCCGTTCATTATTTCTTGAGATACAGCAGTCACAATTGACGACGAAAAACGTTCTATAGCTCAACCCCCGTTTGAGTTATTGACACTAACATTGAATCAGCACCTGTTCCTGTTAATGGCAACATATGGAATCAAATTTTGTTTGATTCCGCCAGTTACTTCCTGAGGAATAGCAAGCACTCGTAACTCAAAAAACGTCCCATTGCTCCACCCCCCTTGGAGGAATTCGCGCCAAAAACCAATGGGCACAAGTTCACATAGGGGCACATATGTGTACCAAATTTCGTTCGATTTCATGCGGTAGTTTTTGCTGTAGAGCGGTCACAAAAAACTGGTCACACACAGACGTGACACACACACACACACACACAGACAGACAGACATTTTCCAAAAATAGTCGAAATGGACTCAGCACACCTCAAAACGTTCGAATCCGTCAAAATTCGAAATTCGAAAATTTGCACGAATCCAATACTTTCTTCTATATATTAGATATAGAAGAAAGTAAAAAACAGAGAGAGAGAAGGCAAAAAAGTAAAATAGAAATTATAGGCTCAAAGCTCAGAGGTTCACAATATTTCTGTATTTCTTGGGTTCAAATTCAGCCAATTTCTCCGTTTTCTTTGTAACGAGGGTGATCTTTGATCAGTTTGGTTGTACTCCCTGGATTAACACTATACTGGCACACTGGCAGTGAAACGTGTTTTAACGGGATTTTTTTCATTTATTGGAAAATTTACAGATTTAGTAACTTTGCGATACAATCGCAAAGCGGGTTGGAGGAAGGAAGGAGGTAATCTGTGAAAAAAAAATCTGAACGCTGCAACAAATTTTGGTAAGAACAGGAAAAATAAGTTCAATACAAAAATAGAGACAGAGAAGAAACAACATAGAACTTCTAAGCCAAAACCTTAATATTATTTCATTCTTTCTCGGGTTCGAGTTCAACTAATTGCTCTGTTTTATTATTATTATTATTATTATTATTATTTTCTTTTTTTTTTTTTTTTTTTGCAGCAACGATGGTTGGTCAGTTTGGTTGCGTTTTCTGCAATAACACTATGTGAAAGCAGGTGAAACAAGTTTTTTTTGAGCAATCACGATTGCTTATTGCTTTCATTTGACTGTTTTGATGTGCTATCATTTTATTTTCCCACCAGCACCCTCTGCAGCATCACCGTCGACCGGCTCCTCACGATGCTGCTCCTATAGCGAGAACCGTCTCCAGGTTGCTTCAATATCCTACACTTAACGCATACATACACGCACGTACAGACACACATACACACACACATACACAAACACATACACACACGTACAGACACCTACACATACATACACACCTACATACAACTACCCACTCATACCTGCATGCAGACACAAACACACATGCCTACACACATACACATACCCCCCTACACACAAACCCCTCACACACGTCTACATACACACACGCACACTCGTGATTGCGAAAAACATAATTTGAATTCAGTCAGTTTCTCCGGTTTCCTTGCAGTGAGGACCAGGGGCGTGCACGGGGGGGAGGGGGGAAAAGGAACACCTTTTGGTTCGGGTCAGAAGGGGGCCCAATATTTTTAAAACTAGGCGTGAAATATAGGGGTAAACAGTATGGAGGGAGTCAGGAAAAGTCATTTGTGACGGGCCCCAAAATTTTTGGTCACGCCTCTGGTGAGAACAGAGTCTGGTCGTTTTCCTCGTATTAACACTATGTTGGCAGTTAAATAGGCTTTACTAAGATTTTTTATTTATAGAAGAATTGAAAGTAAAAGCTACGCAACACAAACTTCATATGACTAGAAGGCAGAGGAAGTTTTTCCGTGCAATATAACATGTTTTCTGAACGTAGCGACTAATTTTGGAAAGAGCATATGAGATCAATGAAAGAAAAGTATATAAGTAGAAAGCTCACACACAAATGCTAATAATACTTCTCTAATTCAGTCAATTTCTCCGATATCTTTTCAGCGAGAGCGGGGAGTCTGGTTGTTTTCCCTACATTAACCCTATTTTTGCAGTGAAACAAGTTTTACGGGGGTTATTCATTGGAGAATTTGCATTCGAGGAGCTTCGCGACGTAATTTTAATATGGGTAGATGGGTAGGAGAGATTAGTAATTACTTGCAATTACAGATGTAAAATTTCGGGAAATTTTGAATTGGTGGGAAAAATACTTTTTTTTTCTGGAAAAATTGGAAAATTTGATTTTTCCCCCCCTCCGATTTCTTTTCAGCGAGAGCGGGGAGTCTGGTTGTTTTCCCTGCATTAACACTATTTTGGCAGTCAAACAAGTTTTACGGGGTTATTCATTGGAGAAGTTGCAGTTGAGGAGCTTCGCGACGTAATTTTAATATGGGTAGATGGGTAGGAGAGATTAGTTATTACTTGCAATTAGAAATGTAAAATTTCTGGAAATTTCGATGTGGTGGAAAAAAAACGTTTTTTTTTACGAGTTTTTTCTTTAAAAATTGGAGAAAATGGAAAATTTGATTTTTTATGAATAAAAATAGGGTATCTTAATTTTTCCTGGAACATATAAAAGGTAAATAGTGTCTACTCATAACAATTAGGTTTATATTTTAGATTGCCTTTGAAACTTGAAATAATAATAGCAATCATTGACATTCAAACATGATTGATATTGTTTTTAGAAGAATTCTGAAACAAAAAAAAAAAAAAAAGGACATCTGAATCAAATATATGGAAGAGGCAAACTTTAAAACGCACTATCTCAGTTTGAGCTGAACTGCAGATTCCACTTCTGTTCTTAGCACGACAGAGTATGCAGATTTTTTTTTTTAAAGTAGTGTTTAATTTACTGCTATGTGAATTTATAATAATTCAATTCTGTATTCTTTCAAAACTTTTTATTTTTGTTCTGTGTTGCGTAAAAGTTAGTTGGGTTTTGTTCAATGGAATGCAAAAGTTAATAATAAATTAGATACTAGGGTGTCCCCTAGGGTGCGTCTTATAATGCCCTTTTTGAAAAAATTTTGAATTTTTTATGGGGCACCCCTTTAATTGCTTTTTTTTTTTTTTTTTTGATGAAAAAACACCCACTTAAAAGTTTCACAGAATTTGAACAAAATTTAGCGGTTGTTACCAATGATTAAAATTACCTTAATTGTAAAAAAATAGAGTAAAAATATATTCTCAATTTTCTATTGCAATATTTGACATCAACATTGCAATCATGGGTTGGTTAGGGTAGAAACATAACCCGAATGCTTATTTCCTATGCATACAAAAAAATAATAAGCATTTCATGGTTGCTATGCTGAATAATAATGCCAAACAAAAATCATGCAAAGTTCCACTATGCCATTCATATCATTGGTTTACAATTTCAGTCTTTTACCATTCACCAATGTTGTAATTTTTCCCCTTTGTTTCTAGTAATGTGAAATAAACAAGCCTTTTTCTGATTGCTACTCATCATCCAAACTATTTGATAATATCTCTTCAAAAAAAACTTGATGAAAAGATCTTAATGGTGAAAAATCTGAATGTTAGTAATGAAATCCTCTATTTTTTTTCCTTTGGTTTTAGTTCTACAAAATCTGCTGTACAGTGTTTCATTGGAGGAGTTGTTCTTTTAGGTTTCTTTAAGAAAGAGACCAATTTGGAGTTTGTGTTTCTTCAGAAATGACACGTAGATGTCAAATAAAATTACTTGAAGCAACAGTTTCCTTCTTGTAAGTGAAAATGCTTTTCAACAACAAAAGATCAAATCTAGATAAACTTTATTGCTAATTCTTGTTCTTCAGAATCAGTCAAAGTACATTTAGTTACAACAGAGGCTTTAAAAAAAAAATATTTTCACTACAGTTGATTCAGATTCTTCATGAGTTTCTTTCTTTCAAAATTTCTTCTTTTCACGCAAGTTCTGTTGCCTTCTTTAAATAGAGATTTATTTGTTACCAATTTCGCCTTGCCCTCCTAATTTTCTTTCGGTTAGAAATAATTTCTCGCCTGGAAGTGAAATCTTGCGTAAAGTCTCATCAGCAAGAGCAAGATCAAGCAAATAATCTGATGGATTCCAATAATTTTGTTTTTTACTATGGAGATAGAACTCTTTTAATTTTCTTTTTGAGTTCTTAACTGACAACTTGTGTTCCTTTGAGTTGCTAACTAACAGTTGCAGTTAGTTAAGAGGTTGAGAGTTGATTGTAGCTACAGTTTATTGACATTATTTAATAAAATATGAAATAATTTCAAAGTCAGTAACAATCTAATTTATTACTAATTAAAATTAATGACAAAAATTTAACATAAATAAATATTATAATAATCGATGCAAAAGAAAAAAAAAATCAAATTTTACAGCAATGGTAGCAACCTCTAAATTTTACTCAATTTTTATTTTTATGATATGTGAATTTTTTTTTCATCCAAAGAAACAAAATGAAAGGGTGCCTCATGAAAAAATAACATCTTCAAAAATAAGACCCCCCGTACCCTAGTGCTCCCCCCCCCCCAAAAAAACGAAAGTCGATTTTCCAAGTAGCACACCCTCTTATCTTTTTTCAGATCAAAATAAATAAATAAATAAATAAAAGTAAAAAATGTTTCATGCAATTTGAACAATGGCAGCCTGTGCTGACATGCGCCTGAAAGTGGGAACCAACACTGTGTACTATACCGAATCGAAAAAGTATTTCTTTGGAGGTTTGAAACTTCATGTTTATAAAACGTTGCCTCTAGCCGCACATGTACCACAAAAATATTTATCCAAATCAAAAAATATTTTAGGTGTCAAGCAGGTCTAAAATTTGTAATTTTCTTCAAAAAATTGATGCCATTTCTCTATATATTTTTAAAAATGTAAGGTAAATTTTAAGAAGTTATCAAGATGAAAAATATAAACAATAGAGTCGATGATTGCAATTTTTGCTTTCTTGCGATATTTAAGTCTCCCACATGGTACTCAAAATATGGATCTTTTCCATTTTAAGTTATTTTTTTCATTTTAAATACATTATTTTTTTATTATAAATTTGCAAATGTTGATTTGAAAATGTGTTCGCTAATAATTTTTGAACTTGATATTTTATTTTTTAAATGTATGTGTACTTTTATAGAAGGTAAATCGAAAAAAATCAATTTTTTGAAGAAAATTATAAATTTTAGGCATTCTGATGGACACCTAAATACTTTTTGATTTGGATAAATATTTTTGTGGTACATGTGCGGCTATAGAGGCAACGTTTTTTTTTTTTTTTTTTTTTTAATCTACATGAAATTACGAACTTCCAAAAAAAAAAAAAAAAACTTTTATTCGGTCTAGTACACAGGGCTGGTTTACACTTTCAGGCTCAAGTCTGCACGGGTAGCCGTTGTTTAAATTATATGAAACTCTTTTTACAGTTGTTCTGATCTAAATGGAAAAAATATAAAAGAATGTGCGACTTGAAAAACCAATTTTCATTTTTTTAGGACTCTAATAAATAAATAAACATATAATTGATATTATTGACATAATTTTGTGGAAATCATTTCATTTTTTGGGCAAAAAGTATTAAATGTTTTTTGATCTATATATGCAAATTTTATTGTCATACAACTTGCATTATCAAAGTTAGATAGTATTTTAACATACAAGGAGGGGATGGGGGAGAAGGAAATAGCATCAGAATTTAAGTACTAACTAATTTTATCACTTTTTGCTGGAAATTTCAGTTAAAACTTCCTGAAAAGTTGAAAAAATTACATTTTTCAACTTTTCCGAATCGGAAATAAACTCCTAAAAAAAAGAAAAAAAAAAAACGGTTTTCTTTTCCCCGTTTCTTCTGAAATTTTCCGGTTTTTTTCGGATTGTTTTCATTTCTACTAGCAATATAACATTTTCAGACGGTAACGACTTATTTCCGAAAACAGCAGTATTCCATTTCATCATTGGTCTCATTATGAATGAAAGTAAAGAGTGTAGAACTTATAAACTAAAGGCTCAAAGGTTATTAGTATTTCTTCATTTGTCGAGTTCATATTTTGTCAATTTGTTTCGTAGCGAGGACGGGGACTCTTAGTGCTTTCTCTGCTTTAACACTATACTCGCTGTGAAACAGGTTTTATGCAGTAAAAGAAATTTTATTTGGGTATTTTACTTAGAGGAGAAAATGCAGATAATCTTCTAGACAATATCTTAATATGAGTTGAGTGTACGGGTCAGAAAGGAATTATCTTGTGCAATATAACATTTTCTGAACGTAACTATTAATTTTCAGAAAGAGAACTTAAGACTAATGTTAACAAAAAACGTGTACTTAAATAAAAGGAAAAAAATTAAGCCAATTTCAACTTATGTCAAGTTTGCCCCGTTTGTGGAAACTATATTTATCGATATAATCAACTTCTGCATGCGTCTGTCTGTAAATGACTTTTGTCTGCAAAGTTTTGTCAGCCGAAACACAAATATGCCTTCAATATCTCTCCAAACATCCATTGTTTGAGAAAAAAAGAAGTTTCAGAATACATTGATGTAGATGAAGTTGAAACTAACATCGGTCAAAATACTGGATGAGCCAATATTCCATCGTAGAGGACATAACGACTGGCTTATTTTCAATGTAAATGGTAAAATTATAAATTAAAATGTTCAATGAAAAATCCTACCTTAAAAGATATTTTCTAAACGTTTATTGGTTTATTTAAATGTATTTTAACCACTGGATGTTCGGTCCCTTAAGGTTTAGAGGAGTGAGACAGGGCGGAAAGTTTCCTCTGGATGTCCTGCATCCAAAGGTACTAGTATTGACGTGATAGACATTGCCAGTTCGGAGGAAATAGGTTTACAACTTTATTATTTCCGAGCTGCTGTTCCATAATTTTTAGAAATAAACACTCGTAAATAATAATAATTTTCAACTAAAATGTATAATTTATCTGCTTTTCTTTTGTATATACTTCTGAAGCAGAACAAAATTGTTCATTTGATTTTTTTCCCCCTACATCCCAGGCAAAATGCATGTTTTTTTTTTTCAAAAAGTTTTCAAAATTGTCAAAGCATTTTAAAGCAAGGGGATAGAGAGCAAATAAATATGTATGTACCTATGTATATGAATATTCAAAATTTTTATCGACTTGTAATTTTATTCAATCTTTCTTTTATTAGTTGAATGAAGGAAGAAATTTGAAGAATTTCAGAAAAGTCGCTCGAGGAACCATTTTAACTGACGTGAAATATACTAGATGGCAGCACAATAATGCTACGGTATAACTCTCTATAGTCACACTTAAATTATAAAAACAGTTCGAAATTTTAAGAATTAAGATGAATAAACCTTGCTCTCTTTATAACAATTTTTATAATTTCTCGACAGTCAGATGAAAATAAATTAATGTTAAAACAAAAGAATTAGTTACACTGGCAGTCAATTTTGATTGTCACATTTTACCCCTGAATTTTTTTAATATTTTGATGTGTTTCAATGCTGATAAGTTTTAATTGCCTGAGTTTTTGAAATTTTTCTGATTTATAGATTTTCATATCACCTCCCTTGTTCTTTCTACAGCCCATCTTAAAAAATAAGCATCAAACGAAAAAATGGTTATAAAATGCAGAGAATTTATCCAGACCCAGTAAAATTTGCAGTTTGTTAGACAGAAGAAGAGGCAATGCCACGCAAAATTGTAAAAATGAAATTAGTTTTCAAATAATCAGCGTTAACAATACTGCCCCCAAATCGAGTGAAAAATGCAAAACTGCAAACATTTATCAGTAAGGTGTGTAACCACCTCCCTTTACTCATTTAGCCGAAATCCCGAAAGAAAGAGAAATGAGCACCAAACAAAGGAAGAATCCAACACTACAAAAGAAATAACTGGTAAAGTCACCCACTATAATGGTACCTCCTAAAATGCCTTTTTTAGATATGTTTTCGATATTTATGGAGAATGTTGGAACTAGTTGTGTATAATTTAATGTTACGTGCTGTAACAAGAAACAGTAGTCTGAGCTGCAGTTGCAGAGGTTATACTGCTGTTTGCTTGATTATGGTCCCAAGAAATTTTGACAGTGCCATCAGACTACAATAATCAGACAGCAACCCCATTTCGCACGTTGAAAATTATAATTTCATACGTTATAATTGCTTCTGAGTTAAATGTTAAGCACATATTTTTACAGTATTAGATTTCAATAATTAATACATTTGACTGAGAATGAAAATCATGTAGGAGAAACATCCAATATGGAGTAGAGCACAATATCCTGCAAAAAAAAGGCAATATTGGACGAGTTTCTTTTACTTCACAAAAGGAAGAATGGAGAAATGAAAGTGCAGAAGAAAATGCTGCTGTGGGTGTTTATTGTGAAAGGGCATAGTTAAGTGATCGAGGGGAGGGGGGAAGAAGAGTAGGTTTGGCGCCAACAATGCCTTAAATAGGCTCATATAGACTCGTTGCTAATTGAAAAAAAAATTGCTTGAAGGGCAAATTGTTGATTTATGAAATGCAAACAATTGTTTTCCAATGTTGTTTTTATGGCACCTCATAAGTCTTATAATAGGAGGCATCGCATGTAAACAAACCTTTTCCAGATTTTTTTCAAAAGTAAAATTTATAGCTAAAACTGTGTTTTAAGATTGACAACTGACACAGCTGAGCCATCAGCCTTAATAGGCTCAAGGCTCAGCTGTGCCATGATCATGCCTTAAATAGGCTCATATACTTACTGGTAACCAAAAAATATATATTATAGTATTTGTTTGAAGTGCAAAAGCTTGACAACTGACAAAGCTGAGCCATCAGTAGTTATGCAAATATTTTACTAAGGAACAGCTTTTGCATTTTACTGTGGCTGGTACACCTTCGAAGCACCACAGGCAGCTGGTGCACCGAAAAAGTAATGGGGCAAAGGGTCAAGGAGGTAGGAGAAGGTGCTCCTTAAGCCAAATTTTGTCTTAAGCCCCTTTTGTCTTTGTCTTGGAAAATTGGGCTACATTATTGGATTATTGTCTAAATGACCCCTTCTGAAAAATTCAGAACATGGACTCAAAAAAATCAAAACCAACAGTCATAGAAGATTTTCTTTCAATTTCATCAAGTTCCATCTTAATGTTTAAGAAGTAATAACAGAAGATTTAAAATGTAAAACACATAAATGTTACGTTGATTCTTCTACCTTTCTTTAAACAGATGAATCGATCAACACTATCATCTTTTGATTGATAGTTAATTTTGAACTAAGAAAAGTGGAGTGGCAAGGCCCCTTTACTTTCAGAAGTTATAGGGCAGTTGCTTCTCTTGTCCCCACATACAAATTGCCTATGAAGACACATATATGCAAATTTTGCTGGTGTAAGTTTTCTTCTTCTCGAGTTGCACTAATTTTTTTTTCTGTTACTTTTTTTTTAACACAGAGTGTAGCTCTGGCATTTTATTCAAATCAAAAACCCCAGTTTAAAGCACCAAAAAAGTTATAAAAAAATTACAAATTACCTGTATCTGTCGCAATTTAACTATAGCATTGTTTCTTACAAGATGCATTAATAAAAGTTGCTTATTATGCTAATCTTTATACATATATTTTGGAATCTATTCACAAGAGCTATTAAAATACTTTACTTGATCCTTAGATCGTAATGACTCATAGTGGCTTATTATTTTCCTTTCACTCATGTGAAAGCAACGCCTCTGTAATTCTTAATGCGTCTCACACTTGCCTCTAAAAATGATCCTCTGTCGGTACACTTTCAACGCTACCTGGCAGCTATACAAAGATGGCGTTGCTATGGCAAATAATTCAAATCAAATTATTTATTGGTTAATTTCAAAATTTAAATTTAGAAGTTAACCAATTGCGCAGTTAATTTCTAATACCTTTGACCTTTGATAGGTGGCAGTAGCAAGATAACTGAAATTTACTTATTGGGATCACTTTTGCTCTGTGTTAAAAGCGAGAAAGTGACAGGCATTTAGTATTAAGGAGGCGTTGGTGAAAGGTAAACAAATAATACTGTTGGCAACAGTTAGACTCTGGCTGTGCATAGTAATATCTCGTTCATAAGAGTCCATCAAATTGTGTCTGCTTGTGAAAATGCTGTTATTTTTTATGAATTGTAAATAAACCATTTTTTGTTTGATAAAAATTAGCTACATTCGTCTTATGTTGCAATTGTGAGTAGCCCCCATGACATAAGGGTCTTGCAAGGGGCCCAGAACTGCATGTGACAATATCTACCCATCAGACAAAGGGGCTCCCAAAAATGTATTGCAAGGGTCCCCTAAATGTGTGAACCCACTAGACAGTTGTGCTAATTAAACACTTTTAGAACACCAGAAGCTCAGATACAAAATTTGAGCATTTTTTAAAATAAAATTTTACTTACTGATACACTCAAATTTAATATGCACTGCAAAATAAAAGAAAATTCTCATTACATGTACCAATATGATATTACCATTAGACAGAACTTTTATGGCAAGAAAAAAAAATCCTATTAATTTTTTAAATAACAATACAATAAAGGCCTGTTAATAATGAAATACAACCAGCGGTCGTAAAAGTAGTGTTTGTATCATCTTGTGGTATAAAGAGAACAGGTAGGGGCACAGGGATAGATAATACAGGTGTGCGCAACTGGGGGGCTATAGTGCAGACTGGGCTATTGAAAATTTTTGGGAGGCAAAGAGAAAAATATCCTTTTTGTTTCTTGAGCAGACTTTTTTACTGTTTGTTAAAACAACTAAGCTAGTTGCTAATTACTAACAACAGCATATCAGTGACCTTCAGACAACCTTTCTCCTTTAATATTGGGAGACTTAGTAAAAAAGACCCAGTACAAAAATTCTCCATGTAAAAACCTATGCAAGGCATGCACACGAAATTGTGAACCAGTGGCTGATTTACAAGTTTAGGTGCCCCCTTTGTCTATCATGGAACTATGTAAAACAGTCATCAAGTAAATTTTTGTAACTTCTATAAGGACCCTATTGACATGGGAGAACTTCACAATTGTGATATGGTAAATCCATCACTATTGTGAGCAAGTTTTAACCAGGCCTGGCTCCTGGGTTAGGCGACCTGTGCTACCAGGGACCAGATTTCAGAGGCAGAAAATTTCTTGATGGTAAAATGTAAGGAGGCAGAAACAAAGAAAAGTAAATGAAAAACTCAAATTTGTTCCTCAGTTTTTTTTCTTTTCTTTGCAGCTCAAATTGCAGCAATGCGTGAGAGTATGCTCTATGATTTAAAAATATATATTCCTTGTTTGGAAAAAAAAGTGCCACAATACAAAATTTTTAACTTTTTTTTTCTGTGTTTAAAAGGTTTCAAATGACGTTATCTTCTTTGGAAAAAAAGTGGCAGATTTTTCGTTCTAATATTAACTACTGGAGAGCACAGCAAATTTACTCTTCTTACAGTAAATGTCCTGAAGAGTGAAACTTCAAACCTTTCTCCATTTCTTCATATTGTGGCACTCCTCTTCCAAATGAGCAATATATCGGTATACATTATTAAGAGCAGAGGGCGGCACTTTTCAACGTTGCCTGGGGCGGCAAATTTACTAGAACCAGCCCTAGTTTTAACACATGGATATTCTTTTAAACAGAGCAGAGAGTAAATTCTAAAATCTGTTTGGTAGTAAATACGTTCATCTATTCTTGAGAAGATTAAATGATATTCTGAACAGTAATTCATGAGTCATATCAATATTTTACAGTATTATTCAACATCTACAAAATTAAATATTTGACACCTTTGTAACATTGAAGTGAAATAATTATAACGAATAGGTAATTTATTACTAAAATGAATTGATATATTGCTAGTCATCGAAAAAAAATTAAAGTAGATACTAAGGTCTAAAAATATTTATTTTAAATAATCTGAGAGACACAATCAGTAAGTTTTGCTTGAAATGTACAAAATTATGAAACATTGTACCTATAGTTTATTTTAGTAAGGAAAATAGAAGTATTCAAATATCTTTTTGCTGAAAACCTCAAAGAAATGTAAAATTTACATTGGACACATGGTAATACAAACCTGTTCTTTGACACCGGTATAACACTCCAAAACTAAAATTTTTAAATCCATTTGAAATAGATCTTGTTGACTTAAAAAAATCTTTAAATAAATTTTTAAATATCAAATAATTTTAATAATTCTTATACTGTAACACAAATCAACTGAGTAAAAAAAAATTAAAGATTGAGAAATTCTCCCGGTTCAATCTCAAATGCATCATCTAAGTACTCTTCCGGAAATAGCTGATCATAACACTGAGAACTCCTGTCTTGATAGTGTAAATATGGATTAGACATTTTTAGCAACTTCAGGCATAACCAACAGAAGTACGAGCCACATCGAAAACAAGTCATTTTGTTGCACCCTTCCGTTTTTTCAATTACAGATTGACAATGGGGACAATTTTTGCTGTTAGAAGAAATCCATGAATCAGATAGGCAATCCTCAACAAGTGACTTCATAGCTTTTCTACCATACGACTTCTCTAATTCTGCTTTTCTCGCTGCGTCGGCATTCATGTATTCATCAAATATTTGCCTTTTCTGTCCAGACTTAAAATTACAAGGTGCTACACCATGGTACGCCATTTTACAAAAAGAACAGAACACAAATTTGCAAGCGGGACAAGCTCCCATTCGGCCACAAGTATCTAAAAGTAATGGACACTGACATTTTTGCCTTGGACAATAGGCAATATCAGACATGTTTTCCAAGGTTCTTGATAATAACAAAGAATCATATCGTTCAAAAAGTTCGCTACTCACTATTTTCTTCACCATGGTACCATCAGCCTGAGAGGAGCATTTCCCTTCCAGGCAATTTAGTGAATATATATTACCTTCTTTGATTTGAACTTCGAAATAGGACTTGATGCATTCATTGCAAAAGAAATGATTACAACTTTTAAACACAGTACAGTCACTTCCTTTTTTATCAGCAAAACAAATATTACAAAACTGCCAAGAGTTCTGGAAGACTTCCATTTTTTTAAAGGCTTCAAAATCTTTTAACCGAGCTTTTAGCACTTTCCCGTCATGCAAATCCAATATAGCTCTATTATCAATTGATCCAGAGCCACCATGAACAGATGGTTGAATGTTCTGGAACCCACTACACTTCTTTCCCACTACATAATCGCCATCCATTTGATTATTTACATTCATTTTGCTTTCATCACTACACATGTTTTTTCCATTAGTTTTGTTACAAGACACAGATTGGCACGTGAAGGCACTTCTAACACTATACTTGGTAAGCTCAGTGACATCAAGCGTATCCGTAATATTCAAAAAACCTAAGACTTCTTCTTTTAAAAATTGTATCCACCTGAACAATATAACTTCATTGAAGCTTTCTACCCATAGATTTTCAAGTTGTTTGCATAACAAAGTTATTTGATCTAATGTAAGCCAGTTACAGGATAACAAAAAAGCAGGACAAGTATCTGAAGGGTAAGTACTAGGAAATTCAAAAAACAAATTGATTGGAGGTAAATGTTCTAATTGCAGGTGTTCGTCAACAGTAGATTCTTTAGAATTTTCTGATTCTGCACCATTCGTTCCTAATCCGCGTTTTGAAACAACATAAAACGGGTTCGGCAATAAAACTTCGGCAATATACCGCCCGCATATAGGATTCATTCCCTCAATTAGAAATTCTTTTTCTTCGAAAATGCTTTGTAGTGCTATTATTTCTTCTGTCTGTGCTTCGATGTTATCCATTTTGAATGATGAATAAATTATTGAACTGTAAAATAATTTATGATCTAACTGAAAACAGTATTTCCAAATAAGACATTTCTTCAAAAGACATGTGATTATGATTCCAACGCATGAGTGAAGTAATAACAAACGCTATTTCTTATTTATCTTTCGTTCTGCTATCACTTACCGGAAAACGAAAATCTGATCCAAACGGAAAACAAACAAACAACAAAAACCGGTTTCGGAAGACAAAAAAAAAAAATTTTTTTTTTCGCTAACAAGATATTTGCATTGAAAACAAATCATTTTGATGACACAACTGAGTTTCTTAAAAGAGATTTTACTTTTTAAAAGAGATTACTTAAGAAATAAAAAGTAAACAATTTTGAATTTCTACTCCGTCAAATTGTTTCATTAACTGTAACCAGGTTGAGATTCATCAGCTGAGCTTTCTGCTCTTTAAAAATAATTCTAAAAATACAAAAATTCCAGTGTTCCAGTCGTTCCAGTTATCTCGTTTTCGTAGAAAATTTAATATCAAGCAAAATGACAGCAACTAATATATCAGGAGAGCCTCAAGATGAAGCTATTGAAGAAAGTCAGTCGTCTGTGTCCGTGGATTCTGATCTTCAAGATTTTGACTCAGAAGGTTAGTTTTGATGCTTGCGATCGGTTGTTACTATTCTTTTAAAATCCTGTAGAATGATTTATGCATGTATAAAATCCCTCTCTGAAGTAGACAGCTGTAATCGTAATGCATAATTTTGGAAAAATGAACAATGACTTGTGTTTTAGATTGCTAACATATTAGTGATATTTCCATTAAGGGATCCGTCATCATAAGGTGGATTTCAGTTTTACGGGTATTGATTGGAATAATTTTTGCCCCGGTAATGGCAGAGAAGAGGAATTCTTAAAAGTAACTGGTGAATGTTTCTTAGATCAAGTTGTAACAAAGGGAACTCGAGAGGATGCAATTTTGGATCTAGTTTTTTTGTGACGTAGGAAGTTCTGTTCAGGGGTTATGTGTAGGGGATTTTACTAGAGATAGTGATCATAACAGTATTAGGTTCTGAATTTAATTTGATGTGTTCGAAGATGAAAATTTTAGGTTTGTGCCCAATTTCAGAAATATTGATTTTGTTGCACTTATGCAAAGCTTGAAAGAGGTATTTTCGCCTAGATTGGAAAATAGCGACATAGATCTGCAGTGGACGGAATTTAAGGAAAAACTAGCAAAAACGGTTGAAGATTATGTTCTATTTAGGAGAAAAGATGTTTATACTAAAATTTGGCCCTTGTGGTTCTCCAGGGAGACTGAAAAAGCTCTAAATTATAAGCAAGTCGCTTTTCGCCAGTTTAAAGAAACTGGTCAGAGTGCTGATAGGCTCCAGCATTGTATTTCAAGCATAATTTTAAGTAGGGTCAGACAAGAGAAATATGTGTGTAAAAACCATAACATTTTAATATTTTTTAAAGTATAAAAGATAAAATGATTTAATTTGGCATGGAGTAAGCTTAAATAATTTAGAAATTATTCAACTAATCCCTTTACATAAAATTGCATTATTATTTATTTTATTTTAATTAAATGAGTGACCAAGAATTCCACCGGATCGGAGCAATTATGGGTCACACATGGAGTAAATATAGGTCACCCCCTTTTTTGAAGTAATCCTTGTCAAAAGTAATTAACCATTATGATTTTTTTTTTTTTTTTTTTTTTTTTTTTGGCCCACAAAGAGATGTTTTAATGATAAAAAAATTTATATCAAAGAAATAACACATTATGATTGAAATAATTTGATGTTACTCTTTCTAATCGACTACATTTAGTTATTGCTCTTTGCTCTAAGCCAGTGGTTCCCAACCTTTTTCACGTCATGACCCCCTTTCCACCAAATAAACAACACCCGACCCCCTATGTGTCTCCCACATTTCTATATATGCGTGAGTGCATATGCATAGACATTGAGCATATTTTACATAATAACTCAAGGTGCTCGAGATGTTTTATTTATGCTCCATGGGCAACATGCACTGATTGTGGAAATATTAATTAAAAGATAATCACTATATCATGTTAAGCATACATTTTGACACTTTCAAAATTCTCGTGTTCTAGCAGTGACGAATGCAGGATTTGGTTTTCGGAGGAGTTGAGGTCATAAAAATCTTATATAATTTTAGTGATGCCAACTTTCATTGAAGTGAATGAAGACATTTTCGTTTAACAAGGCCCTCGCGAAATCAAAAAAGTGGGAGGAAGGCATTTGGCAGCCACTCAATTTTTTCCAAATGTATATATAGTGTGAGAGAGAGAGAGAGAGAGAGAGTTATTATTTTTGCTTGGGGTTAGGGGGTGTCATTTACTAGCATATGAACAATTAATTAATAGAATTGCGTTATATAAGTGAAAAAAGAGAATTAACAATGTGATTCTACAGTCGTAAATGTAACCTTTGCAAAGGTCCTTCCCCGGAAAATGTTCGAAAGTGTATTTCTTAAATTGCAGTTTGCAAGATCTCTGGTGATGTTAAGAGGAGGAGAGATTCAGGGACTTTTATGAATAGTTTAAGCTCGGAGACTCTGCCTTTGAAAGTTTTGAAATTGAAGCCCTACAAATGAAATTTTAGATGATTTTTAAAGATAAGGTAGAGGAGAGGTGGATTCTCTATTTTTCGAAAATGAAAATGAAATGTTCTAAAAAAGCGCAGTAGTGGTCCTTGTTGAAGTTAAGAGAAAGGGTTCATACGACCCTTCCCCACAACATTTTTGAATTTGAGATCCCAGGGGTGCCCACAAGGGGGGATTATGGTGCAAGGTGCTCCATCAAAATTATTGGGGGGGGAGGATTATGGTGCAAGGTGTGCCATCAAAATTATTGGGGAGGGGGGTACATTTTTTTATTTCAATTTATTTATTGATTTCTTTTTTTATTTATTATTAATTTATTTTATTCTGTTTATATTTTATTTCATTTCTTCCCTACTAGCAAAACTTCTTGCATCAACCTTGACAGATCTTGATATTATACTGACGGCGTCAATATTGACGTGTTTCATACTGCATAAAGCTTGCATAAAGATTAAAAAGCAATATTACAATAACAACACGTATGCAACATTGCATTCATCTTAAAATATAAATATTGATATTACCTCATAATAACAACATTGCATACATGTTGACGCCGTCAAGATGATATTGATTTCATGCTGTCGCCGTCAAGGTAATTAGTACACAATAGAACAGGTGGACCTTCATTGATACTTGCGCATGCGCACAGTTCTTTCTACCCAGCGTCCCTCGCATTGTTGGCACATCTTCCTGCTTCGATCTTCGATTCAGTCAGTTCAGAGGAGCTGCACGTGGCGTTGCATTTTTTTAGGCTTCGTTAAGTTGGTTGCTTAGTTATTAGTGTGGAATATTATTGTTTTAGGAATAACTTATGAATGACTGATAACTGCATTTGTTTATTAATATAGTACTAAACAAGTCATATCGCAGACGATGTGCGATCAATGCTAGAAATGGCCGAAAATAACTTTTTTCGTCCCTAGACTTTGAAACAAAGGACATGAAGCCCAGAATTTCGTATTATCACTTCAATCTCATGAGTAAGATTAATTTTATTCAATGGTTATTTATGTTATTCTTTAAGATAAATTCATATGTTTTGTCCATGGGATATTTTCAATGCTGACATCCATTTGAAAATGTACTTTATTGTATTTATTTATTTATTTATTATTTTGCTATCTTTACTCTTAAATGTGCTATAAAACCTTCTGCAATCATTCCTAGCTAGGCATTTTATGTCTTTATAACACAATTAGAAGCATGAATTTAAAAAATAAGTCAAGTATTAGGCAAAACGAAGAAACTTTCATTTTTTTAAATTAAATTGCGAGTACTATTAATACTTTTATATGAATTTCCGATCAGATGTCAGCTTTAAGAAAATATTCTTTGGCTAGAAAACTATCTTGAAAAATAACAGAAATAATTAAAGAATGAAATTTAATTTTCGAGTTTAAAGTGAAAATGATACAAATAAATAAATGACATAATACAAATAAATAAATAACAAAAAAAAAACACCTTGCAAACGTGCTGATTTCATACTGTCATGTCAATGTATCCTGACATTTTTCTGTCATATCAATACGTATGCAATATTACAAAAGCAAGATCATCTTGCCTAGCCCTTGATTTCATGCTGTCATGGCAACATCTTGATATTATCCTGTCATATCAATACGTATGCAATATTACAAAAGCAGCCTACCTTGATATTTTCCTGATATTATGCTACATACACCTTGTCAGTCAATATTGTGGCAGCCTGCTGACAGCATAAATGGAGTAACATAACAATATTGAGGCAGCATTAATGCAAGATGATTTTTCTTGCATGTCAACCTTTATGCAATACTGAGGCAAGATATTTTGCTTACTGGGTTTATTCAGTTTGTGTGTGTGTGTGTATTTGGTATGTCATTGGTGCAGCACAGAACTTTTCTAGTAAAATAATAACAATAATAATAACAATTAAAAATAAATAAATAAATAAAAATTATTTAAAAATAAATAAATAAAATAAAAAAGACAGCTAAAAATAAAAAAAAGGAGAGAAGGGTGAGAAAATGGGGGACGGGTGGGGAGATTTGTGCCATTGAACTTGGAGGGGATGAGCACCCCTGTGAGATCCTAAAAACGCAATTGTAGGCCATCTTTGTAATCATTAGGGAAAAGGTTTGAATTCAGAATAACTCCCCCGGATTTTTTTGGAATTTAAGTTTCAAAAACGACATTTTAGGCGAGTTTTACTAATGTTGGTGAAGAGAGGATATTGAGGGCATTCCCAAGGAAATGTTTCGAAATTTAAATCCAAAAAATAGAAGAATAGGTTATCTTTGATGACAAGCGAAAATGTTCGGAGACCCTCACCCGGAATTTTTGAAATTTTAAGTTCTAAAAACGAAATTTTATACTATTTTTAATTGTATGAAAGAGAACAGTAGGCACTCCCTGTAATATATTCTTTTTTAATTAAAATCTTAAAAACCCATTTCTTGGCTATTTTTGATGAAGTTAGGGGACGGATAGGTTTCGGAGCTCTTCCCAAACCAAAGTTTTAAACAATCTTACAGATTGTTGTGGATCAGATACTCTGATATGAGGAAAGAGGAGGGGGGTTGCTGTAGCCCCATAGTCCCTCTTTGGATTCGCCAAAGCGCTCAAGTATTGATGCTACACTAAAGTGATTCCATTTTCCCCCATGTATTTTAATTTTTAAAAAATGCAATGATAAATTTTAAAATTTAGGGATAATGTCGCGACCTCTTTAGAAATGCTTCGCGACCCCCAACGACCCACAGGTTGGGAACCCCTGGTTTAGCCCACAATTCCGTGAAGAAATTTCTTTAATATTTGTATTCTACCTTCAACAGTCATGTTTCTGCCAACTGCAAGGTTTTTTCTTTACAATTTCAATTAATTAGACTGAAAAAAATGCACTTATTTCAAATTACTTCTAAAAATGTCTCGCTTGATTAAATAAAATTTTCGATACTTTGTTTCAGAAAATTCATTTCTGTTTTTTCCTTGTCCAAGTTACTTTCCCATTGTAGAACATGTCACTATCATCATTCATTACTTAGTCTATCTGATGTTTAAGTGCAGAATAAATTCGGTTGCAGCACCCTTTAACATTTTTAAGAATGAATATTTTTGGAATTGAGTTATTGCAGATTCTTCCCGCTTTTTTCGTTGTCATAAACAATGCCAAAGTAAGCTCATTTTGCATTTAAGGGCTGTCTATATCTGCTTGTTGAGGTATTTTTATTTTTTTGCTAGCAGGGTTTTTCGCGATGACTACATCTGTGCTTTGCATTTGATTTTTCTTCTGCTTATTTTTCTCTTGCAGTTCCAAGATACAAGATTTGTTATAACTATTGAATTATCCCCTTATTTGGTACACTCTAGGGATTCATATTAATTTGTTTCTTATTTTATTACTTTATGTGTGCCATTATTGCATGCTGAAATCAACTCCATCTTCAAAGCTGTATAGGATTTGATAGCCAAAAGGGCTTCAGCAGCAACTGAAGATGATATATCATCCATTGCTGCACTTGGAGCATCAAATTTTCTTTTTGAGAGAAAGTTTGGCACAGAAAATGATGAGTTTAAGTTAATACTGATATTATTCACACAAATAAATAAGAAAAACATCTAAAATATCGGAATATATACTGACCCAGAATTACCCCACTAAACTGGGGTATGAATCAGTATACTTTTAATACTAACTATTTTTAAAAAGAAGTAAAAATATATGTTGGTATGAAAAGCTTATACCATTTGCTATTAAAAAACGGCACCAACAAAATGTTTCCTTCAAAACTTTCATTTACACGAATCTTGAAAAAAATCACGATTTTCTAAGACAATCTTTCTTGAAGATGTTTTTATGGAATTGTAAAAACTATTTTTTCCCCCTATTATTTTCTTCACGGTTGCATTGTTTTTGACTTTGATATAGGAAAATTGTATGTATGAGTATGACTTAGCCTAACTTAGTTTTTTTATAAAAAAATTTTTTAGCACTAAGAAATTGGTGACCATTATTTACCCCGGAAAAAGAGTAACCCATTATTCCCCCGAGTGACCCTACAATCAACTTTAGATGACTCAAAGTCCCAAGGGACTGGATAAGACGTTCGAGTTATAGGAAGTTTCCATAACAGTCTCAAGAGTTTGGGACCCAAGGAAAACTTTGAGACAACGGAATATTCAAGTTATAAGCTTCGAGTTATTGAGATCCGACTATATTTGGTACAGATTCAGAAAAGGGAATTGGAACAAAGGCAGGAGATAACATTGACGGGAATCCTAAAGGGTTTTTTGATTACGCCAATTCTAGAAACGCTCAAAATAGTCAAATTGGGCCACTGGTTGATAAGCTTGGAAATTTAATTCAAAACGATATGGATATTGCAAATGTTATTAATAACTTTTTTCCCAGTGTGTTTAACGATAATTGCATCTCAACAGTTGACACTAGCGAGACACAAGCTATTTAATAGCATTGAGGATTTTGTGTTTTCCAGGGAGGAGGTTCTATTTCTTTTGAAAAAAAAGTTAAGCAACTAAAGCTCCGCACCAGATAATATTTATTCAAAAGTTTTAGTTGAATGTGCAGAGGAATGAGCGGATGTTATTTTGAATATTCTCAATGCTTATCAGGGTTCTTTGGTTTAAACCACGGTTGAAACCAAGTGTTTTTTTGACCATGTAGTTTTTTTTTTTTTTTTTTTTTTAATGATTTCTTTCTTTTTTTTTTTTTGAAAAACTAAATTGTTTTTCCCAAAATGTTTCCTTAAATTTTAGATATGATTAGACAATGAAAATCCAAATAATGTAAGTAACCAGCAAAGCTTTAGAGATAATTACTAATTAATGAATTTGCAACCTTTTTTTTTTTTTAAATGTACTGCAGGGCCATTCCACGGAAAATGGTAATTTTGTCCCGCACGTGAAGCTTCATATATTTCATAAAAAAACAATACAGTAGACTTTTGTTTTACACGGGTTTATTTTACGTGTTTTCGATTATACGCGGTTTAAAATTTAGTTGCTTTCAACATTTATACTTAATCCAATTTTCAACATTTTTATTTTAAATTTTAGTATTTTGATTCTTTAGAATGCTGTCAAATATTCTAAAAGTTTGGTAAGGAATGACGAAAACAAAATCCTTCAAACAAAATTTGCATTTTTGAAAAAAAAATGCTTTTATATTCATGAATATAAGTGATACTTTCACAAAAATATAAATATTAATTTTACATAGTTCGCAAACCTTTTTTTGAAATTTGTAGCTTATTTGCAGCTATTTACGATGAAGACTGATAAAAAGCCCTTTTTTGTTTTCTCAATTTATTTCTGGTTCCCGAATTGGTGATTTAGTTTTTATTGGAAAAGGGCATCTGGAGACAAGTGGTCTCTTATTACTCGAGTAATCCGTAAAAAATGTGAATTTTTAAAGTGTCCTAATACTTTTGGTGATATAGTGTATGTAAATCATTTACCATATGCATTTTTTTGTATCACTTTCGGGGCCCTTATGGTCGTGTGGGCTCTTCACAGTTCCGACATGGTAAATCCGCCAATGGAAATGGACAAAATGATATTTTGTCCCAGTGAAAAACCCGGATAACCCTGGTGACGTGTGATAAGGGGATTAGAGGGGTTAAGTTGAAGTGACAAAGGAAAGAGGGCAGGGTGGGAGGGGGGGTCAAATTTGTTGAAAAACAGTAGAAGACACTACTTTTATTTCGTTATTTCTTCATGGGAGGGTTTAAAAGAACCCTCACCATGTACCCTCAAACGTTAGCATTGGTGAGAAGATCTCTCCTTTTTTTCTCTTGTGTAACCCCAAATAATGCTTAGCTATCCTTGTCAGTTTTATTCGTCATCGATGAAGAATCATTTTGTCATATATTTGAAGTATAAAAGTTTTTTTTAATTAGAAGTAGATACATAAATTACACCGCCAGCTCAGTCATTCCATCCAAGGACTGCAGTTTCGTGCTTTTTAGAACTCATCTGCCCGGAATAGGAAGTAATTTAAGAGAGTCATAGTTGCTCCCGCCGTTTACCCGCGCTTGGATGAATTTCTTCACTTTGAGAGCTGGAGGTGGAAAACTTCTTAAAGGAGTTCAGAGAGCGAAACAAACTGGTAGCTATGTAGAATTAGCACTTGTGAACGTAAGGTTTGTGAGAGCTTAGTCAAAGCCGCCTCCCCAGAAATTAGATATGCTTTGTTGCTTTCAAAATGCTTGCCTCGTAATGATTTCTTATGCTAAAGAAACAGCCAGAAATCACTGATGTAAAATAATTCTGTGAGTCCCCTTCATGATTATAGCAGCAGTGTTAATCATTGTCTCTGCGATGAACGTTGACAGTTTTCCCTTACGTTCAATATCTTCCACATTTTCCTGCCTTCCTTAAAATCTTTATGCCATCAAAAATTTCTGACTCTAAATATTGCTTCATCGTTGAAAACTTCACGTATCATATTAAAGATCGCGGATGCTGATTTTTGCAGACGAAAACAAACTTTAATCGCATAAATTTGTTCCAACGACGCTTCTGTTTTGACAACTGGCTGCGTCTTGTAGGTGCCCGCCAACAGGCTTCAATTCAATCACGTGATACTCAAGAACATGAGTCTATACGAGCAGTGGCGAATCCAGCCAATTGTTTTGGGAGGGGCCATCCGAAATTTTTGAACAAGATCCCCAGGGCCAAATTTAGCTCCATGGCGCCCCTAGGCAAATTTGAAATCTGCCGCCCCCTCCCTACCCTAAAAGAAGCAAAATATCCTTGACTCAAAAAAACGTTAAAAAGTGTTCCCCAGATTAAAATTGTCAAACTTATGAAGAAATGATGGCGTTTCACATTCTGAGGCGCCCTGATCACAGTGATCTCCCAAAAAAATTTTTATTCGGCAAATTTTGATGACCATTCGGCTAGTACCATGATTGAAAAACATTTGACTTTCATAAGATGTGTGAGAGTAATCATTATTAAATTACAAGAAAAAATTGTCTCTGGAAAATGAAAGAATGCTAATATTTTACTTTCAAGAATAACAATTTAATTCAAAAAATGTGTATTATAATAGCAAATTTGCCGCCCTAGACAGCTGCCTACTCTGCCTTTTGGGAAATTGGGCCCTGATAACTCCCCAGCAATTTTATTAAAATGAAGTTTTAAAAACTCAATTTTCGGGGTATCGAGACATTTGGTGAGGGGGTGGATTTAGGAATCTCCCTCAAAAATGCTTCAAAATTTAAATTTCCGAGTAATTTTTGAAAATTAGGAAACTAAAAACGCATTTTGTCACCTTTTGATGATGTACGGAGAAAGGTCAGGTTTCGGGCGCTGACCCCAAAATACTTTTTGAAAATAAAGCTTAGAAACCAAATTATTCTGTCATTATACATTGAGAAGCTAGAAGAGGAGGAGTGCTCTTCTAACTCTTCAGTTGTCCAGCCTAAAAATGCACCTTTGGGTAATGTTTGCTTACATTAAAAGAAGTGTGAGAGTGATTAGAATCCTTCCTTCCTGGAAATATTTTGCCATTGAAGCTCTAAAAATTCGGTTTTTAACTATATTTATACATATTTTAGAAAGGGATGGAAGATTCGCGAGCTCCTTCAAAAAACCTGCTATCATCACAATATCAACTAGGGAGGGAGGGGGCCTGTAAAAACTCATTTGTAACTGAAGTCTCAAAAAAATTCATTTAAGTTGCTTTTAAGCAAGTTAAGTGATAAGGGCTGGATAAGCTAGTTTCCGTTGACATTTTTTCCAAATAAAAGACCTAAAATGCAATTTTTTGCTACATATCAAGGTATTTGTGAAAGGGCATGGGAAAAGGGGGTTCTCTTCCTAGTTTCGAAATTAAAGCCATAAAAACAAAAATTTAGGCTCTCTTTGGTCTTGTGAACAATAGGTATACTCTGAGAACCGCAGCATTTAGAGATCGTCCAAGTGTCTGTAGTTAGAAGCAAGAAATGATGCAAAAGATGGGGAAAAATTTTGGAAATAAAAGTTTTGTTTTGAGGATAGGGATATAATTTATCTCCCAATTAAGGCCTATACTTCTTTTTCAGTAAAATACATGTGTTAAATTTTGTTATCTTCTCACAATATTTTTTTCTTTTTTTTTCCTTAAAAAAATTCCTACAATCACAAGGCTTTGGGAGGGGCCATGGCACCCATGGCCCCCCTCTAGATCCTCCCCTGTGTACGAGCCAACTATCGGTAGCTTTTGTTAATACAGACAACGAACATTTTTCATGCCACAGAAATTAATATTCCGATGAGTGGTTTCGCGGCAGTAAAATTAGTCTTATCACTTATTGAACAGCCTACGTACTCTCAGATAAATAGTTTACGTCTCCACTGAATGAAATATTGATCAGTACTAAAGAAGTTTTGTCATAGAACCTTTATGTTCATACAAGACATTATTCCATGTTTCGCTGCTTTTGGTGTTGAAGTTAAAAAACAAATTTGTGATACAAATACAAAAGGGAAAAGACCTGCAACAGTCTCTGGGCTTCATTCATTGCATAGTTCTAATAAATAGTTGATTTCTCCTATTTATTTTCCGATAAATTCTCAAACCGTCTTTTTCTGTTTTTGTTTATATTTAGCTTATACCCAGCTGAATCAGGAACTTGATGAAATCAGCAACTGCTTGGATGCCTTGGAAACTAAAAATGATCATCTACATCAAGAAATATTCAAATTGTTGGAAGAGAGTAAGAAAATTCGCTCTGAATTAAAAGAGCCTGAATCTAAATCGTAAACATTCATACTACCATTACAAAATTGAGCTATATACTTGTATCTAGATGATCTTGGAAGGAGAGAAGTATTACTGTTGATTGTTATATATTTATCTATCCCAGATTGCTGTCATTTGTAAAAATTGTCGTACGTAGTTTATGTGTATGACGTTTTCTTTTTTTTTTTCTTTCTGAATTTACTTTCATTCCATTTACCATTGTATTTAAAAATTTTATAATAAACCAGAATTAGAAGTATTGCACTTTCTTTTTCTTAATTAAGCTGCTCAATTAATTAAATTGTAATTAGTAATTTTTAATTGAAAATACAAATTTTGTGTAAATGAATAAAAAGTAAATGTTTTTGCATAATTATAAATGCATAATCTTTTGGGGGATTCATATTTTTAAATCAACGCTACTGAAGATTTTAACGTGGTTAAAAGTTCCTTAACACTGGTTTGAAGCTGTTAAAAAGTAGTCTCTTGCCGTGCTTCAAAAATTGCATATTTCAAACTACCTTAGTTTCATGCGTATTATCCGTGGATTGTCTGCAAAATAAGTAAAATTATGAGGTGCGGATTATACTCCGCAGCGAATTATCTATGCTTGTTTAAATCTCAACGCGAAACTATTGATCCTCACAGTTAACAGTAGAATTCACCAGGAGTTGTTCGGCTCTTAATTTGGTTCAAAATTATTGAAATGTTGATAAATGGTGCTTCCATTCATCAATTATGTGCTTTCTAAACTCAAAGCCGACCTTTTCCAAAAAAAAAGTCAGGCCGGCCGGTCTTAATGATAATAATGATCTCTATACATTTTAATATGCTAACAAATGTCAGTTTAAGTAATAAAACAATACGTTTGCTGAAAGTAAAATGAAAAAAGGAAAGGAATATATACACAAAAACTGCAAATCATTTCTGACAAAACTGTTACGTTTTTGTTGGATGATCCTCCACCTAAGCTGATGTCTTTGACACTGAAAACGGCTTCCTTGTAATCATAAAACACTTGTATGCTATAAGTTGCCACTTTTCGTATCTTATTAATGTTTTTTTTTTTTTTTTTTTTTAAACCAATCTTGGTGTATTTGTAAAACAACTAAATTCTGCATTCATTAAACGTCATATTTTAGGTTTCTGCTGCTATAGATTAGCATTTTAATATATGTGAAAACGAAGACTAAATGACATAATAAGTAGTTTAAACCAAAAAGATCCGTCTTTTTTTTTTTTTTTTTTTCTCCGGGACAAAATCGGACAAACCTGTTTCAAGTACTTCCTTCTCCCCATAAACAAGTACTTCCAAAACTCAAAAAATATTAAACTACCAGTTCCCGCTTCTATACTGCCTGAAATAAAATTTTTTAAAAGACTTATTGCAGTGATCAGTTGGCCTGGTTTTTATCAGAGGCAACTATTTAAGTTATGTACCATGTACTAACCTATTAACAATGGGATCGCTTCCAAAATGTTAAGTATTTTTTTCTGAAAGAGCATGCTTAAAAACATAGGATCTGACCATTTTTAAAATAATTTGACTTAGTTTAATATTTCTTAAAAAATTACTTTAATCGGCGCGCTTTCATTGTTTAAAACGCTTCCGCCGATGACATCACAAATGATGAAATGCCATTCAGAAGAGCACAATATTTAATTCGCATCTTTACTCACGTGTGTCCCCCGTCCGCAACGGTGGTAGGTCTATACCCACCACCCGGCGAACAGTGGGACCAAATCCCGAAAAGCTGGCCAAAACCTCAAAAATGAAAATTTGATTCGGGAAATTTTGATTTGTGGGATGGATAGAAGTAGAAGGATAACTGACTGCGTTAAATTCCAAAAGGAGAAGGGTCTATCCTCATACCTATAGTACAGTGCAATTAGACATAAACCTCAACATCCAAAGTAAAAGTTTTCCGTCAACTCCAAATTGTTGTATACTGTCCAAATATTGTTTGGTAAAAAGTTACACCGTTTTCAGCGTCGGGTTTTGGGGGGAGGGGGGGAAGGGGTTGGTAAATTAGTAGTTTTTATCAGTTTTTTTGGAAATATTTAAAAAACTATGAGGTTTAGCGCAAAAAGTGCAATATACAAAATAATCTACACTAAATTACGAACAAAATGGTCCTAAGCATTATTTTCTTAAGTGAACGGTTCCAGAGTTACGGCGCACAGTGTGGCATAGTGGGCAAAAATCCACCGAACTCACGGGTTTTGAGCTAGGATCTTCTATTATGGCTCAAAATGCGGCAAAATTCTTAGACTATTTCGTAGTGGTGCTACAATTTTGAATTTCTTAACCCCCTAAGCCCCGCAGAGCTCAGAATGGACCCAAGTCGCGATTTTGAAAACTAAAAAGTATGACCATATTTTTTCCCTGATATGTGGCTCAAGGCTTAGTATAAATCGAGGAATTGGATGATAAAACACAACTTTTGATCGCTGCCGGGTGTTTAGAAATGCTTTTCCCCACCGTATAAGTCATTAAAAACAATATTTTTCAGGTTTTTCCGTTGAAAAAATGGGTTTTAACGGTCTTCACACATCTCCCGCGCAAGAACAAATATATATTTTAATTCTAATCTACAAGTTTTCAATCATTTTCCAAAGTTCAAAAGGCAAAATCCCCCCTAAAACACCGAAAAATCGCTCAAAGTCCGAATTTTATCCCGAGATCCTACCATTGTCCACGAGAGCGCATCTGTGCAATAGCGGCAAACAGCTTATTTTACATGTATACATTTATATGTATCAATTTCGAGAATAAATCATCTGCGTTCAAATAAAGACCTTTTACATTTTGAATTTCCAAATGCTTTTGATGTTTTTAAGAAAATTGAATGTATTAAAGTAACAGTTGAGCAAATGTGTTGACGCAAAATTAGTGTGTGTTTGTCTGTTTTCTCGGAATAATCGTAATATTTGAATTGTAACTGGTATTTTCACTCTTTTTCGTAAGTGTTTTTGTTGGAATTCTAACTTAAAATGTAAAAACACATGTTAAAATTTAATGTGTTTTAAACTAAACAATTAATGCTCAGATAAACCCTTTTAGCCCCAGTTTTGTTCCTAACAACATCATTTATAGGTTAGCTAAATTATGGGTAAGGATGAAAGGATTAATGAAATTATATGATTTTACTTCACTCTATTTAATTTAAAAAACAAATATTTACAATTATATGTCCATTAGCTTTCACTTTAGAAGTATGAAAAACAGTAAAGACATGTTATTTTAACTTTATTATAAAGTTTTATTGAATTTATATTAAAATTTATGTTTTGTTGGTCTTACACGCAGAAACTGATTTAAAAAAATGTAATTTACATAATTTGTTTAAATACTTATTTATGTAACAGAGAACAAAGTTTTCTATTTTGCATACTTATGTAAAAGAGTGAACATACCTGCCATAATTCAAATATTCCGATTAATCCAAGGAAACAAAACATACTAATATTGCATCTACACATTTCCTAAACTGTTACTTTAATACACTAAATTTTCTTAAAAACATCAAAAGCATTCGGAAATTCTAAATGTAAAGGTCTTAATTCGAACGCAGACGATTTATTCTCAAAATGTATACACATAAATGTATACAGATAAAATAAGCTGTTTGCCGCTATTGCAGATTTATTCCCGTGGACAATGGTAGGATCTCGAGCTGAAATTCGGACTTAGAGCAATTTTTCGGTGTTTCAGGGAAGTTTTTACCTTTTGAACTTTGGAAAGTGATTGAAAACTTGTAGATTAGAATTAAAATATATATTTGTTCTTGAGCGGGAGATGTGTGAAGACCGTTAAAACCCATTTTTTCAACGGAAAACCCTGAAAAATCATGTTTTTAATGACTTATACGGTGGAAAAAAGCATTTCTGAACACCCGGCAGCGATCAAAAGTTGTGTTTTATCATCGATTTCCTCGATTTATACTAAGCATTGAGACACATATCAGGGAAAAAATATGGTCATACTTTTTAGTTTTCAAAATCGCGACTTGGGTCCATTCTGAGCTCTGCGGGGCTTAGGGGGTTAAGAAATTCAAAATTGTAGCACCACTACGAAATAATCGAAAAATTTTGCCGCATTTTGAGCCATAATAGAAGATCCTAGCTCAAAACGCGCGAGTTCGGTGGATTTTTGCCCACTATGCCACACTGTGCGGCGGGTGTAAAAGTAGAAAATTTTCAGATTTTTTTGGAAAATGAAATTCTAACTACTACGTAAACAAAAATAACTAAACAATTTTGTTAAAAAGTAATATTGTATAGTCGTATTCTAGTCTAAAAGAAGCTAAGAGGCATTACATGGGATCCCACTAGGTTTGGCCTACCCTCATCGAGTTTCCTAAAATTGTTACCATAGATGAAGAGCAAAAGTTGTAAAACGTGAAAGTAAGAATTTCTACCTCTTTCTAGAAACGTAGAAATACTGGGAACGGGAACCGGTTTACTGCAATTTGCGTGAACTGTGATAAAGCACTTGAAGTTAGACTATTAGCTTTAAAAAAGACTGAGAACAAAACATTCAGAGATACATTTGAAAAGAAAGTTAGCTGTTCAGTCTCTAGCCTCTATTACCAAGTCTATGACAATTAACAACACCACTGTATGTGTGAACCCTAATACCAGGGGTGTTTTTGATCCGAAATTTCAGAAATTTCCGAAAATTTTGGGTTAACAACACATTTTAAAACGGAAAAATTATTTTAAACAATTAAAAAAACTTTTAAAATAATTTTTATAAATGATTTAAATGATTTTTGTATGCATATTTGAAGAGTTTACTGGGGAAGGGGGAAGGGTCGAGCTTCCTCATAGTTTCAGAAAATTTCACATTGCCTTCAGAAAATTTTAATTGAGTCCACGTGCGCCCCTGCTTAATACTCTCTTACATCGGATTGTGTGCACTGCATGAAAATATGAGAGATTGTAAGAAATACTGTCGAACCCGCTTAAGTGAATAGCCATTTTGCCACGAGAAAATATTTTAATAAGCGGGATATTCCGAAAACCTGGATAAAAATAACACATTATATTGGTTTGGTACATTGAAAATGTATTATATTAAGCGGGATATTCTTTTAACCGATGTTCTAATAAGCGGGCTCAACTGTATTTTAATTTGAATTATGTGCATATCCTCCATCCTTGTTCGACGAATCTGGCTTGATAAGGATGGGGAGCAAATCTTCAATGGTGTCTGTTTTGGTTCCAGATTCAAATGAATCATCGATCACCCCAGATTTAGAAAAAGTGTCCTACATCATTGATGATGATCACCTTCTTCATTGTGTTTTCTGAGGTTTCCCAGCTACTTTCAGACAGATTTGCGAGCAATACATAAATTACGTAATTGCTCATTATAGGCCAGCAACTTGTTTTTGATGAATACGAGCAAGGAACCTCAAAAGATGAAGAACAATTACATAGATCACATTCTACTACTAACATTGAAGTCAAAGTTGAAGACTCAATCGATGTAACTATCAACCAAAGTGAATTTCTAGCTAACACTAAGAACAAAATGGGCCTTATTTCTCTCCTGACAATGTACTTGCAAAGAGGTGGTTGCACAGTTCATCAAGCATCAGGTGATGCTGTCTTATTAATAGTTTTAACAGCGATTGATAAAGCTAAGAATGGAGTAGAAGCTTGTGTGATCGGTGATGACATGGACTTACTATTCTTGTTGAATGTTCATACACCATCAGAAAACAAATTGAAAATAGTGGTACCAAAGAAAGGCAATCAGCAGGAGAAGGTATGCACTGTTTCGACATTCAGCGAAGCATTGGAGATATGAAGGGTGTACTCTTTGCAATATATGCCTTCACAGGATGTGACAATGTACCATCTTTCTACAAGAAGGGAAACATTTCACCATATAGGAAAGTGTAAGCCAACAATGCTCTTCGTACGAAGCTTCTAAGTCTTTAATGATTCCAAAGCCGACCCCAGTGCAGTGGCTGACGCAGGGAAGTATTTCTTTCTTGCGATGTTTAGAGCAAATAATACTGAAGATCTATATAGCTTTCGCTAGCAGTGTTACTTGCAGGCTATTGCAAAGCAGCCCATACATTCATTGTTCAAGTTGGCTTACCCCCACTTCAGCAGCAACCAGGCAGCATTCATATAGACCCTATAGAACCTATTACCAGGTTCAGCAAAGGCTGGATGAGAAAAAGAATTTACCTCCAGTGGGGGTGGAAGAAGATTAGTGAATACCTGAGACCAATTATAACAATGCGTTCTCCAGCTCCCTGGGAATTACTTTCCCTCATAGTGCGCGTTTGCAAAGCCGAATGCTTCCGTAGCTGCGAGTGCAGAAGTAGTAGTCTAAACTGCTCAAGCATGTGCAGCAATTGCTGAGGTCTAAGAAGTAATAACAGGGGCACTAATATCATAGACGAAGATCTAGAAGAGGACGGTGGTATGCTTGAAGAGGACTGAATACTGGTGAATAATTTACATCACAATCTGTCGCATTCAACGTTCTACATTTTTATTAAACATTAGTATTGAACTCAATTTACGAACGTCAAAAATATACAACAATAAAATATGATTGTAATATACAGGCAAATATGCCTATTTTCTACAGAAAAAACTTCAAAAGCTGCACTTATAAAAATGTCATAATTAAAAATGATATAGCAATAAATCATAATTGTTATGAATTTTTATAATTTAAAAAATCATCTATGTTTAAAATATATTCATTTTTATTGCGGCATTGTCTAGAGAAAGTTTGTGTTTCTCCATGCTGCAGATTTATATAGCCACGGTACATGAATGCTTCTTTTCCCTTACAAGTAGAGCCCCTTGAGTAGGTGGTGAGGTTGTCGTTCCTTCAAGGGTTTATCACAAACGTACCATCGGCCCTATAGATCGCAATTTGATTTTACAAAACACTCCTCATACAAAAAATTAGTTTTCTAAGTGATAATGAATATTTTTTCCGAAAAATCTAAAAAAAATATGAAAATTTTCTATTTTTCACCTGCCGTAACTCTGCAACCATTCACTTAACAAAATAATGTTTAGGACCATTTTGTTCGAAATTCAGTGTAGATTATTTTGTATATTGCACTTTTCGTGCTAAACGCCATAGTTTTCTAAATATTTCGGAAAAACTGATAAAAACTCCAATTTACCAACTTCTTCCCCCCCCCTCCCCCCAAAACCCGACGCTGAAAACGGTGTAACTTTTTACCAAACAATATGTGGACTGTATAGAACAATTTGGATATGAAGGGAAACTTTTACTTTGGATGTTGAGGTTAGGCCTTTTTTTGGTCTATTTGCACCGTACTACTACGCTTGTGCCCTTCAGTTGAAACTTAGCTTTCGTGCAGAGCGCACGCGTGTCGCTAGAATGTAACGAAAATAAGGCTATACTAGTCACCCGTGCGGAACTCCGCACTATACTTCGAATCGTTTCATAAGGCATTTCGCTCTTTAAAAATTGCAAAGAAAGAATATTATGAAGAAAAACCGAAAAAAGTAAACGGAAAAAAGTAAGCGCACAAGAGAAGGCATGTAATTTAAAGACATCAGTAACAAAACCTCGTTAAATACAACATTGTGATAATTTGATAATCGCTCCCTTTTTGGTTGTACGCATTTTCAATGGAAATATAAATATCATTAAAAGTGTGACTGAGTGACACGTGAAAAATCAGTAATTTTGCATGTGCAAAAACAGGTTGTGGCAAATACAGTCCTGCCAATGTGAGCATCTGACGGAAAAAAAAAGAAACATTAAAGAGATATTAAGTGGCACGGATTCGAACTGGCGCCATTCTGATTAACAGTACGACGCTCCAACAAACCTAACAACTGTGCCTTCCTTTTCGAATGCTACTCATTGAAGGAATGCGTAATAAAACACAGTAAAAAAGATTTTCGCCGAAAAAAAATAAAAAGATCATGCGTCTATGTTTTGTCATTAGCCACATGATACGATTTAATATTATTCGTAAAACATGGAATTTGATTAAAGAATGAGGAAGATCTCACGTAGCGATTGAAACAAACATTCTAGAGAAGTAATAAATTCGGTTGGAAAAAAAAGTGTTTTTATTTTTAAATATTGAACAATTTCCCATAGCATGCTTCTTTAACCTGTACGGCTTAAAACCCTGCACTTGTTTTTCTTTTAATCGAACACTTAAAATTCAAAACCAAAACCAGTTGAACTGAGTCCGTTTTTTAGTGTAATTTTTCGAACGTAGACAGAATGTTTTTTTTTTTTTTTTTTCAGCCGAAAGCAGAGGAGTAGAAAAGGATTTCTTACTAATGAAGTTGATAATAATTTTAATGTTTTACATCGTCGAATAAGTAATTAAAAATTTACTGGTTGAAACTCGTAGTTTTAATTTGGCGTTGTATTTTTTCATTTGTACAAAAGTTCGAACACTGCTATTAGAAAAATCTATATTTCAGCATACAATGAAAATATTTTTCTGCACAAAAAGGATTCCCTTGAGGTATATCTAATACTTTTTTTATGCTTACATTATGCTCAGTGGTCTGGACGGAGTCAAAGCTTTAAAAAAAAGGGAAGAACACCCTTCGATTAGCAGTCAACTTATCTGAATGATAACTGTAGCCTGTGTAAAGGAGTCGAAACACCAAATAGCATTCCCACTGTATTTATTTTATTACGTGTGTTATCTGTTGTATGTTATGAGTACATGTAATGCGTAATATTACTGTAAATTTGCTATTATGTCGGACAGCTCGAATTGGCCCGAAGTTCATACAGTTTATAGCCCAACGCTCTACCGGAAAAAAAAAAAAAAAACACACACACACACACACAAGTAATTTTAATTTTTTTTCCTTGCCGAGAAGTGTTTTTATTTTTTAAAATTTTTACAATTTGTTATCGCTGGCTGTTTGAACCGTTATGACTTAGATGGCAGCACGTGTTCATCATTTAACAGCACGGTTAAAATACAAAATAATTTGAACTAAGTTCTTTTTTAAGCGTAGCTTTTCAAATGTAGTAAAAATGTGATACGCTATTTTTTTTACTCATTAGAAGAATCTATATTTCAACATACGATTTATTATATTTTACTGAACAAAAAACAATTCCAATGTAATCTGAAATCTTAAACCTGATACTTATATTTTCGCTTACATTATGCTTCAATTTTCTTCCGGAGCCAAAGCTTAAAAAAAAAAAAAACCCGCACAATTGAGTATCAATTTAGCTCCGTGTTGCATCAAGTTTACATAACAGCTAGGAGCGTTTTTTCCTCATGTATTCCCTCCTATTTGTTTTTCATGTAAAGCGCGATATTTTTCTAATTTTTTGCTGCAGATTGTCCGGACGTGGGCCCGAACACGCATTCTCCTGGTTACCAGACGAACGCTCTGCCGATCAAGCTTGTCAGCTGTGTCGGTAGCAGTGCAAGTTAAAGTTATAAATTTAACCGAAAACCTCATTCTGGTTCCTTAAAACAGGTTTTTTTTGCCCGAAGAAACAATTTTTAGACCGTGGGTCTATTTTTCGTCAGTAGTCTGCACGATAAGGTTTAAAATAAGGTGTAAATCAAAGAAATCTATCAAGAATTGAGGAAAATCTCGCGTAGAAACCAAAAACAGGCTACAGAAATAATATATAAGGATTATCTTAATATACTAGAGGACTCGACAGACGTTGTTCTGTTCTAACTTTGTAAACTGAAAAGTTAAAAATATTAATGAACTATCAAGTGTTTGAACCATTCTGTTGAAAAAAATAAGTACCTCGGGAAGCAAACCAACCCAAGTGGTTGGTTTGCTTCCCAGGTATGGAGTGCATAGGAGTTGGTTAAACCAACGGGCTAGGTGTATGAACCTGGTACTCAAGGAAATTTGCGTTAAGCGTAGTATCAGGTTTATTGATGTGTGGAGTAGATGTAAACGAGATTGGATTGCTAGGGATGGCCTACATCTGAGCTCTACAGGGGTCAAAATGGTTAGTGGTTTGGTTTTAGAGGCTTCAGAATTAAAAAACTAAGTTGGAATGGCGGGCATGGTTAAGGAGCAGAATTCGAAAGGGTACTAACTATCGGGATTTTAGTAGAAACGGAAATAGGGTGGCTAATAAGAGAAAAGATTTTAACACTTGGGATTCAAACAATCGTGCAGCATTAAATAAAAGTAAGATGGGCTTACTTAAGGTTTTTTATACAAATGCTCGTAGTATTAGGAACAAGATGGAAGAATTGAAAAGCATAATTAAAAACGAGAGGTTGGATATTATTGGAGTTACCGAGACATGGGCTACCGAAAGTGATGATGATTTATTATCTATTGCTGGGTATAATTTGTTTAGACAAGATAGAGTAGGTAAAAGAGGTGGTGGGGTTTTATTTTATGTCAGAGACACTTTAATTTGCAATGAATTGGTAATTAATGATAAACCTAATGAGATTGATATGATTTGGCTGGAGTTGATTAGTAATAAGGGCAAAAAACTACGTTTGGGGAATATTTATAGGGCACCCAACTTAAGCCAGGGTCAAGACGAACAGATGTTTAGTATTATTAGTGACATTTCTAGCAAGGGGTCAGTCATCATAATGGGAGATTTTAATTTTCCTGGAATTGATTGGAATAATTTTTACCATAGTAATAGCAGAGAAGAGGATTTTTTGAAAGTAATTGGTGACTGTTTCTTAGATCAAATTGTAACTCAGGATACTCGACAGGACGCGATTTTAGATCTAGTTTTCTGCGACATGGAAAGCTCTGTTCAGGGGTTATGTGTAGGGGAACACATTGGAGATAGTGACCACAACAGTATTAGGTTTGGGATTAAATTTGATATGCACAAAGTAGAGAATTTTAGGTTTGTGCCCAATTTCAGAAATACTGACTTTGTGGCACTTCGGCAGAGTTTGAAAGCAGTTTTTTCTTCTGGATTGGACAATAGCGATGTGAATCTTCAGTGGGCAGAGTTTAAGGAAAATCTAGTGAATACGGTTAGGGATTGTTCCTTTTAGGAGAAAGGGTGTCAATACTAAAATTTGGCCAATGTGGTTCTCCAGGGAAACTAAAGATGCTCTAAATTACTAGCAAGCTGCTTTTCATAGGTTAAGAGAAACAGGTCACAGTGCAGATAGGCTCCAACATTGTAAGGCAAGGCGTAAATTCAAGTATTTGGTACGGATTCAGAAAAGAGAGTTGGAGCAAAGACTGGCAGATAACATAAACAGGAATCCCAAGAGGTTTTTTGCATACGCTAATTCGGGGAAAGTTCGAAATAGTCATATTGGGCCACTGGTTGATGAGCACGGAATTTTAATTCAGGACGATAGTGATATTGCTAATGTTCTTAATAACTTTTTTTCGAGTGTTTTTAACGATAACTGTATCTCAACAGTTGACACCAACAAGACACAAGCTATAGTACAGCTTGAGGACTTTGTATTTTCCAGGGATGACGTTTTACTTCATTTGAAAAAAATTAAAGAGACTAAGGCTCCGGGGCCAGATAATATTTATCCGAAAATTTTAGTTGAATGTGCAGAGGAATTAGCAGATGTAATCGCAAACATTTTCAATGCTTCTTATAATTCGGGGACAGTGCCAGAGGACTGGAAGCTGGCTAACATTACACCGCTCTTCAAGAAAGGGTCTAAAGGGAGTGCGGGAAATTATAGACCTGTGAGTCTAACTTCGGTGGTTTGCAAAATTTTTGAAACATTGATGAAAATTAAGATAGTAAATTTTCTAGAGACTAATAATCTATTGACTAGTTTTCAGTACGGTTTTAGAAAGGTAAATCTTGTGCAACTAATTTATTACATTTCTATGACAAAGTTACCATGGCTTTGGACAATAAGAAGCCTGTAGATGTTGTTTACATTGATTTTCAAAAAGCTTTCGATAAGGTACCGCATGTTGCTCTACTTAGCAAATTAGCTGATATAGGAATAGGAGGGAAAACTTTCATTTGGGTAAAAAATTGGCTGACCGGAAGGAAACAAAGAGTAGTTGTAAGGGGAAATTATTCTAATTGGAGTGAGGTCTTAAGCGAAGTTCCTCAAGGATCAGTGTTAGGACCTGTTTTGTTCATTGTCTTTATGAACGATATTCACAAAAATATTTCTGGGAACATGAATTGTTTTGCTGATGATGTCAAAGTTATGGGGACTGTAGAAAATGAAGAACAAGCAAATCAGCTGCAAGAGGATCTAGATCATATTACGGAGTGGGCTGATAATCGGGGTATGGCTGTTAATGTTGGGAAATGTCAAGTGCTACATTTAGGGCATGGAAATAAGTGTACAAGTTATTATTTGCAAGGTTCAGTCATTAGTCAGGCAGACAAAGTTACTGATCTGGGGGTCCTAATAAGTCAGGATTTAAAGTTTAGCCAACAGTGCAGCATTGCTAGCAACAAAGCCAATAAGATGAATTGGTTTATCAATAGATCTATTTCAAATAAATCTAAAGAAGTTCTTCTGCCCTTATATAGAAGTTTGGTAAGACCCCATTTGGAATATGCTGTTCAGTTTTGGTCTCCTTATTTTAAAAATGACATTAATGTATTGGAAAGGGTTCAAAGGCGGGCCACAAGGCTAATAAGTGGACTTTCCCACTTAGATTATGATTCCAGGCTTAGAAGGCTAAAAATGTACAGTCTTGAGCAAAGAAGAGACCGAGGGGACATGATTCAGCTGTTTAAATTTATTAAAACGAAAGATGTTACGGGGCTAAAGTTTAGCACTGAAAACAAGACAAGGGGTCATTGTTTTAAGCTATTTAAATCTCAGGCTAACATGGATATTAGGAAAAATTATTATTTTAGCAGGATAGTGGAACCTTGGAACAGCTTACCGGAAGAGGTGGTAATGAGCAAAGGAGTAGACAGTTTTAAGAGGGCCATTGATCTTCACTGGGGATTGTAAATCGACTAGGACCAGTCTAGCTGGGCCCAGAGCCTGTTGCTGGTCGTCACTTTTGTATTTGTATTTATAAAAGAAAATGCTTTAAGTTGCTTGGTGTCAGAATCCGTATATTTATTACAACTTGATTTATCTAATGCCCACTGAACAGTTGTTTTATTAACTATTTTTTCTCCCGTACAGGATGTTTTGTTCCTTCAGCCATACTCAAAGGATAAAAAGCGTCCTCAGATATTAAATGTAAAAAATTAACTACCCATCTAGAACAAACGGGAAATCCCGCTGCAACATCCCCCATATGAAAAAGAATAAAACTATCGAAAGGATATCGTTTTAAAAAAATCATAAAGGTAAAAACAGTTCTCTGAATAAGCGAAAATCACTTATCCCTCCCCCCGTCCCGATGTAAAATAAACATTCTTCAACTAAAATGACTAAAAACTCTTCAAAAACGAAAAACAATTCTTTGCAATTTGAAATATTTCGCCAAATAAACAAAAAATACAATAAATTACATTAACAGCAGCTTTAAAATGTAAACAAATGAACACACAACTCTATTGTTTATAGCCAAAGTCGCCAAGCCACAACGTTACTGTAATCCAGCCGATCAGTGAGCGAAGCTAACTCCGACCAATTTCCGGTCCGATCTTTTGAACGAAAACTTTTAAAACTTCATGTATTGCCTAATTTGTTCTTTCCACCAAAGATAAAGATCTTCCACTGCACTGATCTTTTGTATACAGAACTAACCTGTTGTAATTTACCTGGACGAAAATAAAATTTGTTTCGTCTTTAAACTCCATCATCCTTTCCTTTAATAATATACTGATTAATTTAGTAATCCTTAAAGTATTCTGGTCATTGGTGCCAAAACTCAGATGGATTTGAGCCGAGAAATAAATGTTGCTAAGTGCGGTACTTTCTCAGCATTTGGTTAAGAAATCCTAAAACACCGATCTGGTCACTGGTTCAACTACGACGACAGAACACACCTTTTTGCTTGAACTTACCTAGTACTTTACTTTGAAATATATCTCGGGACCTAAAATCGTTGGGCGTAGAGATAGAGACAGTGAAGGGGGCTTCACTGTCTCTATCTCTACGTTTTATTAATTGGCATATCACAGTAGGAAATTTCATTACAAAAATCAGAGCTGGCTTTCTTATTGTCGTTTGGCAACGGGTTAAATATTTATTTCAGTTCTCGCTCAACAATAGGTTAAAATAAATATTAATCATTTGGGAGATATAACCATCCAATGTTTAAATTAATTAATTAAGTAACAAAAACGTTTCCGATTCGATCCATCACGCTTCGAAACCATGCTTGCCACAACTTAATTACACACAAAAAATTTGATCAAAATCGGTCCAGCCGTTTAAAAGCCTTATGGTGACAAACGTCCGCACAGAAGATTTTTATATATTAAGATAGAAATCTTCTATCAATTGAGAATAGATAAAACGTAGAGAGAGTGTGTGTGTGAAGCCTTCATTTCTTGAAAGCAATGATTTTAGATCCCGTGGTATATTTGAAAGCAGAGTACTGGAAGGTTAACGCAAAACGAGTGTTCTGTCGTCGTAGTTGAACCATGTGACCGGATCGGTGCTTTAGGTTTTCCTAACTAAATGATCAGAAAGTACCGTACCTAGCTACATTTGTTTCTGGGCTGAAATCCATCTGAGTTTTGGCACCAATGTCAAGAGTACTTTAAAGATTATCAAACTAATCAGTACATTATTAAAGGAAAAGGTAATGGAATTTAAAAACGGAACAAATTTTATTTCCGTCCAGACAAATTACAACAGGGTTGTTCTGTACACAAAAGATCTGTGGTGCAGTGGAAGATCTTGACCTTTGGTGAAAATAACAAATTAGGCAATAGAAGTTTTAAAAGTTTTCGTTCAAAAGATCGGACCGCTAATCGATCGGAGTTAGTTTTGCTCACTAATCAACTGAATTACAGTAACGTGGTGGCTTGGCGACTTTGGCTATAAACAATACAGTTGCGTGATCATTTGTTTACATTTTAAAGCTACTGTTGATCTAATTTATTGTATTTTTTTGTTCATTTGGCGAAATATTTCAAATTGCAAAGAATTGTTTTTCGTTTTTAAAGAGTGTTTAGTCATTTTAGTTGAAGAATGTTTATTTTACATCGGCAGGGAGCGGGGATGAGTGATTTTCGCTTATTCAGAGAACTGTTTTTACGTTTATCATTTTTTCAAACGATATCCTGTCGACCGTTTTATTCTTTTTCATATGGGGGATGTTGCAGCGGGATTTTCCTTTTGTTCTAGATGGGTGGTTAGTTTTTTACACTTAATATCTGGAGAACCTTTTTATCCTTTGAGTATGACTGAAGGAACAAACCATCAAGTACGCAAGAAAAAATGTAACAAATATTGAAAAAAAATATAGATAAAACAACTCTTCTGCGGGCACTAGATAAATTAAGTTGTGATAAAGATACGTATTCTGACACCAAGCAGCTTAAAACATTTTCTTTTTATTTATTTTTTTCAACAAAACGGTTCAAACACTTGATAGTTCATTGAAATTTTTGAACTTTTCAATTTACAAAGTTCGAACAGAACAACGTCTATCGGGTCTTCTAGTAAAATCTATAATTTTAAAGTGAAATGTCCAATTTTTAATCTACAACATGGAAACGATTTCTGCAGGTATGTAGAAAATGTTTTTACATTGATATGATAGATATTTCATTTGTTTCCTGTTAAAATAAATTAAAATTCTGTCCCCTGACAAAAGCGAAATAATGGTAGAGATTTCGATTTTCAACTAGATGAAAAGTTATATATAACGCTATATAACGCTAAGATTCACGTTTAGGGCTTTTTAGTTCACTCCCTTATCTTGCGAAATTCGTAAACATTAACTGCCATTAGCTGCCTAACATGTTATTATGCTCTATGTTAATTTAGCGCTTTTACGTGATTCTGCAGGTTGTTTCAAGTTGCCATGCGATAGATTGTAAAAAGTTTCAAGTACATACAGTAGAAACTGCAAGGAAATTTGTCGAATTGTATCTGTGGTATTACATGCCAACTTCGGTGCACAAATTATTAATTCGCGGTCCACAAATAATAGCACATGCATTACCACCAACTGGTGAATTATCAGAAGATGCGCAAGAAAGCAGAACCAAAGATATTAAAAGATATTGCGAAGATTTCTCGCGAAAATGTTCGAGAGCTAAAACTATGGAAGATACTTTCAATCGGCTCATGTGATATCTTCTGATCCGTATACTTCCAGTATTAGAAAATTGCAACCAAAAAAAAAAAAAAAAAAGCTTATCCCAGGAAGTTGTAGAATTATTACTTTCTACTACAGTAACCATTACTACATTAAGAACGCGAACAGAACTACATTGGACACCGATTCGGAAACAGATTCTGATTTTAACATAAATTTCGAATCTGAAATTGATTTTAACTAATTGATTGATAAAATGTATTTGATTTCCCAGTATCATAGTATATTATTTGATTCTTTGTTTTCATTCTTTTTTCTTTCTTTGTTACTTTTTTCTTTAAATGTGTTTAATTCCTTAATTTCGAAATATTTTTATATAATAAATAACATATTTTCATTTTGCATCAGATATTGATTATTATAATCGGCGACTTCGAAAACCATCATAAATTAATTTTTATAAAATTCTTACATATTTTTCACCTATGCGTTGACGATATTGGATCCGCTATTTCGTTTACAGTAATTTTGACTTCAGTTTTATAATCAGCGACCTGAAAAACCCCTATATACCAATTTTGGCACAAATCTGAGTTTATGATGTGCCACTCCGCGTCGATGTATCCGCGCACGGCGTGCGTCTACATTATCTAACATTTGTGTCCGAGAACGAGGAGTAGAAACGAGTAGTGTCCTATTGCAATTCGTGATTACGAAAAACATAATTTGAGATTTCAAGTTCTCAAAATTCAAACTTTTTTTTTTTTCGTTATGTACTTTTTGTTGTGTTTAACAAGAGAAAATGAAGAACAAGTGAAATCAAGAGGATTTAGATAATATCACTAAGTGAGCATATTAGTGGGGTATGGTAGTTAATGGTGGGAAGTGCCTAAAGTGTGCTAGGTTTAGGTCATGGAACATACAAGTTATAATTTACGGGGTTCAGTGATTAGTCAGGCAAAAAATGTTATTGATCTGGGTCTCAATAAAGTAGGATTTCAAGTTTAGTCAAAGGTGCAGAATGGCAAGTAAAAAAGCCAACAGATTGCTTGGGTTTATCAACCCATCTATTTCAAACAAATCTAATTAAAAAGGTTCCTCTGCCTCTATGTAGAAGTTTGGTAAGACCTTATTTGGAGCATGCTGTTCAGTTTTGGTCTCCTTATCTGAAAAAAGAAATTTCTTTATTGGAAAGGGTTCAAACAAGGGTTGGATTCTAGACTTAAAAGTCTTAATATGTGTAGAATGGAGCAAAGAAGAGTCAGAGGGGATATGATTCAGTTGTTTAAATGTATTAATATGAAAGACGTAAATGGGTTGTATTTTGTACAGAATGCAGGACGAGATACATTGTTTTAAGCTATTCAAATCTCAGGCTAGTCTGGAAATTAGGAAAAATTACTACATTTGTAGGGTTGTAGGCACTTGGAACAGCATCAACATAGATGTAGTATAATTAGTTGCACATCTCCGCAGCGAAAGTCAATGGCCGCCATTAAACGTGCAAAACTTGAAATAGACGGGCAGAAGCGTGGCCACATCAGTCGAAAGCCGCTATACATGTATATACGGGTGATTCTCCAAAAACAAATTCTTATAAAAATCTGAAAAAAAATTATACTTACTCTGTTAGGAACTTATTAAGCGTGAAAAAATGAGTTTCATCAAAGGTTATGGAAATTTTAACCGTAGTAATGTAAAAATAGCCCAATAACCTAAATCAGAAAGTATGTTTTTTGCATGACAAAACAAATTCTATGTAAAACCTCCCTTAACGGACTTAGTTCTAAAAAGTTGTGCTCTAATTTATCTAAGCCAGAAGCAACATTAAAATATAAAGATGTATAAGCAACAAATCTTTTGTTAAAATTTTCGTTTGAACAAGAAAAAATAAATATAATTTTTCTACTGCTACATTTTGAAAAAATCAAATTTTCCAAATTCATCATTTTTTTTTTAAATATTTCAATCTTCGTCTTATTTTCTAACTAATATATTGGAAATAAAGTATATTCTTCTGAATGTATTGCCAGTGCGTTATAAATAAGGCTAGAAGAGTGATTTTTTTTTACGCTGAGAGAATGACTCCCCCCCCCCCTCCCCCGCCAGGAGAGTGATTTTCCTTGAAACTAGCCTGTTACGTAGGCCCAGAATTATAGTTAACGAAAATAATGTTATTTTTTTGGGTCAAAGTCTTAATTCAACTACACACTATGAGTAGAATTAATTTTTTTCTTTTATTTAAAACAAAAATGTTGCCCAGGAGAAGGACAACAAAAATGTTTCAGACCCATTTTTAAACTTCCGAATTTTAATGAGACCAGCAGACAAATCTTATGAACAATATATTTTAGGAATCCATTAAAATGGTTACAATAAACAGTGTTATAGTGCAGCAGATTTTAAGTTCATTTTTTATCTATAGCAATTAAACTCATTCCCAGACAACCACCTATCTTTAAAAGTTATCTACAAGAGATCCACTAGCCATAGAACTGGATATGAGCCAAATACAAAACATGTGCATGGGATGTCCGAATGTCTAATTGAATATCCACCAGTGGTCGAAAGGTTGAAAATTTTTAACTTCCAGTGACATCCAAAATATCCAGACGTTCTGCGGCGATCTCAGAGATATGAAGGGGATATTCTGGATAGCTCATGCACATGCAGAGGATATTTCTTTCCTATTCATAGGATGTAATGTCCAGAAAGCTTTTGGATGTCTTTATAACTGCTTATAGATATGGATTTTTGATCATATAGATGTATAGGAGATATTAGAATCGATGTTTTATAGATTTCATGTTTTTAAATATATTTTAAAGCTGGAAACAAATTTACAGGTTTAAAACACGCAACTTTTTGTGTATTAAAAAATAAGTTATTTGGAAAATATCTTATATTTGCTTTCTCAATGCAGTGACGATCCTTTTTACTGATAAATATGAATTAAAGTGTTATATTTGCAAATAACTTATTTATTGATACACAAAAATTGTGATTTTGAAACCTGTAAACTTGTCTACAGCTTTAAAATATATTTCAGAAAAATTAGTAATAAGTTTTAAATAAAGTCTTCAGTCATAAATTTCATTTATAAACTTTTCTTCTTTTTTTCAATCTTCAAAGGAGGAATTTTCATTCTATACCTACCTATAAAATATTTTTTTTTGCATACTGTTCTAGATTTTTTTCACCGATTGTCATGAATATAAGTGTTATATTTGCAAATAAATTAATTTATTGATATAAAAAATTGTAATTTTTAAACCTGTAATCTGTTTACAGCTTTAAAATATATTCCACAAAATTTAGTAATAAATGAAGTCTAGATTCATAAGTTATTTACAGACTTTTCATTTTTCAATAATCATTAAAGGATGAGTTTTCACCCTGTGGGTACCTATAAAAGGAGTTTTTACTTTTTCGCATACTGTTTCAGACTTTCCAAGTAATTTGCTTTAACCAATTTTACAAGTTAAAAAGTAGCAACTCTTTGGTGTCGATGAATAAATCACCTAAATTTAGCATCTCTGCTAATAATAATTCGGAAAAATGTTAATAACTGTAGTTAAGTGCGAAAGCTTTAATACTTTAAGTAACTTATTTGGCACCATGAGTAAGATCTGTTCCTGATACTTATGAATAAAAGTGTTAATATTTGTAAATAACTTATTTGCTGATAAAAAAAAACAATCTTAAAACGTGTAAGTTTGTCTATAGATTTAAAGTATATGCCACAAAAATTTTAATAAAAATAACACTCTATTTACAGGCTTGTTCTATTGACTTGATGATCCTCAAAGGATGAGTTCTTATCACTTGTGCACTATAAAATGTTTTATTGCAGTGTTACGATTTTTTCCAAATACAGTCAAGCTCGCCTAATGGAATAGCCAGTCTTCCACAAAAATTACTCTAATATGCCGGATATTCTATTAAACAGAATTAAAATAGACATGGTTCTGTACATTGAAAATGTATTACATTAAGCAGGATATACAGTTAACCGATATTCTAATAGGCGGGCTCGACTGTATTTCCCCCTCCTTTCTGCAAAACGGTTCCTATTTCCTCTAAAAAATGAATTAAATTTAATCTTAGTTTGCAAATTCTAGTTTTCTGAATTTTGAAGTATCATTTTCTTTTTCGAAGTTTTATACTTAATAAAGCATAATACTTAATAAAGTTTAGTTTATTTGATAAGTGTTCAAAAAGAATTAACTATAACACTAAAATATTATGATGCATTGTGATTAATGCATGTATAATCTGAAAAAAAAAATAATAGACAAATATGAAAATATTTATTTTCATTCATATCTCTTAAAAGATGTCGAATTTCAAATCTGAAAACAGAACTTCAATAAAATTTTGATATTCCTAGGCAAAATGACCTACCTTTATATGCTTCTTCCCTTTACATGAGTTACACACAGCAATCTCTACTTTTTTTTAACTAAATTCTACGTAGTGAAAAAAGCTTTAATGTCATCAAAATTACTGTAAAATGTTTTTATTGACTAACATTTAAAAAAATGCATACAAACAAAACATCACAATTGCATGAAAATTTGACAGGGACAAAACATCTATGTTTGTTTTCAGCAATCAGGAATTGCTTCTTGTTTTCACTTCACCGGTGAATGATGTTAGTCCTTTGATTTTTGAAAAGGAGCCTCGGGAGTACCACCGTTGACTGGCTCAGGTCCTGCTTCTCCAGCAAGCACGGTCTAACCAGCAGCACTGACCACCAGAATCCGCTCCTACTGTGCGGTTGCTTCTGCATCCTACACACACACCTTCAAACATACACACGTCTTTACGCACACACACGCCTTCAAACATTCACATATCTTTACAAATACACATACACAAAAACACACGCACCAGTACATGCACACTCATGATTGCAAAAAGCTTAATTTTAATTCAAGATGTCAAAAATTCAGGTTTATTATTATTATTTATTTAATTTTATCTAGTCAGGTTTTGATGTGCCGCAACTAATTTTTAACCACAACTTTTCATGGCAGAACCTGTTGCCCTAATTTTGATTAATACTGGGAGAAGACCAATTTATAAAAATACTTATTTTGGCAATGCCAATGCAACATCTGGAACTTTGTTAATACATATTACAGCAGAAAAAAATACTTAGAATTTAATGTAAAAATTTAGAATTTCAATTACAATAACATCATGACATTTGGAACTATACTTGCCTGCAACTTAAGTGGACAGTGACATCATCACGACACACAGAAGAAAAACCGTGTTAACAGATAAAACGTCACACTTACTAGCTTCCTCACCCTACCTGCTTCACAAATAAGAGGAGATCACCACCTGTGTATGAGCTGCTACTGGCTGGCGTGTTTGATTCCAATGGTTTTAATGTTCCACGCTGCTTCGCTCGTAAAATTGAAAATATTTAAAGATTGACAGAAATTATGACTAAAAAAGGTAGTATGCGTGGGTTTAACGAACAAATCTGATTTCTAAACGGTAGAGCGTAATTTACCCCGAATATTGGAAAAGACACAATGAACTATTTCCTTCATTTGGTCTCATCTTATTTCTCCATTGTCAAGTAAGCTTGCAGTCGAGTATACAATACTCAAGAAAATTGCAGCCATAACCACAATTGCAGATGTAACTGGCGTGAAGACCTTTTCACCTTAAAGTCCAAACTGTTCCAAAATATTTGAATTAAACATCTCCCTTTTCTAATTTTTGTTCTGAAAAACAGCCAAGAAAACTTTTTAATTCAAAAAATGAGAAAATTGCAAAAATAATGAACTGATGCTGCATAAAGCATGTGTTTTCACATTTGGAATTATTAAATTATAAGATATACTTACCTTATATGTTTGAGTGTTAAAGGATATAATTTTAAAAGATGTCGAAAACACAGAGAACAAACATAAAAGAGAAACTACATTAATTTAAATAGTTCCTCTTGAATGTTTTTCTCAGTAATTTTTCCGCTTGGTTTTTTTCTTCTCTGCTAAAATAAAGAAATAAATATTTGCTATCTTGTTTTTCATAACAATTTATGAATTATATATTTACATACTTGACAAACACAGGATACTGCAATAAAAAAAAAAAAAAACTGGCTTGACAGAGAAGGAACATAAAAAAGAAACTACATCAATTTTATTAGGTAAACGCGGTAAAATGTTCCTCTCCGGATGTTTCTCATTCTCTATTTTCTCTTTCATACTATAAAATAATTAAATATTTGCAAAAGAATAATTTTTATATTGTATTATGAGTATTTAGTGTCATTCTAAGTGCTCGGTAAAGTGTATGTCAACAAGGTTGATGCTCTGAACTCGAACTAAGAGCTACTTGGTATGGCCAGGGGTCTGTCCAGGATTTTTCACAGGGTCCGTTTTTTGTGAAAAATCAAATAATTTTGTGAAAAATGAATTAATTTTGTGAAAAATCAAATAATTCCCCCCCCCCCAAAAAAAAAAAAAATTTGCGAAATTATTTGATTGAAATTGTTAAAACGAAATTTTAGAATTTAGAGATGGCACAAACTGCATCAATTAAACTTAAAGTTGAGTGTTTTCCTCTTCTATGTCAAGAAAATCATTCTGGAGTGGTCTGATTTTTGGCGGGGGGGGGGGGGGGACATCGCTCTCTCAAGTATCAATATTTATCTACTGTTCTGCATTATGTTAAATTATACTAGAAATATTTCTGTACAGTATTTAAAATAATTGTAACAGAAAAATAAATTAATAAAATAAAATTCAGAATAGGGTTCAGCATTTAACTTTTTGACCCAAGACTCTTAAAAAGCACAGAATTTCGTTTAGAACTTATAAATTCCGTGATTTTAACAAAAATAAAAAGATATTTTAATTGTTTACCTCTTAACAAAGCGTAATAATCATCAAAAATTCTAAAAATCGGATTCCCATAGCGGATGCAAAGAGATCGCAATTCTCAAAGTGAAGGCATCAAAAGTATGAAAACGGCTCGTGAAAGAAATATTTTTGATAAAATTATTTTAAAATTGCATTTTAGAGTCCTATGATAAACATTTCATTAATATCTGCGGACACAGTTGAAGCAAAAAAAAAAAAAAAATAAAATAAAATAAACCATCTATCCAGCATTTTAATTTTTGACTTAATAACAGAAAATGGAATTTTGCTTTAAAAACTTGAAATGAGAGTTTTAACAGAAATAAAAAGACTTTTCATTTATTTGCATCCTAATAAAGCGAAGTTAGCTTGAAAAAAGAACAAAATATGATTCTCATATCGGATGTTAAAAGATTGCATTTTTCAAAATGTAGACATCTAAAGAAAAAAAAACGGTAATTAAAAGAGTTTATTTAAAGTTAATCATCCTTGTTAGCATCGAAAAATCAAAACCCATATAATTTTCTCCCAAAATAACAATTAAACATCACACTGCACCCACCATAAAAACGCAAATATTGACAAGTTGGTAAAATGATGAGAATATTTTCTAATCAAGTCATTATAAAGGTTCAACGCCCAGACGCTAAGTGGTGATAATTTTGAAGTTGGTAACCCTATCTGAAGCGATCATATTTTTTCCCCCACCCTTACTATCCCTTTGCAGTTATAAGTTCATTTCGCAGATATATATTATTATTGTTTATTAAATCATGAGCAGGGAGAAAAGTGCTTACCAATGCCTTTTCAGAAAAGTTTACAACACCGCTGCTAATTAGCTGTGATAAAACAAACAACCATTATATTTATTTGGCAGTAGCAATTATTTATCGCTTGAAAGAGCATCGCAAGAGTGCCTTTTTTTTTTTTTCAAAATTAGCCGATTTTGTATAATCTGATCCCTCTAGTTAGACTTAAAAAAAGGTTCAAAAAAAATATTGGTTTATACACAGAAATATGCGTTATTTTACTTTCAGATTGCTCTTTCAATAAACAATTTGTGAAAGATCCGATCTTGTTTATCAGAATTTTGTGAAGGGTCCGTTTTGTTCGATCGATCCGGATTTTGTGAAAGGTCCGTTTTGGTTGATCGGATTTTTGTGAAGGGTCCGTTTTGGTTGATCGGATTTTTGTGAAGGGTCCGTTTTGGTTGATCGGATTTTTGTGAAGGGTCCGTTAACGGACCCAAATATCCTCTGGCCAGACCCCTGATGGCACTAGTGAAACCTACACATCAAATACATACAATGTGAATTTTGAAGCCAAACTTTTATGAGTAATAGTTGGCTAACTTGGATTCATATTTAATTGTTGCAAAATTTACAGCATTCAGAGACTTATAAAACATTACACTAATTTTAATATGTTAGATTTTCCAAAAACTTGATACTTAATAACCCCGTCAAATCCAGAAAACTCATCTACATTCTGGCAGGACGAAAACACCTGAGAGAAAAACTTTACATATGCACTCTCATTAACCTGGCATTTTTAAACAAAACCACTTTTTAGTCAACAGTGGGCTGAGTTTTCAAGCAAATATAATACCATTTGAATTTAAATAAAACAATCGGGAAATTGAAAAAAAAATCATGCCAAAAAATGCTTATTATTATGGAGGAGTAAGTGAGACACTTTTAATACATTGGTAAAACCAAAATTCCAGCATATGAGATTTCATAGCTTTTAGGGAGAAATAATATTAATAGTAGTGCTCATCTTGCTAATGTAAACGATGAGGTGCTAAAACATGAATGCAAATAATAAACCCAGCATTGGGCCTTTTTGTGCCATCCGACAACAAGGGGAAAGACTAAAATGCAATCTTGATCTTTATAATGCAAACACATATTCAAGCAATGTGCAATTGTAAAAATTAACAAACTGGATAGATGTTTTGGGGGAATGCATGCTTAAATCGAATGGTTAAACTGAACATTCATGAACATAAAAATTTCTAGAAAATAAGCCTTAAACATTTCCACAAAACAACTTTAGAGTTTTAATCCTTTCAGCAAAGTAACACAACACATGCAAAGAAATCTAAGTTAATACCTAGCCTACTTGCAAGATAGATTTTTATGTTTAAAAAAATGAAAAGTTAACATTATGGAAGAAATGCAGATCGAACATACACGAACAGAAATCAAAGTTAGGGTACCTGTGAACTTAACTCCTCATTAGTGAAAAAATTATCATTGAGTAAAAAAAAAATACATTTACCAGAAACAAATAAACATACCAATAAAGAAAAGAAAAACTTCAAAACAGTTTAATACTCCACTAAATTTTTAAAACAGCAAACAAAGTAGCAATGGCCGACATTCAAATCAAACGGAAAAGCGGGGACAAACTTTAAAATGATGTACCTTGATTATTTAAGTAATTAAATTTCTTTAAAAAATGTTATTTTGCACCCTTAAGTACGTATAATTTAATACTGCACGTATAAGTTAAAATTGTGACCTAAAATTTTAAAATAATCTGAATACATTTGAGAAATGAATTGGGATATCCCAACAGAGTGACTTTCTGGTAACTCACAAAATTTTTGTAGGAAAAAATAAATGAGTTATTGCTTTAATAAGAAAGGAACAACATTCGAAAAGTTATTTTAAATTATTAAAAAAAAAAAAAAAAAAAAAAAACCTAGGTCAAACTATTCTTGCGTGTAAGGCTCCTGGGACATAATATTGTTAGGATTTTGGAGAATCACCCATACCTTCTAAAGGGGCACTAACTCTGTTAATGGTAAAAGTTGCTGCGTTCATTCATTTCATTTTAGACATTTGCCCGTCTGTGCTAGAACTTGTTGCCTATTAAGCTGGTTTCTCGTTGGGTATCTAGATAGATTTAAGAGGGTCGTTGATCATTGGGGACTAATAAACTGACAAGGAACAGCCTAGCTCCCAGAGCTTGTTGCTCGTCATCACATTTGTATTTGTAATGCTGCTATGACAGAGGTGCTCCCTTCTTCAAGTTCAGTGGCGTATTCTGCCCCCAAATATCATGAAGACCCCTCCCCCCAAAAAAAGAATTAAATACCCATCAAAACACTACCCCCTAAAAAATTTTCTATAGCGTATTCTGAGCCATGACCCTCCCCCCCCCCTCCCCGCCTAGGTGGACATCCCTGACTATGAAGGTAACGCAAGCAACGAGGACGAAAATACCGAAAACATTTTTCCCTTTTTCCACAACTTCTCTCAGAGAAGTGTATTCGGAACTCCAGCGCTCGAATACGCTACCTTGCGGTGATTTATAAAACTGCGTCTGCACCTAAAACATTGCCACGTTGCGCATCACGTGTGTCTGTTGACGTAAACACAGGCAGTTTGTTCTGAGTATTTATTAACGCAATCGATGTGTCTTAGTTTGCTTTCAGCTACAGAAATTAATTCGTCCCCTAAGAGTATTCTCGAGCTTCTCAAAATAATGTTAGTTTTTCTTATTTCTTTCAAAAAAGTATTAAATGGTGGAAGCGTAAACAAGAAAAGTCTGGATTAACAAAATTGGATAACGTAATACCAGGTAAAATTTTTTATTGTTTTGTATGAATTTGTAAGAATATGAGTTTTTTTAATCTTAAATTAATTTAACTAATCATATTTTACAGCAGCATTTAGTTGGAATGGACAGTATGCAAAATATTTTCTTGAATTTATTATCGTAGAACAAAATGAAAAATGTTTAACCGAGAAAAGAATTTACTTTATTCCTTCTATTCTCAGCTGAAAGGTTTCGCCAAATTTGTTTAGGGTTATAGTAGTTTTAGTATTGTGCAAGCAAAGTAGCCTTGGCGAGTTTTCGCATTTTTAGTTAAACCATTTTTAATTTTTATCATGAGTGGAATAAAATGATAGTAAGATTACAGAATTCGATAAGCGAAAAGAAATAATGGTCAATCAACTGAAAAGAAAACTACTACCATATATAAACTGTGAGTACACATTTTATTTATTTTGTTCTGAGTGAATTTGAATCAGTTTTTCAATTCGATGGAAAAAAAAACGAACTTAACAACATTGACTGGACACTTTTCCTTAACCTAATTCCACATAAATGATTTAAATAACCTTTGTTACTACAGTATCCTACTGAAATAGACAGTATGCAAATAAATTTTCTTGAAAATATTTATCGCAGAACAGATTGAAAAATCCAGAAAGAACGTTAAGAATTTGAACAATAAGAAATAAAAGTTCGCCAAAAATCTGTTTATAGGCTTATGGTTTTAAAATTATGTGAAAGAATAATGTATCTTGACAAGATTTCGCATATCAGGTAAATCATTTCCATGACGAATGAATTAAATGCATGATTTCTTTGGATATCCAATCATATAGTCATAGAAATAAATTATCTAGTGTTAAACGTTACTCTTGACAGTCTGCCACGTATGTGCACTATGTGACAAAAATGTCAACAAATGCTGGAAATGTCACGAAACTGAACTTAATATGTACTAATGTATAGAAAAAACGGTACAAAATGAAAATGCCGTTCGAAGCGAACCAAAAATTTATGAATTCCGAATTCAACATCGTGAAAATGGCTGCTTCAGAACAACTTACTGTGTGTTCTGCATTAATTGTTTACTTTCGTAATACTTTTTGGTTTCTAATCTCTTTCTATATGGGTCAGAATAACCAAAAGACTTTGAAAAATCTTTTCAAATGAATAAAGCGAAAAAATCATACATACGAACAAAAATCACAACACTTTTAGCATTTTCTTCGTTACCACATGCGTTTGTTTTAGTTTTCAATTCCGCCATTAGACAGTGACTGCAGTGCCCCCTATAGTTCGTTGGAGTTGCGAATTGTAAAAGTGTCTCATACACCATGAAAAAGTTTAAATTCGGAAAAGTACCTTCCCCAGGCCCGTCATTTTATAATTTTCCGGTGGGGAAGGGGAGCAAAGGGTATATTTTCAATGAATTTTACAGGGAAGAAAAACAAAATATTACATATAGAAATGCATAATTACATAGTTTCTAAAATTGGGGAGAAAGGGGATTCCTCCCTGTTCTAATAATCTGCCGAGAGCATTTAGTTTTAAAAGGATTGATGGAATAAAAAATAGGTTCTAAGAATCATTGAATTGGGGACTTTAAGGGATCGTAAAATTAACCTTCAGTGACGGAAAAACCCAATTTTTTCTATTTAAAGACTAAAAACATAAATGAGTCTTTTTTTGAGCGCAAAAAACGATTCGGCTGATTTTACCAATTGAAGAGGAGAGACTGTTAGGCATAACGCGCTTTCTCGGGACAAAAATTCGAAAGAAATAAAAGTGCTTAAAAATGAAGAGCTTAAAAATGAAAAAACTTAAAAATAAGATTTTAAAATGCATTCTTTTAGAATTATTAGTGACTTTTTGTCCCGTAAAAAGATTCGACTGCAAAGCCTTTTAACATTTGTTGCTCTAGTTCCTCTTTTGCTCACCAGAGTAAAGCAAAACTAAAACATGAAAGGGAAAAGAGCAGAAACAAAACACATCACTGCTTCCTACTTACGATTAACGTTCCGCAAGCCTGTTAATTTTATTAATTACAAAATTTTCTCATTTGCTTATTTACGGCATATATTTCACACAGGTATCTTCTTCTTGCAAAGGTTTTGAAAAACATTGAAATAAACATCAATGTCAATGTCTTATTAAAAGTTGTTGAATTGTATGTTATGATCATGCATGTAAAAAGACGTGGACAAAATTTTACTTGAAATGGAGTTCAAATCTGATTTGTCTGATAAGGAAGGCCAAATACAGTGGACATCATTGGCAATTAGTCATGTTGAATATCAGAGTGGTAAGTCTATTTTAACGTCCTACTGTAATAAGTTATTATATTTTCATATTGTCATTTTGAAATCCCGAGATAATATTCTTGTTCTGAATCTTTGCAATAATAATTATAACTTTTGGAATAAAAGAAGTAATGTGGAATAGAAATATTTGAGCTGCGAGTTAAGTTTTTATGAAGTAGTTTTAATATTCTTAATGCTTGTATGCAATAATAATCCGAACTCGAAGATGGACAGAAAAATTTTGAAGTATATCCAAAATTCGAATTAAAAAAGGTGCTTTGTAAAATGAAAAAGTAAATTACAATAAAACTGAATATAGCATTTAACTATAAGAACAAAACTAATTAAAAAACACCCTTTAGTATATGTCTTATTGCCAGCACATCTTTTTATAAACTATTCTTTGCAAACACATCGTCGCATCAGAGCAACAATAGGATATCTTAGTGGTATTTTTGGGATTAGATGTCTTATACTGTTGCTCTGAGGCGATGACATTAAAATTAAAATTCTTTAATAAAACCACAATCAATGTAACTAAGATGAAAGATATTAGTATTGGAAAGGGTTTAAAGTGGGCTACAAGGCTTATAAGTGGATTTTCTTATTTAGACTATGATTCCAGGCTTAGAATGCTAAAAATGTACAGTCTTGAGCAAAGAAGAGACCGAGGGGACATGATTCAGTTGTTTAAATTTATTAAAATGAAAGATGTTACAGGGCTAAAGTTTAGCACTGAAAACAGAACAAGAGGTCATTGTTTTAAGCTATTTAAATCTCAGGCTAACATGGATATTAGGAAAAATTATTATTTTAGCAGGGAAGTGGAACCTTGGAACAGCTTACCGGAAGAGGTGGTAATGAGCAAGGGAGTAGATAGTTTTAAGAGGGCCACTGATCTTCACTGGGGATTTTAAATTGACTAGGACCAGCCTAGCTGGGCCCAGAGCCTGTTGCTGGTCGTCATTTTTGTAATTGTATTTGTATGTATACACTTGTACATTACACAACAATACTTTCAACTCAATGTTGTCGTTTTACTTGGTCCGCATTGCAAAAACAACTTCTGTTTTAGAATGATAAAAGAAGAATATTACATATTAATTTAAAGCTAATATTAAATTGACTTACTTCTACTTTCAGCTCTATTTATGCTAGGCACATCTTCATGTTTTGTCAAATCAACACAACTTGGGTCTTGATCAACTTCACTGTTGCAAATATTTCTTTTCTATTTTTTCCAAACGTTTTCATATTTTGTGGTTTTCAAAAGTGGACTAACGTGCCCCAGGCTCTTGATCCGAAAAAATATTATCATAAATCTTTCATTATGACAAAAAATAATGAAACTACAAATAATTGTGAACTAAGAGAACTTTAGGTGAGAAATGCAATTTATTGCTCCATTCTTCATGAAAACCATTTACAAACAAACAGTTGCAGACTTCTGAAAGTTACTCATCTCTGCCAAAATTACATTTTCTGAAGTTAATTTATTCAATGTGACTGTACCAGTCATGTGCTTTCATTAGGATTTGTAGGAGACTATAGGTGCGCTTTGTTGGTCATAAATAAAAATAAAAATTGCTGGGGAAGGGGGGGATTAATACAATATTTTGCGGAATACTGAATATTCAGTTGATATTAACCAAATATTTCGCTGAATACTGAATGTTTGATTAATTTTTTAAAAATAATTATAGAGATTTTTATTTCATGTCAACTTAAAACTGAAACTGTGTAATCTATTTAGTCTTTTGTGAAATGCGTTTCCTTTTAACACCCCTGCTGACCTACACTAAGTGTAATTATTGATTTAAAATAAATAAAAAGTTAAATAAATTATTCCAAAAGCAAAAGTAATTTACTATAATAGGTAGTAAATGGCAACTTTGGTCCATCATGCCTATCCTCTATTCCAGGGGTGCCCACCTAGGGTGGGGGTCATGGCGCAGACTATGCCATTGAAATTTTTAGGGTGGGGGGAGATTGAGAGGTACTTTTCTCTTTTTAAGGGAGGTTTTTGCAGTTGCGGGGGGAGGAGGGGGCGCTTCTTTGCTCAAAGGAGGGGGTGTACCCCTTTCTATTCTGCATATGAATTGATATTTATTTATTCATTAATTTCTTTCCTGACAATGAGATTTGATGACTGAGAATCATGGTATAACATGTTACGCTAATAATAAAGAATCCTACATTTAACTTACATACAAGTACGAATCCAAATTGCTTTTAATATCATTACAAAGTATACAACTTATTTCAAGTGGTTTTCTGCTATCTTAGTTTGTTCAGTAACTGATAAATAATTTTGAAAAAATTGAAATTAAAAAGAATCAAATTTTAACATTGTCAGATAATTTTTATTTATTTATTTTATTTTTGTCTAGTGCAAAAAAGACTTACTTTGCCTAAATAACTAAATATTATGAAGGGTTTTCTTCTTCTAGTTTTCTAAATTTAAATTAGAAAACTAGGAGAAAAATTAGAAGTTAATTTTTTTTCTCTTATTTTATTTGTGAATTGCATTTTTGTAAAAAAAAAATTCCCTTGTTGAAATAAATTGAATTGAAGAGTTACTGTTTCATGTTCAAAAGATTTATTAATGCAGTGCTAGCCGCTTGAAAACAAAATCACATTCGTTCAGAGGACATTTGAGTTTTTAAACTGGCATACAGAAGAACACCCTTCATCCAAATCTCTGGATAACCTGGATCACATTTGTAAAATTCTTTTAAAATTTATACCTGCATAAAAATTGTGATTTAAAAAATCATGATATCAAGAACCTAACTACACAATAAACTCCTGATTATCTATGGTCGGATTGTCCGCGGATCTTTTCACTTTTTTATACGGTATGTATACTAGTATTATGGTCATTAAGTGTTTTTTGAACTTATGATTGTATTTTGTTCTTTTTTTAGTTTTTGGCATATATTTTTTACGTTCAATGTTTTCATTTTTAACTATAATTTAAATGTATGTATTAATGTTATTCATCTTTTTTAACTATTGTGTACACTAGTATCGTTTTTTATTTATTATTCGGATTATCCGCAGTTACAGTGCCACCCTATTCTGCGGATAATTAGGAGTTCACTGTGTAAGCTTGCCAAGCATTAGATTTTTATACACGGGTCATTCCATGTCAGTTCAACCACACCCCAACACCCACCATCTCAGATTTCAATGAAACTTTGTATACTTCTATGGTTCATAGTCCTAAGTAACCTCTAGAGACGTACCGAGTACTCGGTAACTACTCGGTACTCGGCCTACTCGGCCAATTTGCCGAGTACTCGGTACTCGGCCAAATTCTGATCAGATACTCGGCCAATACCGAGTAGTTGCAAAAAATTGAATATTGTCCAAGGCAGATACTAAAATTTATAGAAAAAAGAGCAAGCATTATATTCTGCAATCATTTAAAATTAAAATTTATAAGTCAAATTTTAAATTTTGAGAATAATGAAGTTTGTAATGCTTCAATGGAATAAATCTTTATTTTAATGTCCCCAAAGTTGATAAAACTTATTTATGTAAAATTATGCAAAAAAATAAAGTATAGAAAATATGGAATTTTTATATTAAAAATGGATTTTTGTTACAAACAAAAATTAGTTATAAAATATTATGAAAATACCTTTGCTTAAAAAATAAAAGGAAATAAAATAACGTTAAAAGCACAGTGCAGGAAAACTGCAGACACGTGTTTTGGCATTACAAGGAATTCCTTTTTCAATGCACAACATGGGAGCTCGTGGATTTAAAGGCATCCGACAAAAGTCAGATTTTTTTGTCGAATGTCTTTACATTCTTTAGCTCACATGTTATGCACTGAAAAAGACGTTCCTTGTAACGGGGGGGGGGGGGGCAGAAACACATGTCTGCAGTGTTCCTGCACATTTGTTGTATTAAAATTATTTATGTTTGGTGGACTAAAACTATAATTGATTGGTATAAATTTGTTTTAATTCCAACTTGATTAATCATACCTTTTATTTATTTATTTTTAATTTTAAAAATAACTTTTTTGTAAAATTTTTGACACAAACAAAATTGTTTATATAATGCGTAAATTGAATTTCAGCAGGAATTTAGTTTTAAAAACTATTATATGGACAAGGAGGTCTATACTACTATTCCAATGAGTTCAAAATTCATCACATGTGTGTCGGTGGTTCTTCATAAAACATACTTGGTACTTGGTAACTCGGCCGAGTAGTGAAAGGCCGAGTACTCGGTAACTCGGTACTCTGCCGAGTAGTAAAAGGCCGAGTACTCGGTACTCGGCTACTCGGCCAAAGTGCTACTCGGTACGTCTCTAGTAACCTCCTAAAGTATTTCTTCTCTATTAAAAATAGTTTTTATTTTATGACCCTTCAAAGTTTTGAGCAGTGGCGTACCAAGACAGATGGGGGCCTGGGGCGCTACTCGAAATGGGGGCCTACCTGGTATTAAAACTGAAGTTTCTCAAACTATGTGTACGTACCATATATTACAATAATTGTTTTAAGTGGTACATTTTTACATATTTCAGTAGTGTTGGTTTGATTTCGGACACTGTTGTAAATACCACGGCAAAACACATGGTTTTAAGTAAAATTAAGTAAATACTATATTTTTAATAAAATTGTGCTTTGTCAGAAAATATCAAAAACAGAAAAAAGTCCTAAAATTATATTGTATCTTAAAAATTTATTGCATCTGAACATCCAAGTACAGTGAACAGAAGCGTTTAGGCATTCCAGATTTAATTAATTTTAGGATAAAAATTTTCTTTTACAGAAAAAAAAAACCCTTTATTATTCCTTTGAGTAAGACACACCAGTTAACTATTTACCTGATAACATCACCTAATCTCAGAGAAAAATATTTTTAAAACATGCTTACCTAAATAAGGATGAAATTCACACGTTCACAGTCTAAATAAAATTTTTCTGCTAGGTCTCACTCACAAAAAAAAAAACACTCTTTATGTTCTTCGGACAAAAAAACTCTGGTGTGACCCTATACTTGCCTGGTGCGTTTGATTGAAGTGGAGAAAACGCTCCGCGCGGCTTTGCTGGTAGAATTAAAAATATTTAATGTTCGACAGAAATTAAGACAAAAAAATTTTGCGTATGCGTGGGTTTAACTAACTAATCCGATTTCTAAAGCGAAGAGCGTAATTTTCCCGATTAGTAGTGTATGAATTAAGACTATACCATCGTAGTCTTAATACACAAAACAAAACATAAAACAGATATTTTAGCTGTATACTGTAATGATCAAAAATTATAAACGTGCATCTGTTATGCATTAGTTTTTTTTTATAAATTGTTTGAAAAAAAAATGCATAAAACTTTGCTGAAAGCACTTAACAAAATAAAAGCAAATGATTTTTATAGGTTTAGTTAATTTAAAAATAAATTTGGGGCCCCCATTAAATTCGTGGCCCAAGCGCTCATGTACCTTTGTACACTAGGACGAGTCACTGAAAAAAAGTCATATTTAACAAAATTTATGATATATACTCGCATATACAGGTAACTGATTAATATTTCTAATCATGATGTATATGACAGATCTACTGAAAAAAATAAGATACAATTTCAGGGCTTATGTCAAATCGGGGCCTGTGGGACATAATTTGCCCTCTCTTTGTTTAGGCAAGAGTCACTGAGAAAATATTCATTCTACATAAAAAGTCAACTTTTTATTTATCTAAACCATGACATAAGGCACGTCTGGCGAAAAAGAAAACGAATTAAAATTTTGGGGCCTATGTCAAAGTGGGGCCTGGGTATCATAAACCCTCCATTGATCCCGAAGAGGTATTGATTGTATCCCTGAACAAATATTTGGTCTTTAAAAAAATTATGATTTATTAAGCCAACTTGTTTAAGCATTCAAACCAAGATATGCGAAAATATTGGTGAAAACCAAAAATTGAAATTTGGGGGGCCTATGTCAAAGCGGGGCCTGGGGCGGACCGCCCCCTCCGCCCCCCTTCGGTACGCCACTGGTTTTGAGATTTTGTGTTAGTTGTCATTCACGGTTCTCTCAGAATTAACTGCAGCTGTTTGCAAAAAAAATTATTTCTCAACAACTAAAGATAAAAAGTTTTTGAAATTTTTCACATTATACATTAAGACTTCAAGCATTTTAGAAAAAAATATATCAAAAATCTAAATTTATATTCAGCAATTAAAAAAAATTAACAAACTAAAAATGTAAAAAAATTTTAAATAAAAAAATGATTTTCAAAATTTTAATTTTTTGGCATGAGGGACTAAATTAAAATAATTTATATATTTTTTTAAATGATCAGTAACATGTGTGCTAACATATAAAATGAAAATCTTTAGGGGACTTTGGGGGATTCTGCCCCCTTGCCCCCCCCTTATTTTGATAAAAGAAAAAAAATTGATCACAATCTTACAATCTTAGCTAATTACTAATAGCATCAAAGAAAATTTGAATAATGACATACATTGGTGTTTGAACCCAAATTTAAACATTTTAATACTCAAGATTTTTTTGAATTGAAGTAGTTAATTAAATAAATTAATAATAAACAATAAAAACAGGTTATCGCGAAATTCGAAATTTTCCTGCAACAATTTATGCATACTAAAAATTATTGTTTAGTATGCATTAAGACAACATAGAAATTTTAAAAAAAAATCATCTAATTCTAATTTATAACTAAGTAATACAAATCTAACTAAGTATAACAAAGTATTACAAATCCTATAAATACCAGCTCATAGTTCTTAAATTCCTTCTAAATTACGTCTGTTTTCCTACTAAGAAGATTAAAAAAAACGTATGTCATTCTAATTGTTGTGTTGTGTGTAATCAGATCTAGGCCAAATACAAGTAAAAATTTGATATCTGTCCAGTAATGATTTCTCTAACCAACTGGGCAAAGAACGGACTAAAAGACAAATTCGAAGCTAGACACTTCTAGTTCGCAGAGCTTTTAACTTGTTTCATTAATCTAATATCAAACTGAAACATGGATTTGTTTTCCGCTGATCAAAAAGATTACCCCAGAAAAGTTCAATTTCCTGTGCCTTCTCCAAAAGATTTTTCTGTATTCGCCCCTGAAGGGCGGTATGTTGTTTAAAGCCACTTTTTATTTTATACAAATGATTTATAAACATTCTACTCTAAATATTCCCGTTTAAATACAGTGAAACTTCAGTAACTGGACACACTGATAACCCCTGTAACTGGACATTTATTTTTCTTAGGGTTGGCCCAGTGCAAATTCAATGGCTGAAAATCTATCTAACCTGACACACATTTGCGAGAACCCCCTATCAGTCTGCACCCAATTGCTATTCTAGTTAAATTTTTGCTACCAGCATTTTTTCATATTAACTTTTTCTCAGAGTTTTAGGAAATCTCTTTTAGAGAATTCTATCTTTTATCCACGGGAGTAAGCAACCACTCTGTGCTATTAGTGCAATTCTAAAAGGATAGCATAAAATATACCAAACTGTAGACAAAGAAGGCACCATTATACCTGTATTCTAAACAAGTGTGAGCAGGACTTTTTATCTTTAACCCTTCAAGCGGCCGTGACGTAAAATTCCTTCACCCAGCTTCTCCTTTGCTTAAAAAAAAGGGAAATAAAACAACGTTAAAAGCATAGTGCAGGAACACTGCAGACACGTGTTTTGGCGTTACAGGAAATTCCTTTTTCAATGCACAAAATGTGAGCTTGTAGATTTAAAGGCATTCGACAAAAGTCGAATTTTTTTGTTGAATGTCTTAACATTCTTTAGCTCACATTTTATGCACTGATAAAGACGTTCCTTGTAACGCAGAAACACGTGTGTGCAGTGTTCCTGCACATTTGCTTTTAAAAATTATTTATATTTGGCAGACTAGAACTAAAATAGATTGGTATAGTTTGTCTTAATTCCAACTTGATCAATCATACCTTTTATTTATTTATTTTTAATTTTAAAAATAATTTTTTTGTAAAATTTTTGACGTAAACAAAATTTTTTAAATAATGCGAAATTAAATTTCAGCAGGAATTTATTTTTAAAAACTTTCATCTGGACAAAGAGGTCTATACTACTATTCCAAAAAGTTCAAAATTGATCATGTGTGTGTCAGTGGTTCTTCTTAAAACATAATTGGTACTTGTTAACTTAATGCCGAGTACTCGGTAACTCGGTACTCGGCCGAGTAGTGAAAGGCCGAGTACTCGGTACTCGGCTACTCGGCCAAAGTGCTACTCGGTACGTCTCTACTCCCCATTAATGTTTAACGAATAGATGTTGATCAAATCGTGTGATTTTCAAAAACGCTTTTTTTGCTAAGTCAAAAAACCTTTCTAGAGCGAGGGCGGTCCGCTCCGGCCGAGATCCATCTGGTGGGTGACACCTCAAGTATATTTCAGAGTTTATAAAAACAATACACATACTTTAATTCTGAAAAAAAAATCCCCAATAAATTTGAAATTATATTTCATCTATAAAATTTCAACGAAAATAAGGCACTATACTTGTATTGAGGGAAAATATGGGGTGCATGTACGCTTGGAGAAAATTTTACAGAAAATGCGGCAATATACAGCTTTGTACAAATAGCTTTTCTTTTTCCTATAATTATTCCCTCAATTTTTAATTTTAATTTTACTGGCTGCTTTAGAATTAATCTTGAAATGAAGATTTTAAGATTAACTGCAATTATTTGAGTGTTGTAACCAAGATATTTGTTCTATTTCATACTTTTGTTGAGAATCAAGCTTGTAGATGTTGTCCTTAAATTGAAAAGACAGATATATTTTATCATGTCTTTTAGATTTGCGCCTTTGCACGCCAACACTAAGTTGAATTACAGAACACCGTAAGATACCTCTCGAACTACGGGCTCCAACTTGCTCAAGGGGTACATTCCTTTTACAATTTTATAACTGAGGTCGAAGTAAAAAAAAATGTTATTATTGTTGTTTTAAAGTGATTTTAAAAAATTTTACTATTGTTGTTTTAAAGTGATTAAAAAAATATAAAATGTTAGGTAAGAAAACCGTGCTCACAGTTGCTATTATTTCAAGAATGTTGAAAAACAAGCAAACTAGGGAACAGCGTAGGTGGCTATTACAGAAAATTCGATGAACAATCAAGCCAGCTGGTTATTAATGACAGTTGTTTTCTTATTAGTAGGCTTTTATACATGTAATTGAATCAACTGGTAGTCAGTTTTTCAAAAAATGCCAGGAGAGTCAGCGAAAATTAAAGAAAAAAAAGTAGACCGGAGTCGGAGTCGGCATATTTTCTACCGACTCCGACTCCAACTCCTTTACGCCAAAATCAGTCCGACTCCGACTCTTCGACTCCGACTCCGACTCCACAGCCCTGAATGCACGTCATAAAAGCGGCCTTTCAATCTTCGAGACTTATTTTATCCAAAGGCAGTATTTACCGCTAATATTTCGACTGTTTTATTTTGTTTTAATGTCCAAATGGCTGTTGAATTAAATGTATGCTTTACAGGGTGTCCTCACACCTGGAAAGTCTTGGGAAATATTGGATTTCAAATATTAGATTATAACCCCCATATAACTATTCTCAAGGTACTGAAAGATGTTATTGATAAGTCAAGGATATCGTTAAATCGAAGAGCATAGACACTTAATGCAGTCCAATTTGAACCAATGAAATGTATCATTAAAGTGAGGAAATCTTGTATTGTTTAAAAAAAGTTAAATGGTATATGAGCATAGCCAGAGGAAGGTCGCGAAGGACTGAAGAAATAATATTTCTGTTTGAGACTTTTATAGCTTATGTAGATTTTTTATATTTATACTTATGTTGTTTTTTTCCCCACAGGTGATTGGTTTGGAAAGATATTAGCACTTTCTAGTTTGTGTCCTCTTGCATTGATTATTGCATTTGCAACCCTAATTTTGTTTAAGAGAGATTTACATACTGTGAGTTTTTTAAATTTTCTTAAATATTATATGATATTGCATTTTATTATAATGTATTAATGTATTACATTTTTTTGCAGAAATCATTTTTCAAATAAACTAGTCTTTCAGTGCATATGCAGGAGGAAAGTTTTTAGGGTTCAAACTTTCTCTGAAAATGTTCAAAACTACCCCAAAAATGCTTTTCAATGTTTTTTTTCGGAAAAATTATTAATATTTTTATTTTCAATTTCATTTGAAAAATGGAATTATTATCATTATTGAAAAATTGTACATTTATTATTGAAAACTTGTTGTATCTTTTTGAGAATTTTCAGTTGTTTCATCAGCCATCACTGTGAATCATTCTGAAACGTTTAGTTTTAGAGTTTCTTCCTTATGAACATTTTCACTGATATAAATAAAATGATTTTGTATTAATAGATTTGCATATTGTACATTTTCTGAAGTGAAATTTAGGTGTTTTTTGATTACTGAACTGTCATGAAGCAGTTCTAAATTGTAATAAAGCATGAATTTTTTCATCGATAGCGTTCTTGCAACTCATTCTCATTCATCATTTTTTCAAAATGAGGAGTCCCTCTGAGTGTAATGTCTTGTTGTTGTCTTGTCCATGATGTGTAACAAAAAGCACTAGATTACTCCGAAGTTTTTGAAGACGGCCTCGGATACCTCCACAGCATTTTCTGAAAAAATCAAGTCATTTCGGTCATGCATTCCGATCTTGAGAAGCCTGGCCTGAATTGCTGGGCAGCCAAAGATTTGCTAAGGAGACAGTTGAAAGGTCAGGGCAGTGTAGGCAGTGAATTGAGTAACTTCTTAGTCCATCACTTGAGATTTTCATGTCCTTTACGTGTTTTGTTTGTAGCCCGGTTATTATCGATGCTATTGTGCAATTGCAGTTTAAGACTGAAATAGGAAATTTCAAGTTGTTGCTGATAAGTCTAGGGCTGGCCACAGCATTGGCATCAATCAGGGTTCGTACGCTCCGGGAAAACCGGGAAAACCTGGAATTGTCAGGGAAAATGAAACAGTTAAAAATGTCAGGGAATTTCCCAAATTTGCACCTCAAACTTTTTTTTTCCAATTTTTTTTCCACAGAATTTTGTTTCATGAGATCTAATCTTCCGTTTTATTTATTTTTCCTGAATTGTTAAAATTTTGAGGCAAAATGAAACTGGCAATTTAAAAAGTGGCGACCCAAAAAAACTTTCGCAGCCGCCATTTTTGACCCTCAATAGTTCTCAAGAAAATAATTCCTCAGGTGAATAATAATTATACCCAAACTCAACAGGGAAGAGGACAATTTACTGCTTCGGAAGCACAAGCCTGAAAATGGGAGTGGGGGGGGGGGGGGATCTGGGAAAGTCTTATTTTTTTAATCGGAAAAGTCTTTTAAGCTACGTGTGAATTGTAGTCGCCATTTTTGGTCACTCACAAGATAGAAGTAGACACGATCCTTAAATGCCAAAGTTTCCAAAAGCAAAGCATAATTGGATGTTTTCTTTAACTGCAAATTAATGAAAGTATCACAAAATGTACTGAAAATTGTTTTATTATTATTATTATTATTTTAAATAATTTCCTTGAGAAATGAAAAATTTTGTTCTTAAAACTTAATTTTATCTTCACATCATTGGATGCAATTTGTGCTAAAAGCTTTTCAACTGAATTGTAGTTTCATGAAGATTTATTATTTTTAAATTGTTTTCATGCTATAAATTCAAAAAATTACTTATTTTCGGGCGCAGCCGCCATATTTGGTCATTAACAAGGTGGAAGTATCCAAGACTTTTTAAGTGCCGAAGTTCCCGAAAAAGGCATTGGATGTTTATTGCTATGCAAACAATTGAAAACAACGCAAAATGTGCCTTTTTTCGGATAATTCATAATTATTTTCTTGAAAAATGCGAAAATTTATCTTCAGAACAATTTTTTTTTATTCTAATTGCTTTAGACCCTTATGTGCTAAAAACTGACTATTTTGACTTAACTGTAGTTTTTTAAGGATTATTAATTATTTATAACTACTTTTATGATACAAATTCAAAAATCTACTTAAGTTTCAATCTTAAGTCTTATCTTTAAGTCTTAAGTTTTTCACTTAGTCGTCATATTTGGTCGTTTGCATGATGGAAGTAGATGTAAACTTCCAAAAACAGAATTGGATGTTTGTCTCTATGTAAACTATTGAAAGTAACATAAAATGTTCAACAAATTATGAATTTTTAAAAATTATTTTCTAGAAAAGAAAAATTTTAATGGAAGCATTCTTTAATAAGCAAAAGAGAAAAAAAAGATTATTGGCATTGGCCTATATAGGCGGATGTTGATTTTTGTTATTATGCATTTTCTGGTATGGCGATCGATGCAACAAGTTAATCGTATTTATACTGAAAAATAGCTTTGTATTTTGCTCAATATGTTTTGTGTTACATACTAATAAGAAAATAAAAAGGAGTATTGTGAACCAAAAGACCAAAAGTGAATGCTAAAAGATTGCTGCTCCATTACAGCAAAACACTAATATTACTCAAGAGTCATGACACATGACATCGAGAAAACGCTAAAATAAGTTGGAAGCACTTTGTTTTCAACAATTAGTAAATCAATTAAAACATTTTTGAAGAAAGTGTTTAAAAAAACTTGAAATTTGGGAAAGAAAAAAAAAAGATTTTTTTTTTCTAATCTAAGGAGAAAAGTTTCAGTTCTTCCGCATTGCTACTTTCAACATTTTTAATTATTTTGAAAATATTACTATTTAAACTTAATTTTGAATGAAGCGAGTAACCTGGAATTTTTTAAAAAAACAACGTGGAAAACCTGGAAAAGTCAGGGAATTTTTTTTAGCCACAAGTGTATGAACCCTGTCAATTGAAGTTGTGAGGTTCGATGATTGGGGGTAGGATCTAGACTCCTTGGCAAGCTCATCGGCTTTCTCATTACCTAGGATATTCACTTGGGCTTGTATCCATTGTAATGTGCAAGATTTCTTGGTTGCAATGACTTTGTTGATGGATTGGATAATTTTTTGACTTAATTGGCACTTGCCCTTCTGAATGGCTTCCAGCGCTGAACTTGAATAGAGGATAACTATGCCACTGGCACTGTGGATGCTTTTAGAGAGGAAAATCTCCAGCACTCTTCTAATAGCAACCAGTTCACAGTAGTAGTGTCACAGTAGTCTTAAAAAGTAAAAGTATATTTGTTTCTATATTAGATCACAATTTTTCTGTTTTTTGCTTATTCTTGATCTTTGATATCAGAAAGCAGGTTACTTTTTTTTTGTTATTATTATTATGAAATCACCTTTCAGACCCTAACAAAAATGTCCAATTCTTTTGATTTCAAAACCCTCCTTATATTTAACATAAGTTTCAGTTATAAGTTTATTTTATCAGTATGTTAATATGCATTTAAGAAGTATTACTTTTGATAAGTGTATATGAGTACAAGCACATATCCTTTTGAGTTAGTTAAAAAGGCAACCATTATTTACTAGGAGCTCATCAGATTTTTTCATTTATTAAATATGTATGTCCTTTGCTATGTTTGCTCATTTAGCACATATTAATGCCCATAAAGCAGAAATATCTCCCCCTGATTGAAATTATCTACTATTTAAGAAATGCAATAGAATGTACAAACAAAATCAATTTTGATTAATCTTATAGACTTCTTAAGAAATGCTTTCGGGAAAAATTCTCCCCAAAGCAAATGTCTGGTTACAGCCCTGATATCTTTAAAATTTAGTGATGTTAAATTCTTTGATGACTGATGATGATTAATTTTGTAATTGCAGATAAGTTTCCTTATTGGTACTTGCTTGAATGAAGCTATTAATTGGATATTGAAGCATTTAATTAAAGAGGTGCGTCCTTGCCGTGGTAAGTAAACTAAACGTTTTCTGAAAACAGATAAAATAGCTTCTGCCATCTTGTCTATCTTGTTTTGTTTTTCAGCATTTCAATATTTTTTCAAAAATTATCTAAGCATTATTGAAAGGGTTATTTTAAGGCCCTTCTTTAGAGTTGGGGGGAAAAAGTAATTCTTATTTGGGTACATCCAAGGGACAATGGAGGCAGCTGCCCCCCCCCCCTTCCTCCTCACCAACCCCTGTGTCCAATCATTTCATGATCAGAGCTCGCTGTATCTGCAAATTGTGCTTATCTGCACTTGCCTGCAATCTCTCAGTGTGATTCATGATAAAAAGATTATTATTTAAAGATTCCTTAGGATTTGTTGCCTATCCGAAGATAATTAAAGCGCTGCTCATTAGGTTGATGATATCTTTTTCGGTTTTTCTGATACTCAACTGGAATTTTTTAATAGGTTGCCAAATCTATTTGACTATGAAATTTCAAAAGTTGTAAATTGCAACCTTTCATGCATGTGCAGTGAGAAATTAATTGCTTTAAAAGTTTAAATTTCATCAAATTTTAGTGGAATGAATCTCTTGTATGCTGTCAAGTGTTCTGAAAGTTTGACGAGAAACTCTGCGTCTTGTGTGCTAAAAACATGTACAGTGTCTCCCAAAATTGTTCGTACACCTAGGACTTTCAATGAAATAGGCCGTTATTCATTGGTTAGAATAAATATTTCTTAATAGGTATTTTATTACAAGATCTATGATCTATTTTTAACAAAACTGCATAAAAATTTTTAATAAAACATTAAAACATAATTTTTAAAAAAAATCAAAAGCCAAAATTTGCCGGAAATTTTATCTCACAAAAGTCTTTGTACACTTTGAAAAAATGTCAAAAAATTAGTAAATAATTTAGCTTTTTACAAAGTTATTATTTTGTAGAATATCATGCAGTATCAACAACAGCTTTTAAAGATCTGGGAATAGAGTTCATTGTTTTTTCTTTCTTTTTTTGTGCAATTTCTGAGTAAGTGTTCAGCCGCACTTCGAGTTTTACTGTTTCTAGTTCACTTTTTGTTTCAATGGTGTACTTTCTTAATCTAGCTACCAGATATCTCCAAATATGTTCCATTAAGTTTAAATCTGGCAATTGAGGAGATATTTCTAAGCTTAAGGACAATTTTTGAGGCTCCAAACGCAAACGTGTGCTTCTTATCGTTATCTTGATAAAAAAAACAAAATTGTTTCCGATTACCAAATTTTGGGCTAATAGTTTAAAATTGTTTTTTAAAATATTTAAATGAACAGCATAATTTATAATTTCATCAAAAAATTCCAAATTTCCAACCCCTGATGCTGTAATGCACCCTCACACTGAAACACCTTCACCGTTCTGATTAACTGATCCAACTAAGTTCTTAAGATTAAATTTCTCATTTTTTCTTCTATTTACAATTATACAACAATTTAACCCAAAATTTTGAATTTATTTTCATCTATAAGTAAGATGTTGTTCCAAAACGTTTTGAGCTTATTTATCGTTGATATTACGACGGAAAACGTAAGCTTACTGTTTTCCGCACGAACAAGAAAATTTCTGCGGGAAGAGGTCCCCTTTAATCCAGCTAATCAGAGAACTTGGCGAACAATTTTAGGTGAAAATTAAACGTAAAATGTTTCATTCAATTCTGCAGAAACTTTTTCAGCACTCAAATGTGTATTTTTCATAATTTTTTTAACTGTAAACCTCCGATCACGCTTTGTTAACTTTGCCAGTTTACCTTCTTTTCGGTCCAAGTATTTTATTTAAAGCATTTTATCAAGTACTTTACTATAGAATGGAATAATTAACTAATTTAGAGACATTTTAAACCAATTTACCGCTAATATGAGGAAAAAAATCAAATTTCGAATGGTGTTTGTGGTTTTTTACGAATACCAGCCATTTTAAAGTAATAAACACAATATTATGGAATAAATAAACAAAAAATTAACGGCAAATGACTTTACAGTGTCATTACAATGCAAAAATAATAAAAAACCCACATATGATAATTTTAATCATGAATTTATTCGAAAATATTTCAGTGTATGATGACTTTTGTGGCATTTTTTTTCTCTTTCTCTTCGTTTTTGACAAATTTCAAAAATAAAATCTTGCAATATTTTGAAAAAAAAAAAACTACTGGATTGTATTCAGAATGGTATAGGAATAATGTGAAAAAAAATTGGACTTCATATTCGAATTCAGTTTTGCGTTATTTTGGTTTTACAACAAAATTTCAAGGTGTACGAAGACTTTTGGAAGCCACTGTACATAAAGTTGATAGTTTTGAAACAAATATTTTCTGAAACATAAATGATATTTTTGTAAAAATCTATACAATTTTGTAAATTGTTGTAAGTTTGGATTTAAATATTAAGAATTTTATACAGGTAAAACTAATGTCGCTGCGACTCATGAATACGGTGCAACCATCTATTGTTATCGAAGTAAATTTTATGAACCAGTTGCAGTGGTGGAAGGTTATGAACAGCCACCACGAGGTCTGCCGGTGTTTCATGTTTATTTGAATATAATAAGATTTTAGATTTAAAAATAACTTTTGTACGTTTTGAAGAGAAAAGGGGAATTCTGTCCAATACTCGCCCTTTCCTCATCCTATCTGTTACTGGGTATCATCAGAGTTGTCGGTGTCTGCTACTGGGGGTCAGACCTTATTTTTAAATTGAATAAATAAAAATAGAGTTGACCAATTCAGAAGATCCAGAAACAGCCAAACGTTAGCTGAGATGTAGTAGAATGAGAGAAAAATAGTTTGAAAAGTCTAAATACATTAAAAGTCTTAGAAAATTTAGTTAACCTGAGAGCGATGTCTTAAGCATGTCTGTTACTGGTGGAGTAACCCGAATTGCTGAAATTTACAGCTTCTTCCCAGCTGTTTACTATGAAGAATAATGGAAAAATAGTATTGGTTTCTTCAATTTGTTTCTGATCCTCTAAATGCATAAGTGATTTAATTTTTGTTGAAACATGTCAGCTAAAGCATAACTTTTTATGTGAGAAAATAGCAGAACAATTGTTCTCTTGTTTTTCGAGAACTTCTTTAAAATGTGAATTGTTGCAACTTATGCGTTTCTTTTTTTTTTTTTTTTTTTGTTTGCTGTGATTATTTAAAGAAAACTCTTTATTTATTTGTTATTTTTAGGAGGGGGAAGGGGGGGCACTTTAACAATATTTTTCAAAGGATCACTTTTTTTTTTGTTTGTACCATTGATCAGTAACCTGGCCTAACATATATATATATATATATATATATATATACACAGTCGAACCCCGATTTAGTGAATTCATTGGGACCGAAACTTTTATACGTTAAATCGGGATTATGTGTAATATCAGGGTGTGAAAATTAAAAAAAAACAAAACCGCACTTACCTTATCCAAAAGCCGTAAAGAGCTACTACGCAAACATATCCATAATTAGAAAGTAAACATTTTTTATTCAGCATTCCGCGACTTATTACACATTAGTTAATTTGAAATTTTAAAGTACCGAGTAATAGAAGTTTGACAGTTTCCTTGATACTTGACTCAAAATACTCTCTTTTGACGTTATGAAGGAAAGAAAATGCTCTGTCATTTACAGCCTGCTGCATGAGATATGTTTTTAGTTTCCAGACCATGCACAATTATGTGTAAAGCATTTGGAAAAGTAAGTTTTAATCGGATATTATTGCTTTTCTGCATCAGAATTGTCATTCAATGGTTGCCCATTTGGTCGTTAAAAATTGCAGACTCCAAGGAAGGTATTTTTCTGCTTCAGACAATATCGATATATCATTTGGAAAGCAATCTAATATTTTCTAACTCAAATTAACAAAAAAAAAAAAATTAGGCTGTTAAAATAATTTGTTAATTTGTAGTTTATTATTTGGTAAACGGGTTTTTGCCTTCATTTTATTTGAAGGAAAAAGAAAAATTTGCTTGCTAACTCATGAAATTCATTCAATAGAGATTCTTTAAATCAGGGTCTGACTGCGTATATATATATATATATATATATATATATATATATATATATATATATATATATATATATATATATATATATATATAGTTGACTCTCTGTTTAATGACTTTTAAGGGACCACAGAAAATTGTCCCTAAGTAGAAAGCGTCCTTAAACAGAATGCTTTTAACACTACAGTGGACCATCTGGGACCGCAAAAAGCCGTTGTTAAATAGAGAAAATCGTTAAATAGAGCGTCGTTAAACAGAGATCCAACTGTGTGTGTGTATATATATATATATATATATATATATATATATATATATATATATATATATATATATATATATATATATATATATATATATATATATATATATGTATATAGTGGAGCCTCTTATATGAATTACATTTGTTCCAAACATTTTTGATTCCATCAAGTGGCTGATTCAATATAGCAACTAGTTCAATAAAGCTGAATTTGTTCTGTTTTTGACAATTTTATTCATTAAAATGATTGATTCAATTAACCACTGATTCAGTTAACTGGTATCCATTGTACTGGGAAAAATTAAATAAAATTAATGCTACATTATTTTTAAAAAAACTTCAGTCTGTATTCTCAATCTATAATTTAATTTTACACTTACATTGAAATAAACTTCATATTAAATTTTTTGTTTCCAGGTAGGGAAATCCTTTTTTCAGAATATGGCATGCCATCGAATCATGCACAATTTATGTGGTTTTTTGCTACCTATATGGCATTTTTCTTGTTAATCAGGTAAGTTTGAATTGGTAAGTCATTGCTTCATTTAACTTTCTATGCTTAACAGCTTTTAGTTTCCTGTTGAATTTTGAAGAGCTCTGTTTTGTGAGATTTTTTTCAAAACTTTGTTAGTGCATACAGGGTTCATACTCACTTTGGATAAAAAATTTCCATGATTTTTCTAAGACTTTTTCATGATTTCATAAAAATTTTCATGACCTTGTTACACGAAGAGAATAGTACTATTTAATGTCAAACTCTCCAATTTTTGGAAGGCATTTAGAAAACTTTTACGTGAATGTCATTACCTGATCGAAGCGCTTACTACTTGTGCTTGTGATTGAAAAAATGTCAGTGCACACTATAGAAACTAATTACAAACTGATCTTATTTGTCTTTAATTTTTAAATTTAAGTGAAGTAAAAATATAGAGAATGCACTATACTGATGCTAAAATGTCTAATAAATAGTGCAGAATAGTAATGAATGGAACAAAGCTTGCATGAGTCATTAAAGTTTTGAATAATAAATTTACTTTCAAAATATTGCCCTTAGGTGTCAACAGTGCATCTAATTATCCATGTAACTTGAGAGTATTTTTGTTCTTTAAAGTAAAGCCACGTTTTTCAGTAAATTCATTTGTCTAAAACAGATATTTCAGCTGGCCACATGAATCAGTTTTGCGAGCCATGTGTTGGACACCACTGTTTTAGAGTATTAGAATTCCCCTATTTCAATGTTCTATCCCCTGACAAAAATATGAATTTTCTGAAGCCTTCAACAAATTAAGATAAGCTCTAATAAATTTAATAATGATTATTTTACAAGTGTTTGAAAGGAACTTGGATCCAATTAAATTATTTTTTGAGTGGGCAAGGCAAAATCAAGAACATGTAATTCCACCATTACAGAATATAAAATATAAGAAGTGCTGAAAATAATGGCGAATTCAAAATTAGTGATGTCCCAGTTGTAAAATCACATTACAAAAAAAAGGCGGGCAACTGTTATAGAAGTAAATGCAACAGGATTCCAAAACTCAGATTTATTTTTTGGGATCATTCAATTTTTCAGTATTAATATCTTTTACTAGCAATACTTTTAAATCACTCAAGGTTTTTAATGCTCTTTTAGCTACTGTTACTTTCTTACTGCTCAACAAATTTTTCCATGATTTTAAATAAATTTCCATGACTTTTAATCAAAACATTAGTTTTCCATGACTTTTCCATGTCTGATTTTTTTTTTTTTTTCCATGACCTTCCAGGATTTCCATGACCCGTACAAACCCTGTCCATACAAACAAGGTGTCTACTAAACCTAAAAACCAGGAAAAATGTCAGAATTCAAGTAGCACAAAAATAAAAAAGGACTAAATTGACAAATTTACCAAAAAATTTAACTTTAATCCTTAGTTTTTTAAGTTTATCTTTGTAGTTGCTCTGACAAAATTATACATTTATCTCTGCATAAAAGTTTTTTGTACAGCTTCTAGCTCATTTACTTAAAAAATTAACACAATTCAACATTGTGAGTTGTTAAAAATTAAATATCTATTGGGTGTGGAAATAAGGTTTAATCGTTTTTTATGTTTATAAAAAACATTGAATATAAAAGTATTAAGTGATTTTATTTAAAATATTTTTCAACTGAAATGACAACTTTCACCCCATTTTTTGGGCAGTGAACGGATTCTTTGAGTGAAGATATCTGCTTATTTCAAGGTGATCCATTCATCAATCCCTTTCTGTATGCTGTCATATGAAGTGAAATGCTCTACAGTAAGTGCGTACTGCAGAGTCGGATTAGGGGTCATGGTGGACTGAACGGCAGGGGCGAACACAGAAAATTCTTTTGAAGGGGGCCCGGAAAATTGAATACAACTCCCCCCCCCATACATTGTTTCAATGCAAAGTTTTGATGGCTTAATTATTTTTTTAATAAATCAATTCAGACCAATAAATCTACTTTAAATATCTAAATATTATGCACTAATGTACCTTTAATGTGGATGTAAAATATCTTGAATGTTTCAATTCAATTAAATACTAAACCCAACATAATGTCACCGAGATGCTATACAATAAGTGGTTTTAATTAGGGACATAGTTACAATGATTATAACATGAGGAAAAGGTTCTTAAAAAACTCTTATCTCATTCATGGGCGCCCATAACAGGGGTTCGAAGCTTTTCTACCCCCCCCCCCCTGCTACAATAGTACTTTCTCTCTTTTGCTCTTGGTACTATTTTTTTTCTCTCAGAAATATAAAAACATTACTTTTTCAGCCATTGATAAATAAGTTATTAAAACTAGTCAATCTCTCCAATTCGCACTGAAATTGCTTTCAGAATTATAACAATGCATTGTAGGATCCACATTCTTCCATAAAAAATGAAGCATTTCATTTAAGACCAGATTCGTGGGTCAGTCGGCCCCGCCTTTGCGTAAATGGTCAAAATGTGTTTAGTAACCTCAATAACAGTAAAGTCAGTATTAGGAATGCACCGGATATCCGGTAACTATCCGGTATCCGACCTATTCGACTGATTTTTTAACTATCCGGAACTATGAGGTATCCGATCCGTCAAGCCACTCAGGATCCGGATATCCGACAGTTTTTTGCAGGATATCCGGGCAGTTATCCGGTAAAAATGTGAGAGATATCCGGTACGAAATGAGGGTTTAATTTTGAATTTACTTTTGCAAAAATTCCAGTTAAAGCTTTCACTGTTTCATAAACTTTTTGATGATGCTTTCTCTTTTAATTGCTGCTTCAAAAATGACCATTCCTCTTCAAAGCTAGCTTCTGGCATTCTCCCGCATCGTTAATGCTAATTTGCATCTTTAGAGAGAGTGAATCTTTGTTTTCTGGAAATAAAGTAAAATTTTCAGTTGATTATTTTAGCATAAGTTTATTAATTTGTTAACTGGGTTGCCCACCTAGGGGGGGGGGGTGTTTTAGGGGTATTTTCTCTTTTTTTGGGGGGGGGGATTTCTATTTGGGGGTATTTATGGTTTTTAGGGAGTGAGCCCTTGCTCTTAGGGGGGGAGGCACCCCTGTATTTAAGATGCTAATTTGCATCTTTAGAGAAAATGTACCTTTATTTCTGGAATTAAAGTAAAATTTTAAGTTGTTTATTTAAGTTTATTTATTTATTTTTTGAGTCAAACTGGCCCTGTTTTAATATTTTCTTTTTTAACTTTTATGTTAGAAAAATTTTACACGTGTATTATCTGTAATAAAAATGATTTCAAAGCAAAGTTTTATTTTTTGTTATTTCTAAATTGGAAACAAGAAAATGTATTACTTTATGATGAAGTTAAAAAAATTTTCTACTTGTCATGCAAATCTAATAACAAATGCGACTCATTATACGACCTTTAAGATTTCAACTATGAATAATTAAAAGTTTAAACCATGTGTACATTACATACAGAATTAATTTTTGTGGAAAGTTTGTCTCTTTCGAAAAAATCTGTCGAAATAAAACAATATATTAATGTTTCATTTCATATAAAGCACAATTCCTAAATTAAAATATAGAGGCTCTAAAAAAAGTACATTTGAATGTACTTAACATGTTTTTAAAGAAATGATATGTGGAACAATTTTGATTTATTGTTTTGAAACGGCGTTGTAGAAAAATATGCGAACATGCAATGCAATCGAAATGTTGGATATCCGAATCCGGCAGGTAAGGGGGGATCGGATATCCGGTATCCGGCAAAATCACTATCCGGTGTATCCCTAGTCAGTATAAATTACAAAAATTAACATCTTTGCAAATCTAGCTCTTTCTTTCATCTAAATAAATAGCAGAAACTAAAAAAGCAAAAAATATCTGTCTTTAACTGTAAACGGTAGGGGAAAAAAATTCTGACACCCCCCCCCCCTAAAATTTCACATATGGGCGCCCAGACCTCATTTGAGTTTTTATAAATTAATTTATATTTTACCTCTAAAATATTATATGATTGAGAAAATCATAGCATCATAACACAGTTTTATTTAAGAATTAAGAAACTATTTCTGTGTGAATTTTAAAGCAGTTGCTATTTGTTCTTAAAGCCATGATACAGTTGAGATAACATATTTTGATACTATATGCCATTTCCATTAATCTCACGGTTTTACCAAGACTCTACCATGACTTGAAACTACTTGATTTCTTTCATTTTGCATTTTTTATAAACTAAGAAAGAGATCTTTTTTTTTTTTGGTTTTGCAAATACTTTCCTGGATTAAAATAACTCTTTTAGGCACTCCTATACATTTCTTAAAAAGTGTTAATTATTGATTTTAGAAAATAAGAGTTAATGAACGAATTATTACTTCTTCAGCAAACCAAAATGTTTTCATTCAAAATACGCTGAGTGTTTTGTGTTCTTTTTAACTATAAAAAAATTATGCTATAGAGAAGTCAATTAAAAAATAATAATTGAAATAGCTAAATCAAATAATCCTTTTGGGAGGGGCCTGTGCCCCCCTAAAATCCGCTACTTGTGATCGGTAAGGCATCAGGCTTGTGACCGGAGGGTCACAGGTTCGATCCTAGCCGGTCAAAGATCCACCGTCTTCATTAATGGTGACTAAGGGACGTTAAGAGTGATAGGTACGGGAGACCCTGTAGTAAAAAGTTAAAAGTGCAGAGTTGGATTAACAGATTTTTGAAAGTTCCTTTTCTATCTAAGAACTATGTAAATCATTTATATTTTTGTATCCCCTTTGATTGGGTGGGCTCCTTGCAATTGCAACATTTGTGATATTTTAAATCGGCTCCTGTTCTGCTGTATCGACTGGAACAAATAATGGTCTGAAGGAGTAATGTCTGGTGTGTACAGCAAATGGGACACTACCTCTTATTTCTCCCTATTCTAGGTATGTTCAAATGGGCTGACCAACAGTTTTCACTTCAGGGTCCCCTGTACCTACCATTATTTGTGGTTTAACCAGTTGGATGAGAATCTGAAGACAGCTCTGATTTTTTGAACCAGACCAGTGACCGAGCAATCCCTGGTCCAGCGCCTCCAGAGGTATTGTTTTACTTGGAGGACTTTGTGACTATGAGCATATTTAATGTCCCCCAGTCACCATTAATGAAGACGGTGGATCTTCAATCCGGTTAGGATCGAACCCGGGACCCTCCAGTCCCGAGTCCAATGCCTTACCGTTCAGGCCATCATGGCCCACAAGCTGATCAACATGTGGCCTAACATTGTCTTTGTGCAAAATCAGCTTTTTGTTTCTATTGTGTAATTTTAACCATTTCTCTTAAATAGCTTGTTCAAATTTTCAAAAATGTCTAATGCATGGTTGTCATACTCCATCAGATCTACAAGCAAATGACTCATTTCCGCTCACACTTTTCTGCAAAGGATAGTATTATAAAAATGCTGTAGAATATAGTATTATAAAAATGCGGTAGAATATAGTATTATAAAAAGGGTAGTATTATAATACTGCTTTTTGTAACAATTTCTGATGTTTTGCATGTGACATGAACACTTGCTGTTTACAAGCAAAAGTCTTATAACATGCTTAGCAGCTTACATACAAACCTTTTAAATCCATGTATTGAAAGATTAAAAAAGATACAAGTGGTACAATTAACGCCATCTTGGGAAAATAATTTAGAATTCACATACTCAATAATGATTTTATATTTTGTACTGATGCATAGACTTTTTAGTTACATGAATTGCATTAGCCCGTTAAAATGGTAGCCCTTATCAAACAGCCATTCTTATATTAACATTTTCTTATTTTAATTTTTTTTTAAATGTACATGCAATATTTTCCGTATTATTCCATCTGTTATTAAAATTCCAACTAGTATTTTTGTAAAAAAGCAGTCGAAAACTTTGTACTATGGAATGAGAAAAAAGACACAATGTGTATGAAGTACAAATAAAGTATTAAGAAAGAGTTAAAAACTCAGCCAACAGCTGTTTAGTATTTTTGTTAACAAAAAATTGAATTGCTATGACTGTTTTCAAGATAAATGTGTAAAAAAAAGAAGCTTTAACTTTAAAATCAAAATAGTTAAATAAACTGGTTTCTGTTTTTGAACAACTTCTGGTCATTTCCATTTAACTTCTTAGTGAGAGGACACCCACTTATCATGCATTACTATTTAAACTTCTTAAAATACTAAAAAGTCGCCCGTTAGTTATGACGGGTGAAAATTGCTTCTCTTCTTCTACATTTTAATGAAGCAATTGCCTGTTTGGTGAAATTTTGATAGATGGAATTTTAACCCTAACTCCAGTGGATTAACCCTGAACTCTAGTAGATAGCGTTCATAGTTGATGGCTTTTTCATTTCTTCATTCCCCTGAAATGGCAGTCTTACCAATAAAACATTTAAGTGACTGGATCAAGTTCCGTCTTGTCAAAATAAAGCCTTTCCCTGCATGTTAAACATTACCAAAACACATTATCGAATTATCATGCAGTGGCACGAGTTTCATTGTTGAAACACGTGTGTTACTCAATCATTGGCTATTATATACATGAGGATTGAGAATCCCCTCTCCCCTATGCTGGAAGTTAGAGTTTATTTGTATTACATTTAAATTCTTTACTAATAATAAAGCTGAAAGTCTCTCTGTCTGGATGTCTGTGACGCATATAGTGCCTAGACCATTTAGCCGATTTTCATGAAATTTGGCACAAAGTTTGTTTGTAGCAATGGGGTGTACACCTGGAAGCGATTTTTTGAAAATTTGATTTTGTTCTTTTTCTATTTCAATTTGAAGAACATTTTCAGGAGCAAAATTATCATAAGATGAACAAGTAAATTACGAAATTATGACGTGGAACCATAACATGGGAGAGCGAATGAACATAGCCAATTGACGAGAAATTCATCATCCATTATTTGTAAATATACAGGCAAACCAAAGACCTTTTAATTCTCTACTACAGGCAAAGCCCTGTGGGTATCACTAGTATGATAATAAATTAGTATCAAAATCTCTCCAGTTACTAAAAAATTGAAAATAATTTCATGTATGCTATTCAACAAAAGTAAGACCATTAAAAAATTGCTGTCTCTTTTTGAAAAACTATTAACATCAAAATATAAATTGAATAACTAAAATGTTATTAGTCATTTTGTAAAAAAAATTTTAAAACTTTAAATCCTACTTCATTTTCATATGTACTTTATCGTAATGTTTTATTATGTTAGCAATTTGTTTTAGAAAATGAATGAAGTTTTTTCCTTAAAAACTTTTTCATTTTAATAGATTACATCATGGAAACAATACATACCCTTTAGAAAATGCATGGAAATATATAGCAACTATATTTATTTTTTGTATTGCTGCTGTTGTCTCATACAGCAGGTATGTATGCATATTTTCAGTACACTATTTCAATGCTCTGACTGTCAGTATTTTTGATTTAATTAAGAAGGGCATTTCCCCCCCCCTAAAAAATGCTATATTTATTGGCATAACATTTTTGATGCTTTATAATCGACACTTTGAGATCATCTAAAATTTTAACTGGCTGTGCAAACCCAATTAAGGCCTTACACATTTAGTTTTAGAGTTAATACTTTTTCAAATGTAACTCTAAGTATTCAGCAATGTAAGTTTCCCTATATATATATATATATATATATATATATATATGTGTGTGTGTGTGTGTGTGTGTGTGTTTTACATTATTTTATACAGATTTATATGTAATTGTAAAACGTTTCATCCTGTTTTTGTTATCGTACTACTATTGCAGATATATGCAATTATTCTAGTATTTTGTGTTTGGTTTTTCTGGTGTTTTTATATAGATTAGCAGTAATTATTTTACCCAGTTAATTAATTTTAACTTGATGGTTTTACTAATGGTCATTGAGAAGTTTTTATGTTCAGTTTACTCTTAATTGGCCTGATGGCTGTAAATATTTCTGCACTTTACAGCCATCTTTCTAAAAAAAGATGTTATTAATTTAATTTTTAATGTATATATATTTTTCCTTCTAATGGGGGCTGCATTTTTAGGCTATTTAGCCTTTTAGCAGACCTAGTACGATCCTCCGATACAGTATCCAGTCTTTCATGTGCCCCTACTGGATTTCAATGGCACAGATAACTTAGACGCCCAGTTTCCACCAGATGGAAGCACCTGGGCTCTCTTTGTTGCGAAATTGCACTAGGAATTTTAATTTTGCTAAGGGAATTCTAAGCCAAACAAATACCCAAGGGATCTTTTACATGCAGCATAATCAGACGACATGGGCACTGAGGATTTTCTGCATCTCGAAAATCCACCCCAGGTCAGAACCTGGATCCACAGTAGGGGTGCGATGTCAATGTTTTGGAAACATTGATGTTTTGCTTTCGATGTTTTTGGACAATCAATGTTTAGGTTTAAATGTTTTTTTGATGTTGATGTTTTTGCATTTTAATTGAAAATTATAATATTCGCTCTAATTTTCTCACTAGGTAATTAAAATCACTTATGGAACTGGCAAAAAAAATTTTTTTTTGCACTCATTTTATAAGATTAATTTTTCTGTGTAGAGGATGATTTTTGTGAAGAGATCACTACAAGATAGTAGAAAATTAACTAGAGAGTGAGGAAGAGGTCAAAGCAATTGGAAGAACTTGACACTGGTAGTCTGGTGCCAGAACTTGCAGTCATATTTCAAAGCTTTAGTTGTTAAACTAAAGGAAAATTCTATACGTTTCTACCATGATAATTATAACTTTAATGTAACTTTTACCAGCTCTGAAATTTTAAAGTATTTGATAGTGAATGGCAACTTCTGTTCTATCGGAAAGATATGTTTCTCTGACTGGTGGGATAGTCTGCGAAAAGAGAAATGAGCTTTTGGGGACAAAGTAAACTTCTTTTTCTCCAAACTGTCAACAACAATATTTGGGGTTATTTATTGATTTCCCCCAACAAGTAGTCCCTCTATTACTTACAATTTGTGTTTAATTATCAACTAACAGTACAACACATATTTCTTGCTCTTAAACAAAATTGTTAGAATTAATTTTGTATTTTTAAAACAATTAGCACAACTTTTTCTCACCATTCAACTGACAGTAACTGCTATGATACATTTTTTCGATTCTTTTTTGATGTAAATTTACTTTTAGTTTCATTCAGTTTGGAAATATTTCCTTATTACTATAACTAGCTTGTATTAATCAGTGCTTGTCTTATTATCAATTTTCAGAAAAAAATTGATAATAAGACAAGCACTATTATCAATTTTTTTCCTACTATAATACCAAGATGTTGCGAAATCATTCTTATTAAATTATATTCATGATTTGAGGTTCAGTATTTTCAATATATTCGTCGGGTACGTATTCTTTTGTATTACTTAAATTAGTGTAGTATATTCAAAAATGTATGTTATACATTGATGAAAAGGTCGATGTTTTAAAACATCCATGTTTGGAAACATTGATGTTTTTTGGTCGATGTATCAATGCCATCCATGTTTTGAAACATTGATGTTTTGCCATCGATGTTGCACCTCTAGTCCACAGCCATAGAATGCCAGCGCCTAACCATCATGCCACCAGCCAGCTCATTTTTAATATTCAATTTTGTATTTGAATAATTGCAGCCTATTTATCCTCGTCCCTTACCTACCTGCAATACATATATATTTTAATTTTGAATTTACTAAACTGTCTGTGTTAAATAGGATTTGTATATATTTTCCTATATATATGCTGGCAAAGTATAAAACACTGGCACTCCATAGAATACATTTCGACATTGTATATATGCCGCACTTTTTAGGCAAACTATAAAATATGAGAATTATTAACTACTTTTTTGTTAAATAATTTAGTTAAATAGTGTATTTTGACACTCTTGGAACAAACTACAAAGTGCAACAGGAAAATTTTTCGCTACCAGCAGGTGACTTGTCTCTTGATATTCAAAATGAATTGGAATTTATTTCATACTTTTCTAATTTTTCGTTTGGCATTCCACAGAATGGCAAGGAAATGTGTGAAATGTGAATCATTTCCAAGTCCAAGTTTTTTTTTATCCAAGGTAGTGCAAAAACTTCTTTTTTTCTATCTATACAAGAGACTGCAAAAAAATTAAAAATTGCAAAGGAATTAATCGTTGGAGAAGTGTCACTATGGGACTCGGGAAGAAAACGTGAAAAATTATATAAGTGGACTGTCGGAGATCTAACAGCCAGTGATTAAAATAAAAAATAACAATGTCAAACTTATAAAAGAAATTTTTGTGTTTGCACTTTTGTATGCTCATTTTGTCTCCAATATATTATTACATAGTCTGCATAATCCTAATGTTTATTAATCTTTCAGTAACTTGAATTATTGGAACTCAACTGTATTGTTGTGTGTGTCTACTGTGTAGCAGTTCTGTACTTGCACAGCACTGCAGGCTGTAGCAAGTGTACCTATTTATAGATACAGTACAAGATACTATATATGTATATGTTAACTTTTTCAATAATTTTTTACAATGTAATATTTTTTTTATAGAATATATCTTCAATATCACACATGGAATCAAGTCCTGTGTGGAGCAACTTTGGGTATTTTCTTAGCTTGCATATGGTTTATTATCACACAATTTTCACTTACACCTCTGTTTCCCATTATTGCTGCATGGTAAGTGGTTTTTAAAACATAAATAGAAGGAAGTAGCTTATTGAAATTGTTCAAATAATAAAGTTGGCATTGAATCTCATTGACCCAGGCATCATTTATTTGCTACACTTATATCATTTTCATGTAGAAATTGTTAAGACAATTTGTAAGACTTCATTTAAATGTGATTCATTATGGATCCATTTGTTTTGTGGCATTCCTAGCTCCCCTTCAAGAAAAAACCCTTTTAATTCTGTATTTAAGCATGAAGTAAGTAGAATTTCCATAGGGCAACACATTTTTTATTTTTGTGGTGTAACAAAAGTTTGAATTAAAAAACAAGAAAAATTACAAAAGCATTTTATATAAAATTTGCCCTAGAGGCATATGTAACCCCCCCCCCCCCATTGAAAGCATTATCTATTATCATCTCTAAACATATTTAATTCTAGATGCATATAAGTTCCCTGTTATAATTACTTGGTGATTTTGGGTGAGGATCTTAATGCAGTCAATTGTCTCATTTTGTTATCATAATTTACTCAACAAGTATTCTTGAGTAAAGTTTAATGTAATTTACTCGAGAACATTAAAAACTCTTTACTAAAAGGAATTTTCAGCCATTAACTTGTCAAGTTTGATGGTTAGTAAGTAAACTGAAAGGTGCCCTGGGTAGTGCAACTTACTGAAAGTTTAGATTTTCAGGTCTAATATATTAGTTGTTTTTTTTTTTTTTTTTTGTAAATGTTTCAATTTAGTTATATCTCTCTTATTCTGATTCAGGCCCATTAGTGAGTTCCTGATGCTGAGAGATACAACACTCATTCCAAATGTCATGTGGTTTGAATATACGTCCCATCGAACTGAATCCAGGTCAGTTGTTATGGAGAGTAAATTGATGCTAAGTGCAAATTGTTTCTTTTAAATAAATTATGATTAATAATATTTAAGTAATAAACCAGGTGTATTCTGTAATATTCAAGACAATTACTACGGTACAGTCTCAAAAATTCGATATAATAGGAGCTTATGCAACCTTAGAATTACTGAAAACTCAGACTATACGGGAAATTCTTAGCGATTGAAAAATTACACTTTTTGGATGACTTGAGGATATGATGCCCTTTTTTTCTTCTTTGTTCAAAGAAAAAGAATTATTATCTTCACCAAAAATATATATATAAAATAAATTTCCACTTTAATTACCCCTAAGGAAAATTTGACTAATCTTTTACTATGTCTGTACATGTTTATGTGTATAAAATTTATAGGCAACCAAAAAAGAGGCATTTTATTTCTCGCCGAGTTGTGACGTCTGAATGTATGTGTGCATATGTATGTATCGAGTAGAAAAACGGCTAGCCGTAGGTTTAAATTTAATATATATGCAACTCAACAGCGTCAAGTTGTGCATCTCACTTTTTGATGGCAATTAGAAGTTCCAAAAGAGCTGTTCGCCTGTTCTTTACAGTAAAACAATGCTAATTTCAACTCTTTTTTTTCTTACCAAGTTCTATCTCCAAAGCATATCTTAATCCACCACTAGGTAGTCCATGAATCTTTCATGTCACTTGGCAAGTGTTGTTGACTTCGACCTCTCAATACCTTTCTATTACTTTATTGTATGTAATTAAAGAAGTTTTACTACAACGAAAGATTTTGATTTTCAGATTTTAATACAAATCATATTTTCAGCTGTTAAATATATAACCTAAAATGTGTCAATGAATCACCTCAAAAAAACTGGAACCTCGGACTTTTGAAACTCGGATTTTTGGGACTCTACTATATTAATAGAATTAAATAAAATTTTATCTCTTAAGTTAAAAAAAGTTTAGAGTTATCTTTTAACTTTGCTATTTTTCCTTTATTTTGTAATAAATTTTAAAGCATTAGTTCAGTAAGAAATAAATACTTATGTGCTACAAAGTAATAGTAAGAAATACCATGTTCAAAGCTCCAATTTGCAAAAAAAAAAAAAAAAACAGGCAACTGTTTCTGGGCTTCAGGGAACCTCCCCACTCTCCCTTTTTTGGAGCAGAAAGCTTATCTCTGAAGTCATTCAACTCAAGTTGACAATTTTTTGCAAAGTGTTATGCTTTTAACACTGTTTTTATTACATTAGTTCAGTGTTGGAGTGCAGAAAATGTTATATCAAACAAAAAGCTTCTATATCTTCCTTCTTTTTGTGCTGAAGTTCTTTCAAGAATGCAATGTTTTTTCATTTAAATCTCATTTTAAAAGAAGGGAATAAAATGTATATTCATTTATATTCAAAATATATACATTAATATTCATTTAAAACAAATAAACAATGATGGATTTTTATATGAGATGTTATCAAGGGCAAATACAAGGAGAGGGCCATGACACCGCTTAACCCGCCGACAATTGTATTTGTCCATGTTGTATTCAAACACTGCATGAATAAAATGTAGACAATTTCAGTAGTCTTTTAAATACATTATTTGTTTCTGAAAGTAAATATAATACTTCTTTTCATTGCACAAATACAAAAGGAGAGTCATGGGGGTTATAACCCAACCCCCCTAAACCATCGAGAATAGTATCCATCCACATTGTGCTCAAAAAACTTTATGAATAAAATGTAGAGGATTTCAGCAGTCTTTTCACTTCATTAATTGTTTCTGAAAGTAAATATTGGAAATACGACTTCTTTTCATTGCTCATGAAATTAATTTGTAATGTTTATGCCCTATTCGGCGACTTATTTCTGGCCGATTTGTCGCTTTTTACCGACACACTAGCAGTTTCAGAAATTTTTCATACCCATTCAGCAGCATGACCTTCTCCCCCCCCCCCTCAAATGTTAGTCTATCTGCCCCTAGAAGTTATGCGTGTTTGAGTTTCAGTCATAAGTTAAAAAATATTACATTGAATAATTCACTTTGAGAACGTGAGGGGATTAAATATAACTTATTCTAGTTTCTTTTTTCAATTATTTTTTAAATGTTCTGAAAATCCATTTAAATACGGTTATGCCCATGTATAGCAAATTTAAGGCTATAACATAACAAATTCAACTCTTTTTCACTTTTTACTGGTATTTTTTTTTTTTTTTTTTTATAACCTAATTGTGGTTGTAACAAAATTTTTATTTGGTTTCTTCAACTTCTCTATAAATGGACAGACTCAAAATTTAAACACTTGTCATAACCTGCTGTAAAGTTTAAAATTGTCTACACAAATGGAATATAAATACAGGCAATTTGTACGTAGTGTTCTTCTTAATTGTATAGTTATACAGAAAAAATCTTTTATGTATTTAGAAAATATTGCAGGTGTCTTCATGTTATGAAAACATGCATGTGGTAAAAATGCTTTATTGGCAGTGTGTCAGAAATTTTCTGTTAAGTAAATACATTGAGTTTACATTATAAAATTTTTAAATGCAACTGAACCTTGTAGCATAAACATTTATTTTCTTTTAAAAACTAATTTTCCTTTGAAATGTACTTAATATTCTCATTATTTTGCAGAACAAGACAGCGAAAGCTGGTGTCCATGAAATCTCAATAATATTTAGCTCAAATATGTAATAAACCATTGCTTTGATGGATGAATAGAACACATTTTTAAAGCAAAAATGGACCATTTAAATTTTTATATGCTTCTTAGAAAAATGTCTCATTTCTTTTGTAAATTAACCTCTAATTATTGTTTACGTTTCTGGTCAAGTTTAATAACTCAGATTTTTAGAGGCCTATCACTTATTGTTAATTGTATATTGTTGACACAATTTAATAAATTCAATTTCTTTCTAGTAGTAGAAGTTTTCTTGGCAGAAGCAACATACAAAGAGTTACATATGTGCAGTTTAATGCATTATAAATTGTATTAAAAAAATAATTTTTTCATGTCAAAATACTTTAGTTGTGTTTGGAGAATATTTAAACTTCAATTTAGGAAGGAGGAAGCTGAATCATTGTACTGCAGTTCACAAAAGAAAAGATTTTCTTTCATTCAAACATGTAATAAATAATTAAAACAAATCTTTTATAAAGTTATATAAGTGAATACTCTAAATTTTTCAACAATTGTAAAAAGGGAAAAGAAAAAAAAAATTCATAGTTTTGCTTTTTGGGATTGAACAACAACATCATGCATTTCAGTTAAGCTTTCGATTAGAGCATTCATAAATTTGCTAGAGTGTGTCTCTGGACTGCTGTTGCAGGCGGACAAACCAAAGTTTATTGATGTAGGTCTTGGGTTATAACAGCAACCATAACCATCTGGTACTAAAGGTCCATAACACATAAAGGCATCTATTTTTGATGGCACCTAAAATAAAGATTTATTGTATACACAATATTGAGAAACAAATTATAATTGAAACTGTAAAATAGTATTAAAAGATAATTTAATTGAGCGTATAAAATATTTTTATTATGAAAGTTGAACCACTAAATGCCATTGTGAACAAGATTTTATACAACTATGTAAAGTGCAGCACCATTTATAACTTCTTCAAGGAATTAACATGAAACAAAATAATGAAAAGATGGTTAATCCAAATTTCCAAAAACAATTTTGATTATTTCAAATTTAATTCTACTATTACAAATTCATAAGAAATACATACTTTAAAAAAAATTGTGAATACTGTACTACTAAACAGTATTTTTAATGAAAGTAATAATAAAGGAGTTTTCTCAAATGGTTTCTGCCATAGACCATTTAGCATGGAAACTAGAATGTTTACTTTAGACATGTTGTTCTTTTTCACTAATCATCACAATTCAGAGAAAAACCACAAAAGTCAACATACCTTTAAAAAAAAAAAAAGGCAGGCAGGGGTTTTGTATAAAAAACTAGTTTTTTTTCCCTAACCCCACCCCTCATAGAAGTGGTGAGCAAAAGGATGCATAGAGTAGTAAAAATGGGTAACTGTTTTCTGTTGTACCTAGTCTGATTTTTACAACAGACTGTTGAGCATGTGTATAATGTGCTAGGAATTATAAAGCCATGTATAGTTACCTGACTAGTTGATAATTTGAAATGAGTACTAGTTGTATATCCTGTGTCTAAAAATAGGTCTGGGACATTCATTCCATTTTCTAATGCCACTTTCCTGAGTCCTAAGAGCAGTCTGTCAATTCCTAATCCATTGATAGCCTGAAAAAAGAAGAAGTAAAAAGAAATTTGAATTCCTAAAAATGTTTCAAATGAAGTGCCTCTTTAATATTTAAAATTGTGTGATACAAAAGTGTTGGCAGGGTAAGACAACTCATGAAATGTAATGTTAATATTCAAGTAAGAATTACAATGCTTCCATACAGGAGTATCAAATAAATACTTGTGGGCTAATAATATGGGCCAATACTATTTGCTGACCAGAACATTTTTCTTGTAATTACTTATCTAGGATAGACCACATCGTAGAATCACAATTTGAGGCAAGAGATTTCTTACAAAATTCAAAGTAAATAGAATGGGGCTATTCTGTGCAACAATGGTCGAATAATATTCTAAATGCTACTGAGCAAACAGCGCATGTGCTACAAAAAACAGAAGTTTATTATTGATTGCACAAGATCTTCACTAGTGACATAGATAGCCATAAATCAATTAAGATAAAAGTGAAAAGTTAATCAAACAACAAAGTGCACAAAAAAACTAAATATTAACACAGTCCCTATATTAAAGCAAAAGAGGATGGGTGAAAGAAATTCTAAAAGCATTTCCAATTTTTCAATCTGAAGTTTATTTCAACTACCCAAATTTTTAAATCCATCAAAAGTAATGAAAAAATTTCCTGATTTCAAATAGCCAATACATAATTCCCTGATCTTTATCTTCTTGTTCAGAATATTAAAGGTTATCAGTTCTGTTAATGCTGTTTTAATTATCTATATGTATTTTCTCGACATAAATGTATTTCATTTTTTAAACTTAAATAATGCAAGCATTCATAAAGATTTAAGGTTTTTTCAATTATAGTTATTCTTTATTACAACTTAAAATCAACATTAATTTTGGTTTGGTTTAGCTTAAGTAACATTTTCAATTGCAAAGAAGAATAAAAAGGTGGGACATAAATCATTTATTAAAACTGCCTTTTTTGCACAATTTTGAAAATTTTAAAGGATTACTTTTTCCAAAGAATCAAGAACTGTACTGATTTAATAGCATCAATTTGTGAATCACCTGCATTGTGTACTCTTTGTGTGCATCAACAGCAGAACGTAATGCTGCAGCTTTTGTGTGTGCGGCTGTAACTTTGTCTGTCATTAATTTGCAGAAGTCCAGTGCTTCCATAGAAGCTGAGCGTATAGTTTCTGTCCTGCCATGCAAAAATTTGCGACTAGAAGCAGATTCATAAGTAGCAGCTATTTCATTATGGATCCTATAAGATAAAAAATCAACATAAATATTTAAATTGGTTTGAAGCAATTAGGTAATTAAAATTTTGCTTTAAAGTAAGTATGAATTTCACTTAACAAAAACTTATGCTAGTCAATGTCCTATAAGTGCTATACAACATAACTTGCAGTGTGTTAAACAGAGCAACTCTCATGTCTCTTTTAAGCTTGTTTTATTATTCAAATGCACAGTTCCAAGGAAACATGGATTCACATTTAGCTTACAGGCTGATAAGTATTTTAATCCAAAATTAGTTGCTGTTGAGCTTTTGAGAAACAAAAAATTGGTTGTTTTCAACTACTATAAAATATCCTACATTTGAGGCTTGTGCAAATATCAACAGATTTTTGCAAGCCAAAAGAGTAGACGCACACAAAAATCAGATTTCAGGGCAAGTATTGGCGGTTTTCAAACAAAGTAAAGGATTTTTTTTTTTATTTAATAGGGGATCTGCAACCCATATAAAAAGTTAGATTTTGTATTTTTTCACTAAATTTTTTATTACTTCAAATTTTCAATACCTTCTCGGCATCTCATTTTGACCATTTTTACAATTAGAAGTACGTAGTCAACTCTCGATTCGAAGTCCCAAAAACCGAACCTAAAACCTTCGAGTAATTGGTAGTTTGAGTATCAAAAGTTCCTTTCCCAGCCATAGCAAGAATTTTTCTTTTCTTTATCAGAAACAGTGCATAATAGATTAATTATAACAGTTAGAGTTTGGATAAATTTAATTATTAGGATAACATAAAATATTTTTACAGACATTTCAAAAAAAGAAGCTATTTTTGATTTGCTTACTTTTTTTTTAAAATCATATCTTAAAATTTCATTAACTATGTAAACACAATTTGACTTGTCCTCATTCTCAGAATTTTCCTACTGCAGTAAAATGATTGCAAAATCTGATTCTTGCTAATTAGTTAGAAGGTGGTAAAGATTCATCAGAATCTGCACGAGAACTCTCCACAAAAAGCTTGCATAATATCTTCATTAAACAAGGATTCACACGTAATTACATTTACCTCGATGTTTAAATCTTTCATTTTTGCCTAGTCCACATCAACAAAGAGTTCAAAATAATCCCATTCGTTGGTCACTTTAGCTTCGTTACCATTGCTGTTTATGTAACCGCAGCTCCTGAAGAAGTTTTAACTATTGTTTCTGTCCTAAGCCTGATTCCGTTTCCAGTGACTTCAGTTTGCATTACTTTTAAACGTTTTTTTGTCTTACAAGCTGTTAAGTATTGTATCATGATTTTATTACCAACAATCCTGATCAGTACAATTTTTAAAATTAATCTTTTCCAATATCAAGTTACGTGCTTTGTTCTCTCAATGTTGCCAATCTGCTAAAACTTAAAACATAAATACATGACATGCCCTTTTTAAAGGAAATAAAAAGGATTAAAATATTTTCTACAGTAATAAATAAATAATTGAATTCAGTTCAAGTGTATCCATATCGCTGAGGCTTGACAATAGTTCTTGACGATCTTCTTACCGGGTTTTCCGCGGATGCTTGCTGGACATTTGTTTTGTGAACTATTTGTTCTGGCATGCTTGAATGTTCTTTATTTATTTCTCGATTTGATCCCTTAGCCAAAGTCAAAGGATAAAAATCTTCCACTGATCTTGTTTGTGAAGAACTATAGTGTTCTGATTTGTCTGGACGAATGTAAAATCTATTTCTGCGATAAACTCCACCATCCTTCCCTTTAATAACGTAAGACCGAGAATTATGATTGGATTGAATGACAGTTCCTTGCTTCCACGGCTCGTTCGGCATTTTACGAAACCATACCTTTGCCTGATTATGAAGAATTGGCAACTCTTTTCCATGTATGTTTGCATATTTATTTTGTGCTTTCTGTCGCTTCTTTAAAGATTCTTGTGCTTTCTTTAATGGGAAGTGTGGTCGCATTTTCTCTGGATGCGATGGCAAAAGGGATCTAAGTCGTCTACCCATCAACAACTCAGCGGGAGAAGGAAGATCAGAAGATGGTTGGGTTCTGTAGTCTAACAAGACCGTATATAAGTCTTTTCCATCTTGTGCTGCTTTTATCAGTGATTTTTTTATTGTCTGAATTGCTCTTTCAACCTGTCCATTGGCCCTAGGAAAGTACGGTGACGTGATCTGATGATTTATGTTCCATTCCATGCAAAAACTTTTTACACACTCTGAGTCAAATGGCGGTCCCCCATCACTCACGAGCTCCTCCGGAATGCCATGTCTGGAGAAAATAGATTTAAAGATAGTAGTTACGTTTTGTGCACTGTTATGCTTCACTGACTGAACTTCCACATATTTTGAAAAATAATCAATCAATAAAATATATTGTTGACCTTGCAAATGAAAAAAATCACAGCCCACTTTTTGCCATGGCCTTTCAGGTACTTCTTGTTCAATCAGAGTTTCTTTTTGATTGTTACGTTGGTGTTCCTGACAAATTTTACATCTGTTAATAAGGTTTTCTACATCAATATTCATGGAAGGCCAGTAAAAGTATTCTTTTGCCTTCACTTTACAAGCTACTACACCTCTGTGAGTCAAGTGCAACTTATTTAGTATTTCTGATCTTGAAGCTTGTGGCACAACTAACCGTTGACCGCGACAAATAATTCCTTCTTTTGTAGAGTATAACTCATCTCTACAATGCCAGTAAGGTTGGGCGAGTTTCTTAGTACTTCGTTTATCATCCCACCCATTTTTTATATGATATAGAACATCTTGTAATTCTTCATCATTTACAGTAATTGCTGCAATATCTTTCCACTTGCTTGGTGAAGCCCGAGTTAGAATATTTATTTTTACACTTGCTTCTGTCTCTTCTTCATTTTCAAATTTTTCTTCTTTTAATTGAGCTCTGGAAAGTGTATCAGCAATGAGTAATAATTTTCCTGGGACGTACTCAAGTTTGACATCATATCTGTTAAGTCTAAGGAGCATTCGTTGCAGCCTAGGTGATATAGTATCATACTGCTTCTCTTTTAATCCAATCAATGGTTTGTGATCAGTCTGAACGATCACTGGTCTTCCATAAGTATAGTAGTTAAAATGTTCTAAACCATAGATTACGGCAAGCAACTCTTTTTCAATCTGGGCATATCGTTGCTGTGTCTCACTTAGTGATGCTGATCCATATGCTACGGGTCTGTTGTCTTGCAGCAGAACGGCTCCAAGTCCATTGCGACTTGCATCTACAGATAATGTCACAGCTTTATTTTCATTAAAATATTGTAAGCATGGAGCTTGTACTAGAGCTTTCTTGATTTTCTCAAAATCTCGTTGAATATTTGCGTCCCATATCCACTGTTTATCTTTCTTCAACAGTTCTCTTAAAGAATAGGTTAAACTCAAGAGGTGAGAAGTAAATTTAGATAAATATGTCACCATACCAAGGAATCTTTGCAACTCTTCACGGCTCTGTGGTGCTGGAAAGTCAACAATGGCTTTTACTTTCTTAATATCTGGTTCTATTCCTTTGTCAGACTAAGTGTGACCTAAATAATTAACTGACGACTTTGCAAGTTGGGTTTTACTGATATTGAATTTCAAATTGGCTTCCCTGGCTCGCATTAAAACTTTATTCAATAATTTGCAGTGCTTTTCAATGGACGATGAACCTAGAGCAATGTCATCAAAATATGGGTTTACTTCTGGCATATCATCAAAAGTTTCTTCCATAGCTCTCTGAAATTCCTCTGCAGCGTTATTAAGGCCAAATGGCAGAACTAAATACCTATATCTTCCCCATGGAGTTGCAAATGTAGTTAAGAATGACGATTCTGTATCCAGTGGTAGTTGCCAAAAGCCATTCTTTGCATCAAAAATCGTAAATATTTTACTTCCTTGAAGTCGTGTGATAAGGCTGTCATTTGTAGGTATCGGGTAATGAGGTCGTAAGATAGCTTCATTTAGTGGTCTTGGATCCAGACAGATGCGTAACTTTTTTGCGGTATTAACAACAACAATGCTGTTCACCCACTCTGTTGGTTCATCCACTTTTGTAATAATTCCCGAATCCATCATATTTTTCAGTTCTTCTTTAACTTTATCATGCAAAGCAAGAGGTATTTTGCGGGGTGCTGCTATGTGAGGGGTGTAGTGATCTTTCAGTTTTATTTTTACTGAACGGTTTAAACGACCAACCCCTGTAAATACGTCAGAAAAATGGTTCAAAATTTCCTCAGGAGTTTCACCTAAGTAGCTCACAGGTCTCAATACATTATAAAGTCTTTGAATAAGACCTAATTCCTCACAAGCTTTGAGGCCTAATATTGGACTTGAATCCAAAGAGGTAACTAAAAATTTTAGAACCTTATTCACTTTCGCTGTTATACATCTAAGCATACATTCACCAAGAATCGGCACAATATTATCGCTGTAATCAAGTACAGGTGTTTTGATTTTCTTCACCAATGGCTTTTCAACCCACTTTAATATCTCGCAATTTGGAATGACATTAACTTGAGCTCCCGTGTCCAATTTAAATGTGACTTCATTTCCATTTAAGTCTAGTTTGTAAAGCCATACATTTCTTGATTTTCCTTCTTCCAGATGATTTATATATTTCAACTCTCCTAAGTACCCATTTTCTGAATCAGAGCCCCTAGTTTGCTCTACAGTATTAACACTTGGCAAACGTTGTCTATTATTTGATTTTATTCGGCACACTTTGGACCAGTGATTATTTCCGCCACAGTTTCGGCACTTATCGCCAAATGCAGGACATCTTCTTGGCGCATGACTTTTTCCACATTTTTTACACAGAAATTCGCGTTTTTGCGAATACGTGCGATTTTCCTTGTATTTTATATCATCTAAATTAATTTTCTCAACTTTCTCACCCATTTCTGCCGCTTGCAATTTACTTTGCTCGGCTGTTTTACATTCAGCCACGATTTCATACAGAGTTTTCTTATTTTTGTAAGTTTCCCGAATCAATCGCTCTTGTAACGATTTATCATGAAGTCCTTGAATTATTTTATCACGAAGCATTCGATCTGAAAGTTCACCGTAATTGCATTCCACTACTGCGCAGCGTAAACGTGAATAGTAATCCACGAATTTTTCTTCACTTTTCTGGCTTATTTCCAAGAATTTGAAAGAGGCGTAAACTTCATTCACATAATCTTTAAAGTATTTGTCAAATTCAGTCAAAATTTGTTGCAATGTTACCTCTTTTGATCCACCCTCAGGCTTAATGTTGAAAGTTCGTAACTGCTTCTTCAATTCATCGCCACAAACATGTCGAAAGAGGGCCGTTTTCGTGTTTTCCGATTCTTTACCATATTTCAATGCTTCTACATAATCGTTAAAATCTTCTCGCCAATGGCGCCAAGCCTCGGATGGATTTGAGCCGGGATGAAAAGCTGCTATTGTTGGAAGATTTGCAGCCATTTTTTTTTTAAACTCCCGAAATCAAATTTTACAAATAAAAGGACTAATGAAAAGCACTTTTTGCTTCTAGTACTGGCTACGTGAGTACTTTATACTCTGACACCATGTTAAGTATTGTATCATGATTTTATTACCAACAATCCTGATCAGTACAATTTTTAAAATTAATCTTTTCCAATATCAAGTTACGTGCTTTGTTCTCTCGATGTTGCCAATCTGCTAAAACTTAAAACATAAATACATGACACAAGCATGATTTTTTGAGTCATTCAGAATGTAAAAACTACTTTTTTTGAACTGTTGCCAAAATTTTATATCTTTCAAAGATTAGTCATCAATGAAATTTTAGGTTGTCGGCCATGGCAAAAAGTGGTCCAATAGACAAATTTTCACATAATCTTGCTAACTGAGCGCATTAAGAAGCATTATTGTAAATACATTATCCCCTTCATACGAGCTGAAAAGCAAAGCAATATTTTAAAGGAGAAAAAACTTGATCTTATTTTTTGGCTGCATTTTTATGCATAAAATTAAAACGAAACTGTCCTAAAAACTTTGACTTAAGAGGAGTACATTCGAGATAGAGAAGAAACTAACTTTGTATTGAAAGTTGCAGGTTAAACGGGGTGGTGCTGTAAAGTAATAGCAAGGAAGAGGAGCACCACAAAGTTTTTGCCCAGTGTGCTCAGAAGCAGGGGTGGCCCCTTAGGAGGTCACGGGAAATTACTGTGGAAACACAATTTCCTTACTAGCCAAATTTAGAGATATAATTGATATTTTTTAAATGTCGGAATGTTGTTTTTCATATGATGCACTTATGTGTGCATACCCTTATTTTATCATTTGGCAAAACTTGGTGTTATGTTCAGCAAATTTAGAATTTCCGCCCTCCTAAAAGTTTAAGCTTGGGGCGCCCTTCCTTCGTAGCTGCAGTCGTACCCAGCTTACAGGTATATAAATTAAAGCACTAGGATTGGAGATTTGTTTAGGGTTCTGGAAGGAATAGTACAAAGTACCAGGAATGGAAGTTTAAATTAGTTCCATGTTGGTATAAATGTTGCAACGCTTACAGAATATGTGCTGAGAAAACAATAAGTATATAGCTTTTGTAAAATGTATTAAATATTTTATTGAATTATAATTATGATAATGCATTATTCCTAGTAGTATTGAATAAACAGCTATGACATACTTGTAAAATGCAAGCTGAATTGCCATTTGAATGAAGCTATCCGGACTTAACCTTTGAGATTTCACAAAATCTTTTCCATATGCTTCATACGTAAAGCATGACATCTCCAAATCAGTTACAATACTGAAAGAAAAAATAACGCAGGTAAAGGGAGGAAAGAGGAAAAAATGCAACACATTTTTTAAATAAAATATTTTTCCAAATTTCAACTGATCGCATTGACAGCTTGCTTTTAATTTTCAGTTTTACATCTTGTTTTCCCTTGGAACAAAATTTAAATTTCTATTACACGACATTTAAAGTTAGCATGTACTTTCAAAATAGGTGTAAAGTAAAAGTGTAAGCTAGCAATTCTTTTCATTGGCATTCAATATTTCATTAAAGAAATTTCAAGGTTACTTTTATCGGGGGGAAAAAAAACATGCACACTAATTTTAAATCTAAATAGGTACTACAAATTACATCATTACCATGTTTTTAATACCAAAAAAGTCAAATAGTACAGTTGGCTCTCTGTTTAACGACGCTCTGTTGAAAGACTTTCTCTATTTATCGACGATTTTTCATGGTCCCGGATGCTCCATTGTAGTTTAAGAAGCATTCTATTTAAGGATGTATTTTACTTAAGGATGTATTTTACTTAAGGACGATTTTTTGTGGTCTCTTGAAAGCCGTTAAAAATCTACTTTGAAGAAATTTTATTTATCTTCAGAAGAGGGTCTGAAATAGTGACAGTAGGGTTCGTACGCTCCTTCAAAACTCCTCAAATACTCCTTCATTTGGGAAATTTTTTTGAAGAGCCCTTCAATTACATCATTACCATGTTTTTAATACCAAAAAAGTCAAATAGTACAGTTGGCTCTCTGTTTAACGACGCTCTGTTTAAAGACTTTCTCTGAAACAGCTGCAAGAGGATTTAGATCATATTACTAAGTGGGCAGATAAATGGGGTATGGCAGTTAATGTAGGGAAATGTCAAGTGCTACACTTAGGTCATGGAAATAAGCGTATGAGTTATCGTTTACAGGGTTCAGTCATAAATCAGGCAGAAAATGTTATGGATCTGGGTATCTTTATAAAAATAAGGACTTCAAGTTTAGTCAACAGTGCAGTATTGCTAGTAACAAAGCCAACAAAATGCTTGGGTTTATCAATAGATCTATTTCAAACAAATCTAAGAAAGTTCTTCTGCCTTTATATAGGAGTTTAGTAAGACCTCATTTGGAGTATGCTGTTCAGTTTTGGTCGCCTTATCTGAAGAAAGATATTTTTGTATTGGAAAGGATTCAAAGAAGGGTAACTAAATTAGTAAAGGGACTCTCAGATTTAGATTATGATACCAGACTTAATAGGCTTAACATGTATAGCCTAGAGCAAAGGAGAGTCAGAGGGGACATGATTCAGTTATTTAAATTTATCAAAATGAAAGATGTAAATGGATTAAATTTTTGGGGGGAAAGCAGGACAAGGGGTCATTGTTTTAAGCTATTTAAATCTCAGGCTAACTTGGAAATCAGGAAAAACTACTACTTTAGCAGGGTCGTGGGCACTTGGAATAGCTTACCGGAAGAGGCGGTAATGAGCAAGGGAGTGGATAGCTTTAAGAGGGCCATTGATCTTCATTGGGGACTAATTAATTGACTAGGACCAGCCTAGCTGGGCCCAGAGCCTGTTGCTGGTCGTCACATTTGTATTTGTATATTTAACGAGGATTTTTCACGGTCCAGGATGCTCCATTGTAGTTTAAGAAGCATTCTATTTAAGGATATATTTTACTTAAGGACGATTTTTTGTGATCTCTTGAAAGTCGTTAAAAATCTACTTTGAAGAAATTTTATCTTCAGAAGAGGGTCTGAAATAGTGACAGTAGCATCAGGGTTCGTACGCTCCTTCAAAACTCCTTCATTTGGGAATTTTTTTTTGAAGGGCCCTTCAAACTCCTTCATTTTGATTTGAACACCTTCAAAACTCCTTCTTCACATAGTCTTCCTCTATGACAGTAACTTAAAATACATACTTTGATCGACAACTTAACTTTGTCACAAGGGCGAAGGTATAAGGGTGATGAAGGGGTGAAAATATTATTTGATGACTAAGACATTTCATAATTGAAGTAAACCATGCTTAAATGGGGGCTTGACTATTTTTCAAGTTTTATGATTATTGCATTTCCTTCCACCACACTCTCAGCTGCAAAAGTCGATTTCTCTAATTATTACTTAAAGATACAGAAGCAGATGTATTATATTAAGTGATTGTGTTAATTGTTTAGTAAATGGCAGTTATAATATTGTAAAATTGGTCATCCACAAGTGATGTCATGCCTTGAGGGGGAGACTGGTTCACAAAATTGTGACAAGGGGAAGAGAGAGGGTGACAAGAAGTGACATCACACTGTTATTATGACAATATGTTTATAAAAATGACATGTGACTAGAGGAGGAGTAAGATGAAGTGTGACACTTTGTGACAAAGAGGGTAGGGGGTTAAAGATGTTGAAAAAAAATGCGACAACATTTAAGGACAGCCCATTAGTATGCACTCCTTCAAATCCTCATTTTACTCCTTCAAAACTCCTCCAAAACTCCTTCATTAAATTTTTGAAATTGAGTACGAACCCTGCAGCATGATTGGATTTTAAATTTGTTTTAAAACTCAAGCATGATGCATTTAAATTAATGGTATTTATATTTTAAACCACATTCAAAGAAGTTTGTTTTAAAATCTACAGAAGCATGAAATACACGTTTTCTAATTAGTGTGAGGAATTGCTCTAAATATATTCTTATGAAATTTCATTCTTATTTTCCTCAGCATTTCTTAGCTGCATTTAACACATATCCTCAACAGAAAACTGACTTTTGAAACAAAACAAACATTCATTTTTAAAATATTAGCAGCTCAAAGTTTTGAAAAAAAAAAAAGAAACTTCTAGAATTATGAAAGTTATTTGGAAAGTAATATCACAATCTATACATATAATAAAATAAGATGTTTGTGTGTGTGTGTGTGAGGCGCGCATCCCGGGAAAACGGTAAGGCCTAGAAAGATGAAATTTGGTATACAGGTGCAGTTTTTGCTGAAGTTGTGCACCTTGGGCTTCGATTTTTCATATTTTAATTAGAAAAAAAGTTATTCAATGTTTTATGTGATTTTTAGCACTTTTTAGTATTTTTAACCTCACAGACCCCGAACCAATCGCACCAGACAAATATTTTTTTGTACATAGGGTCGGAAATTTAATTTTAAATATGATGAACAAAAAAATTTTGAAAATAGAGCAATTTTTGTATTTTTTATAAATTTTTGAAAAAACCTTTATTTTGCATTTTTTTCTGGGTTTTATATTTTTCTAATATCATCCTGCGAGAAGTATCAAAGCCTCATTTCTAAAATTTAAGTTGGTAATAGTAAAAACATTTCGCTCTCTTCAGAAGAAAAAAGTTCTTAAAAATATGCAATAGTTTTTTTTTTACAATTTTTTTAATACTGAACACATCATGTCTTTCCACGCATCAGTCGAAAAAAGCATTCTTCAATCTTCTATGGCTCTGACGTCACTACTTGGATTTCGATTCGATATTTACGACGGAATCTTAATCGCAAACAATGTTAATATTTTTTTTTTTTTTACTACATAGCTTACTTCTAATTTAATGACGTGATGACCACGTGTTTTTCCGGCAGCGCTTGCTTTTTTTCTTTCTTTTTTTTTTTTTTTTGTTTTATTTAGGGATTGCATTTATTTCTTTTTTCATTCTCCCCCCCCCCCCCCAACTGGACATTTTGTTGTATCTATATTACGTTACATTTCATAGTTGTGCGCATTTAAGTCACTAAAAACAGCGAGATTTTTTTTTCTTTGTCACTTACTTTACTTGGTACACTACGGGGAATTTTGGAGATAACCTTTTTTTTTGCTCTACTTAAATAAAAAAGCGGTTTTTTGCGTGATCTTTGTTTTTATTAGAAATGAGCTGGGAGGTTAAAATAAATAGAGATGGATAAGAAATTTTAGAGATAGATCGTAAAGGTAGATAGCCGCCGAGAGAAGGCATCAATCTTGGCGTAAAAATGTGAATGGCACAAAAAAGATAGAGATCGATTGATTAATGCTGCTGCCAAATTTATTCAAATAGCCGCCAAAGGCGGCAAACTTAAATTAAAATGGTAAATGACAAGTTAGCCAAACAGCCGCCGTAGGTGGCTGCTTGCATAGAAAGTTGAATGGCATAAGAAGGCGAACCAGCTGGTCGCCGCAGGCGGCTAGTTTTCAAATAAAATGCTAACATATTTAATTTTTTTTTTTTTTTTTTTTACAAATTTGCTGCTGCTGTTCTATGAGGAATTGGGAGATTTATGAAAACTCATCACCATTTGGAAAATGTTTTCTCTCATAAACTCTTTCAAGGTGTAAGGAAGGGCCGTGGTGGCCTGAGGGGTAAGGCAGGGGGCCTGTGACCGGAGGGTCCCGAGTTCGATCCTAGCCGTTAGAAGATCCTTCGTCTTCATTAATGGTGACTGGGAGATGTTAAATATGCTCAAGGTCACAAAGCCCTCCAAGCAAAGTGATACCTCTGGGGGTGCTGGACCAGGAATTGATTGGCTTCTGGTCCAGATCAAAAAATTAGAGCTGTCTTCAGGGTCCCATTCAACTTGTTAAACCACAAATAGTGGTAGGTACAGTGGACCCTGAAGGGAAAAGTGAAAAGTTTGGTGTAAGGATAAGGATGAAATATCCTCAAGTTGGATGCCAGTTTTGTGATCAGGTTTTAAACAAACTTCAACTCACCCTATATAATATTGTGCTGGCTTTGTTCGTCATCATGGCCAGCATGAAAGACATGAACAAGGTTGGTGCAGAAATTACTTTACTAACACATCATTCCTTTTTAAGTGCTCTTTAGATGCCTCATTTCTCTCGAGTAACTTTGATATATCTCAAGACATTAATCTATATCAAATACTAGACCATGTTTTCTAACATAAAAGTAGTATTACAAACCAAACATAATGGTGGCACACTTGGTCTTTTACATAATTTGACAACTTAACAAAACTACAAACACTTTTTAAACTACTAAGCAAACTAATAACACACAGTTAGCAGTCAACCATCTAAAACTGGTTGACTCTAAGTTACATATCTAATGCATTCAAAATGGGAACTGCTTTCCAGACAGCTTTTAAAACTAGATCCTTTGGCAAAATGACTTTAACAAACTTACTTGTCTAAATCTCGTTCTGCTTCAGCTATATCTTCCATTGTTTCATCAGAAAGTCTAAATCTCAATTTCTGAGGTTCATTAATTGCAGATGAAGGCAGCCACTTATTACCTTTTGTGCGTTCACTGTAAAATTTTAACGTTTCTACATGAAAAATTATGTCAAAAAAACTAAACAATGAATTTTTGGATTTTTTAAAATTCATTTCTGTAAACTCACATGTAGTCTACAATATGGTCCATCATACTGGTTATAGGTGGTCCTTCTGCTGGACTATGTTCGTAAGTTAAACCAACAACACCATCTTCACCTACAATGAACTAAACATTAAAAAGAATAAAAATGTTGCATTGAAGGATGTTTTTGATCTACAGTATGCCTAATCAATAGCCCGGATTACATACAAATGCATTGGTGTATATGCCATTGCATATTTTTGCTTCTTATGAATGCATATACAGTGACCTCTCACTTATACGCGACCCAAGGGGACAACGAAATTTTCGCACACAAGTGAAATTCGCGCATAAGCGAAAAACCAAAAAATAAGCTTAAATGCAATAAGTTTACATCAGTTATAGTAATACTAATAGTACACTACTAATATTAATGAATCAATATGCACATAATTTCGGTTTATGCATTGTAACTTTTAAAAAAATGAAGTTGTACGATTGTTATTTTTTATACAAGGCAACGTCAATGCTTACCGATTGACCACGACTTTTAATGACGACAACCTTTTCGTATGTAACCTGTTCTCCCCTCTCGATGTCAATAAAAAGACTAATTCCACCCCCAATTGCTCATTTGTGCAAAAAAGAACGCGTGTTTGGAAGTATTCGAAAAATGAAATAAAGGCGTGCGATACATCCAAATTGACAGAACAAGAAGGGTACAAATTTTCTGATAAGCGAAGCGCAAATACGCGATTTTACTAAAGCTTGAAAAAATTTTATCGTGCATAAGTGAAAGGTGCATTTTAGGTTTTGCGTATAAATGAACAAGAGTCAACATTGTTTCCTTATATCGCTGGCCGGGCCCGTGAAAAAAACACGTATAAGTGAAAAACACGTATAACAGAGGTCGCGTATAAGCGAGAGATCACTGTAACTGCATAAAAAAGAGATTTTTTTTACGTTTCTGCACATTGCATTTTTCACACTTTTAGATTTTTTTTTTCATAGAAGAGAGATCACAAAAAAAATTTTTGTCCTTCAAAAAGAACGAAAATCGAGAGACCTTTGAGTTTCTCTTGGGTCACCCGATTTTTTTTTTGTTCTTTCTGTTAATGCACGTACTATTTTTTGTGCATATTCTTGCCAAAAATCAAAATTTATTGCCAAAAACACAAAAATTTCAAGAATGGAAACGTCAATCGTGTTTTCTTTCAGATGAGAAAAATTTTATTTAAGTGAGTAAAAAAATTTTAGTGCATATTTTTTGAAGTCTTATCTCATATTTTAGGAATTTTTAGTGCCTATTTTGATGATTTTACTATGCATATAATCTGGGCTATAATATTTAATGAATGGATCTGCAGAAAAATGTATGAAAATGTCCATTAAGCAGAACAATGGTTTTCAAAATTAATGCTGCTATATCCTGTTATTTAAGAAAAGGGGAAAACAAAATTTAAGCTAGGAACCTCCTATTGTTGTATTTCACAAAGTAATATCAGCATTGAAGTGGGTAAGCACCCAACAGAAGGGTTATTCAATTCTATATTTTAAACAATTGCTAATAAAATGCATTAGTAAAATAGATTTTTAATATCATTGAAATAACTTAAAACAATATGTTGGTAAATACAAGTTGTAGGTACAGTGGCCGCTGCTTATACAAATCGCATTTCTTCTAAACAGTTTTTATTCCATAAAGCGGCTAATTCAATAAAGCTGGAAGTTGCTTGGCTTTTAGCAATTTGATTCATTAAAGCGGTTGATTCAATTTACCACTGATTCAGGTAACTGGTGTCCACTGTACTTTGAAACATGCAACTATTATGTAGGAAAAATTAATATCCACATTGAAAAATGCAGATGTTTGAATATAATATACAGGGTGTCTGAAAAGTGATTGAGACATTTTTGAATGTCTAGAAAAGCAACAAACTGTCGTATGAAAGTGCAGTTTGTGCAAGAATACTTCTCAGGTATGGGACTTTTTTACGACAATAGAAAAATAAAAAGAAAGTCTTCTAAATTATATTTGAAGGTGGCGATGCACCATCACAGTAAATAAAACAAATGTCATGTGAGGTGTTTAATCATCTTATTAAACAAATAACAATATGTTTCATTACTAGTTACTAGAGTAGAATATGTGCAGCATTTGTTGCTGAAATCACATCTAAATAATACTTAAGTCCATCCCATATTCTAGCCAGCATGGACTACAGATACAGTTAAGCCTACTTCAGTAATTCGCTTTTTCAGTGAACACAAAAAATAACTAAATCGTGTAACCTTTGAAGTATTATGGCGCAAGTCTCATATTTATTTGTTGATTTTCTGCACCCTGTGTTACTTGAAAAAATACATATTTTTTTTAATACATATCAAATTACAGATATTTTTGCCCAAAATAGTAAAAAAAATTATGTTCCTAAATGTGTCTTACTATGCATTCAATAATAATTAAATAAGGCAAATTTCAATAAAGATGTATTTATTCAATGCAAATTTGTTAGTTTTTAAAAAATATCACTAAATAAGGAACATTTTTTCTAATTATCAACTACAGTTTCATTTGTATTTGATCAAAAATCTGTGTTCATATAAATTTGTAAATCTGCTATGAGTGATATTTTTTTATTAAAATTTTTTATTGATGTAGATGATTGCTTATTCATGAATATGAGTAGCGAGAAAATATCAATTGCTCATCAGTCTACATATTTTTAATTTTAGTTGAACTTCTTTAGAAAAAGAATAATATAATACCATATTGCATTTATTAGCCTTAGATAGAGAAAATGATATGCTGTATCTTATGGTGTTGCTTGTCTACTACAGTGTCAAATTCTTAAAAAGAAGAATCAACTGTATTCCTTTATTCTCAGTTTCATTGTTATCTTCCCACTCACATCAAAATTAGTTAGTGTATTGTGTAACCTTTTCATGCATTTATTAATTGTATACAAGTATGAATATTTAACATTAAACATTCAGTAACTGTTTTATAATGCAATTTATCTCACAGTAATGATTTTGTTGTACTTTTTGCTGCATTGCAAAATGTAATCTGACACTGCTTTTAAAAAATGCCCGTTTTGTTACGTACTAGTATTTTTTAGTACTGAGTAAACTTAGCTACCGATGATTAAAAATGAAATCAGGTCATGCTCAAATGTATCTTAGTCAATACTGATTAACATGTAAATAAATGAGGTAGCTTCCTCATCTTAGGCTAGCTACAAAATCTTGATAGTAAAATTCCTTTATCTTTCCTCAATTTCCAGCAAAATGTTTCAAAAACAAACATAGTTACAAAATAATAAAACCTTGATATGAGGTTACCCATTATAACTATAGAAAAGAGACCCTAAAAGAATGGAGATCATGTCGGCCCCGCTTAATCAAATATCATTGGTTCCAAGAAATATTATTTGATAAAGCGGGGAAATTTTCTTTACCTTTCTAAACTGAAAATATTTGTCTTAAAATGTAATAATAATTAATCAATAGTTATGTAAAAGAAATTAATGTTATTGGTAAAAAATTTTGAAATAAACTAAGTAAACAACAAAATAATTTAATACGTAATTAATATTTATATTACAAGTGCCAATGAAAATTAAAGTAACTTATAACTTGAGTTATGAAATCTATTTTAACACCTTTTTTCAGTACATTGTTTGTTGAAAGAGGCCATAATAGTGAGTTGCTTGCTCAAGGTCTTTTGGGGACACTGTTCTGACTCCCTTTTTCTTGTCCTCATCTAACTCAGCTACTGTGTTTACATTTAATCTTTATCAATTTATTATTGTCTAAAATGTGGATATTTCTTTGTTATTCAATTTAATTAGGAACATGAATGTTGTTTTTCTCGCCTGTTGTAGACCCCAGAAAATATTACATTATATTTTTACGTCAATAATTGTCATTTTTTAATTTATTCAAAAAAAAAAATTCTGCAAAAATATTTGCAAAGGCTGATCAATATTATTCTATTATCGGGGGAATTATTGGATTAACCGGGGATCTTTAATATTGCGTCTATGGGGGAAATATTCGGTTCGGAGAGTTTTTATTTGTATAAGGTATTTGTATATCTGTTACCTGATTAAGCAGGGCTGACTGTATTTACAAAACAAAAAAGCCACCTATCTAAACTACCAGATACATGTTATTTTAAATATGGTTTGAATAAGCTAAAATGTAAAATTTATACAAAAGTAGCATCTTAGTCAATTCTTCTTTATTTATTTATTTTTTTTTTTTAAGTTAAGCCTTATGCAATAAGTAACTTTAAAATATTTTTTTTTAAATGTTGGATAAAAACATTCCTCCTTATATAAATAACATTTATAGCCTTGGTTTAATATTAAATAAAAAATTAAAATGTTTTTTGTAGGAGCAAAAAGGATATATAATATAAGTACCTGTATTGTTTTATCATACCATCTGTTTCCAGCATTTCCTTTAACTCCACCCCCATGAATAGTCTGCAAAGCTACATGAGTTTTTCTATTTAGTGCACCTACGTCTGGCACAGCTTTATCAAGGCACAGAAGAAATATTGCTGTTTGAATTTTTTGAAGAGAAAACTTGTTTTTACTATCATCTAAAAAAAGATGAAAAATTAGCCTGAAAATCTTAGAATAAAGCAAAATGAATTTCAATTATTTAAAAAGTTTTTTTTTTCTTTTACAAACTTTAATTAAAATAATGTTTTTAATTTTCATAATTTTACCTTAGTATTCCAACAAAGTATGGGTCGCACATAGGTATCCATTTTGGTTCTGTGGACTAGGCCACGCTCATTTCTAATAGTGGGTAACGATTTACAAAAGTAATAATTTAAATAGATTTACAAAAGTAATAATTTAAATAAATAAAAAGTCACCAGTTCAAACATGCATGAAAAGTATTCAAACTGCATTATGGCCTTCAAAGTTATGCACAAACATAGAGAACGAAAGTGGGAAAAGATTCAATTGAAAACTTCTCTTTGTTTTGAAGTAAATTAACAATGCTAAAATAAATGCTTAAATTAAGCAAAAACAACATTAAGAGAAAAAAAAATAGCAGACTACATATCTCCTTACTATTTAAATTTTGTTAATTTTAATCAATATAAAAAATCATCCCAATAGAATCAATTTTAGAATAGTGTATAGAGGTATGGATATAAGAGCAGCAAACTTTCTCATCTAGCTTTTGTGCTAGTAAATTCTGTTAGTTCATAGATTGTAATTTACTTACATTTTCGTAATCTTTTATATGCTTTAGCCCAGTTATCTCTGTGTAAAGTTGTTAGAGCTCCAATTGGACATTTTGGGTACACTGATTGCTCAAGAACGATCTTAAATTGAGCTAAAAGTTGACTTTCATTTAAAGGTTTTCCATCATTCCCATACACATCTACAGCAAAATACTAAAAAAGAGAAATAAAGAAACAAAAAATTAAAATAAATACAAATTTCATATTAACACATACTCCACACAAAACTAAATAACAATTTCTCAGGATACTTTTCAAATATTACTTTATGATGAAGTTAATTAGACATTAAGTATTCTTTTTCTTAAAATAAAAAAGTATTATGACAATGTTCATGATGAAATTCATTATGTGTGAAATGATTTCTTGAGGTCAGTGTATCGTAACCTAAAATGCGAAATGGGCAGGAGCTTTTGAAAAGAAGCCGTGGACTGGCGATTTTTCTTCTTTTCCTTTTTTTAAATGTTTTTGAAAGTTTTTGAGCAAGCAATCCCCAATTATGGATTTTTTTCAAAAAATAATGTACTAAAAAAAAGTTTTAAAACAAAGATTTCATTACCCAAGTTGTTAGTTACTTTTTATAATTTTCATACGTTAAAACTATTTTGATGTTTATTTATCTCAATTGAAAAACTTTTTATTAATAACATTAATTATTCAATTATTCCCCTTACATAGCTATTGATTTTTTTTCTACGTTTTAAGACAAATGTTGTCAATTTAGAAAGGTAAAGAAAATTTCCTCGCTTAATCGAATAACATTTCTTAGAACTGACGATATTCGATTAACCCGTTCGGGACGAACGACGCACGTTTGTGTCAGCGGCGGCTGTTCGTCCCGTCCGAATCACGCTTATTTGCCTTCCGGCATATGCTCAAGAATCGGAGCGACGCTAGTGTGCGGCTCGATTTCAGAACAAAATGTTGACTATCAGATGGCGTTACGTATCCATGTTCGTCCAGATGATTGGTCTAGAACATTAGTATTTCTATCTCTGATGTCAGAATGGGGTCTGTCAAGTGTCTGTGATTTATTGGATTTCGTGAAAAAAAATATACATGTGCTAGCAAATGAAAAGGGAAACACATACTCATTTTAAAACGGATGTTTCTAGTTTTGATTCCATTTATAATGGGATTTCATGAGAGATATTCTAGAAAGGAGTTTTACTTTTAGATTCATTTGTGTAGCCATGGTGAACACGTCATCTTTACGAGGAGGAAATATCTAAATTTATGACTGATCCATCTATGGATCTTTCGGACGACATTGAAACAACTATAAATTATTTTTATTTTAGTTCTTCATACAGTAGATACTTTCTAAAATTTTGCTGAAAAAGAAGGCAAAGAATTTAGACGGAGATGCATCATTTGCTCGAAGCAGAATAAAAGACTTAACACTACCTATGAGTGTAAAATGTGCAATGCACATTGCTCAGTACTTTGAAATTTTTCATGAGGCTTTAAAATATGAATTGTTACAATATTCTTCAAGTATTTCACAAAAATTTAGCACAAATATTTTTCCTGTTTTGTGCAAAATATATTGTCTAATCTTAGTTACAGTAAAAAACAATATATTTTGTATTTTTTAATTGATCATTAAATTTTTTTGTTATGATTGAAATTATGACATACGTATTTTATCATACATTAAAAAATGGTTTCGTTTCTACGCGAAGTGTACATTTTATCCATTGTTATGTAATGCGTACTTTCTGAAAATGCGAATTAGGTTTAGCGGGAGAAATTGCCCCAGCCTGTACGCACAGTCCGCATGTAACAGCTGCCATCGTGAGGGAGCGCTGGCTTCAGCAGGCTGCCGTCCCGAACAGGTTAAGCAGGGCCGACAGTACATATATAACTCGATTTTGCAAAAAAAAAAAAAAAATTTACTTGGAATTCGTTACGCACTGGTGAAAAAATCTGCAAACGGCTGAGCTTTCTTTTCTTTTTTTACAAAATAATAATACAGTCAAACTTCTCTGGAGCGACCACTCTCCATTTTTGAAAAAAGTGGTCGTTAATGGAGGTTGTTCGCTATTAGAAGTCATTTTCGAATGTGCAAATACAGCACCAATAGCTGTTATTTATCTTCGTCCTGCAGTGTATTAATCAAGAACATTATGATAAGAATGTATTTAAATAGAGAAAAAATTTTTTCATTTTTTAAATAAAATATACTTTTTACATCAGTTTCCTTTCTGATCTTCCTTTCCTGTGTAAGTTGATAATTTCTACACATTTCTCGAGTGTGGGTGTGAATTCACATTTTTCAATTGAGGAACATATGAGTTGCTATTCCAAATGCATTTAAATACTTCAGATTTAATACTGAATTCGAACTTGAATACTTACATGGTTATTATGAGCAACTACAATGTGTTTCGGCTTTTCAGCCTCCAAGTTACCATAATATAAGCCATCTTTTGGATACCCAGGAATTCGACAAGTTGAAAATATTTTTGAATACTGAGACATGTCAAGAGGTTGGCCGCCCATTGAATCAAGGGGCAAGGAATTGCTGAAACAAAAGCAGAGTATAGTAATGAAATAACCTTTTAAAATATCATTATTAGCCCACCATTAAGACATTTCTCTCTCTCTCTCTCTTTTGTTTGAAGGAGAAAAACACTCAAGAAAAGTACTTTGTATTGTAGTAATCTACAATACTATAATGAAGGATAGGATTAAACATCTCATTCAACACTCATGAACTAATTCAAAAAGTTCATGCTTACAGTCATGCACAAAAAAGCAGAAAATTTTAATATGTTTCACATGATATATTGTCCATTCCTGAAAATAAGATCCGGACTTTTAAAAACTTTGTTGCAAAGGATATGCTAGGGCTTAGTTTTAGAAAATATCTTATTTTTTTATGCACCATAAATAATACTTGCTTTTTGCCCAAAAAGCACAATTATTTGGGTTCAAGAAGTACATTTATTCAAGTCCAATATACAGTCGGACCTCCTTATATTGAAGTAGCAAATTGCCAGAAAAAAATTCGATATATAGAAATTTTGACATATAGAAACGATCTTATTTTATCCTAAAAATCTCCTAAAACATTAAAATTAAAGCTAATTTTCGTGCATGAAACCCCAATTTCTAATTTATACGAGCATCGGATTAAATGAAAGTTAATAATTAAAAAAATAACAGAAATTAAATTTTTGCGCCTTCATAAATCTTCATTCTTCTGCAATTCAACTTGATCCGCAACATTAGGAGATTTTCATTTTGACAAATCGAGAGAAAAGTAAAAAATTAATCTTCTTAACTTGAATGATTTTTACTGCTGCTAAAACGACTAGGAACGATAATCAACAGACAAAAGGGATGACTTGAAACTGATTTTACAATGTTACTGCTTACAACTAAGATATTTGAAATAAACTTGAGGGAATTTAAGAATTCTAGAGCAAAACAACGACCTATCTACACACCCCTCAACCCTAGATTCCTTACGAGTTTCGTAGCAACCTTTAGTGAACATAATTTTCTCCCCTAACCTTTAGTTTTCATGAGACAAACAGTCTAAAGAGGAAAAAAATCTATGTATGTCTTGAAAAAAAATTCGATATATAGAGATTTTTTCGATATATAGAAACAATTTTTCTATGTAATGAACATAGAAATTTGCTGGGATTTCGATATATAGAAAATTTCGATATGTGGAAGTTCGATACATGGAGGTTCGACTGTATTAATTATCTTTCAATAATCTTGACCTCTCATTAAAGCAACCAAGTCAGAATTTTTAGAAATTACAGGTGAAGAACCCCAAAACCCCTGTTTGTGCCCAATAATACATTTACAACCCCTCTTCCGATTTCTGCAATCATCTAAAGTAGGGCTTATATTAGGAGTATTAAGCAAAATCACACTAGGGCTTATTTTTTGATTAGGTCGTACTTTCGGGGAAACATGGTACATCAAAAGGAAAAATGAATGGAAAAGTTAAAGCAATGAAAAAACTGCCAGAAAACTATAAAAACAGAAAATTTTGAAAGAAATACAAGCTTACAAAACTGATTAATCGAAAGGGAAAGAAAAAAACTACAGAAAATTTGAATAATTATTAAAGATCATACAAATATGTTTGCAATGTTTATCCACAAAAGTCTCTGTTAAAACCTACTTCAGCATCTTGCTTTAAGATATCATACAAACAAAATTTTAATTACCTGTCAATCAATTCTTTATAATTTAAAGCACCAGCAACCAATCTAGCAGCATACCTAAATTTAAAATTTTTTTAAAAATCAGCTGTTGATGAAAAGCTAGTTTTCAAAATAAATAACAATTTGCAAATTTGTGAAGTTCTTGTAAAGATTGTAGTAATAGGATTATAACAATTAACAAATGAAGTCAGATATAAATTACTAAAAATACCAGTATAGTTAACATTACATGTTTTAACATTTATATCATTCCAATGTCATTTTAGTATATTCAATGATGGAGAGGGAAAATAAAATAAACAAATACTGAAAACAAAGTAAAACATTTTGATTGTAGGTAATTTTTAATTGAATTTTATAAGCATAAAAATATAAAAATTTCAATCTTTCATTCATTATTTCAAAGTGCTCATATTTGTTCATTTTGTTTTGCTAATTATGTTTAAAAACATTAACAAATTAACTTATACTTTATACAAGCACGGCCGTGCTTAGGGGTGGCAAACTGCGCGGCTGCATAAGGCCGCTAAAATATTTTGAAGTAAAGGGGCCGTTAAAATATTGTGAAAAAAATATCTTCTTTTTAATGGTACCAACAAAAAGAAGGTGCAATGGGACAAACTTGAGCTACAGCGCATTAAAAATAGGCTATTTTTCATGTGAAGGTTTTTAACAGCCAGTCTGGATGGCAATATCTTTTAGAAAACCAATATTTAAGCTCTGCAACTATAATTCATTAAAAGCATGTATATTGACAATAGAATTACAAAGTAAGAGCTTTTGAATCATTTTTGTTTAGAACTTATGACATTCTTAACTCCAGGAAAAAGTTTCTCCACTGTGATTTTCTTGCGACTTTACATGCATGCTACACAAAAGTTAATGAACTCAAATTCATAAAAATACAAGAACGTATTAACAACTAAAAGTACTTTGAGCTCCTAAAATTTCAGGCCTCCAGTGTGATAAAATTTCCCGTAATCTGAACTTAAACGTAGCAATTCATTTCGACAGACAGAATTTCAAACTCATTTTTCAATCCTTATTCAAAAGAACACCATCGAAGAAAAACTTATTTTGAAAGGTAAAAATCTGTTCTTTCTAATGGTACAGTAAAACCACTTCTAATGGACACCCCTCAAATGTTGACCCCTCTTATGCAGACAATTTTTAATTCCCCGATTTTAAGGCAAATTAAACAAGGATTATTAAACCCCTCTCCTGTAAACACTCGGACAAAAAAATTTGTCCTCTTAGTATCCACATTAGAGGGAGTTTACTGTATTAACGAAAAGAAGATGCAAGGTGACCAACTTGAGCTACAGAGCTTTAAAAATAAGCTATTTTTCACTTGAGCGGTTTTGATAGTCACTTTGTATGTCAATATCTTTCAGAAAATAGATATTTAAGCTCATAAACTGTAACCCATTAAAAACAAGTATTTTTTATAATGTAATCACGAAGTACGAGCCTTTGAATTATATTTGTTCAGATTTTATTAAAACCTATAATCCAGGGAAAAATTTCCCCGCCGAGCTTTTCATGAGTTCCCACGCATGCAATAAAAAGACTAATGAGCTCAAATTTCCAAAAATACTTGAATGCATTAACAGCTTATTGTACTTTAAGCGCCAAAAATTTCAGGCTCCCAGTGTGATAAAATGTTCTGTGAACTTAGTCTAAAATTGGCAGTTTGGCACAAAAAGCTGATGCACCATTTTGGATCACATTTTTCGGAGATCCTAGATCTTCAGGATTTGGATCTAGGAAGCTGAAAAGTAGCATAGGTTAGTTTCAAAGGCATCTCTACACACTACACCTGTATGAAATTTCATCTAAATCGGAGGTGATCGAACGGGGACCCCTAGGTCCACTTGACATGGAATGACTCTCATATTTGCTAGTAGTAAAAATTAGTGAAAAGGCAGAAAAAAGTCAAAAATTTTCATTCTTTTTCCGAACCTTGTTCTGAAGTTAAACCGTAGTTCATACCCCCCCTCCCCCCGGACTGAAAACCGCCGTTCGGATACCAGTCTTTATTTCATCAATTACATCTCTTTCGGATTCCAAAATTTTCTTTGAAACCATATTTTGTGCCATATTTCTTCACATTAATTTTGTAATCTTAATATATAAAAATCTTCTGTGTGGAAGTTTGTCACCATAAGGCTTTTAAGTGGCTGGACCGATTTTGATCAAATATTTTGTGTGTAATTAAGTTGTGGCGAGCATCGTTTTGAAGCGCGATGGATTGAATCGGAAACGTTTTTGTTAATTAATTAATTTAAACATTGGATGGTTATGTCTCCCAAATGATTAATATTTATTCTAACTAATTGTTGAGCGAGAACTGAAATAAATATTTAATCCATTGTCAAAGGACAATAAGAAAGCCAGCTCTGCTTTATATAATGAAATTTCCTACAGCCATATGTCAATTGAGAATAGATAAAACGTAGAGAGAGAGTGAAGCCTTCATTTCTTGAAAGCAACGATTTTAGGTCCCGTGATATATTTTAAAGTAAAGTACTGGAAGGTTCAAGCAAAACATGTGTTCTGTTGTCGTAGTTGAACCATGTGACCGGATCGGTGCTTTAGGTTTTCCTACCCAAATGATTAGAAAGTACCGTACCAATAGAAACATTTGTTTCTCAGCTGAAATCCATCTGAGTTTTGGTACTAATGTCAAGAATACTTGAAGGATTATCCATCTAATCAGTACATTATTAAAGGAAAAGATGATGAAATTCAAAGACGAAACAAATTTTATTTTCGTCCAGATAAATTACAACAGGGTAGTTCTGTACACAAAAGATCAGTGCTGTGGAAGATCTTTATCTTTGGTGGAAAGAAGAAATTAGGCAATATATGGAGTTTAAAAAGTTTTCGTTCAAAAGATTGGACCACTAATCAGTTGGAGTTGGCTTTGCTCACTGATCGGCTGGATTACAGTAACGTGGTGATTTGGCGACTTTGGCTATAAACAAGAGAGTTGCGTGATCATTTGTTTACTTTTTTTAGCTACTGTTAATGTAATTTATTGTATTTTTTGTTTATTTGGCAAAATATTTCAAATTGCAAAGAATTTTTTTTTTTTTTTTTTTTTTTTAAAGAGTTTTTAGTCATTTCAGATGAAGAATGTTTGTTTTACATTGGGAGGGGGGGAGAGGGATGAGTGATTTTCGCTTATTCAGAGAACTGTTTTTACCTTTATCATTTTTCTAAACGATATCCTTTCGATTGTTTTATTCATTTTCATATTGGAGATGTTGCAGCGGGATTTCCCGTTTGTTCTAGATGGGTAGTTAGATTTTTACACTTAATATCTGAGGATGCTTTTTACCCTTTGAGTATGGTTGGATGAAAAATAGGCTTCTACATATAATGCACTAATAAATCGAAAATCACAATTTTTGGACTTAGTTCAGTCAGTTTCTGAGGTACAGAATTAAAGTTTGTTTGTTATTAATGCACGTCATGTACTATTGATTTAGCCATATGCAAATAAAAGGATTGACTCAGAGGCAAACATAGTAATTGTGGTTCAACATATTTTTTATTTTTTTAACTATTTTAATTCCAATTATTTTTTCTATTAATTGAATAGTTGTAAGAAATTCTTTAAAAATTGCAAAATATTCTAATGTTAGGACTACATATATGTTCTTTTTGTTTTAATTTTAATTATTTGTAATAATTAAATTTTTCTGGTCAGAATAACAAGAGCCTGGCTGTGGGCATGACTGTTTTTATTGGTTATAAATGAAAACCTTTCTAGAGTTATATATATACCAAGAGAAATAATTATGTTCATATTTAATAGGGAAAAAATCAATATGCAATTATTCATTGAAAAGTATTTTTTTAACAGTATCTAATTTTTTTAAGTATTGCAAAACCAAATGTAATGACCTTAAATTCAAACAAATAACATAAATAAAAATCTTCAGTGGTTGTGCGTAAATGATGTTATGCTTTGTGGGGAGACAGCTTGTGAAGTTGTGTTTGTGATGGGGGTAGGTGGGGGGGGGGGAACAAAAAGTATGACATCATGCATTTTTATTGCAGCGTTTATGTGATATAACAGGACATGTGACGAGGGGAGAGGGTAAGGTGAAGTGGGACATTTTGTGACAAAGGGGAGGGGAGTTGATTATAATGAAAAAAAAGGACAGTCCCTTACGTAAAAGAACAAAAAAAAAAAAAAATACAAGAAATGATATTACAGTACCTCAGTTGCCTCTCAACAGTATTAAAATCTTTCAATGGAAAAACAAGGCCAGGACTTGAGTAAACAACAACAGGCTGTCTGAATTCCATATAAGCAGAATCTAACCACCAATCTGACAGCTGAAATATAAAATGTAACTTAAAACTTGATGAAAAAATTAAAAACTCAAATTGCATTTGACATTTGTAGTCCGTGGAGTTTGTGACAAAAATACCCAAAACATTTCACTTCCGGATACCAGTCTGAAATTTTGCACAGTGCTTATGTACATATCTAAGAACAAAAATCCATCGGGAGGCATTTGATGAGAGGTCATGAACCCCCTGTGATGACGTCATCAAAATGGCCGCCTTATTAAGAAAAATACGTTCGTTTAGCTGCTTAGAATTCTATTATGGATCTTAATATTGCGATATTAAAGTATATCACTTAAAAGCACTTTAAAAGAGCTATTTAGTAGTGATTGACTTTTTTTTCCTGTCACAAATAGTTTAAGAGTTATTACAATTAATGTCATCAAAATGGCCGCCTGGAAAGGTAAGTATGTACGTTTAACTGCTTAGAACTACATTACAGATCTTTATATTGTGAGATATGAATGTGTATCATCTGAAAATGTTTTAAAAGAGCTATTATAGAGAGATTGATATTTCCTCCTAAGACAAGTAGTTTTATAGTTATTAAAATTTCCGTCATTAAAATATCCATCGTGAAAAGGTGAAAAGTTTCGTTTAACTGCTCAAAACGCCATTAGAAATCATTCTTCCATAAAAAAAACAGCAACACTAAATAAAAGCTCTAAAATAAACAATAAAAATATGCATTTGTTCTCCCCCCTCCCCCTTAGTAAATAGTTTTAAAAATTTCACTGCAATAACGTAACTATATGAGGCGGGAGAGGAGGGGCATTCTCATTGAACTGTTCCAACTGTTCCGCTGCATCTAACCCGCACTAAAACTTTTAATTAAAAATTCCTTACCGGATTAAATATACATATGTATTGTCACATAATAATTCACTTCTCCTGCAAGTATTTGCCATCTAGCGGCAAGAATCAAGCTGTAACTTTGGATTGCAGTTCGCCTAGCTCGTTTCTTTCCAGTTCTGCTGTTCTCAGCAATAATTAATTCCATAGTGATATGTTTATTACTCAGATATAATTTTCAGTAACTGAATATTTGACTGGTTAATACTGTAGCAAATAATATCAAATAAAGATCAGTCATATAATACTATTACGGTTTGAAATCGATAACTTCAATTGTTGGTTCCATCTAGCATTAAAATTATCATATGGCTTGTATTCATTCCTTTACGTCCTTTTCAATAAACAAAACGCATTTAAAACTCGCAAGATTTTTTAGAATAAATTTTTCTCCTTCATTTGGTCCATGTGACCTCAAAATACTAACATAGCTCGCAATCATTTCTTTCATGTGCTTTTGGAAAAGTAAAATATTTAATGAATTGAGGGTTTATAATCTGGGTCCCACCTACGTCCTGCTAAAATCTATTCAGTGGGCTATGCTGAATGAGTATGGCGAAGATATAATGTTGGTCATGTCAGGTGGTCTCCACATAGAAATGGCTGTTTCATCTTCAATGGGTACATGGCTTGAAGGAAGTGGATGAACTTAGTAGAAACTCATGTAACAACATCGGGAAGAGCAGAAGGAACACTGAAAGTCTCGCATGTGAAGAAAAGTCGATACGCTCACGATTTTGCAGTAACTACTCTCCAAGTTCTGTAAGCGAAAGCGTATCAAAATCGAAAAGATATAGGCGAAACATTTACAAACTGTGTTAAGCGAAGATGAGAAGAATTGCCTCGGTTTAAGTACTGGAAGATCACCATGGAGCTAGAATTTATACTTTACTTCTGGTGCGCGCTATTCGTCACGGAAATTTCTCAGATTTTACTGTCACTCTTGAGAACATATGTCCATGGATGTATGCTCTTGATCATACAAATTATGCCCGATGGCCTTCAATATTTCTGTTCAAATTGAAGCAGTTACCAGAGATGCATCCAGCAACTTTTCAGGAGTTTCATAAGAAAAATATATCTGGCTCCAAAACTGAGGGGAAATTTTCCAGGATGGCACACGACCATTTGCATGAGCAAAACAACAAATTAATTTAAAAATCCTCAACTAATCTATCACGTTTACGTCATGAAGCGTCATTAATACAATAGATGGTTGCTGGACCGGAAGTTGTGCGCATGATTGGGGAGTTTGAAGAAAATCAGAGCCTGAAGTCTGGCGTCACTACTGAAAAGCTAGATACTAGATACAAGATACTAGAAGCTTTTGTATTCTGTATGAAACTTATGTTTCCAGCCTAGTTGAAACATTTGAAGAACACGGAAATCCAGGAATCCTTTCGAAGATGACGATTTAACTACAGTTAACAGCAACAAAATTATTCTCTCGGAAAAAAGTGCCATTTCTGTGATGTCAGAGCAAGTCAATTCAATACATTTGTAGAAGATCGCTTAGCGTTAAGAAAATTATCCATACATGATGTTATTAAAAGAAACAATCTCCTTTTGATGAGCAAAAAAATATTTCCGTTCAGTCCAAAGGGAAGCAAAACATTGTTGATTTGAGGAGGGGCAGCACTCTTTTTGCTAAGCTATATGTTGCCTGCCAAGCAATTCAAATGGATGTAAAAGAATTTTTTCCCATGAAAACAGCTCGTGTACACCTTCTATATCCAACCTTGGCAAATTTAGGAAACCAAGAAAAAAGTCTGACGTAGTTTCTTGTATCGTCCAATCAATTGGACTGGTTTGACAGCTATTCCGGAACCAAATTGTTCATTGATGGGGCTGCACTGATTCACATGCTTGTTCCTCAGTCTACTTGAACTGTCCAACAAAACTGCGATCAGATTGTGAAGTCGTACATATTAATGAAATTAAAAAGAGTTCATAGAGTAGATTTAGTTTTTGACCGGTATTCAAAAGGAAGTTTGAAAAGCGAGACGATACAATTGAGAGGATCTGGACCAAGAATAAGTATGAAATCCAAAGTTTTGATACCAAAGTCATTTGGTAAATTTCTTGCGAAAGATGAAAATAAAGAGGAGCTTTTCGAATCTTTTGGCAAAAAATCTCGTGAAGCTGGATCTACCAGATGGGAAGCAGGTTGTATGCTCCTACAAAGACACGGTAATTACTTCAGTCAAGAAAAAAATTTGAAACCATGTCTCTCGTATCCCACGAAGAAGCCGATATGAGGCTATTCCTGTATGTGCAGTATGCAATAGAATACTCGGGTCATGCAAAGACCACCGTGAAAATTGTTGACAGTGATGATGTAGTGATTGCTATGTTCCGTTTTCGGAAACTGCAAGAGCTATGGGTGAAGTATGGAAGTGGAAAATATCTGCGATATCTTCCCATCTACGTTTTACACTGTAAAGTTCCACAAGGTGTTCCAGATCTTCTGCCTTTTTCCCATGCCTTTACATGAGCACACGGTGTCTAGTTTTGCCAGCATTGGTAAAACTAGGTACTGCATGGAAAATGTGGATGGCAATTAAAGATGTTGACAAAGTTTTTTGTACTATACTAAAGTACCCGAGAGCATCAATGAAGACGATGAGCATTTCTTACTTATTCAGCGCTTCGTAGTCCTGACGTATTATTTATCAAGCTCAGTGGAAAACGTAAATGAGGCTAGGATTATTTTCTTCACCCAGCAAAACAGACCAGTTGATTTTATTCTGCCATCTAGCAACGTTCTTCTGCATCACCTTAAGAGTGCAGTGTTTACTACGGACAAAATGTCTTCAGCAAAATTTTCAGCTCTTGGATCCATATCAGTGGGGATGGGTAAAAATCGGTAAAGAGTTTGAATCTCTTTGGTATGCACACCCCAAAATAACAATGGAGAATTTACAGGAACTTATATCATGCAAGTGTAAAGCGATGTCTACACGCTGTCGATGCGTCAGATCAGGTCTGAATTGTACACTTCTTTGTAGTTGTGAGCGCCAGTGCAATACGTAAAACATTCTTTAAAAAAACTTAGTACCGTTTTTGTTACAACAGGTACTTTTTCTTTGTATTAAAACATGAAATTTTCGTCTATTTCTCTTATATGTTTAAAATGTAAGCATTTTAACAAAATTGTTTTATTATACGATAGCATTAATAATTAAGTTCTCGATCCATTTGGGGTGGTGACTTTGAATATTTCTGCATTTTAACCTTTGTTTTATTCAATATAAAAGTAAAATACTGACAAAAAGTGTTGAAACATGAAGTACGAATTTAAATTTAATGAAACTTGAAAGGTTCATTTATAATGCAGGTATAACAGTAAAATTTTACTCCAATATCACAGAATACACGAAAGTCATTGTTTTCCTATCAATTTTCACGTTGATATTGTAATAATTATTAAACTATTTGTCTTCTTTACTAGTAATAAAGCTCTAAGTTTGTCGGGATATCTTTCCGGATGTCTCTCTGTGACGAGCATAGCACCTAAACCGTTCGGCCTATTTTCACGAAACTTGGCACACAATTAATTTGTGGCATGGGAGTGTACACCTCGAAGCGAGAAAATTCAATTTTGTCCTTTTTCTATTTCAATTTTAAGAACATTTTACCGATCAAATTATCATAACTGAACGAGTAAATTACAAAATGATCATACCGTGGAACCGTAACATAAAAAAATTGTTGAGAAGGCCAGAGCCCACCCAGGGCTGTCGTGCACCTGAGGAAGGAAGGAATGAACCGTAAAATGGCCGTGCAAATTAACATAGAAAACTGGGGGAAAATTCATCATCCATTGTTTGTAAATATACAGGCGAATCAAATGACCTTTTAATTTTTCTACTACGAGCAAAGCCGTGCGGGTACTGCTAGTAGAAAATAAAACTAAGCACTGTTGAAGAGCGTTTTTAAACGACTTTTAGATAATGTATTTGAATTTTACAAAATTATGACCTATTATGTAGTTCTAAGCAGTGAAACCAACGTACTAACCGATACATGGCGGCCATTTTGATGACGTCACCACAGGGGGGTCTTTACCTCCAATCAATTGCCTCCCGGCGTTTTTTTGCTCTCTTATATGAACATAAGTACTGTACAAAATTTCATACTGGTATCCGGAAATGAAATGTTTTTGCACAAACTCCACTGACTATTGTATTTTGTTGAATGAATAAATGAAGAGAGAATTAAAACAAAATACATTTTGCATACTGTGAAACACTGATATGGTCATATTTTACTATATGACCATATGCTCCTGCGATGAACTTGTTCAACGCAGAGAATAATCTAACCACAACAAAAAAATATTTTAAGCATAACCCCAGGACTTTTATCTTGAAATTAAAAAAATTAGTACTTCAATATCTTTGCCAGAAGCAGTTGTGACTTGCAATGAGGCGACTAGTTTATCAGAGACTGTTCTGGGAACAGTTACTGGAGGCTGTTACTGGTCATTTGTTTTGTAATTTGATTTTGAAATAATTATTGTAAATGAATATTTAAGTTTCAGAAATGAACTTAAACAAAATGGTAACCAATTAAATGTGGCATGGTTCAATTTTAACTATTATCAGTGGCAGATTTTTGATTTTTTATGATAAAGCATGAGCGCTTAATATGTCATCCGTGTAATAGTAGCAGGAATTCTTTGTACGTACGTACAGTATAAGTATGAAGCACCATGAAAGTGATTCAGTCAAAGATTACTGAATTCAGTTCTTCATAATAAGATACTGACCTGTATTATGCATTCTATTCAGACATTTGCTGAAAGTAGCTGTCAATAAAAATCTAACTTAGCTTGTAAATCAGTTTTTTCATTTTTTTTTTTTTTTTTTCAAATCTAATGTTAGGCCTACACTTCATGGCCTGTTTGGATAATCCATACTTTTCAATCTTTGAGGCTTGGATTTCTGAGGTTTTACTGCATTATTTTTTTTATTAATCTTTTTGGACAGATATTTTGCATATCATGACTGAGTTTGAATCATAACACTACTTAACTTAGTACAATTTACATCTGTTACAGAAAGAGGCATAACTGCATATGCCATCATCTTCCCACTGTTTGACGAACAATTTGACTTAATACTGTTCACCTTTGGAAAAAGAATGAAAAAAAGTCACTTAAAATGTTATTATCCATGTTTGGAAATACAGTAGAACCTCAATCATCCGAAGTAATTGGGACCGAACCTACTTCGGATAATCAAAACTTTCGGATAATTGAGAATTCATCAATAATAATCTAGTTTAATATGTAGTATCGTCTTTGAACTGTTATCAGGGTTCATACTCAAAATTACAAATAAAAAATAAGGAGTTTTTAAGGAGTTTTATTTCAATTTTTAAGGAGGTTGGTTTTTTGTATAAATATCGTTATTTTTAAAATTCATACTTAGGAAAGAATGTGCAAACCTTTGTTCATCTTTTGCATTTAAGCAACACATTGCATGTATAAATATACTAAGGTAAGGTTGTTAAAGAAATTACAGTAAAACCCCTTCTAACAGACACCTCTCTTATGCTGACGATTTTTCATTTCTCTATTGCAAGGCAAACAACGTTATTAAACCCCTGTCCTGTGCACACCCCTCCATTACGGACAAAAAAAAATATACCCAGAGTAAGTATCTGCATTAGAGGGGTTTTACTGTTTATTTTAAAAAATCTTAAAGATGGCCAATGTATCATTAGAACGTCACAAAGAGCAAAAATTAAAACAAATATCTCCAAGTTTTTGTTTATTAAAATTCCTCTAACAGAACCTTCACAGCAACCTTTTATCAAAGAACTTTTATAAAAACACTAGCATTCCCGTACCCAGCATTGCTCGGGTAATGGAATTAGCAGGGGTTAACAGTGCTTGGTGCACCTAGTTGCAAAAATCCCCTATAATAATTACTTATTACCTATAACTTTTTCTAATTTGGGGAGGATCCCGGGGACCCTGGACTCCTTATATATATATGCCCTTGTCCTTAACCGATCTTTAACTGTTATTAACGATCCTTTTAAAGTATTGATTATCTTTGCAAACAGAGGTCATCCACATTTTATTGTTATACCTATGTTTAAGCTAGAACTTCTTTGTGTACAACATTTTTAGTTTTTTTTTCTGGTGATAAAATTATTAAACTGCCTGATGAACTGGCTTTGGAGCAAGCTACATAACATTGGTCATGTGAAAAAAAGTCTTCTCTTAAATCAATCCCTGCTACTTTTAATGTCTGTCCTTGTGACTTATTAATGGTTATTGCAAAGCAAACTTGAACAGGAAACTGCACTCTTCTAAATTCAAAAGGATAGTCCGCCTGTGATGATGTTCTTAAAAACTTTGTTTCTAGTTTTGAAAAAATAAAAGTAAAAGACAGAAACATTATGATTTGACTTGAGAAAAGCCTCGAAGAATCACGTGAGAAACAAAAACAATATCAAATTCATAGTTCGCTATCGACCATAAGTTGAGATGAAGTACTGAATAATGATTTGAATGGAGGAAAGCCTTCGAAAATAAGGGATTTGAATTTCAATGACAGGTTTTTAATTTCGCAGAAATTAAGGGGTTTTAATTAATTTCTCCCGAACTAATTGAGATTTCGAAAAATCCTTTCTTAGTGGTTACTTTTGTAATTATGTGAACATGCCTGCCAAATTTCAAGTCTGAAGCTTCAGCGGTTTCGGCTGTGTGTTGATATATATATATATATATATATGTTATCTCAGGACATTGATTTTTATATATTAAGATTACTAATATTAAACTTATCAAGTGTTAGGTACATAATTTTACAGTATGATATTTGATAATTAACAATCCCAAGTAAGTCAAAAGAAAAAATATAGATTATATTCTTTTTAAACAGACAAGAAACTATTAGACATCTAGCAAAAGTCAATAAAATGAGAGCAAGTGAAAAATTATTACATCATGCATATAATACGTTATGTATACCAAAAGCTGCCAAACCAATATAACATATGAGAATCTAACACAATAAAACTCCAATAATAATAACTGAAATAACCTGTGAAGTTCCTAGGCTGCATTACTGGAACCTTTTTGCACATCATTTTCCTTCTCTTCTATTTGTACATTTATTTCAGCAATATCAATTTTCTTCTCTTTAATGCTTCTTCTTAAATTATTGGATTTGATGAATAAATTTATATTTTTTTCTGTCTCAGCCTTTGCCGAAAGATCATCAGCTTCAATTTCATACTCGTTCACATCTTTTTCCAAACAAGCTTTTTTCTTCTGTAAGTATTCTATTTCCTCTTTTAATGAGATTCTCTTTCTTTTCAAATTGTCTGTTTCTTTCTCTATTTTTTGTTGCTCTAAGTATAGCATATATTTTGCACGTGCTGATGACACAGATTCTCTCATTTCATTAGTGATTTTAACGTCAAAAATACTCCCAGCAATTCTGATCTTTTCACAAATTATTCGCTGAGAAATAAAAGAATTTTCTTTTAAATTTTCCACTTCTATAGCTTTATTTACAGAGAAGCCTCTTTCAACTGATGCCTGTCCATGTGAAAATATCATAAGCATTTTGAAAATGTCCCATAATTTGGAAAATTCACCACACTTGAAATACTGGTAAAAAAATGTGTCTACTGAATCAACTTTATAGTTGAAGTTTTCAAAATCAAACTTATTTTTTTTAACAATATCTTCCAAAAAGGAACTATACTCCTTTAAAATATCATCACCATCTTTCTCTAAAACTTGGTTTAATTTGGTAAGCCTTAACAAAACTTGCTTCATACATTTTTTGATTTGGGAACATCATTTATCATAGTCTTTGGGTCAAGACAGTACATGTTTCGAACAAGAATATAATTTACTGGACACTTCAAAAGTAAAAAATAAATAACATTTAGTACAAATTTTTGAAAATTATATTTCAAGTGAAGAGCCTCACCATCAGTGTTTTCCTTCTTGAACAATTTTTCTTTCACAAGTTTATCAGTAATAAACCCTAAGCATACTTTTTCCTTCTTCACATATCATTTATCAAAAACGAACACCTCCACGAAATACGTTTCCATTACAATTCATTAACGGCTCAGACAATCTCAGACACAACAGTCACCTTATGAACGCAAAAAATGTTGAAATCCAGTTCTAGATCTGCGCATTCACTCGCTGCCTTACACTTTGTTTACGAAAACCAATCATCTTGCCCGTTTTCAGCTTCTTAGGAGAGTAGTAAGAGTTCTTTGTTCTGATCAGCGTAGATCGGCGTGACTTTGTTGGAGCTCAAACTCAAAAATGACATTGCAACCAGAAGTAACAATATAAAGGTCCCGTTGAACATTTATTTGAAATAAATATGAGAAAAAATCTCTGGATTTACATTACAAATACAAGAAAGTTGAAAATTTTCGATAAAGGCAAGTTTTCAAGGTTGACAGCACTAAGGCAAACATTTTCACCTATTTCTTTACATCATCTGAACAAAAATTTATGAACACTAAATCTCATCAAATAAAATATTTTACCCAATTTTCAGTAACTTTAGCTTTTTCTTTTAACATGGTATGCAGCTTAACACCTAAACCTCCAGGTGCTCCAAATTCTTTTACAATCTGCAAATAAATTTCTTAATATAATGCAAATAAAGAATACTACATAGTTAGGGCACTAAAGATAATAAGAAAAATGAACACAATAATGTGATAAAATATTTCATACAACTATCGATACCTATTAACCTCTTTTATTCCAAAAATGTAGAATATTTATTTTTAAAAAAATTGCAGTGGGAATAGGTAAATCTACAGAAGATTTTGTGCTACATTATTTTGAAATAATCAAAGTAAAATACTTGTTTGATGCATCAAAACTAATTAAAGTTGAACTATTTATACTTACTTCCATAACATTATTGCCAAAGATAAATTTAAAAAACAAAGAGTTTGATTGTTTATAATACACATTAGGGCTGGGCGATGCAGCGATGCATCGCCAAAAACTGGTGTGCATCCTACATTGTTAAACCTGTTTAGAATTTTTCTCTAAACCAATGCATCGATACTGCTCCGATGTACTGACACCTCTTCAGGATTGGCTACTTTAATCTTTAAATTTTTCACAATTAGACCTTCATTTCTCCCAAAATATGTAAGAATTGCACATGTGTTCTTATTTACAGACGAATGATATGTTGCTGACCTAGTAAGTTTATCATATCGTCACTTACCAGAAAAAAAGCAAAAAATAAAAAATAGCAACAAAAAATGCAACATGTATTTTGGTGCTACAAGAAGTGGAATTCCTAGCACAGATGTCACACGGGTCGGTAACTTGTAGGATCCCCCCCCCCCCCAAAAAAAAACTTAGTAAATATTTTAAGTAAATATGAAATTTATATAATTTTTAGAAATAACTCGGTTCTATTTTTGTGGCATAACAAAAGTTTGGAAGACAAATAAACTGCAAATCCATTTTATGCAAAATTTGTCTTAGATGATATATGTAACCTGCCTCTCTACCTGCAATATTGGGCACTGTGTTTTTGTTAAATTTGTTGGATTAAATATAATTTAAGAGAAATTAGTGGACATTTTCAGAATTGAAGTATGTAAATTTTTTAATAAACTATGAAATCCTCTTTGAGTGTCACCCGGGGTGGTTTCCCTCTCATGCTACTGATTACAAGAAACCTTTTTTTAATTCAAAAATGTGAGCTTTTGAATGGAATGCATGACTTTGTGTCCATTTACTTACATTTTTTGCACTGAAAAAACAGGCTCATTGTAATCTCAAAACTTGTCTTCCATATTTTTCACTAACTTGCACTTTTAGCACTGCTTTGTAATGTAATGAATTTCTTTCTGGTGCTGAAATCTGTTAATTCGTATCTGGTATGAAGGTATGATACATATTTTTTATACCTTGTATATATTTTTTAAAACTTAAACAAGTTTAGTTTTTAAAAAAAGAAGAAAAAAACCCTTACATCGTGATGTAAGTTTGGCAATGCATTACGATGTAGAAATTCCTATATTGCCCAGCCCTAATACACATTATTTTTTGGGCAATAAGGAAATAAATTATTAGCCTAAGCAGCACTTTAGATTTGGTTGGTGCAGAGCTCACTGTGTAGCAGAGAGGCTCCCACAAAGTGACAGCGATTGGGACTTATATGATGGGGGGGGGGGCAAAAAGAAAGACAACTAAAAACCATGGGACTTTTAATTGAAGGCAAAAAAATGAAAAAAAAAAAGAGTAAAATTTCGTTAGGGCTGGTTTTGAGAGCAGTTAAGTGTAAACTGATGTAAATCTAGCAACTTCACGCACATTTTCCTTGAGATTTTGATAATTTATGTACATAATAACTTTCCCCGCAGAAGCACTTAGACATGAATAAGACTTTTATTATTTATCACAAAGTATTTTGAGGTGTCACAAACACTTGGTAATAACTTCATTTAGCAAGTATGGCTTGTTTAAGTAAAACAATTGATTTACTAATATCCAAATAATAAATACATAAACTAAAAGTTACTGCTTTTTCTAAATAATGTTTTGTAAACAGATATACAAAATAAAATAATTATGTTCTGAAAATTTTGGCATTTCTGTCTTTTTTTAAATATAATTTCTAGTTTTGGCTCCTAAATTGGAAAATAAATAGGTAAATTCACCGTAAAAAGGGAAGAGCCGGTTGCCCACCCCCCTCCCAAATCGCCTTTACTGCTCACACCTGTCATGATGTCATCACAGTCTTGACTTTTAAAACTACTGGTAAAATGAAAGAAGTTCTAAAGAAAAATATTAATTTTTTGGAAAGGGTTCAAAAGAGAGCTACGAGGTTAGCAAATGACCTTTCGAATTTAGATTATGATTAGAGGCTTACAATGCTTAATATGTATATTCTTGAGGAAAGGAGAGTAAAAAGGAACATGACCCAGTTATTTAATTTTATTAAAATGGAAGATGTTCATGGGTTGAATTTCTGCACAGATAACCAAAATCAGGGGGTCATTGTTTTAAGCTTTTCAAAACCCAAGATATTCTTGAAATCAGGAAAAATTACTACAGTAGACCCTCGTTTTACGTGGGTTTATTTTACGTCATTTCGATTATACGGGGTTTAAGATTTGACACTTTTATTTTATTTTACGCCGATCAGTTTTGGTTTTACGCGGATGTGGTAATGCAAACAGGTAATTTTCCCCTCTTTCAAAATCCAAACTCCTAAAGATTGCAGATTACATGTAACAAACTGCATTTTGGTGTGCTAATAATCGAGCTTAGGCTACTGAAGACATTTTATGCGATTGGTTCCAAAGCTTTTTCCAGAAGTAAAGTTATTAAACTCACACAGTTCAGAACTCACTGGAAGAGCTTTTAGAATTGACAAAGGAGGCATTTACCAATGAGGCTATCAACATCGGTGACACACAACCAAAAATGTTCACATTGAAAATTTTATTCCTGAACAAAAGAAATGATCTTTCTGATTTGTTAGCAAGGGCACCCATATGGGGGGGCGAGTGAGGGCTCAAGCCCCCCCCCCCCCTAGAAATTAGAACTTCATTACTTTTAGTATTTTTTTCTTTGCAAAAATGTAAAAACATTTCTTCTCCAGCCATTTATGAATAAGTTATTAAAAATGTCAAATTTTAATAACTCTAATCTGTACTGAAATCGGTTTCCATGGGAAAATATCCCACGAAACCATGGGGAAAATATCTGAGCCCCCCCCCCCTTATAATTTTGCATATGGGCACCCATGTTTATTACTGAAGGAATATTCTATCAGGGAAGCGATGCAAGTGATCATGGTTGCGTTAATGCTCCGCATAGAATTACAGAGAAAAATTCTAAATGACTGCCAAAAGACTATCATAGCCAGCTCCTCTGTATAAACAGAACACGAAATTATTTATGTTTTTTTATGCATGTTGTGCATAAAAATCAATATAAGTACACATTAAACTTATTATACAACTAGTCATCACTAGAATGAAGTATTTTTTTAATCTACGGAACCTAACCCCTATTTTAACACTACTATTAGGTCTCAATTTATGCGGTTTTGATTTACGTGGCATTTTCGTGTAACGTAACCCCCGTGTAAAATGAGGGTCTACTGTACTTTAACAGGGTTTGAGGCATTTGGAATAGTTTACCAGAAGCAGCTCTTACTTGCAATGGCATGAACAGTTTTAGGAGGGCTCTTGATCTTTACTGGGGATTGATAAATTGACTAGAACCAGCCTAGCTAGGCCCAGAGCCTGCTGTTGGCTGTCACTTTTGTATTTATGTTTGCAAGTAGAAGGAAATAAAGCTAGAAATATGAAGATTCATTCCAAATTGGAAAGGAAAATGAGGAAGATTTTGCATTTTGTGCAGAAGGGAGTAAGATAGGGTTAAAATACGGAAGGTTTGGCAGGTCTGCTATAACATTTTGAAAGATCCCTTACTTTTCAAAAAGTCCTCTGAAAATAAATAATGAGCATTATCTTATTTTTAAGCAAAAATGTAGATAGTTTTTATTTTTCCTGGTTACTTAAAATGTTCTCCATCAAATGAAGATGGTATTTTAAAAGCATGCCATACCTTTTCAGTGTGGTGGTACTCCTCTTCTGACAACAGGGGGCGTACGGATAATAAATACTTTTCCAGAGAAGGATGTAGAGGGGGTACAGGCAACCGCGGTAGAGACTGTTGATGAGCTTGAAATTTTTCATTCATTTTTACTGATGTAGCTCTAACAGAAGAACTACTAAACAAATGTCTGCTAAGAACTGTGTCAACTTGTTTCAACTGGAAAAGAATCATTATGAACAAAATTATTATTTCTTTTGTTAATTAACAGATTAGTTAAAAACTATCAATTAATATATCAGCATATGATGATTAATTTTAGCAGTTTAAACTCTGGCAGTGTACTAGCACTCTGGCAGTGTACTAATTTAGGTTTGTGCAGCAGCACAAACCTAAATTAGTACACTGCCAGAGACATAATAAATATGAATCTATAATGATGAGCATTCACATTCTGCATTAGAATTTTTCTTTTAAAGGTCACGGTTAATAGTTGTTTTATATGCAGCCTTTTTAGTCTTTGTAGGACAACATTTCTCAACCTCATTTAACCTAACTGGTAACATTTTGCAAACCAATAAGTTTTTTTTTAATATTATTTATTTTTAACTAAGAACTAAAGTTTTCTGCGTTAAAACAAACTTTAGGATGCGTATGGTTCTATCTACCGAAGAATTTACTTGGATACTTTGTTATTTTGTTAAGTTTGTCTCTGCCCACAGTTTCCAAGTGTGATTCTGTTTTACAGCAAGATAAGTAGATGAATTTTCTGCTTACAACATAAAGATGTAAACTGACTTAATGTTTTGCTGAAATGTCTGCCGTTTTTCTTATTTTAATTTCTTGATATTTAGCACTGAAATAAATTTTTTTTTTTTAATTAAGAAGCAAATTAAGCAAAATGGTGAAATGTTGGCAGTGGCATATTCCTAATAAAATCTTATACAATTAGGTATCTTTGTATAGATGTTCTATCAAGCCATATCAAAATTAGATGTATTCCTGACGAACAAATTCTTTATTATGAATCACTCCATATTATTAAGAATAAGAAATGTTTGCAAATTTTTAAATTATTTCAGCAGATCTTAACACTAAATTAATAGTTAAATAAAATAAAGCGCCTGCGAAGTTCAAACAGTTCACAAAAGACAAAATGCGGTTTTGATGACAATACAACTGAAAAACAGGCAAACGCTTATACTAGTGACACAAAAAATAATAGAACTAAAAGATGTTCTAGCATGCAATATTTGAACAGAGCACTATGTCGCGATCGAAATTCGTCGCGAAACAATAGTAAATACGACATCAACACGAAATTTAAAATGCACAAAAATGTAAGTTTACGCTCACAATTTAGCATTTGGGAATTGATTGAAAAACGTAACATTATTATTTTATTTAATGTTACACTTGAATATAGTTCCAATTTCTATGTTTGCTAACGATATTCCTAAATCCCAGCGCTATCTTCCTCTCTTTCCTGGTTCTGTGCTCACCGCCCTATTTCCTTAACCTCTAAAACGAGTTTCATTGTTTCGGATAGCAAATAAGGGACTTATAAAGAACAAACATGACGGCAAAAGAACATTATTTCTATTTTTTATTTTGCTACAGCGTTTGTAATGATAAAAAGAAATTGTAACAAAAGATGTGAATTTAATTCCTTAGAAAAATGCTGAATATTGATTGATTACCAGAGATTTTGAAAACCGAAAAATCATTGTGGAATCGGGTTTCTTCTTTCCTACAGTGATAAAAACTAGCTTCAATTTTATTAATTAAATGTATTTAAATCCAAACAAATATCTTCTTATTGTTTGTTTACTTTCTGCAACTCATTTCGTTGCCAAATTTGAATACTTAACTTATTAGTAATTTTACTCATGGGCTACGTTCGTCATTCTTGACCGGTAGCTACCGGTGCCTATCAACTTCTAGCTTTTAACCCTTGCGTTCGACTAGAGTCCCTATATGAAAACGTACGTTCGACGAACCTCACCGATCTACCGGTGGGTAACCGGTTACTAACCGCAGTGTTCTATGTTCAATCGGTTACCTCATAGGTTACCATTCTAAGCAGTTGATTGGTTGATTGGAGCACTTGATCATTAGCTGTCACGTGACTCGGATCGGAAAAATATTCGCGAATCGGTAAGATTTTTATTAATCTATTTTTAAAAGAATTCGGAACTCCAGCGCTCGAATACGCTACCTTGCGGTGATTTACAAAACTGCCGATGGAACTAAAACATTGCCACGTTTTAGTTCCATGTGTGTCTGTTGACGTAAACACAGGCAGTTTGTTCTGAGTATTTATTAACGCAATCGATGTGTCTTAGTTTGCTTTCAGCTACAGAAATTAATTCGTCCCCTAAGAGTATTCTCGAGCTTCTCAAAATAATGTTAGTTTTCCTTATTTCTTTCAAAAAAGTATTAAATGGTGGAAGCGTAAACAAGAAAACTCTGGATTAACAAAATTGGATAACGTTATACCAGGTAAAATTTTTTATTTTATGAATTTGTAAGAATATGAGTTTTCTTTAATCTTAAATTAATTTAACTAATCATATTTTACAGCAGCATTTAGTTTGAATGGACAGTATGCAAAATATTTTCTTGGATTTATTATCGTAGAACAAAATGAAAAATGTTTAACCTAGAAAGAATTTACTTTATTCCTTTTATTCTCAGCTGAAAGGTTTCACCAAATTTGTTTAGGGTTATAATTTTGGTATTGTGCGAGCAAAGTAGCCTTGGCGAGATTTCGCGTTTTTAGTTAAACCATTTTTAATTTTTATCATGAGTGGAATAAAATGGTAGTAAGATTACAGAATTCGATAAGTGAAAAGAAATAATGGTCAATCAACTGAAAAGAAAACTACCACCATATATCCGTGAGAATTTTGTTGATGATTTGCATAACATGACACAATTAAATCGTAACTCAGAAATTAGAAAAATCGAAACAGAAATTTTTTAAATGAACCGATTCGGGAATTTGAGAGAAATAACTCAGCTACAAATGGAAAAAAAAAAATAAGCGCTAGCCAAGCAAGGCAAAGAAGTATCATCTTCTTTCGATAATAATTTGTAATGTCATATTGAATTTTCTAGCATTAATTGTTGTTCTTGTCAGGCCACAATTATTATTTAGTTTTATCAAGAATTGATAAATATCGAATTCAACATCATGGAAATAGCTGCTAAGAACTACGAACTACGTAGTTTGCATTAATCTTTGACGTTCAGTAATAATGCTTCTTGAATTCTCATTTCTTTCTACGTGGGCCAGAATATCCACAAGACTTTGAAAATTAATTTAAAAAGAATAAAGCGAAAAAATCATACGTACGAACAAAAATCACAACACTTTTAGCATTTTCTTCGTTACCATGTGCGTTTGTTTTAGTTTTCAATTCCGCCATTAGACAGTGACTTCAGTGCCCCCTACAGTTCGTTGGAGTTGCGAATAAAAAAAGAAAGAGCAATTCGGAACTCCAGCGCTCGAATACGCTACCTGGCGGTGATTTACAAAACTGCAAATGAAACTAAAACATTGCCACGTTGCGTTCCACGTGTGTCTGTTGACGTAAACACAGGCAGTTTGTTCTGAGTATTTATTAACGCAATCAATGTGTCTTAGTTTGCTTTCAGCTACAGAAATTAATTCGTCCCTTAGTAATATTCTCGATCTTCTCAAAATAATGTTATTTTTCATTATTTCCTCAATAATTATGGTGAAAGCGTAAATTCTGGATTAACAAACTTGGATAACGTTATACAAGGTAAAAAATTTTATTGTTTTGTATGAATTTGTAAGAATATGGGTTTTTTTTTAAATCTTAAATTAATTAAACTTACCATATTTTACAGCAGCATTTAGTTGGAATGGACAGTATGCAAAATATTTTCTTGAATATACTATCGTAGAACAAAATGAATAACCGAGAAAGAATTTACTTTATTCCCTTTATTCTCAGCTGAAAGGTTTCGCCAAATTTGTTTAGGGTTATAGTTTTAGTATAGTGAGAGCAAAGTAGCCTTGGCGAGATTTCGCGTTTTTAGTTAAACCATTTTTAATTTTTATCATGAGTGGAATAAAATGGTAGTAAGATTACAGAATTCGATAAGTGAAAAGAAATAATGGTCAATCAATTGAAAAGAAAACTACCACCATATATCCGTGAGAATTTTGTTGATGATTTGCATAACATGACACAATTGAATCGTAACTCAGAAATTAGAAAAATCGAAACAGAAAATTTTTAAATTAACCGATTCGGGAATTCGAGAGAAATAACTCAGCTACAAATGGAAAACAAAAAGCGCTAGCCAAGCAAGGCAAAGAAGTATCATCTTCTTTCGATAATAATTTGTAATGTCATATTAAATTTTCTAGCATTTATTGTTGTTCTTGTAAGGCCACAATTATTATTTAGTTTTATCAAGAATTGATAAATATCGAATTCAACATCATGGAAATAGCTGCTTAGAACTACGAACTACGTAGTTTGCATTAATCTTTGACGTTTAGTAATTCTTCTTGAATTCTCATTTCTTTCTATGTGGGCCAGAATATCCACAAGACTTTGAAAATTAATTTAAAAAGAATAAAGCGAAAAAATCATACGTACGAACAAAAATCACAACACTTTTAGCATTTTCTTCGTTACCATGTGCGTTTGTTTTAGTTTTTAAGTCCGCCATTAGACAGTGACTTCAGTGCCCCCTATAGTTCGTTGGAGTTGCGAATTAAGAAAGAAGTAATTTATTCACTAGAAATGATATTTAAATGTAAAGAACAATTACTGCAATTATGCGTAGTTAAGTAAACCTTAAAGGAAAAAAACTATAAAAAGCAATTAAAAAATCAATATTAAAATTGTCATAAAAGTTATTATTTCATTCATTTTTTAAAAATAATTAGAGTATGTATGATACATTTTTATATATTTTAATAAGCATTTTTGTTCAAATTATCGTGGACAGGTCTTTGAGCAAGGGCGGACTGGTCCGCCGGCCGATGCGCCCTTCCGCCTGTGCGCCCACTGTGTGCCTCTTCGTTTTGTAGGGTTTTTTTTAATTAGATTTTTTTTTAATTAATTTATTTATTTTTGCGCCCTCAAATTTGTGTAACTTTGTTTCTTTTTTTTTTTTTTCTTTCTTTCATTATTTACGCTCTTAAACCTGTGCATCTTCGTTTTTTTACGCCTTCGAACCGGTGCGTCTTCTGCGCCATCATTTTTTTTTTTTTTTTGAGCAATCACGTTTGCTTGTTGCTTTCATTTGACTGTTCTGATGTGCTATCATTTTATTTTCCCACCAGCACCCTCTGCAGCACCACCGTCGACCGGCCGCCTCAAGATGCTGCTCCTATAGCAAAAACAGTCTCCAGGTCCATGGAGACTGTTTTTGCTATAGGAGCATTCATATCCTACACTTACACGTATACATACACACACACAGTGGCGGATCCACGGGGGGGGGGGCTAAGGGGGCTACAGCCCCCCCCTCATGAGGTCTGCACTTACACTAGATAAAATCGAAATTTCAGAGATTTTTAGTACTGCAATATTGTTACATGTTTAAATTTGTATTATATTTAAATAAATATAGAAGCACTATCAGTAGCGGATCCACGGGGGGGGGGGGGGTAAAGGGGCTATAGTCCCCCCCCCATGAGGTCTGAACTTACACTAGATAAAATCGAAATTTCAGAGATTTTTAATACTGCGATATTGTAACATGTTTAATTTTGTATTATATTTAAATAAATATAGAAGCACTATATAGAGCCGCGTATACATGGGGGAGGGGAGAGGGCATAAGGGACTATAGCTTCTTCTCTCATTTCGTCAAAACTTACGACAGATTGAATTGTGATCTGCAATGGCACGGAACGGCTCAGAGGGAATAATTTCATTCTGCGATCTCTTACTAAACTACAAAAATCTTTCATTTGTTGCTAGACAAAGTTAAAGTTCAGTAGAGATTAAAAATCTGGCATAATTTTAAGTATTGAATTAAACAGCTAAATAGTTTCAATTATGTAAGGATTAGGAAATAAGTATTTTACTCATGATAAACACCTATTTGTTACACATCTATAATTTTGGATAAGAATTATACCTAAAATGCATGAATTTTGACAGTAAATTAAACAGCATACTGATTTCTGACACTAATATGAAAATTAATAAATGTTCATTTTTGGCACAACCGGGAAGGCTAATAGGGAGAATATTCAACAAGAAGAAAAGATATGATGGTTGAAGGGAAGGGGACTTAACAGGAAGAACCTTTACAGAGTTAATTTTCGAAAAAAATATTTTGCCGGGAAATTGAACAGTTAAAGGGCTATTCCATGGAAAACGATAATTTTTTCCCGCACGTGACGCTTCCTATATTTTATAAAAAATAATAATTTAAAAGGATAATTAACAAAATTTTGTTGCTTAAGACATCACAAATGCATGTGTGACTTCTTTAGCCAAAACTTTCTTCAAAAATTATTTATTTTTTATGAAATACAGAAACTGTCACGTGCGGGACAAAATGACCATTTTCAATGGAATAGGCATAGACATATTTTTTTTTTCAATGGTTTAAATAATTATTTCTAAACTTATGAGATATGTTTCTTTTACATTAGAACCATAGCTTTCAAAATCTGCAATTTTTTTTGTCATTGCTGTATTAATAGAGCAAAAATATTAGCTTATCCACAAGCAAGTTACCAGAGGTTGACTTTAGATGTCCCGCACGTGACGCATGTGAATAAATTTTAATTTAAATAACAAAATTGTTTCAGAAGTATCTTTGTATCAAATTTAAAGATTAAAAAAATTGCTTACCCCAGTTTCATTAAAATATTAAGAGATATGACGAAATGTTAATGAAATTTAAGCGTATTTTTGTCCCACATGTGACGGAGGTATGGCTCTAAATGGTTTCAACTATGCAACAGGAAAAGAAAATAAATGTCAGAATGAAGTCATTTGATGCTCAACTACACAGGAGACAGAAGGAATCCTTACTTAAGACTTGATATCTGAAAGAAAGTTAATTTTGGCAGAAAATTAAATTTGCTGCTAAATATTCCTTATTGTTCAAGGAACAAAAATGCTTTACAGTACAATTTTCAATAGCGTTCATTAGAAACACATCTTTGCTAACAGGAGGAATCTGCCCTTAAGAATAGATGACAGGAATAAATTTAATTCTGGCAGTAATTAAATTAATTATACATCAAAATGGTTTTACTAAATGAAGGAAATTAAACAATTTACTCACGATAACAGATTTCTAGTTGACGCAGATTTACACACGCTAAAGGCTGACAGGAACAATTCTGACAAAAGTCAACACGTCTGAGAAAAATGATTGTTAATTTTGGATAATTAAGCAACTCAGTAGCTTTAATTATGCAAGGAAAAGGAAACATCTAAATGTTTCACAAAGGATAAACGTTTAATGATGTGAATACATGCACGCTTACAGGAAGAATCCTTAAGGACGTCTTAAAGAAATGTACGTTAATTTAGGCGGGAAATTAAAAGAAGCCTAATAGTTTCGATTATCCAAGGGGGGGGGGGAAGCAAAAATCTCAAGCACACGAGAAACGTTTATTTAATGCACATCTATGCAAGCTAACGTCTAACAACAATTTCCCATATTATATTAGATATCTGAAAGACGTCTAATTATGGCATTAATAAATATAAATTTTGTCCGGATTGAAAGTACAGATGCACAGAATGATAATCTAGAAACAAACCTAAGGCCTAGCCATAATAAATCTTAATACATGCTTTTAATTTCATAACCGTTGTACTGTCCAATTACAGATTGCATGGAATTTTCAAACGTCCAGATCAACGAATCTATATGTGAATAAGGGGGAAAAGTAAAAATTTGAAGCGCGTATTCCGCTCATTTGAATGAGACTCTTGCTTCTGCAAAAGCTGACAACGGTAAAAAAATAATAAATTTATCCATTTCCGGCTGTAAAACGGTGTTTGTCATTCCATACAATCCGTGGTCAGACACCAAGCATAAATAAAGGAACATGCTCTCTTTTCAAAATAAAAAAAACAAAAAGATACAACTTAATATAGTCACATCCAAGAAATTGTTTCACTTACTTTCATGCATATTTAATTGTAAAAATCTCATCATAATAAATACATTTACACATTACTCATCACTACATTCTTCAAGCCTACACTTACACGTATACATACACACACACAGTGGCGGATCCACGGGGGGGGGGGCTAAGGGGGCTATAGCCCCCCCCCCATGAGGTCTGAACTTACACTAGATAAAATCGAAATTTCAGAGATTTTTAGTATTGCAATATTGTTACATGTTTAAGTTTGTATTATATTTAAATAAATATAGAAGCACTATCAGTAGCGGATCCACGGGGGGGGGGGTAAAGGGGCTATAGTCCCCCCCTTATGAGGTCTGAACTTACACTAGATAAAATCGAAATTTCAGAGATTTTTAATACTGCGATATTGTAACATGTTTAAGTTTGTATTATATTTAAATAAATATAGAAGCACTATATAGAGCGGCGTATACATGCAGGGCCGGACTAATACTCCGTCAGTCCGTGCCCCGGCACGGAGTAAAGATTTTTGAGGGGCGCAAAATTACCGAATCAAAATGTGAAAAATATTTGCAACTGAGCTGCTGAAAAAAAAAACTAAGTTCTCTGGAAAAAATACTGGCACCATCTACAAATGAAGAGGGCGCATCGCGATATCCCTTTATCTATTCTATAACCGTAGTCTGCACAAGTTTGAAGTAAAAGGTGTTAGTTCTTTTATACTAATTACAGAGACTTTAAAATCATTTTGTCATAAGTAGGATCAACACCAGCAGGGGCGCCTTGAACTTAAATTTTTAAGAGGAGAGAACTTTTCTGCCGAACGGAGCTCTAAACTTTGCAGAATGATAAATTATGGATATTCACACATGTGCTTACATCTTTAGTAAATAATTACATTTAGGCATTTTATTATTTCAACTAGTGGTACCCGCACGGCTTTGCCTGTAATAGAAAAATTAAAAGGTATTTTGGTTTGCCTGTATATTTACAAATAATGTATGGTGAATTTTCTCGCCACTTGGCTTGCACCCATGTTACGGTTCCACGTTATGATTTAGTATCTCGCCAATTGGCTTGTGTCCATGTTACGGTTCCACGTTATGATAATTTCGAAATTTACTCGTCTATCTTATGATATTTTTGTTCTTAAAATTGGAATAGAAAAAGACCACATCGAATTTTCGAAAAATCGCTTTGAGGTGCACACCTCCATGCTACAAACTAACTTTGTGCCAAATTTCATGAAAATCGGCCGAATGGTCTAGGCGCTTTGCGCGTCACAGAGATCCAGACATCCTCCGGATATCCAGACAGAGAGACTTTCAGCTTTATTATTAGTAAAGATTATGTCTCCAAATTTTCAGAATCATCAGGCAAAATGTCCCGAATTATGAAGTTTTTGGAAGATTACAGTGACTTCCCATCGGAAAACAAAATTTCGCGGTTTTTTTTTTTGCAAACAGAAGCGAAAATTGAAAAATCCGACGTAAAAAGATTTTTTTACAAGGTTTAAATATTTTTATTATGACGGGGTTGCGAAAATTAAAGCCTCGCGAAAAAAATGCTCTTACAGTATTCAGTGCAATTTGGAAACTCATGGCACGCTTTAGACTAAAAAATGTATAAATTTATAAATAAACAAGAGAGCGTCTAGGGTGCTGATGTTTTTCTGTTTCTGTTTTTTTTGCTTTCATTTTTTTCTTACCATGAAAATCTCAAAGCTGAATGCTGAAAAATGTATATGCCGTTAAAATATGGTTCAAACAGATAAATCAAAGTAGAGAGTTAGAGAGAAGTGAGATTTAAACGATTGATATGAAAAGTCGCACCAGAAGTTGTTAAATGGTTGAAGGGAAAAAACGAAGGTTAAAACAAGAACTCTGCAGGAGATTAATGAGACACGATATTTAAAATGAAACATAGTAGAAAAATGACCATAGTTATCACACAAAAGTCAAAAATAAAATAAAATAATAAATAAATAAAAACACCTCCGTCCAAATCAATAAAATATACTTCTGGGGCTGTAAGCGTTTGAATTCAAACATGTTAAAATGTAAGGTAATGGTGAAAATTAAAAGTTTTAATATTTCCGGTTTTAGGACTGTATTCTGAAAGAGTTCCCAGGGTTAGGTGAAATCCTAGAACCCTAAAACCTGATCCCTATAACATCATCAAAGATTGTCTAAAGTTGTTTTCGAAACTTTAATTTTGAAAAATTTCCGAGGAAGTCTCCACAAATCTTACCCTTTACCCTAACGTCATCAAAGATTGCTTACAATTTGCGTAATTATAATTTCAATTTTGAAAAGTTTTCGCGGAAGTTTTTGCAACCTTCCCTTTCCACCTTTAAAGGTCGACTTTTGTTTAAACGATTTCAATTTCGAAAAATTCCGAGGGGAGAGGCACTAAATTCTCCTCATCCTAACATCCCGAAGATCGTCTAAAACTGCGATTTTGGAAATTAAAACTTCTGACAATTTACTAATGAAGATTTCTCCCATTCCTTCTCTTACAATTACTTACAATTACGTATTTTGGACGAAAAATTGTATGGGGGATGATCCCAGATCCCATTCCGTTCCCTTACTTTAACAAGTGTTGCCTGCCGACCGAGTGGTGTAATGGTTAGGCGTTGGCATCTTACGTCTGAAGACAAAGGTTCAAACCTGGCTTTAATCGATGGATTTTCAAGATGAATAAAATAGACAGCGCCCGGGTCGTATGATTTTGCGGCATGTGAAAGATCCTTCGATTATTCGTTTGGCTTGAAGTACTCTCGGGAAAATTAAATTCCCAGCTCAGTTTCGCATTGTAAGAGCCCAGGTACCTCCATCTGATACGGATGCTACATCGGGAGATCGCACTAGGTCTACAAAAGTCAAAGCCTCTAACACAGTCTCATTAGAAATAAATAAAAAAAGACAAAGATTGCTAACAACTGCATTTTTTTTTTTTTTTTTTTGGAAAATTTTCCTCTCTAGACGCTTTGACAACCTTTTCTTCCCTTCTCTTTTTCAAATTTTGTGTACAGAATTAAAATTTTGAATCGTTTAAAATTTTTTTTTGAGCCTCAAGTTCGAAAAATTCCAAACTAAGGTCCCCTTAACATTCCTTCTCTTCCATCATCAAAGATTGTCTAAAATAGCGTTTTCAGAGCTACTATTCAGAAAACTTTCCAGGGTGTAACCCCTAGACCCCCTATTTAGGCGCAAAATTTACCCATGACGCAATGTTCACATTGCTTTTTTTTTTTTTTTTTTTTTTTTGAGCAATCACGAATTGCTTATTGTTTTCACTTGACCGTTGAACGACGTCCCGTCCCTTGATTTTATTTTTCTATTATAATGCAGGCGTCCACATGCCTCGGAATCGAATTATTTAGAAACGACCGTCGATTGTACACAATCTTTTTTTCGCGAAAAAAGTATTCAGCACACAACATTCAGCACATAACAACCAGCCCCTGGCATTCATTTGAATTTTAAAGTCTTAAATTCTAATTTTTGTGGCAATAAGAGCCATTAGTAGAACCCAAGGAGTAGAGTCCTATCGCAATTCGTGATCGCAGAAAACATAATCTGATTTCAAAATCTCAAAATTCAAACTGTTTTATTTATTTATTTGCACATAGAAAAAGGATTAGTAATATGCATGTAACACATAAGCATAATTCTACTAATTCTAGATTCCACATAGATAACACAGGCCCGGATTTCTATTCCCGGGTGGAGCATGGCTGAACTCAGCCGTTCATCCCTTCAGTGGGTCGATAAAATGAGTACCAAGTGCACTTGGGAACCAAACACTGGGGGTTCCGCGTTAGGCTGACCACCTAACCGGGTCGTATGCCTTGCAACCCAGAGTCCCTGGTCAGGAAAACTGAGTTGGGCACAGTAGGCCTCGGCCCTCATGGACTGTCGTGCCGCAGGGTTTGGCTTTTTTACTCCCACTTAAGCCACAGACGTTAGATCTACTCTCTCTCTCTCTCAGATCGCTGTCTTATGAATGGAGAATTTGAAATCACCAGAATCAAATCTCTGTCAACCGATTTGAAAATTGTTATTTACAATTTACATTAATTGCCAAGTTACTTTGAATTTTATGTGTTTGCCAAAAAATGTAAAAAAGATCATGTGTTTTTTTCATTTGTTGGGGGGGAGGGGGGGCTCTTTATACATGCAGTTCAAAAGGGGCGCAATTTTTCCCTTTTGCACGGAGTGGTTCAAAAGCTAAATCCGGCCCTGATACATGGGGGAGGGGAGAGGGCATAAGGGACTATAGCTTCTTCTCTCATTTCGTCAAAACTTACGACAGATTAAATTGTGATCTGCAATGGCACGGAACGGCTCAGAGGGAATAATTTCATTCTGCGATCGAGGTATTTTTTAATCTGAAAGTTAGCCGTAATATATTTTACATTATTCCAAGGCTAAGGGAGCTATAGCCCCCCCCCCTCCTCTCCCATAAGGTCAAAATTTACACTAGATAAAACCGAAATTTCGAAGATTTTAAATACGTCAATACTTCTGCGAATTACAAACATGCATTATATTTTATTAAATATGTACACTATATACGGTGGTTTATTAATGGCGAGTTTGGGGTGGGAGGGGGGGTAGTAAGGGGACTGTGACCCCTTCTCCCATTTGGCTAAAACTTACAACAGATTACAATGCGATTTGTAATTTCATGGAAAGTCTTCGAGACAATAACTTTGTTCTGCTATCGAGGTTTTTAATCTGAAGTTATTACTTTCCAATTAACGCCGTCAGTGGCGAATCTATGAGGGGGGGCGGGCAAGGGAGTATAGTACGCCCCCTACCTCCATGAGGTCAAAACTTATACTAGATAAAACTGAAATTTTATATTTTTTAATACTGCACTACTTATGGATATTTTATGTTTGTATTATATTAAATTAAATTTATACATTTCACTGGCGGATCTATGCGGGGGGGGGGGGACTAAGGGGGTCTATAGTATCCCCTTGAGGTCAGAACTTACACTCGATAAAATTTCAGTTTTAGATATTTTTAATACTGCAATATTTTTACTAAGTTTGTAATATTTCATAAAATTTATACAGCTTCAATGGTGGATCTGTAGAGCAGTGGGGAGGAGGGGGAGGTGCTAAGGATATTATAGCAACCCTTACCATTTGGTTAAAAATTACATTCATAGAAAATGAAATTTCAGCGATTTTCATTACTGCACCACTTTTGTAAATTTAAGCTAGTGTAACGGATTCGGTGCGACTTCCACTTTCTTGAAATGAAGACACAGTTCTTGATAAAAACACAGGAAATTTATTTACACTATGTACAGGAAAGATCTTCAACAACTGCTAAATTATTCATAAGCAATTAAGCAATTATCACACAACACCGTAAACTCAACGTTTACACACGTATTTACTTCCAAATACGAAAACAACACAGCGAAAATGCCTCGCAATAAACAGAGCAAAAATGCACTCAGTTCGAAATCTCAATCGAAACTCAACTGTTTATCCATCGCTAACGGCTTAAATACACCGAAAAGAAATTTCTCAAATATTCCACACGCTTCTGTAAAGTAGTAGACCGTTATCAATGAAAAGAAAGAAAATAGGGGTCGTATATTTTAGCCATATGAAAAAGGGGTTGTATATTCATTACGGGAAACTATTTACAGGTTACGTTCCTACAATAATTACTATTTACAGAATTTGTAACATTGCCCCCTTCCCAAGGACTGCACGTCCCGGGCAGTACAATCCCCAGAAAGGGTGCGAAACCTCTATCACAAGTTTACAAATGTACACATTAATTAATAACTAACAGATACAGAAAACACAATAATAACAAGAAATATTACTAAACATTAAAATCAAAAATTATCTACAACTTTTATGTTATCAACCATGGTTGTTTACGTAATACTCATGAACTATGGCCATAGTATGGGGCTAACCGATCATAATGTACAACCCTAGGTTTTGCATTAGGTGATTTTTGGATCCTCACTACGACGTCATTTAGTCGGTTAACGACTTTGTAGGGTCTATCCCAATTCGACTGTAATTTGGGTGAAAGACCTTTCCGTCGGATGGGATTCCATAACCAAACCTTGTCGCCTTCGTTGAATTCATGTCCAGTAGACCTTGTGTCGTATCGGGTATTCATCTTCTCCGCCGCGATGTTGATTCGCTCTCGTGCGAAGTTATGAACGTCTTCCAACCGGGCCTGGAGATCCTGGATGTACTCCTCAGGCGATGCAGGCGCATCCGGAGGACGACCGAAGACGAGATCACAAGGTAGCCGAAGCTCTCGTCCGAAGAGCATCTGAGATGGGGCATATCCGGTAGTCTCGTGGACAGCACTGCGGTAGGCCAGCAGGAACAAAGGTAGCTTCTTGTCCCAATCCTGTTGATTTCTGGATACCATAAGTGAGAGATTGTTCAGGATTGTGCGGTTAAATCTCTCCACCATGCCGTCCGATTGTGGGTGTAGTGGTGTTGTCCTAGTTTTCTCAATTCCGAAAATTTGACATAGGCCCTTAAAAACAGCAGAGATGAAATTCCTCCCTTGGTCGGAATGAATCTGCAAAGGTGTTCTATATCTCGAGATCCAATGTTGGACTAGAGTCTCTGCTACGGTGGGAGCTTCTTGATCTGGAATGGGATACGCTTCGGGCCATTTCGTGAAATAGTCGATGGAAACAAGAACGTATTTGTTCCCATCAGCAGTTCTTGGTAGAGGACCCAGGATGTCGATCCCAATTCGTTCGAAAGGAGCTCCAACGTTGTACAGATGTAGCTTCCCTCTGCTTCTCTTCTTCGGTCCTTTACGAGCAGCACAGGCGTCACAAGAATGGCACCACTTCTCCACGTCATCCTTCGCCTTGCTCCAGAAGAAGCGCTCCCGAACTTTATTGAGGGTTTTCAAGACACCAAAATGTCCTCCAGTCGCACTACTATGTATTTCTTTCAGAACATCTGAAATCCTTGATCGGGGAAGTAGTAACTGCCACCTAGATGTTTTGCCGTCGTCAGATTCCCATTTCCGGTGTAGCACGCCGTTCCGTAAATGGAGTGAGTTCCATAAAGCCCAGTATCTTTTTGTTGCAGGACTGAAGATAGAAACGTCCTGCCAGCTAGGGCGTCGACTGTCACTTTCCATGAACTCCAAAATTGGTTTTATGTCGGGGTCTTCAAGTTGATCTTTTCGAACTTGGTCATCACTCCATGGATCAGGTTCTGATGATGTTGGAGTCACTGTCACCTGAAAGGCGGTAGCGCTAGTCGTTCCATACTGTTTCTCGATTTGGGAACAATAGTGGCAGTTCTCAGGACAAGGTCTCCTTGATAAAGCGTCAGCATTACCGTGAGATAACCCTTTTCGATGCTTGATCTCCATGTCATATTCCTGGAGCCGCTGTATCCATCTGGCTATCTGGCCTTCCGGATTTTTGAAGTTCAAAAGCCAAGTTAATGAGGCATGATCTGTCCGAAGCAGAAATTTTCGGCCGTAGAGGTAATGATGGAAGTGTTCTACAGCTTTCACTATGGCCAGTAACTCCTTTCTGGTGACGCAGTAATTCCGCTCCGACTTTGATAAGCATTTGCTCCAGTAAGCGATGACATGTTCATTTCCGTCAATTTCTTGGGATAAAACAGCTCCGATGCCCTCGTTGCTCGCATCAGTGTCCAGGATGAAGGATTTTTCAGGCTGAGGATAGGCGAGGATAGGCGTTGATGTTAAAGCCTCCTTCAGTCGTAGAAATACATCTTCGCATTCTTTGGACCATTCAAACTTTTGCTTGCTCTCCGTCAGCTTATGCAAAGGTCGTGCAATGTTGGAAAAACCCTTCACAAACTTCCTGTAGTACGTGCAGAGCCCCAGGAAACTTCGCAGCTGATGGATGTTTTCGGGACGACTCCAACTCTTGACCGCGGATACCTTTTCCGGATCGGTTTGTACACCCTCAGAAGAGATGATGTGACCAAGGTAGTTCACTTCCCGGCGGAACAAATTACATTTGGACGGGCTTAACTTCAGATTGGCTTCCTTAAGCTTTTGCAGCACCTTCCTAAGATTTGCCAGATGTTCTTCGAAGCTGCGTCCCACGATGATGATATCGTCTAAGTAGACCAGACAGGATTCGTAAGAGAGTCCTCTTAACACTGTCTCCATAAGACGCTCGAACGTAGCTGGTGCATTGCAGAGGCCGAAGGGCATCACTTTAAACTGCCATAAGCCTTGTCCAGTTGTAAACGCTGTCTTCTCTCGATCCTCAGGGTGTATCTCAACCTGCCAGTAGCCGCTCTTCAAGTCCAGGGTCGAAAACCACTTGCGTCCGGAAAGAGTGTCCAAGGTATCGTCTATCCGTGGAAGAGGGTAACTGTCTTTCTTGGTGATTTCATTCAGTCGTCGGTAATCGACACAAAATCTGGTGGAGCCATCTTTCTTTCGGACCAAGACGATGGGAGAGGCCCAAGGACTGGATGACGGTTCGATTACATCATTCTCCTTCATCTCTTTCAGGAGGGTTTCGACCTCTTCCTTCTTAGCGAACGGTAGTCGTCTTGGATGCTGTTTAATAGGGGGGTGTTCTCCAGTGTAAATCCTATGCTGCGTTAAATTCGTACGGCCAACATCCTCCGATGTAGATGAAAACAGATGTTTGAAGTCGTCCACCAATTGTTCCGCAGCAGTTCTTTGATCCTTCGATAAGGGTGCACTACCAATTAACTTCGACGTCAAGGACTCAGAAGACACAGTTTTGGGGGAATTGATTCTTCTAATGATGCAGTTTACTGGAGTACAAGTTGCCAACACTTCACCTTTTCGGATATTCCTTGGCCTTTCACTCACGTTGGCGACTCTCACAGGAATTACATCCTTAGAAAGGTCCACAAGCGTAGATGCTACCAGTACTCCTTTTAGGCTATTGCTTAGGTTAGGGTATTCAATGAGTCCAAATCGAAAACTATTGCTTTCTTCAAGGGAGCCAGGTATTAATGATTCTGACCTTGAGGGAATCGATAAATCTGTTTGAGCTATTATTTGATGAGCGGATTTTACATCACTCTCTGCAGGGAAAACGGCTATGTCTTCTCTCATCGAGTGCAGCTCATTAGTCTTGAAGTCGAGAGTGAAGTCATATTTCTTCAAAAAGTCCAATCCGAGAATGAAGGGGTCCGTGATATTAGCGACGAATGCCGTATGATGGTAGGTGGCATTCCCAAACACAATTTCCAAGTCCACTTTACCGTCAATCTCAATTTTGTCACCTGTCACAGTCTGGAGACTTACGCGTGGCGATGTCCACAGCAGTTTCAATCCAAATTCACGAGCCACATCTGTCCTAATGATTGTCACATTGGCTCCAGTGTTGTTCTATTTCTAAGCAATATTATATTACAAATTTACAAAAAAAAAACCTTGCGTTGTGTTTCCATTATTAAAAAAAAACAAACAGGTTCATCAAGATGAGGGAATCCATCAAACATTTATTTTTTTCATCTTGCATTGATTTTTAATAAAAAAAAAGGAAGTCAAAGAAGTCTCAACCCTACACAAATTTTACAAAGGGGGTATATAAATCATGATTCAAGTCTATGGCAGTTCTGTCATTTTTTCTTGATATTAATAATTATGACATACCTTATGAGGAAGGTTCAGCTTGGGTAAGGAGGCAACTTGGTAGGTTACTCCAGAATACTTTCCTGTGTGACTTTCCACACAATGGCCACCCTAGCTCCACGTTCCACTCTGTAATCTGCCTGCATCAGGATAATTCCATTTCAAGGGGGCCTTTCTAGTTCTTATTCAACCTTCTTATCTCATGTATATGCTAGCCTCTACCACATTTTTCTTGGTAGGACACTTCCATTTCTCAAATCTTGGGATTTTTATCACACTCTCCACATGGCTGCCTCATTTTTCCTTTTTTCCTTCTTCCAGCCTCTATCTCACCTTGTCTTTTTTCTTTTCCTCCTCCTGTTGCCAAACCACCTAGGAATAAACCCCTTTCCAAAAATCTCACCCCCATATTACCAAGTGCAGAGTTGAGTTGAAGTTGAAGAGAGTGGATGGGGAAAGATATGTTAGAATTTGACATCAGTAAATATCACAAGTTGTATAGCAAAATATAATTTTAAGAACAATTTCCAACAGCACAAAATAATTTAAGACTTAAAAGAGGTCAAATAATACTCTAATTTCTAAATTTTCAAATGATTCAGTGTTATAGCTAACTGTAGCTGTCAATTCACTGTTTACCTATAGTAGCTACCTGAGACATACCAACATATCTTCCCCCACAGAAAGAAAAAAAAATAACATTTTTTTTTTTTTAAACAGATGTGCCAGTCTTTCATTGTGCAAAAATTTGAATGCGCGTAAAGATAATTAGTACTAAATTCGACACAGAATCTTTTCCCCATTGAATACACAATCCCAAAAAACAAAAACAGATAACCAAATTTAACCGCGGAAGTATCAAACACAAATGTAAGCACATACCCAGGATTCCAAACAAGCTAAACACCAGCCCAACATGGAACACCAAGCATGTATTCACACTGTGGTTAACACCACAAAGTGTAAATCGGGGCCCCATGATAAACACCGTTGCGGAACTTAATTAAACACGTTATGTCAAAATGGAATACGTTTGCGAGAAAATATAACCTGCTACGAAAAAAGGAAAACACAAGAAGGATGGCACAAATGTGGCATTGATTTGAAATAGTATAACCAGTGGCAAAAGTGACCAACAAACATTTTAAATGTTAAGTAATAACCTCATATGACAATTATGTACAGCATGGTCACATATTTCTATTTTGTGAACACAACAATTTATAAGATGCACTTCTATTACTCTGAGCTTTGTTGAAATACACAAAAATATCATCAGCCAGAACCAATTTCCAAAATTACCAAACAAGCACATATACATACAAATACACAATATCATAAGGATAAACACTAAGGGTTTACATAGTAAGATGAATAATACACATGGATTACCAAATAGAATACAACATAATTCTTGAATAAACAGAGAAACTATACAATTAGGACAGTTCAAGAGTGTGCAACGAATCCTTGATTGTTTCGCTGCCTCAAATTGTATCGCGTGTTACGTACTTGCGATATGTCATTGTCGGAAGAGGTTGATACCTCTACATTTGCTCCTACATTTAGGTCATCGTCTATTTGACTTTCACCAGTTTGAGAGTTTGTAACAGTCTGCGATGAAGGTAGAGCACAGTTATCATTTGACCAAATTGGGTGAAAAAGATCTACAGAAGGTTGAGCTTGTACAGTATGCTCGGACACTATAGTTGACTTGTCAGACTCGACAGGACTTTACCTTTCAACCAGATTTTGATTAACATCTACCACTAAGGGTGCTGTCGTGTCATAACTATTACGACCTGCATACGGAATGAGTCGGTTCATGTGCACAGTTTGGATTTTCTTTACATTGTCCATTAGGGCAATTTCAAATAAAACGGGAGACTTCTGAGCAATAACGCGGTAAGGTCCTACATTTTGTTTTACCAATTTCTTTGAAAGCCCCACCGGAATTACCTCGGAGTGTAGGTACACTAAATTTCCTACAGCTATATTCTTAAAAGAATCCCTTGCATTTGATGTCTCCTCCTGCCTTTTGGCAACATTTTCTAAATTTTCCTTAATATTAGCATACACAGAATGCAATCTATTACTTAGAACCTGCGAGTACGTCTGAACATCGGAATAGGACCTAATCGGTGAATTTAACAACAGATCCGACGGAGTTCTCAAATCCCGACCATAGGTTACAAATGCCGGACTATCTGAAAGTGCACCGTGTCTACTTGTTCTGTGAGCAAAAAGTGCAAGTGGAAGACACTGACACCAGTCCGCCTGATTTTTCTCCACTAAATGAGAAAGGTTATTGATTAACGTAGCATTTAGCTTTTCAACCACCCCATTTCCCTGCGGGTTGTAACTAACAGTCTGTCTCTTTTGAATTCCCAACACCTTACACACATCAAGCATGGCTTCAGAAATAAAATTCTGTCCCCTATCCGTATAAAGCATGTCCATTATTCCATGACGTGATATGAAATCAATAAGAACCTTAGCCACAGTGCTACTCTTTATGTCAGGTACAGGGTAAGCCTCTGGCCAACGTGTAAAATAGTCGGTTAACACCAAAATCCACTTATTACCCTGACTGGAGGTCACTAGGGGACCAACCGCATCCATTGAGACCTTCTGAAACGGACGATTTGGCACGGGTATATGCTGCAGGGGAGCCTTTTGGTTCCGCTTAAATCCCCGTCGACAAATGCAAGAATGGCATGATGCCACATAGCTTTTGATTTCATTGAAGTAGCCTGGCCAATAAAAAGACTGTCTGATCCGGCTTAAGGTTCTAGATAACCCCGGATGAGCTACACATTTGCTGTCATGACATAAAAATAAAATTTCATATCTTAAGGATGCAGGTACAACCAACTTGGGTTTTCTATTGTAGTACGTATCATACTTAGCACCTTTGGGAAGACACATTAAAAGATTGTCGTTGTTCTTAAAAAATTGAAATTTAGGGTGCAAATCATTTGTGTCTTCCTTATTTTCTAGTTTCCCCAAAATGTTCTTGCAATACTCATCGCGTTCTTGACGCTTACGAATTTCGTCATTATCGATAGAACCGAAATCTGTTTCCCATATAGCATTTATGACCGGAATAATTTCATCAGGATTACTATTGATAACCTCTCTTGATAAATGGTCTGCAAATTGATTCAACCTCCCCGGTTTATGAATTATGGCATATGAATGTTCCTGCAGAGAAAGTACCCAACGTGCTATTCTGGAAGAGGAATCCTTTAAACTAAAAACATACGACAAGGATTTTTGATCACAATAAATAGTAAATGGCCTTCCCACTAAGTAGTGTTTGAAGTGATGAACACCAAAGATTACCCCCAAAGCTTCTTTTTCATAAACAGAATAGTTAATTTCTGCCTGGGATAACTTACGTGAGGCACATGCAATGGGATGCTGAAAACCCGAATCATCTTCCTGCAAAAGTACACAACCAAGAGCATAAGCACTAGCATCAGTTGCAATTGAAAAGGGTTTCTCAAAGTTGGGCAGTTTTAAACACGGTTCAGATATCAAGGCTTGTTTCAAAGCACAGTAAGACTCCTCTGCTTCACTAGACCAGTGGAATTTAACATCACTCTTAGTCAGCTTAGTTAATGGTAGGGCTGTTTCAGCAAAATTCTTAATAAATTTTCTGTAAAAACCCGTTAAACCCAAAAATGCCCTCACCTGCTTCTTGGTGGTGGGTGTCCGAAAATCAAGTACTGCTTGCACATTTTTCCTGTCAGGTAAAACCTTTCCCTCTTTAATTTTGTGCCCCAAAAAGGATATTTCCGATTTTGCAATAGAGCATTTCTGTGGCTTTAATTTAAGGTTATGGGTTTGCAGTCTGCGGAAAACCATCTCAAGCCTTTCTACGTGTTCAGTAAAGGTCTTTGAAGCAATTACTATGTCATCAATGTATACAGCAATAGAAAAAGGGGAAAGGCCTGCTAAAATAAGGGACATCAGACGCTGAAAACTCGAGCTCGCATTTCTTAAACCAAAGGGAAGTCGGCAGAAATGAAAGCTGCCCATGTTTTGTACCACAATCCCTGCCTTATGAGCATCATCCTCATGAAGTTTCATCTGAAAAAACCCAGAAGTGAGATCAAGTGTTGAAAAAAAATTTGCCCCACCTAGCATATCTAACATTTCACTCACATTTGGTAAGGGAAAATTTTCAGGCAAGGTTTTCTCGTTAAGTTTCCTTAAGTCTACCACAAGTCGATATGATGAATCTGGCTTTTTCACCAGCAAAACAGGCGCGGCATAAGGGGTCGTTGAGGGCTCAATAACACCAGCCTCTAATAGTTCATTGACCTGACGAGCCATTTCAGTTTGTAAATGGTGTGGAACACGATATGGTTTTTGTCTGATGGGAAGGTCGTCAGTGAGTCTAATTCTATGTTTGATTAAATCACAACAACCAAGCTCTGAAACATTCTTCGCAAATATATCGGTGTATTTCCCCAAAAGGTTATTAATCTCTTGTTGTTGGGATAAGGAAAGATGAGATAGATCAATACTGCCTCCCCAAGCCGTGAAATCAGGCTCTAAGCTATCATCATTTTCCAGTATATGATTAATAACCGACTCATTTATATCAGGTACTACCTTCACCAATTTTAAATTTTTATTTAAGACCACCATTTCGTCTGAGACATTTATTACCTGCACTAAACATGTGTTGTCAGGGGTTATGACTGACAGGGAATTAGCGACCAAGATATTTTTATCAACAAAATTATCATTTGGCTCTATAAATATTTCTTTTTTGTTATTGTCACTATACGGACTTGAGACTCTAACCGAAAACACTTTTTCTGAATTAGGTGGTATTTCAACCTTATTAAACAATATGCCAAAAATATCAGTATTATATTGATGAGAATTAGAATTTACTAGGTAACGTAACCGAGGGCTTCTACTTTCATCCGACCAGGAAATTTCTGTCTCCCCATCTGTCACCAACTGTCTTTCAAAATCCAGTACGAAATGGAATTTTGTAAGAAAATCAACGCCTAGCAACACATTGAACGAACGGGACAATTTATTTTCTAAGACATACACTTCTATTTCAAAAAATTTCTTTTGTAAGTACATCTTTAAACTGGCCTTCCCACAAACTTTAATATTCACACCCCCAATTGCAGTCAAATTATTTGTACCATTTCTCTGAATTTCTAATTTTAAAGCAGAACATGTTTCCATATCGATCAGACTTCTGCTTGCCCCACTATCCAATAAAATTCTGGTACTAAGCCTATTTATTTCTAATTCAATAATTGGCAATGAAAAACTTATTTCGTCGAAAAGACCGAAGACATATGGGGTTTCTTCCAAAACTGGCTGTCTTCCACCACTTTGCCCCTTTACATGTTTAAATTTGGTTTATTTCTTTCTAGTTCCCTATCCATTTCCTGATCCCTCCTGAAGTTTTGCTGTTGATTACAATAACGAGCAATGTGCCCCTCCTGATTACATCGGTAACAAACTATGGGCCTTCGTTGACCTTCATGTTTACGATAGAATCTACGGTTATCCCCTCCATGTGTTGGGCGAAAACTCTGCTGTTGTCCAGCACCTTGGTTACTCACAGAAAATTCTTGAAACTGCTTCTGCAGTGCTTCAACTTGCTTACCAAGATTTTCAACAATTTGAGCATACTTAGATGTGTGCTCGACAAGTGCATGTGTAAGCCCAACCTCTGCTCCTTGAACCACATTAATGTGAGAGTTTTGCAACCTTAGGGATTTCTCGATTAGCAAGGCCTGTTCTTTGGCCTGCGTGAAATCTTTTGGGTTATGCACTATTAATTCTGCCTTTATCTCATGCCTCACCCCGTTAATTACTTGATTTAGAAGCAGTTTGCTTTTAAAGCTGGGTGTGACTACATCCTCCCCGTCCTCTTTCTTGAAGCATTTTAAAGCCAAACTCTCTACCCGAGTTATAAAATCTTGTACCGATTCAGTAGGCGCCTGGCATGCAGATGTAAACTCGTTTAGGATATCCGCACCAGACTTATCTACACTAAAATGAGCAATTAGTTTGCTCTTTAACTCCTCATAATTGACTAAACTTAGCCACAATTCATTTGAATTTAGTACCAGCCTCACATTTATGTCAGCTTTCAATCTTACTATATTTACTAGATGTACTTCATTCCATTTGGCTAAATTTTTGAAAATATCAAGCTTAGAGAAAAAATCTGATACATTCTGTTTGGTAAGATCAGGTAACAAGGCTATCAGCCCAGGATTTTGCAGTACCTGGTCATTCCCAGGAGTCTCAATTACAGCATTATTAACTTCGGTGTTATTTAAAGACATGATTCAAGAAAATTATTAAAATCAGTATGCATTAAAAAAAAATATATCAAAATATGGTCACCTTCTACCACCAATTATACAAAACATTTGATGAACTCACTCACCATATCCTGGTCACACGGCACCATTTTTGTTCTATTTCTAAGCAATATTATATTACAAATTTACAAAAAAAAAAACCTTGCGTTGTGTTTCCACTATTAAAAAAAAAACAAACAGGTTCATCAAGATGAGGGAATCCATCAAACATTTATTTTTTTCATCTTGCATTGATTTTTAATAAAAAAAAAGGAAGTCAAAGAAGTCTCAACCCTACACAAATTTTACAAAGGGGGTATATAAATCATGATTCAAGTCTATGGCAGTTCTGTCATTTTTTCTTGATATTAATAATTATGACATACCTTATGAGGAAGGTTCAGCTTGGGTAAGGAGGCAACTTGGTAGGTTACTCCAGAATACTTTCCTGTGTGACTTTCCACACAATGGCCACCCTAGCTCCACGTTCCACTCTGTAATCTGCCTGCATCAGGATAATTCCATTTCAAGGGGGCCTTTCTAGTTCTTATTCAACCTTCTTATCTCATGTATATGCTAGCCTCTTCCACATTTTTCTTGGTAGGACACTTCCATTTCTCAAATCTTGGGATTTTTATCACACTCTCCACATGGCTGCCTCATTTTTCCTTTTTTCCTTCTTCCAGCCTCTATCTCACCTTGTCTTTTTTCTTTTCCTCCTCCTGTTGCCAAACCACCAAGGAAAAAACCCCTTTCCAAAAATCTCACCCCCATACCACCAAGTGCAGAGTTGAGTTGAAGTTGAAGAGAGTGGATGGGGAAAGATATGTTAGAATTTGACATCAGTAAATCCCACAAGTTGTATAGCAAAATATAATTTTAAGAACAATTTCCAACAGCACAAAATAATTTAAGACTTAAAAGAGGTCAAATAATACTCTAATTTCTAAATTTTCAAATGATTCAGTGTTATAGCTAACTGTAGCTGTCAATTCACTGTTTACCTATAGTAGCTACCTGAGACATACCAACAGTGTCAACAATCAGTCTGCAGGGGTTCCCATTTACATGTGCGTAAATGAAAAGTACATCACTGCCACTACTAGAAGAGGAAATCTGCAGAGCTCTAGTGGTGGTGATTTCCTTCCCTCGCGTAGCTTGGCGAGCCGGACAACTCCTTCGCAGGTGTCCTTTACTACCGCATTTCCAGCACTTCTGCTCTTGTTTCTTTTGGGCTGTTATGCTGCTCAGATGTCTTGTCAAGTCACCGAGTTGTCTCTCAAGTTCAGCGAGGTGGGATAACCTGGAATCAGACTCATCAGCTTCCTGAGTCCGGATTAGATGGCGATCCACACGGGTTGCTTCTTGGGCGGCCTCGTATCTCATCGCATACACAACGGCAGAATTCAGGTCTTTGACATCCGCCATCCGTAGAGCTTTCTGGATTTCCGGATCTCGAACCCCGTCGATGTAGTAGTTGAGTGCCAGGTTGTCTCGAACATCCGCAGGACAGTCGCAAAAAGCTAGATGAGACAGTCTCTCGATGTCCGCCGCAAGCTCTTGCAGGGTTTCCCTGGTTTTCTGGAAACGGGACTTCAACTGGAGTCGGCTGAAGTCTTTCTGGCACTTCTCACCGAAGCGAAGCTCCAACGCAGATGTGAGGGCGGCGAAATCCAGGCGCTGGCTGTCCGGAAGGGTCTGAAGAATGTCCGCTGCGTCACCTCTCCGGGATGCTGCAAGATGGCAGGCCTTGGTAGCAGAGTCCCATCCGTTCGCTTCCGCCACTATCAAGAATTGAGTTTTGTAAACCTGCCACGAAGTTTTCCCATCAAATGTGGCAAGTTTAATGGACGGTCGAGCAACCGATGTGGGAGCGCCAAACTGTACAGAGCTGCTTTCCGCGATCGCCAATCTCCTTTCCATGTTTTTAATTTTCTCATCCACATGATTTTCAACTGTTGCGATACGGTTTTCTACTGTTTCAAATTTTTCATCAAAAGCATCAACTCGATGCTCTATCTCATTAAATTTGTTTTCCATCACAGTCTTTACCGAAGTAAGGTCGTTTTTAATTTCCTCTTGGTTAGAAGCTAAATCATTTTTCAGTACCATTAAATCACTTTTCAATTGTTCTTGATTAGCCGCAATGTCATTTTTTAATTGTTCTTGATTTTCAGTAAAACTTGCAGTCAAATCACTTTTTAATTGTTCTTGATTAGCCGCCATATCATTTTTTAATTGTTCTTGATTAGCCGCCATATCATTTTTTAATTGCTCTTGATTAGCCGCCAAACTTTCAGCCAAGTCACTTTTCGCAGCATTAATTGCTTCCAGAAGTTGTTTTAATTGGTCATCCATTGCGCGAGTAATCACCATAAAAACAAAGTCTATAAATTCAAACAGTCTTTATGAAAAAATGTCCAAAGTCACACTTACTCCAAGAAAGTCCAGAAGAAGCCCCACGTTGGGCGCCAATTGTAACGGATTCGGTGCGACTTCCACTTTCTTGAAATGAAGACACAGTTCTTGATAAAAACACAGGAAATTTATTTACACTATGTACAGGAAAGATCTTCAACAACTGCTAAATTATTCATCAGCAATTAAGCAATTATCACACAACACCGTAAACTCAACGTTTACACACGTATTTACTTCCAAATACGAAAACAACACAGCGAAAATGCCTCGCAATAAACAGAGCAAAAATGCACTCAGTTCGAAATCTCAATCGAAACTCAACTGTTTATCCATCGCTAACGGCTTAAATACACCGAAAAGAAATTTCTCAAATATTCCACACGCTTCTGTAAAGTAGTAGACCGTTATCAATGAAAAGAAAGAAAATAGGGGTCGTATATTTTAGCCATATGAAAAAGGGGTTGTATATTCATTACGGGAAACTATTTACAGGTTACGTTCCTACAATAATTACTATTTACAGAATTTGTAACACTAGGATTATGTTTACTAAATTCTCTTCCTGTCAACGGACACCACTGTTCTTTCTTTGAAGCCCGCGACATCCAGAATGAAAACCTGTCGTTCACTAATCCTTTTCAAAACGTTTAGGCAGTAAATTAAGCAAGTGTACTAAGCAAGCCGGAGAGGACGATACATAATGGCTACTGACAGGTATCATCAGGAGCAGGTATGGTGCATCCCTATTTCCGCGGAAACCGATAATAGAGTCCCTCCCACTGAATTAGGAATATGCAGTCGGACTAGAAAAAAAGCAATAGTTCCTTTCTGTAATGTTGAATTGCTGACCATGTGTCTCGTTAGGACTTATGTTTATTGTAAATGAACTCTTAATAGGCTGTTTTTGCCCAGAGACAACATTGAGTACTCCTCTTTTGAACAACCAGCAATAGCACAACGAAGTAGTAATGCTCATAATATGCTAAGGTTACTGATAAGGAAACACCAAGAGCGAAAATTTAGTTAAAATAATAAAAGGTGGAAAATTGTGGAAAAGTTTTTCTGGGACGCGGCATCGGTTGTCGCAGTATTGAACAGTTGTTTTAACGAATTGCTTGTATTAAAATTCATACTAGTATTCTTGGTTTTTTCACACTTGGAAGTTTTGTTAAGAAACAAATGTGGCGATTTTGTTGGACTGGCGCATTAAAGGGCGGGCGCTAAATTGGAGTTTGACTTAATTTATTTCGCAATTGTTTTGATATTTTAAATATAAGTATTGTCGAGTGAATATGAAGCGTCGACTTACAGATTATTTTAGTAAAAGCAATACGCATATAACTGATGATTTCCAAGGACACGATGGAGTTAGTATCGATAAAATACCATCAGATTCCAAACAGCCGTATTCTAATAATGGACTACTACAACGCATGCCGACTACATCTAACGTTAAGAATGTGAACAACTGTACAGCTGGATGTGAGACTTCTAAAGAACAAGTAAATATATTTTCTTTAAAATTCAGCTATATTTTAAATATGTTATAACATACCAACTGCATATTGATATAGAAAAATAAAATTAAAATTATCGTTTAAAGCATAAATAAGTAAAATAGTAATCATGATTGCTGGTACATGGGGGGGGGGGTCATGTTAGCAGGAACCCCCTTTTTCAATGTAAAAAAAGGTGTGAGATTATGGAGTCTAAGACGTTTAACGAATTTCTGCATCCATAAGCTTGCACTTTTTTTCTTTTTCTTTTTTTTTTTTTTGCATTGAAAAATCTTTTTTTTTTTTTTTTTACCCCAAAACATGGGCAAAAGATGAGGTGATTTCAAAGCAATCTGATAAAAATCAGGTGCCTTTGTTCAGTTTTTAATTCATTTATTTATTTTTCACATGTTAAGTTTCAACATTTTATACTGAGGGGTTTTTTTTATTTATTTATTTATTTTTTTTTTTTTTGCAATACTACTATAGTTTTTTCTCTCTTCTACATTGGTACTCTCATAAGTTGAAAAAATAAAGGTGTGAATTTAGAATGTTTGCTAATGAATTAGACAAAGTTTTTGAAATTTACTAAAACTTTGAAAAGGAATCTTATTTGTTCATATATTATTAAATAACTATCTTTTTGCATGAGAAAGATAGTTTCGTTTTCAGAAAATTGGTTTAACCATAAAAAATAATGAAAAATTATAGTGCTTAAATTTAAGATTTTTAAATTTTTTTTCTGGAGAATAATTCTTAAAATCGTGAGTGTTCGTAAATAGAGTTTCGTAAAATTGAGTGTCAACTGCATTTTAAATGCATTTAAACCGTTTTGCACATTCAAGATTTTTTGTATCAGGTAAATTATTTCTATTTGAATGTATTTTTAAGATAGGAATATGTATTATAATTTGTAGGGAATATATTAAATTACTTAACTTATAAATGTATTTTTTTTAGAATCCTACTGATATAACATCTTTAACAAATTATCAATGATATGATATTGGATTAGCTGTTGGAAAGATTTTAGATGACGATAAAAAGCTGAAATATTTAAATGAAACATGGAAGCCTCCGGTGAGTTATAGCTTTCCAACAAGAGCTGAAGGAAAGCAGAACCGCAAATTTAGACGAGAATGGTTGGAGCAGTACAATTGGCTTGCTTACAGTGAGCTTTCGTCTGGTGGATTTTGTAAAATGTGCGTTCTGTTTGCACCAACTGGAGCTGGAATTGGAAATCAGGTGAGAAATTCCATCAGTTCATAAGTGGCATTTTTCAGAATTGAATTGAATTTTTTTTTTAATAATGTCAATATTCTTTATGGACAAAATAATAGTTTAAGCGCTCTTCTCGATATTTTTTTTCTGTTTTTTTTTTTTTTTTTTTTTTTGGTTTATTTCTTAGATTCTTCCATAAAGTGGTGGTCAAAAGTTCTTTTCGGCTATTTCATTTATACTGACTGTCGTTATTAAATACATTTGAAAAATAGAAAAATTCAAGATAAGAAAGACCGCGATCTTTTAAAAAACGGGAATCGCGCAACCCCCGCGCCTTAGTGCGAACTCAGCTTTAGGTTTTACGCAAATCTCATGACCCACTGAATACATTTCACGATGTCACTATCGATCAAGCTTCCATCATTCACAAGCCAAAGGAAGAAATAGACCAAAACAACTTCGTTGATAGAAAAATTATTATTAAAACAGTTCATTTAAATTATTTTTGAAACATCAATGACAAAATATCTATGTTAACAGTTTTAACGTCGATGGCATCGATACATCATATTTTTTACATATGTTTAAGGCTTGTAAACTAAAAGTTATCATATTAGACAAGTAAATTCATAAGCTGTATTTATTTATAACAAATTTTTTTAATTGTCTAAGCAAAGTCCATAAAAATAGGAAGAATGGTAATTTTAATGAATTATTGAAATTACCTCAATTCGAAATCAAGTAATACAAAGGAATAAGCAACTCATGCATACTGTTAAAAGATAAAACCTCGAATATCAACATAAATTAGTTTGAATAATTTCGCAAGACTTTTGCTTCTAATGTTCCACCCGGTTCTTGACACCTAAATTGGGATATTAATTGAGCGTCAAATTTTTTTTATATTGCAGTTTAATAAGATGTTTATTTATTTTCAGGTGCTTAAAACATTCGTTAAGGAGCCGTTGATTAAGTTTAAGAAAGCTACAGAAGAACTAAAATATCACCAAACTACCCAATACCATCAATTTTCTGTGGAAAAAGCCCTGCATTTTAAACAATCCATGGAGCCTATTCCCGGAAGTTCAGTAAGTCATGTTGGCCTCCTGATAGACGCTAGAAAAGCCTCTATAATAGAGCAAAATTTAAAACGCTTGAAGCCTATAGTAAAAACCGTACTGTTTTGTGCCCATAACAATCTGCCTTTGAGAGGTCATAGGGATGATGGCAATTTGAACAGCAGGGAAGAGCAAGAAAATGCATTAAGAGGAAACCAGGGTGTTTTCAAAAGTCTATTGGCTTTTAGAATTGATGCTGGTGATGAAGATTTGAAAACGCACCTTACCACTTGCAGAAAAAACAGTACACATATCAGCAAAACAATCCAAAACGACATAATCGAATGCATTGCCGATTATATCCGTTCGGAGATTACGAGTAGTATACAAAAAGCCAAATACTTCTCAATAATATGTGATGAAACCACAGATGAAAGTAAGAAGGAGCAGCTTACGTTTTGTGTGCGATATGTCGACATAGACAGTTTCACAACCAGGGAAGATTTCCTTGGATTCGTGGAACTCAAAGCGACAACTGGTTTATCGATTAAATCCGCAATAGACGAAGAACTGACAAAACTGAATTTGTCTTACAAATACCTCTGTGGACAAGGCTACGATGGAGCAAGCAACATGTCTGGGCCATTTAAGGGCGTTCAAGCTCTAATTTCCGAGCAGCAACCCCTCGCCATTTATACTCATTGTTTCAGCCATTTCCTGAATTTGTGCATCACAAAAAGCTGCCAAATTCCTGTTATAAGAAACGTAATGGGAACAGTTGAGACTGTCTCTGTGTTTCTCTCGGCTTCTGCGCACAGAACAAATGCATTAATCGATGTTGTAGAAAAGCAAGACTTTTCGGAAACTAAAAAAAAGAGATTGAAAGCACTTTGCCCTACACGGTGGGTAGAAAGGCATGACAGCCTAATAACATTTAAGGAACTACTTGTTCCTGTTATGACCATAGGCGGATTTAGGACTGAGTTCCTGGGGGGGCAGGATTTTTTTTTTTTTTTTTTTTTTGAGCAACATTTTTAATTGCCTTCCCCCCCCCTGTCTATTTTCTGTGATGCATAAGGCCATTCTTTACTTTTTTATGTGTCATTTTCATTACTGTGTGTAATCATGCTGTCCTTTTTGAATTGACCTTAAAAGAGAGGGGGCTGGTATTAATAGAGTGACGCAGGGCTTCCTTTTAAGTGGGATATAGAATATCTCTAATTTTAGGGGGCCCGGGGGTTACTCCCCCGGAGGAAATTATATAAAATGGATATAAAATTCTGCATTTTTATATCTTATAAGGGTTAATTGGAAATAATAGGCAAATATTTTTAAAAAACGTTTTATGCTTTAAAAGTGCTTCGTGATGCAAGTTAATACTTTCAAAGAAATGGTGCACAGATTTAGAGAATAGGTATCAAGAGAGTAACAAACTACCCATTTGAACAATTCTTAATTTATACATTTGATAAGAAATAAAATTGAAACACACTTTGCTTAGGAGTTTCAAAGACTTGTCTAATTATTTTCAAGGTTTGGTTGGTTAGATTGGATTTTTGGCTCAAGAGCCCTGGTAGACTATACTGCGCCAATTCTTTTCAGGGATTTTAGAACCTGTCGATAATTTGCACTTTCCAGTCTCTGAATTTGAGTAGTAGATTATACAGTTGTACAGTATTGTTCTTTGAAAGAAACAGCTATTTTAAGTTTAAAAGAAAAAATAATTTTTTTTTAAATTTCTCATCACAACTTTTTTTTAATTATAAGTAGTACAGAAAACGAAAAGAAATAGGGGTAGTGTATCATTTTTCCCCCGGGCTAAACAGATTAACAATATGCAGTAAAAGTAAGATGAAAGCAATCAATACAAAAGAATTTCCAAAATTCTGCATTCGGGAATAAATAAATAGCAAGATATGAAGCATGTGAGTCAAAAAATTTATTTCAAGTAATATGTTACAAATGCGAGAATCATAATTTTTACATTTTTGATGCAGGATGTAGCAAGGAGCTGAATTTGACACATTTTGGCATTCCTCCCCCTACAATTTGTTAGAAATTTTAAAATTTAAGGTTTGTAGCCACACGTTTCCAAATATTCAAGGTTTTCAAGTACTTGAAAATGAAATTAGTTTTTCATGCACTTTCCATTTTTTAAAGGAACAAATCACAATTTTTTGGGAGTTAGGGGACCACTTCAAAGCAGGGGCCCTACGTTATAGCTTGTTTATCTTATAGGCAAATCCGGCTCTGCATGTAATTCACTGTTACCTACAGATTTTTTTTTTTTTTTTTGATTTTTTGTAACTGTAACGAAAATTCGTCAGTTTTTACAGTTAAAGGAATTTTACGATTTTACCAATCTGTGTAAGGTTTTTATCAAATTTCAGCAAATTTTTTCAAAATTTTTGATGACTGAATTACTCAGATTTCAATAATGACAATAACTGTCTCATTTAAACTTAGATGATTATGACTTACCTTAATTTTTAAACAGTATTTAGAAAGTAAGGAAAATGGTACTTTCCCTCTAAGTAAAAAGATTCAATTAATAAGAACGTTCAGATAACTGAAGTTTATTCACTTTGCGATAGTATTTACTTTTCTTTCTCAAAAAAAAAAAAAAAAAAAAAAAAAGAAAAGAAAAAAAGCAGAAAATTTTCTAAGCGCATAAGTACAGTTCTAACTATTAGTTTCATATATACAAATTTTTTTCTTTAAAAAATAAAGAAAACACAGTTATAAAAACATTTCATCAGGTAATAATGCGATCTTACAAGAGTTGTGCAAAACTTTCATGCCGGAAATATATCTCCCTCGCTTTTTCTTTTATTCAGACGTTTTCCTTACAATGTATGATTCTGGAAAATCAGAAATTTTATTTTTGAACTGCTAGGGATTGAAATTCCAATTTTTTTTCACCTAAAAAATTAACGCATTGTGTTTACAGTGATTTTACGTTCTGTTTGTTCAATGGTTGGACAATTTTTCCAGTTTTTTGTTTCATTGTTACATACATTCGTTGAGTAAGGTGTTAATTGTTACATTTGATAGTATTTTGCTGTACAAAAACCTTTTAGCTATGTACTTCTTTTGCAATAGCATGCATTTCAAATCAGCCAATTTCATTTGAACATGTGAATCCAGAATGTTCTTCAAACTCTTTCGTCTGTAACAACCCAAAACATCTAGTTTTTGAAATGACGCAAATTGAAAATAAACATTCTGAAAAGAGAGAAAACAAATCGTAACCAGTAGATCGTTCTGTTAGCGCAAACTGTGGAGGGGGAGGGAGGGTCCCAAACGTCAATTATTATAAGTGTTGCAGCTTGAATGCATAGCTCGTTTAGCCTATATTTTCATTCATATACCTGCCCAAATGGTTTTCAGTCCAAAATAATGAATTTAGACTAATTTTCAGTACCCCAGTGACAGCTGTACTATTTGTATTTAATGTTCGGTTTTTCTCTTTTTCTTTTCTCCCTTCAGAAAAGGACATTCGCTGTTCTCTTCATTTTAATTGAACTATTCAAAAAAGAAAAAATCATGATTTTTTTTTGTTATAAGATTTTGGAAGATAAGTAGTTACTATATAAACTCCTCTGAAAACTGGGGGCATTTCCCCCTTTGCCCCCCCCCCTATAAATCCGCCCATGCTCTTCTGAACTATTCAAAAACGAAAAAAAAAAATTTTTTTTTAAATTTTTGGAAATTGTGTTGTTACTACATAAAGTCCTCCCAAAACTGGGGGGGGCATTGCCCCCCTCTGCCCCCCCATAAATCCGCCCATGGTTATGACTGTGCTGGAAAGTTTACATACAACTGCCTCTTCCGAAGCGTCAACAAAAGCATATATGTTAAATGCTTCAATAAAAAGGAGTGAATTTATTGTTGGCGTCGAAATATCAGTTTACTGTCTCAGTTTGACACTGAGGCTAAGTCAGCAGTTGCAAAGCCCGAAGCAGGATTTGTCTTCTGCATTAGCTAATGTGTCTCAAGTTTTGGACACTTTTCGGAGTGTAAGACAAAACGCAGAACTCGAATTTCAAACTATTTACAAAAACTGCCTTGAAATTGCTGAAGAATTGGATCTGGAGTTAGAAATACCCAGATCAGGAAAGCGTAAAAGTGCTCGAGACTGTACACCTCCAGAAAATCCAGAAGTTTATTTCAGACGAACAGTCTTTCTTCCTCTGATAGATCACTTCATTTCCGAGATTGATTGCAGATTTAGCAGAGATTTTCTTGGAGTGCTTCCCCTCGAAGGTCTAATTCCATCGAACTTGTGTGTTTGAACCGACTGTGTTTTTGAAAAATTGTTTCATAATCATTTTAAAAAATAGACTCTTTTGACAATTTTTTAGTGTATTTCATGTTTTACAAGTTAAAAATAAACATATGCTTATTTTAAATAACAAATGTCGTAACATTCTCGTGAAAAGGATGCTGAACGATATTATACTGGATTTTTTTTTTTTTTTTTTTTTTTTAACAGACCTAAGTTAGCCCCCCCCCCCCCTTGTCCAAGTTCTAGATCCGCCACTGCACACACACACACAACCACACACATACATACATTCAAACACCTACACATACACCTACACACAAATACTCACACTCATGCCTACACACACATACCCCCCCCCCACACACACAAACACTCGTACACAATTTAAAATTCAAAACGTTTAGCAAATCTAACATTCTTCCAAGTTTTTCAAAAAGAAAAAAAGACAAAATATAAACCTAACTACTAATTTTGCACTAAATCATTTTGAGGCATATTGTAATGCTCCGAACTTAAAAAACATTTGAAAGTTCTGTAGTTGTGAGAAGCCAAAAAAAAAATAAAAAATCATAGAAAACCGAGAAAAGAGACTAAACTATAAAAATAAAACAAAATAATACAATGAATGAAATATAATTAAAAAAAACCCTGTAAACTGAAGTAATAAAAAGATACATCAGACAATTAGATCAAAACGCTCAGTAAAAAAGATTTTATTTATAAAAAATCTAAAGTACAAAAATATCTTGCAATGAAAAATGCTTCGGATTTTTATCACTATAATAAGGCTATTTAACTGCAATATATATATTCTTTTTTGCATATATTTTCTAAAACTATATACATATTTGCATTTCAACGTGTAATTATATATGGAAGATTCAAAAGGCATGTAAGTTTTAAATGAGCAAATTATCCATGTACATATCACAATATATTTTCTCCATATTGATATGAATTTTTATTAAAAAAATATTTAAAAACATTTTTTACTTCATCAAAAAATGAAGTATTTCTATATAAATTAAAAAGGAAAAAAAAATTGCATAACCAACAGCAAATATTTCCAAAAGTGGAATAATTTAATCACACTCTAAATACAAATCATGTCAATCCAACAAAAAACATTAGATACCAGAAATAATAATTTAAAAATTTGAATTGCTAATACTATTTAAAAAATAATCAAATATAAAAATGGAATGAATACTTTGTTCTAGTTTGAATCTGACTCAACACAAAAGAAATCCTCTAAAATATATTAAAATTTACCACAAAATTTGAGGAGATGGAATTTTAAGAACATTTTAAAATTCTCTCTTCTTTTCTGTAGAGATTTGTCAGTAATACTTCCAAAATTTTTTCATACAATTTTTATAAATTTATTTAAAAAAAAAAATGGTTCTCCCTTGTTCTTTATAGACACTTCTATTAAATTCTTAACCTTAATATTACTTGACCTTCACTTGAAAGAAACTGATGATACGAGTTAAACACATTATTATAAATGAAATAAAGAGAGAAGTCCTTTACTATGCATATTATGGATCAAATGAAGCAGTCCCGAGAAAAGAATCAAGAAATGTAGTAAATGAGGTTTTTCTTTATCAATACTTAGTTGCAACAATCATCATGTAATCCAGAAATGAACCCTTTAAAATGAGAGTGCTATAATAAGAAAGTATGCTAATTTTTACTTTATGTTATGTGGGAAAAAAAGGCTTCATATGTAACTAAACTTCATATGTGTTTTAACATTCGGTATCATGGCTTCTGCTGTAGTCGTATTTTTCCGAAGAAGAATCCGATCCGAAAGCGGAAGCAAGCATGGGAATATTCAATTTAATCAGGGTCGGATTTAAGGGAGGGCAGTTGGGGCTACTACAACAAAGGGGCCCCACAATAAAATTTTTACAAAAAACTTTCACGGGTCAGCAAATTTTACGTTTTTTCTTCCAGACATTTTTTTTTTTGTATTTCTACAAAGAATGCTTGCACAAAAATAATATTATTATCGGTATATCAGAAAGCTCTGATTGCAAGTATCCATTTATTATCAATTTTTTATTTGATCGAGCATTTCAGTGGCAATATATTTTTTTTAATGCATTTAATTTGTAATTTGTGCATATGAGTTAATGAGAAATAAAGTATGTAAAAAAAATTTTGAAAAATTGTTAACTTTGCAGGTCATCCTCACAACTTCTCGCTTCTTGAACTCATAAATTTAAAAATATTTGACGAAATGACTTGAATGGAAATTTTTTAACAAAAATATCTATTGAACACGTCGATTTTCTCCCGCTTCCCCCTTGTTCTTTTCAATATTTTTTAATAATAACGAAAAATTCTGAATTAATCATTAAAAATCTGTTATAATTTTCTATCAGCAATAGATTACATGGGGGCGCTCTTCTTTTTTAACCAAAGAAAGGATTTAGACCTTTAAGTTGGTGAAACCCCTATAATGTATCGCTTGAAATTTATTATATATTGAATGTATAAAGGTTACAAGAAATGAAAAGCAAAAGTTTTGTGTTCTTGCTGTTACAAAAATCAATTTCGAAAATGCCGTTCACAAAATTCGCGATCATAAAAATACATCTGTGATCCTTAAATTCATTCACTCCGTTTTTTTCTCACGGTTATTTATTATTTTGGTAGTGATTTTTAAACAATGCGTTTTCAAAATGACGTAGCGTTGTAATAAGTTAATTTTTTCACAAATTGAAATGAAAATGTCTTTTCCAAAGTAGATAAAAAGAAGTAAAACCATGTTCTTATGTAACACATTTGAACGAAAAGAAAAGGCGCCCTTGCAACAAAAAGGGGTCTAGAGTGGATATTTCCGTAAAGTGGATAACCTTTAAAACTTTTAAAATGAAATGTATGTTTAGATCTAAATAAGAAACAGTAATTTTAAGTCTATAAATTATAATAATAATAATATTAAAAAAATAAATAGCAGTAACTTCAGGATGCATTTACTATTAAAGTGCTGATCGAAAATATTGGATATATACATATCAAAATATTCGGATATATATCAAAGTATTGGATATTTTCGAAAATATGATGATCTTTTCGAACCCTGATTAGAGGCCTCCACTCTTTCGTTGCCCCAGGGCCTCCACACTTCCAAATCCGGCCCTGAATTTAATTTTATCATAATCTTAGCTAAATTTAATCTTGAAATTGCTATTGAGTTTAAAAGTAATTTGTATTAATGGGCTAATGTCCCCCTGATAAATGCATTATTGGGGGACGGGACAGTCACTTTCTTAAAAATAACTTGTGTTCTCTTAATTTCAAGTACAGTTCAATAAATTTTTTTAATTTCAAAATTTAAAAAATATATTAGCTATTGTGCATTTATTTCTTTAAAGATGTCATGGCTGAATTTTGAATTTGGGGTGCAACATAGATCTACTTCCTTGAGGTGCACAGCAGGCAATGGTGTATCAGTTGAATGATCTACAATTTTGGCAATGGGCCCTCTGCTGGGTATTTTAACATATTCATTAACTTTCAACATTTAAGTATTTTTCTGAAGCTTCCTCCCTTCCCCCAATTTTTGCTTTTTTTCAAAAGAACTTTTTAAGTCAGATTAAACCCTGTTCTGTATGCTATATCATCCATTGTAAAGTATCATGAGAAAATGACAATCATTATAATAATATGCATAGCTTTAAGAAAGGCTTCCTCCAAGAAATTTCACATCAAAATTAACTTTGCATGAAAAACGTTTTCCAAGACTTAATGGAAATAATAGAGAAAGAAAATTAAACTTCACTTTGAAAATCCTTACGAATTTTGCTTTTTTTTTGATTACTAGAAAAAAAAAATAATAAAAGAAAAACTTCTAAGATCTGTAAACCAGCTGACACAATACAGTAGCCAGACTTAGATAAAATGAAAAGCTTTCTGCGAACACAAATCCTAACTGGAAAATTTTCTGCAAATAATTATTTTGCCCAACTCACCCTTGAATAGAAAATTAAATTTATTTTATATTCAAATATGAAAGAGACAAAAAAAAGGCTTTAAATCATTTATTTATTTATTTATTTATTTTTTTTTTGCAATAACATATACAGTCGGACCTCCATATATCGAAGTAGCAAATTTCCGGAAAAAAATTCGATATATAGAAATTTCGATATATAGAAACGATCTTATATTATCATAAAAATCTCTTAAAACATTAAAATTAATGCTAATTTTCGTGCATGAAACCCAATTTCTAATTTATACGAGCATCGGATTAAACGAAAGTTAATAATTGGAAAATTAACAGAAATTACATTTTTGCGCCTTCATACACCTTCATTCTTCGGCAGTTCAACTTGATTCGCAACAAGAGGGGATTTTCGTTTTGACAATGTAATCGAGAGAAAAGTAAAAAATCAATCTACTTAACTTGAATGATTTTACTGAAGCTAAAAAGACTAAGAAAGATAATCAACAGACAAAAAGGATAACTTGAAACTGATTTTACAGTGTTACTGGTTACAACTAAGATTTGAAATAAACTTGAGGGAATTTAAGAACTCCAGAACGGAACAACGATCTATATCTACACACCCCTCAAACCATGATTTCTTATGAGTTTCTTAGCAATCTTTAGTAAACATAATTTTCTCCCGTAACCTTCATTTTTCAATGAGACAAACAATCTAAAGTGGAAAAACAAATCTACGAATGTCTCGAAATTTTTTTTCGATATATAGAGATTTTTTCGATATATAGAAACAGGGGCGGCATTTCAGCATTTCGTTTGGGGGGTCAAGTTTCTTGAACATGAATTTCCTCAGAACGGTATAAAATACATATTGTTTTTCACAAGAACTGATAATTAAATGGTTTTAATGTTAAGAATAATTAGGTTTGTAAAGAACAATTAAAATTTTTTCGACCGAAGCTTTAAATTTATTTTGTTATAAGTTATATCACAAAATATCTCGGTACTAGTTTTTATTTTTTAGTAAAGTTTTAATCTGCTATTTTTGGAGTCAGGAAGAACAGAAAATTTTGTAACTATAGTTAATCAATATCCAATGACTTAATTTATTGCCAGTATAGCTAAAGAGGAAGGTCTTGCTTTGCCTCATTCCGCTTCGAAGGCAATTCTCTAACCTCCTGAGACACGCAAGTCAAAATTGGTTGACGTTCAGTTCTCCTACAACTTTCTGGTTGAGTTTTTTACACCGATGAAGAGGCTCCATTTTTGTAGCCTTGAAATAGCTATATGCTGTATTTTCGTGTAAATTTGTGCTTTATTTACATCGGTTTTTCAATTTAATCACGGAAGTCATCTTTCAAATGACTGACGTGATTGAAACAGTCAAAAAACAATGGAAGCAAGAAAGTTATGTCAGAAAAGCACATTTCCTTTAGATTCCTCTCTTTAAAATAACCAAGAAAGCTTTTTAAATAGGCTAGTATTTATTTTGTGTCATTAAAAAGTATAATCACAATTCACAAAACAATTCATCTTCCCTCATGCTATTACTTATAAGTGTAATATTTTCTTTTTCGCTTTCTATAACCGACCTACATAATATTGAAGTTAAGACCAATAATAAATATATCTCATTAAATCCTGTCTCAATTTCTTGAGAAACTGAATTGATCAGTTTATTCAAAATATTGATTTAATATTTTGACTAAAACTTCATCTGGGTTTTGTCACCTCTTCCACATTGGCATACATTAAAAACTGTTACGAAAAAATCTGTCACAAAGTTCCACACCTGGTTCAAGTATGCATTAATGCGAAAATTGCTAAGAGTTTCAATTGTCAATCCAAGAATTAAGATCAGCGAATTAAAATTTTTATGATAGAGTGTAGCATTTATCAAAAAAACGCTCCGCAGTATAAATAAAGTAAACAAAAAATTCAGACAAAGGCATACATATTAAAATGACATCAAATCAATGAAAAGGTCGCTTTCCAGTAATTCTTCTAGAGGGCTTTTATAACTCTTGAAGACCATCTTGTGTCACTCGGAGATTGTCAAGTAAAGAGCCTCAAGATACATTTGTTGATGTGAAAGTATTTTTTGATGTGAGATGTTTTTCAAAAATAGCATATCTTTACAAAAAGTTCCCATGAAAGCATATGATACACCGAGTTGCTAAATTGTGTTTCTAGTACATGGCGTCAATGAACACTTACTAGCTGAACATTAAGTTATAATATGAGCACAAAAATTTATGTAAAATGACATGGAATTTACGCGTAAAAATTGCACAGACTCTACACTGTACGGGTATCTTATACAAGATGCTCCATCATAACATAGATTACTCAATTTTGAAATATTTAACCCATATGAAGCGATTACTTCCTTAGTTAAGGCGAACACTTATCCTCCATCAGTTTTTTCTGTTCTGAAAATTCAGGCAAATGATTTTCTAAGTTATCTAAATTGAATTTAACATTTTATATTATTCTTAGTGAAAAATTTGGGGGTGCAACCGCCCCCTCTTGCACCCCCTATTTGCCGCCCCTGTATAGAAACAATTTTTCTATGTAATGAACATAGAAATTTGCTGGGATTTCGATATATAGAAAATTTCGATATGTGGAAGTTCGATATATGGAGGCTCGACTGCAGTTTGCTTATTTCTCACCAACTGAAGAAAACTACCAAAACCATTTTTTTTTACACATGTGCTTTAAAAGGCTCTTTTGGAGAAAGGCTTTAACAGAAAGAAACTCTAGGATTTTCTTAAAAAATCCCTTTAAAAATTTTTATATATATATATATATATATATATATATATATATATATATATATATATATATATATATATATATATATCAACGTTAGCAGTTTGAAAAAAAAATTTCTGCAGAGCCAAAAATTTTCTGCGAACGCCGTTCGCGCGTTCGTCTATATTATGCAAGACTGACAGTAGCTTATAGAGATTGTACTTTTCTATTAACCTTGCTTGTGTTCCTATGTCATTTTGTTCTTTACATAATTACATAAATTTTATAACTCAGGTTATGAGGTTGCATTGCATTAACAAAGTAAAAAAGTAATGTACAATAACAAAAACATGAATTTACAATAAATTTCCCAAACTGCGATAACATTTACAAACAAGTGAATTTATATAAGCAAGCTATATTTTATTCATAATATTTATATATTTAAAATTTTGCAATCTTCAACAATATAAAAATATAGACATTTGATTTTTTGTCATAAAAATTACTAACTCTTTTGGAAGAAATGGCACGCAATAGTACTGTAAAAGAGAAACAAGTGCATTTTATTTCATTGCATGTACATTTTTAAAAACCTTTAAGATTTAAATACCTCAATGAAGAATTTACACATGAAATGTTTTTCCATTTGATATTTACAAATATATTTGAAATGCTAAATCTCTCTAAAACAGTTAACAGTAAAAGCAATGAATCTATAAACAAATATGGTATTTAAGACACAATTCTTGAAAAATGCATAATAAATAGTTTTTATTTAATATGATATGATCAATGATTTGTAGATTGCAGTTGTGCATCAAAAGAGCACAATATGATAAAAGTTTGTCAAAATCTCTCAGAAACCAATACATATGAAACAATGTGTAAAAATATTAAAGGTATGGTGTCACTATGATAATATACATGTATAAAGTGTCTGACAATTCCAGAGCACCAGGTTGCTTAGTCTACTAAAAAAATACTTTGGCAACTAGTTCTTTCAGATGAAGAATCTTTCAAAGGCATGTTATTCTGAATTCCTCTATGAACTCCAAGAAATAATTTTTCTGCTACATAAAATTCTATCTTGAGAAAACATTTTAGTTGCAAGAAAAATTATTGCTCTTGGTTTATGAGAAAATTCAATATAACCTGGCTTCTGAAAGATCCTTGTTCTGAAAATACTAGAAGAATCATAGTCGCTCGCTGTCTGTCGGACCCTGTATTTAGAGTGGGTCATCGTCCTATGGTAAAAAAAAAAGGTTTCCGATTTCCATCCAACAGGGCAAGACAAAGGTGCCAAATGACGTTTTAAGGTTATATATAAAATTTCATTTGATTAGGAGTTCATTTTTTGCCTCCGAATTGTGTTTTAAAAACCCGTATTCAAGGAAAAAAGTCGATTTTCATAAAAAAAATAAAAAAAAATTTTTAAAAAAACCTGAAAAAGAAATTTACAAATATGTATAACAACTTGAGGTTGTCCAAGTATTAATCATTCTTTTACAAAAGCGTTTATGAAAATCATTAACATTCAAAATTAAAAATATTCATCTCAAAATAGCTCGAAAGTCCTTACTATCTAGTTTTGGTATAAGTTTCATCACTTGTTTCTGTAAACGAAGTAACATTTATTATTATTGCAATCTTACGTGGAAGATATCCTATTTGGGTAAAGAAATCCAAACTTCAAACTCAATCCAGAGGCAAAAAGATTTATCAGAATGGAATAATATTTCACACATCTTAGTTTGAGATCATTTAACATCTTTTTAATCCGCTGCCCATTACATTTCGGGAAAAAAAAAATTTTTTTTGACCCACCCTACTGTATATACATTCATATAGATATTGTCACCTCAGAGCAACAGTACAATTCGTACGATCTTAGTGCTATTTCTAGGATTAGATATATTACTGTTGCTCTGAGGCAAGGATATATAGAATGGGCATGCATTGGTTCCAAAGAATTTAAAATTTATTGTTGTATGTGCATGAGTATGATGCTAGATCTATAAAATTATGAAAAATGATCTATGTACAAAAGCATGATGCATGATTGACACACATAGTCCACAAAAAATATGGCAGACTGTACAATTGCAATGAACAGAGATAAACCTCTTTAAATAAACACAGCTTCTGGCGACTGTGCAACAACAGATTGTTGATTCGTGCTAACAGTCTGTGCTTTCTGATGTTGTGAATGGTCAACAGTATGCTGAGGATGAAGGTTATTTCCCATTGGGCTGGCTATGCTCTCTGACCAGTCTGACTGAGCAGAATGCGGTGAAGAGCTAGACCATTGTCCTGGTGATTCTGGCGAAGGAGTTAAGTAAGTCTCGGGAGGGTGAAGGTAATGTTGAGGGGTAGTTTCCCCACCACTGTGACTGTGCTGAGATGGGGGTGTAGGATAATGAAACAAATGAGAGTACAAAGATTGTCCATTTCCCTGCACCTCCATTTTGATATTAGACCCCATCAGCTGCTGCACATCTGACATAGCAGAAGGATAGTCATAAATTGCACTGCCGTTACTTTGCGATTGCAATTTTGTAGTTCGTTGGTGGTGAGCAGCTCTCATTGCTGCCATATGGGTGGGTGATGTAGGTAATGAAGGGCGCTGTTTTATGGGAGATACATTGTTATAGGGCCGTGTAGTTGATACACCATTATTGCTTGAAATTGAGTTCTGTCTCATGTGATGAGTTGGCAAATTTTGCATTGTATTCGCCATGCTTGGATCAAGGTACATTTGACTTAGTCCATGTGAATCAACAGGGGGTCCTAAGGAGTAGTTCATTTTAAGCCTATCTTCATAAGAAGGCAATTGTTTCACTGAATTTGGCTGCATATGCAAGACATTACTCAACTGAGTATAAATGGGTTCCGAGTTTTCCATCCCATTTTGTGCAAGTCCATTGGGAGATGTCAGAGAATCAACTGGAGACAGCGACATAGAGCCATCCAAACCTTGCATCATCATATGAGTGTCCTTACGTCTCTTAATGGATGGTTTTCTTCTCAAACCATTTTCTAAAGCCACAGAATCTGGAGCTTCCCGGCCTGGTGCAGAACCGACATTATTCACTTTGAGTCTTCGTTTTGGTTTTGATTTTGATGAGCCTAACAAACTGGATAAAAGGACTGCAGGTGAGCCTGCATTTAAGTGACCATTAGCTATCTGAGGGCTTGGAGGAACATATTCTTCAAGTAGTCGCACGATATCCATGTGCATTCGTTCACATGCAACATCACGAGGAAGCCTGTCCATATGATCAGTGATTTCTTTGTTCGCTAAATTTTCCAAGAGTATTTTTGCTGCCTGGTAGCTGCCTTCTCTTGCTGCCAAAAATAATGGAGTTTCCTCTTTGTCATCTTGAGCATCTTTGTTGACTCCATGAGCAATCAGTACACGGACAGCATCAACATTGTTGACAGCAGCTGCCCAGTGCAATGCAGTTTTGCCTGAAGAAATAGAAAGAGAAATATAAGTTTTGGACATGTTTTTGCAGTACAATTCTTGCACTATGTGCAAAATTACTAATGGTAATTAGTGAAAATTACAATATTTATGTAGTATCATGTTTTAAGATATTTTAATCACTAAGAATGTGGTAAGCAACTATTCTGCCCTTGAATTTTGTACACAACTTGGGAAATTTACAGTATGATGAAAATGCAGATGGTAAAAGCAGCAGCAATCAGAGCAGTTTTTAAAAAAGAAAACGTGTATGTTTGCTTCCTGTTTAAAGATCATTCTGAATAAAAATAATAATAAAAGAACATATATAAGAACTCAAAATGTATATAAAAACAAATGTTCCTCCTTCCACTAAAAATAAAGTTAAGAAAATGTATGACTTCTATTTTAAGTAATTCTTTTGCTTATAATTTAAAGTTACTAAATGCAGGCAGTTGTACATTTTTTGCTATAGTTCATCTTTTGGTTTTGGTTTTTAATAAGCTGAAGGTTTCTATTTGTTTATGTACTATTGCTCTTATTTGAGGCAAAATTTTGTACTATAGAACTGGAACTTCATGCAGTCAGTAATTTATAAAAATATAATTGATAAAAGTTAGCATAATAATATCACTTTATGATCCACCAAATAACTAATCATTAACAAAAAAACAATCAATATTTATACATATATTAATAGTTAATAATTTCGGCCATAAAGAGTGGACCTTAAAGTTACACTTTAAATGTTTTGCTTAGGAAGTATGTATATTTGAATAAAAATCTTTTTTTTCATCATTACACATACCATGATCGTCTGCAGAATTAATATCAGCCTCAGCATTCACTAACTCTTCAACCATGCCTTCGATTGCCAGTCGAGCAGCAAGTATCAGGGGTGTTGTTCCATCATGCATACGGGCATTCAAATTTGTTGCCCTATTCCTCAAAAGAATCTGTAAATAAAAATGATTTTAAATTTAAAGAAGTAAAATTTTATGAAATGCAGTGGGAAGTATGCTTTGAGTTACTGAGAATGTGTCTCTTCAGCTTGATTATGATAAAGTTTCAAGTTTCATTTTTAAAACTGAAACACACCCAGATGGTTACATTGAATATTTGTATAATGCCTGTTGAATGTTTTTGACTAATTAAAAGTTTTTTTGAATCAGTAAACTGTTACTAAAGTTATTTTAACTATATACACACAAATTCCATACTAATGCATTAATATCGCTTTGCCATTGATATTTTTAATGTTTAATAAGAAAAATTAAATAATTAATCAAATGATTGTTTTGCCTATATTATTGTTTTAAAGCCTACTCATGCAATGATATATATATTATGTTTAAACAATGTTAAGCTTCAATTTTAAATTTTGTAAATTCTCAATACTTGAATATTTTTTACTAATCTAAAAATTTTTATCCTTATTCTATATCTAAAAAAACACAAGGGACAGACAGAGAGAAAACAATTCAGAGAAGTTTATTTTCAATTACAGAAAGAAAAGCAAATCTAATAAACAGTTTATCAAGAAAAAACAACAAATTCTCAGTTTATAAGATAATTTTAAGATATAAAACGTCAAGGAATGGGAAAAAATTAAAAAGAAACATATTGCTAAGCAAAATTCACAGAAATAAAAGTAACAAAAACTGAAAAGCTGTTGCTATATTCCCCCTTTTATGAGCCTGTAAAAACATGTCTTTTTCCTCAAATAAAAAACTTTTGCCAAACATTAAAAACTTAGAATTCAACTTTAAAAAAACAATTTCGATTAAAAAAAAGCTTGAGGAAAAAAGTTCTGGATTTCGGGATTCCGAAATCGGTGTCTCAAACTATAACTGGCAAAAAAGAAATCTAATGTTCCAAGATTAGGAATTCTTTTTATCTCAGAATAAATTCCTATTTTATTTTAAGAGTACAAATATTGGAGGGAATTTCAATTAGAAAAAGAACCTGAATGTTTGAGTACTATCCTTTTGTGTTAAGAGAGAAGGTATTTGAGTCTTTTAATAATAGTCTTTTAGAAAAAAAATAATCTACTCAATTAACAAACCTGGAACACTCCTTGGGCATCAGCTGAAACCGCAGCATGTAAAGGAGTTCTTCCTGTATTGTCTTGAGCATTTGCATCAGCACCAGCATCCAGTAATCGTTTTGCAGCATCAGCCCTGGCATACCTAGCAGCTAAATGCAGTGATGTTTCTCCTGTGAAAACAAAATGCCATGTCAACATTTCCAGTGCAATTGAATTACAGTCAAACCTTGATATCTTGAACCTCCTTATCTCCAAACCCTTGATGTCTTGGAAAAAAAAATTTCCCCAACATTTTCTATAAAAACCCCTATGTATTTTCCATAGCTATCTCGAAATTTATTAGTAAAACCAGTTCCACAGACAATTGCTTAACATTTTTTATCCCTTTTCTTGGAAATTTTGCGAATAGGGGATTTGGGCAAGATAATAGGGGAGTGTTGGTACGAGGCAGGTGTGTTGTATTTTCCTCAGAGTTTAAAATCTTTGTGCATTTCTCTTGGACATGTTGTCCATTTCGAGGAAAGGGGGTAGATTTTTCGTCCATCAGTTTTCAAACGAAAACGGAAAATGCATCCCTCATTTTCATCATTTTGCTTTTCTAACTCCTACAAAATGGCTGCTGAGAACTTTTTGATTTTGGGGTTACTGATTGAAGATAAAATTAGAATTTTTAAATATTTAGGTGAGCTCCTCAAACCTCGTTTTCAGGGCTTCAGGGTCAAAAAATTTTCAGTCGACAATACTGAACGCCTGGCCTTCTGAAAGCATCAAAAATCGTTTAAGATTGCTTTTATGCAGCTTCAATTTTAAAAAGTAGCCAAACCCCTAACGTTACCAAATATGGTGCACAGTCGTGCTTTTTAGACTTCAATTACGAAAAAATTTCAGTCGAGGGTGTGACTGCTCCTGTATGAAATCTGAAAATGTAAAAAACTACAGTTACGAAACATTTAAGGTGGAGAACGTTTAAATCAATCCACCTAGTATCACTGAATATTTCTTTAAAACTTCTTTTTTTAGGACTTAAATTTCCAAATAGTTTTTGAGACGAGTCCCAGAACCGCCCTGCCCGTAACATCAATGTAATTAGTCTGCGTTTTTAGAACTTCAATTTTGAAAAGTTGGGCGGAGAGGTGATGGATTTCGCACTATATTTAAAAAAAAATCAATCGATAGTAACTTCAAAAAGTCCCATTCTAGTCATTACACTAAGGTCAACAAATATAACCTAAAATGGAGTTTTTAAGATATCAATTTCTAAAAATTTCCGCAGAAGGCACCCTGAATTCTTCCTCCCCGTAGCATTACCAAAGACCATCTAAAACTGCGTTCTTAGGACTACAATTCAAAAAACTTAAGGGGGAGAACCCCCAGACCCCCATCTACCCCCTACCCACCAAAAGCGATAATTTTTTAAAAGCGATAATTTTTTCCTAACACTATTTTCTGGTTGCATCACTGTATGACAGTATGAAGTCCTACCCCCACCTCGAAAATAAGGAGATCAGGGCACTGTTGCTCCCCCCTCAAAAAATTTGAAATTACAAAAAGAAAGTGTGTGTGTGGGGGGGGGGGGCTAATCTTGGTTATGTGGGCTCCCTCCAAAATAAAAACATTACGCCACTGTCAAGGTTGTACTGTATATGATTGTGAATCTTCTACTAACCAGTCCTTTCAACAGTCATGTTAATCTTTGCACCTTGCATTAATAAATCTTGGACCATACTTCCAGAGCCATCATCATCTTCACCATCCTCAATGACATCAATACCACCACCTCGAAATGAGGCAAGCATCAATGGTGTTAAACCACCTAAAAAAATAAAATAACATGCATTGAGAATAATTTAATTTTTAAATTACAGTGTATGCAGGAAATAATAACTATTGAAACCACCATTTTAGTGGGCTTCTACATAAAAATTATTTTGGAGAAAAATTCAGCTGATGGGCATTGCGCATTTTGTTAAAGCTATCAACAGTGCTTTTCTACTATTAAGTTTTCATTTTGCATAACAAGACTACTTCTTTGGTGCATTCGTTTGGTTTTGCTCACTGGCATTTTAGAGTTAAACAATAAAAAGTGAGTTGCAGCAACAACATTTTAAATTCAACATTTTTATTCTAATGAGAAAGGACAGCCATGAAATTTTGATTTGATGTATTCATTTATTTGCTCATAAAAATGTTGGAATATTTAATATGAAAAAAACAGAAAAAGTTGTTCAAAAGTCAGTCTGACAGAGCCCAAAATAGAATTCTCAAACTAAAGTTCAAATTTATTATGTTAATTAATGAAAACTTAGAACAATTTTAAGAAACAAAATAATAAATTATTACAATTTATTTATGAATAATTTATTTTTCACTATTAGGTAATAAGTAGCACTTTTCACTTGTATATAATCACAAAATACATCTTTAAATGAACAAAATAAAAAAATAAAAAGGAAGATAGTTCCTAGATTTAACTCAGTAACTGATCATTTATTACTTTTTAACTTATATTACGTCTCGCATTGTTTGGATTTTTTAAAAAGAGGGAAATCTCCCTAAAAGACTAAAACATCCACCCCCTGAGTTAGATATGTTCTGACGAAAGATCACTAATTGCCACACAAGATATCTTACAATCAGGGTTCTCATTAGAGGAAAAAATGTGGGAGAGAAAATCTCAACCTCCATTGAAACTAGAGTGAGATTTTTTTAAATTGAAAGAGATTTTTAAAAACAATCTTATTATTCGGTTTAACAGATGTGACAAAATTGCAAGAAGGTTCCAGGACACAATATTTTTCAAATTTCTTTTAAAAAAGTGCACAATTCTCATGCTCTATCGGGAACCCTGCTAAAGAGTTTATTCTCACAAAAATCTTCTTACCAGGTCCTTGCACATTAACATCAACACTTCCAGGTTCCATATCTCCATCCCCTTGAGGTGGTGTTAAGGCTAAAATATCAGGATTCCTTACATCTGCTGCATCTAAATGTTGCTGGGTCCATTGTCGGGGATCACTTTCGTCATACTCAGGAGGGGAAATAGAACTCTGGCTGTCACCAAAGCTTCCATCATGAGACTTCTCACTCTTCACTCTCTTAACAGGTGGATCGTCATCATCACTCCATTGATTTGCATCAGTGGTTGGAAGGGATGACATTGGAGGAGATGCATTATCGTTTGCATTTACATCCACTCTATTAGCAGAAGATTGCTTGTTTAAATTTCTGAAGAAGAAGTACGGAAATAAATATTATTAAACAGATAATTATTTCATGGTTAATATGTTTTTAACATGAATCCTATAATGATGAAAATTTACTGAAGTAATTGAAATGTACAAACTAGGTAATTATAAAAACTATTATTGCAATTACTGTGATAATTATAATTATTTAAGCTTCTTAAGTATTTTGTTACAAAATAAAGAGACAGAAACAAGATTACACGAAACAAGATCGAACCTCGTTATCACGACACCTTTGGTACTGTCATCAAAGTGTCGTTATAGCCGGAGCAACGTCATAACCGGAATAGTTAAAAAATTCGTAATTGAACATTAATTAATTACAAAATTAGATTTAATAAAAAGTTAATAGTATTTATGTTTTTAATTAGATTAAATTAATATAAATTTGAATTATTGGTAGATATAATAAAAATTATTTTAAAAAAATCTTCACTCTTTTTTTTCCCCTAATTCTAAAATACTTCCCAATAAGTGTTTGCAAAACTTTTGAATAACATTTTTAACACTCTTCCTTTGCAGGAAATTATCAGCAAGAAAGAAACCAATTCCAGACTCTTTATTTTTGTTCCCAATTCGATTAGATTTGACGGCTAAGCCCCACCTTTTGACGGTGAAAAAATCCTTTGTAGTTCGTTTATCCACTTTTAGAGTTCCTTTTTCAATCTAATGAGGAGCTCTTCTCTCTTTTTTCTTTCATGGGAAAAGCTTGTAGTGACCACCTACAGCTTCAGGTGGCTATGGTCTTTTTCTTCTTTTGCTATTTCCCTCGTCCAGTATCCATCTGCTTTGAAATCCCTTCTATTGTCCCTCATCTTGTCAAAATCTGAAACCTGTGCCTTTCACAACTTATCTACTTGCCCCTGCCATTCTTGAGGTGTCATGCCTGGTCAAATCTCTTGTCTGACTTCAAAGTTCCCACAACAAACATTCCGAAGTGCTTTTATTATTTTACTGAAAATTTTTCAGTTGCAAAGAAATATTTGATCTAGTCGAAGCAGCTTGAAGTGTTGTCGTAACCGGAGTTGCACCAAAAAAGTAGTCGTAAAATCCGAAGCCACTTAATATTAAAATAATATGGCATAAGTTCAGGACTTTGAAAAAGTGACGTGACATCCTGAAAGGTTGTGAAATCCGGGTGTTGCGACAGTGAGGTTTTACTGTATTCGCAAAGAAAAGTGTAACACATACTAAAACATATATAAAGACAAAATCATCACTGTTAATTACAGTTCCAATTTTCACTAAAAATAACATCTGAAAATTTAACACTATTTTTAATACACTGAACTGTTCAGTTTGAGAAAAGGGAATGATACAATGGATTATTGAACTAGCATTTAAAAACAAATTCCTTTTTATCCTCCCAATAAGAAATTCTTCTGGGGGCAATTACAAGTCAAGGACACTCATGTAATACTCAATAATTATTAAATTAAAAATATATCTAATTTGGAAAATATTCATATGTTGCATCAAATGTACCCAGGGGTGCCCACGGGGGGGGGGGGGGGGATTATTATGGCGCAAGTTGCACCATCTAAATTTGTTGGGGAGGGAAGTATTTTAATTTTTTTTCTTTATTTCTTTAAATTTATTTATTGATTTAATTTTAAATTAAATTATTTCATTTTATTCCATTTATGTTTTATTTCATTTATTTATTTAGCTTGTGTGTTTCTGTGTGTATGTCATTGGCATAGCACTTTTTTAATAAAACAATTATAATAATAATAATAAAAATATAAATATAAAAATATTTAAAAAAATAAATAAATTTCAAAAAAAAAAAGAGCTAAAAAATTAAAAAAGGAAAGAGGGTTGAGATAAATGTGGGGGGGGGGGGAATTTTCGTCATTTAACTTGGGGGCGGCGATAGGCACACCTGAATGTAGGATAATGTATTACTACTTTCCAATAGCAGGTGTTTGACTTTTTGAGGTATGTTAGTGAAGTAATAAATTCATACGAATCTAATGATAAGTACGTTTCCAATGATATTAATCAGAAAAGTTTAGTTAATAAAAATAGAACTTCAACATTGTTTTATTTTGTAGAACATCACAAAAAGTATTAAATGAAATAAGTACTGCATTACAATCTGTGTTTGAGATTTCAAAATTGCTGAAGCAAAGTGCAGTTGGTTCTCTATTTGACGACATTCACCACAAAAAATTGTCTTCCAGTCAAATGTATCCCTAAGCAGAATTTTATGAAAAACTCGAAAGAGAAAGATTTCCCTTCACACTTTTCATGTTAAGGACTTTCAGTATATTTTAAATTTAGATTTTATATGATAATGTATGTTTCTAAAATATGTTAATGCAATTTTGTCTCAATAAGAGAGCTCTTGCAATACAATATGAAGTAAAACTTTTGTCAGTTCTTTTCATTTTTGAATAGAATTTTTAACCACAGTCTATGAAATTGTGGATAATGGTCACTTTACTTGCATTTTGGTACGCATAAGTATTTTTGATGTTACTCTCGCGATATCTTGGTTTCTTTGATTTTCTTAAAACCTTAACACCCTGGAAGGAACTTTCTAGGAAGATCTAGCTTAATTTAGTGCAAAGCAAAATGGCCAATTATTTTTTACTGTGCCTCCTCCCAAGCACTTTCTATCGTTATGAGTTGAAAAAATCTTTGTTATAAACAGAAACACCGCATTCCTCATTAGAAATTTTTTGTATGGTGGAGAGTCAAGGACTGAAAAGTTGCTCTTAAATACAAATAGTCATTAAAAAACCAACGGTTGAAATATAAATTACCTCATCTCTTGTCCATCTGGTCCTCTCCTGCGAGATCTCCTTCGCTGGCTACTATTAGTTCTAAAAAACCCTTCTGGGAACCAGGTGATGCCTCTTGCTCTTTTTCTAGTGGTGATCAATACACCAAATAACAGTCCCATCAGCACAAACACAATAACTCCAATGACTATGTACATCATATCAGGGTAATACATCTTAACACCTGTAGTTCTTTCTTCATCGGCACCACTGATTTCTTTGATTTGGAATGCGAAAGCTTGACGTGAATGTGCTGCAGAAAGGAATTGTGCAGCCTAGAAATGAAGAAAACAATTTTTTATTCAGGCGGGCAAAAAAGAATGAAAGAAATCAAAGAAAGAAAGAAAAAAAAAATAACAAAACATGTTTGCTAACATGAAATATAAAGAGTCGCCAAGAAAGCACAAAACCTCATATTTGCATTTTTTCTCCCCCCCCCCCCCTTCCCAAATAATGAATTAAAAAGTTTGCATTAACATTTATATAAGTCTATGAATAAATCTGCAATTCAAAAAAAAAAAAAATCAAAATAAAGTACATTCAAGTAATTTTGATACAATAAAATTTGATCTTTACATTATAAAAGACATAATTAATAAAAAAATCATTGTTACTATATTTATAACTTGACAATTGATTTAAAAAATGAATAAATGGAGCTATAAATAATTTTCAAAAAGTTTAAAACTTTTACTATGAGGTATTTTCATCTAATAGGGTATCCAAAATAAGTGTATATAAGATATTTTAAAACTATTATAATCAATTTTGAAGTCTAAATACACCAATATATTTTCTTTAAATTTTTTTCAACGTGAAAAGTATTTCGACTAATTGTTAACTACTTTGCTTGGTTTTGTGACATTATGAAATAACGTAAAACTGTTTAAACCTTTTGTAGTAAATAGACAGAGATTCCATCTATATGTATGATTTTGTGACACCCGAATGTTCTTCAGTTTCATATACACCCATTACTTGTCAAATTTACTACCAAATTTTTAGTTACATTACTTGAGATCTAAGAGTTCACTCCAGTAGTGTGATGCAGGTAAAAATTCTAGAGACTTTACATTTTTTTTTCAACTTAGATTATTACAATTTTGTTTGAAAAAATGAAATTGAGAGAATTGATAAAAACAAGTTTGCTATTTAAACTACGTTTAAAAAGGGGGGGGGGGTAACATTGTCTTCAATGGGGATTAATTGAGCAATTGTAATAGAAATATTTGGCATAAAAAAATTAATAGACTTTGAAAAAATTGGCTTAAATTGAATTACTTACTTTGGATGCTGATTGGAAACATTCTGTAGCAGCAGATTTGACACATCTTCTATTGTCAATTTCCATATATACCTTAGTTCTATTTTTATAAAATAAGTACATTTCTGTTAATAATAGTTTTATGAAGTTTAATATTAAACACACACAAATTAATTAGTAATAATTATCAATGCACCTAATCTTCATGTCACTAAATTTAAAAATATTGTCAACAGAATTAACTTATTACAGTTAATTCCATCAAAAAAATATTGAAAATATAAAAGCTAAAAAAACTGAAGCAAGAATTAAAGTATTAAACTCAGTACTCTGGGAATAACAAAAGAGTTTAAAACTTAGCTCCTACAAAATAATAATAATAATAATAATAATAATAATAATAATAATAATAATCAAGAACTGAAACATGGGATAGTTTGATTATTGTGGTGCTGACAAAATAAATCTTCTTACCCAGATTTTGGATGAGTTTTGTATTGGTAACTAACAGGCACATCCTTCGCTTGCCATGGATAAACCATGAGTAAACCATCTTCATCCTTTTTTATGCGCACAATAGTTCTTAAAGCATGACCAATTTCTCTCAGGAAAGGAACAGAATTATTTAGAAATACCTATAAAGCAAAATGTTACATTTAAATAATTAGATTAAAATTGATAGACAAATTTTCTTAATTTAAACATTATTTGAAAATGGTCCTTAATTTTGCTATGAATACAAGCAGGTTATACAGAAATGTAAGCAACTAGAATGATAAGTCATGTGAAATTATTTCATGAATGAGCTTCAATATTAAAATAGGGAAACTATCATAAATGTTACAAGGTTTGAAATTTGGCTAAAAAGCCTTTCTGTGCAAAGGACTAACTATGAAATTGATCAACATCATATCAATAAATAAAGAAACAAAGAAAGTAATTTTTTACTGGTTTATACTAGACAGGTAATAATTCTGATATTCAGTTGGACACAAAACGCAGCATTTGTCTGGGAAAAGTGTCACTTTAATTAGAAGAATAAATAAACTAATTGAAAACACAAAAACCCAATACATGGCTATTCAAATAATAGACATAAAATCTACACCTTGGTGATAAATTTTAGCAAATACAGTTTATATTAAATCTGCATGATTAACTTTTAATTAGATGGATTCAAAGTAAATAAATTCATTTTCGTTGTTTCATCACAGAAGGTTTAGATAACCTCCTCCCACTTCTCCTTGAAAGCAGGCAGGGGGAGGGGGGTATATTTTAAGATTAACTTTATTTGACAATTGAAAAATGGACCAATCTGTAAATTTTCATATCCTGAAGATTTGACTTACACTTTTCGTAATGTATAAATATTCACATAAATATTGATACAATGAGCAGTAATGTACAAATTTAATTTCATTAAGTACACATACAGACCGAGAAGGAAAGAGAAATTTCATGCTCTTTTACCTCTGGCTCCATAAGCACAATGGCCATTAAAGATCCATCAGCAAGTCTTGGTGGTTCAGATTCACAATCCAATCCATCCCAATTACATTCTTCATTGTTACAACCATAATCACAGTAGCCATTCCCATAATTTTTCAAACAATATGTATCGTAGTGTTCACTAAACCAATAAAAAAAATCGAATTTAACTTTTCAGTAAAGTTATTAATAAAGATGATCAAACTGCATGAATGATGCCATCAACATTTTACAAAATAAGTTATGTACATCAAAATTCTCTCCAATTAACTTACTTGCAAGGTAATAATTTCTGCTCACAGTCAAAGCCATCAAATAGACAATCAATGTTATTACATTCAATATTGCATTCATCATTTCGAAAGACATCCCAGCAATTGATTGTAGCAGTACAATTCATCCATGGATTTCTTCCTGCAATAAAATAAATAAGAAGTTTTAAAAAGTACCCAACTGAGATTTGCTAATATTTCTGCAAATAAAACAATATTTTCCAGAGTGAAGTTTGTAAAATTTTTTGATGACTCGATCTTAAGTGGTGATTTACTTATAGTGAGAAATAAAAGACTGTCTTGAATTGCAGCAAGTTAATTATATAAAATGAAGAAATTCATCTAATAGCCTACTGCTTTGGTTAAATAAATTTATATTTTCAGCTTATTTAACCATCATACTTAGAGCAACATGAATACCTATTTTAACATCAGTAGTTTAAATAGACTTTTTTTTTTAAATGAGATATGGCCACTCCACTTATGAGTTCATTTTTGTATAGTCCTAGTCCCTATAAGTATCTATATAAAGTTTCACAGGTCTTCTAAACTTATATTTAAAAAAAAATCAACATTAATGCAGAAAAAAAGGTCTGCCTTCTTTTCTTTACTAATAATAAAGCTCAAAGTCTCTCTGGATGTCTGTAGGATGTCTGGATCTCTGTGACGCGCATAGCACCTAGACTGTTTGGCCAATTTTCATGAAATTTGGCACAAAGTTAGTTTGTAGCATGGGAGTGTGCACCTCGAAGCGATTTTTCGAAAATTTGATTTTGTTCTTTTTCTATTTCAATTTTAAGAACATTTTCCAGAGCAAAATTATCATAAGATGGATGAGTAAATTACAAAATTATCATGACATGGAATGGGAGAGCGAATGAACATAGCCAATTGGCAAGAAATTCGTCATCCATTATTTGTGAATAAACAGGCGAACCGAATGACCTTTTAATTTTCAACTATGGGCAAAGTGGTGCGGGTACCACTAGTTAAGAATAATTTACAAAAACAACTAAGCATGCATATCTTTTGGAATGTCAACAACATTTTAATAAGAAGTACCATTCAAATAAAGTTACCTAATGAACAGTCACCACCATCAAAATTACATTGAGCTGTGTTACACTCTTCATTACATTTCCTATTTCCAGACTTCTTGTCACACTCGTTCAATTCACACAAATCAATCCTTTCTTCTTCATCTCTGAATACTGTTACAGGTCTAAGAAAGACACCACCAGAAAATGAAGAATCAAAGACACTGCAGCGGGCACCATTCCAGTTTGTAGGACACTCACATTCATACTTCCCTAAAATAGCAAAGGTATTTAATGGCAAAATATGTATTTAAGTTAATATTTATTACATGTGTAACATCAACCTTTAAAAAATTATATGTTACTAATTGTAAATTACACCCTTTGAGTAACAGATATTTTGTAACTCCCCCCCCCCTCCCATCTTTTGTTATTTCATACAATACCCAATAAAAGAATTACCTAACCTAATAATGAACATTATCATGTTTTCTGTATTGGTTACACTGGTTGTACACTGAAATAAGCAGTATATTCAAATAAGGATAGAATGGGGTTTTGGCCAACAAAAAGCACATATTCATCAGTAATTACATGGTAACCAAGGTTAATGATGATTTTTTTTTTTTTTTTACTAAAGAAAGCCAGCCTAACTAACAACCATTTAATTTTCTTTACTGTTTTGATAGCATGGAAATATTTTTTTAACTGCACAAAATATTTTAAGTTAGCATTGGCAGTACAAAATATACAAAGGAAAATTAAAACTTATTTTTCCATTTTATACTACAAGCTCTCAACTACAAGTAATGAAAACAAAATGGCCAACACTTTAGCTATTATTTTATAAACTACATTATTAATTATAAGACTTTTGAAAAGTAACCATTTTATTCAGAAGCTGAATTTTTTTCTCTTCTTTTTCGCACACTTGTGTTTGAGCAATAATGTAAAAATGTCTGATGAATTTATTCCGTAAAAATTAAAAATTTTATTTATTGGTTTAAGTTTCAATTACTGCTGCTTGTCCCACAGAATATTTAAAAGCTTAAGACATAAAACTAATGCACTAATGCACTCAAAGCATTTTCCTATGAATGAAACATTAATTTTTAACATGATTCTAGCATTTTTCTAGAAACTAACAGTTCTGCATCAAAAACTCTCCAAATAACAAATATTGGGAGAGGAGGGGGAGGAGAAGAACAATTGTGAAGGAAACAATTTAAAATGTGCTAAAATACTTTAAAACAAGTTTTTAATAACTACATTATTTGCATATTAAAACAATTTCCAAAAATATTTTCTGATATGAAAAAGCTGCTTGTAAACTTTCAATCTCTCAGTCAAACATCATTTTTTTTTATTTTTCAAAAATTGAGTTTCAGTCTGTTTTTTTTTTTTTTTTTCAAAAATTAATTCATTTTTCTTTGTGTAAAGTTGTACTTTTAAGAAGATCATTTAATTCATGCAGTAATTTCCTAAATTACTGCATTTTACTTCCTCAAAAAGTACAAACAATACTCTAAATATCTTTTGTTTTTTCTTTGATTTTCTTCAAAAAAATGATTTGACACAGAAAAATCTATTTTTTTCTAATATATTTTTACGCCTTTTTTTTCCATTAAATTTATTTATTCATTGTTCTGTACATTTTTCAGAGCTCTTGTCTGGTTTTAATTTCTTACATTATTATTTTGAGTAAAATTCTATTTCAAATTCAACTAGGAATAAAAATGTTATCACTAAATTTCTGCAACAAGTTTACTAATAAAAATTAACATTTGAAGTTAGAGCACTGTTAGCCCAGTCTGCACCATGACCCCCACGCCCCCTCCAGGTGGGCACCCCTGTATGTTTCCGCTTATTTTTAACTATCGTGACTAATTTTTAGAATTTTTTTTATATTTTTTATTATGACCTTGTCATCTTGAAAACTCGATATCGAGTTTATTAGATTAAATGGTCTACCATTTTTCTAAACTGTATTTTCTTGGTTATTTTGCAAAATATGAACAGTTTGGAAACACCTACAATTTTAATTAGTTGGGATTTTTAACATTCTACTGTATATAGTAAATTTGCGATAACTCGAAGTCTGATAACTCGAATATTACTATAACTCTAAGTTTTTATCAAGTCCCGATCCTTTTATCTTTATTATGCTCCATTTCTCGAAGTTTTTTCAAAGATGACTTGAAATTTATTTTGAAAGAACAAAAAAAAGAAAAAAAAAAGAAAAAAGAAAAAACATACTTTTAAGTGACTACGAAAGAAAAATGCATTCACCTTCACTTGCAATTCTTGAACAACAGACCTCGTAAGCAAGAAAAACAACTGTTGAGCCAATGAGCAATAAAGGAGTTACACGTGCGGAAATGAGTATAGCTTGTTTTATTTTGTTGCACTGTACTGTTTACACTTAGACATGTTGCTGAACTATGAGTCTACTTTTAAGCTGTTAAGTTGCCAAGTCAACTTATTGTACCTTTTTATTCAAAGGCTGACCTAAGTTAAGATGCGTTTCCCTTCATTCTTTAGTTCCAATCATTTGCTGATAAGTTCCCAATAGGGTTAGAGTTTTCTTTAGATGTCTAAGCGAAAGCTAAAAACCTTGGACTCCAAAAATCACAAAGAAAAAGAACGCATTGAAAATGGCTCCAAATACTCTGTCAACAATATTAAAAGGGAAACTTCAAAATCGGTACAAATCTACAGTACAAATCCATGAATCCGAATTTGAAGTGAATGAAGATGTGCACCTTTCCTGAAGTAGAATCAGCTCTATTCAAGTGGTTCCAGCAGTATCCAATTCAGTATCCAATTCAAGACCATACAATTTCTATAAGTAGATGTTTGCTGCATGAGAAAGCAACGTAAAGCTCTGTAATTTTGTCTGTTACATATACATATTAATTAAAATATTCAATGTTTTTCATATTAAAATGTCGAAAACCGAAACTAGCGGTAAGTCGAACTTTCGATAAGTCGAAGTTTTTCGTCGGTCCCTTTAGATTCGAGTTACTGAGTTTGACTGTATATAAAAGACACAACAATTGCCTCATTATGCCTCTATACTTTATTCTATACAACACACTATTTCTTTACAATAAAACTTACCTATTCTATTATGGCATGTGCCTCCATTTAAACATGGGGATGACAAGCATTCGTTTTCTGTGTCAACTTCACAGTTTTGACCTCCTGCACCATTAGGACAGACACATACGTAATCATATTTCCTTAATCTGCACTGACCACCATTCTTACATGGATTTGAAGAGCAAGATGCATTTGTATAACTGCATATTTCACCATAGAACCCCTAAAAGAAAAATTTAGAATGCATCATGATTAAAGAATTCCTGTTAAAAGTTGTATCAGCTAAATTTCCAAGAAAAGTTACTTCAGCACAAGGGTGTAGTGTCCATTGAGGCAGTCGTGGGACAATTCCTCCTTGAAACTTTCTAAGAGGGCAATGCTCTTTAGGTGAAATTTTCCCACATTTTCCACTTGTTGCTCATTTTTAAAAATTACTTATTTAAGTGATAACCTATACTGGCATAGTCCATTGATAGCTAGGTTGTGTAAGTGGTGTAAATAGCTAAGTTTGTGTAAATGCACATAATGTTACCTTCATTAATCACTCTGCTATTCAGTATGTCAATATGTTTTAGTATTAGCCTTGGAATTTTGAAAGACAGTACCTGATTTCTACTAGAACAAATAATATATTTACTAACAAGAATGAGCTATCTAAGAGCTTAGGTAGACCCTTTGAGTAACAACACATTCTCTCATTTCAAGTATGAGTTGAATTTTTCAAGCCCAATCTGAGCATTTTGTTACTAATGATTTGATAATAATACTGCAGGAAGGAAAACAGCAGTATCTGCCAATTTTCTATTATTCCTTTTTACTTTCTTCTATATCTAATATATACAAGAAAGTATTTGATTCGTGCAAATTTTCAAATTTCGAATTTTGACGGATTTAAACGTTGGAGGTCCATTTCGACCATTTTTGGAAAATGTCTGTCTGTGTGTGTACGTGTGTGTGTCACATATGTGTGTGATCAGTTTTTTGTGGCTGCTCTACAGCAATCTCATGAAATCGAACGAAATTCGGTATGTATGTGCCCCTATGTGAACTTGTGCCCATTGGCTTTTGGCACGATTCTTCCAAGGCGGGTGAAGCAATTGGACGTTTCTTAAGTTATGCATGCTTGCTATTCCACAGGAAGTTACTGGCGGAATTAAACAAAATTTGGTCCATATGTTGTCCCTAACAGATGCAGGTGTTGATTCAATTTTGGTGTCAATAGCTCAAACAGGGGTTGAGCTATAGAACGTTTTTTTGTATTTAGTTGTGACTGCTGTATCTCAAGAAATAATGAACAGAATCAAACAAAAATTTATCGACAAGTAGCCCTTAGAAGGTATAAGAGCCGATTCTATTTTGGCATCAACAGCTGACAAGGGGGTGGCACAATGAAACGTTTTTGTTTCCCATTGTGAATGACATATTTCAAGAAGTAATGCTACGTTCTGGATGAAATTCGGAATAAATGTGAATCCATATGTAAACAAACATTGCTTCAATTTTGGCGCCAATCGCTCCTGGGGAGGGGGGGGGGGGGGCTGTTTTTTTTTTTGCATGAATAAATATAGCTTTATAACTGCAACAGTAAGAAAGAGAAATTGTAATAGACTGTTATCTGCGTATTTCGTGTGATTTTCATTGATGAAAAATGATCAGAAAATCGCGATAATTTAAACTTTTTAACTGTTGCCATATTGTGTTTGTTAACAAATAAATATTTATAATTATTTTAAGCAAGGCTTTTAAAATAATTTTCAATTTTCATTCTTTGCTTTGCTTTTGAGATAAATCGGGAATTGGAGCGGTGGTCAAGATTTGGCACGTGTAATTTTGTTTTTGTTGGGAATATTGCTTCCTCGTTAAGCGTGGGGAGCAATCAGAATTATAAAAAAGATATAGAAGAAAGTTTGGCGATGGCCACAGTATACTAGTTTCATCATCTATTGTACTTTAGCTTTACTGTACAAGCTTGCTCATTCGGTTTCCTATAAAAATAAAGCATGAAAAAAAAACCCCATCAAATTCCAAACTTTCCTTATTGCAAGTATGGAATTCGAAATGGGTTCCTTCAACTATCTCAAAACCTCATTTCTGCAGATACTGCATTTTACCTTTCCAGAGCAGAGTGCATTTTCTCTTATACCAAAAAATCCTTTATACTGTCAATAAAAATTTCAAAATTTACTGGTTTAGATGAACTTCTGCTTTGAACATAAAAATAAAATAAAAATAATAGAGAAGCATCAGAGCCATCCAAACCTCTGTCACACCAGGCACTACAAAAGATAGGGGCATAAGTAGGGAGCTTCACCATTCGGCAACCAAAAACAGTTCCAGTTTCAAGCCCCACTATGATGATATGTAAGCTTTTGAGACTACCAGCACAACTTATTTGAAAGTTTAGCAATAGCATCTTATATACACAAAAATATGCAAACCACTTATATATTGAATGTGTTCAATGTAAGCTATAAGTTGTCTATGTTTTATGATGCTGGTATTAAGTCAATTTTAAAACACACTCTAGGTGTGTTTGTTGGGAGCAGTGTTGTAAAAATGTTTTCCTAGGGTGAAGTCAATGGGGTTGTTTCCTTCAGTCAAAAGTAGTACTTTTTGTCACTGAAATTAATAGAATAAGCAAAAAAATAACATGGACTTAGAAAATACTTTCATTTTCCTAACAATTATTTTTTAATTAATTTTTTTAAATGTCCGATTCTTCAAACAAGGCTTGGTCTTTATGACGTCACAAATGATGCACTATGGCGCATCTTTATACCGCATTTCCATGTTATGATAATCAAGAAGCGAATTACAATTGCGCTCTACGCTTGATATCAACCACATTGTTGCCAATACACGTGAATAAAGATGCGAATTAAATATTTTGGACCGTGATGGCAACACTGAATGGCATTTCATCATTTGTGATGTCATCGGCAGAAGCGTTAAACGATGAAAGAGCACCGATTTAAGTAATTTTTTAGAAATATAAAACTTAAAGACATTATTTTAAAAATGGTCAAATTCTATGTTTTTAAGCACGCTCTTTCAGAAAAAATACTTTTAAAATTTTGGAAACGACCTCATTCTCAGGATGGCTCCAATAAATATCAACTTCAAATTCATGCAAGGAAACCATTAAACATTTTTAAAAGTATTTTTCATAAATGATTAGAAATGCTTAAGAACTAACAAAAATATTTTAATGATTTTTCAAAAATTATGCTCAAAACACTCTTTATTTTAATATATTTTTATATTCACAAGTCAACTTCCAAAAGTCATAATAAATTTTAAGAACAACTTACATCAGCACAGATGCATGCATGTCCTTGAGCTACACTTGTGCAAACACCTCCATTTAAACAAGGATTGGAAGCACAGAAATTTATCTTTGATTCACAATGGCGTCCCATGTACCCAGGTTTACAGTCACAACGATAGTCATTGATCAACTGAACACAGTCTTGAGTTCCAATAGCATAACAAGGATTCGAAAGACATTCATTCACATCTCCTTCACACCTTCAAAATAAGAGAAATTGCATTCTATACAAAAATCTATTAAAATAGAAACAAAGCAATTCAGGGAAAGAATATTGTTTTGAACCACAATATTCTAATAATTGAAAACCTTTTAAGTTAACAGTTAACAAATCATTTTTGATACTGACTTTAAGTTTACTATATCTCAGGAAAACCCTTAAAATAAAAACAACTAATTCAAAAAATATTTTAGCTAACATGATTTATTTCAAAGAAATTAAATACTATTTTTATAGTACTACTATTATTATTGAAAAAAAAGGGACAATATAAAGTTAAAGTGTCAAGACGGCATGGGAAAAAAAGGAACATTTAAATTGATTTTTAGCACTAAAAATATTAATTAAATGGCTGAAATGAACTTGCAAATCACACTTACTACATTTTAGTACAGTAACTTACCTTGGACCAACAAAGCCTGGTGGACACTGGCATTCGTAATTCCCTACTTTATCAATGCATGTACCTCCATGATGACAAGCTCCTTCGAAACATTCATTAATATTTATTTCACATAAGATACCTTGAGTTCCATGAGGACAAGAACATACAAAACTATTGACAAGATCATGACAAGTCCCCCCATTTCTACATTGATTGGGAAAGCAGTCATCGATGTTATGTTCACAATTCAATCCTGTAAAAATGAATCAATAAATTTCACATAATTTTATAATTAGAGATAGTTAAAAAAATCCAATTATATAAACCTTCAAATTAACAAAATCAATGCCAACAAAGCAGTTATCTATATTTTTTCCAGCATTTATAATGTACACATCATTGATAGTATCTCTATTGCATCTTACACAAAAACAAGAATAAGAACATCCAGCCTCTACTAAAAAAAAAATAGCTGTTTCGCAATGAACTTAATTGTATACAGAAATAATACTACAGCAAAACACAAAAACTTCATCTTAAAATGTGCAAAAATTTCATGGAAAATATGTTAAATGATGAGAATAATAAGTTCCATTAAAACTCCAATAGGATAAATATATTTAAAGAGAAAAATATCGCAATTTTTATATTGTTTCAGTTTTGTTTATTAAAAATATATTTAAACCATACTTCCCTTAAAACTATACAGCACAATAACAGAATACAGTTGTTGATTTTTTTCTCACATAAAAAATAAAACTAATCTTTGAAATAAGTAAATAAAAATATTTTTTTCACTTTTCAGCAAAAATGAGCTGAATGTATTGGAAGAATTCAAAATTAAATTACCATTAAAAAAAATGTTCACTTCCTTATAAAACAGGAGAAAATAAGACACAGGAAATCGTTAAACAGAGCCACGTAAAATGTGAATAGATTATTAAATGAAATATCAGTTATCTTTACGAGGCAAAATACAAAATACAAACAGCCAATATAATGCATTAAATTACTAACCTTTGAAGCCTGGTGGACAAGAACAAGAGTATCTTCCAACAAGATCTTTACATGTAGCTCCATTATGACAAGGCTGTGAAGAACATTCATTGATTTCATGCTGACAATAACTGCCTTCATACCCAGTTACACAAATACATCTATGACTGTTGCCTATATCTTCACACCTGCCACCATTTTGACACAAATTTCCAAGTGAAATACCTACAAAGGAAAAAATAAATCTGCATTAGGTCTATAATACTGGAAAAACAACTTTTCTCCGGTGGAGGGAGGTTTTGTCAATCATAAGGCCTTACATGAAAATGTTTTTCATGTAAGGGCCATGGGTGCCCATACACAAAATTGCAAGGGGGGGGGCCTCAGATATTTTAACTATGGTTTAGCAGGATAATTTTCCCATGGAAACAGATTTCAGGACAGATTAGAGTCACTAAAATTTGAAATTTTTAATAACTTATTCATTAACATCTGGAGAAGAAATGTTTTTACATTTTTTCAAAGAAAAAAGTACTGAAAGCAAGGAAGTTCTAGTTTCTAAGGGGGGCTCAAGCCCCCCCTTGCCCCCCTTTATAGGCGCCCTTGGTATATAGGCGCCTTATGATTGGTATAAGGCCCCTATATAGGCGCCTTATAATTGATGTTCTGGCATGAGGTTAGAGCTCGAAACGATGACCTTATCGGCGCATTGTTTGTCACACAAAAGCAGTATTGTTTGGAAAAACCAAATGAATGTATTTTGTGTTTAGTGACTGTGTTGTTTCTTTTTTTTTTTAACTGTTTTCTTTCCTGGTTCGTTTAATACTGTGTTTGTAGGAATCTTCGCTAAAAATACATTTAGTACACAATTTTTATGAGCTACAAAATGCACATTTTCTGATTAAAACGTTTAAAGATTTGTCAAAGACCAAATCTAAACACAAGTGGTTTTTAATGATGTAAAAAAAAAACTGTATACAACATTAACAGTAGAATTAGCAAAACAATGCCAGCATCAACTACTACTTTAATAAGAATATTTTCTTATAACTTTTTGCTTTGTTTTCAGATTTACTTTTAATTTATTCTAGTAGAAAGAGCATTAGTTTATTTAATTTTGAAAAATACAGTGAAGCACCGTTTATACGTTTCTGAAGGGACTGTATGAAAAAAGCATGCAAATGAAAAAAACGTATAGCAGGATACATTAATATGTATTAAACTCTGCAGGGACTAAATTAAAAAACGTATAAATTTAAATAAAAACGTATAAATTATAAAAAGGTATAAAAGAGAAACATATAACCGGTGCTTCACTGTATTAGTTATAAAGGTTACAAGTAAAATATAAGTATATGAACATTTGGTATCAACATTTTACAAGCATTGTTTATTTTGAATGACTTGAATAGCTTAACTTTTGTCCATATGTTATTCCAGCTCACTGCCACTCAAAATTATGGAAATGAAATTTCTTTACAGTTATACTGGAATTTTAATTTTTCCTTTTAAAAAGTAATTTCCTCAGATTTGGAAAGAGAGAAGACGCAATAAAGGAAAAGATGTAACCAGATCTGTAATCAAAATAAAAACTAAAATGATACCTTTCTTCAAAGCTGCATCTGAGCAAGAGACCATGCTAACATCACATAACAATCCCGTCCATCCAGGCTTGCATGTGCATCCATAAGTATTATTAATCTGCTTACATGTTGCTCCGTTCATACAAGGACTTGTGCTACACCAATCTACAAAATTCTGCATAAAAATAAAAAATTAAAGAATTAGAGAGTAATAGAACAGTAAATTCAAAATGATTTATATCAGTAGTTCACAGCCTTTTTGAATCCATTGTCCTCCTCTAGAGGTTGTCTGACACCTCCGCCCCCTTCTTCCTTGAAAATAACGTAACATGCCGCAAGTGGACAATTATTAAAAATATAAATGTCTAATTTTAATTATAAATAAAATCTATGTGGTGAACAATTTCATCCAAACTTAACTAAAAACAAAAATAAACATAAAAATAAACATCTTTTGTACTTTTTTTCTTCTTTCTTTTATAAAATTGACAAGTATTTGAAGGGAAACACTTCACTAAGATCATTGACAAACTTTTTAGAAACAGAAGTAAATTTTTTATGAAATTATTATCTTTTCTAAATGGGAGTTTGGAGGAATTAAAAACTCTGACACTTATAATTTTAAAAAAAAAGTGAAAATTTGAAAATTCATTAACTTTGAACGAATGATAATATATGTACTTACTTATGGCTCAACTGAGGTGTGAGGAGGAAGCTCATGAACTTTAATTTGTCTCTTTTTTAACTTGTGATTCCCAGTCTGAACTCTGAACAATAAGTTTCATATAAGTTTTCAGTTTTGATATTTGCTGGCTTTTTATTATTATAATTCTACCTTTTAAATACTCATCATTCCCTTATTGCCCCCTTGAGGAGCCAAATCGCCCCTTTGGGTCCAATCGACGCCCAGGTTGGGAACTACCGATTTATGTCAACAAAAGATGTTTGTGGATAATAAAAGATTTAACAAAAGAAATAAAATAATAAATGCAACTTACTTCACACTGTAAACCTGTGAATCCAAATGGACAGTGACATGTAAAAGAGCCGATGTGGTCAACACAAGTGGCGCCGTGACGACATGGTTGTGAATCACACTCGTTAATATGAAGTTGGCAGTTACTTCCAGTATATCCAGGAGCACACCGACAAGTATAATTATTTATGCCATCAATGCAAGTGCCTCCATTAACACAAGAGCTAAAAACAAGATTATAAACAGTGTATTAGTACACATTTTTAAAACAATCACATTTATTTTGTAGTAAGCTACTGCCCTAAGCTAGGGCTAAGGCAGAAATACTGAAAATACACCACCAGCTCTCATTCCATCCAAGGACTGCAGTGAGTTGAACCGCACCATTGCTGTGGTCACTCATCTGGTGTGCTAATTCTACATTAGCTATCAGTTTGTTTGGCTCTCTTGGCTCTCTTAAGAGGTTTTTCGCCTCCAGCTCATGTGATTCCTATTCCGGACTGATGAGCGCTAAAAAGCACGAAACTGCAGCCCTCGGATGGAATAACTGAGCTGGTGGTGTATTTTCAGCGATTACATTTATGTTTGTGAGGAAATATTTATTTCCTCATTATCACTTATGTAAATGTAGTAAAACCTTACATTGGTACACATTTTTAGAAAAATTACTTTTATGTGTTTGTAGGGAAATATTGTTTTCCTCGTTATCACTTATGTAAATGTAGTAAAACCTTATATCTAATGTAGTGCTATCAATATAGACAAAAGCATTCAAGTCATGACAATAGTATTAAAAAAAAAATAAACAATCAAAACCCCACCTGGACTTGCCAATCTTACAAAATTGAAAATCAAGAAAAATAAAAATGAAAAAGTAAGAGAATTTTTTGTACTTGAAACCAAATGATTGTTCATACAAAATTGATAGTTTTCATGTTCTTAGACACAAATCACAAAAAAAAAAAAAAAAAAGACATTTTCATTTTTAAGTTTAAGATTTATTTACCATATTACAACTTTAGACATAAATCACAAAAAAATAAATAAATAAATAAATAAAAATAATAATTCACAAAATATGACATTTTCATTTTTAAGTTCAAGATTTATTTAACGATAAGTTAGAGACTAAAAATAAAACAGTGAGTTAAGCTATGCTTTAATTCACTTACTTATAAAATAAGTAAATTTACTATTCATTAAAAACTGGAATATGATTTCTCACCTTAGATTACAATCTTCATCGTTAGTCTGACAATTGGTGCCACTAAAGCCAGATGGGCAGGTACAAGTATAACTGTTGACATAATCATTGCAAGTTGCTCCGTTTTGGCAAGGATCACTCGCACATTCGTTGATGTCAGTTTCACAATGCAAACCCCCAAATCCATCCACACAAAAGCAAGTGTATTCACCAACTCCGTCGAGACAGGTGCCACCATTTTGGCATGGAACTAAAAGGAAATAAGCATATCATTATATAATGAAGTTCATTCAAGTCATTTTAGGTTAAAATATCAATAGTACTTCTACAACTATTATGAGGAATATTTTTTTTACTTGCAAAACACAAGTCAGTTCTGAAAATTTATAGCTGTAAATATTTTGCAACTGAGTTTTGAAAATAACAGCGTAATATAAGGATACTATACTGATCACATAAGTGTTTTAAGGAATTAAATGTACTGAGGCAGATTGTCAATATTTTCATTGATAAAGCTTAATTACATGAATTCCAAACGAATTGACTCGGCAGTAGGCTTATTCAGACCCGGCATTTCAAATTTTTCGAGGGGGTGGGAGGAGCAGGGCAAGGGTATATACTCAATGTAAATTATACCAAAAACTATGCTCACTTTAATGTAAGTACATTAATATTTCAAAATTCAGACGGGGGCATTGACCCTCCTCAGGCCTGGGTTTATCATGCAAATTAGAACAGTGGCTTTGTCATTGTTCTGATTTACAATTGCTGTTTTGTAATTTGACAATTAAACATAAAAATTATTTATTGTAGTCAATAGATCAATAAATAAGGAGCTAATTAAATTTTTAAAAAGTTTCAGAATCAAGAATTCTTTAGTAATGTCCTGATTTATTTTGAATGAGGAAAATGAACTTTGGTTAGACAAAAATAGCTTTAGCAATCAAAATATTTTTAAAAATTGGGAGAAAAACTTTTCAAAGGATAATAATATAGTCAATAGTTCAACGGTTTAAATTTAAAATAAAAGGAAAAAAAATGATTTTCCAAAATTTGGTAAATAAATCAATAAAAGTTACTAAGCATTATTTACTTTTTTAATGTTTGTAGCAGGTGCAAAGCATTTTAATTCAGATCTTATTTGTTTACCATAAAAATAATACATTTTTACTTCCTTTTACAGAAAAGGAAGTATTGTATTTGCGAAAAAAATTTCACTCAAAAATAGACCTTAATTTCCATTTTACTCACCCCTGAATGAAGTTTGTCCCTGAGTTTTTTTTTTTTTTTTTTTTCGACTCGACCACACATGGATAAGTGCCTAAGAACGTATAGACACGCAAAATATTTATTTTGACGATTCCCTAGTTAATTACAACGATACCATTCAAATGTACAGCCGTCCCTCGCTACTTCGTGCTTCGACTTTCGCGACTTCACTACATTGACTTCACTACATCGCGGTTTTTTCGTTTTTTTTTTTAAATATAGTAATTAGCCTTTTTTATGCACTCGTGTAAACTTTTTCCTACAAAAGAATAACAAAGTACGTCTTCCAAGTAAGGTAAGCTCTTCTGAGGGGCTGTAGTTGTACTAGTTGAGGAAGTGGAGGTATAAAATCGCCGAAGAAAGTGTAGGAATCACTATTTCATTTTAACTGTTAAACACTATAACTGGAAAGTATGAATCACCAGTGGATAAATTCATCTGTAAATGGTGTTCAACAGTGTACTAGCTTTTTAAGTTATATGCGCAATACCTTTAATGAGGATAAATGTAGAAGAAGAATGGGGACACATATGATCACTAACTGGCAATTAATTCTTTATCGAACAAGTTATGCTATTTTCATAGATTAGTAGTAGTGTGTAAGAACTGCATGTGTGTATGTAGTAGTTTTATTTCCCAATAAATAACTAAGTAATATCTATTACATCTAATATATCTCATTTTCTCATTAAGTAATGCAAATGTAATGGTGGCTTAGGGTGCTTTTTTATGTCTAGGGGGCTCTAACTATGCTAAAAACCTATTTAAATTGCCCTAAATAAGTTAATGCGCTCTAGTTAGAAAAATATTCGGTTTATGAATACAGAATCCTACTTCGCGGAAATTCAGTTATCGCGGTAAAGCCTGGAATGAATTAACCACAATAAACTAGGGTTGATTGTATCCACCTTCGTGTAGCACAAATAAGGTCTTCACATTGGGAGATTTTATTTATGCTACAGTGGAATATAACTAGTAAAATATAATGAAAAAGCCACTTACATGAGGCACAGTCATCTATATTAATTAGACAATCTTTCCCTTCATAGCCCTTGGAACAAGTACAAGTGTAAGATCCATTAGTATTCACACATGTGGCCCCATTGCGACAAGGAGATGAAACTTCACATTCATCTATATCCTCATCACACAATCGGCCTGTCGGAGAAGAAAAGATGTTTTAATGATTCACAAGTTATTTTAGAGATTATGAAAAATATTTTAATTTAACCAAAACCACCCTCCTCGGTTTATAGTTTTGGCTTATATCGGCTTCCCATGTCCTTTCGTTACAAGTTTTGAAACTTCTTTTGGTTTTGTAAAGTATTTATTTTCAATACGAACAGAAGTAAAAATTAAGTAAATAGCACTATGGCCTTGTTGATGTTTAATTGGAAAAATAATATAGTGACATAATATTATATCCACGATTAAGATTTGCATACCAATGCACAATCTTACCTTACTGAGAGATAAAAGCGCAGCTGGTACTTGGGGTTAAACAGCACATGCCATATTCTACACAAAAATAATTTAATACATTTATTTTCTGTTTATTTTTCGGTTTTCATTTGGTTTTAAAGTTATTATTTATAGTTTTTTTTTTTTTTTTTTTGAGCAATTAGCTTTGACTTTTCTTACAATGAAAAGTGCACAGTAAAAAGTTTGAATCTAATGTTGTAAAGTTTCCTTATAATAAGAAATCAAGTCAAAACCATCATTGTAATTAATGACTGATTCTTTCATTAATGTTTGTTAGGTAATTTTGTTATCTTTCGATTGTAACTAATAACTGTTTTGAAAAGTAAAAGCCAGTGGTGAAAGGCGGTGGTCACTGTGTCCAGACCCTTCTCTGTGCAAAATTAAATTACGTCTGCTTCTATTTACAATTCAAAGTATCACAGATGACTTTTTTTATGCCTCCTCAGTTGAGAAATTTCTTACTAGATCTCTGGTAAGCAATCAATGTATTTTCTCCCCTTAATAACAATATCTCCAATCGTGAAAAAATTATTGTTTCCTTATTACTAGACCCGGAAAAAATAAATAAATCAAAATGTTCTTACCAGTATAGCCTAGATTACAACTACAAGCAAAATCTTGGTAGTTAGATGATGGAATGCATTTTGCACTGTTTTTGCACTTGTTTGGACTGCATGGATCCAATTCGATTTCACAATTTGTTCCTGTAAAAGGCACTTCACATACGCACTGGTAACTGTTGACAAGATCAATGCATGAGCCACCATTTAAACAAGGATCAATTGCGCAGTCATTAATGTTGATTTCACAGTTCTTCCCAGAATATCCAGGAAGACAGGTGCATGTGTAGCTAGCTAAAGAGTCTCGGCAACTTCCCCCATGTTGACAAGGGTTTGACTGGCATTCGTCAATATCCATTTCACATCGGTGTCCTCCATATCCTATAAAAAATTTACATAAATTAATGATGGACAGTTTATGATAACAATCACTGGTGATTCACCAAAAATATTGAATCCTTCACCAATGTCTTTGTTATATGAACATTAACATTCACTGGCGGATGTTGACATTGACCAGTTTTCTGTCCTTCACAGTAACATTTTAATATAATTTATTTTCTATTCTATACAACAAAAAGCTTTTTTACTTATTGCAGTCATAGTTAGGAACTTAGTTAGTCTCTAAAGCAAGAGACATAAACAAAGAAGAATTGCATGATCTTTTCCATTTGTTAAAAGGAAGTAATTTTAGTTAGCGTATTATAAAAATATTTCATAAACTAAGTTAAGAGTAAAGAAGATATTTTTTTTGTTTGCAATAAGTTTTATGATTAAAATAGGACTCCTACATAAAAAGGAACAAAAAGAGTCAGAGCGGACATTTTTCATGTTCATGCACATATTCAAGGAGAGAAATTTAAATTTAATTCTTTACAGGATTACATACATTCAAGCAAAAGGGCTGAAGGGTCTATTTTGATTCATTAGAATTTTGTGAACAGTAGGTAAGAGTTCCGATTTCCTCTGGCCAGACCATTGTAATAGAAGAGTTGAACTCATTCAGAAAATTTAAAAGAAGTTAGTGAATTCAAGAATAAGTCTACTTTGCCTTATTGTAAATTCAGTACTGATTAGGAATGTGTTGCACAACATAAACTCACCAGGAGGGCAGTGGCATATAAATCTATTAACCCCATCTTCACAAGTTGCTCCATGGCGACAAGGATTACTGGCACATTCATTTACATCGGATAAGCATCTAGCATCATAATAACCACGAGGACATTCACAACGAAAACCATCAATAAGGTCAGTGCATATACCACCGTTAGCACATGGATTACTTGCACAGTCATCGATATTTGATTCACAATGTAAACCTAAATAAGTTTCAAATAATCACATCAAAATATATATGCACTAAACAGAAAAAAATATATAGATAGTATATATGAATAAAAATGCAATAAACTACTAGTAAATGTAGGCCTTATTCCCCCTGATCTAGTTGAAGCTAAACCAGGTCCATGAGTTTATGTATTGTTAGAAAGTTGTACACTAAAAGCGGATTAGTCGTTAGATCTTTGTATGTTAGTCCCAAACAAGCAAGAAGGTGGGAAGGAGAGGCCTCAGCTGAAGAATGTTTAAAGATTATTCTTTCCTACTGCACTGATTTTGTTTCGATTCTTGCACACAGACACCTTGCCCCCAGAAGCAGTTTTTTTCTTCTTCTTTTTTTTTTTTTTTTTTTTTTGTAAAATTGGGCTGTATTACTGACTTTTAATATTATTGATTACATAAATTAGAAAAACGTGGAATATGGCATCAAAAATCGGGGCAGATGGCCACCTAGACTTTTCCCTTTTCATTCCAGTTTTAATTCTTATAAAATAAGATGCAAAAAGTCCATTTATTTAGAATTTTTAGTTTTCACTTTCATGAAATAAATCAGTCTACCTTATAAAATTTACTTTTCAATTGATCATTAATTTCTCGCTCCGAAAAATGAGGGGGAAAGGCCCCTACACATTTGGAAGTGAGGGGGCAGTTGACGCCCCCCCCCCCCCCACGAGCTACCTATGTATAGTATGGATGAACATGCAAATGCTGTTTCACTGAAAATGTTTAAAAAATTGCACACAGTATTGACATTTTTTTAAGGAAGCTCGTTATTTACCCTAGCTTTCTTTCTCTAGCATTTTTTGATTATGCTGACTGGGTGATAATAGATTCTGTTACATGTGAAACCGACATTTTTTTTATCATGATGTTTTAGCTATCATACTTATCTCATCATGGCATTTGACTTGCATAGAACTTAAAATTTTACTGTTGGGAGATATAGGACAGCAAGTGCATGGGGTTTTTCTGGCAGAAAATTTTAAAAAATATATTTGAGTTTGTAAATAGTTTTACATTTTATCAAGAACTCGTGAAGAAATTGTTTACAGTTTAAAAAATTACCAGTAAATCCAGGATGGCAAACACAGGTGTAAGAATTTATTCCATCCTTGCAGTTAGCTCCATTTCGACAAGGATTGCTGAAGCATTCATTCACATTGTGCTCACAGTTAAATCCAGACGTTCCTGGAAGACACCTGCACTGATATCCATTCACAAGATCTTCACACATGCCATCATTCTGACATGGGTTGCTCAAGCATTCATTGATTTGGGTTTGGCAAAGTCTTCCAGTGTAACCTCGTTGGCAGTTGCAGTGGAATGAGTTAATACCATCAACGCACTCCCCATGACGACAAGGAAAAGACTGACAGTCATTGATGTTGGTCTCACAATTAATGCCAGTAAATCCTGAAAATGAGATCAAATTTCCATTAATTTATTGTAAAGTTTGATATGTGTTGTACTGATTTATGCAATGTAAGTCAAATCTACAGAAAATTATGCAATTTAGATACATGTATAGCATGGGCACCCATAGGGGGGGGAGCAAGTGGAGGATCAAGCCTTCCTCCCCCTAGAAATTAGAGCTTCTTTGCTTTTAGTACTTTTTTCTTTGCAAAAATGCAATAACATTTCTTTTGCAGCCATTAATGAATAAGTTATTAAAAATATCAAATTTTAATGACTCTAATCTGTCTTGATATCGGTTCCTATGGGGAAAATATCCTACTAAACCATGGGGGAAATATCTGAGCCTTCCACCCCCCACCCCCTTACAATTTTGCATATGGGCGCCCATGATGTAAAGTGCAAGAAAATTGGAAATAATACTTAATTGCGAAGAAGGTGGTAAAAAAATAAATTCTTTAACCAGGGTCTAAGAACAAAGAGCTATGCTGACTTGAGCAGAAAAGCAGCAGTATCTACAAATTTTGTGTATGCTTTTCTTTTTCTTTTCTTTTTTTTTTTTTTTTTTTTTTTTTGCATATTTGGCATTATCTTACTTCAGTTTTACTATACATTCATAATTATTTAGTTTCTGCTGAAAATAAAGCATTAAACAAACTTAAAAACTCAATATTCACTGTTTTTTTGGGGGAATCAAAAATATATATCTTCAAAAATCTCTATGATTTTCTTTTTTTTTTTCTAAATTGTAGTTACTACCATTTCATTTCGCAACATTTTAGCAAGGTAGAAAAGCAGAATAACTGAACTTTTGGGGCATAGCAAATTGGTGACAAACAAATCAAAATTCCTTTATAATTGAGATTATAAATACGGTTCATTGCAATTTCAACAGATGCTGTTTTTGAATGCATAACATTAAAAAATATGAAAAATTGTAACTAAAATGGAGTGCTTAATATGTAAATCATACATATGTTACTCAAAATGTATGAAAATCATATGTAAAGGGTAAATCAAACATAAATTATACCTGGAGGGCATTGGCAAATATAGCTGGCAATTGCATCAATACATCTGGCACCATTTTGGCAAGGATGACTTAAACAATCATCTTCATTTATTTCACACTTTTTCCCAGAAAATCCTATGGGACACATACACTGGAAACCATTTATCAAATCAGTGCAGATGCCATTGTTAAGACAGGGTCTTGAAGAGCATTCATCAATATCTTCTTCACAAAATATTCCTTTATAACCTGAGAAAAGAAATATAATTGTGATAAATCAAAAACTTTTATTAAAAACCAACAATAGTTCATTTAAAAAAGTATTTCATGCATCCACCAAAGTCTTTGCAAAATTAAATATATAAAAAACTAATGTATTTCATGAAACTTGTTGATGATTTATGATCTACAGAGTTGGCTAGCATTTAAATTGTGGATGAATCCAACTTGTTTTCAGTAATAGCTTACGAAAAAGATTTGTATTTTCATAGGAGATAGCTGAAACTAGTTTAAAGCATAAAAATATCCCTTAAGAAAGGAACTTAAGTTATTAGCGCCATTAACAATACGGTTTTGAATAAAACTCGGAAAATAAAATATTAAAAAAAAAAAAAAAAAAAAATGAGAAAAAAGAAAGACAAACCTTATTGAATTTTTGATGTTAGTATCTACAGCTGGCGAAATAGCGTAAAAAGGAGCCCAAGCAGCAAGGAATAAAAATGCCCTGCATCTTCAATTTAATTAATTTCTGAGAAATTAGTTCATCAAGTGTACAAGTACAACAAGAAATATTAAATTCAAAATTGAAACTTATGAAGACTTCACTTTAAAACTGAAAATCTGCTTTTAAACAAGCTGATGTGTCATAACATGACTTCCTTTTACGCCAATTTAATGATAATAGCACTTTGGAGTAAGGAAACACTAAATATTTTCACTCCTAGTTTCTTGGGAACTGAAGCTAAAAACGTTTTACACTGATTTATTTCCCCATTATTGGCAATTTTAATGTGATTCAGTGGCCACCAACATTGACCGAATTAAAACCAGATTTAAAAATAAAATTTAAAAAAAAAGCCACATTTTTCGCCAAGTTGGTGACAAAATTTGGCAGTCAAAGGCTTGGCGATATATCGCCAATTGTTTGACAAATAACACCACTTGAGTTAGCACTACAATTAACAATGATTTACCCAAAAAAGGTGTAAAAGTCCCCCATAGGAACATCCAAATGCAACCAAAAGGGAAGGTGCGCAACTAGACCCCACTAGGAATCTACTGTACGTTTCTTGGCATATATCCAAGTGTGATCGGGTCGGAAAAAAAAAAAAAAACTTAACATTTATTCAGGGGTGAGCAAAACGGAATTTAAGGCCGATATTTGAGTGAAAAAATTTTCGCGAATACAATACTTCCTTTTTTGTAAAAGGAAGTAAAAAGGAAGAAAAAAAGCAAAAACCCTTTTTAGTATAGCGCTCATTTTTTCAAAACTTCCATTTTATTTCATTAAATTCCAGGGCGCTGTGCTCAGTTGAGAGAAATAAAAACCGAGTTTCTTCTCTCTTTCTAAATTTTGAATGCCACACGCAAGAAGCACCGACAAAAGTTTTTTTTTTTAAATAAAGAAGAAACGATGCATCGCGTCCGTACGTCACTTAAAACATATGCAAACATGGAAGGTTATTTTCTTTTCTTTTATGGTATTTTATGCAGTGAGCATTTTAAAAATTCTAACTAATCGCCATAAAAGAAATAATTTATTCTATTCGACAGCAGCAAACAGCAACGGAAAATAATCTGTTCCGGTAAACGCATCATTGAGAATCAGAGAAAAAAATGAATCTGAGAAAGAGTAAAGAGTTGAGCTAAAATGCGGGAATGCAGCGGACCATAGAAATCTGCTTTTCAAGGGCCGTTTACATGGGAACCCAAGCGCGAGCATCAGCACACAATTAAAAGGATTAGCGCTGGGAACGCCTTTTAAATGCCGCAAAATGAAAACTTGTATCTCATGGACGACCGGATATTAACTTTCTTCCGATTGTAAAAAGAAACACAATACGATATGAATCAGAACAATTCACACGCTTTTATAACATTATATGAAGAAGTTCTATTGTTATTCTTTTATCTTTTATACACGAAATTAAGAATTAAAAGAAATATAAAAGAAAACAATGAACATAACGACGGTTTATATGATAAAAACGATGTCTATATTAAATTTTTGACGCATGAAAAGCAATTTTTGAATGTATAAAATTAATTATGACAACAATTAATAAAGATTGGTCAAAGCTCAAAAATATCCAGTACGAGACCACTGGCGATGCATTTTATGCATGGCATTCGTGGAAAGTCGAATGAATGCTAGAAGTTTAATTTCATTTGTTCTACAAATTTCTGAATACGTATTTAAAACAAGGCATTTTTTCTTCGTCAGCCTGAGCGTTAATAAAAGTTTAAAAAGTTAAAACCACATTTAAAAAAAAAAAAAAACCTACTAACACCAATTTACTTTCGATTCGTTTTCAGCTAAAAAAATTTCCCTCTCTAATATTTATGCAAGAAAAGGTTGAAATCCCACCTGCAAGATAAGATAAGAAAACAAACATAAAAAGGCCTGCCACCCCTTTTTTCCTCTATTACAGCTTTCGCCGGGAAGCACAAAGGGTCAAGCCAGAGAAAGAACCATAGTCCACGACTACGCGTCCATTACAAGTTGGGGCTCCGGGTTCATAAACTGCGCAGTGCAATTACGAGATCGTTTGAGAACCTCCCAAGTTAACCTTTATTCAGAAACAGGAGGGCCAAGACTTCCTTCCCCTATGCTTCTACTAAAGGGCAAAGATCTGACGTCGGCTCAAAGTCTGAAGCGAAATCAAAATGCATACATTATGAAATGTTGCAGGAATGCCAAATAATCTGCTAGTGAAAGCTATGTTGTCGAAACTCGACTCTCCAGTGATCAATGTGATGAATAGATTTTGATTTTGTTGGGATATGATTCCTTTATTTTTTAATGAAAATAAATAATTTTTGATATGAATGCATAAGCTGTGAAATTTTCTAGAAATTAAAAAGATGGGAAAATCTACTTACATAATTTTCTCAGAAGTGTTGAGCAGCCTATCCAATCAACAAACTCAAGTTACAGAATCGCCTCCCCTCCCCCCTCACTCATGAAAAAAAAAGGTTGTCCCGAAAAACTGTCTGACTTGAAAAGGTTACTTTTGAATGCGTCGGAACCACTGGCAGAATTTTTAGAGGGGAAACATGCATTTCCAGATTCTGTCATTGAGTTGTCTTTCTAACATGACATGAAAACGGCTTTTTTCACGAAAAGAAGAGGGAACAAATTTTCAAGAAAAAAACATCCAATATACTGCAAAAGCACTCATTTTTACGAGTCCGTGTAATCGCAAAAATTAAGGCTACGAAAAATATTTTGCTAATTAACTTTCGGTTCTGTTCATATAAAATTCGCGAAATCATCAATACCTTCATTTTCGCGAGACAAAAAGTTCTTTTACATTAACTAAGAACTATTGCAATATCTTCAAGGCATTTTGTTATACATTTGAGTTCTTTCAGCAGGCAGATTTTCCGATAAAGATACACCCCAATTTTCTGCACATCGCTTTTTTTTTTCATCGAAATGTTACACAGCACTTTTTTTTTCAACCACACATCGATAGAAATTTTGCAACAGTATTTTTTTAATCATTCGTTTTGCTTACTCACAAGAAAAAAAAAATTCAGATTTAGGCTAATTTTATAACATTTTTATTAAGAGACGATTGTAGCTTTTACTCAACTGCTATAGGCTTTACTGTGGAGTGAATGAAGCACACTCGAGTGAGAATGCAAAGTAACTTTGAAATTAAATGCATAATGAATAATTGCAATGAAATATTTCTCAAAATCTATCTTTGTTTAGATAGCTTTTGAGAGAATTGGGGTGTTTCCGAAATTTTAAAAGTATTTTTTTTTTCTGAAAGAGCATGCTTAAAAACATAGGTTTTTACCATTTTTTTTAATAAATAGTTTGACAAAGTTTAGTATTTAAAACAATATATTTTAATTGGTGCGCAGATTCAATTTTATTTTTTACGCTTCTGCTCGTGACGTCACAAGGGATGAAATGCCATTCCAGGGTTTCCGCTACGGTCGCATTTTTCGCATAATGCGAAAACACTATCTGAATTGCGAAAATAAAGCAATGCATTTTCGTTTTTTTTTTTTGCTCAAATAAAAAATAAATTTAAAAAAAAAGAAGAAATGTATGATCCTAGAGAGGAAGCATGCATGGCGATAATCAACTTAATCTTTTTTAAATCTTAGCTAAGATGTTTAAACTACAATTAAGTTCAATAACTATTAGTCTTATCCAGCATTATGTAACCCCAATAACTGCTTTATTAGGAGGAGGGGACTGCAACGTTCTAAACACCAATCGTGTTTTTTTTTTATTTTATGTTTTTAAAAAATAGCTGTTGTACTTATTTCTTCAAAGATGTCACAGATGAAATATGAATTGTATTTTCAACTGGAGATGAAACACACTGAGGCATATATAAATATATGAGAATGTGTAACATTTTACCATTTTGCTAACATTTTCCCCTCAATTTTAGCTTTTATGCTAAAGAACTTTTGAACCCAACTTAAACCTTGTGCCATTCACTGATGAAATCAGCGCAGAGCGCAATGTTTTGGCATTAGATAAAGGTAAAAATATTATAGCGCACTTCTGACCACATAAAGAACACGCCTTATTTCCAAAATCGGACATGATAAAAAATTAAATAAAAAAAAATAAATACTGGAGGGGGGGGGGACACTGGCTCCATGTTATTATAATTATTTGCTTATTCTAGTTTCGATGACTAATTTGACTGAAAGAAACAACACCATTCTCATAACGTGGACCCCCCCCCCCCCATGTTAAACTGTCGAGAATATTTCCCTGAAATTACTGTTAAAATTTTTGCATCTTCGTGCTTTAACTATGCATTTTAATGGAGCTTTCGTTGTTTTTTAATGATTGAATTTTTTTTTAAAATTTTTTAGTGGAATTATTTTTTAATAGCTGACTATTTTTTGTTTTAATGGAACTTTTAAGCTTGCTTGTTTGGACTGGAACGGAACTTGTGATCTTCGTTTGTTTCGTTTATAATTAAACATTTGATTTGAAATTTCAGCAACATTGTTTTCTGCAACGTTTGAGAAGCAGATACGCGCTTTGCTTTAGCTAGTTGGACGAAACAGTTTGAAATCGCGATAAATGTTCCACGTTATGATAACTAAGTTCCATAAAGGAACTTTTAAGGTCCTTAAGTTTCGCGTTTGAATAATAGTCCAAAAGCAAAGAACAAGTCAAACCTGGCATGCAAACACATCGGAATCCACCTCTTTCGTCCAAACATGTACCCTCATTTTGGCAAGGATTTGAATCACACTCGTTTATGTTAATCTCGCATCTAGGTCCAGTAAATCCTTTAGTGCAATTGCAACTGAATGATCCTGGTATGTTGACACATTTGCCCTCATGCTCACATGGATAACCTGGAAGTATCACAACAAAGAGGTCAGCGGAAAATCAAACTTGAAATTCAGTAGTAAAACGAAGAGGTGGGGTGAAGGTAGAGCAAGGGGAAAACGCCCCCTCACCACCATCACCACAATGAACAAATAATTACCTTCTTCACACTCATCGATATCTTCCGTGCAGTCAGTGCCTTTAAAACCATTCGGACAAGAACATATATAGGTTCCATCGATCGGGCTGGTATCGCACATAGCACCCACATGGCAAGGATTACTTGCACAAGCATCATCCAAGTGACAAAGAAGGCCTTAAAAATAAAAAGTAGTACCACATTTATCAACTGAACTGAACTATCATACTCTCAAAAACGCACCAACTGGTTTAATGAGCACTTCAATTTCAAAATATATTAAGATTCGAGGGAAAAGATGCATAAATGCGGGGAAGAAAAGACATACCTGTTTTTCCAGGAGCACACTGGCAATAAAAAGATCCAACTCGATCATGACAAGTGGCCCCATTAAAACATGCTGCAACAGCACAATCGTCGATATTTTCAGAACAATCTTGACCTGTCCAACCATTTACACAAATACAGGTGTAACCTCCAACGTTATTCGTACATGTAGCTCCATTTTTGCAAACACTAGGCCGAAGTGCACATTCATCAACATCTTTGCCACAGTAAGTTCCTGCACATTAAAATTGTAATTAACATGGGAAAAAAATTTTTTGAATACATATACATCAGACTCAAAGGAATCTTTAATCATCAACATCATCAAGCTTTAAAAAATACCTGTGTAAGTTGGTGGACAATGGCAAGTATAAGTGTTTACACCATCTATACACGTAGCACCATTTTGACACAAATTCCCAGGACAATCGTCAATGTTTATTTCGCAGTTTGCACCGGTAAATCCTGAAAGTAAAATCATAGTCAATTTTCAAGTATTTCGTAATGTTCAACTAATTTCATTCTAAGATCTAAATCGCATTTTTTAATGGTTACCAACTCGATATTTATCTGACCTATGAGATCAAAATACTATTTTACTCAAAGTCGGAGAACGACGCATGATAAAAGAAATGCGAACTAAGAACAATACTTAATCCAAAATCACATTAGATGGATATTAAACAATAGCTTGAGATCGCGGTTGATTTCAGATACTAGAACGCATCGAAACAAGATTGCCAACCAGGTTAATGTTTATGGTTTCAAAAAAAAAAAAAAAATCAAGTGGTAAAGACTTTGGTTTTAAATAACCCAACAAAACTTTCTTTCTCTTTCAAACTGCTATAGGTTATTTGCGGAAAAGTAATAGTTTAAATACCAAAAGTGTTTGTTTTCATCTTTTAAAAGTCAAAGTCGGAATTAAAAGATTTCTGACACTTTTCATAAATTTCAACCTGTATTCTTGTTCACAACGAAAATGGCAAATGCATGAGAAAAAGGGGAAGATGTTTAGCAAAATGATATAAAAAAGAAGAAAATCTATTAAAACAACATACGAATAGGGTTATTGAGAAAGAAAGCTTGCTAAGCGTATAATTTTAAACTATTTTTTTTTCCTCATAAGAACGTAAATTTCAGAAGACTCGATTCACAAAAAAGGTTGAGATATTTACAGAGAAACCTGCAGTTTTGTTGTCATCAGAGACAGATAAAGCAACATCTTAGAAGGTAACATCTTCTGCAGAATGCTGCTTCAAAAAGAACGAACTGCAGGGATGATGTGGACAGATATCAACGCTGACAAAGTATACAAACAAAAGAACTGGTTGAAGAAGGATGTGCAGATAGGGTGGAGGAAACATTATGCAGTCTTTCTGAGTAATGGTTTGAGGTGAGGGCGGATGATAAAATCTCACCGGGATATATATGATGATGACCTTTTGTTTTTTTACCGTTTTTTGCCCAGATCCCTAACACGCCCAAGGACGGCCATCGTTCGGTGACGGATGGTAGAACCACTATGGTAGATAAAGAAATACAGCACTCCTGACTTTGTTTTTAATGAAAACCAGAGCTGGTAACATTTCTTGGACATTTTTCTTCACAATAACATAAAACTGAAAAGTATAAGTTAAAATATTTGTAATAATAGTTGAAAACTCAAAGGCGATGAGATTTTTTTTTTTTTTTTTTTTTTGATGTTCAAAACTCTTGGGAAGTGAGGTTTCGAGAATAGATGTCACTACGTTAAGAAAGTTTATTATGTCAAATTTCATTCTCCTCCATTTCAGAAGAACGTTTTTTAAATCGTTGAAAACGGCAAGAATTTTCTTTGGCTGAGGAAGGGGGTGCCAATATTTGGATAAGGGACCTCTCCATCCACGGAGCCAGAAATCAGTTCACATCAAACATCTCAAACAATTAGTTGTGACACTTTTTTTTTTTTTTTGAAAGACTTTACATCAAAAATCTCTCTCTCTCTCTCTCTCTTTTAATTGAAAAAGGGGTTTCGTTCCTTGAAGCTCCAGAAACACGCGTTTGCGATAATTTGCTAGATAGTGTTGTTTCAACGTTGTATTTTCTTCTGTTTATACAAAAGGGTGTTGAAAAGTTTTCAAAGCAAAAAGCAATCTTTCTTCTTTGATTGCACCACAACAATCTTAGGAATGGATGTATTCCGCGATTTATCAGCAACATACTGATGTTACAGAAGTCGAGCTCTCTTTTTTCCCCCCTATTTTTTTCTCAGCCTCTCTCTCTCTCTCTCCCTCTTGGCAATTTTAGAACGAAACTTCCTCAATAACACGTAAAGAAAACTACCAAAAGATGCTTCCTCACATCAACACTATAAATCCTTAATGGAGAAAAAACACTGATCGTTGTGAGAAGTTGGCAAATAGAGAACTTTGGAGTTGTTTTTATTTGTTCATTATTTTATTTATTATTATTATTAGTATTTGAAACTTATTTACTTATTTTCCTTTAATCATTAAATAACACGTTCAATAACACGTACGCAACTTTTACAAGATGGATAACTATTAGTAGCGTTAACATTTAAAAGCATTTTTCTACGAAATGTGCTATTTAAAATGTATTGAATGGAGCAGGAAAAATATTTCCTACATCCTACTTTCGGCAATATATACGTAATCCCTGAGATCGGACTATCAAATCGCTTCTTTACGATAGGATTTCTTTCCCACGCAGTTGGAAGATATTTAAAAGGATCGAGAGCGGCGCGGCGTTACGGAAAGGATTGATTGCATCACAATGGAAAAATCCGCGAAGACATAACAAAAGAAGACCACGCAGGCAGTTTGAGCGGGATTCAATGTGATGGTTAGCACCGTTATGATTGCAATGATGAAATCCAGTTCTCTTTAGGCAACATAAATACAATTCCGATTTGATGATGATTCTTTCAGATTTCCCTCCTATTAATAGTACTATATGGAACTTCAAACCCCATTTGAGACAGTGTGCTGCTAAGATACACGACACAATGTGTATGAGAACAGTTTTCAGCTTGTCTACTTTGAAATAACTTAGAATCCCCCACTTTCACATAATCCCATAAGTAAATTTCAAGAATATTACCATCTTTAAAGACATTTCAAAAAGTAAAAAGTATTTGCCTTATTATAAAAACTGAACTTCTACTTCACATACCTATCACTTCATTTGACTTTACAATGTGGGAGTATACATATTCATCAATAAAATACACAATCAACGAAATATTCGAAAATTTTATTTGTGGCGAAAAAGATTTTAAGATTTAAAGATTTAAAGAAAAATAAATCTTGCAGTTTTTTAGGTGCCTCACAGATTTTAAGTGAACGTAAAGATAATTGTCATCTATTTTGCTGAAAATTTCGAATCTAAAGTTTTCTTTTTTTTTAAAAAAATCACAAGACTGGCATTGTTTTCCTCATTAGAGCCAAATTTTGTTTGGATTATTACATGCTTTTATCTATCGCAAGAACGGGACAGCTCTCATACGTAACAATTACTAATGGGTAACATTATGACATTATGTATTGAACAAAAATGTCATTAAAATTGGTTTCACAGTTGCGTAGGGTGAATTCTAACACAATATTAAATGTAACGACCTTCTTCCAAAATGAATTTATTTATTTACTCATTCATTATTATCATTATTTATTTATTTATTTATTGATTTTTGTAGTTTTTAAAAAATGGAGCAGTCTGTTTCTTGAATCTTCATTTTCAATAATAATAATAAGGAAAAAAGGTTCTTTTGGAAAAAAAAATTACTTGAAGAGAATTCTTGAACAGATTACAAGATAGAAATTTTAATTACAAAACGAAAAACTCATTGCGAAGGTACAAGATTTTTAAACTTCTTCCTCGAGCAAGAACAATGCGATTCCTCTGCAGCAACGTGGGTGTATTAACATCCCTTTTTTCAGCAACATCATCACGTGAGCGATAGGTGCGGCCGGTGAAAAACTGGTCAAGATCCATCTTAAGATTTTCCTCAAACCTCTTTTTTATTATTATTCTTTTAACCACCTCATGGAAGACGCTAAAAAACAAAGACCCTCCCTATCCTTTGAAGCAGCTTTCTCAAAGGTACGAAGCATTTTAAAGATATGGCCTTCAACTTTATCATCAGCGTGGCTTTTATAATAATAGTTCCAGAGTTGGAAGAATAAATCTTGCCTGCTCTTTTTATGCCTTACTTTTGCACCACGGAGCCCCTAAATTACTGCTCCGGTTACTTCTCTCGCCTTTTACTAGGTACTTATGAAAAGTGAAGAGATCAAGAGCGAGACGATTGTGTCACGATTTAATGCATAAAATTAATTTTTGAGACACATGATTATATAGTAGACATGTTTTCTAAGATTTAAGGCTGCTCTTCAGTGGGAAAGAAAAACGATCTCGCTTGAAAATGGGCTTTTTCTTTAAACGAAAGCAATGTTCATCAGTGAAGTGATTGACACTTTAACAACCAATAGAACGAGCGGTGGCCGATGAAAGTGTGGATCATGTGACCTGTCACATTTTGCAAGGGGACAGACCGGACGCTCCCCTGCTGTGCAGAGTAGTCGAAGGAGGTAATAGCTGACGGCGAAATGAAACCGCAGCTTTTTACAGACCCTTCCAAGGAAATTCTAGTTCTTTCCCTCTTGAGTCTTGACTACATAGGTAAAAGAAAAATAACTCAGTGTAAAAGGCGCGGCATTTTGCAATCCCGCTTGTGATATTAATTTATTTGCATTCGCACTAAAATTAATTTTTGAAACGAAGATTTTTTTCCTCATTAATACGGTTCCTGATCTCATCTAGGAAAAATTAACGAATAAATGAATATTTGCAATAAATAAATTTATAAATTCGTTTTATTTTTAGAAAAATGTTCGTTATTGAAAATTGATAATATCAAAAAAGGAAGGAAAAAAAAGATAGCCTGCATGACCACACTGAATTTTAACGAAATGAACTCCAAATTCTAACCAAAAAATATTCTTTAAAAATGGATGATCCTACTTAATAAATTTGAAAAATCGAGTGCCGAATAAAAGTGGGGACTAACTAGTTATCGGTTGGCGAAATTCTTTCACTTCCTCTGCCTGTTTGCCACTCTCCCCAACCCCATCCGAGTTAGCAGAAAACATTCTTAAAAATGAAACTAGATCCTCTTTGCATAGTTAATACTTGATTGTACAATAAACATTAATGCCACTAATTAGTTACATTAACCTTTATTTGAACTGATAATATTTATATTTTAGTGCTAAATTAAATACTACTTTGTTGGTTAGTTACCTGTTTTACAAATGTAGTGGCGTCTAGAAAAAAATGTGGCTACTATAAATACCTTTTCTCACCACTGGTGACCAGAAAATTCCCCTAATCTTTATCTTTGAATCCTTTTCTTTTTGAAAAATATTTTTTAAATATTTTTCTAAGTACTATATGCAGATGAGAAGGCTACGATAGCATTTCTCAAGGGGTTGTTATGGTGAAAGTTCTTTCAAATTGAGCATAACAACGGCAAAGTCGCGGACGGCTACGGATAAGGATTTCCTGAATTTGAAAAATTAAAGATTTTTCTCTGATCTTTGTATGCAAGGGTGCTCACCCTGCTCCAAGCTCAAAGGCAAAAATCACTCCTTCCCCCACTCTCAATGTTTGTAAACTATCTTGCGTTGAAATTTTGCAATAAAACTAAACCTAGCACTTTTAGAGTCTCAGATTCCCAGTTACTAAATTCGGCAAAATACATGAGGTATTACATGCACTATATGACCAAAAGTATTGGGACACTTTCAAAAATTCACAATTTTACGGATTTCTCAAAAAATAAAAGACCAATTGCTCTCTGCTCTGTAATTTTTTTCTCATGAAAATATACTCCAGACGTCAAATCCAATAACAATTAAGTCTGCTATTCATTTAGGGGACCAGCAACAAATAATCTGTTCTTATCATGAATCACTCTATAACGATGGCAGGAAAGTGTTGCCAGTTTGCTAACAATTCCTTACCATTCGTCGCCTATCCTAGAATTATAGAAATTCGGCTCATTAGATTGCTGATAACTTTTTAAAATTTAAAGAAATTGCGGTGGAATTTTTTTCATGGATTGTAGGATGTATCTGAGCTTTGAATTATGAACGTTATAAATTGCTATCTTTCGTGTCTGCGCAGTGAAAAATTAATAGCTTTAACTGTTCATATTTCAACAAATTTTCAATATTTTAACTTCAAATTTTATTATTATGTTTCTCTAAAATGCTGTCAAATATTTTAAAAGTTTAGTAACGTTTGACGAAATACTCTGCGTAATATAAGGCGAAAACCTTCAAAAAAATTTTGCATTTTTGAAAGAAATGCTTATATTTCCATGGGTATAAGAGATACTTTCACAAAAATATAAAAATAAGTTTTTGATAGATTTTTAACTCATTTCTGAAAATTATAGCTTATTCCCAGCAATTTGCAATGAAAAATTATCAAAAAACTTTTTTACTCAATTTGTTGTCGGTCCCCTAAATGAATAGCAGACTTAATTTTTATTGGAAAATGACAACTAGAGTATACATTTTATGCGAAACAAATTATAGAGCAATTGGACTATTATTTCTCGAGAAATCCCTAAACATGTGAATTTTTGAAAGTGTCCCAATGCTTTTGGTCATATAGTGTATATAGTGCTTCTACTTCAACACATTGAGTTTTTATTAAAATTTTCTAATAAGTCTTGTGAGTGTCTGATCCTCGTTAGTTGTCATAATAAATATTAAGGGTTGTACTTTTTCTCAGGAGGCACGAAAATATTACCTACATGTATATCTGCCTGAAAAAAAAAAAAAAAAAAAAAAATCTCGAAATACTTAGATGAAAAAAAATCTCAACGCCTCGCTCTGCCAGATTTTAAAGTTTTTATCGCTCTGCCTCGTTTTCATGCATCTTGCATTTAATGAATCAATAATAAAAAATAAAAAAAGGGCAAGAAACAGATTTGCAGGAAATACATAAAGTTGAAACAAAAATGAAAATGAACAGCTTACATTTAGGAAAGCAATTATAGGTACAAGTAAGGGTTCACAATTAAAAAAAAAAAAACAAACAAGACAAACTTTTTCTTTTAAGTTCTGTGTTACGCACTTCTGTGCCGAAAAATTATCGTATCCTGTCTTCAGTCACAGAATAAAATGAATGTTCTAATCCAATGATTATCAAGTAATTTTCATTCGTATAGAACAAAAATCTTTTTTGAGATCCCACATTTTCCATTCTATTGACTCCTAGTAATATGTAAATACAGCGAGAGAAAGGATTTAGCTTCTTGTTTAGGAGAGGGAACCATTTCTATATTTAATTAACATGATCTTTATCGTAAGCATACTATTTACTCAGAAATACTCCCTATTTTCCCAAGCACTCTGTTTGAGGGCTATGCCTTTTAATTTTCTCGAAAATAAAAATTTTCAAAATGCACTTTTAGACGATCTCTGGTAGTATTTGGAAGTAAGTAAGAGGTCCTGTGATCTTCCGCCAGCAAATTTTTGAACTTGAAACGCCAAAAACACAATTTCAGGTTCTTCAATTCTGTTAGGAAACGGGGAGTTCGGAAGCTTTCCCCGAAATTTTTCGAAATAGTCTAAAAACGCAGTCTTAGTGTGATGTTGGGGGGGAGGCAAAATTTTTAAAGTGTTATAAACATGATTGTAGGCCATCTTTAATAACGTTGGGGACATGCAGGTTTTTGAAATCCAAAAATGCAATTTTAGACGACTTTTTTTTTATGGTCAAAGAAGGACTTTTCACAAACTTCCTTCCCGAAATTTTTTGAAATTAAAGCCATAAAAACGAAATTTAAGACGATCTTTAATGATGTTTTTTTTAAGGGAGGGGGGGGGGTGCTTATGTGACCTGAAAACCTTTATGCCTGTAATTAATTTTTTCTACATTGTATTAAAATGCTGATCTAGCTTCTGAGAATGAAAATAGAAAACAGTGAAAACTTGTAACCCCCATTCTATATTGTTCACATTTTAGTTAGCTTTGTCGGCAACATAAGGCTGAAAACGTCATTAAAACTAATACATACAATGCTTAGTAATTCTACCACGGTGTGTTTTTTACATTAACTGAATTATATTAAATGCTAATATATTTTTCATAATTTTCTATGTGTTTAATGAGTGTGTTGGTGTACGGAATGTTTTCCGCAATTGAATTTTCCACCTCCCAAACCTTCTAAAGAAATTTGACGAGTCTGGCTCTTAAAGACACAAATAATTTTCAAAAATGTTTGTTGAGCTGTGGAAAGCACTTTATGTGTGTACCATTTGTAGTAACATAAAACACATGTAAAACGATGCAAAATACCCAGTATCTGGAATACGATTTAATCTATATATAAAAATATTTTTCTACTGGAAGGGAAAAATGTCAACTTTTTGCATTCGACAGCATTGTAACAATGTTCATTATATTGTAAATAAACAATTTGACTCAGAAATATTCCTTTCAAATCTATTTCTTTTCAAACCACAAATTTGAAAAAAAGCAGATGTTGCGAATTTAACAGCTAATAGCACGCATCTACATGGATTCACTTTCAAAAGCACTTGATTCTTCACGAAAGCCTTAGGAAAAGAGGAAAGAAGAAAGGACGTCCAGCGGAGGTCATTGAGGGGAACTAATGAGAGGGTAATAAATCTTACACCCCATTAGCACTTACCCCTCAAAAAGGGGAGGTTTCTAATAAAGGGCGGGGCGAATGCAAAAAGTGAACGTATTTTGAAATTTTTTTCAATAGTTAGAACATGATATTTGTTTAAAAAATGGTCGCATTATTTCAAACAAGATCTCAAAAGAGAGCTGGAAATATTTTGCGTGTCAGGGCGTTCTTAAAATTTCGATAGCACGAGTTGCAGATGTTTTACAGAGCGAAATGTCCAACAGTACCTCGTTTTCGAACAAATTCATTTTTTCTCGAATTTTAAAAAATCGGAGAATGGACACATCAAAAAAGTAAAAACTAAAAGAAACAGACATGGTCTTGAAAAATACTCAGAAAAAAACCGGATCCGAAAACTTCACAGGAATTTGTAAAACAAGCTCCAACTTTCTCCGTAGGTTAACATTAGATCCGAATCTTTCAGACTCTCAGTGAAGAGCACCCTTAAGACACTATCACAAATGTGCGTTCTATGAAATACCTGATTTTGTTTTTATCAAGGACTGTCATTGTGAAGTTGTGCTTGAAAATGTTATTTGTTGATATTATTTCACGGTTTTTTTTTTTTTTTGAAAATATATTGCAGATGATTAGGAGTGCTTAATCAAGCATTTAAAACAATGATCAGTTGGAAGAACTAAGATTTTTTTTGATAGCAAAACTTAATAAAAACAAAACGAAAAATAAACTTTTTCAATTCATGAAAAGATTTGAAAGGAAAGGGGATTACAAATAAAAATGAATTCAATCCATCGAAGAATAATTTCATATTTATTTTTGAAGTTAAAATTGTATGTATTGTCGTCGTAAAATGTACTATAAGAAGTAAAAATTCAACTAAATGTATAAATAAATTTATTTTCGTGTTCTATTGAATACTTGCTTTTTTTACGTTTTGAGGCATTAAAGAATATTTTTTGAACCTAAAGGGGGGAAGGGGGGAGAGCAGATGAATCTAAAATGGCTTACGTCATTTTATTTACAGATCAAATGATCAAGACCAGAAAAGATGGAAAATAATTAAAAGACAACGATCCAGACGTACTCAAGTTCATGAATCTAGACAAGAGAAAGATACTTTTATTGCCCAATTACTGACAAACTATTTCGCTTGATTTAATTTTATTCGTTTATTTTAATTTATTTACTTTCAATTTTTGTAATAGTCGATCCAATTGTTCTCGATCAGATAAAGTTATGTGATTAATATAAAGAGAATTTGAAATAATAATGCTAATAAAATTTATGAATAAAGGAAAATAAATAAATAAATACAAATATAAATAAAACAAGAAAATGAACAAATAAAAATACAGTGAAACCTGTGTAAGTTGACCACTTACGGTGCACTACTTCAGTGGTCAACTTACAAAGGTTGGTTTATATGATAAGAGCTAATTCCGTTCCTGAAAAAAGCGGCCAACTTAGACAGGTGGTTTACAAGAGTGGTCAATTTCACAGGTTTTACTGTAACTTCAAAGTTTTCTATTTGCCAACTTTTCACACCCATCGATGTTTTTTCTCGCCATGAGGTCGGTGTATGAAAGCATTTTTTGGTAGTTTTCTTTTTGGAAATGTATAGAAGCTTCTCCTCCATCTAAGGAAATTTTTTTCAAACCTTATTTAAAAGGGGGAAAAAAAGAGTTGTTCATTCTTATTCACTAGTCAGTATACCTTACACGTACGTTTGAAAATGTGTAAACGACTATTGTACTAAAAATATAAATAAGCATTTTACGGAGTCAAACCAAAAACGTATTTATTCTCAAATACCGCAATACGCGCAAAGCATTTATGACGCTATGCTTACTGGTTGGTTTTGTAATATAAATTAATAATATGTTAATGTTCACGAATTTTTAAGGAAATTTTAATGATGTGCCAATATTGATTATATAGTTTACATACCACCATGCACCCAGCTGTGTAAACTCGACTTTTGGAAATTTTTTAGACGGAAAGAGTATCAAATTTAGATTTTAAATCAGTAATTATTAGGTCTTTTCAAAATTTTGATATGTGCCACGATGTTTCAAATGAAAAAAGTTCAGTACGCAGAAGAGAACGACGTATTAAACTCACAAACAGCGCCATTTTCAAAATACGTAAGTGGTAAAACTGAAGAAAGATGAATTTTGGAAGCTTATTTCTCACATTCATGTCGGTTTTATTCCAATTTTTGCTAACAAGATTTATGATGTTGTAAAGAACATGTTAACAATGATCTTCATGCAAATTTTAAACAGCTCAAAGCAATAAATGCATGAAATCTTTTAAAGTTCCTGTTAGAAGAGTTCATGGAACTAGACCAATCAACAATTCCAGATGACCCGCTGGGTGGGTGGACATCCCAGTTCATCTTTCAACTGCCAAGCGAATTCTGCGAGGGGAGAGAAATTATTGTTTGGGCACACATTCGAAGTTGGGTGAGGCAGTTCAATTTGGAGATAATTATACTTTTGTTTATCTCAAGCGCAACTCATGTGCCATGTTTGCTGATTGTGGGTTGTCACAGTATCCAGAGTGCACAACGGTTTAAGGGGAAAACCGGTTGTTGTCATTATTATTAACGGCAAGGATAAAGAATATAAAGGCGTGAGGTGTGGGAAAAGACGAACCTTTTGTTCTTTAGGATGGATTCGGAATATTAAGTTTTCAGGAAGGTGATAGCAGATGAATAATTACTGCAACTCCATCAGTTGGATGGACGTTTCGAAGCAAGGTCAAAATTAATGCGCAACATTCGCAATTTTTTAAATTCAAATGCAAAGCTTCTTTCAGAGGTACTCTTCAGGCATCGAATGATTTTTAAAAAAATGTTGAAAAATAGTAATGAACTGATGTCAGCAGATAAGTAGCTAGCCATTTTCAATTTTTTAGCATCAAAACAATTTTTTAATCTAAGTTTTTTTTTCGGAATTTCTTTCATTTAATCTGAAGTTAGAAATTGCAATCAGATTGGAATAATAAAAAGAATGAAAAAAAGGCATTTCGAACTTGCATAAAATTAAAACAATAAAATTTAGTAGGAAATGCTGATCAAAACCCGGCTAAACATTTTCATTTCTTGATCGTAAACTAAGGCCAAACATAATCATAAACTAAGGCAACTAGAATTCACGTTTTTTCGGGGGGGGGGGGGGAGGTGGCATATCAAAAGAATCCTAATATGGATATATACAACCTTATTATTGTTGCCAATTGCAGCTCGAACACAGGGTTAGGGGTTTGAGCTAGGGATGTGTTGTTCATGAGCGAACGGTTTTAAAAGACGGACTCATCAAGATGAACGGTGTACTACGATCTATCTTCTAAAAAATGAACGGCCGTTCTTTTGAACGGTGAATGTTTTGGAATTTTGAACACTGTGCTGATGCACTAATAGAACTCCTCATACTTTGTTCGTTAGTTCGTTTGTTCGTTCTAACAGTGATTGGTTTTTAACACTGCATTGGAAGTACATTTGTTTCTGGTCGTTCGTTCACAAGCAAAATACTGTTAACTTTATTTCTTTTTCCTATTTAATTATTAGGTATTTGGCATCTCTTGTTCTTCAGTTTTCCGTCACCATCTTGTTTAGCCAGTTAGTTAAAGAATTAAGTTTAATTATTTTTATACCCTACTGTTCGAGTTTTTTAATTATTAATATTTCATAATTTTGAAGGAATTTCAAATTGAACGAAGTCGTTCAATTGAACTTCAATGTCTCTAGGAAGTAAAAGAAAAGAAAAAAAAAAGAACCATCTTCTGATGAACGGATCCTCCAAACATTGACCATGTCTATTTGAAACAAGGCTGGAGCCGAAACTCTCAGAAGCAAAATTTCGAATAAGTCGGTTTGTTCTCTAAAGTAGCTCTAGTTTAAAGAGGGAATGAAAAGAATCACGAACTGCAAATCAAATACTACAGATCTATACGCATTTACAAAAGAAATGTTAAACAGTTATGCGCAATAGATGCTCCAAACGTGGGAATAAAAAAAAAACTTTTTGTGCCTCTTATTACTTGTAGAAAAGCTTTCAAAGTTTTCTCTTTCGATGAAAGGCGTCGGATATATCACAAAGTTGATAGCGCCAAATCGGGGCGGCATAATTATTCCACGTCACGTACAAAATAGTTCTTATCTTCCCCAACAAATGGAACGAAAAAAATTTGAAACTGGTTTATAGAATCCATCTCTCTAAGAACAGAGACGTCCGCGAATCTCAAAAGCTTTTTAGAAATCGCCAGAGGTCAAATGAATAGGTCTGCTTTCAAAGATAAAAATCCGTACAAAGAATGGATGCTTTAGAAAAACCGCAGTCTTTACGAAATACTTACGAAGAAGGAGCGCTCAGAAAGCTGGGGGAAATCAATCAAAATTTCAAAACTACAACTTAAGTAGATGCACTAAATAATATCAGACAAAGTGTTGAACAAAAGTGTAAATGCGGCAGTGAGAATCAAAGGGATGTTAGTGGACTGATAAAAATTTTGAGTAAAACACATGCAAACTCAAATATTTGGCAGGGATTTCCTTCATTTTTTTTTTCAAAATCATACTGTATAGCACTATTTACCAGGACAAGGCAACTATTACATTACCATCTCTTGTACAAAATAGATGATTGTTTCTTCTACAATTTGTACTAATTACCTCCAAAATTTCTAATTTTGGCACTTACATCCCTTTGCTTCCATGTGATTCAAATGTTCTTGAGACTTCGTGAGTATTAACTAGTAAGATTGAAGTATTTAACTTTTAATCCTTAGAAGTACCAAGACGAAATTAAAAAAAAAAAATGCTTCAATAGAGAAAGGTTACAGGATCAATAATTTATTTGAATGTTCATTCGACAGCTAAGTCAATTCGACAACAGGAAGAATTCAATTAAGATTCTAGAATGCCGTGTATTAATTTCTTCCTATTCAGCTTTGTGGGTTTCTTATTGCTGGCACAAATACGTTTTTAAATTTAATTTCAACAACAAATAACTTTCCTCTTTCAATTTAGTACAACAATAAAGTTATAGTAGGGGAGATAGCGACCGAAATTTTACGACAATATATATAAGGCCAGACTTTTTTTAAATATTAGATTAGTTTACTTAAAAGAAGAAAACGCGAGTCTACCAAAAAGTTATCGTTGCAATAATTAATAAAAAATTTTGCAATATGTTGCAAAATCTTGTGAAATTGTCTTATATATATAAGGCTGAAACTCGGTAATATTATTGATTACGTATAAACATAACGAAAAATATATGTCTACCGCGTCCTAAACGTTGCCGTGCCGTGTCTACCACCCACGCAAGGTGCGAAAAAATCAGTCAATTTTGACTTAAATATATAAGCCTAAAATTTTTTTTAGTAACTGTTTACAATGTATAAAATATAAAAACAAAAGTCTACCAGTTGTGTTATGTTGCAAAGGCATGATAGACGCCACGGAATGTCGACCTCGTACCTCTATGTACCGTTTATCGGGCCGCTAGCGCTCGCTCGAAAAAGTTTGCTTGTCGTCGCGAAATTTCAATAAATAAAGCTGATTTATTTTTTAATAAATAGTTTAAATCCTGTTTTTATTAAAATTTTTAGTCTACCATGACTAAGAGGTTGCTTAGTCTTTGGTAGACGTTGCTTAAATTATAAAGTAGTTGGAAAAGTATGATTATTTTATCTTTTCATTCTTTATGAATGGAAATTTTTCAATTTTTTTTTCATGATTATAATTTTCTATCATATTTAAATTGATATTCATACTTTTATTACATTATTCATATATATATATATATATTTTAACTTCTTCAAAAATATTTTGAATCATCACCTTTTCAAATACATTTTGTAAATGGGGAAGTAAAGCTGTTTATTCATCTACTGCGAAGAAAGGAGAAGGGAAGGACACGCCTTTAATAACCTTGGGTCTGGGGCCTGGGCCTGAGTAAGCCCCCCTATAGTGGAGGAGCCGACGCATCCGCCATTTTGGAGCAAACTTGATCCAGTGCTTCGCGGCGATAGCATTGCTGCTGATGTTTATATTTCTTTAGCATATGTTAAATTGGGTCAACAGATAATAGCCATCTGCAGAACTGAAAAATCTGTCTTACTGCATTTACTGGAAAATAACAGATTTTTTAAAAAATAATAAGCACTTTTCATAATGCACTCAAAAGTACAAAATAACTTTTCTGGGTCAGAAAGGACAATTTAAGAATTCCTGTAGTTTTCAAAAATTTCCAAGAAAATGACACCACAAACGAAGAAAAGTGCGGTTCTAGTCATGTAGAGAATGTTTTACCATTATCTAGCTTTCAATCATAAATTTGAGTGTTGAAACACACATTTTTTTTTCCTTAATGGGAAAGTTTGGTTTAAAATGACTTGAGCGCACTTTTCTTCGTTTGTGAAATCTTTTTCTTCAAAGAATTAAAAACTACAGGAACACTTAAATTGTCCTTTCTGACCCAGAAAAGTTATTTTGTCCTTTTGAGTGCATTATGAAAAGTGCTTGTTATTTTTTTTTTTTTAAATCTGTTATTTTAAACTTTTTCGTGTTCAAACAAAATTTTACTTTAGAATTTAATTTTTTTAGCGTTACGTTGTACCTTAAGGTTAAACAAATCATTTAATAAAATTCTGAAGTCTGTAAGTGGTCTAGTTGCTGAGTATACGCAAAAGAATGGTTCACAACATATAAGTAACTTGGGATAAAAACCCTAATACGTCTTTTTACTTAGCCCCGTTATCGATTATTGGCATAGATGCATAGATGAGGATAAAAACCCTAAGAAAGCAACGTCAGTGAATAAATTTCATTCTTGCTCCAGAGAGGACTTGATTCAAAATTTTCATTATGATTACTATTAACATTACATTTGCAAGGCAACAAAATTTGTAACAATGGATTTTATATATAAACATTTAATGGGGAAATTACATCAAATTTGCTATTTTCCATCCTAACCGAAATAATGATGTTACTTCAGAATTTTAAATTTTTAGCCTTAAGTTGTACCTTAAGATTAAGCAAATCATTTAGTAAAATCCAGAAGTCTCTTAGTAATCTAGTTGCTGAAATATAAGCAAAAGTACGCCTCAGATTACTCCATGACAATCAGGCCAAGTGTAATAAAAGTGCTTAAAAAACATCAATTCTGAACAACCAAAATTTCTCATCTATGATGGATTCTTTTTATTATATCTAATGAAAGAAATTCCATCATCTAATGATATTGAGAAAATTATTAAGTATGTTCAGCAGTATTCGTAGTAATTGTTTTCGACACGTACCCCGTTTCCTTCCATAAAAGATAACGAACATATCGTCGCCTCAGAGCAACAGTAAGATATCTAATCCCAGAAATAACACTAAGATATCTTACTGTTGTTCTGCGGCGACGATATATTAAGCGGAATTCACAGAGGTCTAAAAATTCAGATAGGAGACTCTGCAACACGTCCCTCTGACTTTTTGAATCAATTAAAAAATATTACTTTTAAAGAAGATTTGCTAGAGTATTTACTAACAAACTGGGAACGAGATAACAAAGCGATTTATTTTGAAGATAAATTTGTGTATATTAACTACAAACAGTGTTATAGATTTGAAACCATCAACAGAAAAGTTGTAAAAATAGTCGATCATACTCAATCGTGCCCCAGACCGCGAAAAATCCGACACAAAAATGATTTACCATTTTTGTAATTTTTGAAGAGCTGCAGCCTCCATATGACGTCCACCTACGATGTTCAGATACTGATGTATTAGTTATAATATTGGCTAACATGAAGTTTTTGAATTCTTAAATAAAGGTCTGGATGGAAGTTGGCGTTGGAAAATCATTAAGAGGTATCAATGTCTCTGAACTTTACAAGAATTTAGGAGAAACCGTTTGTTCCGCCTTGGTTGCTTTACACGCAATGACTGGTTGCGATCAAAATCCGGCTTTTTTCCGAAAAGGAAAAGTTCAACCTTACGTTCTATTTACCAAGTCGGAAGAATACACAGGAGCGTTAACAAATTTGAGTAAGCCATCGCACAATGTAAAATGCATGTCGCAAATTCGAATACAACTCGAAATTTCGGAAGAGTTGTGCGCCGAATGTACAGACAAAATAAAATGGAAAGAATTAATGATGCAAGAACAATGACGTTTTTAGAAGAGTATAAAAATTTTAAAAAAAGATAAAGTAATTCTCGAAAACTTGAAGAGTTTTGATCCGTCATCCTTAACCCTATGTTAGTCTGAACTTCGTGAACATTTCCTCAGAACAGCTTGCATTTCGCAAATTTGGACAAATTTTCATTTAAAAAATCTGACAAGCTTATCACCTCTTGATTGTGGGTGGAAAATTGAGGACAACTGAAAAGTTTTTAAATGGTTTACTGAAAACAATTACCGCAAGCAATAAAAGATGTTACATTCGAAGCATAGCCTTCTGCCTCCCACGTCGAATTTTCGAAACATCGCTTCGATGTGCACTCTCCCATGCTACGAACTAACTTTGTGCCAAATTTCATGAAAATCGGCCGAACGGTCTAGGTACTATGCGCGCCACAGAGATCCAGGCATTCTCCGGACATCCAGACAGAGACTTTCAGCTTTATTATTAGTAAAGATTGATTAATATGTAAAGAACTGTTTATTTGATTATTTTTAATTATTTATTACGTAAGATCGATGCAAAAAATTTTATTTCATAAGTACTTGATCATAAAAAATAAATAAATAAAAGAGGCATAATTTAAAAGGTCAAGACATTATTAATGAAAAATGAACTTCACTATAATTTTGTACATAATTTTAATTTTAATAAAATATTTTTTAATTTCGTTTCAATGTTAAAATTATTTTTTTTAATATGCTTAAATCATTCATACTTTTCCAACTACTTTATAATTTAAGCAACGTCTACCAAAGACTAAGCAACCTCTTAGTCACGGTAGACTAAAAATTTTAATAAAAACAGGATTTAAACTATTTATTAAAAAATAAATCAGCTTTATTTATTGAAATTTCGCGACGACAAGCAAACTTTTTCGAGCGAGCGCTAGCGGCCCGATAAACGGTACATAGAGGTACGAGGTCGACATTCCGTGACGTCTATCATGCCTTTGCAACATAACACAACTGGTAGACTTTTGTTTTTATATTTTATACATTGTAAACAGTTACTAAAAAAAATTTTAGGCTTATATATTTAAGTCAAAATTGACTGATTTTTTCGCATCTTGCGTGGGAGGTAGACACGACACGGCAACGCTTCGGACGCGGTAGACATATATTTTTCGTTATGTTTATATGTAATCAATAATATTACCGAGTTTCAGCCTTATATATATAAGACAATTTCACAAGTTTTTGCAACATATTGCAAAATTTTTTATTAATTATTGCAACGATAACTTTTTGGTAGACTCGCGTTTTCTTCTTTTAAGTAAACTAATCTAATATTTAAAAAAATTCTGGCCTTATATAAATAATGTATTAAAAACTGTCGCTATCTCCCCTACTATTATCTGTTGCCTCATATTCTTCAGCTTATGTGGTTTTCTTTTAGCTGAAAGTAACACATTGATATTCAAATGCGATTTCATGAGCATTCTGAAAGCTTTAAATACAACTGTAAATTTAAAGCTAATGATTAAGAGGTTTGTATAAGGATCAAGTCGGCCTCCTATTCTCCGACTTAAATGGTTTTCCTTTGGCTAAAACTACTGCATTAATATATTTTAGAAACAATGACAATTGATACAATTGAAGCAGTGAGAAGGAAAAGGATGTAAATGCCAAAATTAAAAATTTCCAGATAACCTGTAGAGGATAACCTCTCTATTTCGGGGCAAGTGATAGAACTTGTATCCCTGGTAGGTGTTGCTATACAGCAGGATTCAGGAAAAAGTTTAAATGAAAGCCTACCTAGGATCTAAACTCCAAACGTATTTTTTTCTCAAAACTTTAAAAAGTCCTTATTACATCCCGTTGCTTCTCACTGCCACAATAGTCACCTAGAAAAATGTCTGGTCTATAATAAAGTTTTAGAGTTTTTCACATCACTTACCAGGAGGACAAGTGCACTGATAGTTCAAATCATCTATGTGCTTACAAGTGCCGCCATTTGTACAAGGACTTGGGTCGCATGGAATGTACTGAGATTCACAATTTTTTCCAGTGTAGCCTTCTGAGCAATGACACCTGTAAAGTTATAAAATTTATTCATATTCAATTCTTAAATTCAGTAGATGAAAAGAATTAAAGTCCGGAGTTACAGGTTAGTAACAACATCTATATACCTGTAAGATCCTACTGTGTTTATGCATCTTCCATGAACACACAAATCATGCTGACATTCATCTATATCGACAGTGCACATAGAACCAGAAAATCCTTTAGAACAAGTACATCGGTAGCTGTCTTTGAGCGATTGGCACGAAGCTCCATTCCGACAAGGCTGAGAAGAGCAGTGATCTGTTAATTGGCAGTGATCACCTAAGGAAGAGAACCAAACCAAACATGTATTTAGAATCGATCTCGAACAATCAGCAATGGACGTGTACATCGATGCTAATGTAATTTGCTGGGAATATGACTAATTCTATACTTGGAACTAATTACGCCGAACCGTTAACGATCCAAAAATGTCAATACAATAGAACCTCGATTATCTGAGTTACATTATTGGGACTACTAGTGCGTCGGATGTCGGAAATCTCGGTTAATAGAAACTTTGTATAAAATCTTGTCAGGATCGCGAATTTTTAAAATTTATTAATCAAAAATACAATTGATTATTTTTAAAAGATGAAAAGGAACACATAAAAGGTTATGTTTTGCAGTTAAAAAACTAAAATAGGAAAATAATTCGCAGTAAGTTCAAAAAGGACCAGTGGATTTTTTTACTGTCAAGTTAAATATTAAAAAATGCATTAAAAAAACACAAATTTCCAAAAAATACTTTTATTTTCAAATTGAAAATTCATCATCTTATTAAATAACCTTATTTTTTAAAAATAAAAAAAACGCCTGAAATACAGAGAAATAAAATACCTTGTCATTCCCTGGGCTTACCTGTTTGCAAAACATTAATATCTTACTTTACTTAGTTATCGGCTCGGTTAACAGTGACCTCGGTTTATCGAGGTTCTACTGTACCACATAAGTACTTGGTTAGTTCTGTACTTTCAAATAACAGTCAGTGTTAAAAATATCAATATTTCAAAAAGCAGTCATAAAGTTTCTTTTCTGTTTTCTGACTCTGTCAAAGGTTTACGCCGGAACCCAGTGAAATCTTGAAACCTCAAGAGATTTTTTCCTCATGCTACAATTAGAAATGTGGTATTATTTTAAATTAATTTTAATTATGTTTGTCTTGCAAGGGAAATTGGTAGCTTTAGCTCCGAATAAAAATACCAAAAAAAATTTCAAGCTTTAGGACAATGGTAAATTGGGTAACTATAACTCAGTACCGGGGCGCTATATGACATTGGTTGTTGTTACTGTACCCAGAGGCGCCCCGAACTTAAATTCTCAATTTGCCGAATCTCCAATTTTCGTCGAATGATGATAATTTTGCCGAATAGAACTCAACTTTTACCGAATTACGGCAATAATATTGTTGCCGAATCATCAGATAAAACTTTCCTTGTAAGAAATTTTTGGGAGGTCACAGTGACTTCCCGTATACTCCCATCGGCGCCCCCTGGTTGCACCAAAAAGTTTATTACTTCCTGGGCAGATATATATACAAATTAAATCTGGCTGAAATCTGACATTAGTTGTTTTTCCGAAGTACAGATTTAAAGCCAGCATTGTAAGAGTATATTTCGGAATTCGGAGAAAAATAATAAGTTGTTTATTGACAATGATTATTGAAAGAAAATAAAGAAAATATTCCATATGACGGACCGTTCTTAATTTTCTCGAAACAGCTATGTTATTGGATCTTTTTTTTACTGTTTGTTTTATTTTCTTCACATATATAAAGGACAGTATTTAAATCGAGTACGTAAGGAGGTTACGTACAGCACCTATCGATGAGCAAGAATTTTCACCTTACTCAGCTTGAACTCGAATAGCTTCTTTTTGAATTCTAATGAAGAATGATGATCTGTTTACTAGAAGTAATTACATGTGGAACAAAATGTTTTTACACATGTCAAGAGAAACGATCTTTTTGCGATAAGACCTGTTTTTAACATTCATTATGTCATTTTACGCTCACTGTTTGAGGGTTGAAGAAACTATCAAGTCAGAACAAACTTTTTTATTAATTAGACATTTTCATGCTAGAGTTTGCTTCCGACTTCTTTTGATAGTAGTAACTGATTTGTTAACTGCTGTGATTAACTAAAGAAGATTATACTCTAGTTAGGACTGTGTTTTGCTTGCCGGATCATTCAAAGACGGTTCTTGCATATTATGATCAAAAACTTATTAAAAGAGCAGTGACATATCATGGTAGTATGCATTTGCAATTTTAAAAAAGGAGGACTAAGTAAAAATCAAATTTTTACACTACTTGAATTAATTTTTGTGTATTCAGTAAGGTATCGCCCTATGTTTGGACAATGATTTTGCACTGTAGATCGGTAGCGCCTTACTTAATGTGAATTCTACAAACTAATAATTTGTCCTTTTTTCCAATGACCGTTGAACAAAAATTATCGCTAGTCATATTTCTGATGCTGACTATTTAATTTATGATACATTTAAAAAATTAAATAAAATAAACTTTAATTTTTTTTAAAGTTTAATTAAAGTTTTTTTTAAGTAAATTTAAGAGTTTTACACTTTTTTTAGGAAACACACTCGATGTGGATGATCATACTATAAAGCCAAGAAGCTTTAAGTGTTACAAACAAAACGAACGTGACGTTCAACAACGTGAATAAAGTTCAAAAGTAAAATTTTGCAAGAAAAGAACTACAAGTAGATATACATTTGAGTGTGTCTTTGCACTACCTGCGTTGTTTTTGCTTTGCATAAATTCTTGCAGAAAGATTTTATTTAAGCTAGCTTTCAGTACATTTAATATCGTTTAGAACTATACAAAGTTAATTACTTTTAACGACTACATCAATTTTTAAATCTAGCATAGTTTTGAATGTACAAGATAAAAAATCCTTTACTTACAATCCAGAAATGTAAATACTCCCCCCCCCCCAATTCAATGTACGATTATTATGCATGTAAAAAATAAATGCTGCCTACTTGTTGCTTAAACTTCTGCTTAATAATATTCTATTTTTCTCCGTCGTACTATGAATTTTAAAACATTTGCAGAATAAAGTAAAACATAAATATATTAGCATGTTCTAAGCATTCTAATCTAAGTATAGCTTATTTTCACTGGTTCATGTTTCATAGTAGAAGTAGCTTTAAATATTTCATTCTTTTCTGCATTAACACGAACTGAACTGAAAAGCTTGAGTAACTTGAAAACATTTCCTTTCACATACAGATACAAAAAAAAAATTATCATATTTTTAAATTCACAGGTTCAGATTTCTAAAAAAAGGGAGAAAAAAAATCTTTTAAACAACATAAGGAAGAAAATACTTTCTGAAGTCATCCAACCATCAAGAATTTAACCAGATCATAATTTTGATAGCAAGCAAGGAAATGTACCTCAGGTTTAATGTTTGCAGTGTAAATGAATGTTCAAGTGTGAGATTGCACTCTACTTAAACATAATTGGGGTAATGCTAGAATTTGTTGTTGAAACCGTTATGGTCTGTTTCAGAGAATAATTTCAGATATATCGTTGAGGTATTTTTAGGGGTATTTTCTGAAAAACATGATTCTATCCTGAAAGGAACACTTTTAATCAAGTGTTCTTGAGATATAAAATGTTTGAAATGCCTTGAACATAATTTTCGTAGCTCAAAACTTCGAATATGAGTAATGAACAGAGCAACAACCGACTTTTCACGGAGATTTCCGTATTGATTTTTTAATTGAGATTAATTTTTATTATTTATAATTAATTTTTATTTCTATCTTAAAATGAATAAATAAAAGCAAAAAAAAGAAAAGAAAATAAATAAATGTAATGATGTAAAATTCGAAGCTATAAGTAAATTCGTTCGTATAGCAATTTTTCAGATAGAATTTAAACTTAGGACGCTTTGGAAATTTCTGGAAAAACTTCCTCTTGGGTGGTCACCAAAGTGCTTCTGCGGACAAATTTGCGAAGATCCGGCGTAAACTAGATTTCAATATGGAATAGATATTCAACACACCCAAATAAAAATTAGTAATACATCTTATATGTATCTACACAATACATTTTACCAAACATTCCGAAACAAAGCCTAATTTCTTAGTGATCTCGATGTTTAATGGTAGTCAACATTCTACATGTGACATTACCATCCTTATTCCACCCGATTATACAACCTACCAGTGTGGTCTTCATTCCGTCACACTTCCCGTCATCCTCTGCGGCCGGTTCTAATCATTAATTACAAAACTGTATCACAAAAGATGAGTACGTTCATTGCCCTCCGGCAAGTTCGAAGTGATTAGTTAGTTGCGCGGGATATCTTCCATTTCACAACATCTAATAAAAGAATGTGCCTGCTAACTCGTAATGCATCAAGCCAACTTTTTTTTTACCTTTTCGTTTTCGATTATCCCTTTAATTAGATAGCAGTTGACTGCTGAAATGGCGACAAAGGCTCTTCTAAAATATGGGTGCCATTCGCCATTCTATGTTCGTTCGGTTTTTTTTTTTTTTTTTTTGTTTTTTGAGAGCGCGTTTATTATTTTCATTTCCGCTAATGGTATTTAGGCTATCGGTTTCTAGTGGCGGTTAGACAGTCGTATATCAACTTAGGGAGAGAATAATTTATGCCACACTTGTAATTACAGCTAGAGTTATAATTGAAAATTTAAAAAGAAAAGATATATCGCATGCAGCAGGAAAGTCATTACCAAGGCCCAGTGCTTTTAATGGATTACTACATAATTCAATAGATATTTACTAAATTGACGAAAACCAACAAAAAATAAACAAACAAGAAAATGAACTGTGCTTTAAGACTACACGGTAAACTTATGCAGTTAAAGAAATCTTTTTGATCTCAGCGGGGGAAATTATACCAGAATAAATTATTGCTTAGTATTTTATAGCCTTTTGTGAAAAAGCTAGATAACGCTTCCAAAATAAATTTCAAATAGTCGTTGGTCGAATAGAATCATCAGCAAGTTTTAATTTTTTCTTAAACACATTCTGATAAAAATTTCATCGATTATAAGCGTGATATTATATTATTATTTATTCTATATTGCTGGTATAGAGCAAAACAGAGCAATATACATAATCGTATCGCATGAGCGGGGTAACAAAGGAAAAATTTCTCTGTTTCGACAATAATTGGTGCTACTGCTTACAAAGCTGCTGTTGATTTAACAATGATTGGCATCTTTTCTTCCTTATATAGCACATAACGTTTCATAAACGTTTTAAAGTGGTTGTCAACGTTGCCACAATCATTTTTAAACGATTATGTAACGTTTAAACTTTATGTGCGCTACCTGGGTCGGTTGCTTAGAACAGATAAGTTCAAAGATTGAAATGTTTGACACTTATGTCCTGGTGGGCTTTAGGTAATAAATAAATAAACAACAACATCTGTTGTCCACATGAGGTAAACCAGAGGATCATAGTGAAGAAAGATAGTACGCATGACGTTAAAGAAACCCAGATAGTACGCATAACGTTTACCCATTTAACAAACGTTTAAAAATGGTTGTCACTACGTTAGCAACTACAGAAACGTTTATGAACCTGAGAAGCCAAGTCCCCTTGAAGAGCCAGAATATTCTTAAGGCACCTAGTCTTTGACCACCGATTAGACAAATTTCCGGTTTACAGGCGGAAATGGACGTATCTATTAGTTTTCAGTAAGGCCCCTATACATAATATATACGAGCCGACGCATCGGCTTAAGATCAGCCATTTTGGATCGGAGCGCGAGTTTGAGTGGCTGTCTTTTTTGGCGAGTAATCGCGTTTGGTGATCGTTCACTGCGAGCGATTATTAGCTGCACGTGATATGTTTATTGAATAAATCATTATTTACGGCAAATTTGGTGAAACCCGAGACTTTGCTGTGGTAACCCTAGCTCCGCAACAATGAAAAATACGATCCAAAATGGCTGAACTTAAGCTGATGCGTCGACCTATCTATAGCGGCCGTAGTTTTCAGGGGTTTTCTCCATTGAGAAGGAATAAATAGGATAGTATTCGTTCTCAATGATTTCCTCCTCATTCAGATAGACTCGTGTTAACTGCACGTTTGCCAATTCCATCCGTGGTCAAACTGTATCTATATTGTAATTGTTACGGAAAAGATCGAAGTAAGAAATGTCGATGTTTACCACTGATTCACCAGAAATATTCGGTCTTCCCCCAATGTCTTTAGTAAGTGGATGTTCATATTCACCGGCTAGTGTCGACGTCTGACCTCCATAGAAGCATATTATACTGATATCGTGCATATTTCACAGCACCCTTCGTCTGTCTTGACGGCACCCACTTTGGGAACCCACGCAACTACAATTGACACAACTACAACAAATTTTCAACTGTTATGAGCAATGTAACCATTTGCCTTACCTCGGAATCCAGCGGCACAGGAACAGGTGTAATTCTGCAAGGTGACTAGAGTGCAGGTGCCCCCGTTCAGGCATGGGTTGCTGTTGCAGCTATTCGGGACGGCAATTTCGCAGAGGGACGCTGAGAACCCGACGGGACACTTGCACGAAAAAGTGGGACCGCTGGTGACGCTCATCTCGACTTGGCACTTGCCCCCATTCTGACAGCGTGGCCCGGGCCACGTGTGGCACGGATTCAGGTGCTGACAGAAATCACCCATGAACATGGGCGGGCAACTGAAAATAAAAATGGTGATATTGCATTACACCACATCCTGACAACAAAATACAAATTGGCTTTGAAAACCTAACCTGTCAACATTGTGAAAGTTACGCATATCCTAGTCCTAATCACAGCATTATGAAATTGCCTGGTTAGGTTTACCCAATTTATAATGATTAAAGATCAAGTACAGTACAGTGTTATACTGCCGTTCTAAGCGCAAAAGCCGTATCTGCATCGGAGTTCAGAATGAGAAATTACGGTTAAAAGTTGTGTGCCTCCATGTATTTGCTACGGATGCAACTTTTTCAGAATTAAAAAAAAAATATTTCCTATTCACAAATGACCATAAAACATTCTATTTAAGTAAAATATGCGACAAAGAATCGTTTGGTGACCGTAGCTCAATTTTGATAAAAAGTACAGATATGACTTTTGTGCTTAGAACGTCAGTATAGTTGGGAAGAGAAAACCGGGGGGGGGGGGATCCCCTTTGGTTTTGTGTTGCAAAACATTATGCAAATGTTAACTTCATCACCCCTTCTCGGTTCGTCCATGACAAGAACACACCGATGCAAATCATGTTATTTTCTCTTAGGAAGAGATTACATATGTACAGGTCTCATAAAACAAACTCCATCCTTTTTTAATACTTGATGTATACGAATAAAAATCCGCTTGAGACAAAAGGCGCTAGTTTTCTCAGGGGCAAAAATGCATAAATAGTTAATTCGCCATAGCAATGGAAAAAACGCGTTTAACTTTTTTCCTCGAACAAGGATGCTGCCAGCTCATCCGCCGCGCGAAAGTCGTAAAATAATCCTCTCCCCAAAGGATTTTCCGAGAAAGACTCCTCAGTTAATTCTTCTTTACGGCCAAAATTATCTACCAGTAGAAAGAAAAACCGGCGAACGAAGTTGAGCAAAAAAATTATAATTTCCCATCACCCGCTAATTTTCCCGAGCAAGAAAAGATCGATCTAAAAGACTAGAAACTTTTAGATGCACATAAAAGATTAAAAACTCGTATAACTACAAGTTATAAATGTAAATGCATATAAAGAGACTGTGGATGTTACTCGCTCTGAGGCGATGATGTCATTAGGTCAATGATCGGCGATTGATAAGCTTGGCGAGATCATTAACTTAAGATAAAAATTCCTGGCTACATAGGGATGAACATGTTTTATTGAAGAAGTCAAACCTTTAATCAATTTCCAGTGCGTAAAAAAAGGAGGCCTGAAATATTCGAATTACATACCAATTTGGAAGAGGTATTGATGAGAAATTTTTTAGAAGTGTTGATTATTTTGAATTGGCTCGCCATTTTGTGTTCTTGATAGCCTCAGCAAGATCATTAACACTTCTTAGAAGACAGAACATGCTAATATATTTTGCTTGTAAATTTATTGGGTAGATTCCTAATTCATGTAAAAAAATCTCACCTCTAGGTTCCCTTGTGTGTTTAAAATCGATGGCAGTCTTTTTTTTTTTAGGGGGAAGGGGTGGTTCGTTACAATCCTTACACAAATGTTAACATTGAATTGGCAATTATGAATTGGCCTCATATTGAATAAATAAAATAATCTTCTTGCAATTTTTGACAAATTTTTTTATAGGATTTTGCAATCAATGAGAGAGTTTTATTTTTCCATCAGGTCATCAGACATCTATAAGGTGACAATTTTTTTATAATACTGAATTACCAAAAGAGACTGAGAGATACTATATATAGTAAACATACAAAGTAACATAAATTATTTATCAAGAATGACAAAGTATTAAACTTCATAACACGTGCCTCTTGATGTAAACGTTTGAAATTTGAAACAGGAAAGTTAATTGAAACTGTAAAATTTACTTCAGCATCAAAAAAAATTCACATATATTATTAACACAATGTTTGGTTAAATATTTAAAATTCACAAAACTCGCGCAAGGCTAGTATAAAATTCCAAAATCAGCTACAAATTTCAAGCGCAAATTTTTTGTTGACGCAACACATTGCTTACTTTGTACTAGAGCCGCTATATAGATAGGGGCCTTACTTTGTACAAGAGAGCAACAGAAAGATAAAGTTGCATTTAGCTTCATACAATTTTACCTACTTTTGAACATCAACTCATTAAAAAAATGTTAATTGAATGACAACAGATTTTTATCAACTTTATCAAATGTAAACAACGATATTTTTAAAAGATGAAGGTGTTCAAAAGGAATCCTTCGTATATAATTGATTGATATTATTAGCAGAGAATTAAAAGGCTATTGTTGTGCAATACTTTCTCTCTCTCTCTTTTTTTTATAGAAGAAATAAAACTTTAACCCGGATAGTGAAAGAGTGCAATTTCTTATTTACTTTATGTTGGGCAGAAATTGTAACGTAAACCTATTTTCTTTATCAGTTTACAACTCCAACGATTTTTTAACAATCAATCTGGCAAGTAGAAGGTTCCTATATCTCACCGATACCCCCCCCCCCACCTTTATTTTTATTCAAACCATTCCATGTTTAAACTCCAATAATTTCGACGTCAACACAGGAAATGCACATTTGTTCGATTCAGATGACGTGGTACACGGTATAAAACGATGCTAACAACCGCAAAATGGAATCTATTTACAGAAATATACTTTTCTGTTGTGAGAAAACGATGAGAAACAGAAAAGGTTATCGCAACTGCGTGACTGACAGAAAAAACAAAATCCAAGCGTTTTCTCCATTTCCTTAAATCAAAACATAATCATCAAATGTGATGCAGATTCAATGCCGTTTCTCAGCAAGTGGTTGAAGATGCGCATAAGGGGTGCACTGTAGGAACGGCGCTGAAAAGGAACCATAAAACAGACTACCTGCATATACTGTCACGGGGATGCACCCGTCAAACGTCTATCACTCAGCGGCGCGTAAGCTGCTTGCATGTTGAAGACATGAGGCCGTGGGATCAACTATCCTTGAAGGAAATTACAATAATTTTCGCCTCTTATGGCCTGTGCAAGACCACAGACAGGCAGGAGAGCTCCGAACCAAAATGTCTGGTAGGGCGGAAATTCTCAATTTGCCGAATGGAACTCCAAATTTCTCTGAAGGATGATTAATGTGCCAAATAGAACTCCAAATTTTGCCGAATGATGACTTTTTCCGAAAAACCTCCAAATTTTGCCGAATTATGATAATTTTGCCGAATCGTCAGACAAAACTTGCCGAAAAAGGAAATTTTTGGAAGGTCACAGTGGGTTGGGGTTGGAGGAGGAATCGTCAAGATTCTGCAGTCAGCATTTGTTTGTCTGGTCATAAAAAACCATAGAAAGACAGTAAACCCTTTCCAAGGCAGTGGGAAGAAAAAATCTCACCAGATTCATTAAAATTTTAACTGCTGTTAACCACTTCATCCCATCTGGATTAGCTGGAGCATGGCTACCTGCAATCGCCACGGCTAGAGCCCAAGTTGAGGGAAATCTACTTGACACAATTCTAGTCTGAAAAGCATGGGCTGTGGGGAGCCGAGTGGTTAGGACATCGGACTCGAGATTGGAGGATTCAAGTTTGATGTCCGAAGATATCAAGCCCCACCGACAACATGGGGGCTGTTGCAGGTGACAACATGTGTGCCCGTGGGCTTGAAAGTGCTGTGTCGTTCGTTGCGCAGTTACCACGGGTTCAATACTTTAAAAAAAAATTTCCTCCTCTTCAGCCTCATGTCTAAACCGTGGAGATGGAGATAACTGCTGGAGCCCTCTCGAGGTTAAACCAGCTATCGTCATTCTGCTCGAGGGTATTGATGGTCGCCTCGTAGACGACTAATAACAAATGGCTATCACTTCCACGGTGTTGAATGAAACATAAAAAAAAAGTGAATGGTTATTGAAATTGAAATATTTGGGGCAAATTTATACTTTTGCTAGCTTTTGACAAGCACTATTTAAAAATTTTAAACTGATACATTTTCAAAAAAATTATAACTACGAAACGATAACTTTGTCTTTGAACTTAACGAGCAGGAGAGATTCACCAAATCTCAATTATTTTCACAAACGCTGCCCTTTGCTCGGGTGAGGGAGTGAATTCATGGATTAATTTCCAGTGAAAATGCCTTATATTCTTGCATACACTCTCAAGTTCCGCCGTATCTGTAAGACGTACAAAAGCTGAGTTCTCGTAAGTTCCTTTATAAATAAAGTCTTATATATTACAAGTACTTTACTCTTGGATCCTAAACTGCTTTACTAAAATAAATGGATTGCTGGAGTTCATATTTGATTCTTAAAATTAAAAAAAAAAAAAAAAAAAAACTGCATGAATGCAGTAAAAACACCTCCCTTACGAAGACGAAAAAGACAAACATAGCTTCAAATTATGCATTATCTCGAAATGTTACCGGTACTGATTTGAGAGCTATATTTTATTACTGAAAAAAGCTAGAGGCTGAGAGCCCATCTCTACATTACAGTTTTTAAAACTCATAAATTTCATCTGCAGACCTTAACCCAGATAAGACGAACAAGAAATGCTGGCAAAAGGCAAGCGAGGCGTAACCATTTAATCAGCCAAGTATGTACTTTCCTTCTATGGATGATAGCCAAATCTCTTCAACAACGCATCGCCATTTTATTTGCTAGTGCATTCTGATAATAAAGAAGAAACAAGATTTCTGGGATTTAAATTGCAAATGGAAGGAGGGAAGAAACTTGACTGATATCTGGGTCACCTTTTCATTATATTCTAAGCAATTTCATTTTATTCGGGGCATTATTTTTCATTAATTTCATCAAACGTGTAATCAAAAATTCCGGTATTCCGGTCCGGTATTCTAATTTGAACATTCATTCTTAGATCTGTTCATTAGTTATTTTAAAAACAATTTTAATTACCTGAAAAGTAAGACTAAGGGAGTTTTGAAAATTACCTTTGTGTTTTTAATTTAATGGGAGCTTACAATTGTAGATAGATGGAATTAAAAAGAATAAAAGCTTTTTTTTTTTTTTAACTAGCTGTACCAGACGCGCGTTGCTACGCCAACAAAAAAATACATCATTATACTGATTTTCAAGACAATCGGTTGAACGGGGCAGAAGTTGCTACTCTGCTGTGCCACCTATTGGCGAGTGGCTTCAATGAGCATATTATGCATCTTCTCCATGGAAAAATACATAAATATAGCAATTTTCATAATAATCGGTACAGGTATTAAGTGAAGCCGTGACTATACTCAATTTTTGTACTCACGCAGTTTGCAAGATCAATCAATCGCTAAAAATATCAAATAGAAAAAGGTTTAAATCCCCCCGTTGCATGAAAAGCCATAAAACAATAAAGAAAGAATGTATTTGTTCAAACTCAAGAAAAATGGCAACAGCTAACTTCTTATCAATGAGATCTTTCACGAGAATTAATTTCTGCAGCCGATAATTTTATTCGTATTTATCCAATGGATTGTGACTTAAATTGGAATAAAAAAGGAACTATCGATCGGATTTTTTTCGAACTGGTCTATAAACATTCCCAGTACCAAAAATAACAAACGGTGAAAGTTTCAGCCAAATCTGCCGGGTAGTTTTTGAGTTCATGGATGACATACAGACAAACATTCATTTTTATATATATAGATTTCCGAAACAAGAAAGGTTCAAGATTTAATTTTGAAAATTACAAGTAAAAGTTGTACACACACTTCGGTGATAAAAACCCCCCAAATATGCTTCGTATATAATGGTAGAAAAAAAAAAGCGAAAGAAATACAAAAAATGCTTCACTTACATTAAAATTAATTATTCCATCAGTTTACATTTCCATGTACCTATTCATCAAGTCATTTCGATTACTCAGTTAAACACTAAATTTCATTGGAAATCAACATTAAAGAAAATTTTGAAGTAACTATACAAAATCTATATTCAGTAAATTACCGCCCATTAGCCAGGGCTAAAGCAGAAATACGTGAAATACACCGCCAGCTCAGTCATTTCCAGCCGAGGACTGCAGTTTCGTGCTTATTAGCACTCATCAGCCCGGCATAGGAAAGTGACTGAGCTGGAGATGGAAAACCTCTTAAGGAAGCCAAGAGTGCGAAACAAACTGGTAGCTAATATAGAATTAGCAGACCAGACGAGTGACCGAAGCAATGGTTTAGCCCTGGCTAATTGGCGGTAATTTACTGAATATACCTTGCCTCGCGTTCAATCTTCGAGTTGAACCGAACCATTGCTTCGGTCACTCGTCTGGTCTGCTAATTCTATATTAGCTACCAGTTTGTTTCGCACTCTTGGCTTCCTTAAGAGGTTTTCCATCTCCAGCTCAGTCACTTTCCTATGCCGGGCTGATGAGTGCTAATAAGCACGAAACTGCAGTCCTCGGCTGGAAATGACTGAGCTGGCGGTGTATTTCACAAAATCTATGTTTGAACTATTTTTGGTTCCAGTGTTTTCGGAGATTTTGTAAATTTGAGTTTACAGAAAATGAGGTTTAGTCAGCTCTAGGGTGGATCCAGAAATTTCTAAGGAGGCGGCACAGGTGAATTTTTCAGGAAAGAAAAATAAATTCAGAGAGACTGAGAAATATAAAGTATAACAAAACAAACGTTAAATTAAAATTAGAAATTATTTTTATATTTTAAATTTATAGATTAGTGCACAAAAAGAACAATGAAGCGTTGGGTCAGAGTTAGAACAACACAAAAACGAATGAAAATAAGAGAGAGAGAGAGGGAGAAAAGATTTTTTTTTATTTGTTCAGTTCAAAGTTTCGAATCGAAGTAAAATAAATCATCTCTGCTTAATCTAGTTTTACTTACGCTCAGTCAAATTAAAGGGAACTTGAAATTCGTTTGTTTAATTTCGAAAAAGCCAAGTTTTTCTTAACTCCTAAAAGCTAATGCTTTTAAATAAAAAGTAGAACAAATTGTAGTTCACATTCTAGCAACAATCACATTAAATAGGATCGACTTCAGATGGGGAAAATTACTAAGTCCAATACGAAGTTCACGACTGTTTATGTGGTGCAAATCGTTTACGAGCAGAATTGAAAGCACCTTTTACAAAACAGCATTTTGGTTACATATATTTTGAGACGCATAAAAAATTAGAAGCACACAATCTTCAAAATAAATAAATAAATAAGCCAATTAACGTCTCGAAACCGCGAGGTTTTCAAGTGTTGAAGAAAATAAACATTGGATCAAAAAGCTGTTACAAAGGCAAAACGATTTCGGAACTAATATTTCAACTCGTTACGAAACAACAGTAGAAATAATGATGTTCAAAACCATCTAGTGTATGTAAACACCATTCGAGGAACATAACAGACGCTAACGAGGTGAAAAAAATCCAGAAAAAATATATTTTGTATCCTACGAACCTACGATATAACTACAGTAAACTATTTTGTACTCACTCTTCAAAATGGCTATTATTTTACTTAATGACTGTTGATCAATGAATAGCATTTCTTTTCTATAAAATTTGGAAAACACTATAATGAAACTGTTCAAAATTAAACATCGATGGTATCGATATCGATATATCAACGAAAAACGTCAATGTATGGAAACATCGACTTTTTAATGATTTTCGATACCTAGTAACTCTAAAAAATTGCTTTGATGGAAGAAGCTTATATTTCTCAATTTCTAACGAAGATTTTTGAGCTGTCAAAGCAAAGTCGATAATTAGTAAAGATTATCAAAAATACTTTTATACTTGTGAAGTATGTTAAGTCATTTGAATAATTACTTATGGGAATCAGGAAATAGAGTAAATTAGGGTTGCTAACCTTGAAGAAACAATTTGAGGATCATCTGTGGTGATTTTGAGGAGCATTTTGAAAGTTTGCTGAGCAGCTCGATATTTTGCATAAAATTCAATAAAACAAAACTAAAACCACTTATCTAAAATCGAGCTTTGATAATCATTATAAGTTTTTGAGCTTTGATAATCATTATAAGCCCTAACATAAAAATAAAAAACAGCTTTAGACACTATGTCCTGCTTGAAAACGCTCGGCTAGGGATTTTTTTATGGAGCTACGAAGTTTCGCTTTTTCTTCGGAGCAACTCCGCAAAATGTGAAGCAGTTGGCAACCTTGGTAAATGCTTGGGTACGACGTAACTTATTAAAAAATTTAAGTAACTTCAAATAAATTTATCCTTTATTGACAGTTCAACATCAAGCTCAAACTTCTCATTCAGTTTCCATTGTTTTCTTTCTTTCTTTTTCTTTTTTTTTTGTCATTCCCTTTTACTGCCATAATAACGCTTCCTTCATGGATTACACTTTTGCCAACTACCCATTTTCCTATAGTGAAAATTATTTTGTGCTTATTTTTCTCGTACAGTGCAAACTGACTAACTCACAGCTATCACTTGATGTCATAAATAATTCGAAAACTTTTCTCATCCCATGAACTGACTATAGAATCAATGGTACTTTCCAATTCAATCTAGATGATCACTCTTCCACTTCGAATTAGTCAAGTTCCACTTTACACAGTTTGACAGAATAAATACTGGCTGCAACAACTTATTCAGCTATCCATTAACAAAGAGAGAAAAAAAAAAGATTTTTAAAAAGAATTTTGTGAGATTTTGCTAAGGACGATCGAATAGGTGAAAATCTTGCAGGGGGTGGTGGAAGCATGAAAAAGTTTGGGAAACCCTGATTTAGAGTCTCTCACGCATCAGCACATTCACAGACCACAACTGAGACCGGGTATTTTAAATCCCTTGGAACGATATTGTTGCTGAGTTATAACAAGAGTTTGCAAAACTTGTTTACACTTTTGGCAGCCGAACTACCAGAATCAATGAATGACAAAGATCATTGCACGTGTGAAACCTGCTAACAAGCATCTAGCTACCTTTGCAATGTAGAGGTTAAGAAACTAAGATTAGCTTGGTACTTTCAGATCGATCGCGAAACAGGTGACGATTCACATCATTGAAAGCCCGAACAGTCAATTACGATGTCAACACGAAAACCAATTACCTCAAATTCCTGAAGTCTCCAATCACAAATAAAGTTGCAAACGCATGCTAATAAAGACACTGCTCATTTGGTATTGAATAGCCAGCGAAGGAACCACCTTCCAAACACGAAGACATTACCATCTACTAAAGTCCCAATGCTCTGCTGACACGATATCATTTAGGTCTCCCACGTTATTATCAGTCCATTCATAGACCGCAACTGAGACTGGTCATTTCAAATTCCGTTAGAACGATATTGTTGATGCGTTGTATCAGCTTCGGCCATCTTCAACAAAGGTCCACTGCGACACGAAGTTCAAGGAAGCGTGACACCATGTCGCACGCTATGAAGCACGTAAAGGACCGTAGTAGATGAGTTTTTGTTCAACCTCAATGAACCCTACGCTCATTAGTGCTCCTTTGTTACCACAAAAGCTATCGACAAAAAAAAAAATCCTCTGCTTACAATGTTTCTTAGATAAGGAAAGGTTGTTTTCATTATTAGATTAGTGATAAGACGTTATTTTATTAAGCGTTGAGCGGTGTTTGGGAATTTATGCGGCAGTGTTCAATGCATTGTTGGCCATTTGAGTTTTCTTTTCGCTATCTTCATTTTATTTCAAATTGTTCTCTATTTGCATAAGAATGTTAAAAGAAAATCATAATTAAGAATTCGAATATGAAATTACAAGTTCGGTTTGTTGAACATAAGAATAATTAGGTATAAGAACTGTATATAATCGAAATTTCAAATACGTTCCAAAGTACTTTCCGTCCCTTTCCCCAGGAACGAATTTGCGTCTCGTTTTAAACTGAATGTCATGTTAGGGAATGTAAAAACTGCACCAGATGAAGTTTCTTCGAAGTCTGTATGATAATTAGAGCATTTGGAATAAATATTTCTCACTAATTTAAACTGAAAAGGTTCAGCTCAAATCGCTACTTTGTTCACACCTCTGTAGATAGAATTAATTCTTACAATTGTCTCAGAAAAATGTGGCATTAATAAGCACCTGGGAAACACCGTGTAATAAGCTAGTATCTTCTAAGTAAAAGCAACGCTATTAAAAAAAATAGAGTCAAGAAACAATAGAACGGAATTGAAAGGAGATTAAAAATATTCAATGAGTATAAAATGCCATCATCAGCTGCATTCAAATTTAGTTCTCACTAATTTCTTATCAGCTAATTAATTAGTCAGTCTGGCGTTGAAAATGAGACAGTACAAAAGCAGAGCGGAGTTTTAGGCTTATATAAAGTTAAAGATGAAAGGAAACAAAAATTGTGTCTCCAGGGGGTAGGAAGGTCGGATAACTCATTAGCATCAAATTTCAATTTGCGCGCCGCTTCTGTGTTACTATCTTGAATATCAATGACGATGAAATAAATGAAGTTTGAGCAAAACAAATAAACTAAATCAATAAAATAAAAAAAGATGAATTTAAGGGCGGAGCATATCCGTCAGGGTGAAGAGATTTTAGTCAGATTATGTTCAAAATTAACAAAAATCTACGTCTAAATGAAGAAGTTAGGATTCAGAATTTTATTTTGTTCGAATTGTGAAGAGTAATTTAATAAAATGCTCTTCATATTTTTCTATAGGCGTGGAGGGGGATTTCTATAATTTATATAGTATTTTATTCATCTTTTTTCTTTTTTGGGGACTGAAAACTGGTCGTTTATTGAAACTATAGTCGTTTATTGAACCCTGTTGAACTAAGTCCTAAAAATCTGACCAACTTCTATTGAAAAAAATCATTCCCTTACGCTGCGGTTAAAGGTTTTCACTTATTAAAATCATTAGTTACATTTCTTAAACATCGTAATACTTCACTGCATTTTAATAATTACTTTCGATCCTAAATTGAGATTATCTTTTGTTCAAAGTAATTCACATTAACATTGAAGATTTGAAGCCGTATTAGAAAAGGATTTGATGATTAAAGAAACTTTTTATTCTCAACAACTTTTAAACTTTATTTATTTAACTAAAACGACGTTTCGTAATAACACAGTTCCTCTTTTCTTTTTTATAAAAACAAACATTTAACTTTTTTACAATATTATTTTTTTTTAAAAAAAAGAGAGAAAATTTAGTTTATACAATTACAAATCACTGGTAAATATTTCGCAAATTATGACAGCAGCAATTCCCACAATATAATTATTATTCTCTATTTCTGCAGGTTAGATCTAATTTACCGTAGATTCTAAGAATAACCGTTTTAAATAACATGAATTTTATGTAACGATTTTCAGAGTCGGTCATTTTCCCTCTAAGTCCGTAACTCTACCAGTGCTTGCGGAGTCGGACTAATTTTGGGGTAAAGGAGTCGGAGTCTGGAGTCGAAGTTTGTAAAGTTTCCGGCGTCGGAACGTCGTTTTTCCTGACGCAGCAACCCTGGTTGAAACATTCAGCTCATTCTTACAAGAAAGACAACAGGAAATCGATGCGAGCTTGTTATTATTACATCAAATTAGGCATCAGAGGCAAATAAATAAATAATAAATAATTAAAAAAAAAAAAAAAAACAGAAATAAATTGCTTAAGCAACCACTCGCGGTATCACTAAAATTCCGAGCAATTGACAGACACATTCCTGGTCGCGTTATCAAATAAAATCAAGCAAAAAGATGAAAACCTGAACAGCAAAAAGGCTCGAAGACATTCCATGCCTAATTTGAGGCTCGTTCCTGCTAAATTAACGACATAATTCGTCTTATGGACGTAATATGCTGACTTGATTAGAATGATCCACATTTTTTATCAAATTGTCCCTTCGAGTTCGTCTCGACACAGGTGCTAGGCTAATAATTAACGGAAACCGAGTTGAGTGGAAACGCGTCAATTAAATTTCCTCGCACGATTTCGAGATGTCACAGTCAAAGATTAACGGGACATCGAACACGATTATAGGTGTGTGCCGTTGTCACAAGTCTGCAAGGACCTTCAATTCGCGATGTCACTCTCTAAGGGGTGAGCACGGGGAATACCAAATCGAGTTCAAAAAAAAAAATTATAGGAAATATATGATGAAGTCTAAAGATAGAAATTATGTTCCGTCCTGCATCGGGATTTTTGTCTGCGAACATTGAAAAACCATGCTCTGTTCATGAATGAAATATTTTGCTAAAGAAAAACCTATATTTAAGAGAGGCTACGAAAATACCGATATAACAAGCTTGGTGAGGGAGGGTGGTAAGGGAGGAGATTGTTAAAATAATCTCACCCATTTTCGCAACACCATTTAAAATGGTACAGTAGAATTCCATCCGAATCAATTGTAACCGGACCACATTGGGAAAACTAAAAATTCGGATAATTTGTTTTAGTCCGAAAGAAAGATTTATTTTAATTTTTAATTAATTATTGAAAATATGTTGAAAATGGGAGAAAAACTATTTTTAAATAAATAGAGCTTTTAATTAATCAAAGGAAAAGGCAACACTTTTACTTGTTGAGCGTACTGACAAGTGCTGTACATTAGTACAGTATATACATTGTACTTGAAATGAAAGTCATTGCTTGCTGAATATCTCTGTCATAGTAAACATAAACTGTTTGACTAGTTTCACGGAGGAAATAGCGAGTAGACATAATCATTAATTTGCGAATCGCAATTTTGAAAGAAATTTGGATAAACAGCGAGTCGGATAATAGGAGTTTGAATTTCGGAGTTCTACTGTACGTAATATTGCTCTGATAGAATTCCGAATTATTGCTTTTCATTTGTTACTATTTTGCAAGTGAAAAGTGTACTATTAATCTAAATAGAATTAAAGTATAACTCTGATTTGACGATTGTCAAGGCACTGGGAAAATGCATCGTTAAATCAAGTATATTGTTAAATCGAGGAGCATAGACATTCAATGCAGTCAAATTCGGACCAGTGAAATTTATCATTAAATTGTGGAAAAAGTTAAATCGAAGTTGTAACTGTATCATAAGGGCTTTCGATTATAAGAATTATATTATTAAGAGCCTTAGATTTTAAGCAGTTTTAAAAATCTGAAAAAAAAAACATTTAAACTAACGAATTTTTCTAATCTGTAAAATAACTGAACTGCTTAAAATAAATTTCAGTAAAACTTGTGACTTATAATTAAATAGAACAACGAGAAACAGAAGAATAAAATGTATTTTCTGAAAACATTTATGCCATCAGTTATAAAAAAAAAAATTCTTAATAAATATTACTCCCCCCCCCCCCTTTCCGCAAAACAGTGATTTTTTTTTCTTTTTTATTATAATTATTTTTCAACATAGAAATTCCAGTATTTTTTTCAGCGAAAATTTCGAAAATGGCTAAAAGAATCTAACATTTCCCCAAAAAAAGTGCTTAGAGAAAATAGAGAAAAAAAAATAAGATTGTGTGTGGGAATTCACAAGATAAACAGATGTACATGTAGTTGTTACGATCGTTTTCAATTAACATCTCAGCTAATTAAAGTCGTATAATTATGCAACCAGGCCAATTATAAAGTCTGAAAAATTTTGAATCTATCGATGCCTGGTTCGGTTGTCAGTTCTCTGGCATCTCAAGGAGTTAGGATGACAAACATATATAGATACGGTCGGATTTTAATTTAGTAGATAAGCGTTAGGCAGAATTTCATTCCTATAGCTTTCACTTTTAGTTTGACATTTACTTAGATGGATTCGTGTAATGTAAAATAAGTAAAACATGCATCATCATCGTCCCCCTTCCCACACCCCACTTTCCACTGAGTAACTGTTGTAGAAATTGGGACCTTAAACAAAAAATTTAATTAATATGCGACATTCGTGGTTGTCATTAAGATTAAGTTCTATAGTGAAACCCCGAATTTACAGTCCACGAATCCACGTTTTACCCACATTTAACGTTTTTTTTTCTTAAGTCCCAGTTTTTCCATATATTTATAATGTCAATTTAACCCGGATTGTAAGTATTTATGAATTTCCCAAATTTTACGCTTTCTTTGGGAAGTAAAAAAAAGAGAGAGAGAAATGTTCGAAAATAAGCAAATGTATTTCATTTGTTCTTTTTAAAAGATCATCAACGTTTTATAAAGTTTATCTATGAAAACAGGAATGCTGTTGCACCATCCGTAACTGATCTTATAGACTTTTTGTCAGGCAATGAAGATGAAAAAGAAGAACCTGAAGCACAGCCCGTCACTTCTTTCAATATCACACTGGCTTTCAAATAAAAGACTATTTTCTTTCCCATAAAGACCAGGAAAAAAAAAAAAAACTTTCTAAGTATTTCAATCCTGGAAGATACTGCATTTACTTTAAACTCAATGACTGAAAAAAAAAACAATTTGACAGACTATTTTTAACCTAAATGCCCAGATTTGCAACAAAATGTGTAAAAATTATCTAAAATATGTTTTTTTTTTTTTAATTTTGATATTATACCTTTTGAAAGAATCATCTTTCCTACCTTTTCTATTTGTTTTTGCTTTCTGTGTACTTCCTGTACTTTACGTTTTCCCGTATTTTACCTTTTTAACCCAGTTTCATGAAAAACGTAAAATCGGGGTTTCATTGCACATTGCGTTTCGAGAAAAGTTGAGCCTGTGATCGATTTCAACTATTTGCTAATTCCTAAAAAAAAATTAACTATAAAACTGAAAAGCAAAGCGATGTGAAAAAGCTATCGGATTCAGCTTAAAATTACAGGTAACGGAATATCCTGTTGCATCAAATTCCTTCGTCCCCAAATCCCTCCTTAACGACTTTCGTCCTGCAGCTCCGACGTCGCAAAAAGACAAATGAGACGTCTTCGTGCATCAGACGACACCGTCGAGCAAGGTCCGCTATTTGCTCCCCTCGTGGGCCCTACATCATAGATAAAGAAAACTCTTAAAAATCGGCTAATTTCAGTCCTCATAAATAATCGATATGTCGTACCATTAATGTTCAGGAAGTCCAAGTCCCTTAATAGCCCTCTAAATGACAAAAAAGGACGACGTTCTATAATTTTAGGTAGGCATGTTAAGTTTGAACACTTCGACATCCTTTTAGCGGAGGGAAAGAACAAATTGCCTTGCCGCTTCATATAATTAGCATAGGTTAATTAGGAGAAATATTTGATCAATGACCATAAATGGAATTTAGCACGTGCACGGAACTGACAATTTTAGATCTATGGGAACTCCTTATCTAAACAGGGAGACTGATGCGCCTCTCGCTTTTAAACTGAAGCCAAGACTGTCATTTATTTTTCAGGGGGAGGGGGGTGCATAGAGTCACACAACACGCGGTCTTACAGGTCCATGGACCTGCGTACCACAATTTTAGGGGCACCAAAATAAAGTACATTTCTTTCTTTCTCCCCTTATTTCTGAGTTACTACTTTTAAAATGCGCACATTTTCTTGTGAGAGGAGCACCAAATTTTACCATGATCTGGGCATCATCTTTGCTAGATCGGTCCCTGGGGGTACATACTCAATGGTAATGTCATCAAAAAACAGAACCACACCCACGTTCATGTAAAAAATAGTAAATTTTTAAAGGGCGAAGGCAATTAACCCCCTCCTGACCCCCTAAATAATGGACCTGATCCTAGCGTACCCTCACATTTTCTATTTTAATGTCTTCAATTTTAAAAAATAAATCAGAAAACTTGCAAATATTATCAATTAGCAGTAGCAAAGGCCAAGAGCAGATTTTGCTTCTGATGAAGCGGGGTCATTATCAAAATATGAGAACACAAACGGGGGGCCATACCCAAGGGCGCCCATATAGGGGGCAGGGGGTGCTTGAGCCCCCCTCTCCCCTTTTGAAATTAGAACTTCCTTGCTTTTGGTACTTTTTTCTTTGCAAAAATGTAAAAACATTGATTCTCCAGCCATTAATGAATAAGTTATTAAAAATGAAATATTTTAATGACTAATTTGTCCTGAAATCGGTTTCCATGGAGAAAATACCCTCCTAACCTATGGGGAAATATCTGAGCCCCCCCCCCTTACAATTTTGCATATGGGCGCCCTTGGCCGTACCAGACGCAAGACTCCCCCTTTCAGTTTTCCAAAATATTAAATAAGAGAAGAAAAAAAGTTTTAGTCGCACTTTTTTTCACCCCAACACTCTCTCCCCCTGGTCTTTAAACCATGTGGGGCCAGGCAGTGGCGTACCGAGACAGATGGGGGCCTGGGGCGCTACTCGAAATGGGGGCCTACCTGGTATTAAACCTTAAGTTTCTCAAACTATGTGTACGTACCATATATTATAGTAATTACTTTAAGTGTTACATTTTTACATATTTCAGGTAGTGTTGGATTGATTTCGGACACTATTGTAAATACCACAGTAAAACACATGGTTTTAAGTAAAATTAAGTAAATACTATATTTTTAATAAAATTGTGCTTTGTCAGAAAATATCAAAAACAGAAAAAAGTCCTAAAATTATATAATATCTTAAAAATTTTTTGCATCTGAACATCCAAGTACAGTGAACAGAAACGTTTAGGCATTCCAGATTTAATTAATTTTAGGATAAAAATTGGCTTTTACAGAAAAAAAAAACCCTTTACTATTCCTTTGAGTAAGACACACCCAGGGAACTTTTTACCTGATAACATCACCTAATCTCAGAGAAAAATATTTTTAAAACATGCTTACCTAAATAAGGATGAAATTCACACGTTCACAGTCTAAATAAAACTTTTCTGTTAGGTCTCACTCACAAAAAAAAAAAAAAAAAAAAAAAAAAAAAACGCTCTTTATGTTCTTCAGATAAAAAAAACTCTGGTACGACCCTATACTTGCCTGGCGCGTTTGATTGGAGAAAACGCTCCGCGCGGCTTTGCTGGTAGAATTAAAAATATTTAATGTTCAACAGAAATTAAGACAAAAAAATTTTGCGTATGCGTGGGTTTAACTAACCAATCCGATTTCTAAAGCGAAGAGCGTAATTTCCCCCCAATTGTCGAACAAAGGGCTAGGCATAGGCGGATTTAGGACTAAGTTCCTGGGGGGAGGCAGGATCTTTTTTGAGCAACATTTTTAATTGCCCCCCCCCCCCCCATGTTTTGGTTTGTTTTCCTGTGATGAATAAGGCCATGCTTTACCTTTTTTTGTGTGTGTCGTTTTCATTAATGTGTGTTTTCATGCTGTCCTTTTTGAATTGACCTTAAGAGGGGTGACTGGTATCAAGAGTGACGCAGGGCTCTCTTTTAAGTTGGATATAGAATATCTCCAATTTTAGGGGGTCCGGGGGTTTCTTCCCCGGAGGATATTTTGTAAAATGGATATAAAAATCTGCATTTTGAAGCCTTATAAGAGTAAATTGGATAGACGAAAATCTCAGGAAAATATAGACAATTTTTTTAAAAAAAGTTTTATGATTTAAATGTGCTTTGTGATGTAAGTTAATACTTTAAAAGAAATGGTGTACATATTTAGAAAATAAGTAACATGAGAGTAACATACTACTTATTTGAACAATTCATAATTCGTACACTTGATAAGAAATAAAATTGAAGCACACTTTGCTTAGGAGTTTCAAAGACTTGTCAAACTATTTTCATGGTTTGGTTGTTTAGATTGAGTGTTTTGGCACAAGAGCCCTAGTAGGTTATACTGCGCCAATTCTTTTCAAGGATTTTAGAACATTTAATAATTTAAGGCAACTCATTTGCACTTTCCAGTCTCTGAAATTGAGTACTAGGTTATACAGTTGTACGGTCTTGTTCAAACTTCGTAAAAAAAAACAGCTATTTTAAGTCTAAAAGAAAAAATAAACTATAAAATTCTCATTACAATAACCTTTTTTTAAATTATAAGCAGTGCAGAAAACGAAAAGGAATGGAGGTAGTGTATAATTTTTTTTCTGGGCTAAACAGATTAACAATATGCAGTAGAAGCAAGATAAAAGCAATCAATAGAAAAGAATTTCCAAAATACTGCATTCGGGATCAAATAAATAGCAAGATATGAAACATGTGAGTCAGAAAAATTTATTTCAAGCAATATGTTACAAACATAAGAACCATGATTTTTACTTTTTTGATGCAGCGAGGATGTAGCAAGGAGCTGAATTTGACATATTTTGGCATTCCTCCCCCTACCATTTGTTAGAAATTTTAAAATTTAAGGTTTGTAGCCACATGTTTCCAAATATTCAAAGCTTTCAAGCTCTTGAAAATGAAATTAGTCTTTTCAAGCACTTTCCATTTTTTAAGGAGCGAATGATTCATTTTTTGCGAGTTACCGGCCCACTTCAAAGTAGTGACCCTAAGCTATAGCTTGTTTATCTTATGGGCAAATCTTTCCCTGTATATAATTCACTCTTTCCTGCAGATTTTTGTAAATTTTACGAAAATTCGTCAGTTTTTACAGTTAAAGGGTTTTTACAGTTTTACCAATCTGAACGTGTGAATTCAGAAGGTTCTTCAAAATCGTTCGTCTGTAACAACACAAAATATCTAGTTTTTGAAATCACGCAAATTGAAAATAAACATTCTGAAAAAAAAAGAAAACAAATTATAAAGAGTAGATCGTTCTGTTAGCGCAAATGGGGGAGGAGGGTTTCCTTTGTTTTAGGTTCTAATTTGTAAAAATAATCGTCAATTATTACAAGTGTTGCAGCTGAATGCATAGCTCGTTTAGCCTATAGTTCCATTTATATACTTGCCCAAATGATTTTCAGTCAAATGGTGAATTAAGACATATTTTCAGCACCCCAGTGACAGCTGTACTGTTTGTATTTAATGTTCTTTTTTATATTTTTATTTCTCCCATCAGAAAAGGACATTCGCGAACCTCTTCATTTTCATTGACTATTCAAAAAAAAAATTTTTTTTTTGTCTTAAGGTTTTGGAAGATGTAATGTTACTATATGAAGTCCTCCCAAAACTGTCGGGCATTGCAATCTATGCCCCCCCCCCCATAAATCCACCCATGTCCTTCTGAACTATTCAACAAAGAATAAAATAATATTATTTAAAAAATTTTTTGGAAGATATGTTGTTACTACATAAAGTCCTCCCAAACTGGGGAGGCATTGCTCCCCTTTGCCCCCCCCCCCCCATAAATCCGCCCATGGCGGCTAGGAACTATTTCTTTTGCTTGGCCGCAGCTCATTTCTCCATAGTCAAGTAAGCTTGCAATCGAGTATAGAATGGATGGGAGGAGGTATTATGCAGTCAAGGTCAAAAGTCCCGAAGGATTGACCAATTAAACAGTTTTACGCTGTCGAAAGGGGCATAGCAAAAAGGAAGTCCCCTTTGCTTGAGTCAGAAGGGGTCCGATAAAAAGAAAAATTTATCTGACTGATTTTTCCAACACCACAAAGGATAGACAACTTCTCATTTAGGAATGGATTTTCTTGGTTATATGTTTGAATTTGGTTTCAAAAATAGTGTATGAATTAAGACTAGACCATCGTAGTCTTAATACACAAAACAAAACATAAAACAGATATTTTAGCTGTATACTGTAATGATCAAAAATTATAAACGTGCATCTGCTCTATGCATTAGTTTTTTTTATATAAATTGTTCGAAAAAAAATGCATAAAACTTTGCTGAAAGCACTTAACAAAATAAAAGCAAATGATTTTTATAGGTTTAGTTAATTTGAAAATTTGGAGCCCCCATTAAATTCGTGGCCCAAGCGCTCATGTGCCTTTGTACACTTAGGACGGGTCACTATGAAAAAAAGTCATATTTAACAAAATTTATGATATATGCTCGCATATATAGGTAAGTGATTAATATTTCTAATCATGATGTATATGACAGATCTACTGGAAAAAATAAGATACAATTTCGGGGCTTATGTCAAAGCGGGGCCTGTGGGACATAATTTGCCCTCTCTTTGTTTAGGGAAGAGTCACTGAGAAAATATTCATTCTACATGAAAAGTCTACTTTTTATTTATCTAAACCATGACATAAGGCACGTCTGGCGAAAAAGAAAACAAATTAAAATTTTGGGGCCTATGTCAAAGCGGGGCCTGGGTATCATAAACCCTCCATTGATCCCGAAGAGGTATTGATTGTATCCCTGAACAAATATTTGGTCTTTAAAAAAGTTATGATTTATTAAGCCAACTTGTTTAAGCATTCAAACCAAGATATGCGACAATATTGGTGAAAACCAAAAATTGAGATTTGGGGGCCTATGTCAAAGCGGGGCCTGGGGCGGACCGCCCCCTCCGCCCCCCCTTCGGTACGCCACTGGGGCCAGGGGTCCGGATCACAAACTCCCCTCTCTGCATAGGAAGAAAAATACAACATATTATAGTGTTTCAGATTTCTTTTTTTTTTTTCTCTCTGACTGATTGATCTTCGCGAGGGCCCCTCAAGCTAATATGAATCTTCTGAGTATGCCACAGCGAGAGGATTTCACTTGGACCAGAACCAAGAGCCTCCGATGTGAATATCTACACGAATTATGTTTTTTTATTATTATTTTTATTCATGCATGGAAGTTTATCTTAGTCATGCGGGTGTGTAAGAAATAGCAGATTTTTTTTCAAGACGCCATACGAAATGCAATTCAAAGAAAAAGAAGAAAAAAAGGCCTGTTGCAATTCATATAAAAACTATCAAATCAAAAAATTCAATCACATCCCTCAAGGACGTTAACAAAAAAACTTGCAGAAAACGATATGGAAATTGCGCTCCCCAGGCGCATCGAACAAAATAACACTCAAAAAAAGGATGGAAAGGTTCTAATAACCCCAGCATGAGGCCCCTTCGTGTGCATTCGAATCACGACCTAAAATGTAAAAATGGGGAGGGGGTGAAATAGCTTCAATCTTGAGGGTGGGGGGAGGAAATCTCGGATTACTCATGGCATTGAACGTAAAGGTCACTCTCTGCACGAAGCGCTTAAATTTTTAACATCCCGGGTCTTTTTGTTGCGATATTTTCAACTGCTTTCTTGTATGTTTTTGTCCGGAACGCAGCATCTTCATGGAATGTGATTTTGCGCTGGAAAACGACCATTTCTCCGAGTGTTCCTGTCACGACCCACAAAGCGGGACCTTTTATCCATCACTTTGATGATGCAATGCAGAAATAAATGTTTCTTAAAAATCTTCTAGCTTGCTTTTGTTGTAACAATTACTAAGGAATGGTAAAAGTCCGAGAGAAAGATTTGAAAGAAATTTACGATGCTTGAAAAAATAGATTTTTAGAATAAGAAATTGGAGTTTCCTGCACAAACAGCTATATCTATAGATGATATGTATTCCATCAAATGTTGTTCTTTTTTTTCAAATCAAGGTTAATAAATGAATTTTTAAAAAAAAGCAATTAAATAGTGGCAAGCGATAAAAAAATTGTTTTTATCTTTATTCATTTCTATTTTATGCCTCGTTTTTGTATTTCTTGCGGTTTTTATATTGCAACCCTCATCTTGTTCATCTGGGAATGGCTAAGGGTAGGGTTGTTGGGGGGGGGGATTCTTTGCAGGAGTCATTAAAAGGCCAAGTTTAAAAACGAGAGAAGTAATAAAGTTGAAGAATCATAATAATTTAGGAATAAATTTAGTTGGTTGAGGGTAGTGAGAGTGGTTAAGAGATGTGAAAGAAACTTCGTCTTTAGTTCCCAGAAACAAAAAAAAAAGACAAGGGTTGAATGAAATTAACTCCTGTTTGAAGGTTAAAGAGTAAGTAGTTTATCAAATTAGCATGTGTTGTTTCTAAAAGACGAAGATGGTAAAACTAAATTCCGAAGTTCACCTCTTGAAATGAACACATTTAAGAATCCCCATTTAAAGAGTATAGTATTGTGTTCTGTTCTTTGATTAATCAAAGAATTAGAAATATATGTTTTAATAATGTAAATCCATTTTCCACAGCCGCATTGCCATGTGATACAATTTCCCAAAGATCTGGGTATTATTTCGACTTCAAAGCATTATAATAAGCCATCGAAATTATTTTTTTCATTAAAATTGGATGAAGCTGTTCTTTGTATTTAGTCTTAATTTTTTCAAAAAACCTTCAAAATGGACTTTGATGCGTTCTGAGCATGAGAAAAGCGTCCTCAGTTTTACAGCTGCGAATGATGTTGTTTCGTTTATAACGCTCAAGCTTTGATTTTCTATCTTCGACATAATTACAGTGATTGGCAATTTTTGGACAAGAAATCAATCAATCAATAAGTAAATAAAAAAACAAAAGAAAGAAGGAAAGAAAATGCCAGACCGAGTAAAATTTCTAAAGTTCCTTGGATTTTCCCTTTTTTTTTTTTTTTGTATTCCCTCTATTTTTTGCTGTTCCCCAGGCTTTCCTGTGGCGTGGTAACCCAGTATCACATGATGGAGATTTTTAAACAAGAAATTTATCAATCAATCAATAAAGAATAAATAAAATAAAAAATAAAAAGAAGAAAGAAACAAAATGTTAGGCTGAGTAAAATTTCAAAGCTCCCTGAATCTTCCTGTTTTTTTTTTTTTTTTTTTTTTTTTGTATTCTCTGTATTTTTTTTCTTTTTTCCCCCCTGCTCTTCAGGTTCTTCCTATGGCGTAGTAACCCTGTATCAACATGACGGCAAGGGCGCCCATATGCAAAATTTTAAGGGGGAGGGGGGCTCAACAATTTTCCCCATGGAAAGCGATTTCAGTACATATTAGAGATATTAAAATTTGACATTTTCAATAACTTATTCATTAATGGCTGGAAAAGAGATTTTTATACATTTTTGCAAAGACAAAAGTACTAAAAGCAAGGAAGTTCTCAGATCCAGGGGGGGCTTGAGCCCCCCCCCCCTTGCCCCCCTATATGGGCGCCCTTGCATGACGGGAAGAAGTGTTTTGACGATCAGAAACATCCATGTCCCTATCGGAGATTCGATCTCATGCTTACGGCGCTTTAACCTCCTGCTGTACCACTTTTGCGACAGGTTGATTGGTATCAAGCCAACAGGTCCGATAACCGCTTAATTAGCATTTTTCCTATTCCAACAATTGACCAAACATATTATCATTAAGTAGCATCCAGCAATTATACCGTCATTAATTACAGAAACTCTTTAGCATGCTGTGCAATGAGACAACTGTTTTGCTTACATCTGTATCCCATTCCAGTGAGATAATAAAAGCACTTGTTTAATCACAATATAAAACTAATTACAATCCCAGTCCGTACCTTCTGCAAGGAACAAGAAAAGGCCACAATATCATCCTCATCATCTCGCAAGCCTCATCTTCGCAAGCAGAGAAAATAAGTAGAAAATTAATGTGTATACAAGAATGCAGGGAAATTAAATAACCGCATCTAGCGCACTTGTGTAACGCCGATGACATGCTTCCAGCAACGAGAAACAAGCCAATAATCTTGTTTCTCGCTTCGGCCTTCGAGGGCCGTCAATAAAGACGGCAACAGATGGCAGACGAGCTGAAAAAGAATTCTGCCAAGATGGACCGAGAGTCGCGGTTCATCTACTTCGAAAAATTTGGCGATGGGTAATTACGTGGATTTCGATCCATGTAAAAGGGTAGTTTGAAGTTATTGGTGAGAGAGGTGAACAGCTGTAATTATACTCGCATCGAGTGCTGAATTAAGAGTTTTTTTTCTTCTATATTTCATGAATAGATATAGTATTAGTTCAAATGAGATGAGATTGTGTGTCAAGGAAGATGGATGTTATAAGTAAAAAACTTACTTTTGAGCGATACGTTACGATCAAGTAACAACGTTAAAAATGCCCAAATAGCAATTGGAATTGCCGACACGTGTTTCTAGGTTACAATGAACCCCTTTTTCAATATAAGAAAAAGAGCTTGTAGATGAAGAGACTAAAGTGTGACTTGAGTCCACAATTCAAGTTATTTGTGCAGTTCGATTAAATCCAAATTTAGTGAAAATTTTGCTTTTGATACAAATAGTTTACTGAATAAAGTAAAATTAGTCGCAAACAGACAGTCTTCGATAAAGCAGGGATCCCTAACTTACGGCCCGCGATCAGATTTAATCCGGCCACGGGGAGCTCACAGTGTTTTCATTTATTTGTTAATTTATTTTTAAAATAATATATTATATATTTTTAAGGGTTTTTCAACAGAACTAAGCCCAGCAAATCTCAAAAAAAAAAAAAAAAAATCGCGAGTGTGTGGGGGAAACGGGGTGCTAGCCTTAACTAGCCAACAATACTCCAACAATATTCGAACTGGGATAATGTTGGGTTGTTAACCACTCCACCTGTAAAAATTTACATTGTGGCCCTTGGGTAACAAAAGGTTAGATACGCTTGCTATAAAAATGTTATTTTTGGCTGCTGAGCCCGACAATTGCTATAGAAGCCGCTTAAAAAATATTTTCTGGAGTCCTCGTCCGAAAGGCTGCCGGAGCTGTTATGATATAAAATATGAAAAAATATATTTCCTAACAATTTATCAACAGTGTCGTGAAACATGCTTTCGTCCCCTCACCCTCAACTGGTGAGGTGAAATACCTCATTCGTTTTGAAGTTAAAAACTTCAATATGAAACGAGACACTAAGAAATGTCAACTTAGTGAATTTGTTGCCACGAAAATGAGGTGACAAATCCAACGCCAGAATATATATGTTGACGATTTTTGGCGGGATACCCATTGATTTCTATTGAGAATCTCTGTGATCTGTTTTTACTGCATTCGTTCGCGGCCTCACGAAAACCATGAAATTAACTCCTGTTTGAAGGTTAATGAGTAAGTAGTTTATTAACTTAGCATGTGTTGTTTCTAAAAGAGGAAGATGGTAAACTAAATTCCGATCTGAAGTTCACCTCTTGAAATGGACACATTTAAGAATCCCCATTTAAAGAGTATAGCATTGTATTCTGTTCTTTGGTTAATCAAAGAATTAGAAAGATATATTTTAATAATGTAAATCCATTATCCACAGCCGTATTGCCATGTGACACAATTTCCCAAAGATCTGGGCATTCTTTCGACTTCAAAGCATTATAATAAGTCATCGAAATTATTTTTTTCATTAAAATTGGATGAAGCTTTTTCATTAAAATTGAACCACAGAGGCATTTCACCCTTCACAATATAATTATTTCTACCAAATTTAATGGTTTAGTCGTATCAACTGCACAAATTTAAATTTCCAAAATTTTATTTCATTAAATATTCTTCCATAGTTTTTGCCATTATTCGTTGAAAGTTCGCTATCCTCGTGTTTGTGGTACATTGTTTTTTAACTGACAGCGTTGCACTATGTACTCTTCATCGATCAAATTTGTTGTAAATATAATTATGAATGCTAATGCCAAAAATTCGTTGTGTAAAAAGTAGGAATTTTAGAGCTTTAACTGCTTTTTAGCAGTATACTCTATCATTTTAGAAGTGAGGAGAATCAATAGCTCATACTTAGAATGTCAGGACTGAGTATCGTACCTTTTTGTAGTTGTATCAGTTTTAAATATAGAGTGGATATGATACTGTAAAAAGTAATTTAATCGTTGAAAGATCTCAATACAGTCAACTCTCGACAATTCGAAGACCCAAGGGAACGGCTAACACAGTCGAGTCATTGGTAGTTCGAGTTATGGGAAGTTTGAACCACATTCTCAAGAGTTTTTGACCCAATAAAAACTTCGACATAAAGGAATATTCGAGTTTTAAAATTCGAGTTCATAAAAAAAACACCCTCATTAACTATACCTATAAACTTTGTATAAGGATTTTTCCTTGAGCTGTACATATTATCACAGCTGTTAGCTCTAGTTGAATTGCAAACAGAGAAATAGTCATAAATTAGCATGTGATGCATATCAGTGCAGTAGATACCCAGAAATACTCATTCATTCACTTCAGAACAACATCAAGTCAAAGAATTACGTGATGAATCGAAAATTCTATACAAAATATGTACTAGCTTTGCGTTGCAAAATAATCCCTATTGCATGTTCTCGCATCATACCGTAAAATAAATCATCTAAACGAAGAAAGACACTGACACAGAAAATTCATTTCTCGTCTATCTACCGCAAAGATTAAATAGAAAAATCAGATGGCTATCTGAAGCTGCAGTGAAGATGGTCTCAACTAACATCAGAGCGTTGTTCAGGGTCCCTCTCACCTAAGATCAAGTCAAAGATAAGATCAACACCATGTCTCTTCACAATTCTTAAGTTATCAATGGAGCAGCTGATCAAATATGATGATAACGCGACAAATCACTTCCTAACAACCTCTGAAAACATTAAGTGATAGGTAAAGAAAGATACGCGCAAATAATGCATTTAACAGAAATATTATTGAAACATGAATTGAATAATAAATAGTGGCAATGGGGTTGTTTCCTTCAGTCAAAAGAAGTACTTTTGTCACTGAAATTGATAGAATAAGCAAAAAAAGTAACATGGACCCAGAAAATACTTTCATTTTCCCAACAGTTATTTTTTAATTAATTTTTTAAAATGTCCCATTTTTCAAACAAGGCGTGGTCTTGATGATGTCACAAATGATGTTCTTGGCGCATCTTTATATCGCGTTTCCACGTTATGATAATCAAGAAGCGAATTAAAATTGCGCTCTACGCTAGCTATCAACCATATCGTTGCCAATGCACGTGAGTAAAGATGCGAATTAAATATTTTGTTCTGTGAATGGCAAAACTGAATTTCATTTCATCATGTGATGTCATCGGCAGAAGACATAAACAATGAAAGCGCACCGATTTAAGTATTTTTTTTAGAAATATTAAACTTAAACAAATTATTTAAAAAATGATCAGATCCTATGTTTTTAAGCATGCGCTTTCAGAAAAAAATATTTTAAAATTTCGGAAACGACCCCATTGTCACATTTCTGTTATAGTCGACGAACACTATAAATATGAATTATTTTTAACAATTTCTCATTCTTACTTGATTTTATTTATTTATTTATTCATCCTGAAAAATGTGTAGTTTTTCTTACTTTTGAAATTTTAAGGTTTTAATCTAGAGCAACCTGACCCCTACGGTCTTCAACCTGAAGCCATACGGTTCCCTAGAACTATGACAGGGGTTCCACAAGTGTTTACTATTTCTTTAATCAAAGCGTCAAAATTTTAGCAAAACTTTAATTTTAATAAAAGATTGAATTCTTAAAATATTAGATTTGCTTGTAAAGTTAGAGCTTCTTAGAATTGCTTGAAAAATTAAACATAAAAGAATATTTTATCAATTCAATAAAATTATTCTAGATATAAAAATACTTTGCAATAAAAAAACAATCATAGCCAAGTCTTAAAAGAAACTTTTGTGTTAAATAATCCATCATACTTTGAAATATTGATGCTTATGTTTATTCAGAGAACGTATTTTAGAAAACATGTAGGAAAACCTCGATTAGCAATCTTACCATTCATTATTTTGTTAACATGTTTGCAGTGCGATAAAAAATAGATAAAACAATAATTTTGTAAGTTTGAATAGAATAAAACTTTGTTTTTCAATTTTTTTTTTTTCTCTTTGATCAAGGAGGGTTCCTTCAAGAAAATTGTGATTTCAAAGAGTCCCTCGAAGTGTAAAAGGTTGAATGTCCCCGATATAAAGCCCTATTATTGCAATGTGGCGATAGAAACACTGAAAAAGGTCAATTCAAGTTAAAAGATGATGCACACAAATTCTCAAGGGGCATCATTTTTGAGAACTAATATCTGATGGTAATTAAAAGTTAAGAAAGGAATAAAGAAAAGAAAAACTTTGATATTTAAGGAACGGTGTAGCTAAGAGTAAGGGATAAAATTACACAAAATAAAAAAGCACATCCCCGTTAAACCCTCTTTTAAATAGATCCACTCCTACGCAGTGAAACGACTTTGCAATTTCTAAATAACATCGATCTATACATATGAAATACCATTTCATCTACTGCTAGCTCTTTTGTAGTTAAATTTCATGTGTTAAATTATTTTTATAGTTTTTAAATGCTGAAAAATCGAGATTAAATTTAATATTATTTGTAGGGAAACTGGAATGTTTCCTTTTGTTAAAAAAAGTTCTTACCTATAACAATATATATATATATATATATATATATATATATATATGAAGATCAAAAATATAGTGCTAGATCGAACGAAAGGTTCTGGGAAGAAGGTTGACCCTAAAATAATTAATAAATATTAAAAAAAAAACACTCTCGTTGCGCCTCTGACTATTTTATTTAAATTTCATCTGAAGGAAAAAAAGGAAAAAAAAAAACTTCTGCAGTTTGATTGAAATGTAAACAAATTATGCGACTTTTTTGAAGAATAAATACATTCTGCTGTAAACGATCTGTCAAACTACATAAACTTAAATTACTTGAAGATCTGAACTCTTTTCACTGATGAAGAAACACTTGACAAGTCCAGTCCTAAATCCTGTTCAAAAGCCAACTCAAATCCTTCTTGTTTATGTCAATTAAATTTCCTTGAGTGACAATCTATGCAGAAAATACAACAGCACTAGACTATTAGAAACACAAAGCTTGACACTTTCCACAAAAGATTGAAGGACGCACATTGATAAAACTCGCAACATGAAATAGATCTATTGAATCGTCGAGGTATGCAGATTCCAAGTGAAGAAAATAAAAAATTAATGACAGGGGTGTTTATCAAAGAACTACCGAAATAAAAGACAGACCTGCTTGTGTCAGTAACATAAAAGTAAAATTGTAGCAGAGGCAGGCCATTAAAGATAAACAACGCGTCCAAAAAACCAACTTAATAAAATGGTAATACAAATAAGACAGAATTAAAGCAACAGCAATGCATAGTTTCCTCATGGGTAATGCAAAAATCCGCATATATTGCATATTTATTAGGGTCAAGCACGATGAGCCAAGCCCTTATATATTCTTACGGGAAGAAGTTGACCTGACGTTGACGTCTGGGTTTGACCGGGTGAACCCTCTATCGGCAATTGTGAGAACCAAAAACATTAGACTAGTTTCTTGCCTAGAGCTTCAAATTATCGCGTCTTTCTTTTTAATGTCTCGTTCGAAGACATTTTGTGAATATGAAAGAAAACAAGCGGCTCATGCCATATTTTATCTATTGCAGTGGTTATTGCATTCAGAGTGGTTTTATGAAATGTACATTGTGCGGAAACGGAAGTATTTCCCCAGAACCTTATGGGTAATTACGGAATTAATAATTTACATTTTCATTGCAAAAAGAATAAGAAATTTTTAAAAATTTGATAGTTGCACTAGAGAGCAACAGGTCTCTTTATCCATCGTCGAATTTATCTGACGTTAGGGGTGCATTAATCTTCACAGCTTTTTTTTTTTTTTTTTTTTTAAGTTTTTACTCAGTATTTGAGTTAAGTTTTTGTTTGTTTCTTTTTTTTTTTATTTGAATCTTTTTCTCTTAGTTTGGGCTGGGATTGATCACTTTTGAGGATTTAGAAACATAGCTTCAAATAAGCTATTTCTTTTAGGAATTGAACGAAATTCCAAACTCCTTTTTTGTTATATCAGTAACATCCCTCTCAAAAAAAAAAAAAAAAAAAAAAAACTGACAAGAGGATCCAACTGAGAAAGAAATATGAATATGCATCTCCTCAGGGATGACTAGGTTACGCAAGATATGGCTTACATTTATTTATTTCACTGTCATGCACTTTTTGAAAACTTCTCAATTTTTCTTTCATTAAAGCTTTTTTGGAAGAAGTAAAAAATTTGAACTAGACGTTCATCTACAGCAGTGGTTCCCAAAGTGGCCCACATTGGACCCTAAGCGATTTACGCCGGTCTACAAGGGGTCCATGTCAACGAAAGAAAAATGGAGGGTGCAAAGACATGAAAATAAGGGTCTACGAGCTTGGATCTCATTGAAACAAGTTGTTACTAGTATTCGATAAGTTTTGTTAACAGGTTAGATTAAGACAGATTTTAGAGGAACCAACACTCTTTGTCAAAGAATTTAAGTAGGGAAACAAATAAGAAAAATTAATTCGGCACCAAAGAAAAAAAAAACCCATAAGAAAAGCTCTGTGTACAAGAAAATGTCCCAAAAATGTGAAAAACAGGAGCTTTTTAACATTAACTACACAAAAAAGAAAATCTCCAAGAAACTGGGATTCTGAAAATTTTTCTGGTAGCTGATATAGTTTTTTCTTAAGGTAGGTAGCGTTACTGCATTACTTGAAGATGCTTTTTTTTAAAAGCAATTTTTATGAAATCCCAGTCTCCTTGAGATATTCTAAGAGCTCGTAGTTTCTCCCCCCCCCCCCCTTTGTTGCTTTTAGGGTCAAAACCAAGAGAAATTAATAACACCCCGAAAAGTCCTGAAAACTCAAAGCAAATAGCATGTATGTATCGTTAATTGCTGTACCGAAACACCTAACTAAACATTTAAAACTCAACTGTCATAAGATTATTTCACTCTAGTTTCTAAGCAGCGAAAAACAGCACATCTCTAGCAAAAACAAACATTCAGAATTTAAGCTTCATGTGAAAATGACTTATCGCCCACACCTATCGCTGACAGAAGACAGGAGACAGTTTTCATATCTGTATCAAGGATGCTATAATAACCTGCAAAATGGGAATGGCAAAAAAAAAAAAAAAAAACTATTTGCTGCACCTTAATATGCTTCCTCAGCTTTAGGCGAATGAAGACGGCTTTTCTGGCTCGACCTGTTATTAAAGTTTCTTTTTTTCTCTCTTTCACTTGCAGTTCGAAAATGGCGACCTGTTGCTACTTGTCGTAAGTGGTCCAAATTACGTCGGTAGCTCAACGACCTCAGGGTCATTTACTATTTGATATTCATGATTAGAAGCCGTATTTTCGTCTCTAAGATTATTAACATATTAAATGCTTTATAATTACAGTGGGGTACAAAGTGCTTCCATTGCTTGAATGAGTTTTGAAAAATTTAATATTTTAATTTGCTCCGTAGTCTTTTACAAACAGCAAAGTTTTTGAATTCGCATAAAATATTTTGGAAGGCATCCCAATTAATATTACAATACGCTCCCTACATTATGACAATGGCCATTAAATATTCTACTAAATTTCGAAAAATAAATCAAAATTACACTTTAAATTACTCACATGATCAATAAAACATTGTCCATAGCCTTAACTAAATTATAATTAACAGTAGTATAAAATTTGGAACATCATATCTAGACAATTATTCTAGCAAATAAATTACTACAAAAAAGAATAAGATTTTAATAATTCACCAGACAAAATTGAAATGTAAAATCTTTCTAAACAAGGCGTTCAGAGATGACAAAGTGTTGTTTCTCGCATTTTTCAAAATATTATTGAACTCCAGTGGCTTAGAGCAAGGAACGCAAGGATAACTTTTTTTATATATTTATTGGTTGAAAACCTTAGGAAAATTTTAAAAACTTGTTCCAGGCGAAAAAATCAGGGGCAGGCCACTGGAATTTTATGGAGGAATGGGAGTGAGGGGGAGGTGGGGTGCAGGTTGCTTGTTCATTTCCTTAAGTAGTAAGAAACAAGCAAGCTAGTTTTAAACAGTGGATATGATTGTTTATGAAACAAATTGACGAAAGCAACTTTTCTTTTCACAATGGTAAAACTTAAATAAGGATAAAAATTCTTTTTTTAAAAAAATCAGCCCCTCTTGCGACTCCTTTGATTTTTTTCCCCCTCTCTTTTTTTTATTAATGTTTCACTAAAATAGGTGATCACAAACAGGACTTTCGTGAGTTTCCATACGCAATAAGTAAAAAAAAAAATCACTCAAAACTAAGCTTGGTAAAATAAGGTAAGCCGTAGTCTAAACAGGATGTTTCTGGCTGAATGAAAATCAAGAACATGAGCCATTTTAAACTTTAAACAGACTTTCTTTTTTGATTTCATTTGTGCTCTTAAGAAGCCGAAGACACGCCAAGCGGAACGTCAGTCGCCAGAACATCCTAAATAAACCATGACCTATAAGAATAGTAAGTAGTTTTATTATTGCTACAGGCAGTGAAAGCCTCGGTTAACGTTCTAATACTTTACCGGAATTTTTATTAAAAAATAATAATATTAATAATAAAATCAGTGCTTCCGTTTTCAAAAGGCTCTTTTCCTGGACCAATCAAATGCCTAATCAATGAACGGTCCAATGGTTCCGAGAACCTGGGCACCATAACTGCAGGGGCACCGAGATAGGTTAAAGTACTCCCCCTACCTTTATCCTCCCTTTTTTTTCTAAAACTACTATTTTGAATATGCACGTTTTTTCTTGTGAGGGGGGCATTAAATTTTGCCAGTACAGGCCGCAAACATCACTTTGGCTCGATTGGGATCCGCATATAAATGGGTGGCGAGAAAAATGTTGCATGTTGAAAACAACTTTTTACTACAGCCGAAAAACAAATCTGCTTTGTGCAATATACTAAACAGACCACGATGGGCAACATGCAACGTTTTTCCATATACAAAGTTGCAAGGGGGAGGGCTCAAATATTTTCCTCGTGGTTTAGATGGATATTTTTCCTGTGGAAACTGATTTCAGGACAGATTTGAGTCATTAAAATTTGACATTTTTAATAACTTATTCATTAGTGGCTGGAGATTTTTTTTTTTTTTTTTTACATTTTTGCAAAGAAAAAAGTACTAACAACAAGGAAGTTCTAATTTCAGGGGGGGGGCTCAAGCCCCCCTTGCCCCCCTATATGGGCGCCCTTGCAATTACCTACTCATTTCCTATTTGCAAGGAAGACCCGAAGCAGGTTTGCAACATACAACGTTCTTCCATAAATTTTGAACACGTTATTTTCAAGACTAGTGCCAATTTGCGCAATTTCTGACAGTGTAAACGAACTAAAAACACAGGTGATTCATTCTCTGGCCTATGGCTCATCACTTTTACACTGAAAAAAAAATGTTGAAAACCAACATACAAAGTTTTTCCCGCCACCCATTCATATATCGTTCAAAACAATTGAAATGTTGAATGAAAACTACTTTATACCAATTTTGTTTTAGGGTGCGATACTTTCAATTCTATTTATTTGCTTATTCATTGCTGTGTACTTTGAAAATATGAAAATAAAATTATGTAAGCAGCAATTTCAGTCACAAGCGAAGAGATTCAAATACAATGTTCTTTTACTTTAAAAAGTAAATCATCCGTAAACTATTGTAAATTAAATTAAATGAAAAAAATATTCCAACATTCACCAAGAAAGAATATCCTAAAAAACATTTTAAACAATCGTGTATGTGGAAATACGTCGACTGCGATTCAAAGCTAAGTATGACATAGCTAACAGAAATAAAATTAAACACTTCTTAAGTTATAAAGCTTGTTTATAACAACTTTTGAATGAATATATTTCAGGGGTGGATCCTCTCAAATTCGTTCAGTTCTAATTTCTAGCAGGTCGGCTGGAACCTTAAGAGAAGGATAGAATTAATAATTGGACGAAGCTTAGGAAACGCTGGAGCAAAGATCCCAAGTTACACGGTTCAACTACAACGAATAGGAGACATATTTAACGTGAAACGAGTGAATGAAATCAGATTTCATCATTTTGTACTTTACTTTAAAATGCATCATGTGACTTGAGATCCTTGCTTCAAGATTTGAAAGCTTCACTCTCTCACCACCTTTTATCCCTTCTCAACGATCACAGAAAGTTTTCTTGCCGACCTGTGTAAGTTATATCTTACTGCACAGTAATTTCTCAACACTTCTGGTGCAAAAACATCAAAAAATGAAATTAGATTGTTTGGAAAAACTACACTAGCTGGATATTAGGAATTCGTTAGACATATCCGTTATATTCTCGCAAATGACATCGCAGTTAAAAACATGTAATCTCTTCGACGAAGAGCGCTTTTAAAAAAATACTTTCTATTTAATTAGACAATGTAATTGTGCTCCCATGGCAGTTAATAATATTAAAGTGATAATCCTTATTTTTTTCGGATTTATTAAGAAGTTCGGAATAACAGCACACACGAAACCTCCCCCCCCCCTCCCCTCTTTTGAAATAACTGACGGCCTTAATTATGCATAACCATATCACACTATTTTCAGTTATTTTGTTTCTAAGAACTATTCAAAATATTTTCAATTTACCCGCTGACATAGCTTTCACTTGAAAAATAAAAAGGGCCTTTCGAGCGAAAAAGTTGAACTTGGAGAACTTTCAGACGATAAATAACAGGAAAAGTTGGGAGGGAAAAAAGGTAACTGTAACCTCATCTACCATGAGAACATCGATGACGGGTGAAATTCTATTCCAGCAGTGTCCGATGTCAAAGGTTGGTACCAGAACACCTTCACCTCGCCGGGGTAGTTAGTGGTTCAAGATTCAGGTAAGAGGGAAAGAAAATTTGCTTTTTCAAAGAGAAGAAAGAAAGAGAAAACGAAAAAACTAGTCCGTCCACAATCCTGTACCATCGGATCTCCGTGACACAAGCAGCCTTCTCTTTCTGGGGCCCAAAGGGGTCACTAATGTGCTGTACCTCTCACTACAGCCGGGATGACAACCACTACATGGCGGGGTGCTTATTTATTCGAAGGCCAACTATATTAGAGGGTGGCGGAGGATGGAATATATTATATCGGCAAAGTAAGGAAAGTAAAAGAAAACGTGATTTGAATTCTACACTGACCTGCAAATTAAAAAAAAAGTTTGCTAAATGTATTCAAACAATGAAGACGGGTAAGATTGCCGTTGCAGAAATTTTAATATGCTGAATATACGCCTGAACAGGAACATAACTGCATTATTCATTGCAGAAGCAAATCTGCAATTTTAAAATTGACACAGTAATAGCTTATAATCTCGGTGTCTTCGGGTGTCGCTCTCCTCTCCCCCGAAAGGCTAACTGTTTAATTTGGATTTTAATCTTGGTGTTTATTAGTGACAAGAATCATTAAAGACAGAAGACCCTCATAAATCCGGAATAATAAGGGATCTAGGTCGTCCGAATTGATGAAAGTACAGAGTAAACAAAATGTGTAACTGAGTCAAGGTAAATATACTGCACACAACGAACGAAAAGAAACTCCATTCCGGATTTGAACTGTGACAGAGACATATCGACTATTATAACCAGACTTAGGACAAATCACTTAAATGGGATGAGGATTTCTGCGGACGGACAGCGTAGTTACACCAACTTTTGTCCTCATTGCCCAGATGACATCCCACTGTCTCGTCAACACATCTTTAGCTGTCCAGCAATCCAAGTCAAACTTTTTAACATCGGCTTAGAAGACCCAGTGAACCTACTCTATACATATAAAGCTGTCGAAATTGCAAAGGCTGTCTCCGAAAGCTTCGGAGCCGCATAAATGCACATTATCATAGACACGACATCATCATCACAGTAAAAATTGTATTTTGAATTCAAGGGAATGAAATATATAAAACTGCATAAATAAAAAAAATCTGTAAAAGTCTGCTGTAAAAGTATCTACGATTTGCAAAATTTCCTAAGACAAAAATAAACAAATGAAGATCTAATTTTGAAGTGCATAATGAAGGCACAATGATCTTCAAGTCCATTAAAGTAATAAAATAAAGTAAGGTAATAAACGAAAACAAGGAGCACAACATTGACCATCTGAAGTGTTGATGAAACAAATGAAACTGATTTTTTTATCTTCAAATTTATTTTAGATCAAATTAAAGAAATGTTGTTTCCTTTTTTTTTTAATTTTGAGCTGAAACGTACATGGTTTCGTAATTTAAATACTCATGGAGTATTCCTTGAAGCGAAAACAACGATAGTTCTTGTCAAATTGTTAGGGGGAAAAAAAAGAAAGAAACGAAAGATGTCGCTATGAATTTCAAAACTTCTTTCAAAGTCTTATAAAATTAAGGTTTATTTTTAAAATTTTTATGTTGGATTAAGAGGGGAGCAGAAAATTTCGTTCAATTTATTCTTATCAAACACAGTTATCATTTTTAAAGCTTCATCGTTGTTGGTTAAACATTGAAAAACTGTTTCAAGCTATGGAGAAATTTCACGTTTTAAATCACACAAGAACGGACCTGTTAAAATTGAATTGGTAAAAACCGTGTGTAAAAATTATACTATAGATAGATTTAAAACAAAACATAAATAAAACATCAGGGACGTTTAGGACAATCGGCAATTTTAAAATATTAATAATTTACCCTTTAAATTAATAACATGGGCTTACTTATTCAATTAGATATCGAATAATAATAATAATTGTTCAAATTTTCAATCGTATATTGAAAATATAAATGTATATGTTTAAAAAGTTCTATTATTAGAAATTCTTCATTGAAAGTAAACAACATTTAATGCTCTTTTTGACTGCATCACCTGGGAAATAAAAACAACTCTTGTGGAAAATCATTATACTTTTCTTTTTTAATTCTCAACTGAAATCATACAACACAAATCATGCGGATAAGTTTTCCAACCCCAAAAGTACCCGAAGGTAAAGAAAATGCGATGGGGGCGGAGTTCATCACGAAGACTGTTGCACTCCCCCACATTTCTGTTGATGACATTGCATTCACTTACAGACGAATGGAATATGGGAAAGAAGTCATAAAAGAGCAATTACGTCGAGAAGGCAACACCATAAAATGCTATTCCATAATTGCCCTTTAATTGTATCTCGAAAGGGAAAACGTTCAACCTAACCTTTGGGCTCCAGCATTCCAACCAGAGGACTGGACTGTGTGAGCAAGTTTTCATGCCGTGAGCCATCAGAAACTCGAGTCTGAAAGCTTGTTTCAAGGTAAAGGAAATACTTTCAGGGAATCGTGGTACGATTGATGGCATCACAGAACAAGTACTTTTGCCGAACGAGTCGTGTGCAAAATGCTTTAAATATGACCAGAATCCAAAAGCAGTTAATATTGTAAGATAATATTGTACATAAGACGCCAACATCTCTCAGATAGATTACGGCTAAGAAAAATTTCGTATTCTGCTCTGGTACTGTGCACTTTTTTCGCTGAAGAATTAACAATGTGCAATTTCATTACTTCGGCTTTAAACTGCGATTTGTCACACTAAATCTAGCCTCACATTCCTGTTGCAAACTGTTAGGAATTCGAAATATATTTGTTCGTAAACAGAAAGAACATTTTATACTTCTCGTAAATAGAAGCTGACATGCAATTGAAGTTCTTTATGTCATTGCACTGTGCAGTTTTTTACCGGCGTGCAAAATGAGATTGTAACAACCTGTTTATCTTTTTGAAGCATCACTGCTCTTGAAAAATAGTTTGTTCTCGCAAAACGCTTTACACGAAATTACAATTCATTACACAAATAAAGTGGGGGGGGGGGGGGGGGTCAACAAAAATCAAACATTTAATTTGGAAAAAAAAAATGGACGATTTTCGATTTGAATTTCGACTGAACAACCTTCAATGATAAGTTTGTTCCAAAAACATGGTGGAAAATATAGAATATAAACAAAACTTGCTTGCAAAATGAACATTTAGAATGAAATGTTACTTTCAAAAACCGTTCTACAATGGAAATAGTTCAAAATAGTATATTTACTTTCACGACCCAAAACTTTAAAAATCTGAAAAAAAAAAGAAAAAGGTACGTTTTTAACTTAACGATTAAAACCTTTGTTGGTAATATACGATAAACGATAAAACTTCCAAAGAATGAAGTGAATGTTTGAAAATACGCTTGTTGTTTAAAATCTTCCTTACATGTTCGGAATTAGAACTTCATTCAAACGACTCAAAATGAAACAATTTCTGCAATAAAAGTAAAATCCTATAAATATTAATACAATCCTCTTCTAAAAATAGTAACCACGAATTCTTATGCACCATTAAAAAGAGAATGGGAAAAGAATCATGGGAAAGTGTCCGTGGAAGACTTCCATGTAGTACAGACTCTCTTCCTAGTGAAAGCAAACAACCACTCACTTCATTTCAATCACCCTAAACTCAGCAAAAGTTACTGATCTATATCCAATAAAGAAATCTCAGAATGGGTGACAAAAATCCTTCAGATCATTGTTCGAAATTCCACGAGATTAGTCAGAAGTCACGTAGGCTCATCTATTGTCTTCCATGAGAACAGGCTCGGTCAATTTTTCCTAATAATAATCGCATCAGTTTCGTTTTTTCTTACCCATTCTGTCCGGTTCAAAGAACGATGTCAGTAGTGTGGGTATTGACAATTTCTACTGTTTAAAACTTCTGCCACGACGATCTTACGGATTTACGATCGGAACTTAGGACAATGGCGAATAAAGTTAGGTCATTGGGCCATGCAATGTGATGCGTCGTAAGATCAAATGTGGTCAGAATGACTTAAAAAATGTAAAAAGGAAAAGACAATCAAGCTTTTATGTCATTCACAATGCTTTTGCAAAAACCATTGACTCTTGAGATGCTTTCCGGTAAGTTCTCGTGACTTTTACAAATTACAGGAAACTTGGGAACTGCGAATGTCAAAGAACTATATAAATTACGAGTAGGGTACTGCGTATTATTTCTGTGGCAGACATTCTGGAATTTGATGTGCAATTTTTATTAAGAAAATTCTTCTCAATTTACTTAAAACAAATTTAAAAAAAAAAAAAAACCAGAATTACCGAAAACTTAATTTTCTGATCAAATTTGGCATGAAATCTTTGCGAGCAACGGAAACTTGATATCAATGCGAATACGTAACACAAAACTTATCAAATTTTAATATTTTTATCACGAGGCTGAAATTTACAGAAATATAAATATTCTGTTAACGTGTATTTCTGCAGCTAACGCACATATTTTTGAAACAATTAACTATTATCAATATAAGATATTAGAAAACATCCAAAAAACTTCTCTATCTCCTTATAAAATAACATACAAGCGAAAACAGGAATAAGTGTTCCTGATGCAACACCTGATGCCAATACAAATCTATCACGATTTCAAAACTTAAAATTCATTTTCAAGGCATAAAAACATTTAAAGAAAAAAATGGAAAACTTTCTGCTTTTACGTATTAGTTAAATATAGTTTAAAGGGGGAAAAGGAGAAGTATTAGATTTCAAAAGCAATTCAAAATTTACGACAGAGGACAGAGAGCTTTCGTATCAGGGAGGGATGGGGAAGAAATCTAAAGTCAACATGACAAATTAGCATATAAGCAAAATGGAACTATTCCTTAAGCAGCGAGTGCCATATGGCCCCCAGTGCCATAAGGAAAAGGTAAGCTGCTAATTAAAAGTACAGTAGAACACCAATTTTCCAAACCAATTGGGACCGGAGCCCATTCGGATAATCAATAATTCGGTTAATTGGATTTTCTCCGAAACAATTTATCTATTTTAATTAATAACTGCATGAATGTTGAAAATTGGAGGAAAAAAAATAATTTCAAAGAAAAAAGTTTTAATTCATTAAATGAAAACTGAAAAACTATTTTACGTGTTAAGCTTACTTTCAAGGGGTGTACACAGAGACGGATACAAGGGAGAGGTGACAGGAATGATCGCCCCTCTCTTGAGGGACTCTCCACCGGTAATTTTTCGAAAATGAAGTTTACAAAGCGCAAATTTAGACGAGTTTCATCGATGTTGGGAGAAGGGAGGTTTGGGTTTGGGACAATGTCTCGGAACTGTTTCGGAATTAAAGTCCAAAATCTTTGTGATCAATATTTTGAAATCGGTATACATAGTAAAAAGTAAGTAATAAAAATCAACCTCCCCCCCCCCCCTTGGAAAATTTGTGGATCCGTCCTTAGCTGTACATAAGTATGCACGTTCCGTACTCTAAACGAAAATCATTGCTTGCTGAAAGTCTCGGTCAAAGTAAACTGTTGACTAAGAAAAAGCGCATCTACAGAATGCGAACAGTTTTGCGAATACGACAGTTTTGCGAATACAAGTACGTTTTCCTCTTTCTTTCTCTAAATTTCTGAAACCAATTCGGATAATTAGCGATTCCGATAACAGGATTTCGAATGCTTGAACTTCTACTGTACTTGATACAAAAATTTAAATTTAGTCCTCAAATTTTAAGCTTCGCCATTGCCTTAAAATTATCAAAATCATCTGTTTCCTCTCAGAAATAATTACTACTTAAAGAAATAAAAAGTAAGAATGTAAAACACACTTAACCCAAAACCATTCGATAGGTCGTAATTAGATTATAGCACGAGATCGATTGCACTCAACTGCCAGAATAATGACCTTTTAACGATTACATTCAATCTAATGCAGGACAGAATTCATTGTTTCTCCACCGCGCGAGAAGAAGCGATTATCTTACAGCCGCAATTACAAATCGAACTGACTATTCAATTCGTATTAATTCCCTTATGAGGGGGAAAAACACAGGAAAAAATTAGGTTGCAGTTGAACGAAGAAAGAAAAAAAGGTAGTCCCAATTTGGATAGCATTTTTTGTCTTGCAGATAAAAATCTGGAGAAAGCAAATCTTATTTGTTTTCAGGGGTAGGGTTGATGGAGTAATGAGAGATTAATAACAGAATTTAATAATGTTTGAAAAAAGCTGAAGCTACCGTCCTAAAGCTAGAGCTAGTGCAGTACTACAGGCATATGCCGACACCCTGGTTCTGACATCCAGAGACTTCAGTTTCGTATTCGACTTCTACTCTGTATGGAGCATATCACATGAATTTAGAACAATCTAAATTAGAGGTTGCTGCGTTCTAAAGAGAACTAAGGGGGGAAAAAACATCAAAAAGCCTTGAAAAGTTATACGCAGAAAATAATTTATTAGAATTACGTAAGTAAATCTATCCATAAGACAAAAGATTAAAAGATTAGTTTCCGTGTTTGGAAAGGAGGAATATTAATTTGAATAGCTTAACAAGGATTAAATGCTAAAAAAAGATCCATAATTCGTCATTATAAGATATTAAGTATCATTTTTTTTATCACAATCCTTTTACTAACGTAGATATTTCGAAACTGGACAATTTATCGTGATGAATGTTTTTCAGCATCACTGAATAAGATTGTTTTCCAATAAATCTAGAAAGGCATGTAATTTGGGAAAAAGATTTCCACACCATTTGTTCAGCATTTAAAAAAGAAAGAAAAAAATTATAATTTGGTTATGATAGCTACAGATTACAGTCAAACCTCTAGATATCGAACTTCCACATATCAAAATTTTCTATATATCGAAATCACAGTAAATTTCTATGTTCGTTACAAAAATTGTTTCTGTATATCGAAAATATCTCTCTATATCGAATTTTTTATTCGAGACATTCGTAGTTTTTTTTTTTTTTTTTTCCCCACTTTAGACTGTTTGTCTCACTAAAAATGAAGGTTAGGCGAGAAAATTATGCTCACTAAAGGTTGCTACTAAACTCATAAGGAATCTGGGATTGAGGGGTGTGTAGATTGGTCGTTACTTCGTTCTTAAAGTCCCTCAAGTTTATTTCAAATCTTAGTTGTAACCAGTAACATTGTAAAATCAGTTTCAAGTTATCCCTTTTGTCTGTTGATTATCATTCCTAGTCTTTTTAGCTGCAATAAAAATCATTCAAGTTAAGTAGATTGATTTTTTAATTTTCTCTCGTTTACATTGTCAAAACGAAAATTCCCTAATGTTGCGGATCAAGCTGAATTGCTGAAGAATGAAGATGTATGAAGGCGCAAATATGTAATTTCTGTTATTTTTTCAATTATTAACTTTCATTTAATCGGAGGCTCGTGTCAATTAGAAAATAGGTATATTGGGTTTCATACACGAAAATTAGCATTAATTTTAATGTTTTAGGAGATTTTTAGGATAAAATAAGATTGTTTCTATACATCGAAATTTCTAAATATCGAATTTTTTTCCGGCAATTTGTTACTTCGATATATGGAGGTCCAACTGTATTTTCACTGTAATACTGAAAAAGTACTGATTTTCGCTAGTTTGTCGAATCCCTCGTGATCCAATCGCGAAAATTCAAGTCTCTCGATATATATGAGAAAATATCTTTTTATATGTATCTTCTTTTTCGTGTGGTGGTTCTTTTGGTTCACGAAAAAGATATACGCTTTCACAATACTTAATTTGGTGTTTTTTTTTTTTAATTTAGTTATTTACTTTTTTAGAAAAGATTTTTGAAAATGTGCATCTTGTAATAAATTGTGAATTGCAAAACACTATCGCATATCAATTAAATTAGACTGTTTCTGGAACTGAAATGAAAGCATTAAGAATCCTCCACAGTCTAAAAACATCAGAGAAATAACGAATCCAGCAACATGGAAACATAATTAAAATCGCATCATTACATCACAACAATCAATTAACAAAGGGGCGTCAACGCGAAAGTAAACATATGGAGTTGTCAGAAAAGGTTTGAGAAACACGGCGCGAAGGATACAAAAGACGATTGCGATTGGGGAGGTACGAAGGAACATCGCAACAAAACCTTAATATGACTGTCATAAGAGAGAAGAAAAATTGTCAAGAAGAAGGTGGGATGAAACAGCAGACAACGGAATGATGGTCATTTCTCTCTTCCACGGTTTCAATACAATTACCTCTGGGTAAAAGGAAAGAGGGAAGGAAGGAAAAAAAAGTAAAAAAGAGAAAGCCGACAAAAGCCCGAGGGCCACAGAAAAAGTTGGGGTGAAAGAGGATCCGAAAAAATATATCTTTGTCTTAATTGGACAGGATATGATATTACAAAGACTTCGAGGGATAAGAAATGGTTATAAAAATTCTTGCACCAGATTTTTGTTTAAGAATCTTTCTATCTTTCTTTCTTTTATATTTTTTTAATGGCTCGATGATGGAGGAACAACGGTGGAAGTGTGTTTCCAACAAAGACATTCTTTTTTTGCGTGTAGTAAATGAGATTATTATAAGTTATATCGTTTTTACTTGTGGATGAAATTGAAGATGATTTGATTGAAAATTTCAGGGTGTTTTCACTGATTTTTCTTTTGAGGGGAAAAAAGACCCGCTCGTTGATAGTATCACGATATAGAAAAGGTTAATTGCGTCAAAGGTATACGTAATAAAGAGAGATCCTTGTACTTAAAATAACAACGGTAGTAGAAAAGTTTTTTGGTTCCGTATTTGGGAGTGTCTATCTGTATAAGAGTTGTTTCAGTGAACTAAGATGTCTCACAGAGAAAAAAAAAAACGTACATGTTACTGTTGAAGGTCGAAGTATAGCAGGGACGGGTACAAGAGAAGGACGATCGCCCTCCCTTGAGGGACTATCCATCTCTAATTTTTCGAAAATGAAGTTCAAAAAACGCAAATTTAGACGAGTTTCATTGATGTCAGGAGAAGGGAGGTTTGGGTTCCTATCCCGAACTGTTTCGGAATTGGAAGTTCAAAACCTTTGTGATTAATATTTTTTCAAGTGGTATACATAGCAAAACGTAAGCAATAAAAATCAATCGTCCCTCCCTTGAAAATTTTCTGGATCCGTCCTTGAAATATAGTAAATGCTGAACCAGTGAGTATCAACATGCACTTCGAAAATACAGTAGTGAAAGTCCGAATATGAAATTTTATATTGTTATATATTCACTGGTGAATGTTGACTTGTTCCAAATTCGGTCTTTCACCCCCCCCCATGAGCCCCAAAACAATATATATAGATGTATATGCATTATATATATATATATATATATATATATATATATATATATATATATATATATATATATATATATATATATATATATATATATATATACAGTATAAGTGTATAAACTTGAGGGCATGGCTTTACTTTAAACTTCAGAAAAAATTAACCCTCCAAAGGATTTTTTCTCGCTACGCCACTGGAAAAATCAATTTCCTTTTCCACATAACACTGGTCCGGAATTCAACTATTTCTTATTGGTGCTCCGGTACTGGAAAATTTTCAGCCCTGATTTTGAAATATTAAGCAGAAGGAATGAAAAGAAACACAGATATGCATGTTTACAAATGCTAGTGATAAAAAAAAAATATTTGGGGACGGGGGGAAGGAGACGGAATAAAGTTACTCATGAAGAACTTTATTTTGCGACAAAATAAGCACATAACGGTGACAACAGGTGCCTCAATACATGATTGCAGAACTGTTCCTATTTTAAAATGAAGCAGGCTGGATTGTAGCTTCGTTTATCGAAGGCTACAGAGCATGCAAAAACCCATTTCTCTTTAAACGCGGAGTGAATTCAACAAGAAAAAAAAGCAAAAACACCTTTCGACCGAAACTTCACGGTCGGAGTTTGAGTTTATTTTGATTTTTAGATCCCCCCCCCCCCCCCGCACACACACACAAATTTTTACCTTCCTGATGGAGTTTAAGATAAATCGAGGAAGTGAAAGGTGGTTGGAAAGCAAGTTGTGATCAACATTCAATAACTTAGAGTGCTGGCCAAATTATTAAACTAAGACTGTTTTAAAAGCAAATTCTTTATTGATTACATAACTATAGACACATTAACGAACAGTGAAATAATTATCTAATATTTAGTATGCATTTCCTTGTTCTTGATGATCATTTTAAGTCTTTTTGGCATACTTTTCACAAAGTTTACACCATTTCTTAACTTTTTTAAAAAAGGAGGTAAAAAATTGTTTATACTCACTATTATATACTATACTCACATACACATACTCACTAATTACCTAAAACTAACTTTAAATATAACAGAACACACTAATAAAAAGAACTAGTGAACTGTTTAAGCTGATTGAGGTTATGTTCCTGGTAGGTAGATAAACAAAGAACATTAACAAAGCAGACAGTTCTGCCACCTGCAAACATTAAATTATGCTAAAATAACGTAATAATCAGTGTTCAGTATGTACTGTACTTCAACAGTAAAATAAATAGTATTTTAGTACAAATAGTGTACAAAAAACAAAAAAAAAAAAACCTCTAGTCTAATAATTTGGCCAGCACTGTACTATGCTTCAACAAGTGTGAGTGTTTTGTGACAGTCAGACATCTCAACTGAAGGCTTTTGTTTTTCTATTCAATTTCACTGAAGATTACCTGAAATTTTGTGAACTTTTGTAAAGGAATTTTAAAGTTTTGTTTTATTCATTGCAGTTTGTTGAACTAAATCAAAATACGACACATCTGTTGACACCTCGAAAAATAAACATTTACGAAAAATGTTTGAGTTTAGTGCTACAAAAAACAATAAAATTATAGCTCTGAACAAATTCACAACAAATTTGATTTCAAGCGTACCAAAGAAGAAAAACAGCAACGTAACACAGAACAATAAACATTTTTATCTCGAGATGCGAAAGCAGAGAAGGATTTGAACCGATAACATTTTAACACGTAAACATGCCTTTCCAGGTACATCTATTATTTGTACACTTTTTTCCTACGCATGCTGGAGGGTCATTCTACAATGTTTGTCTGTGAAATGTCCCGTACGTAATCTCGTAAATCTCGAAATATTTATATTTTTCTCACTAAAAATCCAAATGAGAGTAAAAAATAATCGAAAACTTCGTGATTTTTATTTTTAGAGAATTTATATATATGTATATATATATATATATATACAGTAGAGCCTCCATATATCGAACTTCCACATATCGAAATTTTCTATATATCAAAAAAATCTCTATACATCGAAAAAAATTTCGAGACATTCGTAGATTTTTTTTCCTCTGTAGACTGTTTGTCGCATGAGAAATGAAGGCTAGGGGAGAAAATTATGTTTACTATAAGAAACTTATAAGAAATCTGGGTTTGAGGGGTGTGTAGATAGGTCGTTGTTCTGTTCTGAAGTTCTTATATTCCTTCAAGTTTATTTCAAATCTTAGTTGTAACAGTAACACTGTAAAATCAGTTTCAAGTTATCATTTTTGTCTGTTGATTATCATTCCTAGTCTTTTTAGCTTCAGTAAAAATCATTCAAGTTAAGTAGATTGATTTTTTAATTTTCTCTCGTTTACATTGTCAAGACGAAAATTCCCTAATGTTACGGATCAAGCTAAATTGCCGAAGAATGAAGATGTTTGAAGGCACAAAAATGTGTAATTTCTGTTAATTTTACAGTTATTAACTTTCGTTTGATTCGATGCTCGTATAAATTAGAAATTGGGTTTCTTGCACGAAAATGAGCTTAAATTTTACTGTTTTAGGAGATTTTTATGATAAAATAAGATCGTTTCTATATATCGAAATTTCTATATGTCGAATTTTTTTTCCGGCAATTTGCTACTTCGATATAGGTAGGTCCGACTGTATATTCATAAATAATAAATAATCTAAATAAAACTGAAGATGCAAAAACACAAGAACATAAAAATGAAAAAAGGTGAGCCAGGGACCGACACTTTCTCAAGAGGAGAGGACCGGTCCCTAAGTTCACGAGACCTTTTCTGTTTAGCTAGAGGGAAGGTCCCAATAATTTGCTACCAGCTTGTCTAGCAGTTTTGCGCTGGCATTATAGTACACTTAAGTATTTATTCTTTCATTTTTTCAATGTCTTTGAATTTATATTTAAAATATGTTCGCAAAATGTATCTCATGTTGTATATATATATTGCGATTTAGCGTTACATACTGGATATTTCACAGCCAAATACTATGGAATGACCCTGGAGTAGAGATCGAAAGCACGCAACAGGTAGCAAAATTACTATCTGCTCACGTTCAATTTAAAAATAAATAATATTAAGCAGCTAAAGTTAATGATAATAACTTAAAAACAAATTAAAAACAACCGAGCTAAGTAAAAAAAAAAACTAACAAAGCAGGTGGTGTAGTAAATTTAGACCTTTCAAATATTTTATCGCATCCAAAAGAGTTTCTAAAATAAACAAGCAATGTTCTTATTTATCGAGCGGAACGACGAAAAACAAAACCTGCGAAACGAACCAAATAAGTTTGATCAAACTTCCCCATTTGTCATATCCACCAAAACAACTTGGAGAATAAGAAGGCTTTAAAGCAGCAAAGGTTCACCCCTCCCCCTACAATTTTATTTTTGATACTTGTATTTTATCTTTATCATGAACCGTAGTATCATACTGGATAAGATGTTGTATAATATCCTATAGTACCCTACTGAATTGGATGCTGTACAGTTAGTCTATATAGCATCTGATTTAGTATGATCCCACTAAAATAGTTATTACGACGCAATTTAAAAAAATAATAAATTTGAAACTTAACATTTAAGAATAGGACCCCTAAATTTATGTTCTTGTGACCTATAACTGTAAATGCTCTTTCATGCATCTTTAGATTTTTAAAAACAAACTTGAGGTTGAATTTAAGGTCATCAGTCAAAAATATTTAGCAAAACATAGCTTAAAAAATACTGAACAACCCAGAAGAGGAAAAAGTTCGGAGTGAAGTCGCCATAGCAACCGAAAGATGAAGCAGCACACTCACAAAGTTGCCACTTGTTGAGTGACGGAATGCAGACTCATGGAATGAGAAAAAAGTGAGAGGGGGAGAGCGGGGGAGAGCTGCGGAAACCATTTCTTTCAGACAGGAAGCGCCTCGGCAAGTAGGATTGCTCTGGAGTGACTATCACTCTCCGGGCATCATTATCGAAGCTTCTCTTTCTCCCAATAACCGGAAAAAAGCTATCTCTCCAATTTTCTGAAATCTTGAGTTACGGAGTTCTTGCCGCTCGAGATCAAAGGAAACACGAGGACACAGTTTTGGGTTAGTGAGTTTGCTGAACAAGTCGGGGTAAGGATGTTCTCCTCTCAGTGACGGGTATGAGCAGCATTTTCGATTTGATAATAAGTAAACTGTGCAAAGTTCGTCACAGTTGAATGAGTTATGGCGTATTGTACTTCGGCCAGATGTAATTGCATCCCCGGGACGTGAGCTTAGGATTCTCAAGTGTTGAAAACGGCAAGAAATGAAATTTGTAGAGTTAAAAAAAAAAAAAAAAAAAACTAGAACGAAAAGTCTAATTGCAGTGGCGTACGTTCAAAAAATAGGGTTACAAAACATATGTATTTGAAGATTAAAAAAAATTGTGCGAGGCAAAAGAAGTCGTTAACAAATGATCAAGGGTGCCCACAGGGGGGGGGGGATTTATAGTGCAAATTGAGCAATCAAAATTTTTGAGGGGGATTTTTTTACATTTTTTAATTCATTTATTTAAATTTATTTATTGATTTACTTTTAATTTAATCTTTCTATTTATTCATTTTTAATTTAATCTATTTATTTTATTTTATTCTGTTGTTTACATTTCATTTTATTTTTTTATTTAGTTTGTGTGTGTGTGTGTGTGTGTGTGTGTGTATGTCAACTTTTCAAATGAAACAACAATAATAATACTTAAAAATAATTAAATAAATAAACAAATTTGTAAAAAAAAATGAAAATGAAATAAAAAAAGAGGGTTGGGGGAAAAAACAGAAAGAAGGTTGAGAATTTTTTTTTAATGGGGGGGGGGGGATTGCGTCATCGAATTGGGGGGGGGTGGCCTGCAAATGATTCCCGCTTCGAAGGGATTCGAGAAATTGTGACAATTTGTGAGAAGGTTGAAGGGGGGGGGGGGAGCAAGAAGTTTTACATCACACTTTGGTTGAAATAAGAACTTTTTATATTTTTATGTTATACGGTGACAAGCGGAGGAGAGGGGCTACGGTGAAATGTGACACTTTGGAACAAAAACGGTGAGGGGGGTCAAATATGCTGAAAATAAGTGTAATATCATGAACAGCCAGTAATTCTGAATAACAAAAGTGCGGGAAACCTTCAAAAAAACTCTTCGTTTGAGCGAAGCTTCATGGATGGTCATTGATTAATCTCTACATTTATTGCAGGGCCTCTTTCCCCGTTTCCGAAGCTTCAAAATACACACAGAACAATGAGTTATAATCTCACTTTTTCCCTCTCATGCCCCTTCTCCAACCGGGCCCCATTACTGTTTCAGCCCCTATGTGGGGAACACAGCTCATTGACTGCCATGGAGAATTCTCTTTTCACAAATGAGATTTGTTCGGATTATTACACGGGAATGTTTTAATTTTTCTCAAAACTGTTTTACTGATACACAGTACGGATTCAAGTTTTAGGATGCTCTAAGGGGAAATTGCTCTAAACGTAGAAATCTGTTTCTGCAGAGTAGTCTAAGAATTAGCTGAAGAAACAAATGGAAGCAAGGACAAGAAACTTATGTCAACAGTGTCAACTGTTGTCAGGTGCAGTGAATTTAGGTTTTTGAGACAAATAAATAACAGAAACAATTGTGAGAACTTGATGCGTAAAAAAAGACTCCTCGCTATTTTGATATGTCACTGCAGTTTTTAAAAGATTTTTTTTTTACATTAATTTTATTATTTTATCAAACATTTTACACAGCTGGAAAGAAACTACTACTAATCGCGCTAGAGGGGAGAAGGGATAAAGCATTTTGAACAAATTTCCATATAAGATTAACACACCAGTTGTGGTTAATGCTTCTGTAGTGGCCACTTCAAGGTTTATATTTGAAAAAATTGGATTCCAGGTATCCCAATGAATTCAAAAGTGCATCAAACGTGCACGTTGAATCCATTGGGAAACCTGGAATCCTATTTTTTCTAATATAAACCTTAAAGTGGCCACTACAGAAGCACTCTGAAGCACTGGCCACTAGCGGTGTGTTTGCCTTAATGGTGCTAAGCTAACGTTTTATGTTGTTGTTGCATACCCCCATGGTCAGCAGTGCTAGACCAGGTCCATGAGTTTGTTTACCCTCAAGAAATCCAACACCGTCAATGGGTCTTCAGTCAAATCCCTCCTGGGGAGCCCCTGGCACGACATTATATGGTCCGGCGAAGCCTGCTCAACAGAACACTTGGAACAAGTCTGAAAGATCTTCGACCCCTCCAAAAATTTTAAAGTTTTAAGGTGTTCACTACGAAAACTCGTAAGAGTTGTTTGTTCCTGTCTGTCAAACACAGGGGCCAGGGAGTCACCAGGTCGTAAACAACTAACGTTTTATTCCTTCTATTATTTTGCAGGACATCTCTCTTCACATTAACAAATTTCATAGTAAAAATAGAGAGCTTCGTGGAAGAAAAAAATAATTTAGTGTTTTTAAAATGGTGCATATATTCAAATTGAATTTTACCATTAACTCATTGGAATCATACAACGAGTTTTGCAAGCGCTAGGTATACTGGGGATTTAAAACTAATTATAAAGTTTTAAAAATACTGTTTTAAGCTTTTTATTAGCCTGAGTAACAAGTTTCGTAAATGCCTCAGTGTTTAAAGCTTTATGTACTGACTAAAAACGAATAAGATATTCGCTTCAATCATACTAGTCTCATTATCAAAAGTATGCAACTATTAAAACCAGTAAAAAGAAAGAATAATTAAATTCGAAAAAAAAAAATTCAATACTTGCACTGTTGAGTCAATTTCGTTCTTACTTAAAAATGAACAACAACAAAAACACTTTTCGGTTTTCTCCAACTTTTATAGAATAAACTTTAACAGACTCGATAACGCAATTCGCAAAAGTGTTGAGTTGCTGCACTAGTGATTTAAGAACTGAAAGCAAATAAAGTGAACAAAGAGTAGGAAGAGCAATGACCAGTTCTGTATTCGAAACCCTAATAGAAAAAAAAATCAGTAGTCAGGGACACAGATTGAAAATTTAAAAATAGTCTCAGAGATAAATCGCAATCGGCATTTGATTAATCGTGATATCTAAATCGGCACCGAGGAATTCTTAAATTAAGATGTTAGCAGTGGTGTTCCCATAGGGTATACTCCATATGCGCCGTATATTCTCAAATATTTTTTCATCAGACGTATAGCGTATAATACCCTCAAGCTTCAAAAAGGGTGGTTAGGACAAAAACACTTTTCATATTATCATGACATATTACGTATATGATCGCATACACATATCTCTACACCTGTGCGTAACGGATTACTGGAAGTATACCCTCAGAAAAATTGTTGAGAACATCACTGGATGTTAGTATCCAAGGAATGCAAAAAACATGCATTCTGTGGGTATATCTTGAGAAATATGGTAAAAACCTCCATAAGCTGAAATTTAAGATGCTTTTTCATTAAAATTTTAGGGTCCCCTCCCCCAACCACCCCTGTATACACCTTATTTATTTTAGCTGAGATATAGTTTTCTGAAGAATCCATGACTCACGTCACAGTCGCGATACTTATACTACCAAGTTCAAAAGTTTAATGTTGTCTTAAAAGAAATTAAACATAAAATATGCTAATCTACGGTAGCAAATATGAAAATAACATCCGATTAGTGAATATATTTAAATATTTGCAAGATGCAAAAAAGACAAACACGAGAAGCAATTTTTCGCAAAGTCTGAGTTCGTTCAACGTGGCATGTTTCCCATGAAATAAATTTGTTTTTCATTAAAATTAAACAAAAAATATACTAATCTAAGGTAGCATATGCGAAACTAACATTTGATTAGCCAAAATATTTAAATATTTGCAGGATGCAAAAAGATTGAAATTTCAAACACAAGAGCAATTTTCCGCGAAACCCGAGTAAGTTCAATGCTGTCATGGTTTCGAAATTAATTTCTTCGTTAATTAATGAAATTAAACAAAAAATAAACTAATCTAAGGTACCATATGTCAAAATATCTTTCGGTTGTAAAAAGCATCAAAATATTTACAAGATGCAAAAGGATTGAAATCCCAAACACGGAAGCAATTTTTCGCGATGTTGCATACTGAACACATGTTCAGAAAATTGCATTGGTGAAATACTTTTTTAAAACTTCTAAGCACAATTCGTTGATTTTTGGGAGAATTTAAGCACTAAGAAACTTTTTCAAGGTTTTCAAGCACTTGAAAATGAACTTTCTTTTTTCAAGCACTTTTTCAAGGTTTTTCAAGGGCGTACGAACCCTGTATCATGACATATTACGTATATGATCGCATACACATATTGTGCGTAACGGATTACTGGAAGTATACCCTCAGAAAAATTGTTGAGAACATCACTGGATGTTAGTATCCAAGGAATGCAAAAAACATGCATTCTGTGGGTATATCTTGAGAAATATGGTAAAAACCCTCCATAAGCTGAAATTTAAGATGCTTTTTCATTAAAATTTTAGGGTCCCCTCCCCCGTATCTGAGATATAGTTTTCTGAAGAATCCATGACTCACGTCACAGTCGCGATACTTATACTACCAAGTTCAAAACTTAAAAGAAATAAAATAAATCACACACAGCTTATAAAAATACTGAAAATAATCCAAGCCAAATATCACGCGACAAAAAATAACTAAACAATATAAAAATAAAGAAAGTAAAATAAAAAGAGAAGGAGGAAAACTGAAAAAAAAAAAAAAAAGTTCCACACTGTCAAGAGGGATCGAGAAACTCGAGAGCAGAGGAAAAAGTAACTCTAGACGACAGAACCAAGCCTACAATTTGAGATTGTGGTAGAGGCGGCTCTGAAAAAAAGGGAGTGGTGCCATTTCAAAAGTGTAAATAAACGGTATAAGAATTCCACCACAGACGATGGAGGGGAAAATGACGCTCAGTCTTGATCACAAGTGGTTGGTTGAGGGGGGGGGGGGAGAAAAAGGAGAAGGCGATTCTTTTTTTATTTTGGAATTTTCCTCACTTTTATACTTGGCCGGCAATGAAAATGACTTTTTCTCTTTTTCAGCCGTCATGCAGCATTTCACAAGCGGCCATGCACGGGCCGTTTCCTAGTGTCCGTCGGCAGTTTTACGCTTTGTTGGGTTAAATTCATACAAGAAATTTGAAAGCGTGTTTCAAAAAAAAAAAAAGTTGCAGCTCGCAGTTACAATGTATCTGATGCTATTGGTTACAAATAAAATTTCGACTAATAAAATGTGAAGTTCTTTCGTTCACTTGCATTAAAATAATTTCTAAAATTTTTTCATTCAGGCACATTTTACGTAATCAGTTTCAAAAAAAGAAAACATTTATTTGTTGTTCTTTTTTTCTTTTGTAGATTAATAGTATAAAATACGGTCTAATTTGCAAGAGAGAAGCCGAAGCACGTATATTTTGAAAATTTTATGATAAGTTTCACACATTAGACGGAATTCACTAATTGTAAGCAATGAAAAAATATTCTGATGACTAAACTACTCCCGCATTTCTTTTTTTGTTAGAAATGAATCAATAGTTTGAAGCATCAACACAATAAAATACTCCAAGGGTTAAGGAAGAGTAATAATAAAGAATCACGTGATTCCCCACAGAGGTATTACTAAGTGTTTATAAACACATTAACTTCACTTTTCAATGAAATGAATGAAAAATTTATTTCATTACATTGATTAGAAATGCATAATACTTCTTATTTTATCAGTCAATCTTGAGAAAAAGATCATCAAAATACGTCATCATTATACGTCATACATCATCAAAAACATCATTCTTCTTCCTCTTGCACACTAATAACTCCTTATTTATCATTAGTCACTGAAATTCTGGAATCATTAGTAACTGAAATTCTAAAATTTCAACGCCCAAGGTGTACACGGAAACACAAATCCAAACAGAAACTTCAATTAATCGTTTGCAAACAAAAATGACAAGGAGCTTCATCCATGTACCATTTTGTTGAGAGAAAAAAAAACCTTCAATTTTAATCAGTTGTAAAAACATTTTAAACTTATATCAAAAATCATAAATTCACTCATAAAACCTTACAAGACAGTTTGTGGTAATCATAAAACCATGCACATGTTAGACACATTTATAACTTAATTCCTTTGAAACTTCGTTTATGTTTAAAAACGAAGAAAAGGGAGTAAGCCAGCTCCATTTTCTTGCACAAACAGAACCAGTTTCATGAGTAAGACGAAGGGGCCAAAAGGACACTGAGATAAATCCCTTGCCGGATAAGTTTTTTTCATGGCAGATCCAGAAGCGGCCCTTTTCATGTTTTTAATCCATTTACACACAAACCGAAGAAATATTCAATTCAAGCATGCGATGGGGTGAGGAGGCTCATGGAATCTTTTGTTGTTACATGACAAAAAATTACATCAGAAGATTTTTTTTTTTTTTTTTTGCATCAAAGCAGCATTTCTCGCTGGAAGCATAAGATGGGATTAAGATGTTTTTAAGTTCTGTAAGTTCTCGACAATATTCAAATTGAAAAGAACATCAAATCATCAAATAAACAAATTGAAAATAACATCGATTCCTAACAGCACTCCAGGCGTATATGTTTGGGTAATGTTCAATTTTAACACGTAAGGTTCAATTATTACGTGTATGGGTTATGTTCAATTGCTTCATGCATGGGCAATGTTCGATTTTAGCATGCGTGGATAATGTCAATTGTTGCAGGTATGGGTAATGAGAATGACTTTTCTTGTTCATGAGTAGTGTTGAAACAATTTTCAATAGCAGCTATCTCCATCATTTATAGAAACAGAAAACAGAACAGTTTTCAATAGGTATCTTTTGCATCCACAATCAAGGGCGTGCACGGATGGGGCCCTTAAAAAAAACAGCATTTGAAAAAAAAAAAGTGGTTTTACGCAACAGTAATTTTGAGTAATTTTGTTACAATACGGGCAAAAAAGTGACATGATGCTTTGTGATTAGTCTTTGTTGTCTAAAGTAATAATGCACACATTCTTAAAATTATTTCTTCTAAATTATGAAAATTTTGATACATTTCTATTTATTATATCAGTTTTACGCCGCGACGCACCAGGTATGTTAATCTTTGTGTGAGTTTTATGGCATGAAAGGGCAGTAAATGTAGATTTTAAATCAATAACTAGCACGTTTTTCTTAAATTTTGAGTGGTGTCGGGTTCCATGCTGGGGTGAGAAATTCTGTACTTGAATTTACTTTTGTAAACGCTCCAGTGGTACAAAAATAACTTCATTTTTCATAAACCATTTTCAGATTCCATGTTAACTCCCTTTCCCCCTCAATTCTACGCCCACCTTCGACATTACAACTGGCTATCGATCAATGATCTGTTTATCGAAAAATTATCATTAAACCATTACAGCTTTACATAAACAGCATGACACATACATGAACTTGCTCATTAAAATATTTTTGAAACAAAAGTTTATCGAAGGCATATATTTTAATATAAATTATACACAATTATTTTGGTGTATCGAAATTCCTTTTCTTCTATGCATAAAAATGAAGCAACATAAAAAATAGTCATCGTGTGGCACCTATTCGTTAAACAGACTTCACGTCCAATTATTGTCTGAAAACGCCTTCTAGAATGTGCTGATCGGCCACTTTGTTTTCAGAAAGTACATAAACCCGAGACAATCCGAAAAATTACGATTTAGAACCGAAAGCCACTCCTCGCCAAACTATCATAAAACGTTGAAATACCATTAGGACATCGTAAAGTGTAAGATGCGTAGGCAGCACGCTAAGCCATGTTACACCCAATCGTAAATTAACCAAAAGAACTTCTATAAAACCAAATATAAAAAAAACGACTTTGATTTGCATTTGAAGACAGAGCCGAACTATTTGCTGAAAGGATATTTCTAAAAAAAGAAAACGTTAGCATTTGAACAATTTTTTAAAGATATAGCATTTAGGAACTGTACTACTAATTCATTTAATAAAGAAAACAGTTTCTAAGAAGTAAGCATAATTGTTTATGCAGAACAGTACGTAAAAGCAAATTAAATATTGCTGAATTTATGAAGTGGATTCCAGGAACTTTTGCACTTCAAATGATTCATTTTTTAAGATTGGAAACAATAATAATTGTGTCTTTGAGAGCAAAAGTGGTGCACGCCAATTTCTTAATAATTTGTATTTACCCAACCAGAAATTAGTTTTAACCTTATTCTACCTCATAAAAAAGTGGTAAGTTCAACCATTTGCTGATAGACAGAAATCGTAAAACGGAACCATCAATCGTGTTTTGTGCATAAGTGGCTACTAAACCATTTAAATTCCAATCTTGTTTTATTAACTTACTCCACTTTTGCTCTTAAAGGCTCAATTAATTAATGAATACCAGAAAGGTGGAAAATGTGACTTTTTTTTAACTACCACAAAATTTTCAAAGGCTTAAAACAAGTTTTCCAATGGAAACTTCTTACTCTTCTTTACATACTCCCCGTTTAACTTGCATATCGAAAAGCTACACTACATGATATTAAACAATAATGCGTTTAAAAAATTTAAAAAAAAAGAAGAAATGACTAGTTACAAAACAATCTGTTAACAAAATCCTGTGTCCTATCTTTTTGAGTAGGCGGTGGGTGTATTCTTAATTTCATATGCACATAATGAATAAAAAAAGAAAAGAAAAATAGAATCACGTTCTATTCCAGGTGAAATAGAAAACTTGACCCGTGGCACCTTCAGTCCACCTGTCTTCTGTGTCGGCAGTGCCCAGAGCTTCGTGCCGCGAATGCTGCTGCACACACTTTCATTAAATGATTGGCTTGCTGATTGAGGAGAAAGGTTAAGATGATCTAATTGCGGGTTATTAGATGAAGTACCTTTTAAAAAATTGGTTTCGGAGAGTGATTAGCTGGGAGGTGGTCTTTACATTCCTAATTGCAAAGTCTTTGTATTTTCACATGGATTCATCGAGGATCTTAAAACTTCGAGTATTATTTGCTATGAAATTATCATTTAATGAAGACGTCGTAAGACTATAATAGTGAAATTATTTGCTATTTGAGATACACTTGGAAACATAATGCCGATTAGTTATGAGAGTGACAAATTGGATTCAATCAGCAAGCATAACTAGGGGTTGGCAAGAGTGGCTTTCGCCAAGGGCGCAACAGCCAGGAGGGCGGCATTTCGACTTTTTTTTTTGAGCATAAAATTTGAAAAATGCTTTAAAAAATTAAAAAAAAAAAACTCTCAGTAAAAAGAGCTAGAGGGTGTATATATATTTATACGCTTACATAACATCTACTGAGAAGGAACATTGGGCACCATTAAAAATAATTCTGAAAAAGAAAATAAGAAAAAAAACTGCAATGCTGCCTCCTATTTGTCGAATCAATCAATCAAAATGTTCCAAAAACAATCCTCCGGTGACTTCCCATGTGGGGGACACTGGGGGGGGGGCGCAATTTCTTTAGTTCGCCAAGGGCGCTAGACCCCATAGTTACGCTATCAATCAGTTTAAATTTTTTTCGTGCATATAAGTAATTTTTATTCCATCTAAAAATATGAGCCTGTGTTAAACAAAAAAAAAAGTCATTACAAAAAAGTAAAAGTGTACAAAAAAAGTAAAGTGGAGAACATTGTTCAATGATAGAGAGAGAAGCATGAAATTTTTATTTAAAATCTGAGATTCAAGAGTTTCAAAGAAGTTTCAACAGAATTTACCAATATAGCACATTTTTAGTGTCAAATATTCTCCTACATTTAAGATTGCACATGGCAAATCACAAAAATACTAATGATTTTAAATATATGTATGCAGTTTTTCAATTTTAAGGAAGAAATTACCATATCGTCGCTTCAGAGCAACAGCAGGACATTTTAGTGTTTTTTCTGGGATTAGATGTCTTACTGTTGCTCTGAGGCAACGATATACATTCCATTTTTATGCATAAAGCTCGAAAAAAATCTTTCCGTGAAATCAAATCATCCGTTGGTACAACTAGCAAGTTGGTGTTGAAGGGTTAAATAAATGACGGCTAAGCAACCTTTCTTTTAAAGTTTGATTTTGTGTCGGCAGAGCTATTTATGCATGATTCGACTCTGAATTCATGCCTATTTGAATCTGGAAACAAATAAAAGAGTCTTGGCGTGCAGAATATTACCTTGCTGCGCCCAATTTCTCAGGACCTAAGTACTATTAAAGAAATGTGTTTTTATAAGTGATTTCGTAAGGGCGTCCATCCCACTAAGGGCTATGACGCACCCTCTTAAATGTTATTGAGAGGACATCCAGAGGACTCAGAGGAGAGGACTAAAGATCAGAATTACGCTAAAACGAAATTAAGTTCTCCCAAAACGCCCCCTAAAAATTTTAGTGATACGCCATGACCTCCTCCTCCTCTCTTGGACATCTCTGGCTTAAGAATAACACGCTTCTCAAAGAAATAAATGATGATGGTCCAGAAATAATTACAAGTATGCATTAAAACGAAATAGCTCATATTAAATCAACATGCAAATGGATGTCATCAACAATAATGCTTAAGACGTTTAGAAGGAACACCCCTCTCAATGTCTGTTATCGCGATGAGATAGATGCATGAACCTCAACTAATTGAAGATAATGATTAAAGGAGTTAGGCAAGACAGCATTTAAACACCATCAAAACCAAATCACAGCAAGAAACGTTGTTTATGCTTGGAGCAGTATAGTACTATTGAGTAAAAGTTCTCTTCTAGCTGAAGGATGTCACGACTTGGAGGTTGATCGTGTCTGTCGGTCCGTAGACCCTATCTTTCGGTTGGGGGATGCTTGCGACCTATGAACCTGCAAGCAGCTGCCTTACAATAAATAAGCAACAGAGAGTTTTTTGGGCCTTTTACTCTTTCAGCAGAGGCTCGTTTTTTGAAGGACATACAGTGGATGAGTTTATCCATCTGACGTCATGTGTTGCTGTTCAGGGCATTTGCCTATTGATCATAGCTTGATACATCAGTGTCAATATCGAAACCTGATCGAGTTAACTAAAAGCAGGTTGTTCACAAATTATGTCACACTTTGAGATACATGGTCATGAAGTTATGAGTTTGTGACAGGAGGGAGGGAAAGGATAAAAATAAATGGGACATCACACTTTTAAAATCAAATTAAAATTAATGATCAGTTAAATTAAAAAATACTGAATGAAAAATTTGCTTTTCCAAAACCAAATTACCCAATTTTCAAGAAGCTGTGACTGAAATCATTATTTATTTTTGCAAAATCATGGTTTATTATCATACTCTACACAGTAAAGCCAATGACCCCAACTGAAATTTGACCAGCGGGGACAGAAATGTCAGTGTTTCGCGAGAAGAGTGTTCCTTTTGAATTAATTGTCCGATTTTTGAAATTTTAGAACCTTCGACTCCGACTTTTATACCGCGGCAGTGAAGAAGCGAAGGGGGATTTTAGGGATGAATTCACCCCTCAGAGTCGTTGATTTTAACATAAATTCAAATTGTAATGCAATAGTTTGTGCACATAAAAGGGCTGTTTTGATTTTTTTTTTAAAAAAACCTTCAGAAGGTATTTTCGATCAAAAAAATTCCTTTCAGAAGGTATATTAGATTTAAAAATCCCCTTCAGAAGGCTTTTTTTTTTAAATCAAAAAAAAAAAAAAAAAACTCTCCAGAAGGTACTTCTGGCTGCGCTATAGTGTTCCGCGGCCTTGGTAGAGTGGAGGACTCTTAACTCCGACATCTTAGTCGTAAAATCACTCCGACTCTGACTCCGCGGCCCTGAAAAAAATCCTGGAAAACTCCCTCCCTTAGCAAAATCCTGACCAAAAACTCACTCTCGAATGTTTCTCTCACTCTCACTTCTTTGGCGAATGCGTCTGTAGTGCACGCTTTGCATGTTTTGAAATTTACTAAATTCATTTTGACTCATTCGCTTTTAAAAAATCGAGTAAGCATAAAAACAACAGAAAAAGGGATGAAGAGCCAAACGTGGTGGACTTTCTCCACCCGAACTCCGGACACTTTCCACCGTGAATCCTGGTGAATCCGAGTTGAGTGGCAGACAAAAACTGCGCGGGCAGAGATGTGGGCGGGGCTTGCAAGCGGCCGCAGATCTCGTTCCCACGGTTGAGCTCTGCGACTGCGCACTGCGCCGGCCTTCGGTTCTAGGTCGGATTAGAAGTTGCGGAAGGCGAAGGAATAACTTTTTCCTATTCGCGAAAGGGTAACGCGTTATAAATCGCGAAAAAAAGACGACTCGTAAATTTTCAATTTCCGCCATTTAATATTACACGCTGCATAACAATAAAATCATTTCAGGCAAAATAAAGTTTAGAAAGTGAAGAACGCATTGGGTTAGCATTTAAAAGTCGAAATTAGCTAGTACATTGATACGTAACTTGATAGAATTGTACTTTTTCAAAACAAATAAATCACACACTTTTCATTCACTTGATCGATTTTTGGTAAATTACTGTATATTGCTCAGCAAGTCTGAATTTTTATTCTGCCTTTCAGCAGTGCTTTCAGTCACAACTCCTCACACGAAGTGGGCGGGTCCCATGGTGCAGACTGTGGGTTTAAATTATTTAGAAGGAGGGAGGGGGGGGGGCGCAAAGGGTTTGCATTCAATATATTTTACAGGGGGGAAAAACAATAAAATACATACAAAATGCATAATTATATTACGTTTTTAAAATCCGGGGGGGGGGGGAGCCTCAATTGACACATTCTGATCAACCAAATGACGGGTCGGGGGCGGGGGATAATTTGAGAGGGATTTTAATCATAATTTCGTTAGATATCAGATAATTTCGTTCAAATAGGTAGAATCAGATAATTTCGTTCTGGAGGGTGTCCTACATAGCATCTGAGGGAGGTGCTATTGCCCTTGCGGGGGATGGGCACCACTGCCTCACATATGCATAAAATACCATATTAATTGTGTCTGTTAAAATCAAGGAATTCCCTGTCCACAGGTTTTAATATAGTTAATAAAGTCAACAAATTAATTTTAAGGTTTAGCATAAGTGGGTATGGACTTATAAAACTTTACAAACTTTGAAAATGATTCAAGTTTTTGAGAAAATTTGCTGTTTTTATGTGGTTAATTTGTTGTGTTAAATTCGGCATGTATTTTGTTTATTTAAAAATTCAACTATGCGCTTTTTCTGTAATAAACACAAACTGTCAAGAAATATGCAACGCTTTAAATGCATGTACAGTTGCCAAAAATAGTCAATTGTCCCGTTCTGAGGAAAAAAAAATAAATAGGCGCCTCAGTCATACGTGACTTATCACAACCGAAATATGTATGGCTCCCCAACCAACAACATTACAAAAGTGAGAGTGAATGCCCAGAAAGAACCCATCTTACGGTGCGACTCCGATATATTATTTAATCTTTTCTATTTTCTTCCATTCGTCATTCCTTCTGTGACTGGAACACAAAAGAACTTTTTTGACACCCATGAGGCCCTTTCAGAGGAGGGATGGGAAGACCTAGAGGATTAGCTCCCCTTATACACACCTCCCCCTCCCAGTACGTTCCTATTAGGTTTGGAATAAATATAAATACCATGAAAAGGTTTCGCTAGGAATCTACCTTCTTCGTGTTGGGGGTGGTGTAGGAATTAAGTGAGGAGCCCGGGGCGCCCCGAACTTACGTTTTTGGGAGGAAAGAATTCTCGATTTGCCAAACGTTTAAGTAATACGGGTATACAAACATACGTACTTCTAATGAAAAGGGACATTCGGGCTTTTAACTATTGCAATATTGCAGTTATACATACCTCCTAATTTACCGAATCGCAGTGTTGCCAGATGGTCAAATCCAGATTTCCTCAATTCCCTTCCAACTTTTCATCAAAAAGCCATGTTTTCTATCAAAATTCCCCAAATTCAAAAATTATTTTTCCACTAATATTTTCATAAAATGAATCGACTTCCTCTAATATTTTTGTCTCTTGAAAATAAAATTTTTCCCCAAATAGCCAAATTTTCTTATAAAATTCCCCAATTTTTTTTCTTTTCCATTTTCGCTTTTTTTTTTTTTTTTTTTTTTTTTGTCTTCTTGATCTTTACTAATAATCAAGCTGAAAGTCTCTCTCTCTGTCTGTCAGGATCTCTGTGACGCGCATAGCATCTAGACCGTTCGGCCGATTTTCATGAAATTTGGCAAAGGATTAGTTTGTAGCATGGAAGGTGCACCTTAATAAGCGATTTTTCGAAAATTCAATTTTGTTCTTTTTCTATTCCATTTTCCTGAACAAAATTATCATAAGATGGATGAGTAAATTACCAAGCTATCATAACGTGGAACCGTAGCGTGGGCAAGCCAATTTGCGAGAAATTCATCATGCATTATTTGTAAATATGCAGGGGAACCAAAAGACCTTTTAATTTTCTACTACGGGCAAAGCCGTGCGGGTGCCACTAGTCATGAGCGCCTGACCGAAAGATAAGAAATAGCCAAAGCTTTTTTTTTCTACTTGCATTTACTACTCTGTTTCTGTATGTACATTTAAACTATGATTTTTGTATATATTTATCCAAGAACATTCTTCATCACACTTATTTTTACCTATTTCACTTATCAACTAGGTACTCACGCAGAACATTAATGCGAGTAAGAAATTTTTTCGGGGGTTCACATAGGGTGGTTGTTCAAAAAAAACTTTTTTTCAGCTACAGTCCAGCACAACCCTTTATTTTTTAGACTTACTTATAGTATTATGCTGTAAAAATTTTAGCTTCTTACTCAAATTTTAAGAAGGTGCTCAATGACCTCTTCATTTAATATTAGCCATAGCATAGAAAATGCCACAAATTTAGAAACATTTAATTTCCTCAGCTGTTTTTTTTTTTTTTTTTTTTTTGTAAATAATTATTTTATTGCAATGTATATGCATATTACTAGTTTGTATTATAATATGTAGCTTTTTTTATTAGCAATCACATTGCTTATTGTTCTCATTTGACAGTTTTGATGTCCTATGATTTTATTTTTCCCCTGCCTCCCTCTGTAACACCACCCCCGTCGGCCGGCCCTTCCCGATGCTGCTCCTCTAGCGAGCAGTCTCCAGGTTGCGTCCAATCCTACACACACACGCATACATACACACACACACACACACACACACATATCCACACACTCATGCCTGCACACAGACACAAACACACACGCCTACACACATAAACACACACACATACCCACACACACTCGCACATTCGTGACTGCGGAAAACATAATTTTAATTCAAAATGTCAAAATTCAAATTAAGTTTTTAATTTTTTTTTCAGTTCAATATATTTTTAAACCGCTCTCACCATACGTATGAAGTTTGGGGGAGGGGGTTAAACACCCTTTTTCAGTTGAAATGGGAAGCTAAAATTCCCATACAATTTGGCAACCAAGTATTGTTAATGTTTTTATGTTGAAAGCAATTTCACAATTCTTTATTACAAATTTAAAGTAACACAAAATAAGCATTATAAACTCGTTGAACTGAAAAAAAAAAAAATCGTTATCTGGTGTATTAATTTAATATTATATAGTGTATGTAACTGTGAAGCAAATTAAGACAATGCGTTATAAGCGATAGCGAAGCCGTATGTACCGAATTCATAACTATAACGAAAAGAACTTCGATTCCCCTTCACGAAAATACGGTTACGTATAACGAAATTTTTACTTGGTCTCTTTGAGTTTGCTATGAACGGGCGAGACTATATTTGCATATTTTGTCTACTTTATACTTGTGGAGTGTTTCAGGAGTGTAGAACTCATCAATCCGCCTGGGGAAAATATGCATATTTAAAAATAAAAGGTAATACGTGGGAAAAAATTCAACATTAACTTGTTATTGTGACGTTATTCCATTTAACGCAACCAGAATTTATTTTTAGATCCTAACAGTTCTATAGTGTGTATTAACTACCGTTTTAGGATTGACAATGTTTGATAAAACCAAGGGTTAAAAAGGGGTCTGACCCCCAAATTTCTCCCTGGACACTCCATTGAGTTAGTATTACTAAATCAATCAGGCGTGGCAACCAATGGGGAAGCAACGGGGGGACTGCTCCCCCCGCAGAATCGTGTATTGATTAAGATCATATAACGAAAACGAACTAAAATATGTCTTTCATTTGGTGCTAATTTTCTGGGAAATAAGTGAAATCTTCTTCCCTACTTTGAAAACGTGTATCTGCTCCTGGTTACAATAAAGGAATAATAAATTCCAAATCGAACGGTTGAAATTAAAATTGGCACATTCTATGGCACGATATAAGTGAGTAAACCAGAGTTGTCTCGAAAGGGATGCTTTTTGTAGCTAACCCCCGTTCGCTAAGTTTGTGTGCACGCTTCAATCATAGAATTCCTCCCCCAGACGACAGTCACGTGGTTCTCTCTCCCTCACCAAACTGGCTCTGCACCAAACTTCGCTCAAAAGGGCAGGGGACACGTCTGGGTCCCAGTGTGGGGTCTGACACTTGAAGAAGAATCCATTAGAAAAGACGGGGGAAACAAATTTACTTGCAAGCACCATGGACTACAAGGACCCACAAGGACCTCCAAAAGGGAGGGTTCCATGGACCATAAAGAAAATTTTGTGACTCAGCTTGCCCCACTCCCTTTTGTTGTCGACCAAGTTTCAAGGTTCATCGCTACTTTGAGATCCACCGCCCATCAGAGGCTTTTTTCCTCCCCTCCATATACAGCCTAGTTATGTATGCACCCTAAAAAGGCAGACAACAAGTAACTATCCCCTCAGTGGCCTCTAGAAGTCCATTCATACATCAGCATGCAGGTATGTCATCGGATTACGCAGTACCTCCGAATATGCTGTTGTCAAATTGGCGACAGTAAATGGGTTTCGATACGGATAGATGGAATTTCTAGATAAGGAGAAATAACAATAACTACCTTTCAACCAGTAACAACTGGATTGATGCGCAATTTATATTTTCGTCGGAAAAAGCTACAAATAAATTTTGTTATACATTTATTTTAAAATAAAAAGTAAAATTTATAAATAGTGTATTAAAAGCAAAAGAAGCATTGTGTACTTAGTATTCTAAGTATGGAACAACCAAAACAATGCAACGGAGAGAAAGTCATCCTTTTTGTTTTCTTTTAAGTTTTTCAGCTTCACTATGTATTTTTTTTCTTCGCAGCTTAGGAGCAAGACATTTAAACTGGTAAAATAAGAAATAGCAACGTATGATAGCACAAATTGCAGATTACTGGATACACGTGTTTCGGAGTTACAAGGAAAATTTTTTCAATGCAAAATAAGTGAGCTTATGGATGAAGACATCCGAAAAGGGGTTCCTTATGACCCCGAAACACGTGTCCGCAGTAATCTGCAATTTGTTCCATCATACGTTGTGGTTCCTTATTTTAGTTTTCAACCACACATAAGTATTTTTTAACTACATTTAAACTGGGTTTTTAAAGGTTACTTCTTCTAGGACTTAAATTTCAACCAGGGCTCTTTTTTTTTTCTTTCGTGATTTTATCGTTTTACTATTTCTATCCATTTCTCTATTTATCTCTTTTACCCCCCTTTTTTTAAAACATTTTCTATGTTTTGTATACGCATATGGTAGTAATGTTAGAGAGCAAAACTGTGGCAAATTACTTTCGTGAACATAGCAGACGGACAGGAAGCCAAAAATGCTCATACACAATTAAAATTGAAAATTCGGATCAAACATACCAGCTTAGTAAAAAAAATAAAAAAACTTTTCCATAATTGATGTTATTCCGAAAGGAAGCAAAACATAATAACGCTTTCATGAACATTATAAGATGGAGGGAAAAGTTCACTTCAGAATAAAGAAGCCTTATACTACAGCAGTCATCAACTGTTACATAAAAACAACAAATTATTGAATGGATTCCTTTATCACTAGAGATAAAGAACTTTTTCACATGTGACGTAAAACATTAAAGTGGTATCAGATTGTATAAAAATACAACAAGCGCACACTTGACCGCATGAGACAAGGACTCACTTGTAGGACATTGAAGAAAATCCAGAACCGAGTTCAATAAAATAATTACAAGAAAGATAATGTTAAGGTCACATGACTGCTGAGAATCCAAGCAATATCTTCCGAAAAGGGTGGGTCAGCGCGCAAGCATTTTAAAGAACCGAAGGAATCGTGGTTGAAGTGTACAGTCGTGATCTAGGAGCCTCATAAACAAACTGATGATCAATACAAATTCTATTAAATGTGAGCAAATTTCATAAATAAATTTGCGATTCAGGCTATACTAACAACAAAGTAATTTGTTCTTGAGCAGCATAGATGATATGAAGTGCAGATTTCCTCCTCAGGTAATTTCTCAAATGTACAGAAAATACTTCCAGTACTCAAAGACACCTCCTGAACTAAAATTTTTGGTAGAGGGGAAGTTTTCAATTTGCCGAATGACAAAATACGAGCATGCACACACATCATGTTAACATCTATTGAAAAGGAACATTAAACCTCATTAAAAATTAATTTTAGAAGAAGAAAAATATCTCAATGTTGCATCAATGTTGCAGTATTGTATTCTACTTTGCCGAATCGTCAGAAAAATTGCAGAATGAGGATTTTTTGGGAGGTCACAGTGCCCTCCCATTGGGACACCCCTGAACATACCTTCCAATATGTTGAAATATATCTTTAAAAATTTCAACTTTGCAGATCATTTAACTTTAGTTTCGGACAGGACACGTAGTTTTTTCTGCGTTGAGACAAATTTCCTCCTCAATCTGAATTTCGTAAAAAGTCCTTATCATGAGCCCCCCCCCCCGGTTAAAAACAAACATTTTTATTTTTTTACATGTGCTGTAATTGTTTTACGAAAGAAATATAAACTGAGAGATGGTGAAAGTTATTTCAATGAATGAAACATGAAAATTTTGGCTCAAAGATCATGCTTACGGATTTGCACCTTAGAGCAGGAATTAAAATGGAGGGAGCAAGTTCAATCACTGGCTTAGCAAAAGCTGACCCAAGGACCCCAAGTCACGTGACTCAACAACGACGAATGGTAGGTACGTTTTGCGTGAAATAAGCGAAAGAAACCTGATTTCTTCCAATGCTTTGCTTTAAAATTTATCACGTGACTTGGGATCTGAGTTTTATGAATTAAAGTCTTCACTCCCACTATTTTATCTCTCTCAACGATTTGCACTTCACCGGAGAAAATTCATTTACGGTTATGTTTTCTGAGTTTCTAATTTCAGTGAAATCGAAAAGGGCGTTTTCATATTTCAACGATGTAGTCCGCGGGGAGAGACATTTTAATTTTAAATACGACGTGTTTTGAAGGTAATAAATGGTTTTCCCTTTAATCCAATAAAAAATAAAGTCAGGAGTGTTTTAAATGTTAGAAAAACATAAAGTAGGTTGAAACTCTTCATTCATCTACATTTTCCTATCTGCATCATTATCAATAATCACCTCCTACAATTTTCAAAGGAAAATTTATCAAATATTTGTTTCTCCTGACAACAACATCTGCAACTTGCTCTTAGAAAATTGCAGTTGAAAAATTTTCTTTTTGTAAATCATTCAAAATAGCGAAAAGGTGATCAATCACCAGTGTGTTGTAAAGCGGCAGAAATAGCACCATTAAGTTACAATCATATTCAGATTTGAGGATTAAAGACAGGAAGTTTACAAACAGGATATATTCTACGGCAACTCAGACATAATTATCATTACAGAAAACCATTCCAAAATCTTTACGAAACTTTAAAAAATAGGGAAACTGAAAACATAAAACCATTTTTTTTTTCTGAAAAATTTTTGCAACCTAAGAATTAATACATTAGAGATTGGATTTATATAAAAAAACAAGTTGCATGTCGTGAAAACTATTCGAACTATATCCTTTTCCAACATTGAATTTTGATGCAATCGTTGCTATTTAGAGTGGAACGAGTTTGGAATACAAATCGCAAAGCAATCGTTATTGGTAAGAAATGCAACCACGTGCACGAACACTTTGTTCTGAGAGAATTTACGAATACATAGAATCCTCAAGAAGAAAAAAAAAAACAAGCATTAACGCAACCAGCACACATCCGTAGGAATCCTCAAATTTATTGGAGTGCTAACACATAATCACCCTTTTAAAAGACGAATTAAATAGCCTCAAAACAAAGACCAGTCTTCAATGTCTTAACAGCACCCAACTAAGTCTTATTAACGTCACGATGGGACGGGGACGTGAGACGCGGAACTTGGCATCCATGCTCCACAGAACATGCAAAGAGGTTCGAGAGCATTTTTCCTGCTTTTCCAAGATCCGTCGAGAACCATATAACAGTGTAGCGATTGATACGGGAATCACGTCTGTCGTAATTGCTGCAGGAACAAGCCAAGCGTGGAAGACAAGGGAAGCACCGTTATGGTAAACAAACCGATAGGACTGTGGGAGAGGAGTCCTTTTGGGTTCTCTTCCTGTGAGATGGTTGGAAGTCAATGAAGCGACAAGCGCGACTGAAGTAATTGGGCAACCCGAGATTAAGTGCAGAAAGCATAAGGTTTGCTAAAATCATGACTTTTTTTTTTTAGAGAGTGAAATCTGAAACTTTTCTTGGAGGAAAGATATATTCTTCGTATTAACAGAACACTATCTCTCTCGCTTTTTCTTTTAAATTGGCGAGGTGATTTTTCTAACGTAAGTGGTGATGTCCCCACAGCATTATATTTCTCGTGCACTCCACAAAATTTAGCAAAGCAAATTAAAGAACGGAAGTTTCCAATGATTCTTGTATTAGTTATTGAATAAATTTCGTTTTGTCATCAGAAATTGTATTTATTTCAAAAAAATATGTCCAGATTATTGGACGTGTCATAACTCTTGATTTTTCTCCTAAAAACTTGAAATTTTGACAATATTACCATAGTACACTGTCTACCAAATAAAAACATTTTTGATTAAGTATTTCATGATTCCGTCTGAAAAAGTTAATACGAAGAAAAAGAAAACTCTCTGTACTTCACGGATGTTTTTTTTTTCTTTCTAATTTTTAATTGGTGTCATGATTTTTTTTTCTAACGTAAGTGGTAATGTCCTCACAGCATTATATTTCTCGTGCACTCCATAAAATTTAGCAAATTAAAGAACTGAAGTTTACAATGATTCTTGTATTAGTTATTGAATACATTTGAAGCAGTAAATGACATACATATAACATATAAAGCCATGCATGTAAATATTAAACACCTTTGTTTGCAAAGAGCCCCCTCCCCCACCTTACCAGTTAGAAGTTAAAAACAAGTCTCACTTTTAACTGGAAACTAGAGAACTACTGAAAGTAAGCAATTAATAAAATTTTGAATAGCAACCTGATTTCTTTTTTTAAACTCCTTGAACCTGCCACCCTCCCCCCTCCCATACACACACAAAAAGTCATTGATTTTCGGATACAAGTAATTAGAACGGACTGAATAGTTGCATCACAGTTGGTGCAAATAATGCAAAAAAATAAAATAATAAAAGCGCGCAAAAAGAAATTGCGCTCAATTTCTAGAATGTTACACAAAATACGGTAAAAAACGCGTCTCTGCCATTTGTTTCTTAATTTAACTTCAAAATTCTTAAGGCATAAAGTAATTTTGAAGACAGCAGACAAAATCAAATGGAGATCTAGGAAGTTTGTCAAAGGGGTCTTATAGACCCTCGACTGGATCCCAAATTTTACAGCTATGACCATGGGGGTAAAGGGACGTCTGTTGGCCCGGGCCCGAGCCTGAAGGGGCTTTTTTTTAATTATTAATGCGGGGTGAAATATAGGGGTAAGCAACATGGAGGGGGGACCAGTAAAAGTCATTTCCGACGGGTCCCAAAATTTTAGTGCACGTCCCTGGTTATGACCTCCTCCTTCCGATTTATGCGGTCATATTTGAAAGAGTACCCCTTCCATACATAGACGTTGAATCCAAATTTGACAAAAATGAGATATTTCCGGCTATTTTCTGAATTAATTTCACCCCGACAGAAAAAGAGTACTTAAAACAGCCTAAATGGACATTGTAAATCAACTGAAAACAAATAGATACATAGTAAATCCATCTTAAAACATTAGTTTTCCTGAACAAGAAAAAAAGTTTCAGCTAAAGAGGTCAAAGAACGTTTTAAATGTCTTGTAAAGAATTAGAAAAAGAAAAAAAAATGCTTCCTGACCTGTTGGAACATCAACGTAATTACATAATGAGTCAATTAGAAAAGTAAAAACGATAATTTTACCGCAGGAACAATGACAACAAAACCGAAAGAAATATCATAAAATGAATATGAGCAAGCGAAGTTTGTTTCTTGGAGGCGCAAGTTGGTTCAAGAAAGTACGATAGGCAAAAATAAATGTCAAAAACAAATTAAAATTTTAATGTATGATGCAGCAAAAACTAAGTTCCGCCATTAAAGGCTCAACTGATAACAAAGACACAACGTGATATATTTCAGACCATTCAAATATTCTAACAATAAAGACACTAGTAATTAAAATCTTTTACTTTGAGTAAGAATAGCATCGAGAAATTAGATTTAATGCAATGCATGTTTGGCAATTAAAGATGTTGCGTTTTTCGCTGGTAAATATTCCAACGAATTTATTGGGCAACAAACATTGGCTTTTAACAATGCAACCGCTTTTCTTTTTGTTAAAAAGCATACATGAAAATATTCAAATTAGAAAACACAATTCGTTTATTATATATTACCTTCAATCAAGCGAAAGGAAATTCAAAACCTTTAAAATAATAATTAGCTGTATGAAATATTTTGATCTGTAAACTTTAGTTTTAAAATAACTCATGACTTTAAAAGCACAATTTAAAAATGTTCTTTTTTTTTCCTTCACCGATTTTTACTTAATATTTATTTTTGGAACATTTGCCATAATTCAATTTTACATTTCATATTTTCCATGTATGTGTGCTTTAAAATATAATGCATATATATTACAATTTTCCGATTTAAAAAGTTGAATTTGATATAGTTTCCAGAATCACAAAGCATTCTTTTACATAGGAGATACGTTTTGTTTTGAAATAGTATTTTTAACATGAAAAGAATGATTTCAAGTAATTTGAAGTCGAAGTCGGTTATAGCAAATGCTATAAAATTAATTTTTGTATATGAAAAAAAAGTAGGCTTGTTCAGTTTTGTATCGACTTCTGGTTCAAGATTTAAAAATTCATTTAAAATACTTATCAATTTAAAATTAATTCCTCAAACCTATTCTTGAGGAAAACAAAATATATTAACGATTTCGTATGAATATGTGTTATGAATTCAAATCAAAGAAATGACCATTCCTATAAAAATAAAATATTGCAATACTAGGAATTTTGTTTTTAGAAAGATTATTTTTCTCCGACTATTCTTTGCAGAAGACTAAAAAAATAGCTAAGATTTGGCAAAGCCTTTCAGTAGACGCTGGAAGCTATTTGATAGATGTTATCATTTGATATATTTTTCGACTCTTTTTCCCCCCCGAAGTTTAAGACGTTTCTACCATCTGTCATATTTTAGAGAAGTAAAAATGGCGTCCCTATTTCCTTTCAACAAACCGCCAGACATAAAGCATTTCAATTTCGAATTTTTCAACAATTTACCCTCATTCAAATGCACAGGTCACTACCCGATTTTCGAACAGGTTTAAACTCTCAGAATAGATAAAAATCACTTTATACTTCTCCTGCGAAATCTGCATTTCTTTTTTTTATTGAGTTGCAAGGAATCTACATTCGAATCTGCGAAAACAACCCTTTTCGACAGCCGAGCAAATAATGACACCTACTGTATTTATTTCAAGAAAGTGCGGCATACATCAATCAATATTTGAAATTAATACAACATTCTACAAAACATCTTTGCGTAGCCCAAACGAAAAATTTTAATTATCTATTCATAAACAGGTTTTTGATGGTTGTTAGATTGCAAGACGTCGTGTCTTTCTTGCTCTTGGCAACACGGACATGACCTTTGCAAAGGAGAAGTGGGGAAAAGAACGAAAGAGCAATTTCAAAAAAAATATGTTTTAAAATATGGCAACAGGAAATCAAGACGATAACGCCTAAAATATGACACCAAAGAAAAGATCTGAAGTAATTCAGCCACAAAAGGGGGGGGGGGGGTATTTAAAAAGATCTTTTTGGGAAGACAGAATTAACTAGGCGATTTATCTAGACATTTTCAATAACACATTCTGAACGGAAAAGCGGCTATTTCCTGTCGAAAGAATCAGAAATCAACTTTTGTTCAAAATCAGTAGCATACAACGATTTTAGTAAACTTTCAATTTAAAAAAATGAAATGTGTGGGGAAAAACAAAAGAGCAAGTTCAAGAAAAATAAATTTTAAAGTATGGCAACAGGAAATCAAAACGATAAAGCCTTAAAAATGACAAAGAAAAAAAGTAATTTAGCAAAGAAAAGGTTATTAAAAAAATCATTTCAAAAATAAATTGGCTATTTATGTAGGCTTTTATGATGTGCCATTCTGAGCAGAAAAGTGGCTATTTCCTGTCGAAAGAATCAGAAATCAACTTTTGTTCTAAATTAGTTGCTTTCAGTGACTTTAGTAAACTTTCAATATTTTATTTATACAATTGTAGATATCACACCAGGGCAAGGAAAAGAACACAACGGAAAGAAGACATCATTGGAGAAAATCAAGGTTTAACGCAATAGTAGTCGTAAGCGATTTTGTCTGAACTCAAATATTATAATACGTGGGGGTGGGGGGGGAGGATGTTACAGGTTTGTTTAGGTAAGAAAAAAAAATATAATAGCAAGAAAACTTACTGAAAGTAAAAGAAAATTTAGTTTAACTCATTCACAAATTTTCTAACATTATTAAATTTTAAACGCATTTAATTAATTTTCGTTCACACTAAATTGTGCCAACTGAGTGACAAATAGTAAGAACATTATCGCAATCAAACAAAAATGCAACAGCAGGCAAGAACCAGGGTTATGGAGTCAGAGGGAAAATGACCGACTGGGAGAATTTTAGAAACTCCGATTCCTTTACCGGAAATTCCGTCCGACTCCGGATTCACAAGCACCGGCAGTTTTGCGGGCTTGAGAGAAAATGTCCGACTCGGACTCCGACTCTCGGAATTTTAAACCTTCCCAACTCCCGACTCGGGCTCCTGTTCCCCAAAATCAACCCACATCCGGCATCGCAGCCCTGGAAAGAATTCATTTTGCAGAATCCAACAATTTCAAAAATCAGGTGAAATCCGTCAACTGCTCCGTCGAATGATACAGATTAGCAAATAAAGAAATTTTATACCACAAAATAACATTGACAAAACACATTTCCTCTTTTACGTCACTTGGATAACACTTTTCCGTTTTCCACAAGTTCCAGTTTTAAATTAATCTAGGAATAAACAAAATAAACACTTACTTGCAGTGCGAGTTCCCCCTTGGATTTGGATTGGAAACACATGATGCTCCATTTTTGCACGGATTTGGTGTGCAAGATAGTAGTCCTGAAACACAAAAAATCAGATTAGATTCACAGCAATTGAGGAAAAAATCGACTTCCAACACAAACGTAAGCCTTTAACCACCGTGGGAGTGTAAGAGGGTGTATTATAGAACAATTTTCCACATTCGAAGGAAATGAAAATCCACTCTCAAGCAATTAAGTGATATATTTAGACTGTGTAGGTGCTAAGTCGAGTTCAGATATCTTTATTGAATAACATGTTATTTTACAAAATATTAAGTCTCTCCTTATTATGTGGGAAAGGATAAAAATTACATTGATTTCCCACGCAACAAAAATTTTTTGAGTCATTTATTTATTTATTTTTTAAACTCAAGCTCTAGTTTTTCTAGAAGCTCTACAGAAAAGTACGAACATTTTTTGCACGTGAAATTATGAAATGGCACTACAAATAACATGTATGCCAAATTCTAAAATTGTTTCAGTAGATTTTGTGAAAATGGATCGGCCATATGTGTTTCATTACAGATGCAAAACTGCACTTGCAAAATTTGGTTTATTATTTAACTCGGAAATATGCCGATAATTAATAACATTACTTATGTTTAATCTTCAATTTTAAAGTAATCTTGAATAAAAGTAGAAGCAGGACATACGAATGTGATATTTGTAATCGTAATGTTTAAAAAATAAAAAAAATAAAAGGAATTTTAAAATTTTTTTTAAAAGGGTTATTGTGGAAATAGATAGTTTAACGAAATATAAATGCATCGAATAGTAGATGGTTAGATCTGTACAAAGGTGCTCCCCCCCCCAACCATACACGAAAAATCTCAACCCTCTTTTCCTTTTTTATTTTTTAGCTCCCTTTTTTTCTTTCTTTTTTAAATTTATTTTAATTTATTTTTTAATTTTTTTCATTTATTTATTTTTAATTGCTATTATTATTATTATTAGAAAAGTTACGTGCTACGCCAATGACATATACACACGTACTCATAAACTAAATAAATAAAGGTGTGAAATGAAATATAAATAGAATAAAATAAAATAAATTAATTTAAAAAATCCCCCAAAAGTTTTGATGGCGCCATTTTGCTCCATAATCCCCCCCCCCCCCCCGTCCTATGGGCACCACTGGATCTGTGTTTTCCAACAAGAGGCGGTATGAGACTTTTGGAACGGTGCTGTTTGGAAGTTTTATGCTGGAAGACAAGCTCAATAACCATACCAGGTCGATTTACATTTTTGTATCTAAAAAAGCACTTGACTGTCTCAATTACATAATTAAAATGCACCTATATAATTTCTGTCCAAATTTTACAAATTTTGTTTGTCTCTCTCTCTTTTCTTTAAATCGATTTCGATTGTCAAATATATTATGCACAAATAGACCATTTCCGCTTATCATAGACACTTCATTCTGTATTAAGAGATGCATTACATAGTAGTTTTCATTAAATTTCGAAAGTTCTTCCAGTATTTTTAATTTCTTAGACCCTTTTAAAAAAATACAAAATCGCAAGGACACTTTTTTGCAGGATAGTCTTCAAAATAAGGAAAAGAAATAGCGTACAATATTTGAAATATTGTATCAATGTTTATTTTACAGATATCTAGGAATTAAATAACGAACGATAATTCCACGAAGAAAGTTCAGCAATTATCTATTTTTTTCTCAAAGATTGTAATTTATGCACTTATTGGGCCACACAAAATCGGAAGAACATTGTTTTCAAAAAGCTGCTGATATTGATAATGATTATTATTATAAATGAGGTCGATAATAGTCTACAGTAATAAACAAAATACAGTGGAACCTCGTTTGCCCTGATCTTCAGATCAAATTTGTGAACTTTCTTTTTTAAATGTCATATTGACATGAATAATTATAAATTATGACAGCGAGAACGCAACTATAACTAAGCCGAATATTCTCTTTTTATTTTCAACTTTTAATGATAAAGCGTACTTCATTCCAACACCACTCATGTTTGAAATTGAAGAGTTAACCAATGCATTGTTTCCCATTCAAAATGTGATTCAGAATCTCTCCCCCCCCCTCCCTCTCTTGCCCTTGTGATGGATTTAACCTGTCGCAAATGCGAGGGGCTTCGCAATTAATGAAACTTCGAAAGGGAAAAAAAACTGCACAGGCTAAATGTCTTATTATAGTGCTGTAATATACAAAGCTCCCCCCCCCCTCGTCCCCTTGTTGATGCCCATGAACGAAACTACGACAAAAATCGGTTTAGAAGACGTTATCCAATGTATGCAATGGACGATCAAACAGAACTGAGATATGCAACGATGACGGAGTACAACAAAATGCTCTCTGCGGACTTCAATCTTGCTTCTTATCAGATATCTTACGTTCTTGAGGAGCTTACACTGCGCTTATCATTTCCCTCTCGAGCAGATACGACAGACTCGAGCTCAGAAATTTCTATCCACTCATAAAGCAGTTTCCGTTTCAAATATCTCGACTCTGACAACCTCCATTCATGGAATCAGTTCAAAATTTACGAACTTTTGACAAGGAGATCAAAGATTTATTGCTCTGTTTACTGGGTGAATGGATTGCAGGGAACTTATGATCTAATAAATCGCTTTTTATAGTGTCTTCCAATGATCCTTCGGAAGCAATAACTGTTATATTCGTCACAGTGTTGAAAATTAATTGCAGTTATTACAGATATCAATTCATTTGCAAAAGATTGGCAACTGAGCATCTGTTCATAAATCAGGATCATTAAAGGAAAAGATAAAAAATGTTATCTTTATATGATTAGAATATTTTTTTTAAGGTTATTCTTATGATTCATTTATGTGAAATTAGCATTAAAGAAATGGCCTTGATATTTAGGCTTGCATTTTTCGGGAACGCATTACGTGCTATGGCTGTCACACAAAGGGAATGAAGAGTCTTAAAGCAAAAACCTGAAGCAATTAACTTTTTTCACAGAGTGTCTAAATTATAAAGCAGAGGTTTTAACAGATTTTATGACATGTGTACAGAGGGCGTGCACAGAAATTTTGGGGTCCGTTACAAATGACTTTTCCGTGTCCCTCTCCACATTGTTTAGCCCTATATTTCACGCTTAGTTTTAAAAATATTGGGGCCCCCTCCATGCTCGGGCCCTGGCCAACAGGTGTTCCTTCTCTCCCCCTCCCTGTGCACGCACCTGCAAGTGTGCCATTATTGGGCTCAATATTACCAACTTTTTTCAACTGTAATGACCACACCCCTTCTTTGCTCCCGCATGTTTCGTTGTTTTCTCCAAACAGCGCCGTCCATGTAGCTTTTTTTTTGTCAACATCTTTTATCTCTTCCCCCTCCCCTTTCCCAGCGTGTCACACTTTACCTGATCTCCGACTCTCTTTGTCACATGTCACGTTGTTTTTCATAAGCATATTCTTCTTTTAAAAAATGCGTGATGTCACACTTTTTGCAAACACACTTTTTGTGCCCCTTATCACAAACTCACTATTTCACAAACCCTCCTCCAGCCTCAAAGCGTGTCATCATTTGAGGACAGTCCCACATTTGTTTTTCCTAAACCCATCCGGACCCATTTTCATAACATGCTTCTTTCATCGTCCGAACTTGACGTTGCATCAAGGTTGCAATTTGTGCAGTGATATTCATGCTTATGCTTTAGCGCTCAATTGTAGAGTTAAATAGTAGATGGAAAGAACTTCAATTGTATCCACCAGTGCCGGATCTAGGAGGGAGCAAGCCGGCGCCTTTGCCACGGGTGGCAACTCCAGAGGGACGACAAATCCAGCCTATTTCTGAGTATTTTTTGTTTAAACACTATATAAAAACTTGAAGGATGATGGGTAAGGGTGGCAGTTTCAAGATTTGCCCTTCAAAATTCGAAGATACGATGCTGGCATAATCTACTAATGAGTAAGAAGTATATTTTGCCAATAGAAGAATTAGATGAGATAGCGCGAAGAAAGTTATATGCACTGGGACATTTAGAGCGCTAAAAATCAATTTTGAAATTGATTTGTATGTTTATTGTGTGCAACGCCTTATTTCCTATATTGTTTTCTGGCAAGTACAAACTTTCCAATGATGCATGTGATCGTCAACTGATGCAAACTGCCTCGCTGGTAAACGGTAAAATTAGTAGTAATGCGCAAATACAGAAGTGCTACTAAAATTGATAAAAAGGCCAGTCGGTACTGACTTAGAACTTGAGAAATATCATTTTTTTTTCCGGTTGTCAAGTTAAATGATTTTCTACAAGTTGTAGCTGTAAAAATGGTTTGAAAAATTTATTAGTTTCAATATGTAAGCTGCAAAATTGTGTAGATTATTTCCAGTGGCATACCCCAAAATCAATTCGATCTCGAATCCTATTTCGCAGCCTTGGCAAAGCTGCAAACTCTGGGGGAAAAGGACCGATTACGACTTATGGCAATTTAAAAATCTCAGACTCCAACATTTTCTTTACCCGAAATTGGTTCGCCTATGACTTCTCAGCTCCGGGAACCCCTCATTTTCCCTCACCTCTCCCAGTGCTTGCGGAGCAGGAGTCGGACTAACTTTTGGATAAAAGATTCGGAGTTGGAGTCGAATACGCTAAAATTCCCGGACTCAGAGCTGGTCATTTTCCCTCTGATTCAGCAGTCCTGGGAAAGACTCCGATTTTAAAGACCACCGTGACAAGAGCAACGATAGAAATGCACTCTTGTCACGGTGGTCCCGGTTGTAAGTTCTACAAATAAAATTTGTTTATAGAAACGAGACACACAAAAAAACTTCATCCCATTTTCCTTCCAACGAATCAACATTGCTTCACGCAACAGCAAGATTCCAAATTTCGAAACCACCCCAAGAAAGAGAAAGCGCAGTAACAATGAAACAAACTTCTGCGACACCAAATTAACATCATTTTTTTTTAACTTCTTTAATGCACCGTATTGTTTAAAAAGCATGTTTCACGCCCTGTGAAGAAAGACCTAGTGCCTAATTATCTGTGTACAGAAGAAACTTAATCGCCAACTATACTGTCAACATCAACCTTGGCTTCAATTCAGACTAAAGAACAAGACTCCTTTTGCGGTTGAACGGTTTCGTAACAAAAGAGTTATGAATGATTCGAGAATCTTTTTATCAGCTTCATTCTTTTAGCAGATTATTCTCATTTTATTAAGCACCGCCGCCGAAGATGATTTTATTGGAGTTGGGTAAAAATTGTAATAAGCGATAAATTCTTACAGCTGGATACGCACTTCTTGGAAAAGATTTTTTTGTTCTTTCCTTCTTGACAGCTAAGAACTACTAGCACTCTGAATTCTTTTCAGTTTTCATCATACTGGGAAAACATCCCTATTGTTTTCATCAAACCATAGGGGTGCCTACCTAGGAGGGGGGGCGGGGAGGGGTCATGGCGCAGACTTCGCCATTGAAATTTTTAGGAGGGTTGTTTTGAGGGACATTTTTCTCATTTCTGGAGGGGCTCATGCTTTTATAGGGGGGGGGGGTTCTTTGAGATATTGAAGGGGGGTGCGCCCTTGCCTTTAAGGGTGGGGGACACCCCTGTCAAACCATACAATCACATTCGCATCATTTTTAACCAATGAACAGTCACTTAGCTCATGTGAGTGTCAAATGCTCTGGTTCCCCCTCAAACTTCGTGCTTATCTTTCGCCTTTTACTAAAGCCATGTGATTGTCAACAGCATTATTTTAAAGTAGGAATTTGGTTCGCAGCGACTACAAGGGGAAGGTCATGACCCCCCTCCATGACCATCCACAATATTATCCATCCACACTGTGTTCAAATCAGTAATCTTTTCAATTTATCAATCATTTTTAAAGGTAAATACTTGAAATATAACTGTTTTCGTTGCTAATGAAAGTTATAAGAAACTGCACTAAGTTCCTTATTCCTAGCTGATTTGGTGCTTTTTATTGACACCCAAACAGTCTCATAAATGTTTCGTGCCCAAAACCTTAGGATCGAGCATGGGGGAGGGGATCATTTTTCTGCATGACCCCTCCCCCTCCTCCCCCTAAAATGGTAGTCTGTATCCGTTCCTTGTTCGTAGGTTATTCTTTTAATCTGCTATTAGTTTCAAAGATAATATTCGTATAACTAAAATGCTCTCCATTTCTTATGATGAAATCACAATCAGATGAGTGCGTCAAATAGAATCTGGGGCCAACACGAAGCTAACTAGCAATGTGTTGTTTGCCTTATTACAAGTTATAAGGCTAAAAGTTGCTTGGGGATAGTACAAAAAAGGACTGTGTAAATTTTTTCCAAGTGCCAACATGTTCAGAACGCAATCATAATCGGAATACCGAAACATGTCATAAAAACAAATCATACTAGCTCTCATTTTTATAAATTAAATATCTTAATACAGTAAATTTCTCTCACAACATGAATAATTTGAAGCACAATGCTAAACCGGTTTTGCAATGGGAAACTGAACAGGTAAAATTACCTGTGTGAAATTAAGCATTTTCGCTCCTATTTCTGTGACTGTTGGAATGTGGTAAATTAGTCGTTTTAATTTGATCTTTTTTTTTTCTTCTTCTTTCAATAAAGTGTTTTTAAATGAAGGGAAAGTTTTAGGCGTACCACTGAAAGGAATTATTCGAAATAAAAAAGCTTTCTTTTTTCCTTTTCCTTCTTCGCTAGAAAACTTAATTTTCTGAAGTCAGGATATAGCACAAGGAGAAAAACACTTGTTTTTCGATAAAAGGGCTGGATAAAGCGGAGGTGGTAAAAAACAGTCTACTCTCCAATCAAACCCAGCGAAACGGATTATCAAAAGATAATTTTCAATGTGTGCATGCTATAAAGAGAGGGTTAAAAAAAAGAAAGTTTGGAAGCAAAAAGCATAATAATGAAAAAAAAAATGAGATCATGGATAACAAAGTGTGAAATGACGAAAACAATGCAGCTTAGTTTCCAAAACCCACAACACATAATTTTTCACGCAAAAGACATTAAGAAAGTTCAGTTTGTAAAAATGAGGTATATAGCAATCACGACAGTGATTTAGAATCTGAAAGAGGAGGAACTATATTTAACCTTCTATGCGTTAAAGAGCATGCAGTTCTGAAATAGAAGTGGTTAAAAAAATAATTTGTAAATAGGTTCGATAAAAAATGTTGGTTATTGAAAGGAAGGGATGATGCTTTTTTTTTTTACTTTCGACAGGCAACTTGTGCTAAGAATTTCAGACAAGGATTTTATGATACAAATGAAATAATACACAATTAAGAAGTTGCGTTAGTATTACCTACTAACCACTAACTAACCTACTAACTAACCTAGGATGGTCTGAATTCAGACCATCCTAGAAATTCAGGATGGTATAAATTTTGTTTTAACTACTTTTAATTAAGTTTATACAGACAATATCATGTCAAAACTAGAATTGAGCTTTTTTTTCTTCTTTTTTTGTCAATTAGATCGTGGTTGGTGCTTTTAAATACGTAACTTAAAAGTTTTGCACAACTAACTTTAAAACATGCTTTCGAGAAGCGGACCTTCGGGATTAAAATGTGTAAGGTCAATGTAAATCCAATAAAACACTGTTAAAAGTATTTTCATAAGAATTTAGTAAGTTGTTCCGGCACAGGAAGAGAATGTTATTTAGACTCATTACTTTAACAAGAGAACGTTATATCATGTCTGATAAGAAAAATTCATATTTTATTATTTTTGCACGAACAGAATTCATAAAAATCTCCAAAATGAAAGGCGTCATATATTGATACTTTCGACCAGCAAGCAGTTACAGACATATCGTTTCGCAACGTCTTCAATCTGACAGTCAGAAAACCTGCATTAATTAAAAGAAACCTTATTAAATGTTGCTACTTGCTAGTTAAACGAGCAAACCAAAGTTCAGTTCGTGATAAGATGAAAACAAATGAAAAAACCTTTTCGTGCTGAAAACTTCCTCTTTCAACTCAACCAAGTTATGAAATGGTGAAGCGACACAACCACCAGACAAAAGAATAAAAAATCAGCATACATAACTTAAGTATTAAGAAACATGCTTTGGCAAGCTCAATGTCTCGGTTAAAAATACAGTTAACTTTTACTGAAAGAATGAACCGAAATAATATTTTCACCCCAAGTTATAATTTAACGCCGCTTGTGCCCAGTCGACTGTCAAGAAGAACGACAAAAATAAAATGGTGGAAATAAACCCGTTCGTATGTCCTCCAAGGTGGAATAAAGATTTAGCAAGAAGATTTAGAAATGTGTGGTTATTTTCCGATTCGTTGCCGTCGCTTCAACGACAGTTCAACGGAAATTCCTTTGTTTTAAGATGTCTTAGTTTTAGCCTGGGTATCACAAAGCACTGAAGCGATTTTCGAACAATAGGAATTCAGAAGAAAAGTTTATGGTTAAAGTATCAAATAATGCATAAAATTCCAAGCTTCGTGGAAATGAACTGCGTTCTTGAAGCATTAAAAGATCTCCTTTACAGTTAAAATTAGGAAACTGTTTGAAATAAAATTTTAATTTGTTAAAAATGCTTTGGAAAATAATGTTATCCTCATATAGAAATAGCGAATTCACTGATCGAATAACTCTGACGTCATCAACAATGAAACTCACGCCAAGGCATGATAATTTGTTAATATTTTTTGGTAATGTTTGACATGCATGGAAATGTTTTATTTTGACAAGGTTGGACTGGATCCGGTAGCTTAACTGTGTGACTGGCAGGACTGTCATTTTAGGAGAATGAAAAAACAAAAAAGGGGTCAACAATGAACGCTATCTACAGGAGTTTAGGTTAAATTCACTGGAGGTACGGTTAAAATTTCAGACATCAAAATATGTATCACCAAACGGCAATCGCTTCGTTTAAAAATGTAGAAGCAATTTTCACCCGTCATACCTTGACAGGCGATTTTCAAGTTTAACAAAAGTAGGGGGTCTATGCACTTTTTAAATAAGTTTATGAGAAATCTTTTTACAGAAAGTTACTCAAAATACGCAAACAAATTTCTCTAATTGATAATCTCTTTTTTAAAATACATCTTTATTCTTGAATACTTCACATAAGTTTTCAATACTATCCCTAAAGCATAAGCTATTTTCTGCTTTTATGAATGAAGTTTTCTATGTAAACCGCTTTGTCAGCCTTTCGCAGCATTTTCATCTTTTTATTCGGTATCGTATTAGCCAGCTATAGACGTAGGGAAGATACAAATGCATGCAATATATCTTAAAACTAAAAATAATGCAGAAACCAATTATAAAAATAAATTACCCACAATTTCACGATTCGGAAAAAGCCGAAAAAAAATGACACTTATCTCCAACTGATACAGCGAATTTCCACAAGGAAAACCATCAGTTAACAATGATAATCTTTTTTAAAAGATTCAAACTATCTAATGCGTTTCAAGCAAGAATAACGATGTGGGGTCTAGAAAGAATTGCAAGTTCTTGACGAAAAATCTACATCACCAACGTTGGGAAATATTGTTTGAGAAACTAATTTACATTTGAAAGCACAAGACACCAGTGAATAAAGTCGACCCTCTTCATAAAGTCGCTTCTTAAAAAAATACAAAATTCCAGTTTGAATGTAACTCCGCAGGACAGTAAAATTTTCTTGAATATTGACAACACAAAGCAAAAAAAAAAAAAAAAAAAATGTTAATGTTCAGCCTTGTTATGGTTGGGAGCTTTTAAGGAATTTATAGCTGAATAGCAGAACTTCACATTACTCTTCAGATTTTTAGTTTTTTTTTATATTTTAATTATTTTTATTATTTTTAATGGTAATGTAGTTTAAAATGCAGATTTAATAAACACTAATTTTAGTCTTTTTTTTGGGGGGGGGGGGGCTACATTTTTTTAAAGCTTCATTCTTTTTATCAAATCGTTAAATAAAAGAAGAGGTGGTTTCTAAGATTCTTAATTCATTACTGGTAATCTGTAGTCTATTATTGTTCAGGGGCCAATCCAGGATTTTTTTCTTGCTACCTATTTTTGTGAAAGTTTTTTTTTATCAGCATTGTTTTTGTGAAATTTTAGGCACATCCTAATTTTTGTGAAAGAAGTAGTGGAACAAGTGAAATTTTAGTTCGAAAAGTGTAAATGTCATCTAGTATTTTTAACAGGTTTCGTTTTTTTTTTTTGGGGGGGGGAGCTGAAAACCTAAGAAGTAGGAAAAATACCATCGTAATTTCAGCTTAATGGTCTATGTACTGTGTACAATATAGGAAATTATGAGAAAAACGGTTCCTCAAAACAGATGTTTAAAGATTGCGATAATATTGCATAAATACACTTTGGTGTGAAACAACTAAAAATTAGTTAAAATACTACAAAAAGGTTTCTATTTAAGCTATTGTTCATATAAACCTGCTTATAATTCTATTTTATGAGTATATTTTGTTTTAAACAGAGAAACAAATTTCATATTTTAAAATGTGAATTTTTGTGAAATTTTCGATATTTTTGTGAAGCTACTGATTTTATTACTTGATTTTTGTGAAAGTACCGATTTCAAAATAAGATTTTTGTGAAGGTACCGAAAAACGGTAGCAAAATCAGCCTGTATTGGGTCCTGTTGTTACATTTTTGTAATTGATGCCAGCAAATGATGCAAATTCTATAGGAAGCACGTAATTGTTTACATGCTAATTTTCATAATTTTGAACTATGGCAAAATGAAAGTTTAATTTTAGTATGTTTTACACACATATACATTTATTAGTCTGAACTTCAGTTTTATCTGAACTTTTTTTTCCCACTAAAAGATAATGGTTGTACATTAACAAAAATGGGATTTTAATCCAAATTCATTTTGATACTTTCTGAGCTGAATATCGGAAAATAATAATTTTTAAAAAAGCTTTACTCAATCTTATTTCTATCGATATCTTATGTGATGATTTTAAATTAAAAGCAAAAAACACAAATTTCACGAAGCCCTTAACAGAGTGATCTCTAAGAAACCCTAGGGTTCCGCGGAACAAAATTTAAGAATGGCTCTCCAACAGCGTTTCTTAATTTTTTTAATGAGTGGAACCCTTTTAAATTACCAGCTTTTTCGTGGAACCCCGTCTTTTTCGTAAGTAGTATACTTTGAAGCAACATTCTTGAAATGTTTCATTAACAGTCAAAGTGAAAACTATTTCAACTAAAATTTTGTAATGTCAGAACGTAATTTCAAAAATTTAACAAAAAATAAAATTGGAAAACAACTTTGAAAACAAAGTTTTGTAGACACAAAGCATTAAAGTTTAAAATTTAAGTTTAGCTTTAAAAAATCACAATTTTGGCAAAAAAAAATTTAAGTTTTCTAAAATAAAGTATGAGTGTTTCGTGGAACCTTTGATTGATCTCCATGGAATCCTTAAGTTTCGCGGAATTAACGATTGACTCTACAACAATGTATTTAATCGAATATACGTTAAACAAAGCTAATCATTCATGCTCCAGTTGATGGAGTAAATCATTTTCCACGACCATGAAGACAAGAGAATAGAGATCAGATAGAAATACGACTGCCCGTCAAGCCCCAGTGACTTTCTAATCGTGTGAGCGGTCAACATTTCGAGCTAAACAAAGCATTAAAACTCGTGGATCGTTTACAAGAGATAAAAAGGAACAAAAAATCGCCGCCCAGAAGTTTTACACAGTGATTGTTTATTACAAGATTTTTTTTAACCCTTCGGTACTCGCGTCAAAATGAGTTACATGAAACTTGCAGCGTGAGATTTTTTTCTCATACCACCTCCTTCCCTTATTATTTATTTATTTATTTATTTTTTAAATGTTTTTCGATTAAAAATACGAGTATTTCATGTGGGGCGACCTCGGTTAAGATGACCAAGTTTTCTTTTTTAATGAACAAATTGGAAATTTGCTTTGAAAATTACAGTATATAAGGAAAGAACATTGTCTTTTATAATAAAACTTACGTTGAAACAGTATTTTTTATTTTTGGCAGTAAATTTGAGTCTTAAAAAAATGGAAATTTTTAAATTTTTTTTCATGGGGCAAAGAGAAAAATAAAATATTTTTAGAAGTGAAACACCTTCTATTCGATTATAAAACATATTTTTTATCAAAAGAATCAGTAAATAAAAGGTTTGATTGAATAAATGAAAAGATAATGAAACAATAAACTAATAATCTTTTTTTGGCCACTAGAGGGCGCCTGTGATGCAGGGAGTGTTTTTTGCTGCTAATTTGATAAGTGTTTTTTTACTATAATTTTTCATTATTACTGTCTAGTTTTAGGTTTTTTTACTTCACTTTATCATGTAATTTAGTTTTATTGTGTTTTGGGGGCTCATTTTTGCTGTTATTGTATTCTTGAAGTGTTTTTGCATTTTTTGGAGCTAAGCCTAACATGTGGTGATCTCCTGGTTTTTGGTCTTGTGTGCTTTATTGGGTGTAGCAACTCTGTTTATTTACTGCTGTTTTTAGTATTTATTCTGTGTTTTTTTGCATTTTTATCTTACTGTTTTGCCTTTTGGAACATATTCACTGAGTAGAAATGGGTGTTATATGCATTATGAAAGAGGTAAAGAGTGGGAAGGGGGACAGGTGGATCTCTTGTGATTTATGTCATATGTTCTGCCTGTATAAGGGGGAAAATGAGTCTGTTTTTGAAGAGGATTATATTTGCACTAAATGTGCTGAACTCTCAGACTTAAGACTTAAGATGCTAGTTTTGGAAGCCCAGTTAGCATTAGGGTGTAAGCCAGTTGTAGAGGGTATAAATGTTCCAGAGATTCAGGGGGAAGTTTCAAATGAGGAGTTAGATTGGGAAACTAAGGGTGTAATTTTGGGGGACTCTATGGTAAGGGAGGTGGGTAACACAGTTGGGAGAGTAAAGCGTAAGGTGGCTAGGTGTTGTTTACCAGGGGCTCGGGTAAAAGACATTAATATGGTTGCTGAAAAGAAGGGAGTATTGAATAAGGAGGACATGGTTACTTTGTGGGTGGGAACAAATGATGTAGGCCACAGTAAAAATGAGGAGTTTTCTAGGGAATGGGAATCCCTGTTGGATAACGCAACCAGCTTTTCGACGAATGTCCAAGTGGTTGGTTTGCTTCCCAGGTATGGAGTGCATAGGAGCTGGCTAAATCAACGTGCGAGGTGTATGAACTTGCTACTGAAGTCAATTTGCGAAAAGCGCAGTATCAGGTTCATTGATGTATGGAGTCACTGTAAACGGGATTGGATTGCTAGGGATGGCCTGCATCTGAGCTCTACAGGGGTCAAAATGGTTAGTGGATTAATTTTAAGGGCTTCGGAGTCAAAAAACTAAGTTGGAATGGGGGGCATGGTTCAAGCACCAGGTATCGAGAGAATGAAATGTTTTTGGGTATTGCTAGAAATGGAAATAAAGTGACAAACAAGAGTAGTAATGTTAACAATTGTAATTTAGGAAATTTCAGGGTGTTAAATAAAAGCAACTTAGGCATGCTTAAAGTTTTCTATACCAATGCTCGCAGTATTAGGAACAAGATGGATGAATTGAAAAGCATAGTTATGGATGAGAAGTTGGATGTTATCGGAATTACAGAGACATGGGCTACCGAATCTGATGCAGAGTTATTACATATTGCTGGGTATAATTTATTCAGACAGGATAGAGTAGGTAAAAGAGGTGGTGGGGTTTTATTTTATGTTAGAGACAATTTTATTTGCAATGAATTGGTCATAAATGATAAGCCTACTGATATTGATATGGTTTGGCTGGAGTTGATGAGCAGTAAGGGCATAAAGCTACGCTTTGGAAACATTTATAGGCCACCTAATTCAAACCAGGGACAAGATGAACAGATGTACCGTATTATTAGTGACATGTCTAGTAAGGGATCCGTTATCATAATGGGGGATTTCAATTTTCCGGGTATTGATTGGAATAATTTTTATCCTGGTAATGGCAAAGAAGAGGAATTTTTAAAAGTAATTGGTGACTGTTTCTTAGATCAAGTTGTAACTCAGGGAACTCGAGAGGAGGCCATTTTGGATCTAGTTTTTTGTGACATAGGTAATTTTGTTCAGGGGTTGAGTGTAGGGGAGCATATTGGAGATAGTGATCATAACAGCATTAGGTTCCGGGTTAAATTTGAAGTGTGCAAAGATGATAATTTTAGGTTTGTGCCCAATTTCAGAAATACCAATTTTGTTGCACTTAGGCAGAGCTTGAAAGAGGTTTTTTCGTCAGGGTTGGAAAATAACGACGTAGATCAGCAGTGGACGGAATTTAAGGATAAACTTGCTAAAACCGTTGGGGACTATGTTCCATTTAGGAGAAAAGGTGTTAGTACCAAAATTTGGCCCATGTGGTTCTCCAGGGAGACTAAAGTAGCTCTTAATTATAAGCAAGCCACTTTTCGTAAGTTTAAAGAAACTGGTCAGAGTGCGGAGAGGCTCCAGTATGGTAAGGCAAGGCGAAATTTTAAGTATTTGGTACGGATTCAGAAAAGGGAATTGGAGCAAAGGCTGGCAGATGACATTGATGGGAACCCTAAGAGGTTTTTTGCTTACGCTAATTCTGGGAAAGCTCGAAACAGTCAAATTGGGCCTTTGGTTGATGAGCATGGAAATTTAATCCAAAACGATAGGGATATTGCAAATGTTCTAAATAACTTTTTTTCCAGTGTGTTTAACGATAACTGTATCTCAACAGTTGACACTAACAAGACACAAGCTATTATACAGCTTGAGGATTTTGTATTTTCCAGGGAGGAGGTTTTATTTCATTTGAAAAAGATTAAAGCAACTAAAGCTCCGGGACCAGATAATATTTATCCAAAAATTTTAGTTGAATGTGCAGAGGAATTAGTGGATGTTATTTTGAATATTTTCAATGCTTCTTATAACTCGGGGACGGTGCCAGAGGACTGGAAGCTGGCTAACATAACGCCACTCTTCAAGAAGGGGTCTAAAGGTATTGCTGGGAATTATAGACCTGTAAGTTTGACTTCGGTGATTTGTAAGATTTTCGAAACTTTGATCAAAATTAAGATCATGATGTTCTTAGAGACTAATAGTCTGTTGACTAGTTTGCAGTATGGTTTCAGGAAAGGTAAATCCTGTACTACTAATTTATTGCATTTCTACGACAAGGTTACCTCAGCTTTAGATAACAAAAAATGTGTGGATGTTGTTTATATTGATTTTCAAAAAGCTTTTGACAAGGTACCGCATGTTGCTCTTCTCAGCAAGTTAGCTGACATTGGAATAGGAGGAAAAACTTTACTTTGGGTTAGAAATTGGCTTACTGGTAGGAAGCAAAGAGTAGTTGTGAGAGGAAATCATTCTAATTGGAGTGATGTTTTAAGTGGGGTTCCTCAGGGATCAGTTTTAGGGCCTCTTTTGTTTATTATATTTATGAATGACATCAATGAAAATATTTCTGGAAGCATGAATTGTTTTGCTGACGATGTAAAAGTTATGGGGATTGTCGAAAATGAAGAACAAGTAAAACAGCTGCAAGAGGATTTAGATCATATTACTAAGTGGGCAGATAAATGGGGTATGGCAGTTAATGTAGGGAAATGTCAAGTGCTACACTTAGGTCATGGAAATAAGCGTATGAGATATCGTTTACAGGGTTCAGTCATAAATCAGGCAGAAAATGTTATGGATCTGGGTGTCTTTATAAATCAGGACTTCAAGTTTAGTCAACAGTGCAGTATTGCTAGTAACAAAGCCAACAAAATGCTTGGGTTCATCAATAGATCTATTTCAAACAAATCTAAGAAAGTTCTTCTGCCTTTATATAGGAGTTTAGTTAGACCTCATTTGGAGTATGCTGTTCAGTTTTGGTCGCCTTATCTGAAGAAAGATATTTTTGTATTGGAAAGGGTTCAAAGAAGGGTGACTAAATTAGTAAGGGGACTCTCAGATTTAGATTATGATACCAGACTTAATAGGCTTAACATGTATAGCCTGGAGCAAAGGAGAGTCAGAGGGGACATGATTCAGTTATTTAAATTTATCAAAATGAAAGATGTAAATGGATTAAATTTTTGTGGGGAAAGCAGGACAAGGGGTCATTGTTTTAAGCTATTTAAATCTCAGGCTAACTTGGAAATCAGGAAAAACTACTACTTTAGCAGGGTTGTGGGCACTTGGAATAGCTTACCGGAAGAGGCGGTAATGAGCAAGGGAGTGGATAGCTTTAAGAGGGCCATTGATCTTCATTGGGGACTAATTAATTGACTAGGACCAGCCTAGCTGGGCCCAGTGCCTGTTGCTGGTCGTCACATTTGTATTTGTATTTGTATAATTAAATGAATAAATCAATTAATACATGAAGAAAAATAATAAATGAACTAGTAAAAGAATGAATGAATAAGAAAATAAGTGAATGAATGAATAAATAAGTGAATTACTAAATAAAAGAATGTAAATTAATGAAATAATAAATGAAAACGTAATTGATTTATATTAAATGATTGAGTGAGCAAATGAAACAAACTATTTCATTTTGTCCCATCCACTCTGCCACGCATGTGATTGACTAATTGCACAATTTATTTAAAATATAAATAAGATTAATACTAACTAAAAACTTATTCTGCATTGAATATTAGAAGTTCTCTTTTTTTTTTAAATGTTAATAATAAATAATAAGAACTTTATCATTTTATAGTAACAAAAATAATTTTTGACTTACGTCAAAATATTACAAAATGAGTCATTTTTTTAATTGCCTGTATTACCAAATGCTTTAATCTTCGGCGGTATTTTCTCCCTGACTGGAATAGACTACATATGGTACTGCATAGTTAAAATAATACTAGTTATTGGTGGAGCGAAAAGCATAGTAAATATTTCACCATTTCACTTTGCCCCATGTTCCCCTACTATTTATTCTAATCGCCACATGTTGCACAACATAGTAATACTTGCTGAAACAAATGAAATAAAAAGTTTTTTTCTCCTCTGTGTTACATTTGCTCATGGCACCCTAGTTCTAGAGAGTCAACGATGAAATCCGTGATATAAGGGGGGGGGGGAAGAGTAGGGTGCAGTGACGAACTTAAACATTAAATGGTCGGCGATAGCAATATATTTTGGACTGTCATTTTCTAAGAAAAAGGCGTTTTGTAATAAGTAATAGTTTATTAATAATTAATGTTTACATTAATGGAGACACCATGCAGCGGTCATATGAGAAGACTATAATTTGTTTAGTTTTGCGAAAGTGTCTTTTTTTTTTACAATCATATAATACTTAAAAACAATCATTTATAATAAGCTCATTCCAAGTTTATTCCAAGAATTTTAAACTTCGACTTTAAAGTTTAAAAATTCGAATGTATGAAACCATTGTGTATCATGATGTAACAAATTTGCAAAAAAATTTCTTGTATGCTAAAAAAAAAAAAAAAAAAAAAGATTGACCGAACGATCACGCCTGCAACGGGCACAAATTATTATTTTTTTTTTTTTTTTACTGTTGGAATTTCAGATATTTCAGGAAATAGTTTTTATTGTAATGAATGCTAATAATTTTGGGGATTGTTTTAGATTTTTTTAATTTCACAAATGGTTTTCTGGAATAGTCAATTTCATGAAAGCACCGCTTTGATTAAAGAGAGACAAATATTTCTTACAAGCAATATTTTGTAAGAAATGCAATATGTTTCACATGATTTTGAGATTCTTTTTGTTTAGGAAACAGGGGTGAATTAGTGCCGGAACTCCGGAGCTATTTTTCTGGAGAGAAAAAATCTTATCACATGAAATTGATACCGAATCAGGATTCAATCTCTTCGTAATGGTTTTCGGTACTAGATTATTTTTGAATTTACCTCTAATAGGAACACTAGGGTGGTTCAAAAAACTTTTTTTCAGCTAGAATCCAGGACAGAGGTGCCCACATGGGGGGGGGGGATTATGGCGCAAGTTGTGCCATCTAAATTTGAAGGGAGGAATTTTAAAACTTTTTTTAATTTATTTTCTTAAATTTGTTTATTAATTTATTTTAAATTTAAATTATGTATTTTATTTTATTGTTTATATTTTATTTCATTTATTTATTTAGTTTGAGTGTGTGTGTTTGTATGTCATTGGTGTAGCACAGAACTTTTAATAATAATTAAAAATAAATAAATAAAAATATTTGAATATATATATATATATATATATATATATATATATAATATTTAAAAAATAAATAGATAAAAATATTTTTAAAAAATAAATTGAAAAAAAAAAAGAGCTAAAACAAACAATAAGTAGGGAAAGAGGGTTGAAGAAAATTTTTGTGGAAGTTTGCGCCATTAAACTTAAGGGGGATGGGCACTCCTGGTCCAGGACACCCCCTATTTTTTAAGACTTACTAATAGTATTATGCTGTAAAAGTTTCAGCTTCTTACTCAAATTTTAAGAGGGTGCTCAATGACCCCTTAATTTTACACTAGCCATAGCATAAAAAATGCTACAAATTTAGAAACATTTAATTTCTCCAGCTGTTTTTTTTTTGTAAATAATTATTTCTTTGCAATGTATATGCATATTACTAGTCTAGATTATAATATGTAGCATTGGTTTTTCAGTTCAATGCATTTTTAACCCCTCTCCCCATACTTATGAAGTTTTGGGTAGGGGGTTGAGCGTCCTCTTTCAGTTGAAATAAGAAGCTAAAATTCTTCCAGTGTATTACTATCCACAAGTCTAAAAATATTGCGGGGTGTCCTGTTATCTAGAAGCAACTCTTTTTTACATGCATTTTTTAACCACCCTAAGGAACACATTCATATCTTGTAAATATTTTTAATATTCACCATAAAAGGAAACATGTTGTAAGTGACGAGATAAACAGTTCATTATCCATGTCTCTCGTTTTTTCTTTCGTTTTTTCAGGGTAATTCTGCTCGTTGGCACTTGTAAACCTAGACGCAATTTATAATCTAACTGTGTGTCACTTAATTCAACATTTTTTCCCCCTACTTGGTGAGAGTAATGTTCTGTAATAAATCCAACAGTTCTATCATGGGACTGTGAGAGAACCAGAGAAATGGATTTATCTCCTTTGTACAAGATAGCAAATGGCTGTTTTTGCTTTTTGGCAAGAAAAAAATGTTTTAGCTAACAATTTCGAAAACATCAGAAACCTTCTCTCTCTCTTTTTTTTTTCTAGTAAAGTGCTAGCTACCAGAACTTTCCTTCTTGGACGTTTATTCGGAGCACTGCTGGTGGGCCATTTCGCAGTATTTTAACATGAGACTTTTTTGCCATAACTATTTAATTTACTGTTTGATTTTCAAATTATTTTAATTTGAGTTTGTGTGTTTGTAGGACAAACTCAAAATAAAATTATCTGCTAATCAAACAGTAAATTCAATAGTTGTGGCAAAAAAGGTCATGTTATGGACCTGCATAGTTGTCCAAAATACAGTACGGGTCCCATTAGTGTCCCTCTCAATAAGGGACACTAATGGGACCCGACAATTTGTCCCATAAATAGAGGTGTCCCTTCTTCGGAGGTATTTTAGTTTATACATGCAATTTGTTAACTCAGTATAATTTTGTTATGAACTTTCAAACACTATTAACATGATTAAATACTTTTAATTTTTCATACACAACTAAATCAAATTTACACTTAATGTGTTTTTTAACTTTTTTTAAAATTTAATTAATTACAATTGAGTTAAAAATTTGGTAAGTCCAAAGTTTTCCCCATAAAGCAATTATTTTGAAGTAATTCATTGCGTGAATTTGCTTCATGTCATGTAGTTTACAATGCAAGACATTCTGAATTACAATTAGTGTTCACATTTAAATTTTTATATAAAACGCTAATCAGTTTCTGTGTCTTCTCCTTTGGCCCTGAGCCTACTTGAATACATATCTGGGTGATTTTTATAATTTATTTAGTATGCACAGCAAGATTTTTACAATGTATAATACTTGTTTCTTCAACATATGTTTAATGTTCAACTATCCTCAATTATTTTTTAAAGGAAAAGTGAAACTTGAATTCCATTAAATTCACTCTTTCTTATGCACTTGTAAATAATTTTTGTAATTTGATTTTCTCTGTGATTGTCCCTTAAATAGAGTGTCCCTTATTTAGAGGCAAATACATGGAAGTCCCTATTCAAAAGGACTGGGACAAGAAAAAATGTCCCTTAAACAGAGGTGTCCCTTAAGGGAGGTTCTACTGTACCGTGAAATGACCCTTATGGGTTTTACTGATATAACAACGAATAATTTACCATCAAATGTCTCAAAACTTGATGAAAATTGAAAAAATGCCTTACTATCTCAACAGAAGTAAAACTTTATTCGCCATGATAAAATTAAAAGTAGGCGTTTTCAAGCGCACTATACCGAAGAAAAAAAAAAGTCCTACACTTGCGAATGTCGAAAAAAGAAATTTATCTTTGTGGCTCAATTTGTTCTTTTGTATTTTAGAAGACTAAATTCGGTTGTGTCGCAAATTGCAACCAATTAAGGGTTAAACAAAATAATTCACTTGATTTCTGTATCTTGGACTGTATTTCTATTTTCGCACACCACATTGGAGCATAGAAGGTTTAAACGCATTTCTTTACATAATATAAAAATCTGAGAAAGAAAATTTTAAAATAATTTAAGTGAATTGAACTAGATAAGTGATATATTTGTCAACCTCCATTCCCTAATTTCAAATTGTAATCATGCCAAGTGTAGTTAATTAACTTTTTAGTATTAAGATAATAGAAAAAAGAACTCATTCCGATTTTAAATTAATAAGCAAAAGAAAAAAAAATGTTTAAGCTCATCCTCTCATTAAACTATTGAAAACTTTCTTGCTAAATTTATCTAAAAATATTCATAATTTACTTTAATCCTAATTTTAACACAGCAACTGATATTTTCGTTGTTTTAGTAGAAGCGACCAAAGTCTAACGAAATTGGTGCATTATCTATCATTTTCAGATACTGATTGCTGAATAGGCCAACTAAGCCGTGGCTTAGGGTCCCGGATATTTAGGGGCCCCCAAATGATTGAAATATTTGGTAAAATTGCTTTAGCCAACGGCTGAAGTTATAAAGTTAGAATGCAAAGGGGGCCCCAAAAAAGTATTTGGCTTAGGGTCCCTTGATTACTTAATCTGGCCCTGATCACGTTCGCAATTGATCGTAAATGTCACTACTTTTTGGAAACAGAAATAAAAGTAATATAATTGAAGTGAGGGTAATGACATTATTATTAAACAAGTTCCGACAAGAACATCATAATCTTGAATTTTTCTGCGTATTAATCCATTTACAAGCTATTCCACAGATGCACCTGAAGATTCGAGAACCCACCTGACATGGAAAAAAAGGAAAAAAAAAAACCACGTTCTTCCGCAGGAAACATTATGTCCTTACCGCACGTGCTCAGCAACCGACCTTGCCTGCCTCCCCCCTGCCCTAGTCCTTCTCAACACTGAAAAGGCATCAGGTGACAAACGCACGTGCGTTTTGGTCTTTTTGTAATCAACAGATGCGTAAAACAAACTCAGAGATCATGCATTTTTGCTTACATTCGGGCTGGCTGCCTTTGGAAAACGTTCCGTTCATATAAACAGGCCCTTTTTCCATTGAAAAAGCTCCAACCACCTGCGCACGTTCCACACTAAATGGTCGATTTATACGGAATTGATTGGGTTGGGAGTATTCCCATGAGAATGAAGTGGTTCTTGGGAAAAGATTTGAATGATTTTTTTTTCGCAGCGATTATTAGTTCCTGTATGAACGGATTCCGGGTTATGTTAGCTATTTGAAAATATTTAATCAGATTCGTAGAAAAATGCACTTCTCACCGAAATCGCAAGAACGAATGGTTCAGTGACATTTACGATTGCTTCAGAACATTTTTGCAGCAATTTAGTTTTAATTCAAGCATGAATCTTAAACAAATAAATGTTTTTTTCCTACACAATTATAACTTCATACCAAAAATCCCGGGCGACAAGTTGCCTACGCGACTAAAAAAACTACTTTGGTGACTTGTTCTTTCAGAACAAGAAGAAACCTTCAGATGCTTTTAGTCGCCATGTGATCTGGGCGACTATATTAATCATAGTAATATTGTTCATTTATTATTAAAAATAACCAAGAAGTTATGTACTATATTTTTTATGATGTAATACATATCATTTTTTAACAACGAAAAAAAAATATTCCTTTTTTATTTTTTATTTATAAAATTATCCGTAATGATACAATTTTAATTCATATTAAAAATGCCTAAAAAATATTAATCGTTGGTCAGAAAACAAAAAGAAAATGTCTTATGACTGCACCGACCAATGCATATTTTTTATTTCCGAATCATATTACTGTGTAAAAGTAGCTAACAGAAGAAAAATGAATAAAACAGCTAATGCTAAATTAACTCCATTCAAATTGATAAAGCTGTTAAATGAAATATTAGATAAACATAATGAAAGAAACCTTAATTTTAAGTCTACATATTGCAATAACAAAATAGGGAAATAAAGAATGATTTGAGGATGCATTTACTATTTTGAAGACTTTAGTTTGGGCTAATTGAAAATATCGGATATATATCAAAATATCCGATCTATATCAAAATGTCGAATATTTTCGAAAATATGATATTTTCGAACCCTGGTCCGTTACAACGGAATTCATTCTTCATAGTCTTTTTTAATTGCAAATCAAGCAATTTTAATTGCTTAAACTGACCAAGATCCTGTTTTAATACAGGGGTGCATGTAATGCGATAGAACACCTCACCCCAAGAATGAGAATCATGTGTATAACGAAAATCACCGTAATAGGCAGGAGCAGAAACAGCGGGAGGATCATGGGAGTCCTGCCCCCCCCCCCCCTCCTTCTCTTTACTATCGGCCCCATTATCATACATTGCGTTCAAACAATTTATGAATAAAAAAATGTAAACGGTGGCAGTAATCTTTTTTATTCATTAAAAATTTAAGTGGGAACTTTGAAATGCTACTGTTTTCATGAAATATATTAGTAATTTTTTTTCCATATTAGTTGCATTATTGCTGTTGAGGTTTTGTATGTGTGTTTTTCCTTTCTTTTTTTTTTTGACATCCACTCAATTTCAGAAACGTTTCGCACCCTTAGGGTAGGTTCGTTTGAAGGGGAGGAGGGGGGGTTCATTCCTCAGTATGATCCCCCCCCCCAATGGTAGTCTGCATCCGTCCCTGGGTAACAGGATTGGCAATATTAGTAAAGAGCAAGGACTCGAAGGGAGGGAGGGGACTCGCTGTGCTACAGCCACTAACAACTTTAAACTTAAAAGAATGCGGCAGTTTAATCCTTTACATTGGTTTGTATACGTAAAAATAACGCAAATTTAAAGTAAATTAGTTTTAGCCAGCTTTTTTAGTTTAAAAAAATTGCCTGCTTTTTGAATAAAAGTAAATGTGCCCTATAAAAGGTGCTTTCCCCCTCCCCCTTTTTTTTACAACTCAGCACTGGTTGCAACACAACTCGGACTTAAAAAGATAATATTCTAAAAATGACATCAAATCAAAGTCATGACCCTCACAAGTGGCGAATCTAGAGGGAAGAGAGGCTGCAATACGGCTTCATTTTCACATGTGCAAATGAATCATGTGTGCTCCGGTGAGCTCCCGTATTTTCTTTTCTCTTCTTAATTTTTTTCTTTTTTTTTTAAGTTTCAAATCTTCGATCTAGATAGAATTTCGGACTATTTACAAATGAATATAACTTCTGAGGAGCATAGGGCTCCTGAACTGTCTCCGTTAGAAATTAAGCCCTGGGCTGCAGCCTCTTCCAAGATATAAACAAGAGTTTACAATATTTTTACTATCATACCTGTTTGTTTTTGTTTTAATTTAATTTTATGTTTTGTTTTTAATTAAATGTCGTATCACTGCTTTTTCGTTAGGCAAGTTCAAATTACTTTCTACTGCTGTAATTATTTCTTACGTACTTGTAGCGTAAAAGTCGTGGTCGGAAAATTTTGTGGAAAGTTATTTCACTGTTATTTTCGTCATTTCAATCTTTTTCAGGGCGGGGCAAAGGGCAAATACTTCATGCATTTTGTACATGTTCCCCTCCCACTCTTCATGGGCACATGTTTTATACATGCACCCCTTATATTTACTACAGTGAGAAATTGTTTAATGTACACTTATGTTAACTCCTACTTTGGTTAAAAGAACAATTAGGGGTGGGGTAGGGTGTGTCCACCTTTAAAACATTTCCGAGGGGGCGCTGCCGCCACTGAAAAAGATGCCATAATGAACATGATGTCATTTCATTTGAAATCCTACATCAATATAACAAAGTATGAAAGTGAACTTTAAAGAAGAAGTATGTAATAAAACACATTAGCAAAGAAATGACTGAAAGGTCCATTAAAGAGTTTATGATTTGAAAAGGTCTGGAGTTTTATGAAAAGTCCACAAACTGAGCTAATTTCTTTCGAGAACACATATTTTTGGAAGCAATAATTTGCAATCAGGGCCTGATTAACGAATGATCTCGCGCGTCGTTGACCTAGGCACCATAATTTTTGGTACATGAAAACAGAGTAAATTCCCTTCTCCCTCTCCTACCCTTTTAGTGCATAGAACACCAAAACAATTGTAATGTCTATTTTAGCAGGATTAGTGTAAAATATACAGGCATGGATATTTGATTCAGAAGAATAGCAAGAAATTTCTCAAGGGGAGGGGTGACAGCCTAAAAATAGACAGCTTTCAAGGAGTTACCAATCCGCTTATGATTTTGCACCATTACAGTCAACTATAAAATTGACAAAATGGTGAAAAACATCTTCAAAACAGATGGGAATTACTTGAGCTTCAAGTGAGGAAGGGTCCCCCCACCCCCTTTTCCACTCTGATTTTATTACTTTTTAAGCTTGGCCTGATTACTGAATAGACCACCTAGGCGTCGTGACCTTGGGCCCCCGTTATTTTGGGACCCCCTAAAATTACTTAATCTAATGCTGAAATTACTTAAGTCTAAGTTTAAAATTGTAAAGTTTGAACACAGGGGCTCCAAAAAAGTACTTGACCTAGGGCTCCGCTATTTAGGGATTCCCAAATGACAAAAATTACTTCAGTCTAATACTAAAATTACTTTAGTCGAACGCTAAAATTTTTTAGCCTAAGGTTAAAATTGTTAAGTTTGGGTACAGGAGTACTTTGAATTGAAAAGGGGATTCCTCCTGGAAACCCTGCAACATGTGTATCCAGTAATCTGTTTATTTGTGCTAAAAAATGTTGGATATTTCCTGTTATTTCTCAGCACAAGGGTATTTATTTATCTATTTCTACACAACAAGTACTTTGAAAATAAATGAATTTTCTTGTGAGGAGCAATGGTGTTTCCATAGTGGTGTCTCCATATACTACGCCGCATAATTATGCTCTCAAACATTTTTTAGACACATAGCGTATACCCTCAAGCTTCAAAAATTTTCATTTTATTATGACACATTATGTACATTATCACATCCACATATTGTGCGTAATGGATTTCTGGGAGTACACCTGAGAAAAATTTATGGGAACATCACTGGTGAGGAGGGTACCTACTTTTTTCAGGACCAAGTCATCACATTGGATTTATCGGACCCTGATTGCAATTAAAGATCTTTTTTTTTTTTTTCTTTCAAGATCTTACCTTTGGGAGAGACAGGTCTGAGAGCGAAAGCCGCCAAGAGGGTCAATCCAAACAACCAGCCCGGTGGATGACACAGCGGCGGCATTTCGGCCGTGGGCTCTTCCCAACTGGAGATTGGGTTATCCTAAGGACACTACTACCTGCGGATCACATTGATAAGGTCCGAAAATGCACACATCGGTGAAATATCCTGTGGCATGTATCCAGAATTGTCTTCGCGATTGCTTATCCACACACACACTCACACACAACAATTCCGAAAACGGACGCACAATCCGAGAGAAACTTTTTCTAGCCCGCTCGCACCACACTACAGCTCATCCGTCCGACCTGTTGTTTCACTTGTTGTGCTGGGATCGGCACCACTCAAGGGGATATCACACGAGAGAAATTACAGGACATCGCAACCGCAATAGCAACCGTAACGCTATCCGGAACTGGTTTTTCTACTCATTTCCACAAACGATTGCTCCAAAATTCTCGTGTGCTATGGAAATTTGCAGTTGCTCGTATAGGGGCAAACTTTTTCCTCCGCTAGAAAAAAATTGCCTTTAATTCTGGGCAAGTTACGAAGGAACCAATCAGGGCGCTGGGATTTCGTGACGTCAGGCAGCGTCACTGTAAAATACATTTGCAATCGTGGCGACAGAAATGTGGGAATTCCTTTTTATTGTTCTATTTATTTTATGTTTCAAAAATTTTCAGTTACACTTTAAAAAACGGATGAGCGACATTTAATCTTTGGTTTTGCATCTGATTTTGAATTTAAATTGCTACTTATATGTTAACATCAGTGCGAATTTTATGCATTTCTTAATTTATATTGGTGTTTTTCGTTTCATTAGGTTTTTGAAAATTGTTTTGCACAAATGTTACAATGGGGTCGTTTCTAAAATTTTAAACGTATTTTTTTCTGAAAGAGCATGTTTAAAAACATAGGATCTGACCATTTTTTAAATAATTTGTTTTTGTTTAATATTTTTTAAAAAATTACTTAAATCGTGGCGCTTTCATTGTTTACATTTCTGTCGTGTGACGTCACAAATGATGAAATGCCATTCGTGTTGACATTCACAGAGCAAAATATTTAATTCGCATCTTTACTCACGTGTATTTGTAACGTCGTCAAGACGCTTGTTTGAAAAATTGGACATTTAAAAAAATTAATTAAAAAATAACGGTTGGGAAAATAAAAGTATTTTTGGGTCCAAGTTTTTTTTTTGCTTATTCTATCAATTTTAGTGATAAAAGTACTACTTTTGACTGGAGGAAGCCGCCCCATTCTGATACTTGAACAATTACAGTAAATTTTTTCCTTGAAAAAGTTACGTGAAAATTCCTTTTTAAAAATCATAGCATTGAAGCTGTACTTTTCTTTTTTAATTCAAACTGATGGGTACATACAGTATGTACCATTTGAAAATACTTAAAATGTAGGGGAATGTGAGGCAAAGTGAAATGGTGAAATATTTACTCTACTTTTAGCTCCACCTATTTAGTAATATTTTGACTGTGTAGTAACACATGTACTCTATTCCAGTCAAGAAGAATAATCCCTCTGAAAATCAAAGAATATGATAATACAAAGAATTTTTTAAAAATGATACGCACATTGTAATATTTTGTTTAGACGTCAAAAATTATGTTTGGCATTATTAAATGATAAAGTTATTTTTATTAACATTTGAAATATTGATTGAGACGTACTAATATTCAATGCAGTGTTAATTTGCTCAGTATTAAGCTTATTTGTATTATAAATGCTTGTATAGCTTGCATAAATGCGCATCATTGTTTCATTACATTTTTTTAAAGCGTCACTTTATTTTTAAATGTCTGGAACTATTTTAATAAACTCGACCACAGATTTTCCTGTGTGCAATATGTATCTAGTGGCGTTATATTTGTGTAAGTTAAAGTGTTAGCTCACCTCCAATCTATTTATGAACTCGAAGTTTAAAAAAATAATTATGAAAGGCTTATTGATCAGAGTTTGCTGGCTTTTTTTTTATTTGTCATGTTTGTTTTTAGCTATGAATTTAGGTATAATTTGTTAGAATTAAAATTTCTTCTTACCTGTCAATAAGTGACTAATAATTCCTATCTAAAATTAAGATTTAATTTAGTAGTTATGGGAAAAAATAAGCCTAGAGAAGTCATATATTCTGTATGTCTTCTTTAAATGTAACAAGAGTATCACTTTAAATCAAACATTCAATTAATAGTAATAAAAGTTTTCTGTTTTTCTGAAATTTTCACCATAAGTTCTACAAATTAATGTTAAAACTCAAATATGAATTTAACAGGAGGAGCTTTGGCGACTGCATAAAATAATAATTGATGCTCTAGCTCTGAAATCATTGCCTCGATCATTTCCCTTTTTTTTTTTTTTTTTTTGCCATCTTTTCACAAATCCACATACAATTAAAGCTGCATTAAGTATTCGATTACTAATTTCATCCATAAGTGTCGAATTAACGCGACGCATCGTGATAACCAAATGCGGAATTGACGAAAAGCGATAAACAAGCGCAAGCACATGGATGTACGCTAAAAAATGGTAGCCCCCGTTGTGAGCAAATCGAGCAACCGTCCGAGCAACCGGCAGTAACCCTGTAGGCAACTTCCCGCCCGAAAAACCAGTTCCAGATAGCGTTGACGGTTCCTATTGCGGTTGCGATGTCCCGTAATTTCTCTCGTGTGATATCCCCTTCACTGCATCGATGCTCGAACTGGGGGAACGGGGTTGCCGTGATCGCTGATTCCGGGAGGCTTGGCGGAGGGTAATAAACTATGCTGCTTTTGGCGAGTTCATGGATGTTTGGCGCTGAAATAACCGAATCTGAAGAACGCTGGGTAACAAGCAACAAGTGAAAACGATTGATGGATGAGGCAACTGTTAAATAATCTGTGTTTTGTAGCATAGTTTTCTAGGCCTCACTTGTTATTTTAGTAATCGAAGGAAAACAATGAATTTCAGTAGAAATATGAACAAAAACAACAAGAGCAATAAAAAATATTTTTTAAAAAAAAGAAGTAAACATAATTAAAAGGAATTGCGGAAAGTGGAGCAGATTGATGTAGGACAATTTATTTGATTATTTTTAGTAGCTAAAATTTCAAATTTTCGACTTCGTCATGTCGCAAACTGTATAATTTTATAAATACTAATGCAAAAAGCTAAAAAAAAAAAAAAAATGCTTCTTCTTTTAATTTCATCTGTATCAATCTGCCCCAACTACGTATCACATTGGTGCAGCTAATGGGCACTTTTGATACTGATGGAATATGATTGATTTTAGCAAACGAAAAATGTTTTAACATTTTTTATTAATGTTTAAATCTTAAGAAATCATAAAATAAGTCTTCTAATTGACTAATGGCATGAAGTTCCATTTTTGCTTGGGCTCTGAAAAACTACGATTTAGGTGCAGATGGTACGCTAAAGACAAAGACTTAGTGAGGTAAAATATCAATCCGAAGTACGTGCCACGTACTTTACTTGCACGTTTAAGTAGTTAAGTACATTCAAAAAAAACTTGCACAGTTTATCTTTGATTTGATGTATCATTTATAGTGGTAAATGTAATAGTTCATGAAATATAAGTTTTTAAAACCGGGATAACTCTGTATTTTCGGTTAATAAATACATATAACTTAAAAGAACTAAAAATAAGCAAGGTTGGCATGATCAATTGATTTGAATCATTGAGATTGAAATAACTTTTTAGTTTGGAAAATGTACAACATATGATTAAAGTTTTAAAACCCATTGCTCATGCTATAGATAAAATTCAAAAAGAGGACTGTTTCCTTGCCGAATGCATGAGTCAATGGAAAATTTTGGGTAAAAAATTTAGAAAAAGTGTTAAATAAGAATCAAATAAGTAAATACCACGAAATTTACAAACAAGCAATTTATGTATGCCATTGTGCAGGAGTTTTATTGAGGCCCTTCTGTGTTAAATAGAAATGAAATTTCAATTAGTGTGGATGTAATAATCAAGGTTTGGAATTTATTAAAGAAATATGTCCAAGCATTGTAGCCAATTTTCAAAGCAAGAAGTTGCCCGTTTCAAAAATCAGCATTGGTTGATTAAAATGTAATCGATACAATGACCGATTATGACTGGTGGGGTTCATTTTATGCAATGGGAGGTAGAGAGAGCATCACAGAACCAGAAATATAGCTGATACACTAAATAACAACAGCCGGTAGTTTCATCTGTTGGAATAGAAAGACAGTTTTCATCTTTTGGTTTTGTTCATTCTAGCATTCGTAACAATTTAGGATTGACAAAGCATCAAAACTAACGTTTTATATATATGCAATTAAATCCTCAGAATTCATTTTCCTAAAAAATATAGTCTGAATTGTGAATTTTTTTCCCTTTAATAAAAAGTTCCTATTTAAATATTTAATATGTGCTTTAAAATTTACTTTTATTTAGTTTGAATTATCTAATAATAAAAAAGAAAAAAAATAATAGAATGCCTTTAGGTTAAAATATAGAAATAAATATTTAAAATTTAAACAACAAAATTTTGCGTAGATTCTATCTATTTGAGTAGAATGTTCCATATATTAAAAATTTTTATTTCTTATAACCATCTGTTCCACGCATGTTCCAAAAAAGTATGTTAATATGATGGAAAAAAAATCAAATAAATCTGATTTAAATCAAAAAAGTCTTGATTTAAATTTAAAAAATCCGATTTTTTTTATTTAAAAAAAAAATTATGATTTTTTTTCCAACCCTGAAAATAAGTATTCGTTACCTTTTTTCTGACCATATTTACCACGAGAAATGAACGTAATCAACAGTTACCATTGTGACTAAAAACTGCCGTGGGAAAGTAAAGCGCAGTATCTGCAAATTTTCCTCTTTCTTTTTTTCTTTTTTTTTTTTTTTTTTTTTTTTTTTGCATTTTCGTCATTCGTTGTACTTCAGCTTCATTGTACAAGCTTGCTTATTTGGTTTCCGTTGAAAACAAGTCGCGAAAAATGCATTTTCCTATTGTTGGTATGGAATCCGAGATGCGTTTCTTCAGATAGTTCGAAAATTCATTTCTACAGATATTTCCGTTTACCTGCTCACAGCAGTATAGCACTCTGCTCGCTACCACTTGACAATTGCAGGAATTAAAGCAATTTTAGTCGGAACCAGCGGCGTACGCAAACAAATCAGTTCGTGGGGGGGGGGGGGGGGGGGCTGAGCTCGAAAGTCTTTGAGCGGGGGGGGGGGGATACTTATGAACTGTAGCTAAGAAAAGTTCATGTATCGCTTTTCTGATATCAATACGAATGTTAAGATTTCAAAAATACATCGTAAAAAAAACTTGTTCTTTATTATAATTTTTATAATTAATTTTTAAAATTTCGGGGGGGGGGGGGCTGTAGCCCTATCAGCCTGGTCGGAACGTTTCGGGAATCGGGATCTACATTTAGTATTATGTATATATGATCTGCTGCGCATTTTCATGCAGGGAATATTTAAAAACATTCAAGGAAAATACAAGTAGTTATCAAAATAATGGAAACACTCTGTGACAAATGTGTGGGGATCGCTACTCTGCTATAAATGTTCTGTTGATAAAGGTGCCTTCTGACTCTAATCACTCACACTGGTGAATCCAGATGGTGATTGAGTTCTCTGGTCATTTTTGCTGATACTGTTTGCTTTTTAGACATTAGACATTACAATCATCTTCAATACCGTCGGTTTCTTTTACTAAGCTTCTCTTTGAGTCCACTATTTTGCTTTGCCGAGCTTGTCTTACCACGCTGCGTGTATGCTGTCATGACTTTAGATACTGTACCTCTAGAAACACCAAAAAAAAATGAGATCTTTCAGTTACACTTGCTTCAGCAACACGCGCTCCAACAATTTGACCTCTTTTAAAATTTGAGAGGTCCAATATTTTACGAGCTTGAAAAAAAATCCAAGACGTCCAGATTTTCAGTTAATCCACCATATACTACCAGAATATGACATTGCTATTTATATAAAAAAACCAGATATCTAGTTTTATTCTTTATTACGTACGAAGCACATTCAAAAATGTCACTTTTAATTCACAGGTGTTTCCATTATTTTGATAACTACCTGAATTTTAGTTATTTTTATTACTATTAAACTACTAAAGAGGCACATGTATGCAGGGGTGTCCCGAGCTTAAATTTTTGGGAGGCAGATTCTCTCAACTTGCCGAATGAAGAAATACGGGTTATGACACATAAATACATCTAATGAAAATAGTTGTTCGGGCATTTAAAAATTGCAATATTGCAATTATGGTTCCGAAATTGCCGAATCGTTAGTCAAATTTGCCGAATAAAGAACATTTTTGAGCTGTCACAGCCTCTCTTGATCTCCCATCGGGATGCCCCACACACTGTCAAAAATGAAACGCTCTTTAAAAGATCCGACGAAAACTGGATTTTTACAAGGAAAACTCCTGTGGGGTTTGGCACACATAGCGAGACGAAAACTACAATATGAGAATTCCCTAGCATCAAAAGACAAATGCACCAAATTTGGAACAGATCAGACGAAAACTAATAAGACCCCCCCCCCCCCCCCGACACACACATGGTTTCCCACTCCAAAGCGGGACGAAAACGGGAATTCCCGAGCGTCAAAGGACATCTGTGACAATTTTGGAAAAGACCTGATAAACTGGTTTTTTATAAGAAAACCCCCCATTTGGTAGTTGTTCCCCATAGCGGGGCGAAAACTACTTTGTGAGAATTCCTGAGCATCAATGAACGAACCTCTATGCCAAATTTTGGAAAAATCCGACAAAATTTATTTTTCAAGGCAAACCCCCATCGGGGTTCCCCCCCCCCCCCCCCCCCATAGAGTGACGAAAGCTAACCTCTATGAATTCCTGAGCATCAAAGAACCTCTATAGAAAATTTAGAAGAGATCGGACAAAAACTTTTTTTATATATATAAGGATAACCCCCAATGCGGGGTTGCTCTCCTCCCCCATCATGGAGGGTTGAAAACTACCATGTGTGAATTCCCGAGCATCAGAGGACCTCTGTTCCAAATTTGGAAAAGATATGATAAAAACTGTTTTTATAAGAACCCCCCCCCCCCGTATGGGGTTGCCCCCCATAGTGGAACGAAAGCCACCCTATGAGAATTCCTGAGCATCAAATAACGAAACTCTGTGCCGAATTCGGAAAGATCCAACAAAAACTGGATTTTTTTTTGGAGGAAAACTACCATAAGGGTTGCCCCCACCCCCATAGAGGGACGAAAACTACCCTGCGTGAATCCCAGGAAATCAAAGAACCTCTGTGCCAAATTTTGGAAAGATCCGACAAAACTAGATTTTTTTCAAGGACCCCCCCCCCCCCTCCCTTATAAACTAACTTGCGTGATTCTTGAGCATCTGAAAACCTCTGTGGCAAATTTAAAAAAGATCGGACAAAAACATTTTTTTAGTACTCAATGCGGGGTTGTCTGCCCCCCCCCCCTCACATAGAGGGACATAAACGAAATTGTGTGAATTCCCGAGCCTCCAAGAACTAACCTCTGTGCCAAATTTGGAAAATATCCGACAAAAATTAGATTTTTTGAAGGAAAACCCCCATTATGGGGTTTAATTAGATAACATGGGGAGTTTAATCTGCAATGATTTTTTTTACCTTTTTTAAGAAGTTGCTTGTTTGCATTTTTACATAAATAAAAATTTGCTTGACACATTTTATGTGCCTCTTTTTTCTCACAATTACTTGTCTTTTTTTATGGGGGGGGGGGGCTGCAGGCCCGTTATTTCAATTTTTTCCCAAATATGGCAAAGAGTCTGTACTCAAAAAAAACTTTTACAGAAAACCAACTAACACGACGGTCAGTCATGTGTAAAAACATGAATGTTCAAAAATCAAGACGGGAGGGGGGGAGGTCAATTGACCCCCTGACCCCATAAATGACGGGCCTGTGAAAGTGACTATACGCATTAAAGTGGGAAACTACGGTGGTAAGATTATGAAGTTACGATTTGATCACACGCACACGAATCTTATAAAATACAGTCGAACCTCGTTATAACGAACTTATAGTTCCTTTAAGTCTTAAAGGAACCATTAAAATCGATTAAAAACGTGGTTCGCTTTATCCGAAAAACAATTAACAAAAAGACAAGGATTGCAAAAAAGTTCATTTCAGCAGTTATTTGTTTTAAGCGTGTTCGAATTAACGAGGTTCGACTGTATTCTCAAAAATAAAAAAAACTAATGTGCTCAAAGAAGAAAAAAAAGGAAATAAATTTTCTTAACAATTTACGAAATTAACGTCCTTATATGGGACGAAATTAATTTGACGAAACTAATGCTCTCAAAACTACGAAAATGATTGTAAATTTGACAAAACTAGATTGAAGAAAAATTTCGTTACATTTGACGAAATTCGCATCCTCAAACCACTAACAAAAGCAGTTTCTTCAATTTGACGAAATGTTCGCTCGGAGCATATCCCTGGAAGTGGTTTCGTGAAAAACGAAGAAAATTTCGTCAAATTTGAAAGTCCATTTCTGAGAGTGCATTGGGGCGAGTGTATGGAGGGGTTGGACATTTCAGTAAAACCAATTTCTACGTAACATTTTGATCATATTTTGTTATTAAAAATGTAAAAATAATGAAATGCACACCTAATTAATGCAAAATGACGTAATTAACAAGTAAAAACAAACTTCATGTGAAGCGCTAGTTTTTCCTATTTCCATTACATCATCTTCAAATCTTCACTTCTTGTGGCATTTCGTGTTGCAAATAATAAGTCTTTATTTGAAATTTGAAATCAGAGGATCAGAATTCATTAATAAATTGTTAAAAATATCTCCATTGTTAACACATCTTGACGTTTTCCTTGAATGCAAAAGATCGAAAATGCTTATGGTTTGCCTCTTGAGCCTCTTCGAGGCAGTGGCGTAGCCAAGATTTCATTTCGGAGGGGATCCAATCAGTGGCGTAGTTAAGAAGTTATTTCTGGGGGGAAGGGGCTGTGGAAATTGGACAAATTGATGTGGTGGAGATCTTAAAAATAAGCAAAATAGATTTTTAGAGATGAAAATTTTATTTAACTGTTTGATGACAAGTAATAATTTTGAATTCATTTGAATTAAAAATAAGCAGCAAAATTTAATGCAAGCTACATTCCCCACTTTTTCAAAAATCCCACGCAAGTAAAACATTCCTAGAAATTTGGAGGGAACTAGACAAAGGAGAAGTATCTTTTGTTAGATTCTAAACAGGTATATTCTCAGAATTTGCATGAACTTCCACGATACACGCTCTCAGAAATGGACTTTCAAATTTGAAGAAATTTTCTTCGTTTTTGACGAAACCACTTCCAGGGATATGCTCCGAGCGAACATTTCGTCAAATTGAAGAAACTGCTTTTGTTAGTGGTTTGAGGATGCGAATTTTGTCAAATGTAACGAAATATTTCTTCATTCTAGTTTCGTCAAATTAACAATCATTTTCGTAGTTTTGAGAGCATTAGTTTCGTCAAATTAATTTCGTCATATATGAGGACATTAATTTCGTAAATTTTTAAGAAAATTTATTTCCTTTTTTTTTTGAGAATACAGTCGAACCTCGTTAATTCGAACACGCTTAAAACAAATAACTGCTGAAATGAACTTTTTTGCAATCCTTGTCTTATTGTTTATTGTTCTTTGGATAAAGCGAACCGCGTTTTATAATAATCGATTTTAATGGTCCCCTTTAAGTTCGTTATAACGAGGTTCGACTGTATTTTATAAGATTTGTGTGCGTGTGATCAAATCCTAACTTCAGAATCATACCACCGTAGTTTTCCACTTTATTGCGTATAGTCACTTTCACAGGCCCGTCTTTTACGGGGTCAGGGGGTCAATTGACCCCCCCCCCCTCCCGTCTTGATTTTTGAACATTCATGTTTTTACATTTGACTGGCCGTTGTTTTAGTTGATTTTCTGTAAAAATTTTATTGAGTACAGACTCTTCGTCATATTTGGGAAAAAAATTGAAACAACGGGCCTGCAGCCCCCCCCCCCCCCCCCATCAAAAAAAAGACAAGTAATTGTTAAAAAAAGAGGCACATAAATATGTTAAGCAAATTTATGTAAAAATGCAAACAAACAACTTCTTAAAAAAAGGTAAAACAAATCATTGCAGATTGAACTCCCCATGGAATCTAATTAAACCCCCATAATGGGGGATTTCCCTCAAAAAATCTAATTTTGGTCGGATATTTTCCAAATTTGGCACAGAGGTTCGTTATTGGAGGCTCGGGGATTCACACAAGGTCGTTTATGTCCCTCTATGTGGGGGGCGGGGGGGGGACAGACAACCCAGCATTGGGGGTTCTCCGTATTAAAAAAAAAGTTTTGTCCGATCTTTTTTTAAATTTGCCATAGAGGTTCTTAGATGTTCAAGAATCACGCAAGGTAGTTTTCATCACTTTATAAGGGGAGGGGAGGGGGGGGGGTTCCTTAAAAAAATTCAGTTTTTGTCGGATCTTTCCAAAATTTGGCATATAGGTTCTTTGATGCACGGGAATTCACGCAAGGTAGTTTTAGACCTCTATGGGGGGGGGGGGCAACCCCTATGGTAGTTTTCCTACAAAAAATCCAATTTTTGTTGGATCTTTCTGAATTTGGCACAGAGTTTCATTATTTGATGCTCAGGAATTCTCATAGGGTGGTTTTCTTTCCGCTGCGGGGGGCAACCCCAATACGGGAGGGGGGAGGGGTCTTATAAAAAAAACAGTTTTTATCATATCTTTTCCAAATTTGGCACAGAGGTCCTCTGATGCTTGGGAATCCACACATGGTAGTTTTCAACCCTCCATGATGGGGGGGGGGAGCAACCCCGCATTGGAGGTTCTCCTTATATAAAAAAAAGTTTCTGTCCGATCTTTTCTAAATTTGCCATAGAGGTTCTTTGATGCTCAGGAATTCACAAAGGTTAGCTTTCGTCAATTTTTTTGGGGGGGGGGCAACCCCGATGGGGGTTTTCCATGAAAAAAATTCATTTTTCGTCGGATCTTTCCAAAATTGTCGCAAATGTCCTTTGACGCTCGGGAATTCCCGTTTTCGTCCCGCTATGGAGTGGGAAACCACGTGTGTGTGGGGGGGGGGGGGAATCGTATAAGAACCCAGTTTTTGTCTGATCTGTTCCAAATTTGGTACATTTGTCTTTTGATGCTTGGGAATTCTCATAGTGTAGTTTTCGTCCCGCTATGTGTGGCAAACCCCATAGGAGTTTTCCTTATAAAAATCCAGTTTTCGTCGGATCTTTTCCAGATTCGGCCCAGATGTCCTTTGATGCTGGAAATCCACATAGGATAGTTTCCCATGGGGTAGTATTCATATGGGATACTACCCCATGTGATTAAAGAATCTATGTGCCAAATTAGAAAAAGATCTGACAAAAGTCTGGATTTTTGTAAGGAAAACTCCCCTAATGGGGGGTGGGGGGGGGGGGGCTGCCCCAAAAGCGGAAAGAATATTTCAAACTGTTTGAACTACATCGCTACATCGCGATGTAAGGATGGCGATGCATCACGATGTAGAAATTCCAACATCGCCCTACCCTACTGGGAATATAAAAGTGCTACTTCCTTAGCAGCCATTGGGTTCTGGAAAAATAAATCATGTGCAACTTTTATGCACAGTTAGATCGATATATGCTCGGGAGAAAATTGCTGAGAAGTTTCTTCTTCATTGCATCGAATGAAAAAATTCCAGAAAAAAAAAAAAAGATTTTTATCCAACTAATACCACAAATTTCAAAGAAAAAGTACAATAAAATGGACAACTTTAAGTTAGTATATATTTGTTCTAAAATTAGATACAGAAAATAAAATTAGATAATATTAAGAAAAGCTTACCTTTTTCTTTTTCCAATCAATTATTTGTTTTATTAATTTTGCTTGTATGCAGAATGTTTATTTGGCCAAATTTATAAAATCAGGATTATCAGGAACTTTATTATTGCATGCATTTCATACTTCATATTTTGAAAACAATTCTCTGCCAAAATTGCATAAGGTATTTGAAAATATAAATCTTAAAAAAAATGCAGATGTGAAATAAATCTTTTGGTAAAATTAATTTAGTGTAATGTTTGTTAAATAATTATAAAAATATACCTTTGCTTTTTACCCCTAAGTTTTTATTTTTATTTCCAAACATGTGTAACATGAAATCAATGTATAATATACGAACATTTAGAATATAGTTATAATTATGAAAAAGTCTTCGTCTGTCCTTGTTCTGATTATCTTCGTGATGTTGGATCCATCCTAAAAAAGTTTAAAAAAGAGCATATATACAAAATAAGTAAAGGTTTAAGTCCATGGGTGTATGCCTTCATGCACATGAATCTTTTTTCTATTTCAAGGAAAGTTTTACGATTAAATTCAGCAGTTTATTTCTGAAATAAAACATGTTTTCACGATTTCTTTCAAAATCTGAGTTTTTTTTTCTTAAGTTAAAAAGCTACGATTCGCTTGTGACTTTGAAAAGCATCTGATTTAATTTTCATATTTTTCAAAATATATGATTATTTCGATGCTGACACCTTTTTTTCAAGCAGATTGCAATACTGAGTTATTTTTACAGCGGATGAACAAATTTTTTTTTTAGGCAGCTAGACTCTCAGTTAGTTTCTGAAATTAATTTCTGAATAATATTCTACAATTAGAGTTTCTTCAATTTATCGAGACTCAGCATTATTTAGCCATTAAACGAGTTAATTCTTTTGCACATCAAGTCGTGAATTTTCATTTTTTTTGAGCTATAAAAAAATCAAGGGTGCGAAAATTGTTGATCTGTGATTTTTTTTTTAAATTTATTTTTTATTTTAACCAATAGCCAACATACACCGTTTTTTTTTTTTTTTTTTCGATTTTCGTGTTCCGTTTTCTTCACAAATGTTTTCTGAAGTACTCCCCCCCCCTACCCAAATTAGTTCCAATAAAGTATTTATGAATTAAGTAGTACTGAAACTGGTGATTATGATTTTATTTGCTCTTTTTTTAGAGATTTTAGTGTGCTATGTTATCAATAAACAGCATTTACTTACCGAGCTTTACCTCCTTAAACCCTTATCAAATTAGAGTTAAAACCCAGGGCTCTAACACTCGAAGCCACGCTCCATTTCATAAGTTAACTAGTAATTACATAAAGCTATCTTCTAGCTGATGGATAGGGATTTAGTAGAAAAAAAAACTGATTTTTCTGCTATACTGGGGGTAGAGTACTTACAAAATGAGGTATAGCTTAAGGGCGTGTGTACTTTGGATTTTTTTAACTCAGCTGGTAATGAGTTTAAGAGGGAATGTTGCGAAGTAAAGTTGTTAATTGATAGTATAGTACCTTGAAATCTTTAAAAAATATTCGAACAAAATCATAAAATCATCAGAATCAATCACTAGTACAAAAATATTCAAACGTAGCTCTATTAGTTTGGGACGGAGACGAAGAGAGTAGCCCCTTTTAACTAAGCATATTTGATTTTTAAAATATGCAATTTTCACGCAGCAAATAAAAAAAACGCCAAGGGAGAAGAGTTGCCAAAGATAGGGGAAACCCAATAACAAAATGCATTTTGTTGTTTGTTTGTGTCTTGAGAACTAATTGACTGATATCAATGGAATTTTTTTCAAAGGTATATAATGAAAATAAAGACTAGTGTGATGAGCAAAGCTTGTTACATATATAAAGCTTATCATATATTTTCATTATCCTTTTAATTTTTCATATAGTTTTCTTATCCTATCAATTTTTCAATTGAAGTTTGGTTAAATTTTCAGAAATTTTACTTTATATCCAGCAAAATCACAATTCCAACTAAAAGATTTGGATTTATTGGAAGTTCATCTATAAAATGCTTCTTAGTCTGATTTAATGTAGACCGGAAATTCTCACTTTTTGTTGACAATATCTTGAGGCGGCAAAGATGGCAATAAAATTAATGCTGCATTTATTTTAGCTGTAGAAACTATGTATAATGGAAAAATTCATAATTATGACAAATCATGTAACACAAATTGACATAGAAAAACTTATAAGTTTAGTGCATGAAGTGGGAAAATAAACAACAAAAAATGCTTATTATTGTTATTACAATTTTCAAACATGCTATACTATCTTTTCTTTTTTTCTTTTTAAATCGAGGTTAAACATTAAAACTTCACTTCAATAATTTATTTATGAAAAAATATTGAAAATATTCTGCTGAAATATCAAGCACAAAGATAGAGTGCTTTGTGGAAATTAATATTTTCTCTATCTTAAAATGATTTTATCAAATTCATATTTACTTTACTTCATGTTTTATGCAAGTAAAAAAAAAAAAAAAAAAAGGCTGCACAAATAACAAACATAAGCACTTATTGCTAGAAACATCTGCCGCAGGGAAAGAGATTGTATAAACAACATGGGGTAAGCTGGTAAGCCTATTGGGGGATTGGTATATAGTATTTGTTTAAGAAAATAAAAATGCAGAATGAAACAAATTTGAACTATTAAACTAAAAAATACCCTTCGTTTAACAGAATTATTTTTGTAAAGTGAAAACACATAACCATGTAATTTATTCCATGTTGAAATTAAAAGCTTCAAAGTTCTATGCCTTTTATAAAAGCGCTGTATTTATCATCTGTGTTAGTTAAGCTACGGTGTAGGTTTTTTTTTTTTTTGTAAGTTTAAATTCGTTCAAACTCTTTAGTCATGTTTGTAATCTTTTAAACGAAATAAAAGAAGTACGCTTTTGGAAACAAATGTCAACGAACCAACATTTTCTTTTACAAATAAAAAAACAAGCTAGCTAAGCCTAACGTGGAGGTGACTCAAAGTTAACACACACATAATTCTAAACCTAATCGAACCGTTCGTTTTCAATTTTAATGTGTTTTAAATACAACTATAAACACAACACTAAACAAAAATGTAACAATACATAAAAGAAGGCACATTGCACATACAAATTTCAATAAATACTAACCTTTTTTATGAATCCTTTAGAATAATTGAGGTAAGATAATTTAACGAGCAAGTACAAGATTGTAACGAAAACTCCCAGAATGCACTGCAATGTGACGAAATCGAGACGAAATAATTTCCCGAAAAATTTGAGATTTCTGGTTTCGTCAAATATCACGTGATTCGGTAACGAAAAGATCGTTGAAAATAACGAAATAGTGCTCGAGGATTGCCGAATCGTCAAAATTGAGCGTTTCATTTTTGACAGTGAAGGGAAACCAATGTTTTGGAGACTGCAGAGAGGAATATTTTTGCACAATAGGGAAAAGCTGAAAATCATTGCAGTAAAGCTCTACGCTTTACAGTGCCCCCTTCTTCCCCAGCCCATTTTACTTTATAATTTTTTGTATATTATACATTGTACAAGAGAAATATATATGGATATTTTTTCTAGTTCCTTTTTTTCTTACTTGAGTAAAATGCTTATTTTCAACGCAATGCATTTTTTTCTTATACTCATATATTTATACTTAGTCATTTCGGAGGGGGTCCGGACCCCCCTGCCCCCCCCCCCCCTTGGCTACGCCACTGCTTCGGGGAGTTGACCGATTTAGTAGCCAAAACTACAGCATACATGGCTATTTCAGAAAAAATTTTGATGTACATGAATAATATTTTTAATGTTAATATTTTTAATCTGTTCAGAATAGGCCCGCACCTTGATTTTCATTTTCACTCATTTTGTCATGTATTTGTAATTGTCTGTAAAAAATTTATGAAAGAGTACTTTTGGGGGGGAACTTTTTTTTTAGACACTAAGAACTCAGAAAAATACCACTTTTTGTAGCTCCCGAAATCGGCAAACGAAACCATGTTTCTAAGCATCTTTTCTGCTTTCGTCCCACAGCCTACAAAGGGCACAATGAAACTAATTCTCCAAGGGATTTAATTGAAAGGGTTTGAAATAAAAGTAAGCTAACTGAAAAATACCCAATACTTTGATTGTATTATTAAATTGCAAAATTGAATTATTATACTTACCATTAATAATCGAAATTTGTTTAAGAATAGGCTAAAAAATTTTATACTCAATTCTACTGCAGTCAATTTAGGATAAAGTAGCATATTCGTAATAGTATACCTCGATTCCGTTATAAAATTAGACGCTCTTAATTGCATTACTTGTGCTGTGTTTATGTGTTCTTTGTATGATTATGCATTTATTTTTTGATAATTTTATCTTATGTTATGAACTGGCTATAAATTAAGCTCTTTTCTGAGTGGTGGGAGTTAGTCAGGCTATTGCCTTTACTCCCATCTACTCAATCAGGGATTTTCAAATAGACAGGGAGAAATATATCTCTGTTTGTAATTTCTTTTTTTCTTTTTTTTTTTTTCTTTTTTTTTCTTTATTTTATATATGAAATGCATATTTGTAAAAAAAAATATATTTCCCTGATTGAAATGAAATGAATTGAATTAAATTATATAATATTAGTATTGTATTATTAAATTGTATCACTTAAGACTTTAATTGTAAGCATGTATTTAACTAAGGCTTTAATTGTCAATATCTTTTGAATAGACAGGTTTCAGCAAGAACTGAAACCGGATTATAAAAGTTGAAACTCTCTACAATATATGGGATTTAATAGTTTTGTCAGCGTTTGTTAGCGATTTTTGTAATTCAAAAATGCATTCAAAATATTTTGAACATTATCTCTAACATTTTCTCATTTTCTAAGATACGTTTTCCGTGCTATTGTCATTTAAAGGGGCGTTTAGGGACGCATAAAGCACCGCACAACACAGCATTAAATTGTCTGAGGTTTAAAACAAGTTACTTGCTGTTTATTAAATTGTCTACTAACGAAGTAGCAAGTTAATTCTACGAATCCAGGGGATTCTCTTCGGGTAATTGTGTTAAAAATTAGTTAGTTTAGTGGGAATATGTTCTTAGTTTATCAATACAACAGTAAAAATGAAATATTTAAGGTTTTAATTCTGCAAGTATGGTTCTACTGAGGCGCGGGTTGACGACCCCTGCACAGCTTCTTTTAAAATGAACGCTGAAACACAAATGCATTCCTATGTTGATGGTAAAGAAATATTTTCCTTTTAATCTGCAAACACTGTCTCTCTTCTCATTTAAAAGTTATCGTTGTTGCTAAAATTGCCGTTTTCAATAATAAAAACATCCTTAAATTTCTGGATAATGATAATATTTTTAAAATGCCATTTCAAGAGTAGATCTTTTCTCTCTCTTTGATGATCAAGGTTCAGTTGAACTTCTGAATAATTAGGAGCCTTAGGCTTCTTTAATTGTTATTTGGTAAAATATCTTTTACTTCTCAACAACGCTGCAGGTACTACCAAGGCCGTAGGCTATGGCAATTATCTTCGTCAAAACGTCTGCCCAAAATCAACATTTCTAGGAAAAATAAAACCAAATCTCTTTCTTGCTGGCGCGTTTAATTTCTTTCGCCGAGAGACCAGTTCTAGATAAATGGGCATTTATTATGAGGTCTGTTTAGAATACTTGGCTCTCTGGTCAGTTCGAGGAACTGCAACTATCCATTTTTATTACCATTACGAATAAATGGGAGGTATTAAACTGTCAGCTATATACACTAGATAATTCATGGCTGCTAAAATTATTTATTGTTCCACGAGATAACTAAATAGTATTGAGGTCCAAAACAAAAAAATGCTGTTAAAATAAACACCTCTTAACATTGCATGAAAAACGTTATTATGTCACGAAGATGACACAAAACGACATTTCCATTTAAAAATGAAATTGTGTTTTTTTTTTTTTTTTTTTTTAAATTTAAATAAGAAATTTTTCACAAGAGAAATACATCAAAAACAGATAGCATTTCATTTCATTTAAAACTTTCAATTTTCCTCATTCTAGCTCAAAAATTAGCTTAACTTGAGAAGAAGAAAGTTACAACAAAAAATTTTACATATGTACTTTGCAATATAATGGAACGCAGTTCCGCACTAAAATATTTGCAAATACACATGGCTGTATTTTGCGATAGATATAAAAAACCGAGTCATTTCTGAAGTTTTGCTGGGTTGAATTTACTTTTGTTTATTCTTGGCGCTAATTTCTTAATTTTTTTGTTCCAAATTTTTGAGAATGATTCTGCATCTCCAATAGAGGTGGGTCGTCACACACCCATTTGATAAAGATTGCAATTAAACTTTTTTTAGCACGAGTTAAAGATGTTGTTTCAGCTCTTTATTTGAAAACTAGAAATTCTCCCGTCAAGATATGACGGGTGAAAATTGCTTCTACATTTGAACGAAGTCATTGCCTGTTCGGTGATTCTTTGATAGTTGAAATTTTAACCCAAACTCCAGTGGATTAACCCTAAAGTAGGTAGCGTTAATTGTTGACCATTCTTTCGTTTCTTCATTCCTTATCCTTTGAAATGACACAGTCTTACCAGTAAAACAGTTAAGTTACCGAATCGAGTTCAGCCTTGTCACAATAAAGCCTTTCTTTGCATGTTAAACATTACCAAAACACAGTGGCGTAGCTTCACTTTCTGCCGTTCGGGGCAGGGTCGGATTAGCCATTGAGCAGAAGTAGCAAATGCTACGGGCCCCGCGGCATGAGAAAAAAATTCCAGAAAAAAAACTACTTTCCGTACTTTAATCCGTTTAAATTTATCTCTATCTTTCTCTTTTTATTTAGATCTATCTTTTCTAAATGCTCAGGTAAAGTAAAAATCTTATTTTTTCGTTGGATTGCTTTCCAGAAATTTCTCTCAATTGAAGTCTTAAAAACGCAATTTTAGTTGATCTTCCTCAGTGGAAGGAGAAAAAGGGCTGTTGGGTCGGAAAAGTTTCAAAACTGACCTAAAAATTACAATTTTAAGCAATGTTTGGAGAACGGAGAATTGGGTTTTCTCTAGATATTTTTTTCTCTCCTTTTTTTTTGAAAATGAAGTCAATTTTAAGGTAACTTGAGAAATTTAAGGGAGTTAGGGTCCTAAAAATTTCAGCTATTCAATCCTAAATTAAAAAAAAAGAAAACTTAGGTTGTTTGGTGAGGGGTGTCCAACCTTTTTCACTCGCGGGCTACATTGTAAATTTTTGGAAGCGAGGCGGGCCAGTCCAACAATATTTTAGCTCAGATGATCTATTTAGCACTATCCCGACCCCCCACCTCCACCCATACATAGCGAATAAATATATATATATATATATATATATATATATATATATATATATATATATATATATATATATATATATATATATATATATATATATATATATATTAATTTAAGCGCTCAGTGGTGGTTTTCGTAAATTTCTGGGCTTGCTTCTAAGTTGCTATATTTCCTTATACATGTTTACTGTTAGCTAAATTAAACTACATTTTATGTGCCAATAAATCTCTAATAATATAACGATAGTGGGTCTTGTAAAATTTAGAATAGTTCATGAAACTGAAACAAAAGTATTCTTTGTCACAATTTAATAAAGTGAAGTTTTTTTTTTTTTTTTTTTAAAAAAGGCTAATGAGTGAGTGATACAAGACAAAATGATTGCAATGTACTTCAACTTTTTTTATTCAATTAATGACGATTAAACATTTGGAAATAAATAAGAACACAACACGTGTAAAGCTTTTAAAAAAAAATTAAAAAGTTAAAAAATTAATGAAAAGATTGCATTTGTTTACCGCTAAAAATGTCAGTTCATTCCGAGGCAAAATTCGTACTTCCGATGATTAAGAGAAATTTTAAATGTTCGTCTGATAAAGAAAATCTATATTTAGTTTCAACATAATTTTGAAAATGTCTGTTCACAGTTGCAAGTGGATGCAAAAAGAGAAAACATAGCTTTAGCATGATTTTTTTTTAGAAAGTCTTTATCTGGTAGAGAACTGTAAAATGGAGCATATGTTTTCCCTGGGGTCAAGGAAAACTCAATGTCAGAGGACAAGCGGGAGAATGTGGCGCGGAAAAAAGATATTTGTTATTGGAAAGAGCAAAAAGTGAGATGGGTGCTGCAAACGTAGTTAACAGTAAAAAATGATTAAAAAACAATTTAAATTAACGGTAAAAAGATTTTAAGTAAATTTTAAGTAACTATTTGTAATTAAAAATATTATGTCAATTATATTTCCAATGAGTTCACGGGCCTCAGGTTGGAGAGCCCTAAGGGAAGGGGTTCTTTCCTGAAATTGTGTTCAAAACTGAAGTCAATTTCAGGCTATCTTTGGGAGGAAAGGGTTTAAGGGATCGTCCCATGGTATAGCTAAAAACAAAATTTTTCAAGCTATGTGGGAAGATTAGAGAAAGGGAACTCCCCCAGAAACAATTCTGACGCGGTTTTAGATTATCACTGGTGACGTTATGTGGGGGGGGGTTACAGGTTTGCTACGTAAAATGTTAGAAACTGAAATATTTCAAGACGCAGGGTATCTTTAGTTTTAGATTTGGGTAAAGAGTGGTGGTTTGGAGCCTTTCTCCCCGAATGTTGAGAAGCTAGGAGAGTAGGTGGGTATTCTCCTTTGGAATTTTTTTGAAATTTTGAAATCGAGATGGTCCAAGGGCTTTCTCCGGAATTAGGGGTCTAAAAATTTAGGCAATTTTTGTTGATAGCCGGAGAAGGAGGATGCTGAAACTCTTAAAGCACAAATCCTAAAACCACATTTCAAAGTTCTCTTTGACAATGTTAGACAAGAGATGGGAAAGGTTTACCATTCAGAAATTGTTTGAAAGTGGCTTTCTTCTTAAAGCTTTCGAAATTGGAGTCCTGAAAAGGTAATTATTAGTTATCCTTAAATCCTCTTTGGTTACTTAACTTCATGTCAATTTTTCACTCTCAAAATCCCCCCCCCCTCCCCGCGACACGAGCCCGTAGATCTGGCGCTGTAAACAACAATGAGCAAAATTAAGAGATCCTGATAGAAGAAAAGTAAAAGATTCTGAGACTTCACAGTTATGCTGAGCGAAATAAATAAATTGATAAGAGGATATTATTTTTTGATGAACTAAAATAATTATGGGTAGAAGAAAGACTTTAAATATCGTTTTTAATTTTTTCCTCTGAATGGGAGGGAACTAAAAAGCTGCCGCCCATGTCCCGAACATAACCCATTTTTTTTGCATCACCAAAAGTAGTCAAAACTTTTTTTATTTGAACTTGAAAAGCAGAAAAAATCAGAAAGAAAATTGTTTAACGTAATCGAAAACCCGCTAAAACTGCTTTCTGGAACTTCAGTTTCGAAAAATTTTCACGGTTGTAATCCGGAGCTCGATTTCGTCCTATAACGTCGTCTAATAAGGTGGCCTACAAATGCGTATTTTGGACTATAATTTCGAAAAATTTCTATGGGAGTGTACCTCTCCCCCTCCAACATTGTTAACAATGGTCTAAAATGTTCTTTTTAGATTTCAACTTCGAAAAATTTCCAGGTTGCCTTGGAGAGTGCCTGAACCCCATCCCATACTGAAACGTAACCCGCGATTTATCACGTTTTCACAACTCCACTTTCAAGAAGTTTCCAGGAGATGGCTTTCGTGAATTCCGCCCCAAAATCACCAAAGAAGGTAAAAAAAAAAAAAAAAACTACCCTTTCAGAGTATATAATTTCGAGAATTTCTGCTTAAAATTGTGTTTTTAAATTAATAATAGGTAATAAGCTCGAAAATTTTCCAATGGGACCTCCTTGAACAGCCCTCTTCCCTCTCTCTGCAACATCATTAAAGATAATCTAGTTTTATTTAAGGCTTCAATTTTAAAAAACTCCCTGGAGAGAGTCGTTGTGAACCCAAATTTTTTCCTTTGATCTTACCTAAGATCGGATGCAATGGAGGTTCTTTGACTTCAGTTTCTCCAAATGATGACCTCCGAATCTTTATCACCAGGAGTCGTTTCCTAATATCACCAGGAATCGTTAGAAGTGAGTTTTTAGTACTGAAATATCGAAAATTTTCCGGGGGGTAATCCCCCGGACCCCCCTCCCTTTATATCGTCCAAAATTTGCACTTTTGGAATTAAAAGTTGAAAACGTGTGGTAACGGGAAGAGGAAGGCCATTATAAGAGGCTCCTAGACATCGTAAAGCTCTAAAATTATATCCACATTTATGTACTCATGCGTGTTATAAGTGCACTGCCCATCACCATGAAGAAGAGCTATTGTTTACTATATCGTGCAAAAACGAGGGCCCCTTGGAAATATTTGCTACGGGCCCCGCGCTGGCTTAATCCGGCCCTGGTCCGGGGTGATTCCTCAATTTGCCGCCCTTTTGATGAGACATAGCTAGTACAGAAAAGAGTCAAAAGTATTTAAAGTAATAATAAGATTGTAATTAAAAAGAAAAGAAACTTTTTTCCATCATATTTTTCTTGCAGAAGAAAAAAAAATTATAATTCAGAGCATCACCGAAAAAATCCAAAAATTAAGTGAAAATTTGGAATTTTAGGCAATTTTTAGTAACGCTAATTTTCAAAATTAAAATCAGTTTTATGCTTTCTATGGTGAAGTTAACGGGACGGGACTTCTGAAGGAAACTTTCCGAAATTCAAGTGTTAAAAAAGCAATTTTAGGCTATCTTTGGATACGTGAAGAAATTGGGGAAGGTTCGGGGGCACTGTTCGGAAAGTACTTTAACTAAACGGAAAAAACACGTATATGTAGGCTGTATCTAGTGGTGTAAGGGCTTCTCCTAACTCCAACAAAGACTGGATTTTCCTCACGAAATATTTTTAAGCTAAAAATCAATTTTAGTTTTAGGTTATCATTGATGACGTCAAAGAGAACAGGGAACGTTCGGGACCTCTCTAGAAATTTTTCGATACCGAAGTTTTAAAAACACAATTGTAGGCATATCCTTGATAGCGTAAGCGGGTAGCTAAATGTTTCCAAAAATGTTGGGAAGTCAGATGGCTCTCCCCATCTCCTCTGTAGTTTTTTGGAAAATGACGTCCTAAAAGCGACGCAGAGCCGGCCTTAAGCCGATTAGAGCAAAAAGATCCAATTGAGCCCCGCGCCAGCAGGGACCCCCGCTCTAAAAAGTCTTTTTTTCCCTTTCTCAAGAAAATAAATAAGAAAAAAAGAAAAGAAAAAGTTCAAATGAACTTTACTGATATTCATTATATAATACGCTTAACTGATACTTAATTTGGTATTATGGAGCTATTTTCAGTTCGACTAATGGATTTAGGGAGAGTTTCTTGTCTATATCCAAGGCCGTATACCCACTGTACCCCATTAATTCCGATCTAGAGAAAGGGACTAGGTAGTGTGGAACCAATGGACAAATTTTTAATGATTATCGGCGATTAATACGGTGAGCATTAACATACAGGTCAAGGGGCCCTATCCCAGGACCGTAATATCTCATGGGCAATGCAGGAATTTACCCAAAGCCCCGAAAGTTTAGGAATTCTCAAAGGTTTTAGTTCGGGAATTCCCATTTTCATTTATTTCACTTAATATATTAACTTTTATTATTATTTTTTTTATTTCTTCATTTTTGTTGAAAAAAAAATGCTAAAACTCAGCAGCAATGACAATTTCTCTAATATACAATTAAAACTAAAGTAGGTACGTTTCTAAAAAAAAATAATAATAAAATAAATAAATAAATAATTGAATAAATAATAAACTTCAAATAGTGCTTGCTTAATACGCGTAAAACTTTTCTATAACCATTCTAAAGAGAACAAATTGCCTATTGCTTTCATTCCTCTCCTAACGTTATTAGCCTGAAATTTGGTTTTGAAATCTTCAATGTCTACAAATTTCTAGGGCCAGCTATCAAACCCTGACATTTCTCCTAATGTAAACGAAGGTAACTTAAAATGCTTTTTTAAGACTTCAATTTCAAAAAATTTCAGGAAGAGGCTACCCGAACGCCTACCCTTACCTCAACTTTACCACCAAAGACTAATTACATCACGAAGTTTTCAGTTTCAAAACATTTCCAATCAAGGAAGATTCATAAATTTCACAACGCCCTCCCCTTCTCCCCTAACATCTCCAAAAGTAGTCTAAAATAGTGTTTTTACGATTTAAATTTCAAAACATTTCCAGCGGAAGGTCTCTGAACACCTCTTTCTAATGACCCTTTTTCTAAGCCTCAGCACAATAGCTTAAAATTTCGCATTTACAAAATATTACCACGAGAAAACCCTTGAATTCTTCCCTTTCCATGAATAGCCTAAAATTGATTTCATTTTCGAAAAAGATTCCGGGCAGAGTCTCCTCCCTTGTCCTCTATCGTTACCAAACAGGGCTTTAAACTACGTTTTTAACACATCAATATCGAAAATTATTTGAAGAGTCGCCGAATCTTCTGACGTCACTAATGATAATTTAAAATAGCGCCTTAAATCCTTTGATTTTGAAAGTTTTCTGCAGGCGATCACCAAATTCCCTTTCTTCATCTTCATCAAACATTACCCCATTGGGACTACAATTGCGGAAAAAATTTCTGAGAGAAACGCCCAATTTCTTGTCGTTATCAAAATTAGCCTCAACTTATCCTAAATTTGAAAAAATAATTAGGTAAGTAGAAACCTCCGCCCCCCCCCTCCCTTAATTTCACAAAAAAATGCCCTCATTTGCGGTTTCAGAGGCCAGCTTTGAAGACTCTTCCGGGGACCGTAGTCAGTTTATCTAACTTCTAACTCCCTCCTCATTTCCGTATGAAAACTGCTCAGAAAAAAATATTTCAATTTTGAAGAATTTCCAAGAGGAGGTCTCCCATTCCCTGCAACTCCGTTCTACTTTCGACATCAACAAAGACAGTCCAAATTTTCTTTTTTAGAACTATAAAATTTCGGTGAATTTTACTTTTCTGTCAAAGCAATAAATTGCTCACATAGGCGACTCGTACGTGAGGGAGGGGAGGGGGGAGAAACCGCCCCCTTACTTTTCAGAGTTAAAATTAATGATCTATAGGGAAATGATTTTTTATTCGGTGGATTGATTTATTTCCCTCAAATAAAAACTGAAAATTCCAACTAAATGGACCTTTTCGTGTATCTCACGATAATTGAACTTGATTTTAAAGTGGGAAGTCTACGGTGATCATTCGGCCCTATTTTGGAGGCCATATTCCACATGTTTTGGAGATTATTTAATCATGTTGAAATCCCGTAATAAAGTCCGATTTTACAAAAACAAGAAAAAAAAAATCAGCACCAGGGGCACCGTTTCCTAATCCCCACACTTCTTTTGACCCACCACTTTTTTCGTGCACCAGCCGCCTAAGATAGTGCATAAAGAATTTCACGGCTACTTATCTTACGTTCTTATAAAACTAACAGATTTTTGTGGGCATTCATTCATTCATTTCTTAATAAATAAATGAATAAATCAAAATAAAAAGTGATGTAGCAACTTGATGGAAGACGAATAATTGCAGTGATTTCGAATAATTGCCCGCCGCGGAAAAATCGACGTTATTTCTCAAATTTGTAATAATTCTATAAAGGGCCCCGCCAGAATTCTGCAATCGGGCCCCGCATGTGCTAAGGCCGGCTCTGAAAGCGAGATTTTAACCGTTGTTTGACAGACAACGATGTGAAAGACAGTTCGGAGGGGGGTTTCCCACCTGAAATCTTTTTCGAAACTGTTGCTTATTTTAAGCTCTTCATCATAGAAAAAGGCTTGGCGGACTTTCCTCAAAAGTTTCTAAAACCGAAATTCGCAGCCAACTGTGAGGACGTTAGGTTATTTATTTCGTCGACATTTAGGGTTTTTCTGGATTTGAAGTTTCAAAAACCCAACTTTGAGTTATTTTTGGAGACATTGGATGAGATGGGGATTTTAAAGTTCGAAGTTGATGTCCGAAATACTCATTTTAGACTATCTTTAATCACGTTACAAGGAGGGTCAGTGTTTGACTGCCCTATTACTTTGTAGGTAATGAAGTTTTAAAAACCCAATATTAGGCTAAAAGATGAGATGTGAAAGGATGGGTCATCCTTTGGAAATGTTTCGAGACTCCTAAAACTGCCTTTTTGGGCTGTTTGGTGACTTTAAGGGACAGGGAGGTTCGGTTGCTCTTCCCCGAAAAAGGTGACATTTATTGAGGATTTAACAACGCAATTTTAAGCTGTCTTCGATGGGTCAGAATTCTCCGGCCAAATAAACTATCTGTTTTAAATCTGTTAAAAAAGGTTCAATTTTAAAATTATCTTTGGCACATTAACAGCGAAAAGGGGAGGGGGTTGAAATGAGACCTCAAAAACGCTGTTTTAGGCCATGTTTCGCCATGTTAAGGGAGGTAGGGGTGGTAATTAAACTCCTGAAAATGCGCTTTAAACTTTAGGACTGTAGGAAAAAGCGTAAAAATGTGGGAAATTTTCCAAATTTTATTTTTGAAACGCAAATTTAGGGTCTCTTGGTTTCTCAAATGGAGTTATAACTTCCTTTTGAATTCGTGCTTGAGCGAATCACTTTATGTTGACAAACTCAGAAATTGCCGCCCAGTGTACAAGCAAGACCCTACCTTTTCATAGATCCGGTACTGTTATATTATTGGATGATTCTTCTCTTTTCTTCTTCTCTTTTTCACTGATAGAGGACGATAAAATAAAGAGGCCCTTTACATTCGATTAACCATACTGTGATTCATGAGAAGAAAAAGTAGTGCATCAAAAATCATTACTTTTGTTGTAAACTACTTTGTTGAAAAGCTTTCCGGACATCGTTTTACTGATTAAAAACCTTTATTAAAATGAATGACTAAATGCAAAACTCATTGTTTAAGGAAATTTGTTGATATAAAGCAGTGATACAAGCAATTATTATTTGAATTGTGAATAAGTGCTTTTATAAAATGAACATAAAATGCATTCTATCTTAATGAAAATTTTGTAATCAATGACCAATCAAAGCAATTGGTAAAACAGATAATGCTATCCTGAAAATGAGCAAGAAATCGCCCACCATTTGAGACCTCTCTCCTCTTACTCTTGTTGTCACTTTCCTAAAAATAATAGTGTTTTTTTTTTTTTAATTAAGGTGGTTTTCCAGAAACTTTCTTCCGCAATAATAAACTTCAATAGTAAAAAAAAAAACTTGGTCCCTTGACTTTACACAACCATCTTCCTCAGTCTAGCTTCAGACGAAGGAAGAGAAAAAACAGGTAATAGTGCTGAGATGTCCAAAAGAAAAACACGTGTTTTGTATTAGAGTATTTTTATTATAATAGCACCAAAACCTTACAATTCAGACTTTTTTTTTTAAATCTATGGTGACAGATCAAAAGCATGATTTCCGTGTAAGAAAAATGCGTTGAATTCTTTCGCATTCCATGTGTGAAACTGCCGACCCCAAAACGGGCCGCCCAGGGCGGACTGCCCCCTTCGCCCCACCCTAGCTACGCCACTGCCAAAACATATTATCAAATTATCATGCCGTGGCGAGAGTTTGTTGAAACTCGCGGGTTATACTCGATCATCGGCTATTATTTATGTGAGGATTATTGTTGGTCTCTTCTATTATTTCCCTTCTCAATGCCTTTTCTTTTGTTCATCAAACGGTGAAAATTTCATTAAGTGTTTTTTTTATCAACATTTTTCTGTTCGTTGCTTATGTTTTGAGATACAGTGTATACAATACCACGGCATAGCTGTTTCTAAATATGGTATTTATTTGCAAAAAATTCTCAATTTTCGGGCCTTATCTAGGACTTCTTGAGTCTCTGGGCTCTCCCATGTCTCGAGCTCTATACCACTGCCAGTGTCTAGTCACCTATTTCGAGAGCAAGAAGAAGGGTTTTACCAGGAAAAAAAGCGTGAGAAAATCTTCATCTCTATTTAGATGTCCGATGGTGATCGATATTAAATGAAAAGAAACATTCAGGAAACGCTTTTGATAACATGTAATTACAAGGTCATTGGTTGTTATTTGATCTTTGACGTGATTTGGACGGAAATCTAGAAAGTATTCTGTTACTTGCTGAACTCCTTAGAAATTAACCTATTTATCGGGGAAAACATTTATTACCTAAACAAACGTTATAAATGAATTCCTTTCAGTAGCATTCGATTCTGAATGAGTTGGAAAATGAAATCTTTTAGAAAGAATCTAAGTATTTTCCCACGCAAACATTTTTTTTTCAAGCATGTTTTTTCTTTAAATTTCAGTTGAAGCGTCTGGATTTTCCATGACATTAATTTTATAATCGCCTGTCACATATATGCCTCGTAACTGATTTGTAGTCGCTATGTGAGTGAAAGAATCAGGTAAAACAGAAATATTTGCATAAGGATATTAATTTTGTGTAGTTTCCTAAGTTAAAAGCCCTATTAAAATAAAAATTAAAAAAAAACACGCTTTTGTAGCAATATGAATTAAAAAGTAAAAAATAATCTTTGGATGTTAAGTATGATAAAATTATTGACTAAACAATTAACTTTATAATGTAACCAGAACCGTGGGGTGCTGCTTATCTACATATTTGCAAGGACAAAAAATGGAAGAAATTTGAAACTACTGATATGAAGCCCCCCACGCTTTTTTTTTTACATTAAAGTTAATTGTTTGGTCAATTATTTTATCATACTTAACATCCGAAGATCATTTTTTACTTTTTAGTTCATGTTGCTACAAAAGTGTGTTTTTTTTTTTTTTTTAGTTTTTTAAACTATTGAGCAATCACATTGCTTACTGTTCTCATTTGACTGCTTTGAATTCCCATGATTTTATTTTAAACCCCGCCTCCCTCACATACACATATACACAGACACACACGCCTACATACACACACACTCGTGATTGCGAAAAACATAATTTGAATTCCAGATATCAAAATTCAAATTATTATTTTTTCTTTTTTATAGTCTAACTTGCTTAACGAAAAAATATTTATTTTAATATAATTCGAGATTTTTTGTATTCATAAAATCCCCCCCCCCCAAAAAAAAAAAAAATACGACTAAAGGACGCGGGTAACATTCGAAACGGGGATCGTTCGAACTCCAAAATAATATTGATACTCCTTAGGGTATAATAGTCGAGCTCTAAAAATGTTCAACTGCTCCGATAAATTGCCTGTCTAATCCAGCTAACCCATACCATTCATCAATGTATGTGGATGAATTTAATACTTATATTACTTTAAGAGTTTGAGATACATTTTAATAAAAGCATTGTTCAACAATGATCGTGATCAACAATGAATTTTCATTTGAAGGTTTACCAACTTTTTGGCATGAATTAATTTACAACAATTAAATTCACTTTCTAAGTACCTTGGAACATTCGAGCAAATTTTATCTGATACAGAAAAATTAGGGGCTTCTATCGATACTTAATTCTAATTTTTTGAGAGCATTTTTCGTCCTCATTATTGGATTTATGCAAAAATTGATTAAAATTGTAATAAATTAATAATTAATGGTTAATTAATTAATTTGGTTATAGAATATTGCATTGTCATCGGAGGTCGCATGGCAAATTTCAAAAGAATCCAATTGCAGGAAGTGGGCGAAATTTGAGTTGTAAAATTCCGTTATAGGGGAGACCGGGGTTAGTTGTTACAATTTTTTTCAATTTTTTTTTACGCTAAACTATTTCAATTATTTACACGCGTGAAACTTTAAAATGTATCTAGATTGTTTAACATTCATTACATATTTTTTTAAAAAATGATTAGGAGCCACTACTCTAAAATATTTCAAGTTTTTTGAATAGATGTAGAGTGTAACAACTTACCCCACCACGGGGCATGTTGTGACAGTATATGGGGTTAGGTGTTACATGAGATATATTTTAGTAATGAAATGAATTTTACACATTTTCTGGTTTATTCTGTTAAATTTAAAAAATTCTTAACCATGTTAAAAATCATAAAATTTTTCGCTTTACAGATTTACTTCATTAATGACTTATTCTAATGAACTATCATCATCAATATCCGAATTACAATTTTTACAAGCATGAAATTTTTCAAATTTGGCACATCGGTCATGTGCCTATTTGTCACAATTACGACATTCGCCGTTTAGTTGTTTTTTTGGATTCTGAGAACGGTTTGGAGTACTCTATGCAGAACCAGTCTCATCATCTTCTTCCGAAAAACGCACTGTTTGGACGCACCTTTTTGCTTTTTTTTTTTTTTTTTTTGCCTTTATGTCTGTTGATTTCTTCTCTGTTAGACACAATTTCCTTTTCACAGATTTTTGTTTCCCAGCTTCGGCTTGGAAACATTTTTTACTGGTGTATCTGTTGAAGTGGCGCTGCCACTTGCGAACCGTCTTCTCTTCTGCACTGCCTGCAGCGTTGGAGAAAGACCTATACATTGGAATAATACATTATTTATTATTATTATCATTGTTGTAATTATTATTATTATTAATTAAACCATACATATGTACAATAAATTAAATCATAGAATGAAAGGTATCAGAATTATTATTATTACTATTATTACTATCGTCATCCAACTACAGTATTTTATATGAATTAAATCATGCAATAAAACGGATCAGAAATATTACTTACCACCACTAGCATTTTTCATCTTACTGCAGAACCTCTCTAGTGTCATGAAATTCATCGGCTGCCTTTCGTAATGAACTACCTACAATTACATCTTTAGCCACATCCAGGTTTGTTTCTTTTGGTGTCTTGCCCCTGTCTGTCTTGTTTTTATAGTCCTCCGCCATATGACATTTAAAAAGAAAACATAATATTAAATTAAAACTTGCATGGGGCAAGTTGTTACTTGTAACAACTAACCCCAACAAAATTGTAACAACTTGCCCCATACGACGCCACTTTAGTTCTTGGCACATATTACTGGGATTATATCTTTGTACAAAACTTTTAAATATGTTAGCACTTACCTAAAAATGCAGGCTTTCACGTGGTGTAGAAATAAATTCGATATCTGCAACGACTTCGTCGCAAATAGAAAAATAACAGCGGAGAGAAAAATTACCTCCAGACCCAAAAAACCGTTTTCCTTGAGCACTCTCCATGCTACTGATAGCATGCACTCCAGTGATTGTCAGGGAATGCAGATGAGTGAGTGCTATCATCTACTGCAAGGAAAGTCAGTTTTTTCCTGGCGGTTAATTTTAAATTCGAATGTAACAACTTACCCCGTGTAACAACTAACCCCGGTCTCCCCCTACATACATAGGTATACACATATATACATATAGGTGAAACTAATAAAAACGTTTTAAAAATAGAAAAGCATTTTCATAAACATTTTCTTTTATCTTCTTTTTATTGATCGCAATATAGTAGCAACATAGTACTTTAAATTTATTTCGCCGAACGATTCGTTTGCTTTCGAGAGAATCTATCATGATAAAATCTGCAACTGTAGTGATCTTGGTTCTGGTTTTGATATATCCTCCAAAAACCGTGAAACTATGGGGCTCAGTGTTACTGGAACTGAAGATCTATTTCTCTATTGCAGAATTATTGATTTATTAGATTGTCGTTCGATGTGGAGATCAACATGTGGGTGAGATACTCATGACCGTTTTCTATCCATTCAATTTTGATTTTTTACTTTCCTAAAGTAAATGTTTCTGCTGAATAACCAGTAGCAGAATATTTTTTCATGGGCAAATCATTTTTTATCCTCTTTTTCCTGCACTTAAATGTGATGTCCAGACATTTGGATCGAATTCGAACAGATGTGTGACTAGTTCACTCGAAAAATTAGTACTCGCTGTGACACCAGATCTCTGAAATTGACCGCTTGAGTGTCAAAGGCCAAACATCGCACAATTTAAAATTCTTCATTTATGTGTTTACCATACTATTTTAGTACCTAAAACAATTAGCGAGGATTACAATTAGGTCATCATGATTGCCTTGCGAAACATCTTTATAGGTTCAATATCTTTTCTTCCCCTAACTACTTTGTGCGGCAGCGACACTGTTATGGATGAAGTGCATCTAAGGGAATACTCGGAATTGAAAATTTTAAACAGCATCGATGAAATAAATAAATAAATAAATAAAATAAAAATATAAATAATTTTTTTTTAAAACGTCGTCTCATATTGGGAACAATTTATTGTGAACTAGCTGCGTTGCCCGGCTTTGCCCGGTCTATTTTGAAAACGAAAATTGTGTCAAGTGACGTATATTCAACAATCAGGCATAAACAAAAGCAAAAAATCATCATGCAAAATTTCCCCTCCAAACAATGACGACAGATATTAAAATACTTTTAAGAAATTAAAATAAAATGAGAAAGATGGATTAAAAAAGTGTAACCATAGAAACACAAAATAAAATAAGTTTCAGAATTGAAAATGAGAAAGATGCAAATAATGGATTCAAAAAGCGTTACCGTGGAAACGCAAAATAAAATGGTTAAAAACTTGAATAGAGAACAGATTTTTGAACTTCATTTCATTCGCTTGTAACTTTTTTTCTAATGGAGATAGAGGGTTAAACTTCCGACCATAGGTCGAGTTAGATCTGGAGTAAAAAAGGTAGCTTTTTTCAATGGTGTCAAAAAGAAAACTGTAGGACAATTCCTTCACTTTTTATTGATAAATTTAATGAAGAAAGTGGTGCCTAAATTTCAGCTAAGCCTAAACAAAGTCGAGCTAAAAACGTAAATAACTCCCGCCGCAATTAAGTTAGAGCGTTGGAACAAATTGCATAGAACGCGGAAAATTCTTCCCTTTCCAACGATATATAATATTACTAACTGCGAGTAATTTTTCACCCCCATATATGGGAATTTATATGAAAATTGGGCCTAAATTGGAATAAAAAAGGAACTATTCATCGAATTGTTTTCGAACTGGTCTGCAAACCTTCTCAGGACTTAAAGGAACAAATTGTGAAAATTTCAGCGAAATCGGCCGGGTAGTTCTCGAGTTTTGCGAGTTCAAACAAACAGACGCTTTTTGGACACTTCATTTTATACTATGTAGAGATTCATTTTATACTATGTAGAGATTTATTTGAACATCAAATAAAAACCGAAAGTCTAAAACGTTAATCAGAAGTTGTTAAAACATTTTTAAATGATTCATCTGATTTTTCACCACATTTCAGTAAAAAATTATTGAAACTCCGTACATTAGTTTTGAATTTATTTTGAAACGTTTTAGCCTACGTTTAACTCGTAATGTTTTTAATTTAACATTTCATTTGACCGCATTGCTTGATGGCGACTTATGAACAGTTTTATGATTTATCTAATGCTGGTTTAACTAACAGACTATTTTTGGTTTTTCTAATCTGCTCCGCAGACTGCTGAAAAAACATTCTGCTCTTGACGCCTATATTACTTTTGGAAATAAACCACAAAAAAAAAAAAAAAAAAAGAAAGAAAGAAAGAAAGAAAAAATCGCAATTGGTTAAGGAAATAGTAAAAAGTCTTAACCGTATTAATTAAACAAGCGAGTTTGTTTTTTAAAGCCCTTGTTTGTTTTAAACTTGAAGTAGTGACTGCCAGCAAAGGTCAACTGATAAGAACAGTTTCTCGTGATTTTTTTTGTGGTAAAACTCGGACATTAAACAAATATTATGGAGATTAGATGCCATTACGGTTAATCATTTTGGAAAGAAAATAAACCTTGTGCAGTGTAATGAATGTCAAATGCAGATATGGTGTGGGAAATTTAAAAAACGTGACCCTTAGTGTTTTTTTATTCTATATTTAGTCGTGGTAACAAACTCATATCATATTATTTTCATGCTAACTAAAAACCACGTATTTTATTGCGGGTCATTCTCGCAAGAAATGGTAGTTATAAATCATCTCCGAGAATTAGGAGTTTTTTTTTCCTTCAATTTTTATACGAACCACCAAATAATATTTTTTTTCTACCAGTTCTCCATTTAGTTGTGTTAGTAATTGGAGTGGAATCACCCCCCCCCCCCCCCCACATCCCCCAAGAGAGTAATTGGAACCCCCCAATCCCCCTTCCCGCAAAAAAAAAAAGAAAGAAAAGAAAAAAAGATGAGGTAGCACGTAAATCACTGGCTTCTCTCCTTTATGTATTCAAACAAATTTAAAACCAAGCTTAAGAAAAGGTTTTTAGAACGTAGTAGCTTTTTTAAACCCCTTTTTGGTTAATTTCCTTCTTTCTTCTTTTTTTCAAATTTCTTTCTAAAAAAAAAATTTAAAAAAAACAGCATTTAAAAAATATTGCTGAGGATGAATATGTGCCCCAGCCTGAATGCGAAATATTTTTGACAGTAAGTAATTTTTTGTTGAACCTAAGGGTAGTCCAGTATGTACGTGTGATAATCCGTTCAGTATATACATATTTTTCTATTAGTTCTCCATTTAGTTGTGTTTAATCAAGTCTTTCAATTGATTTATAAAGGGGTCGAAAATATTTTGCTTTGAAATAAAAAGGAGAATATTACGCTCCCCAGCACTAGCGCAGCCAGAAATGCCTTCAGGAGAGGGTTTTCTGATCAAAAATACCTTATGAAGGTTTTTTTTTTTAAATCAAAACAGAACTTTCATATGCAAAACTAGTAACTACTGCATTAGAATTTGCGTTTAAGTTAAAACCAATGGCTTTGGGGTTTTTTGGGGGGTTTTTTTTTTGTTTTCAACCCCCCCCCCCCCCCTTCGCTGTTCCACTGCACCCCAGCTATAAATCATTATGAGTTAAAATATGATCTAAGAATGAAATGCAGGAAAAACATAAATTATCCGTTATATTATATGTTTTACATGAAAAATAAAGTAACAACACAATTAGAGGGGGGGGGGGGGGGGAATCTGTTTTTTTTTTTTAAATAAATATAATTAATGTCCTAATATTTTCTATGTTTCGCAATGACCACTTGATTGAATCTGGTAATATTTTTAAGGACTAAAAGTAGAATAACTCCCGTGCTTAGTTAGCTATACATTGAATTCTGCAGTCAACGACCCAAGGTGAGTAACTTTTTTTTTCTTCTGATATTGAACTGTTGAATGTCCACTTTGTTACACATTACATTTGTAATAACGATTTTTTTTTAAAAAAAAGTTTTTCTCTTTCTTAAAATTGTGGACAGAATATATAACAGTTTTTGAATCATTACTTTATTCATATTTATAAAATAATTGTAACTTTTCTTCATGTTTAGATTTTTTTTTTTTTTTTTTTTTTTTTGAAGGCTTATTTGCTCACTTAATGATTTGACCATTCTGTTACAAGAAGTGGTCAAAATGTCTAAAAACACTTCATAAATTACTTACATACAAACCATTAATACTTTATCATTCAAAAATTAATGGATTTTTTTTTTTTTTTTTTGAGTAGAAATTATTTTTAAAAAAAATTCAAATTGTCAGACATGAATATTACAACTTGCCCCATGAGAATGACCCATGCCTGTGTTTTAAGTTTACATTTGGATCAGTTCTTCATCGAAAAAAATCAATACATTTCAATGATAGAAGCTTTATGAGTAAAGAATACAGTTTTCAACCATTGTGAAGTCTGTGAAGAAGAAAGAGTACCCGATCCCTTTCTTTCCGATAAAAATACCTGTAAATGTGTGTGTGTGTGGGGGAGGGGGGCGGGGTTGGAAATAAAATGAAATAAAAAGCATTTTAAAATAGTAAGATCAAAAAAAATATGTGTAAATTTTACGGTTAAAAAACTCATTTCGCACCGAGTAGTAGTTTGTCCCCCTCCGAAAAGAAGAGAAGTTAGCACGCTAATCACTGGTTTCTCCCCCCCCCCCTTTTTTTTTATTTAATTCGAGCAAATTTAAAACCAAATTTAAAAAAAGGTTTTTAAAAATAACAGCTTTTTGAAACCCTTTCTTGGACAACTTCCATTCTTTTTCAAATTTATGACTCGAAAAAAAAATAAAAAACGTTATTTTTAAATTATTGAAAATGAATATGTATCCGAATCCCAAATCTCGTTCACTGATCACTGAACTGCAACCAAGTTTAAAATTAAAAAAAAAAGAAAAAACCATCTGATACTGTATTTCTTAAGTCTATTGCCCGGATGTGTTGTTTACCCATAGGGAAGCCCCACCCCCCTTCCCTATGGGTAAACAACAGGAGGTAGGGCCGGTCTCACTAACTTGGGGTTTCTTTCCAAGGACGGTCTGGGTCCCGCAAGAGGGCGTCAACCTTGGCCTCCAAAAGGCGCAAAAGAAAAAGGAAAAAAAAAAAAAGAGTGCAAAAAAAATTAAATAAATAAAATTCAATTCAATTAAAAAACGATGGTACATACGTTCACGATTTTAAAGAAAAGAAGAAAAAAAAGCGACGTGAAGTCGCACAGGTTTGTGAGCGCAAATAAATAAATAAAATAAAATAAAATTAAATAAATAAATAAAACAAAATAAGGAAGTTGTACCAAAAAGTAAAAAAATACGATAAAATGTTTTTAAAAAAAAATTTAAAAATAAAGAAATTTGCACCAAAAAATTAAATAAATTTAAAAAATAAATAAAAAAAAAGATGCTCAGACTTGAGGACCAAGGGTCCAACGGCCCTCGGGTCGGTTCGCCCCTGGTCTCTTTCTCAACAGCTGTAAAAATAATGAAGTGAAACAACAAATGAAAGTCAAAGTTTTTCTTTATTCATAGCAAGCCATAAACAGAAACATATTTATCCGGCTTCCGTTTATTCGGAACTCCGGTTGTTCCGTTGTTCCGGATCAGTTTTGTAGATTGTTAATTATTATTTTGTGAATAATCATTTTTTAAAATGATTATTCACAAAATAATAATTTTTAACTATGCTGGCAAAAACAGAACTGTGAGTAAGTCAATTTGTAATGGGGTCGTTTCCGAAATTTTGTAAAGTATTTTTTTCTGAAAGAGCATGCTCAAATACGTAGGATTTGACCATTTTTAAAATAATTTGACAAAGATTAATATTTTTTAAAAATTATTTAAATCGGTGCTCAGACTCAATTTCATTTCAAACGCTTCTGTGCATGACACCACAAATGATAAACTGCCATTCACTGTTGCCATTAGCACTGAGAGTAATATTTAATCTGCTTCTTTACTCACACGTTTGGCAACGATATGGGTGATAGCAAGTGTAGAGTGCAATAGTGAATTCGCTTCTTGATTATCATAACGTGGAAACGCGGTAGACAGCAAGCCTACATCCAGGGCGCCGGTGGAATACGCGCCAAAGTTCATCATTTCTGACGTCACAAGACCAAACATTGTTTGAAAAATCGGACATTTAAAAAAAATAATTAAAAAATAACTGCTGGGAAAATAAAAAAAAATCTGGGTCCATGATTTTTTTTTTTTTTTTTTTGCTCATTCTATCAACTTTAGTGTCTAAAAGTAATAATTTTGATTGAAGGCAACAACCCCATTTTAGACCCTCCAGTTGGTACAAATCGGCTGCCAAATTTAAAAAAAATTCAAAAATCGAGAATGTCATCATTCACTGATAACAACCAAATCAACTACGGAGCATTTCTTTTACATCACTTTGTAAATAACTTAATTAATATAAATAAAATGAAATGCTCCGAATGAAGCGATTCTATAGATACTACTTCCCTTTCCTGCAACTTGTCATCCAATTCGATAAATACTTTTCTTAGTTTGACGCATTTGTATTATGTGCGCACGAAATCTGCCAAGTGCCTTTTCCTGCAATTTCCAACATAAGAAAGCAGAAAAGATTGGAATGGCATTCTGAACTCAGTGTCTGAAGGACTTCGAAAACTTATCAGGTCGAAGTAATTGAATTTCACATTTCCTTTTCTTGTCTTGACTTTCACAAAGGAAGAGTGTCAAGACAGGGAGAGTGTGATTGGCAATTGCAAAGGTGTTTAGCGAGCCCCTTCTGAGCCCTCAGGGGGGAACAAGCGACACTATAGAACGCCTGCCAGGTACGAAAATGACCATTAGCTGAACAAAAGGCTCTCCTCTGAGCATTCTCTTTTAGAACATTCCTGTTTGGGGAAGATTCAAGCCCTTCGAATTTCGAAAGCACTTATTTCTTTTTCTCGCGAAATTGTTTTGTCTGGCGGGATGCTGTTGTCTGCAACTCCTAGGGCGTGTGCATCATTTCAAAACCTGTGAATGCGAAACTTGTTCTGTTCGAATTCTTCTGGTGGTTCAAAGTTGTTTCCTTACTGTAGCAGTTAGTTTTTTTTTCTTTTAAATTAAAAATGCTATATCTGTGTTCAGGTGCGTCATTTCAAAGTTTATCAGACTGTGGAGCAAATGTTATATACTAAATGTACTTTGTGGGAAAAAAAAGTGCTAGATTTTGAATTGCCGATGCCGTGTTGATTCTTCACCCATTAATTTATGCGATAAAACATGGATCTCGTTGAAGGCAAAAAAAGGAAAAGAATTTCCGATTGTACAACAATCTACTCTCTTTAAAACAATCCCCCCCCCATAACAGAGCCCCCTCCATTATAGTGATCATCATATAAAACTTCAAATGCCGTTCGTATTCCACTAGGAAGGCGAAAGGTTTTATCCCAATACTGCCTACCAGATTGTCCAGACTCGAAGTGACACCCCCCCCTCCCCTAGAACAAGGGCGCATCCTCTAAATATCGTGCGTATACTTTGAACCCCTCTTAAGGGTTAAGTTCATTTGGGGATATTACTTGCCCTAAATGTCCACAAAAGTAGCAGCCCCCCCCCCCTCCAAAAAAAAAAGTGAAAATTACCCTTCGAAACAACCCCCTAAAAATCTCAATGGCGCAGTCTGCGCCATGACCAGGGCTGCAGAGTCCGGGGGAGGAGGAGAATGACTCCGAGACTTCTTTACCACAAAACCAGTTCGGCTTTTACTATACAACTGCGATTTCTCAACCCGACTCTTATTTTCATCAATCCTTTAAACTTTTTTATTTATATTATTTTTGTGCGGAAGCAGCTAAAGTGGAAATCCGGGATCTCCAAAAACGGGATCAACTTTCACAAGCATGACTTTATTATGGACTTTTTAAACTGAAACATTCATTTTTGAATTGTGATGAAAAAAAAAACTATGAATAACGATTCCAAGTTCCCACACTTTACATTGGTTCAGCTCTGTTTTTCTCAGCATCTATCAATGAATATTCAGTCAGCTAAAACATTTTATCACTGCAACAACCGGCAGGTGTCGCGCGTCATCGCAAATTCTCTACTGTAAAAACGAAACGATTCAATAAGTTTTAACACTAGTTTATAAATTGTTCGGTGCCGATTCCCGCCAAATTTCAGGATGCGAACATCCCCCAGTTCAGGCCTTACGTATCACATCCGCAGTTCCCAATGCTCTGATTACCTCTACTCCGATAGATGTGGGGAGCACAAATTAAGCTCTGGTAAAGAGAGAACTCATGGCTTCAAATTATCGGTCGATCAACCCGCCGACAAATAATAGTTTCAGGTTCCGGATTTTGTATTGAATTTTTGTGCTTTATAAGGTTTGTGAAGATGAATCAAACATAATGAATCGTCAAAAAGTAACTGATAATTCATTACATATGAGGAAGCGAAGATAATGGAATAGCTTTTATGTTCGTGACTGTAATGCTCTAAGTTGTTTCATTTTTTGATCTAAAGGTTGTAGTTATATAGAGAAGTAAAATTAACTTTCAGTCTACTGTTTTTTTTTTTTTTTTTTTCATTTTTGTCCGTTACCCCCCTCTTCTTTTTTTGTATTTATTTATCTAAAATAATTGTAAATTCTAAAAAGTAACTCTTATTTTTTTAATTTAAAAATTAATAAATAATTTATGTTAAAAGAGTATTTAAAGGCTAAAAAAAAATTATCACTTAAATTAAACTAACGTTTCCAGGTACATAGAAAAATTTAATAAAATCTTAAAATGTTTACTTTTTTTTTATTTTTTTCTCATTTTTAGTAATTTTTGCTATTTTCTACGTTTACTTCATGGTCCAATCAATCTCTGTAATGAGGAGAAGCTCAAGCTCATATCGGGGCTCCTCAGTACTCACTTTTGGTTTAGGGAAGTTTTTCTAATTTTCACACAAATCACGAATGAAATATTTTCTATTCGATTATTAAAAAAAATTTTTTGATCAAATGAATCAGTAAATAAAAGGTTTAATGAATCAATGAAAAAAAGACTGAAAAAAAAGAAGAAATGAATAATTAAATAAATTAATTAATGTATGAGTACAAATAAATGAGTGAGTAAAAGAGTGAATGAATAAGAAAATAAGTGAATGAATGAATCAATAGGGGAATTACTTAATTAAGGTATGTTAATAAAGTAATTAAGAAGGAATACGTAAGAGATTTAATAAATGATTGAATAATTAAACGAAATTAACTATTTCACTTTGCCCCATCCACTTTGTCCCGCATGTATTTGTCTAATTGTACAAAATACTTAAAATACAAATAAGCTTAATGTAAATACTGAGCTAAGTAAAGCTAAGTAAATACTGCACCAAATATTTGAAGGTCTCAATTAATGTTTCAATTGTTAATTACAAGGACTAATCATTTTTAATACCAAAAATAATTTTCGATTAACAACAAAATATTAAAATTTGAGTATCCATTTTTCAAAATTGCTTGTATTATCATATTCTATGATTTTCAGAGGTAATTTTTTTCTTAACTGGAATGGACCACATGTGCTACTACATAGTTAAAATATTACTAGATAGGTGGCACTAAAAGCATAGTAAATGTTACACCATTTCACTTTGCCCCACATTTTCCTACATAAGAAATTTAATAAAATTTTAGCACGTAGTTTCTTTCCGTGTTTATTCATTTCTTTAATTTTTATTTTTAGAAAGTAATTATAAATTATTATAAAAGTAAATTATTATTTTTAAATTTAAAACTTAACGAGCAGTTAAAGTTCATGTATTTAAATACAGACAAAATTTAAAACTTGAAGCAAACCTAATGCTTTGAGCCGGGTATATACAGAAATGTAATAAAATCTTAACATGTAGTTTTTTCCCCACTATTTACATTCATTTCTTTTATTTTTATTTAAAAATTACTCCCCCAAAATAAATGCAAAATAAAAAAATAAAATACATTTTTTAAAATTTAAAACTTGATGAGTAATTATAGTTCAAGGAGTCTTTAAAATTCGGACAAAAGTCAAAGCTAAGTAAATTACGTTTTTAGGTAAGAAAATGTGGGGCTAAGTAAAATAGTTAAGATAACTTACTTTTTTCAAAATGAACAAATTGGAAATGTGTTTTGAAAATTACAGAACAGAAAGAAAGAAAAGTGTATTTTATAATAAATCTTGCTTTTAAACATTATTTTTTATTCTGGGCAGAAAATTTGTGCTTCAAAAAAAAAAAAAAAAAAAGTGGAAAATTTTTTTACTTGAAAAATTTATAGGGCAAAGTGGAAAAGAAAATATTTTTCTAATAAAATATTTTCTATTTGATTTTTTCAAATATTTTTGATCGAATCAAGGAATAAATAAATGAATAGATGATGAAACAATAAATGTAGAAATAAGTAAACAAATTGATTAATATGTGAGAATTAATAAATAAGTGAGTAAAATAGTGAACAAATGAATAAATAAGTGAATTATTAAATGAAGGAATGCGAATGAATCAATTAGTAAATGAATACGTGAGTGATTTTGTAAATGAAATGAATTATTTCACTTTGCCCCATTTACTTTGAACCGCATTCACTTGATTAATTGTGCAAAACATTTACAATCGAAATAAGCTTAATCTTTACTATTAATAAAGCTGAAAGTCTCTGTCTGTCAGGATCTCTGTGACGCGCATAGCGCCTAGACCGTTCGGCCGATTTTCATGAAAATTTGGCATAAAGTTAATTTGTAGCATGGGGGTGTGCACCTCGAAGCGATTTTTTGAAAATTCGATGTGGTTATTTTTCTATTCCAATTTTAAGAACAAAATTATCATAAGATAGACGAGTAAATTACGAAATTATCATAACGTGGAACCGTAACATGGGCACAAGCCAATTGGCGAGAAAATTCCCCATGTATTATTTCTAATTATGCAGGCGATTTAAAAGACCTTTTAATTTTCTATTACGGACAAAGCCGTGCGGGTTCCACTAGTATATAATAAATAAATACTGCACTGAATATTAGTAGATCCCTATTAATTTTCAACATGTTAATGACAAGAACTTTATCACTTTAAAATAACAAAATAAATTTTTGACTTATGTTAAAATATTACACTATACGTCTCCATTTTTAAAAACTGCTTGTGTTATCATATGCTTTGAGCTTCAGAGATAACTTTTCATGACTAGAATAGTGTACATGTGGTACTAAATGGTTAAAATAATACTGGATTGGTGGTGCTAAAAAAATAGTAAATATTTCACCATTTCACTGTGCTCCATATTCCCTTACATAAAAAAACTTTAAAAAAAAAAAAATTGTGTGTTTTTTTAAAATTATTAATATTTATTTCTTTGTTTTTTGTTTTTTTTTTTGTATTTGTACTTCCCCAAGTTAATTGTAAGTTCTAAAGTATTTGTTTTAATTATAAAACTTAATGGGTAATTACAGTTCAAGGAGCATTAAAAATTCAGGCAAAATTAACAGTTAAAGTAAACTAATGTTTCCAGGTACACAAAAATAAATAACTAAAATCTTAGCATGCAGTTTTTATTTTTTATTTTTAGTAGTTTCTTTTATTTTTAGTGTTTAGTTCCTCAAAATAATTATTAAAAGTTAAAGTAAACTATTGTTTCGTTTAAAAGCAATAAATATAAAAATAGCAATAAATCAACTAATAAACAAAGTTAAAGTTAAAAAATAAACAAAAAAAAATCGCCCGTCTACTGTCTGGCATACAAATATCAAATTTTAAAACCGAATTGCAGAAATAATTTTTCTGATTTTAAATTTCGAATGAATGTATATAAAAAATACTCAGATATAGTAAGGATAGTTCTTGCTCAATACTTTACAAAGGTGCCTAATTTTAACCAGACAATATTTAAAGTCTTCTTCCATTTTGTTTTTAATAGTCAATAAAGTAATAATAATAATAATAATAATAGCAACATCAATAGCAACATTAATTAAATTGTTATTATTATATTCTATTATTATTATAAAGATAATGATAATGATTATAATTAAAAACGACAATAGTGATAATGATGGTGATGATGATGATAATAAAATGATAATAATAATAATAATAATAATAATAATAATAACTATAATAATAATAACTATAATAATAATGATAATAATAACTATAATAATAATAATAACTATAATAATAATAATAATAATAATAATAATAATAATAATAATAATAATAATAATAATAATAATAATAATAATAATAATAATGATGATGATGAAATTCATAAATTAAAAATAAATAACCTAAAAAAGTGTAGAGTCTTGAAATGCATATTGCGAATTTTTGGATAAACAAATTTATAATATGCAGAGGGTTAAAAAAAATGAATTTAAATAGAAATTTCAATTTGATCCGCTATCCTTCAGATAGTTAAAAATGCAACTTACGTTGTATATGACACTACAATCCATTAGAGATGTTTTTAACGTCTCTAGCAATACGCTTATTGATCCAAAATCGGAAATACGCCTCAGTTATTCAAGCCGATTTTCACGTTCTGTATTTTAAATAAAATTTCGCATAGTGAAAAATCGAAGAAAAGTTGAATTTTTTAAACGTAATATTCGAGTGCTTTCTCCTTTTTTTTTTTAAATTGCAAAATGTCGAGCATTTTGCAGTATTAAAAATCTAACTAATGCACAAAAGTTAAACTAGTCTTTCTTTGCTATCTTAGGAAGCTAGCTTTTTTAATGAAAGAGATCAATATGGTCTTCATTTTTTTGTTTTTCTAAACACATAGTCCATTTTTTCACTCCTCCAAAATGAGTTTCTCTCCTCTAAAAAATGTCAAGGAGAGTTTCCACGCCATGCAAAAATTTCAACAATGTCTCTGTCCCTCTGTAACTTTTAACCGAAAACTTTTATCACTGTCAGGCAAGGTACCACGCATCAAGGAGGCTTAAACGGAAGTAACAAACGAAGGGAAAAATCTCAACAATTATCACAAAGAGTGGTAACTAAATCTTCAATTCAGAGCATCGAAGCGTAATCGTGCATTGGATTTCGCGATCAGAAACCTTTTAAAGGCCGGACTGAACACGTGCAATCCGGATGCGGTCAGGGCTTCCTGTAGGGTACATTGCTCATGGAGCGGAAAATAAAAGGGAGCAAATTATATTTGCTGCACAGGGGAAGTGTACAGTCTGAGTCCGCGCATCCGCATCAGAGCATCGCTTGCTGAGCAAATTGGGCAAATTGAGCAGCCGAAATTAATCGGCAATCAAGCAGTGCTTAGAGAGAGTTTTGGGTGAGGCGTTTTAGAAGAGTTATTTGATATGATATTTCGTGGGAAGGATTTTTTTTTCTTTGATGGGGTTAAGAACTCATTAAATGGAAAGATAAGGTTGGTGAATCTGTGCAAACCGAATTCGGAAAAGGTGATACGTGCATTTTTCCGGGGAGAAACGCTTACAAAGTGGTTACTCCTGAGAAAGAATGCTAAAAATGTACACAAGGAACATTACCTTTTGCAGAATATTCTTTTAAGTAAACGTTTCCCTTAATTTTTATTGATTGAATGGAAACTAATTTTGCACACTAATGAGCAGTGATGTTCCCTTCAATTTTTATGAGGGTATACTCCCAGTTATCAGTTATGCACAATATGTGTATGCGATTGGAAAAAATTTTATTCTAGTAATAGCAGAGAAGAGGAATTTTTAAAAGTAATAGTTGACTCTTTCTGTTGTAACTCAAGTTGTAACTCAGGGGACGAGGCGATTTTGGATCTAGTTTTGTGTGACGTAGGAAGTTCTTTTCAGGGCTTGTGGGTATCATATCGGAGATAGTGATCATAACAGCATTAGGTTCTGGATTGAATTTGAAGTGTACAAAGTTGAAAATTTTATGCTTGTGCTCAATTTCAGAAACACTGATTTTGTTGCACTTAAGCAGAGCTTGAAAGAGGTTTTTTCTTCAGGATTGGAAAATAGCGACGTAGATCATCGGTAGACGGAATTTAAGGAAAAACTGGCAAAAACGGTTGGGGATTATGTTCCACTTGGAGAAAAGGTATTAGTACTAAAATTTGGCCCATGTGGTTCTCCAGGGAGATTAAAGAAGCTCTAAATTGTAAGTAAGCGGCTTTACGTCAGTTTGAGGAAACTGGTCAGAGTGCAGATAGGCTCCAGTATTGCAAGGCAAGACGACATTTTAAGTATTTGAAATGGATTCGGAAAAGGGAATTGGAGCAAAGGCTAGCAGATAACATTGATGGGAATCCTAGTGAAATGTCAAGTGCTACATTTAGGGCATGGAAATAAGTGTACAAGTTATTATTTGCAAGGTTCAGTCATTAGTCAGGCAGAAAATGTTATGGATCTGGGTGTCTTTATAAATCAGGACTTCAAGTTTAGTCAACAGTGCAGTATTGCTAGTAACAAAGCCAACAGAATGCTTGGGTTTATCAATAGATCTATTTCAAACAAATCTAAGAAGGTTCTTCTGCCTTTGTATAGGAGTTTAGTAAGACCTCGTTTGGAGTATGCTGTGCAGTTTTGGTCACCTTATCTGAGGAAAGATATTTGTGCATTGGAAAGGGTTCGAAGAAGGGAAACTAGACTAGTAAAGGGACTTTCAGATTTAGATTATGATACCAGACTTAATAGGTTTAATATGTATAGTCTGGAGCAAAAGAGGACCAGAGAGGACATGATTTAGTTGTTTAATTTTATCAAAATGAATGATGTTAATGGATTAAATTTTTGCACCGAAAGCAGAACGAGGGATCATTGTTTTAAGCTATTCAGAACTCAAGCTAACCTGGAATATAAGGAAAAACTACTACTTTAGTAGGGTTGTGGGCACTTGGAACAGTGTACCGCAAGAGGTGGTAATGAGCAAGAGGATGGATAGTTTTAAGAGGGCCATTGATATTCATTGGGGACTAATAAATTGACTAGGACCAGCCTATCTGGACCAAGAGGCTGTTGTTGGTCGTCATATTTCTATGTGTATTAGTATAATATGTCATAATATGAAAACTTTTGAAGCTTGAGGGTATACGCTACATGTCGAAAAAATGTTTGAGAGTATACGGCGTGTATAGAGGGAAACAGGAGGATATAGGAGGGGGGGAGGGGATGGGTCCCCTATGGGAACACCATTACGAATGAGTGTGAGGGTGATTTGGAAGCATCAGCTTTTAATTATTGCTGTTCAAGAAACATATATCAACAAATGGTACCAAACAGCCGGAAATTCGTTCTCCCACAATCTTCGTCTTCTTTTTTTTTTTTAATATGGAGAAGTAAATTTTCAACAGTAATTGACAATAAGAAAGCAATCAATTCACACATGAAAGTAGTGGAATGTAGATGGAAACACATTTGATTCGTTATTACTTTACTCATATTTCCTAGCAATTATCAAACGTAATCGAGATCGAGCCTCTACGAACCGGTGTAGATTTCTACCTCTGCTAAACTTGATTTTCAGCACTTTTAACCGGGTTTTCGACGCTTAGCTCTTAAAATTGTATTTTCACCTAGTAAACATTGATAAAATTGAATTTGATCTTCCTCATTCGCTTCAGTAACAAGAAGAAAAAAGTACTTTTGACTCAAATTACAGCTTTTAGAACGATTTTACGATCAAACCCCATGGAATTAATATGTACCCCCGGGTTCTAGTTCACAAGTTAAAAAAATGATATGGGTTTGTAGTTCTAGGGTTAAATATTTTGTTCCATTTGTACCGGAAAAATTTATATTTTCATTGAAGTCTTTTTGACATAAGAAATTCCAGAATTAGGTAGGATGTAAAGAAAAATCATTTATAATAACTCTAATTAAGCTTTTCAGTTTAAAAAAAGTTATATTCACTAGTGCGAATAACATCCAATCCGAAAGAAATGGTTAAAAAAAAAAAAAAAGAAGAGGAAATAAATAGAAGGGGAAAAAGAATCATTAAAATGCGATAGACAGGGTCCGACTAACTCAAAGGGAGGCCCTAGGCGCACAGTAATTTGTAGGCCCCCTGAAAGCTCGAAAGCGGAATACAGTGGTTGATTTACAGATTTATGGTTGGCTGGAATGCATTTTTGAGGTCATTTGTGTCTATTTTTCGTATAGTTCTAATGCTATGCATAATTTTCCAAGTAATTTGAGGCCCCTTACGAAAATGGGGCCCCAAGCCCGGGCCTAATTGGCCTGTGTGATAATCAAGCCCTGGCGATAGATTTATTACCTGCAAAACAAAAAAAAAAAAAAAAAGAATATAAATAAATAGGTAAATAAAAAATAGATAAATGCATAATTTAAAAAATGAGTTAATAAACCGCGAAATGATTTCTAGTTCGCAAAATAAATAAATGAAATAAAATAAAATAAAGATATAAAATAAAATAAACGCATAAAGCACGAGACTTGTTTCTGCCAATCACCAGGACAGTAGATTGCCACGTCAAATTGATTAGGTTTGAATGTCAAACATTCTGGGAAAACCCGAAAAAAAATTTGCTTTGGGAAGACAACAGAACTGTTAAGAACTGTTAAGCGAGTGTGCTTTGCAAATAATTGCAGTTAAACATTTGTCGATAACAATTTATATGAATCAGAAGGAAATCAGTTCGAGTTTGCACATCTTGTTTGATAATCTCTACCATTTGCTACGTATCACGTCCTAGCATTAACCTCCCCCAGTCCCCTGACTCGGTTGTTTTGCGGAAGCAAAATATTATCGACCCTTGCTCCAGTAAATGATTAATTTAACCTCCGTAAATTTCCAGCAGGGAAAAAGCTTACAAAACAAGACACTTCAATTGCCAAATCCGCTCTCGACAAAACATCGCTCCTATCACCTGTACTCGATAACCACCCCCCATCCGCGCGAAAGCACCGCATTTTCCCACGGCTGGGTTTCCTCCCAACATAGCACGTGCCCGGCACGCGCCGGAATCCGGCTCCCACGCCCCGGAATACCTGACATCAACAATGAGGTCCGGACAACCTATTCTGGTTTTATGCAAATCGTGCGGCACTCGCCGACTGGGAATAATGGGTCTTTTCTTCGTATTCAGTCTTTTTGACTCTTTGTCCCCGATTGTTCAGTTCAAATGTTTGAACCTCATTCATCAATTGGAAGAACAGGAGTGTGGGAATATATATCCCCCATCCCCCACTTTCGAAAAGCTGTTTTCTGACGTAGATTTGTGCGATCATGTGCACTATTTTAGATGCCGGCTTGACTGAGTTAGTTATGCTGTTTTTTGTTTGTTTTTTATTTATTTTTTTTTCAAGCGTATTTTTGGAAAGAGGAATTTTGAATGCTTAGTTTAGTTCATAAATGATGTCACACTTTTTTTTTCACCATTTTGACCCTCCTCCTCCTTCGTCATGTGTCACGCCATTTTTCAAAACCATATTCTTACAAAAAAATTCTTACAAGTGCTAATTTTATGTAGATAATGAAATTTATTCTGTTTTCACATAGAATGTTCAGATTGAACGAAGATTTGTATAGCGAAAATAATAGTGAATAAAAACATGGAAAAAGCTTTGAAGGAAAAAACTCAGATGAATCAAACTTTTGAAAGCAAAATCATACAGTCATTCAGGAACAAAACTTCAAGTAATATCAATGGTATTGTTAAAACTACCTCTTCCACATCCAGAATTCACTGCTCTTAGCTTATTTGTTGCCAATCAATAAAAATAAAATCCACAAATTCTGCATATTTCACTATTTTAAATTTATATTTCTCTGCAAGCAATTTTAACAAAAACATTAACTGTTTTAAATTTTATTCTCTTTTCTCTATTGATTTAGTTAATTCATTCGATATTTCGTATTCGATTTACATTACTTTTGGAGATTTTTTTGACGTATTTAAAGGGCATTAAAAAAAAAAAAAAGCTTTTCAACATCCTAGCCCTGGTGAAAATTAGTCAAAATTCTAAATTATTTATATCCACATATAAATCTAACTAATTTAAATTAATGGTTTATTTATTTGGTCTAATTATTCCACAAAAACTTTTCTCAAGTAGTCGGTTTTTTAATGTTTCAAATTATTACGTAACACAATAAATTCTACAGACGTGAACAGATAGGAGAATGTGGGACAAAGTGGAACAGTTAAGATAACTTATGTAACTTTTCAACAAGTTAGAAATTTGTTTTGAAAATTTCAATGTATAAAGAAATAATAATTAATTTTGTAATAAAACTTGTATTTAAACATATTGTGCTGGTATGAAAGTCTACTACGATATTGATACAACTCATTTTTATGAGTGTACGCATACAAATAGCATTTACATAAATATGTGTGTGAGAAAAATTTAGGGATTTTAAGGAAAAAATTAGGGATGTGGAGCAGATTGCGCCAATTGAAAATTTTAGGGGGAGGGGTAATTCTAGAGGGTTGCGCCATCGTCCTTGGAGGGATAAGACCCTCCCCCCTCCAAAAATACTAAAGAAAAATGAAAAAAAAAATATTGTGGGAAACAACAATTCTCATAAAAATTGTGCAAAGAAAATACTAACAAATCGGTTTAAGTTTTTAGTAAACAGTTTATCAAAATAAAATACTTGGACAGTTTTCTTTTGGTGCAAATCGTTTTAGACTGGCGAGTAATCGTAAAAAGACAATTGTTTGAGAGGCTTCATATTAGGAAGGAATGCTCCAAGATTATCTACAAAAGAATTGGGGTAGTCACGAACTTCTACAAATGTGACTGAGGGTAAGTGTAGATTGTGATTCCAAGAAAGTCTCCACTGTATCCCTTCATTTAGAGTTCCAAAACAGGATGTTTTTCGGAAAACAAAGTCAGTAAAAGCTTCAATTAGAATCAGAATCTGACCTTCTTAAAGGGCACTCTCTACCGAAAGACCACCATCGAAGAACTATTACTTTAAGGGCCAAACATTTGAAAGGGTTTTGTCTCTTTCTCCTCTAATTGTTTATTTTCGGTTTAACTTTCTCCGCTTGATATTCAGAATCTTATGAAATATATGCCCTTGCAGACGGAATTTAAAATGTAAGGACTGAAGAAAATGAATTTTAAATTTTCTTTTGTAATTTATTTCCGAAAGAAACTTGCTTCTGACATTTAATAACACTTGATAGCTACTATTTTTAAGTAAAAATTTTGAGTACATTTGAGTTTTAATTGTTGTAATTAAAGGTACAAACAAACCGCGCACATGTAGTTGTTTTCAAATAAAACGTTCAGAACAAAATTAGACAGCGATCTAAATTTATAGTGCCTGAACGCAAAAGTGATTATTAAAACTTTGATTGTGCCCTTTTAATTTTGTGAATGTTTGGAAAATGTTAAGTTAATTTATTATCTACTATTAGTAGGGCACATGGATGTGGAAATTTTAGAAAGTGTTCATTTTTATACCATCTTCTTTTCTGTCTTAATCTATAGAGAACATTTTCAGAACATAGAGTACGTTTATATACCATAGAACAGTGGTTGGAAAAACTACATTTTTTTTTTCGTAGCGAACTACAACTACTTTGTTACAAATGTAGTTAACTACTGCTACAACTACTTTTTTTTAGAAACGTAGCAACTACTAACTACTTTTGAAATGCTTTCGGTACTTCGCTATTTTTCAAAAAAATGAAGAAATAAAAAGCATACACATGAGGCTGTCCCACAAAAAAAAGAAATTCGATTTTTCAAGTCGCATACCCTTTTATATTTTCCCTCTTATGTCAAAACAATTGTTGAAAAAAAAAAAAAATGTGAATAACGGCAACCGGTGCCAACTTGCGTCTGAAGGTGTAAACCAGTTTACTTGTATGCTAGGCCAAATAAATAAAAAAAATTTTTTTAGGAACTCGAACTTTTTGTTGATAAAATGTTGCCCTACACCTCACACCCCACACGTGTTGCCCTACACCCCCAGAAAAAACATTTATTCAAATTAAAAAATCAGTTAGATATGGGGGGGGGGGGGGCTTGGCCAAAAATTTGTGATTATTTTCAAAAAATTGATTTCTATCTATCTTCAAAAACATTACAGATAAATTTAAATAAAATATCAAGTTCACACAAAAATTATAGTATTTTCAGCTCAACTACCCCCCTCTCCCCAGTTTTTCAGAAATGGGGTTGCCAATTTCCTTTTAGCAATGCAGCAAACGAAGAAAAAGGGGAAACTCTTCCTTGTTTAAAAAAAATTAAATAGTAAATATAAATGAACAATTGAAATAATAATGACAAAAAGGATTTTTTCTGTAAAATTTGAATGGAAAATGTAATCTTAAAATACAATTTAGGAACGTCCATGATTATCTGTTATTAAGATTATCGAAGTAAGGGCCGCGGAAATGTGCGCTTCAAACCTTTTTTAACGCAAAAAAAAAAAAAAAAAAAAAAAAAAAAACAATTCAGTGCACTATTCACTAGGCCGCGCAGTGGGTATGTCTGTCTTGTCGAAAACTATTGGCCCGGCTCAAATTAAAGTATTGTGCATAGAGTAAAATTAGCATAATGGGAGGGAGGACCGGCGACACAACGTGCACGCCTTGTCTCTCGGCGGCCTTGGTTATACAAAACCATGCTTCATCGTTCTTCAGTAAAAAAAAAAAAAAAAGGTAAATAAATAGGATGGCTTCATAGGGGCAGCATTCCCATATGTAACTTTTTTGATGAAAAATATTGTGCTGAAAATCGTTTCTAAGTGGAGAAAAAAGCATGGGTCGCGTCGCGAAAAATAAAAATCGTAAGTAAATCAAAGCTTGATCAAGAGATGCAGGAAGCTCATTTAAAATTAAATGAAGTGGAATAAATAAGACCTAAGGTATCACAGAAAATTACTACATCCGTTCAAATGTTAAAAGTTCCTTTTCTGGTGCCGCAGACACTTGCATTTCAAAAAAACAAAAATATTACGTTGGAAATAGAGAATTTTACTATGGGAAAATCAAGCAAATAATCGTGTTTGGCAAAGGAAAAATGGAAGAAAATATTACCACAATATGTTTATTAATAATTAAAATTTGAAATGAAGATAGGGACATAGCCAAACTGAGGGTACAGTGGAGAACTAAAAATCCCTTTTTTTTTACGTCCAAAGCTGGCCTGGAAGTAAGTTTTCAAAACTTCAGGTTAAAAAAACAACCTAGAAAACGTTCTCAAACCCCATCCCTTGTCCAAACGTCATTAAAGATAGCCTATACATGAGTAGTTAGGACTGCACTTTCGAAAAATCACGAGAGTGCTCTCAACGTAACTCCCGAGAAACGTCCTCTCAATTAATCATTCATCATCATTCACGGTAGAATAAATTTCGTCTTTAGACTTTGATTTTAAAAAACTCCCCGAGGTCAGCCGAACCTGTCCTCCTCCTAATATTACCGAAGATCCCCAAAAATTTCATTGTTAAGGCTTTAATTCAGAACATTCTTCGCGGGGAATCTCCCAAACCCCCTACTTTTCTAACAATATTGAAAATCACCTACGATTGCGTTAATTGAACTTCAATTTTGAAAACTTACCAGGTCAGGGCTCAGAATCTCCCCACCCATTAACATGACCAAAAATCTTCTAAAACTGCGTTTTCTACAAATTGATAATATTTCGAGAGAATGCCCCCCCCCCCCATCTCTCTCTCGCCAATATAATCGGAAAACGTCTTAAATCTCGCTTTTAGTACTTCAATTACGAAACATTTCTGTGCGCGAGCCCCTTCAAAACTCCCCCCCCCCCTTCATTGAAGGTTAGCTTAACTATTTCTGTTTCGCGAGCCTCTTTAAAACTCTCCCTCCCCCCCACCTTTCAATTGAAGGTAGGCTTAAATTACGTTTTCGGAGCTTTAATTTCAAGAAACTGCCGTTGCACTCATTTTTAACAAAAAAGTCTACTACCGCGTTTTAAGGCTTCAATTTCAAACAATTTTGGGCGATGGCCCCCGCATCTCTCTTCTTCTTTGATGGTAGAGGAATGATGTGTACTTAATCTGAGCAATTGACAGTTTATTTTAAAGGAAAAAGAATGCTAAACCATAAAAAATGAAGCCGAAAATCTAATCGTATGATAATACAAGCAATTTTTAAAAAATGATACTCAAACTGTAATATTTTGTTGTAACTCAAAAATAATTTTGATATTATCGAATGATGAACTGGGACCTTCCAATATTCGGTGCAGTATTTATTTAGTTAATATTTAGCTTACTTGTGTTTTTAATATTTCTCACAATTAGTCAAAGTCACTCATTCAATCAACTAATAAATCACCCGCGTTTTATTTACTTAGTAATTTAATCAAAAATATTTTTCACAATCGAATAGAACATATTTCATTCGAAAAATATTTCAATTTTCTCTTTGCCCCATGGAAAAAAAAGTGAACATTTTCCACTTTTTTATTTGAAGAAACAATTTTACTGCCAGAAATCAAGAATAAGGTTTCAATGCAAGTTTTGTTATAAATTACAATGTTTTTTCTTTACTGTAATTTTCAAAACAAATTTCCAATTCGTTCATTTTGAAAAAGCTCAGTCATGTTAACTATTTCCCTTTGCCCCACATTCCCCTACTAAAAACCCTGTATAATTTCACCGAAATGCTATAAAATAAGCGGTTTCAATTAGAAACATTGTCATAATGATTATAACACGAGGGTAAGGTTTTTAATTATACCTATACTTCATTTGAGTTTTTATAAATTAATTTATGTGTTAGCTATAAAAACATTATGTAAACTAAGAAAATCATACCTTCATAACGTGTAAGTTTTATTGTATTTAGTTTATAGTATATTTACATTAGTAGCATTGTATTATATTTTATTTTATGTAGAAATTATTTCTTTCAAAGTAGTTGTCGATTTGTTCTTGATGCCCTGATACAGATGACATACCATTTTGATACTTATCACCAGAGATCGTCTAAAACTGCATTTTTCAAACTACAATTTTCAAATTTTCCCCGCTGGAGAGCCCCCGGATCCCCTTTACCTGTCACAATTAGAAATAATTCACAATTGACTTGCCTGGAGTTTGAAAATTTATCGGGGGATGACCCCGAATTTATTATTTTTTTAACGTCACCATAGATCGTATAAAACCGTGTTTTTCAAATAACAATTATAAAAAATTTCCATGGGCGAGCCTCCGGATACGTAAATAAATACCTTCTCAGTACTAATCAAGTATAAATGTACGATTGTGCTTTGGGAACTTACATTTGGGGGGCGGGGGATTATCGGGAGAAGTATCGGACCTCTTTTTCCCTTCCTCCCCAACTTAAAATATAGTCTAAAACTGCGTTTTTACATCTGCAATTTCGAACAAATACCAGGAGGAAGCCCTCCGACACCTCTATTTCTAACTGAATATTATCCTTCGGATTAAATTTATAATATTAGTACTAAGGTTTTGTAATATGACTATCCCTACTAAACCCGAAGCTAAATCTTCTCTCTGCATATTGGAATATGCGTTTAGGCGCCGCCAAATCCGCCCCCCCCCCCAGTTTTTGACCAGCGACGGCCCTATGCGCGTCCCTTGTAATATCCACCTATCATTATGATAGTCTCTTAAAATTCGCCAAATCGTTTGAATTTATTATTTGGAAACAGGAAATATTTGGGTGGGCACAGTGATCCCTCGTGACTTCTCATCGAAGCGTCCCTGTCTGAGAGTAGTATAATCTAACAGGAAATCAAAATATTTTTTTTTCGACTGATTCAAGTGCGCCTCGATGGAAGATCACTGTGACCTCCCGATTTTTTTTTTGTTCGGCACATTTTGTTGACGATTCGATTCGGCAAACTTGGAGAAACATGCATTACAAAATTTATTTTTTTTTGAACATTTTAATAATGATGCTTCACGTCTCTTCTCTTCAATGCAGATATCTGTATGTGTAATTTCACATTTATCTTTCGGTAAGATTCGGAGTTTCATTCGGCAAACTGAAAATCTATCCTTTTCCAAAAATTTTTAAGTACCGGTCGTCCCTGATCGAACGTCTGTGAGTGCAGATTATTCTGCTTGAGCGCCAATAGATGGCGATAGTGAACAAGTTCCGGTAAAGCATTGCAACTTCCGCTTTCTGCTGGCATGCGGCACCGTTTCGTGTAGTGTAGTGCTAAAATAAATATTAAAACTAAAATTGTTGTTCAATTTGATGTAAAAATGGTTCGTAAACTGAAATATCATGAACAAAAGCTTCTAAAGAAGGTTGATTTTATTTCTTGGGAAGTAGACAACAATCTGCATGAGTTAAAAATAATGAGAAAGTTTTTCGTTCAAAAACGTGAAGATTATACAAGGTAAGAATTTAATCCTTTATCTTTCTAAAATACTATTAAAAATGGTTCATATGATATCTATTTATTTCGACTTAAAGTATTTTCTGTGTACGCAGCAGAAATTTTACAAAGATCAACGTTCTTTTTACGTTGTTTACATGTGTGTATTCTTTGTTTACATGCTGTGTTGCAGCAATAGATTAATTTAGTGGCATATTCTGGAACCAGCGCTATATTTGATGGTATCGGTGCACAAGATTTTGATTCTTATTTTCGATTAACTTTCTTTCTCGATACACTTTCTTGAGATTTGTACTCGAATGCAAAAAAAAAAAAAGCTACTTTAACATAACAGCGAGTATCGTTGGTTATTAAGAAGTTCAGTGTAATTCAATGTACTCTCTCCTTAATTTAATGTTTCTCATCTATTCTAGAAATGTTTATGATAGAAACTGGATATTGCCTTTCCACTTATTGGCTCAAAATCACTTTTTCCCCCACAACATGATCGGTTTTTGAATTGACCTCAGTTGCATCCTTCTAAAGCTCTGCTGCCCAACCTAATTAAATGGGCTTTATTGAGCCTGTTGTTGCGTTTAATCTTACAAATTAAAAACTTCTGGAAACTTCCAAAACAACCAATCATCTTCATTTGGGATTAAAACTATTGATTTTGCAAATTTGATGCCAAATAATCAGAAATTGGTTTTTGAAAAACCAAGTGGAAACTTTATGCAGTGGAATTCCATTACAACGAACTTCAAGGGAGCCAGGGCCGATCCTAGAAGGTGTGCAGAGTGTGCGCCGCACAAGGGCGGCTGCAGGCCACATCATATAGTTCTTATAATCAAACAAAATTCCTCCTCAAGAATTTCTCACAAGATAACTTATAATAAGTAGAATAAATATGCTGATTTTTAAATGTTCAATTGTCAAAGTATGTGTCGAATTCCCGACAGCATAGCATAGTTTAAGAAAAATAGAATGTTAGGGAACATTGTGTTGGTTCATTGTCCATTAATATCTACTCTTAACACACATGCTTCATTTGGTTACAAAGTTTGACAGAATCGGTAATCAGGCATCGATACAGGGGAGGGGAAAGGCTCCCTTCTGAAGCATGAAAGGGTGCCGTCTAAAAGGAGCACCGAGGGGGGCCACGAATGTTTACCCCCCAAGCTTTTATAGACCTAAACAATGAACACATATTTTATTTATTTAAAAAAAAGCTATACTAATTAGTTATTCTCGCAAGCATTTCAAACAACTAACTCTGTTTAACAATCGTGGATGCATGAAGAGAAAGTGGAAAATTGCGACTCCCTTGAGAGTAACATATATGAATGATGAACTAAAATGTTGTACTTTTCCCCCTTTAGGACAATTTTTCTGATTAAAATCTTGAATGAACTGCCCAGTTCATTCAAGATTTTAATCAGATCAGGTAGGAGGACAGGACTCTTCCCCAGGAAGCAAATTTAAATGTAGCTCCAAAAGGATGCCATGATTTCGTTGGTTGAACCATCAATCTTAAGGACCCAATTAAGTCTCTGGTTTACCTCTTCCACCTTAACTTAATCAAACATAGCCTAAAAATGTTGGCTCCAAAATCCAAAACGTGTTTTCAGACGACAGCTATCATCAAACGTCATATAAAACTGCTTTGGCATTTTTCGAAATTTTTGCAGTGGAGGACCCCAAAATCCATTTGCAAACATTACTACCAAAGGCAGTCTCAATTAGCGTCATTAGAGAAGCCTCTAATTCTACCCCCTCTCACTTAACGTATTGAAAAACAAACTAAAATTGCGTTTTTCAAACATCAGTTTCAAGAACTTTTGGGGAAAGACCCCGGATCTCCCTTTTCTCCAACACAATCACTGTACCTGAAAATTTCGTTTTTAGACGGTTCCGTGGAGCCAAAGCTTCCTGCCTAAACTAGCCTGAAATTGACTTCAGTTTCAAAAATAGTTTGTGAGGGCAGACTGAACCCCCGCCCGCTTTTAGTCCCATCGTTATCAAACAATGCTTAAAATACGATTTTGGGGCATATTTCTAATGAATTCCGGAGGAGAACTGCCAGGCCTATGTAACTTTTCACGGCGCTAGGGCACATCCATCAATCGTCGAGGTGAGGTGCAAAAAAGTATGTAGTTATATTTTTCAGATATTAATGTTGAAAAGTATCTGAAAGATCCGTAGAAGCTTCCCAGTTTTGTTAACGTCATGAAAGATAATATAAAATTGCAATTTTAGAAATATCCGCTTAAGAGCTCCAAAATCCTTCCTTCCCAAAAATAGCCTATAATGAATTTCATTTCCGAAAAATATTTTGGTTTGGAATATTTTCACGTTGCCCCTATTGTTTTCAAATCTAGCCAAAAACGGTTTTTTGAGAACATAGCGCCGAGAAATTACCGGAGGATAGCCGTCAGATTCCCTACCGTCACCAAAGACGGCCTAAATTTGCGTTTTAAACATATTTCGAAATCTGTCGATGGGAGGTGATTGAATCTCCCTCCCTCTTGCAACGTCAACAAAGGTAACCCAAAATTGCAGGTTTAAAATTTCAGTTTTGAAGATTTTTCGGGAAGAACGCCGATCCTTCCTAAGCTACAGTCTTAAAAAATAGCTTCAAATTGATTTAAATTTTGAAAGAATTTTAGGAAAGAACTGCAACATTACTTTCACCTAAAGTCTCGAAAAAGTTCCTAAAATTGCGATATTTGAGGTCAATTTCGAAAATTTCTCCATGCACCTTGAATATACTTGACTCTTTTGTCCTTGCAACCAAACACAACTCAAGATTAACTAAAAATATTTTTCATACGCCAATTTCGATAATTTTCTTGGAGCAATCCTCCTCCCCTGAACCCCTGATACCTCCCGCACGCTTCCCTTTCCTCCGTCTCTTCGCTGATGTCACCGAAGAAAGACTATAAAATGCGTTTTTAACGACTAGTAAATTTTGGTATCTATTACTTTCTTCAAAAATATAAATTGTACCTAAGGAGTTTCTTACTATGAAAAATTTCTTCCTTTTTGTAAGATCATTCTTCTGTCCCCCCCCCCCTTTTTTAAATTTGAACTTGGCATAGATATTTAAAGAAAGATTTATATAGATGTTAAAGATTAGTCAAAATATGTAAATTACTCTTGAGGGGCGGCACATTAGGTCTATGCACACAGGCGGCCGACACCCTAGGATCGGCCCTGAAGGGAGCACAAATTTTTTTTGTTGTAACAAGAATTTTGTTGTAGTGGATTTCTAACAATATAACAGCAGTTGATTTGTGACTAAAAATTCATTCTATTGAAACGGGAATTTTGTTGTATTGGTAGTATTTGTAATGGTATTTCACTGCCTTAAACTCATGCAGCATATCTATTTGACCTATTTGCCTGGTATTTGGTTCTTTACAAGAATTTTACCAACATTGGGAATCGAAATATACAGTCACTTCATGCTTCTCAAATCTTCAAGCTTCAACTTTCGTGATTTCACAACATTTCTTTTTTTTTTTTTTTTCAGATATATCATTAGCCTTTTTTATCTGCTCGTCTTGATTTTTTCCTACAAATGAGCAACAAAAGATAATTCTTAAGTAGTGTAAGCTCTATTTTCTATATATGGGCAATTAATAAAACAGAGGAAAATAGACTTCTCATTTTTGAAAGAAAGATCCTTCGGACAATTTTTGGAGCAGTAAAAGAAAATGACACTTGGAGAAGTTTATATAACTTTGAAGTATACCGTAAATACCGACAACCCAACATCTTAAGAGTAATTAAAGCCAATAGAATCAGATGGCTGGGGTATGTATTTAGGCGTGCAGATCTGGACCCGGTTAAAAAGCTAACTTTTTCAAGGATTGAGGGTACAAGGAGAAGGGGAAGACCAGCAACAAGGTGGCTGGATAGTGTTGAGAAGGACCTTAAAATTTTGGGAGTGAACAGGTGGAGAAACCTGGCAACGTGTCGTACCGCCTGGAGGAAGCAGACGGAGAAAGCCTTGGCCTGCACCAGGCTGTTGTGCTGATGAAGAAGAAGAAGTGTAAACTCTTCTGAGGAGGTATAGTATTACAAGTTGAGAGGGGGCGTTGTATATCAGTGTTATTTTTGATGGATAAATACTTATTGTAAATGGTGTTCGACTACTTGCTTTTCAAACTTAGTAATACGTTTACATGAGGATGAAAGATAACTCACTAATTTGCAATTATTTCATCATCAAATAAGTAGTGCTATTTTCTTAGGTTAGTAGTAGTGTGTAAGAAGTGTATACATGTGGATAGTTTTTAACTAACTAATAACAATTGTGATATTTATTATGTCCAGTGCCGGATCTACGATTTTTCCGATGTGGGGCAAATCTTGAAACTGCTGCCCTACACATCTTCCTTCTACTTTTTAAATTGAGTTTCAATAAAAAAAACATAAAAATAGTGTGAATTTGCCCCCCCCCCCCCAGAAGTCCCCGTCAGTTGGAAGAACCCTGGCTTGCCCCCCCCCCTTGATCCCGGCGCTGATTTCGTCTAATATGCCTTATTTTGGCATTTTTTATGTGATATGTTAATACGAATGTAATGGTGACTAAAGTTTTTTGTTTCTTGTCTACAAAGCTCTAACTATGCTTAAAACCTATTTAAAAGTCCGCAAATAAGCTTTAAGTGTTCTAACAAGGAAAGTATTCAATTTATAAATAAGGAATTCTACTTCAGAGAAATTCAGATATTGCTGTTGCGTCTATATAATGAAACAACTGCGAAAAACAAGGGTTGAATTATAACTATTATTTTTATAACAATATGAGCAAGCTTTATGTTGTTCGTAAGTAGAGACGTACCGAGTACTCGGTAACTACTCGGTACTCGGCCTACTCGGCCAATTTGCCGAGTACTCGGTACTCGGCCAAATTCTAATCAGATACTCGGCCAATACCGAGTAGTTGCAAAAAATTGAATATTGTCCAAGACAGATACTAAAATTAATAAAAAAAGGAGCAATTATTATATTCTGCAATCATTTACAATTAAAATTTATAAGTCAAATTTAAATTTTGAGAATAATGAAGTTTGTAATGCTTCAATGGAATAAATCTTTATTTTCATGTTCCCAAAGTTAATAAAACTTATTTATTAAAAATTACGCAAAAAATGTTAAGTATAGAAAATATGGAATTTTTATATTAAAAATGGATTTTTGCTGCAAACAAAAATTAGTTATAAAAAATGTAAAAATAGCTTTGCTTAAAAAATAAAACAACCTTAAAAGTACAGTGCAGGAACTCTGCAGACACGTGTTTTGGCATTACAAGGAATTCCTTTTTCAATGCACAAAATGGGGGCTCGTAGATTTAAAGGCATCCGACAAAAGTCGTATTTTTTTGTTGAATGTCTTTACATTCTTTAGCTCACATGTTATGCACTGAAAAAGACGTTCCTTGTAATGGGGGGGGGGGGGGGGGGGGGGAGAAACACGTGTCTGGAGTGTTCCTGCACATTTGTTTTATCTGCTTTTAAAAATTATTTATGTTTAGCAGATTAGAACTATAATTGATTGGTATACAGTGAAACCCCTCCTAACGGACACCCCTCTTATGCGGACAATTTTTAATTCCCCAGTTCCAATGCAAATAACATTATTAAACCCCTGTCCTGCGGACACCTCTGTATTGCAGAAAAAACATTTGTCCTGTTAGTGTCCGCATTAGAGGGATTTTACTGTAATTTGTTTTAATTCCAACTTGATTAATCATACCTTTTATTTCTTGATTTTTAATTAAAAAAATTATTTTTTTGTAAAATTTTTGACACAAACAAAATTGTATATATATAATGCGTAACTAAATTTCAGCAGGAATTTAGTTTTAAAAACTATTATATGGACAAGGAGGTTTATACTACTATTCCAATAAGTTCAAAATTCATCACATGTGTGTCTGTGGTTCTTCTTAAAACATAATTGGTACTTGGAACTCGGCCGAGTAGTGAAAGGCCGAGTACTCGGTAACTCGGTACTCGGCCGAGTAATAAAAGGCCGAGTACTCGGTACTTGGCTACTCGGCCAAAGTGCTACTCGGTACGTCTCTATTCGTAAGCTAAAATAGTCTCTGAGTTGCCTTTTAAACCAACAAAAGTAAACATATGACATGGGATACATTTTTGTCAAAGATGTTCTCTTCTCTCTCTTCAAATAGAAATTGATTCTTTAAAAAGTCATAACTGTTCCCGATTTTACAATGGCTGGTGAAAGTGCTTTAAAAACGTAATGAGTGGAAGCCAAATGATTTTTTAAAAAAATCGGTTTTGCTTATATCTTAGAATTGTGAACATACATAAAAGCAGGGCTACGGAGTAGAAAAGTCGTAGTCAGACTGATTTTTGGGTGAAGGTGTCAGAATCCAGAGTCAAATGTTTAAATATCAAGAGTCTTAGTGGGTCAGTTCTCCCAAAGTCCTCAATTCTGCCAGTGCTTGCGGTTTCAGAGTCAGACTGATTTTGCTGTAAAGAAGTTGGAGGTTGGAGTCGGGAGGGGGGGGGGGGTCTAATGAAAATGTGACATCAAAAAAAAAAAAAAAACCCTTTACATAATGTACATTTAAGACCTTAACTTCCAAAATACTCTGTAGAAAGTTTAAATTTGCTATTTCAAGAACAGTATTTGAATATTCAGTTTTAAAATGCTATTCGTATTTGGTTTTATGAATTGAATAATGTTGATAGCATTTGTAAGTTTTACATTTATGACTTTCTTGTTTAGGTACAATAAGCTGTCAAGGAAAATCAGAACTTTGGCACGACAAATAAAAGAGCTTGATATGAAAGATCCTTTTCGTAAGGAAGCTGGAGATCGGTTATTGCAATTACTGTAAGTTTGAAAATATCTAGTATTTTTCTTATTGAATATCTATCTTTAAATACGCAATTGACCAAGTTTAAAATCCAGCATTCTATAGAATGCATATTACCTGGGCATTGTAAATAAATGCCCAAATCTATAGGCAGCAATGCAGACCTGTAACCAAGGGCCATTTTACAACTAAAAATGTCATCCCACATTATGGGGCATGGAGGAAAGAAATTATGCAGCCAGGACCAGCATGCCAGGAAATTAGAATTTTCATGCATGCCATAAATTTAAAATTTTTACACCACCAAATCTTGGTAAACTAGTGAAGATTGCGATGCAGTTATGTTGATAAGATTGGAGTATAGAAGTGAATCAACAGCTAGTTCCAAGTCTATCAACAAAGCAAGTTTAAAATTCTTATCCGCTAGGGAGACCCTCTTCGATAGGAATCTTCCGGATAGGAATCCCAAGATGTTCGTTCGTGATTCTGTTCCTCCTGCAGTACGCTTAGTGCAGGACTTGAAAAAGTCATAAGGATAAGTCTACGGTCAGATAGGGTAATCTAGTCCAACACCTGCCAATCACTTACGCGGTTCTGTGCTCTGTCATTACATATCGTTAGATCGATGACTTTACATCTGTTACGGGTAATAAAGGTAGGTTTGTTACCTCTGTTTGTTACCTCTGATATTTAGGTTGTTACCTAACAGGTACTCTAAAAGTTCCTGACCTCTCTTGTTGCAATCACTGCTTTCCCACACAATGTGGTGAGCGTTAACGTCGCAGCCAATAATGAACTTGTCAGCCTGGCATGCACACAGAATTTTACAAAATTCCTGGCTGAGGTCGCTAAAGGAATGTCATCCTCATTGGATAAATAAGCTGACATGAAAGCCGAAGCACCATCTTTATTAAATACTCGGATGGCGACGTTGTCACCGTCAAGAAACTTTGGTAGGCAGAGAGCATTCAGGCGCTTGTTAACAACTACGCAGGCTCTTGATCTACTACAAGTTAAATCATAGAAGAGATTTCCACAGCTACCCAGACCAAGGATTTTCCCATGGTTAACCCAGGATTCCTGTACTTGGGCAGTATCAATACTTCCTTCAGCCAAGTCTTTACTGAGAAGAGCAGTAGCAGACTGGCAATGATGAAGGTTAAGCTGCGCAACAATGATGCCAGGCACTGCCATTGCAGAGAGCGGGGACCTGCAAAGAGGTAGCTTCTTTGCTTGGATAAGTATCCTGTAAGAGGGTCTCATCCATTACTGTGACTTCGGAATCTGCATCTGAAATGTCAAGATTTTCCAAAAAGTTCGAAATCGAATTGGTAGTGGATCTAGGAGAAATTAGAAACATTATCTTTGCTCTCAATACTTACAATAGGAGTGGATCCAGATGGTGTCCCAACCACCGAAGTTTGCACCCCTTTCATCACTGCAGGATCTGGAACATTGCCCCCAGCAGGAGTTTCAACAGCCTCCACATTATCCTTGGGGCTCCAATGAAACATCAGAGTCCTTGGATAAGGCAGTTTCTACACCAGGAGAATTTTGTGTGTTGGGATTGTGCCGGATCTTATACAGACTCTTGCCAAAACCCCAACAAACAATTCCAGGTTGGACTTCTTAATGAACTCGGCTGAAATCCACCTCAAAGATCCACCTGACATAGTAGTCGTCTTTGACAACCGTTTTATCTCTTGTCCTCCAGCTGCTTATATTGAGACCGGGATTTAGACGAGCAAGTCGTTGGAGGACTTTGTCTTGTTCTAAGGTGTAGATGTCCCTTGACTTAAAGACAATCTTCACCAGTTTTACAAGATCTTTAAAGGGCGGCACTGCAAGTTCAGAGTCACCCGCATTGCGCCCATTGAACTGCGGCTATACCCAATCTGCAGCAAAGTCATTGGTGAACTGGATAACCATGGCTACCACACTTCCGTCCAAGGGACGGAATTCCGTCTTTTCAAAAATTTCGGCCATCGGATTTTTTTTCCATGTTCAAAATGATTTTTATAGATGAAACATATCTTTACTTTTGAATCTCTCTCTCCAAAAAGGTCTTATTCTTCTGAGGACAAAAAACTGGCCTATCTGCTAAAGTTAAAAAGATAAGCTGTTTTTTTTTTTCAAAGAATAACTAAATAAGTTACTCAATCTGTTGATTTCAACCATTCTTATCTTAATCTGGAAAATTTTGTTAAAGTTTTTATCACAATGCATCTTATAGTCAAGAATCTCAAACCTGAATTTTTTTTAATTACTATTTTTTTTGTATGAAATATGAATTATTTATGTAACATGAACTATACAATCTGAAGCTTTTTTTCTGCAGTAGCAAATAGTAAGTTTTTTTATAGTATTTTATTATTAGGTTCTTTTTCTACTTTTACCTCCTAAAAATCTTGGACAATGATATGTTATTTTTTATTTAGGTTTTAATTTTTACTTAATCTTACAATTTGGTTTTACTACATAGTTACAACATCAAAAATTAGCATTATATATGTCTAAAATATCAAACTAAGTGCTAACATAATGGTGTAGCAAAATGGAGCCACGCGTTTTTCAGTCCTGGCCAATTTTTAGAGTGGCACCCATGTGGATAACCATCGCACCATTTGAAAGACTGACAGCTGCAAATTGAGGTACATTGTCGTTGGGGGGGGGATGTCATCAATGGATAGCATCAATGTCCCTTTGGATACCAGTGGCATCATCCGTGGAAAGTTGATCCCCCGGGTAACCTTTTTTTGGTGATGGCCAACTTAATGGCAGTAATCATGGCTATCTATTATAGATAAAAATATAAAAGTAAAATTAAAATCACGCATTCTTAAACATGGAAAGTATTTTGCAGTATCTACAACTGAATCATAAGTCTGATGTACACTATACAGCTTTAAAAATCAAAAGATCATCACATATTTTGTTTAAAGATTAAATAAAAAAAAGGTTTCAAATCATATAAATTATTTCACTAATGTATCAGCTACACCAATTATAGAAACAGGACGAGTAGGTTTTAAGAAAATCATTATGTTTTCCATTGTAGACATTATTTCTCCTGGTTTAATGCATTTAAGAATGAAATTTTTTGATCAAAGAAAAAAAAATCATTTTAATTCAAAGCCTCATTACAAAGTTAAATGAAAATACTCTTTGGACATATTTTAATAATGAAGACTCATAAAAATTAATATTTATTTATTCTTCCACCATTCATACATACTTTTATTATATTGGGATCAAAAAAAAAACTATGAAAGGTAAAAATTAGGCCTTATATTTTTTTGGAAAGGTACAGAGTTACATGAGTGTTTTCTGTTTTCATAAATTTGTCTTTTTTTTGCTCTGACTGCATCATGTATAGGGGATGCAAAAAGTGTGTATTCTAGTGTTAAGATATTTTTACAGTATGCATCACTTCAATGGTGCACAATGTATCTCAATAAATCTTAAGTAATCAAGCAAATTACTTAGTATATGAAGTTTTGGTTGAAATATGTTTTTTGGACTATTTTGAAATGCAAAAGGCTGAAAAATAATGATAATTGAAAAATTATAAAAGAGCTTCTTTTATAATTTTTTCCCCATGTAACTTTCAAAAAACTTAGTTGATCTGCCTTGTATATTTATGTACCTAATAGGAAAGCTGCTTAGATTTAAAATAAGAAAAAAAAAAGAAAAATAAAAACTATTTATCAAACTCGCATTACCTTAAAAAATATAAGTTTCTAAATTTATTGAATCTGTAATTTATCTATAAAGCTTTGCTAGTTACTTTGCATTAATTAGATTTTAGTCTTTGCAATAATAAGTAAAATTTATGAAAACATTTGGGGGAAAATAATTAAATTTAAAAAAAAATTGAAAAAAAGAAACCACATGGTTGTTTTTAAAAAAACCATTTAGTTTAAATCATGGTTTAAACTGACGTGGTTTAAACCAAACAACCCTGGAACTTATCCTAATTTTAAGAGCAAACTAAATGGATTAATTAGTTCAGATAACTTTATTTTCAAGGTTTTTTGCCTTTATCCCAATTGAACACTTCAATCTCTTTTAGAACTTTTGTTATCTATATATACGCTGACAAACATGGAAAACTGCTAAATTTTAAGGAATTTTTCTTCTGAAAAGTATGAAAGTTATAGCTCTAGGAAAGAGTAGAACCACTATTTCTAGAATTATAGGTGAAGAATTTGTGGTTATAGCTGGGGGGGGGGGGGGATAAATGTTAAACTTAATTTGAAGCATGCATTTGTATTAAAGCTGTTCTTCTTTTTCCTATTTTTTAAATTTTATCGCTACTACGATGAAATGAAAATAGCTAAAATGTTGCTTTTTCATCTATTGTATGAACTATAGTATGTTTATAAATGTAAATATAATATCTACAAATTTTTGAAAATTAAAAAAAAATAAAATAAAAGAAATCCGATTTAAATTTTAAAAAAGCCGATAGATATCCTGTACTTTTGCTAGAAATTAAAATCTGATGAATCAGAGGAATAATTTTTAAAGGATTTTTTTAAAGACTAAAAAGTCTGTTTAGTCAAAAGCAAAATATTTAAACTAGGAGCAAGATAAAATCAATGTGTGTTTGCTATTAATGAGGTCATTTCCTCATTCTGAATCATTCATAGTAATTGTGATTTGTTATACATAATTTGCTTTATGAATTAATTTTAGTTTCTCTTTAAGAGGGAAACTTATTTTTTTATGCATTGAACGTGGGTGACCCCCCCCCCCCCGAGTTTTGGGACATGCGGGATAGTGTGGGGTAATGCGGTAATATAAACCTTCATTTGTTAGGAGGTCTTGTGCTTCTTAAGCGAATAGTAGCATGGAGCTCTTTCACAGCACAGCATGGCCCGACTAAATGATTTTACATTTATAAGCAAAGGTGCTAATGACACTTAGCTTTTTTCTAATTTCAAACCCTAATAAAAATAATATAATCTATGTAGGATTACATAGTCCAAAATGCTATCCGATCTTAGAGAAATGTGAATTAAAATGAAAACTTAATTTTGAAAATGTGGTAAAATCAGTAGTGTAGCCTAAGGAAGGGTTCATGCAGTCTAGACCCTCCTCAAAATGAATAAGAAAATTCAAAACTAAAAATGTCGAATTTTTCATGCAGTTTTCCTGCTTGTATGTACAATAGAAAACTCGAATTTGAGGGCAAAAATTTTTATATAGAGATGAGTTACGCCAGGGGTTCTTCCTTTTTCAACCCACTTCAGGGTAAAAAAAAGAAAAAAAAACTGGGTTTAAAAAGAACGAGAAACAAGATTAGCCTACAAGAACTTTTATTGCAAAGTAATAATAGTGTGTTTGAGTCTTCTTATGAAGGGTACAATTAATGGGATACAAATTAATGATTCTAAAACAGCTAATTAATGCCATCGAACTTGATAATTAACTAAATAAGAAACCAAGATTGACTTTAGCTTTACTTTTACAAGTCACGATTTTATTAACCATGATCGTATTAAGTATATTCGGCAATACTTTATTTTAATCCATAGGTTTAATTCAACCCAAAAAACTCAACTATTAAACTTAAGAATATATGGTGAGGTTGGAATTGTGTGCTCGATCTAGCCCTATCGTGCTCCTCACTGGTGTTGATTCTGTACAACGTTTATTTGTTGATTTTTTTCCGCCACTCTAGCCGTTGTTTTTTTCAGGGCTGCGGAGTCGGAAGGAAAATGGCCGACTCCGACTCCGACTCCTGGATTTTGAAACGCCCGACTCCGACTCCGGATTTTTTTAAATTTTTTAATTGTATTTTTTCAACTCCCTCTCTCCATTCAAGGGAAGGGTGAAAACCTCTTAACAGAGATTGAAATATTAAATTCCTTTTTATGAAAATTTCGCATTTTGTTTTTTATTGTAAACCCAAGACGCCATACAACGTTAGAAATTCAATTTAAAAATGAAACTTTCCAATAGTTACGAGTTAAAAAGTGAGATGACTTAAAAATCCCTTTTAAAAATTTTGAAAAGGATTATCTGTAATTTTCCCCCCTTTAATGTTTAACAAATAGATATTGATCAAATCGTGTGCTTTCAATTTTTGAAAGCTGTAACTTGAGAGAAAAAAAACCTTTTCTTCTAAATCCAAGTTCTTGAGAGGGGGTGGTTTGCCCCGGGTGACACCCATCTGGTAGATGACACCCAAAGTTAATTTCAGAGTTTATAAAAAATATAAATACTTTAATTCTGAAAATTTTCGCGAATATATTTTAAATTATATTTCATCAATAAAATTTCAACGAAAATAGGGCACTATACGTCAGGAGCTAATTTTACACAAAACGCGGCGGTATACAAATTTGTACGGATACCTTTTACTATACCTATATTTCTTCTTCGCAAAATTTTTAATTTAAATTTTATTGGCTGCTTTAGAATTAACCTAAATATGAAGATTTTAAGATTAACTGCAGTTCTTGAGCGTTGTAATCAAGAAATCATTTACACTTATTTTGTTCCATACTTTTTAGTGAGAACCAAGCTTACAGAAATAGTCTTAATAAAGAAAAAAACATTAGATTATTTCATCGAATCTTTTGGATTCGTGCTTTCGCGCCAGAACTTCTTTGAATTTGCCGATCACACTTAAACGTTTCAACTTTAGCTACGGGCGTCGACTTACTAATTTGTTACGTTTCTTTTACTATTTTATAACTGAGATAGAACAAAACACTATATTTCTATTTTTATTTGAAAGTGATTACTTGAAAATGTTAGGCAACAAAACCGTTTGCTGACAGTTGCTATTAGTTAAGTTAAAAAGCAAGCTAACTAGGGGACGGCTACAGAAAGTTCGGTAAGCATTCAAGCTAGCTGATTGCCATAATGGCAGTTATTTTCTCATTAGTATCTTTTTATACATGTAATCGAACCAATTGGTAATCAGTTTTTAAAAAATGCAAGGAGAGTCAGTGAAAAGGAAAGAAAAAAAGAAGCCCGGAGTCGGAGTCGGCATGTTTTCTAACGACTCCGACTCCTTTACCCCAAAATCAGTCCGACTCCACAGCCCTGGTTTTTTTCATTAATGGATTTTTAAATCCTTTGCTACTAGTGCAGATATGGAGTGCAGAAGTTGTTATTCATGATCTTACTAAGCATGCGAGTATAAAATGAATTTAACTGTACTTTATTTTATGGATCATTTGATCTACTTTAGTAAACTTAATCGTGAAACGTAAAAGTATGGTGAGGGTGGAGCTGTGTGGTCGATCTAGGCTAGTCCCATCATCTTCACCACTGGTGATGATTCTGTGTGACGTTTTGATGGCATTTTCTAGCTCTGTTTTCTCCTGACTGACTTTCAACCCCCTATCTACTAGTGCAAAAAAGGAGTGTAAAAGTTAATGAACGTTCATTCCTCTGTCGAAGAGGGCTTGCATTTCTGCCGCCAGTGCGTCCGTTGCCCACAGAACCACACCCAGAACCCCTCATTTACTGAAGACTTCTTTCTTCTTAATAGCTGGTCTCTGATGAAGCCGCTTTTCTGACCTAACATTTTCTTTCTTTTCAACTTCCTTTTTTCTGTCTCAGTCTGTCCTGAAGAGTAAAATGATGTATGTTGATCTTCCGAATTAATGCTATAGATTTCGTTTTCTTCTTGCATTCGTTTGATGTTAGATATCTTTCCGGGACTTTAAATGCTGGTTCCTTCTCATGGATAAGTTTCAAATGCATTATCGGAACAATGAGCTCAGCTTGAAATTGATACTTTGTCGTCAAACTGACGAAAATTATCTGATGATGCTAGTTTTTTTCGAAAGTTGCCGTTTTTTCTGCTAGATTTTTATCAAAGTTACTTTTAACGTAGAACTGTGCTTTTAAAAGTCTGAAGTCTCAATCTTATCCTGGGTATCTTTTCTCGAATTATTACACGTGACAGAGAAATTGGAAAAAAAAAAAAAAAAATGCGTTTTCTGAAATCTACGTTTGAAGACATTATTTGCTATTGGAATATTTATGTAAACAAATAGCAAGAAGTGTGCAATTTTAAATTATAAGGATTAGGTATTTTAAAGATTTTATATAAACACATTGCTTTTTACTTTAACTGATCAAAAATTAATTCAAAATACCTTGACTAAGTCCTGTTAGGTCTGATTTCTTCAAGATTTGTCAAGATTTGTAGATTGTACAGAGAAAACTGCACAATCCAAAAAGCTTTTCATGTGAATTATTTTCTGCAAACCGACACATGTCACAAATGTCGAATTAAGAAGAGATTTTTTTTTATTTTTAGAAATTAACAGGATTTACAAACGGTCGGACTGAAAACAGAATAGTATGAACAGGATTTTTATGATCTTACAAAAAAAGTTTAATATTTCTTACTCTAAACAAAGAAATAGAAAAGCAGGCTACGTAAAATTCAAAAAAATGTCTTGATTAAGCTGGAATTCAGTAAAACGGGGTTTAGACAATTTGAGGTTCTACTGTAGTTTTGTATGTGACAAAATGAAGTACAATAAAGTAAAATGCGAAAAAAACATGTAGTAATTAAAAAAAAACAATAGTTTTATCACTTGAGAAGGAGCTTAGCCTAAACTTTTCGTATTTTCCCATGTTATCTAGAAAAAAGTTAATTTTTTTAATATTTTTTATGTCTTCTCTTCTGTCCTACGAAGTTTATTTTAGTAGTCGGTGAGGCAGTTGGGGTCGAAGTTTTTTTTAAATTTTTAATTTAACATTAGTTTTTGTTGCTAAAGTAGTTTAAAATCATAATCATCGGCCATTTTTACATGAGAGCCGTAACTCACATTAAAATGCATCTCACGGGCCAGAATATATATAGTATTTCAAAATATATTTCATTCTTTTGAATAACATGGGAAAATATGGAAAAGGATGGACAATTTACAAGCAAATATTGATGTTATCATTATTGATGCATATTTTATTGAAAAAATGTTTTTCTGAAACCAGTTTCTGAACATTTGACTCCAAATTTGAGACAGTCACTAATCGTGGCCCGTGGGCCGTAGGTTGGTCACCACTGGAATACAGTATAAACCATGAGCGCCCATATGCGAAATTTTAAGGGGGGGGGGGAGTTCAGATATTTTCTCTGTGGTTTATCAGGATATTTTCCCCATGGAAACTGAACAGCAGATTTCGGTACAGATTAGAGTTATTAAAATTTGACATTTTTAATAACTTATTCATTAATAGCTGGATAAGAAATGTTTTTACATTTTTGCAAAGAAAATTAAAGCAAGGAAGTTCTAATTTTTAGGTGGGGGGCTTGAGCCCCACTTGCCCCCTATATGGGCGCCCATGGTATAAACGCCCTTTATTCGCACAACCGCGACTTTTTTGCATTCAAAAAGGCCGAAAGACCTTTTATATTTTTTTCTGCTCTTCACTGCAAATGCAGCTTCTGAACCCAAAAAATTTCTTGAGGGGGAAAAAAAACTCTAAACATGCTTTCATGGTTCATTAGATCACTGGGGCTATTCAAATATTTCATGACGTAAGAGAGATAATTCTTTCCATCCCACCCCTCTGATGCTTAGCATTGTCGGTCAACCGCCGTATCTCCTTCATTGCCCCCCCCCCCTCCCCCAGCCAGCGTGAATCCGAGAGTGTTCCATAAATGGTTTCTCTCGTGATCGGTGGCACGGCGCAGCCACTTTCCCATAACCTCCTCTCGATATCGCGCGTGTTTCTTCTTCTTCTGTGGCTGGGGAGGGACGGTGGAGAGTCGTGATTGCCCCCCGTCCAAATCTTGGACATCCGGGATCCCGGATAGTCCGAGAGAAGCGCTTGTGTGGATCGTCCATAAATGAACAATCGTGTTTAACGCTCTGAAAGTCCGTTTCTTGTTATTTGCAGGGCTGCGGAGTCGGAGTTTGACATAATTTGGGGTAAAGGGGTCGGAGGCGGAAAATTTGAAATTCCAAAAGAGTCGGAGTTTGTCATTTTTCCTCAAAAATCTGCAACCAGTGTTTGCGCAGTTAGAGTCGGAGTTTCAGTGATTTTGGCGGAAAGCAGGGGTGCCCACCTGGGGGGGGGGGGGGGTCATGGCGCAGACTGCGCCATTAAAATTTTTAAGGGGTATTTTTGGGGAGGGGTTTTTACGACATTTAAGGGGGTGCGCCCTGGGTCTTAGGGGGGGGGGGCACCCCTGCGTAAAGGAGTCCGAGTCGAAGACTCTAAAATTCCTGGAGTCGGAGTCGATCCATCCCTCATAGGCATCCCTAATTTCACCGATCATGAATCCTTAAAATTACTTTTCGTTTTTCTATTTCTATGCCTGAAGTAAAAGAAGTAGTGTTATACTCCAAACATGTCATTCAGCTAGTTTCAATGTAAATTTCTTTCCTTATCCCTGAATCAATTTTGACTAGTTTTGTCTTGACGTGTACAAGATACACGTGCCTATAGACAACTGAAATAGTCTACATTTTGACCGTCCCTGCCACTCTGCCACAAGTGTCCATTTTGAGATATTTTTTAAAAACACATAAAGGGTTCAATACTTGGAAAATTTATGTGGTATGGAAAAGTTAGGAACGTTGAAAGCTGATCTAGAATAGATACTTTGTTGTCAAGTTTAATTTTCGTTTTATACATAGTACTTGATTGTGAACCTGAAAATAATTTTTATTTTCTTATTTTCTTTGAAACGCTTAGTTCTTTTGTTGGTTGTATCAAATCCTAGTCGACTAGGGAACGAACGATAAATGTTTTTTGTCAGGGCCGGATTTGGAAGTGTAGAGGCCCCGGGGCAACGAAGGAATGGAGGCCCCTAATCAGGGTTCGAAAGATCATCATATTTTCGAAAATATCCGATACTTTGATATATATCCGAATATTTTTATATATATGTATATATTTGATGTTTTGATTTAAAAAATTTCCATTCAAGTCATTTCGTCAAATAATTTTTAAATTTTTGAGCTCAAGAAGCGAGAAGTTGTAATGATGACCTGCAAAGTTAACTTTTTTCGGGTTTTTTTTTACTTACTTTTTTTCTCTTTAACTCATAGCTACAAATTACAAATTTAATGAATAAAAAACATATATTACCACTGAAATGCTCGATCAAATAAAAAATTGATAGTAAATGGATACTTGCAATCAGGGCTTTCTGATATATCGATAATAATATTATTTTTGTGCAAGCATTCTTTGTAGAAATACAAAAAAAAAAAAAAAAAGTCTGGTAGAAAAAACGTAAAATTTGCTCACCCGTGAAAGTTAGGATATTTTGTAAAAATTTTACTGTGGGGGCCCCGGGGCAGTAGCCCCGCCTGCCCTCCCCTAAATTCGGCCCTGTTTTTTGTTCAGGTAGGTGTAGACTAAACCTATAAGATTTCAGAATTCTATTTTAATGTTTAACTCTTACTTTTTTTTTTGTATCTGGCCCCCCATGGACATGGCCCGCCGTAGTTGGAAGAGGCTGGAAAAAGCACGACTCACATCGGGACTGGCTGGAGCTGAAGGGAGATAAAGTACACATCTAACTTTGTTTTTTCATGGTTGTAAAAATTAGCCTCAGTGAGAATGAACTTGGAAACCCACTGGAACCGATTGATGATATCCACGTATACAAAAATCAGGGGAATGGTGGTCCAGGGCTTTCCCCCTCGCAACAAATGGCGCAAAGATAACAAAGTTGTTCCTTCCTAACACAGAGGCACGACTGGCCACCCTCAAATCTTAGGTACCGTTTAACGATTTTTTTTTTATGGTTTACTGGGTACTTTGTGGTCACGTTTTGGTAGCTTCACATTAATATTTTTTGACACTTCGGTTTCCCGTTTGTTTTGGTGTGATAAAATGAACAGGGAGGAACCGCATTGTGTGTAATTTTATAATTAAGATCGTGTTTAGGATGTACGTTTTTTGCCTTAGTGAACTCATCAAGCTTTTTTGATAACCGTTCAAGGTACTGATTGGAACATATTATGCTTAGCGGTTTTGCATGGTATTCTAATAACATTATGATCGTCTCTTTTATGTGGCAACTGGCTTTTTATGTTGCTCTTATTTTCTCTTGTCTCATAACTTTTAAAATTCAAAGATTTTTTTTTTTTTTTTGAAATGAAAGCTTTAAAAAAAATTTATTTATTGATTTATTTTGTAATTTCGTTGCCTTCAACGCCAAAAATTTTAAAAACTATGTGGTAACATTTACTCTAGTTAAGTATTTTGCAGTGGGCAGATAACTGCAAATTTTTCATTTGTCTTTCTTTTTTTTGCATTATTTCGTCATTCACTGTGTACGTCAGCTTTGTTGTACAAACTTGCTTATTTCGTTTCATGTGAGGAAAAAAAAAAGTACGAAAAAAAGTCTTAAAAGTTGTCAGTGCTAGTAGCTACTAGCTAGTAGCAACTAGATCACTTAGAGACTTCGGGATTTCACTAAATGATTTGCTGAATCTTAAAGTACAACTTGATGTTGAAAAATTAAAATTTTAAAATAAAATTATTATTTCGGTTAGGATGGGAAAACAGCAAATTTCATGTAATTTCCCGGTTAAATGTTAAAATATAAAACCCATTGTTACAAATTTTGTTGCCTTACAACAGTAATGTTGATAGTAATCATAATAAAAATTTTGAATCAAGGCTTCTCTGGAGCAAAAATGAAAATTTTCCTCTGTCGCTGCTTTCTTAGGGTTTTTATCCTCATCTATGCCAATAAACGATAACGGAACTTCAAAATTTCCCTAAATGATTTGTTTAATCCTAAAGGTTATTTGTTTAATTTTCTCTCTAGGTACAACTTAATGCTAAAAAAAATAAATTCTAAAATAAATTTTTGTTTAAAAACGAAAAACTTTGAAATAACAAGTATTTTTAAAAAATACTAAGCACTTTTCATACTGCACTCAAAAGGACAAAATAACTTTTCTGGGTCAAAGAGGATAGTTTTAGTATTCCTGTAGTTTTCAGTTATTCCAAGAAAAAGAACGACGACAAACGAAGAAAATTGCACTCAAGTCATCTCAAACCAAACTTTCCCATTAAGAAAAATATGCATGTTTCAACACTCAAATTTATGATTAAAAGTTTGATAATGATAAAACATTCTCTAAATGACTTGAGCCGCACTTTTCTTCGTTTGTGAAGTCTTTTTCTTAGAATAATTGAAAACTACAGGAATACTTAAAATGTCCTCCCTGATCCAGAAAAGTTATTTTGTCTTTTCGAGTGCATTATGAAAAGTGCTTAGTATTTAAAAAAAAAGAAAAATGTTATTATGTAAATTAAGTGTGTGCATGTTCACCAACCTATTATAGGGACCATTCTCCGAATTTCTTACGTTGTTTTGCTTCAATAAATTTCGTTTCAATAGGAAATACTAGAATGTCAAAATAGAACTTATGCCGAATGCAATTGCTTTCGCGGGAACGTTTAGAGAGGGGGAAAACTGTTAAATTAAGAACGTAAAATGTGTGATGTCCATCTTTACTTCACGACTAAAAGAAATTGCTGTAGAGAACATCATAATTAGCTTATCATTTTGTATCGTCATTTTATTTCATAGGTTTGTATTTAGTTAACATTTTGTTGCAGTAAAATACATAGCATAAAAAGTTCAACAAATTTTGTGCTACTTTATAGTTCCTTTAGAAAAATCTTTCAAATTACACACAGAGGTGCCTTTCCCCTCAAGAGCGACGGCACACACAAATACTAGAGACCTCCAAAAATGAAATCCCCCCCCCCACAACCTCCCTAAAAATACACATCTAAAAGTTTTAAAAGTCGCAGTCTGCTCCAGGCCCGTCAATTAGTTGGGTCTAGCACCCCCTAAATGACACAAAAAGTAAGCGTTGTTTTTAATGGTTTTCAGATAAAATTTGCATTGAGTACATACCCTTTGCCCCCCTCTGGTCTGCTCTTTGTATTTTTATTATGATTTTTATCCATGTACGTCTAAAAAACTAAAATAAAGAGTTACATACTAGTATTTACTCTCAGGAACCTGATATGGTCCATCCTGAAAGTGTCAAGAACCTTTTAATTACTTAGCTTGTAATTTCTTACTCATCAGAAAAAAGTAATTTCAACTTTAGCATGACTGAAGAACTGTTGTTGCATTTTTGATGACCCCCCCCCTCCCTCCCCTGCGTACCATGAGTTTCGATTTCAAGTTATGGCTCATATTAAAAGCGATGCTTCTCAATTGGTGCTTGGATGGGGGGGGGGGGGACTACTTTCATCCTGAGCATCATCGTGAAACAAAAAAAACAAAAACTGATATTAAACCTTCCCAAGACGAGCTGTATCGAGTTTACTGCTTTTTTTTCCTCCGAAAAGTCCAATTCTTTTATTTTATTAAAATAATAGTTTCTTAGAAAGTTTTCGGGGTCAATGGCTAAGGCCGCTCTGTGCTTTGTGTAAAAGTCTCTAGTGCTGCCACGTGTGCACCCACTGCGGTTGGTTTATTGGTTTCCGTAATAACCATCCCCTTGTCTGCCACTCGTCATTTAACACTGAAACTCTGCCATATATATTAGCGGCGAACATAATAGCCCCTTTGTGTTCTTGCTCCTCGTCAAGTTGGGAATGTGAGAAGGGTTGCGAGAGAAGTTTATGTATGATATTTCGGTAGTTTTTCCTCTTGTTGTTTGTCTTGTAAGTTCAATAGTTCCTGAGCTCCGCGACTGAAATAAATAACTCTCAGAGTGTTAAGGAAGCTTAAGATTACCTTCTTGATTACAGATGCAAATTTCGGGAATAACAACCTGTTAGAGCTAGATCTTCAGTTGCATTTTTTTCACTAGAATTTTGTAGATGCATAATGTTCATTTTTTTTAACTTTCATCTAAACGATTTTTTTTTCACCACATCAAAGTTTTTATAATCAAGGATTCATGTTTTGAAACATTATTTGGTATTATTATTTTAACCGGTATTTTTTCTCTTTTCGAATTCCTCTGAATTTTAGTTCATTCTCCTTTTTCTGTAAGTAAAAGTTTTGTATAAATTTCAGACTATCTTTCCGATTCTTTTAATTTACACTAAATATCACACGAAAAGAACTCTAGTAAAGTGAAACACTTTTAACAGTAATACCACGAGATATAAAGCAATCATAAAAAAATAATTATCTGCTGTAAGAAATGCGCACGGTTGTAATATGAAGTAAAACACACAATCAAAAAGTTGTAACTCATTTATTTAAGAAATATAATAATAAATAAGATTATTAATGAGTTGTTAAAAAATAGCGCCTTTTCAATCGTCTGTAAAATTCAACAAAATGCCAACGAGGGGCGGGGGAGAATGATATGAGAAAATTTAACATCTGTAAATAAATAAAATTATAACGGAAAAATAAATCAATTTGATGATCGTCTGCAAACAAGTAAACTATACGAAAAAAGAAAAAAAAAACATTAACTTACGGAGAGTTTTATCATCTGCAAATAAATTACATAAATAAAGAAAACAATTGATCACGTTAGGTTATCCGCTATTTACCAATCACTAAGGCAATAGAATGGGAGACTTTGAGCCACGGCATCATCTTTACTTAATAATAAAGCTGAAAGGCTGTGTTTCTGGATGTCCGTTACGCGCATAGCGCCTAGACCGTTTGACCGATTTTCATGAAATTTGGCGCAGAATTAGTTCGTAGCAGAGGAGTGATCACCTCGAAGCAATTTTCCGAAAATTCAATTTTGTTCTTTTTCTATTCCAATTTTAAGAACATTTTACGGAGGAAATTGTCATAACACGGACGAGTAAATTACCAAATTGTCATAACGTGGAACCGTGTGCGAGCAAATGAACATAGCAAATTGGCGAGAAATTCATCATCCATTATTGAGGAGGGGGGGGGGACAGGCGAATCAAATGACCTTTTAATTTTTTTGCTACGGCCAAAGCCGTACGGGTACCGCTAATAAATCAATAAAGCCATCTTGATTGCTCGAGGAAATAAAATAGAAGACTAGGTTGAGAATCCCTGAGCTAAGCAGTTAAAATTACCGAAATCACTCATGGAGCGTTTTAAGCGAATGCGTAGTATGAGTGTAAAAAAAGACCGATGCACTCAATTTTACTGTATAAGACACTTGGAAGAGTAAGTTATCAAAAGGAAACATATCCACTTTTTACAAAAATTCATTTTATGGCATTTTCTAAATCTTTCAGATGACCTTTATCAAATCACTTACTCACAAGAAGTCCAAACGTGGAAAACTCTCTTTTATTTAAGGGTAAAGTGTGACTTTTTGATCAAAAGGTAACGAATCCGTCTTCTGCACGTTTTATTTTGAACAAAAGGGGACATATCCTGAAAGAATCTGTAGTGCGAAGACTTTTAGATCCAAAGGAGCACATGTCCAAAATCCTCTAATTTTAATCTACTACTTTCAGGTTCATGTAGAGAGTATGAGAAGATTGGAATTTTCAACAATCAGGTTTTCGTTCAAAAGGGCACATATCCAAAATTAAAATGGCGATATCTCCTTGTTTTTTTTTTTTTTTATTTTTATTTATTTATTTATTTTTTTTTTTATACACAAACATTTCTTACTCTGGGCCATGATTTGCTGTGATTTCGTGCGCAATTCTGTACCCAGAGAAGTTAATAAAACTGTTTTGCTCTTACCCTAATTCATTTTTCTCACCTCCTGAACATTCTTGGAAAATGGATATGTTCCCTTTTGATAAATTAGTCCTCCCTTCTTATTTTTAGACGAATTTTTAAGGGAAACAACAAAGCATGACAATGAAAATTGTTTTGATTTCTCTGCATAACGTGTATAATGTTAATTACCGATTTTAAAATTAGAAGGATGCTGTTAATCCTTTTGCTCCTAAGTAAGAAATAAAAAAAGCTAATTAAAAATAAACAACATCTGATCCATTAAATTTTATAATTTTTTTTTTATTTTCCTTATAATGGATAAGTTATAACCTGAATTAATTTAAAATCATTTTTAATTAATCTCTGTAATCTGATTATGTTCTTGGAAACTTCACGTTTCATGATTTTAACCGAGATGACAGTGATGCATTACTGTATTAAAAATTTTCCCCGTCATGTATCGCACAGTAAAGTCGGAATCCTTTTGTTTTATGTCTGGCGGCGTCTAGTATTCTCATTTCGTGTAGGTAATAAATGAGGCCGAAGTGGTTTTTTTTTTTTTTTTTGGATGATGTATTTAAAAAGAAAGAGAATGAGAGATGAAGCGCTCTTTCAAATTTAATAAAGCTGTAGGCAGATGATATAAATTAAGAAACTCCAACGCAACAATTTCATTTACATGAGTTTTATTTTTTATCCAGTTCCTTAGAAAACATTTAAGGTCACAATTGTTGTGTCAGCGAAATAAATTTAAATATGCCATTTTGTGTTATCTTTTGAAATTTATTGCAGGGAGGATTCTAATCTGCAATTATTTAAATAAACTTTTTTTAAAAACTTGTGTGTATTTTATTGAAAATCATCATGCAGAATAGTGAAAAATATTAACGCATAGAAATACTCAACCCTTAGCCTACGTCTAGAATTGGGTTGTTTCCTTCAGTCAAAAATACTACTTTTAGTCACTGAAATTGATAGAAGGAGCAAAAAAAAAAAAAAAATAAATAAATAAATAAAATAAAATAAAAAAAATAATAAAAAAAATAAATAAAAATAAATAAATAAATAAATAATAATAATAATACCATGGACCCAGAAAATACTTTCATTTTCCCAACAGTTATTTTTTAATTGATTTTTTAAAATATCCACTTTTTCAAACAAGGCGTGGTCTTGATGACGTCAAATGATGCACTTTGGCGCATCTTTCTATCTCGTTTCCACGTTATGATAATCGAAGCGAATTAAATATTGCGCTCTACGCTTGCTATCAATCATATCGTTGCCAATACACGTGAGGTAAATACGCGAATTAAATATTTTGCTCTGCCAATGGCATTTCATCGTTTTTGATGTCATTGGCAGAAGTGTAAACAATGAAAGCGCACCGATTTAATTAATGTTTTTTAAATATTAAACTTGAACAAATTATTTAAAAAATGGTGAAATCCTATGTTTTTAAGCATGCTCTTTCAGAAAAAAATACTTCTAAAATTTTGGAAACGACCCCATTTATTGCGTAGCTCTGGAAAGCTTTGAGAGAGTAGAGGACAGGAAAAGGCTGCCCGTTCATTGGTTTAAAAAATAAAAAAAACCTTTCATTTGAATTTTGGCGTCAGAAATTCAAGAGTTTTTCACAATCACGAATTACGATAGGACCCAACTCCTTGAGTTTCATCTTCCTACAACTGGAATGGAATGGAAATGGGGAATAAATTTGCATCCGTCACATTGTGACTGGTGATTTTCTAGAATAGGTAAAATCGAGGCATATACACAAAAAATTATGATTAGAAAGGGGTAACCATTTTATGGGCGATAAGTATTTTATGGGCAATATCCACCAGTATACTTATAAAAAAGATTATTTACAGCGCATAACGTTATGTATTTTTACATAAAAAGTAGTCGAAAACTTTGTACTGCATAGTGAATAAAATATTACAACGTATATAGAGTACAAATTCAAAATGAAAAAAGGTTAAAAAACCAGCAAACAGCTGTTTCGGCACTCTAAAATACAAGTGCCATCATCAGTGCAAATAAAAACGATGACAGGTTCAACCCGACTAAAACACAGTCGAGGCGAACATTGGAATGAGAGACGAGTTGTAAAAGATATGAGAGCAGTACCGGAAACGATGACGTCAGGGTTACGTCAGAACTACAGAGGACAGTTGCACTCAGGAGAAAACGTCACAGACAAAAAATAAATTAAATAACAGACTTCCAAACATTAGGAAAAGGGGGAGTGCTAGACAAATCATTGACGATTAAATTAGCATTTTTCCATATGTAATATGACTCCCAAAAATCTAAATCATGAATGGACGAACACTCGTGAATAACTTTGGCGGAAGAAAAAATAAAATTATGGCCACAAGACCACCAATGTTGAGCAATAGAGGAGCGTTTGAGATCCTGTTTTTTGACGTAGTTTTCGTGTTCTTTTATCCGGAATTTGAGGGATCGTCGAGTCTGCTCAATGTAGGCCAATTTGCACTGGCAGGAAACACTATAAATGCCCCATTTGTCAAGGTTCTGAACAGGGTGTTTAAGCTGTGAAAATTTTAATTTATTAACAGGAAAAAAAGTGACGGAAAAATGAAACTTTTTTAAGATTTTGGCAATTTGTAGACTGATTTTAGGAAAAAAAGGGTAAGACAACGGAACTCGAATAGTTCACAGGAGCAAGTGTTTGATTTTTGTTAGCTGAGCTACATAGCTTCTTATAAATGGTAGAAAGAGGGAAACCGACTGACTTCACGATGGCCCCGGGTCTAGTTGTGCACCTCCCCTTTTGGTTGCTTTCGGATGTTCCTAAGGGGGTCTTTTGCACCTTTTTGGGGGGAAATCATTGTTAATATCAATGCAAACTTAAGTGGTGTTATAATTTGGTAAACACTTGGTGACGTATCGCCAAGCTTTTGGTCGCCAAGTTTTTTCGCCAACTTGGCGACGATTTTTTTGTAAAAGGAAGTAAAAGAGTTAAGTGGGATACATGGAGAGCTAAAATTCAGCTGCATTAAGAATTATTTGGGTTCTCAATTGCTTTTATGCTTCCAAATATGAAAGGGAACGCGGAAATATTACAATCAAGAGAATGAAGAAGGCTGGGGAGATATTCAATATTTTCAGGGGCAAGTATACAATCTGAAATCTTATAACGATTACAAGATTACATTATTTCTATCTAATGATTTGTTTTTTTCTTTACTGATTTATAAAATAAACTTCTTTAAAATGATAGTTGGTGTCTCAAACTATTATCTATTGCTGCATAAATGAACGAAAGAACAAAATGTTAAGTGTCTCAAGTTAGAGAGGAGGATCCCTAACTTGGGAAAATGAACATTTTTTTATTTTATTTTTAAAAGGACAAATCTACACATCTATATTTTGTCCTGAGGTGAAGTAGTAAAGCACATCCTAAAAATAGAATACTTCGTTCGAATGTAAAACATATCATTAATATGCTACTAAAGGTAAAAGTTCGAAACTGTTCCAAGTATGGGCACTTCACGGTACCACACATGAATGATAACGTACTACAGATAATGATCTGATCAACTGCAAAATACCGTCATTTAATTTGTTTTACAGCTCTAATTATTTTTACTGTATTTATTGCACAGTACTACTATAGTACTGAATTTTATTATAATTATTGCATTCTGTACATACAGTACTGTATTTTGTCTCTCCTATTAATCATTGTTTTTTTGCATCGTAACAGTATTTTACGTCGAATAATGCAGTAAAAAAAATAAAGCATAACATCACGTGGGAAACTAATACAGTTGAGAGGAATGGTTTAAGGTAGTTAGAAGGGTGTTTACAAGTGTCTTAAGCAAGGGAGTATGCGAGGGGTCTTGGAACGCATCCCTAGCGTAAGTTCAGGCTCAACTGTAATTGTTCACTCTCACATGCGCTTTATATTATAACTATTTTTAAGTCTCGTCGTTTTGAAAACGCTCTTTTTTTTTTGTCTAATTTATTTATTAGTCATAATAAAAGAGATTTTATGAGCCTTTTTCAATGACCCACTGTACCCCATGTATATGTGAGCACAGTGGGACAACTTGAGTACAGTTCGAAAATCACTTTTTCTTTAAGGAATATAATTAGGAAAAATTGTGAAAGAAAGCTACATTGACAGCTAAAGAGATTTCTAATCATGTTCTGCGATTAAAATTTCTTTAAAAATAAAGTTAAAGAAATTATATCAAAAGAAATGAAAACTGTATCACTGTTGCCTGCTATTCCTATATATATATGGTTTTATATACTTTCCATTACATTTTAAAAGGAATAACGTCAAATGCGCCTACTTTGTCAGCGGTACAACTTTGTTTCACAGTATCTTTTTACTTTCTTTTACAAAAAAGGAAGTAGTGTATTAGCGAAAAAATTTTCACTCAAAAATCGGCCTTAATTTCCATTTTTCTCACCCCCGAATGAATGTTGAGGTTTTTTTTCGACCCGATCACACGTGGATATATGCCTAGGAACCTACAGACACCCGAAATATTCATTTTGACGACCCCCGAGTTAATTACAACGAATTTTCTCGGGACGTCTGTATGTATGTGCGTATGTATCTCGCATAACTCAAAAACGGTATGCCCTAGATAGTTGAAATTTGGTACGTAGACTCCTAGTGGGGCCTAGTTGTGCACCTTCCCTTTTGGTTGCATTTGGATGTTCTTAAAGGGATCTTTTGCCCCTTTTTGGGGGGAAATCATTGTTAATTTCGATGTAAACTCAAGTGGTGTTATAATTTGTCGGACACTTGGCGATATATCGCCAGTCTTTTGGTCGCCATGTTTTGTCGCCAACTTGGCGGTTTTTTTTTTTTTAATTGGTTTTATTTTGGCCACTATTGGTGATATTTAGAGAGTAAACAATTGAATCACATTAAAATTGCCGATAATGGGGAAATGACACTAAATTGGAGTAAAAGGAAGTCATGTGATGCACATCAGCTCGTTTCATCGAGCATTTTAGCTTCGTGCAGAACGTAGCCGCCATGTTTGGTCATTCATAAGATGGAAGTAGGCGATGCCTAAGTGTTTTCGTTTTCAAAGACAAAGCAAAATTGGGGTTTCTTTTAACTACAAACTAGTGAAAATAAGCAAAATATGCTACAAAATGTTTTTTTTTAGGTTATTTTAAATAATTTTATTGAGAAATGAAGACAATTATACTATTTAAAGTTTCGTCTTAACCCAACTGCTTTGGACACGGGTGTGCTAAAAATTTTCAATTAAATTGTAGTTTCATGGGGATTTTTTATTTTAAAGATATTTTCATGCAACAAATTCAAAATTTTATATCTGAATTTTTGACTTAGTCGCCATATTTGGTCATTTGCGAGATTTAAGTACACAAGACTCTTAAAGTGGCCAAGTTTTCAAAATCGGAATTAGATGTTTATTGCAATGCAAACTATTGAAAATAATGCAAAATGGGCTTCTTTTTTTTTTTTTTTTATTTTTTTTCGGAAAATTCTTAATTTTTTTCTTCAAAAATGCAAAATTTTTTTCTTCAGAATATTATTTTATCCTCATTGGTTTAGACGCTAATGTGGCTAAAAACTGTCTATTTCATCTAAATTTTTGTTTTTTGCGGATTATTAATTATTTATAATTACTTTTAATGCAACAAATTCAAAAATCTATCATCTTAAATTTTTCGCATTGTTACCATGTTTGGTCATTTGCAAGATGGAAGTAGACAAGACTATTAATAGCCTAAGTTTCCAAAAACAGAATTGGTTGTTTGTCTCAATGCAAACTATTGAAAATAACAAAAGGCAAAAAGTTAGTTTTTCTTTTCTTTTTTTTTTAATTATTTTTTTGAAAGGGAAATTTTATCTGTATTTGATCCTTTTTGCCTCGGAGGCTTTGTTATAAGCTGAAACTATTTCATCTAAAATGAAGGTTTCCGCTGACTTCTCTATTTATTTATTTATTTATTTATTTTTTATTTTAATAAATCAGAAACGCATTTTAACTTGAATTTTCCATGTAAAAAAAAAGTATTGAATAACTTTATTTTAGAATGTGCGAAGTCCTATTCATCTATTTTTTAAATGAAAGTTGTAATAACTGCCCCATCCCCCCTCCAGTTTGTGTTTCAAAACTTAGCGACAGTGGTGGCCACTAAGTTTTTGGAGTCTAGTGGCCACTGGCCACTTAGAAGATTTCCGAGTCTTGACCTTTACTATGAAGTTGCTTTACTTCCAAGTATAAGAAGTAATTGTGTTTTTTTATTATTATTATTATTATTTTTTTTTAAATCTTGAATATGTTCTTATGCAATGCATTTTCAATAGATGTCGGATATGTATAAAATAATACTTTAAAGGGTTGCAGTTTTATTAAATCAAACAGTAATCATGTTTTTTTTATTTTTCAATATGTACCTACGTAATGATGCTTTTTTAATGTAAAATAATTGTATTTTGAACTTGGTTGTAGTTTTGTTGAAAATCTAACATGAAAATTCAGAAACGCATTGTAATGGTGCTTAGATAGAAGCTTACAATACAGAAGGAAGGTTTAGCACAGGCCACGATTTGGTGCTCCTATTTTAACCCTCATTGCTCCTATTTTTTCCCTTAAGTGCTCCTATTTTTTTTATCTTGAGGTTGGCAGCTATGCTAATGATATCTGATAAAATATTACATGTATCAATTAAGCAAAGTTCCATTCTTTGCCCTTTTTTCATTAATTGGAGCTAAAATTGTTTTGAATTTACTTGGCCAAACAGCTTTTGTTTATACACAAAATGCTCAGTGTCAAAGTATTCGAAGGTTCATAAAATAAAAACAAGTACATTATAAAAAAAAAAATTTTCAGCAACCACGATTGCTTATTGATCTCATTTGACGATTCTTGTCGTTGTGGTTCCTTTTTCAGCTTGGACCAGCTGCCTCTGCAGCACCATCGACCCCTCTGGTCCTGAGTATTGTCCGCTTCTCCTGGTCTGTGGCGTCCATGTCCTACACACACGCACGCTCAAACACATACACACTCACACGACGTGCCGTTAAACATGTACACACAACACGCCTAAGTGCATACCATACAGGTCTACGCACACACACAAACCTACACATGCACACACGCGCGCCTGCACACACACACACAACCATACACACGTAACCGCCCAGAAGGAGAGGCAGGCTTGGGGGGACTGGAGCCATTTCTAGAATCAATAACTCCAATGTATTGGGTCCTGTCGTGATTGCGAAAAACATAATTTGAATTCAAAATTTCAGAATTCAAATTAATATATATATATATATATTTCAAAATAAGCTTCTTTGACTTCGATGCATTCGTTACAACGGCTTAATAATGACATTCGAAACGCCTATTTGAATCTACGTCTCCGAGCTCCGCGTATAAACTGCTTGTATAGTAGCGTCATTATCAAAGTACAGTCGAGCCGGCTTAATGGAATAGGCCATTCGCCAGGAAAAATTATTCTAAGAAGCGGGATATTCCATTATCCCGGATAAAAATAACACACATCAACTGTGTAGTACATGGGAATTTTATTACAGTAAGCGCGATATTTATTCTATTATCCGATATTCCATTAAACGGGCTTGACTGTACCACCTTTTGATTTTATTGAAAGTCTTTAATTTTGGGTTTTATCGACGAGAAAGATACATTTGTTAATTATTTTAACGATAAAACTCAAGATTTTCACTAAAATATACATAATTTTTTGGTTAAGCAATCTGGAAGGGACTTTATTTCGTGCACATGTTGGCAAAGAAAATTATTGCTTTTGGGAGGAGGGGAGCGAAGAACAAAAGAAGGAAACTATTTCCCGCTCTATTGCTTGATGATATCTATGTTATAAATATTTCCTATCTTTAGTTGTGTCAAGTCAAAAAATTTAAAAAAAAAAGCCCTTTTTTTTTCTTCTGCATCAACGGACGATTTTTACTCCAATTTTAAAGAAATTACTAAAAAAAAAAAGAACAATTATTGAGAAATCAAGTTTTGGGATTTATTATCATATTTTTTTGACGTCATTTATTTTTTAAGAACAATCGGCCAACAACTTGGCTTTAATCTCAAAACATTGAGTAAGCTTTAAAAATTGACTGCTACCTGATCTTTGAAATTGTATAAACCCAATTTTAGGTTTCGGGAAAAATTAGGAGGTCAGTCAGGCCCAGGCCCATCATTTTGAATATTTCATGATTGAAGGAGGCAAAGTCTGTACGCTCAATGCAAATTTTGTCGGGAAATGACAAACATTCCGCCCACCCAGAGGCGTGTACGGAGGGAGGGGGAGGGGGACTGCCACCTGTTGACCCGAGCCGAACCTGTTGGGGGCCCAATATTTTGAAAACTAGGCGTGAATTATAGGGGTAAACAAAATGGAGGGGGCCCGGAAAATTCATTTGTGACGGGCCCCAAAATTTCTGGTCACGCCCCTGCGCCCACCCACCCCCTGACCCCCTAAATGACTGGCCTGATAGCAGAACTGCGTCTGGACTATGTTTTGTATTTTTGGTTTTTCCCCTTCTTGGAAAGAGCTTAGCGCTTAGCCCGCAAATCTGAAGAGTAATAAAAATATCTTGAGTCTGTGTATGTTAAAAACGAAAAGCTCATCTAAAAAGTTATGCGTCAAGCTGGAGAAATTCGCTGGCACGGCCAAATATGAAAGCGTTTGGTTTCACTTTAATTAGTGCAAAGCGCTGATAACGCAGAAATTCACAGTTATATGTTGTGTTGTATTCATTTCCCATAATTAATATCCTGTTTTATTTAACCATACTGTTCTTCAGTGATTATAAGAAATCCCGATATAGGAAGAACAAAATTTGCTCATCTTGCGGTTTCCAGCTGTGGGTTTCCACATGCATGACGTATTTTTGAAACCTTATTAGTCCGCTATTTCATCGTAAATGAGGCACGGTAGCAGAATCTGCGTTGATGCGACGTACATTGGAGATTCTTTAGAAAGCCTGCAGTCTAGTCCTTAGTTGGCAGAAGAAAAGCAGTTTAAGTTTTAAAAGAAAAAAATAGCCTTAAATTTCAGCGGACAAATACTTATCCCGCATTTTCTGAGTTGTTGTCATAACGGTGCATGTCATTATGTTGCATTCATAAAGTTGTGACAAGGGGGAGTGGGGGGGGGAACAAAAAGTGTAACATCACGCATTTTTGCTCGGGTGTATTTATGAAAAATAGCAAGACATGTGACAAGGAGTGGGGGGGGGGGAGGTAAAGTGTTTCGCTTTGTGACAATGATGGGAGGAAGTCTAAAATGGTTTTTAAAAGTGTGACATCATTTATAGACCGCCCCTTAGAGAATTTTCTTATTTTTACGCACATCAATTAATGTGCAAAAAATTAAAGATGCTTGAACTTGAAACCTGTTTTTACAAGGACCTTTAATCTTTTAAATAGTGATTTAATTACGTAGGTTGCTAAATGGAAAAATAAATAAGTAGAAAAAATACTCAAAAACAAATTTAGTTGTACGTAAAGCATCCCAGGTGAATCCAAATAAATGGGAGTAATTCACTAAATCAGAGAATTATCCAAGCTCTTCAAGTAACGTTTAAATCTCAAGTCTAAAAACAGATCTAAAAACTTGTGGTTGTGGAAAAAGTTAGATACATTTGTGTTTTTTCATCGTTAAACTGCGAATTAAGTTCTCTTTATGAATTAAATCTTTGTCAGTCCTAAAAACCTAAATTTATTCTAACATCTGTTAGGGAAAATCCCTTTCATGTCTAGGGATTATGTTATTTTCTTTTTCCCTACTGTCATATGAAACCGTAGAAACTAGTTTTTTTTTTCTCTTGTCGAGTTATGTTCCGAAAGGGGTCGTTGGCAGAGTTGCAACAGGCTGGGAACTTTTTTTTTCTAAAATTGTCGTGTTAATTTCTCTGAGATATAATGCTTGTACTATTATGTCTAATTAATTATTCACACTCGGTTCTTGTGATCTGAATTTGGTTTTTGGCTTGAGTTTTTACGTGTGCAAAAAATGAATGTGAGTTCAACTAGAGTTGACGCTATCATGCGTTTGAAATAATGTGATAAATTCAGAAGCGTAACTGCTGTAATTATAACATGGTTCTGAGAAAGGTCAAAAGTTAATTTTCTTCTGATGTGAAACATGTATTACTGTTGCGCGAGAAGTGATTAAAATAATGGAACCCATGGTATTAAAGCATGACATGTATGAATATAAACAGCAGGGTTGTGCTGCCGGAGTAAAATTGACAGACTTCTACTCCTGTAGTTTTAGAGCCTCTGATTTGGATTCCTTGTCAGTCTGACTCCGCAGCTCCGAGAAAGAGTGTATGGAGATAACGTGACTGCAAATATTGGCATAATTAAAATAAGAAATAACTACGTATACTTGCACAAAAGTGCAGATTGCTGCAAACACGTGTTTCGAGACGAACTGACAAAAGCTTTGTCGGATGTCTTTTCATCTATAAACTCACTTATTTTGCATTGAAAAAGGAGTTCCTTGTGATCCCAAGACACGTTTCTGCAGTAATTTGCAATTTTGTGCTGTCATACACTGTTATTTCTCTTAATTTTACTTTTCAAGCATAAACGATTTTATTCAACTTCGTTGACGTAATTATTTAGATCATCAATATGAATTTTTAAACTCTCATTGAAAATCTTCCTTTTGAAACTGAATTTTTTCTTTTTCTTAATTTTATGACTTAATGGCTATTGAATAATCAGGGGTGATTGTGTTTCGGTATTTTACCGAATTTCCGGTATTTTCGGACGTTTTTCCGGTATTTTTATGTCCGAAAATACCGGAATTATGTTTTTTTTTTGTTGATGTTGTGCTTTTATCTCCCTACATCCGCAATTTCTTTTAATTTTATAATACTCATCAGATATACCTGTAAGAGCGTTAGGATGGACAGCTATCCCTTAAGATGTACAAATGTCAAGATAATTTGTATAACACCAGCTCAAAAGTAACTTTGTAACCCATTAAAAATTTAATCAAATGCACACACAATATTTTGACTCAGAACTATTTAATACTATGGCAAAGGTGCACTTAAGTAATAGGGGCCAAAGATTCCCCCCCCCCCCCCCGTTCTCGCTTTGAAACTTTCAGGTATTTTTTGATGAACTCACAATCACCCCTGTGAATAGGACTAGATTTAAAAACTGAATTCAGTTTTATGCCTTACATTTAAAAAACAATTTTGATTTATAGTGAATATTAAGACAACATTTTTCTTTCTTTACTAGTTAGTTAATTAATTTTCATTCTAAAGAAATTTTAGCAACACAGTTAAGTGCGAAAACTTTTATGAATTAAGAATATAATTAATTTCGCTGAAATCCCGGTGTTTGACATTCAAAAATATCCGCTTTGAAGCTCTTAAGCGCAAGAAAATACTTTAGTTTATGAGAAAAATAATTGAGATCTCTGCTGAACTGATTGTTATCACTTTTCTTCTTCTTCTTCTTTTTATTTTTTTATTTTTTTTTAAATTTTTTAAATTATTTATTTATTTATTTATTTATTTAACGCGAAGGCACTTGCTTGCTTAACTTTTTGGCATTATCCGTTGTCAAGCCACAGAAGAGATAGCCATTTGTCGGAAGTCACCTCGTAGGTGCGCATCATTATCCCTAACAAAACAACGGTTACCATCGAGAGGTAGCGCCACTTGTCATTTCTTGTAACCGAGGAAGAAGCGACACACAGGACGTCTAACAAACAGGGTGTATAATGTTTTGGGAACACCTGAAGCGGATAGTAATTTCATTTCCGCGAATGTCAGATTCTGCTTTTTCTGTCAAATGCTAGTGTTATTGTGTTTGAAGTATTCCCAAACGGTAAACCTCGGCTCCTTGCGTGCCGTGCTCTTCGCAGGGGCACCACGAATCGTTGTAAAAACTTAACAAATAATTAATGAATTGTTAAACGTTTCCAACGTTTCGCGAGGCACTGCAATATGAATCGGAGCCATGCGATGCACTGCGATGTTCTTAAAAGGCACGGTTTCTACTACGGGAGTAAACTGCATGGATAGTAGACTGACAGCGTACATCATTTCGGAAAGAAATCAAAATTCGAGAATTTTAGAGACGTACCGAGTACTCGGTAACTACTCGGTACTCGGCCTACTCGGCCAATATGCCGAGTACTCGGTACTCGGCCGAATTTTGATCAGATACTCGGCCAATACCGAGTAGTTGCAAAAAATTGAATGTATTAAAATTTACAAAAAAACTCAAGCATATATAATTTTCTGCAAACATTTACAATTCAAATTTGAATTTTGAGAATAATGAAGTTTGAAATACTTCAATGGAGTAAATCTTGGCTCGAATGTCTCGAAAGTTAATAAAACTTTTTTGTTAAAAATTGTGCAAATATGGAATTTTTGCTACAAACTAAAATTAGTTATAAGATATATAAAAGTACCTTAGCTTTAAAAATAAAAGGAAATAAAACAACGTTAGAAGCACAGTGCAGGATCACTGCAGGCACGTGTTTTGGCGTTACGAGGAATTTCTTTTTCAATGCATAAAATGTGAGCTCGTTGATTTAAAGGCATCCGGCAAAAGTCGAATTTTTTGTCGTATGCCTTTACATTCTTTAGTTCACATGTTATGCCCTGAAAAGACGATCCCTGTAACACAGAAAAACGTGTCTGCAGTGTTCCAGCACATTTGTTTTTTTTTTTTGCTTTTAAAAATTATTTGTGTTTAGTGAACTAGACCTATAATGAATAAATTTGTATAATTTGTTTTAATTCCAATTTGATAAGTCATACCTTTTATTTATTCATTTTTAGTTTAAAAAATATTATTTTTGCAAAATTTTGTAGTTAAATTTCAACAGGAATTTAGTTTAAAAACTATTATATGGACAAGGAGGTCTATACTACTATTTCAATAAGTTCAAAATTCATTGGTGTGTGTCGGTAGTCCTCCTTTCAACATAATTGGTACTGGGAAACTCGGCCGAGTAGTGAAAGGCCGAGTAGTAAAAGGCCGAGTACTCGGTACTCGGCTACTCGGCCAAAGTGCTACTCGGTACGTCTCTAGAGAATTTAATGTTAAGATGTTGAGAAATCTATGTATGACCACCCATAATGGGTAGGCCTGGAGGGAGGTGCAACAGCATTGGGGAACCTCGTGGAAGAGCGGCTCAAGGGGGGAAAAAGTGAAATCAAAACTTATTTTGTTTCATTGATTTTTTTTTTGTTTCAAAAATGCTAGGGGGCATGACATGAGTTGACTAGAGGTCCTCATAATAAATGAGGAGAGTTATGAAGTGATTGATACCACTCTTCTAAGTTTTTTTAGTGTTGAGGAGGTTATAGCCGTGGAGCACGTAGCACGTACTACCCGATACTACGCTTGTGGTAGCCTCCCGTCTCATGTTTATTATTCATACCAATGGTAAAGACAGGACGATCTACTTTCCTCCCATTGTTTTGTCGTCGAGAAAAGTTCTCCACAATTTTGATGACAAAGTGCAGCGATGAATGCACTGAATACTCTGACATTCCAATCCGCCCTGTTCTCTCCCCTCCTGGTAAAGTAGTTTGAGTGTTCATTTTCCACCGCAAATCATTTTGGAAGAAGGAAACGCCCTTGTCCTTAACCTCAAGATGCTAGAAGCGGGCCTCCCTTCCACCCAGATTGAAATAGAAGTGGCTGGTAGACTTCAGTTTGAAAATTGTATTATGTTGCTTATGATTTTTCCTTTTTTATTTGAAGAAGGATTTTTGTTGAGAGCTACAAAGCCTTTCAGAAAACATTTGCATGTGAAAAGGCTTGTTTGTTAGAGATTAAAATAGCTTCATGATGTAAGCGGCATTGAAACGAATTCGCCCTCTACACCTCCTGAATAATTGCATTTCAATATTTTTGTGGCTATTAATCACGTTTCTTTTCTTATGACGTCCTCTTCAAGATTTAGTAACGTTGTCTAAATTCATTTAGATGTGCTTCAACAGTTTTAGTAAAAAACTGAAGATCTTAACTGCTGTACTCGTACCCAGTAATGCACATTACATTCACTAGACGATGATACCGGGCATAGCCCCACTAGATGGTGCTGACGCTTAACGGACCTTGACAATTTATGATTTTTCTGTGTTAAAGCGATGCAACTATGATCCGCTCATGCATCCACCAATCAATGTCAACGTTTCAAAGTTTGTTTATTTTTGATTGGACGTTGCCCATTTTGACCACCAGAGGCGCTGAACGGAATCCACCACTCAATGGCAACGTAATGCAAACAGGGGTGCCTTCTTTACGCCCTCTTTGTTGCCATAAGTTTCAGCGATTGTCGAGGCCTATAAGCGTAAGCGAAATCTAGTGGGGCCACGTACCGAGTTATACGTCTGAGGACGCTGACGTGAAATTTATTATTATCGTCCTTAATTTGAAGAACAGTTGGATGCAGGTAAAGAAAAAGTTGAGAAATAGAGTGAAGTAAAAAAGGAATTATACTTGGAATGAAAATTTATTCTGTACATCAAATCAAAATGGAATATGCTTTGTTACATTGATAGATTCCATTTCCACAATTTCTTGGAGTGCGCCCTAAGTGCTCGCTTGGCCATTGTTTAAACGAAATAATGAGTTCGTGGGGTTCAGTTTTGATAATACTTCTTCAAATCAGAGCAAACGAAAAACTAAATACAGTTCTATTTACAGTAGTACTAGAAAGATTAAAAGGCTTCGTTATCGCAGGAGGACCCCTCCCCCCTCGAGAGCAAGGCCGCCTTCCCCCTAAATATAGCAAAGACCCCCCCCCCCCCCCGAAAAAAAGCAAGAGCTCTCTCTAAAAATGAGAAAAGTAACCCTCACAGGGTTCGTACTCTCCGGGAAAACCTGGAATAGTCAGGGAAAATGATATAGTTGAAAATGTCAGGGAAAAGTAGGGGAATTTTCCAAATCCCCCCCCCCAAATATTTTATCCAATTTTTTACCAGGAAATTTTGTTTCATGAGATCTAATCTTCATTGTAATCGTGTTTCTTGAATAACAGTGTAAAAATTTTGAGGCAAAATGACGCTGGCAATGAAAGAAATGGCCACCGAGAAACGTAGACGTCATCTTTGGTCATTCACAAGATAGATGTAGACACGATCCTTAAATGTCTTAAGTTTCCAAAAACAAAGCATAATTGGGTGTTTTCTTTCATTGCAAACTAATGAAAATAACACAAAATGTGCTGCAAGTTTTTTTTTAAATTTTTTTTAAAATTATTTTCTTGAGAAATAAAAAATTTTGTTCCTGAAACTTCATCTTATCCTCATTTGCCTTGGACGCAAAATGTGCTAAAAAGTTTTCAACTGAATTGTATTTTCATGAAGATTTATTAATTTTAAATTGTGTTCTTACTACAAATTGAAAAAATTATTTCTTATTTTTTGGCGTGGCTGCCACATTTGGTCATTCCGAAGGTAGAAGTACACAAGACTTTTTAAGCGCCTAAGTTTCCGAAAATGGCATTGGATGTTTATTGCAATGCAAACTATTGAAAACAACGCAAATTGTGCCCTTTTTTTGTGTGTGTTTTCGGTAATTATTTTCTGGGAAAGTGCAAAATTTTATCTTCAGAATATTTTTTTTATTCTAATTGATTTAGACGCATATGTGCTAAAAACTGACTATTTTATCTTAATTGTAGTTTTTTAAGCATCATTAATTATTTATAACTACTTTTATGCTACAAATTCAAAAATCTACTTACTACCTTAAATTTTTCACTTTTTTAAGAATTATTAATTATTTATAACTACTTTTATGCTTCAAATTCAAAAATCTACTTACTATCTTAAATTTTTCACTAAGTCGCCATATTTGGTCGCTTGCACGATGGAAGTAGATGTAAATTTCCAAACACATAATTGGATGTTTATCTCAATTTAACTGTTGAAAGTGCAATAAATTATAAATTTTTAAACAAATTATTTTCTAGAAAAGAAAAATTTTAATTTTTATGAAAGCTTCCTTTAATATATGCATTGGCCTGTAATCGGTAGATGTTGATTTTTGTTATTTTGCATTATATGGTATGCCGATCGATGGAGCAAGTTAATCATATTTATACTTAAAAATAGCTTTGTATTTTGCTCAATATGTTTTGTGTTATGTACTAATAAGAAAATAAAAAGCAGTATTGTAAACCAAAAGCGGATGCTAAAAGATTGCTGCGATTACAGCAAAACGCTAATATTACACATGACACGTGACATCGAAGAACCGCTAAAATAAGTTGAAAGTACTTTGTTTTCAACAAGTAGTAAACTAATTAAATTTTGAGAGAGAAAAGAAAGGGGAAAAAAACTAAGATTTTTTTCTTAATCTAAAAGGAAATTTTTCAGCTTTTCTGCATTGCTACTTTAAGCAATTTTAAGTATTTTGAAAACAATGCTATTTAAACTTAGTTTTGAATGAAACAAGTAATCTGGAATTTTCTAAAAAAATAACCTGGAAAAGTCAGGGAATTATTTTTAACTACCTAGTGTATGAACCCTGCGCCTCAAAACAACCCCCCTAAAAATTAAAATGGCGCAGTCTGCGCCATGACCCCCTCCCTCCAAGTGTGCACTCCTGGTTATCGTTAACATTAAAGGACGTCTATTATTCAATAGTTCGAGTGTTGCCAAACGAAAGTAACTAGAAGTTTCAGTTCTTTAGCGAAATAGGATTTACTTGGAGCAATTAATTTTACACTGCCATTCGCGAAATTTGAGTGAATTTTCTTTTAAAAGATAAGGCTAATATAATGAAATGCAATTGAGGCAGTGAGAAGCAAATGGTTGTAAGTGGCAAAATTAAAAGTTTGGAGATAACTAGTACACATGATAGGTGAACCTCTCCTCTGTTTTGGAGCAAGAGATGGTACTAATAGTCCTGGTAGTTGCTGCTATACAGCAAGATTTCAATGAAAGCCTACCTAGGATGTTGTTTTTAAACGCGTTTTACGCAAAAGTTGAAAATGTGCACTTACATCCCTTTGCTTCTCACTGCCCTAATGTATCAAGTTCCATATTGACCCTTAGTGCACTGAGGTTTTGGACCGAAAGAAGTATTCTTTTTCGTTTAATTGCACAGTTCTTTGCTCATACAGCAAAAACATCCCAAGGACGATTTGAGCCCCCGCCCCTTTTAATCTCTACAAATTAAATGCATAAAAACAGAAACACTCACACATCAAATGCTCCGCGGCTTTCTTAGATCATGGAGTAAAAATCAAACTCGCTTCAAATCGTTCTGTAATCAGCTGGACTTAATTTCTAGCAAAAGAACTAGAGGAGTCACATAAAAACATAAATTCCAGACTAAATTTCTGAAATTAGTCCACCATCAAAAAAAAAAAAAAAAAAGTTCACCATCTAATGTGTAAAAATTTATTGTAACAGCTAAAAAAAATGTAAAGGAGCAGAGTCCCCTCGAACTTCTTATTGAGATGTGCCGTGCCTTAGTAAACATAACTTAATTACCATGACCGACGAGAAGTCATGTCAGAGTTGTCTGAAACTAAATGCCAGACCTTTGAAGGGGGCCTGGCGAGCAAACTGAACTGGGGCCCACCTTGGCTGTCGGCAGTCCCGTGGACTACGTTGTAGAAATTCTTGGTACTAAAGATATGACTGCAACGTTTTAATGATTTTTAGGTTTGTCAACGCTTACACAAAACATTATGAATTCTCCAAAGTCTTCTGGAATTCACTTAGAATTTCTTCCTCCGTTTGATACCAGATAAATTTCGATGACATCTACACTTTTCTCAAATGAAAAATTTGTTGTGCTACACGTTCGTGGTAAAATCTTAAAAATTTCATCGAGTATCGCGTCTTCATCCGAATGTCATCTTCCTTCTCTGCAAAACGTATTCCATGCGAACATCAACTTCTCTTGTCTCTTCCTTGAAAAAAAAAAAAATAAATAAAATAAAACTCGAACATTTCTCTCTTGATCAATTCTACAACAGCATGTTTTGCATTGTTTAATTAAGAGCCTCGTATGCGATTCACGTGTACTCGAACGAATGTCTGGTGGTACTCCACCCACAAATTATGACTCTACGTGCGCGCGCGCGAGATGCATTGAATAAGAATGTCTATTCAAGCAGGCACAGTTGAAGGCAAGGAAGGTGAAGTTGCCCCTGTAGAACCTGTATAGAATCATCCCGGAATTCTGAAAAACCCATGAGTGGGAGGTGTGCCCGATAAGAGGTACCATCCAATAGTCATCAGACTCTTTTGTCTGATCTTAGCATTATAAATGCGGGGTTTATTCTTTTTTTATGTGTCTTAAGGAGTTTTCAATTTCATCTTCGTTGTGAGAAATATATTTTTAGGACAGGCCCTTTTAGTTTTTTTACCTTTCCTTTCCTCCTTACCTTTTACTTTCGAAACCATTTTCTACTCTTCATGTTCTGGAGTGTTTCTTGTTGCTATGCAGAATTGTTCCAGCAACAGAATTAATTTGATCATTTCAAATGTTATTGAACAAAGGTTCATCTGAAATACAGTTGAAGTTGAGGAAGGGTGAAATTGCTCGGCCGCCGCGTAGATCTGTAATTTCGGAATCGGGCTTACCGTAACATGTTCACATAGAAATGTTTACACTTTTCTGTCAAAAAAGATTATTGTGTTATAAGCCAGATAGAAACATTTTGCGATGCAGACAAGGTATTCAAGTGCGCGTTTTCGAATCTAGTAAAGAAGCTTTTCGTCGTGAACTGAACTATGTACAACCTTATGCAGACAAAAGTCTGCTGATCAAAAATAATTTCTCCTCTCTGTTTCTAAATCATTTAGCTGCTGCCGACTCTTCGACTCCGACTCCACAGCCCTGATTCCGACTGCCATGATTGAAACAGCATTGTGCTGTGGCAGATTACGCTCTTAATATTTATTTATTTATTTATTTATTTATTATTATTTTCTTTTGAATAGAAACATTGTTTAGTTCGCGATTAAAAATGTTTTTTTACCTAACGTGCACACAGAATATTATATTAAAAAAGACAAAAGAGTGCACATACAGTAAACAAATGCTCTGCGCTTTCTTTTTCATGTCAAGAGGCACTTTTCATTGCGCACAAATTACGATTTTTGTTTCTTAAATTCGCTCCGACCACCGACGTTATTAACAAAACGTTTAAGAAATGATTTGAGCACAATTTGAACTAGGCGTTCTGGGTTTCAAAAAACGAAATGTGGCAGAATTACGGAGATGTTAAACTGATGGTTCAGATTTGGAACAATATGTCTGTTCATGACACTTGATTCGAAAAATATCTCTCTAGTGGATCAAAATTGGATTTTTTTTTTTTTTTTTTTTGTGATTTTACGAGTGCTTTCCAAACGCTGTTTTAAGTTGATAAAAAAGAAAGAAGAAGGAGCTGCAGAGGAAAATATTTATCATATTGGCAGAAATATGTCATGAAGCAAAACATTGAAAACACAAAATAGTTGTTCTAAGCTGTCAACCTTACAAGAAGCTCTTGCTAAGACTAAAATATGGGATATTAATGATATAAGAGCGCTAAAGTAATCTATAGTTTTATCAGATAGAAGTGATTTTTCACCTTTCTCAAAGTTTGTGAGATTGGTTTTAAAGATTAATAAATCACATGTGTACGAGCTATCAAATCCTTTCTGGAAAACATTTCAATGCTCAAATTTTGGAAGATACATATATCAACGTAAAAAGAAAATTACCAGATGTAATTAATCTTGTTCAATACGTGTTTTTCATATCTGATGGATGAACAGCAAATACTTCAGTTATTTCTTTTTTCATCTTGACAGCGAAATAAAATAATGATTATGAGTTAAAAACGTGATGTTACTGGAGCTGTACCTGATGCATCTACTATCAGTCTGTGCTTAAATAACATCACAACTCAATTTGATATTCCAACGGGACAAGTGCATGTCGTTGTCAAGATAATACAGCAAATATAGTTGCAAGATTTGCAAAGCAAGTTTTCAGTCTTGCATGCAAACTAGATATAGGCAATGTCGTTCTTTTTAATGATCCGTTCACCGAAGAATCGTTCATTTTTTAAAAATCCGTTCATTGAACTCGTTCATTTAAAAAAAGTTGCAGGTGATCGCTCTGCGAAAGTTACTTACGTACTTAAAAATGTTTCATTGAATCAGTAATATTCTTTTAAGGAAAAGTAACTTGATTTACTTAAAAGTTAGAAAATAAATTTGCCAGCAGAAATTTTATCCCCCCCCCTAAAAAAATTAAAGGTGAAGATGAAGCATCAATATAATGTTCAAAATTCATACCGATCACCGTTCAAAAGAACGACCGTTATTTTTTAGGAGATCGTACTTCGCCGTTCATTTTAACGAATCGATCTTTAAATCGACGCGATTGTTCACGAACGACGCATCCCTAATGTAAACTCCAAACTTTGCAATTAGTTCTACGAAGGAAGGGGGGGGGGGCATGGCGCAGTTTGTGTATTGAAAATTTTGGGAGCGTTGTTTTAAAGGGAATTAATCTCTTTTTTTTTGAACCACTCCTGATTTCTAAATAATGTACAGGTTGTAATAACTACTACATGTAAGCAAATATCCCCCTCCCCTTTTTCATGTACGTACCTAATTTCAGACGAATTAAATGTTCCAGAACACATAGTTGTATAAAATCGTTAAACGATATAATTTGTAAAAAAAAATAATTAAAACAAATTTTTAAAAAGAAAAAGAAAAATAGCATTTTTTTCTTGTAATGAGTATGGAAATTTAATCAGGCACTAAACATATCTTGGTCCTCTCTTGATTTTGCTTTACGTGGAAAAAAAAATCAGCACAAAATGTTTCTAAAAAACAAAAGTTTAAATGTTATTTGCAATCTGAGTGTTTACATTAATCTTAACGATTGCTTGGGTAAATAATTAATCAATTAATAAAAAAAAGACTAATAATAAATAAAAATAAATCGCATTAGTTATGTGAAATATTTGTGTTTCACCCTTGAAAAGTCGGGAACTAAGAGCAGGTTAGGTTAAGTAGTGAATATTTTCTTTTGTCTATGAAACTAAAATTAAATAACAGCGTTATGATACATGAATTGCAATATATATATATTGCATTGACTGTTTCTGCGCTACAAGGAATTTCTTATTCGATACGAGAAAAATTGAACTTCTGTTCTGTAGCAACAATGAAGCCAATTTTATTCGCGAATAAATTTGTTCTCTCACATTTATAAGCTGTTCGATGAATGTGAATGATTTGGAAAATATTCCCTACAGTAAAAAAAGAAGTTAATCTATTTTTAGGACGATGACTGCACAAACATCCATTTAAATATTTTCTTCGTGTTTTCAAGAAAACAGAATCTGAAATCAGTGTTCCACGACCTTTCAAACATTAATTATACTTTGCTACATTTAATCTAATTACCAACCTGTCTAAATTATGGTCGGGAGGGCAGGAAGGAAGAAAGACACAGACGACAAGTTTGTGTGGCCTGGAACCAAATTCTCCTGAATTTGGAAGATCTTTGAACTTCGAAGTATATTGTTATCATAATTATCGAGAGGTCACGAATCCATAAGTGCGGGAAACAGGACAATGATTAAATGCAAATTATTCGTTTTAATCTAATGATTTCGTATAATGAATACGTTGGTTGTGAAAAAATGTTTAATTATGCATTGCGTGATTATAGTCTTCAGATACGTTGACCTCAGGTTTGAACTGATTCTAAGTCAAATATTCAAATATTTTTTTGAAGTAACGTGATGCCTAAATTTTTTATCGTTTTCTAACGTGTTATAGAACAGGTACATGGTTGTAGTGCCCGTTTTCGCTTCAAATTTCTTTGTTTACTGATAAGTTTTGTATTAGAAGTGCTATTCGTACGTGTATCAGTCGTATTTGGTTGTCAGTACTGTGTGATTTTCTAAACTAAATAGAATAGAAAGTCAGAAATATCTGATTTGTTGACTGATAAGTTTTGAAAATAGAAGTTTTGTTCATACGTTTATCAGTCGTATTTGGTTGTCAGTGCCTTATGTTTTTCAAAACTAAATTGTACAGAAAGTTATACCTGATTTGTTGACTCATTGGTGACTGATAAAGTGAAGTGTTTCTTATTAGTGTATCAGTCGTATTTGATCGACAGTACCTTAAGTTTTTGTAAACTAAGTAGTATGGAAAGTTTAAATACCTGATTTGTTGACTGTTAAGGGAAGTTTTATTCATACATTGTATTTGGTTGACCGTACCTTATGTTTTTTTTAAACTAAATAGAATAGAAAGTTATAAATGCTCGATTTGTCAACTGATTGGAAACTGATGAGTGAAGTTTTGTTCATTAGTGTATTTGTCGTATTTGGTTGACAGTACCTTATGTTTTTTTTAAACTAAATAGTATAGAATGTTATAAATGCCTGATTTGTTGACTGATTGGCAAATGATAATTTTTTTGTTAGACGTTTTGTTCATACGTGTATTAATCGTATTTGGTTGTCAGTACCTTATGCTTTTCTAAACCAAATAGCATAGAAAGTTATAAATAGCTGATTTGTTGACTGAGAAGTTTCGCATTAGAAGTTTTATTCAGTCGTATTTGGTTGACAGTACCTTATTTTTTTTCTAAACTAAATAGTGTAGAATGTTATAAATACAACTGATTTCTCGTTTTGAAATGATTTAAACTGTCTCATCAACCACATTCAGCGGTCATAGGGTGTCTTTCTTGTTTTTGGCTTCATTTATTGCAAGAATCATTACAGTGCTGTACGTACATTTTAAAACGGGGTACGGTGTCGGAGGCTTTAAAGAAGTTAGTCATTTTCTCTGCGAGTTCGCAGCTTTGCCAGGGCTACGGAGTCGTGCTGATTTTATGGATAAAAGACTTGGAGTCAGATACCTTAAAAATCCCAGGATTTGGGGTCGACCATTTTCCTTCTGATTCCTGTTAAAATTTCGCTAAACAGAGAAAATACAAGGTAGCCAATTTCAAAAAATGTTTGGTTTTTCCTTACTGCTTTATGAAAACAAATACTAGTTTGAATTTTCAATCAAAAGAAAAGAAAAGGCTTTTTTTTCTCCTTATGTGTCGAAACCTTTGACTGATTTGTAAATTGGAAATCAAATAAAGACTTAACAAAAATATTTTGTTCTTATGCTCATTCTAAGTGTCCTTTGATGATAACTCGAATATACGTTAGTATGAAGTTAACTTACAAATTTAATGTTGCTAAAAATTAAATACCGAGACTTAAATTCTATCATACAGCGTAACCCACCGGCGTTTTACATGTTATATTGACTATTTTCTGTAGCATGAAAGAGAAGCTTTGTGCTTGCCATTTCATTAAACATTTTATATTAAATGAAAATAAATTATTAACTGTTTTGGCGGTTTGAAGAGTGCACGTGTTTAGTACTGCAATTTATGGCAGTATGAATCACCCTTCTGTTGCAAAGTATTTTGAAATCTTAAAAAAAAAAAAAAAAAAAAAATGCTCTCTGTGTAAAATCATTTGAAGCGCTTTGTAGATATGTATTAAGCATCTTGAGCAACAAAATTTAAATACAATGCGTATTTAACTTTCGAGCCGCTCTGTGTATCCCAATAGGAAAAAGTCATGTGATAACCCCTTTTAGTTGACGAACTTTAACGAGAAACTTCCCAAATTGCTACATTTGTCGACATTAATGATATAGCTACAGAACTTACTCACGAAGACTCTTTTCTTTTCTTTTACTTATTTATTGTTATCTTTTTACTTTTCCTTCAGTTACAGTCATGAGTGCGGTTTTTCGTAAACGGAAACGAGCTTGCGTCAGTGTCCTTATGTCAACTGAAATCTACGTTAATGACCACTGGCGTCTGTCTGACAAACCATAAAGATGCTATTTTTTTCTATCCCAGTTAATTTTCTAATGGCTGCATTGTGCTGGAAAACGGGTCAAGTTGTTCTTTCGGTATTTTCTACCAAAAAAAAAAAAAAAAAAAATCTTGAAAGTGTAATAACAGCTGTAGAAAATTTTGTTTCTTACTGACATACTTACTTTTTCTCAATTTTTGAGGAGTAATATTTTTATTTGCTCATTTCATCTAAAATCGAAAGTTTAGTTTTATCTTTTTGTTTTTACGTAATAAAATTCTTCTGTTATGTTTGCATAAACTAAAATAATAATATTGAAAGTCTGCTTCCGTGCAGCAAAATGCTTGTGATTTATATTCTTTTCAGTCTTTTTTTTTTTGATAAATTTGTGATTCCTATCTAGCCGCCGTGGCGGCTTAGTCTTCCCTCAAACCGTGTGTCCCTTAATAAGGGTAAAATGTCCGACTCTGACTTTTGGAATTTTAAATCTTCGACTCCCGACTCTGACTCCTTGACCCGACTCCGCAGCCCTGGTTCTGAACGTACTAAGTACTAACTGAACTTTCTACCAGAAACTCTCCGATAGGATTTCATGAGAGGTCATTGTGACCTCCCAAAAAAAATCCTCATCCGGCAAATTTGGAGACGTAATTGCAACATTGCAATTTTTAATTCCCGAAAGTAACTTTTCATTGGACGGACTTTCGTGTGCATACCCGTGTTTTATCAGTCGGCAAATTTCTAGTTTAATTCGGCGAATAGGAAATTTCAGCTCTCCCAAAAATTTAGGTTCGGGGCGCCTCTGATTTCAATTTTGACACTTGAGACATGCAACGCAATAAAAGAATAGAATTCGTTGCAAATTTCTCCGTTATTCCAAACAAAATTTGTGACTTTTTTTTTAAATTTTTTTTAACGTTGTGTTTTTTTAGTGTTGTATTCAATTTGCTTTTAAACATTGGTTATTTGAGATGAACATAAAATCCAATAGTAGCACTTATGTCCATATCTCATCTCAGTTTAGCCATTTTTAATATTACAATCATAGATCTATTTCATTGTCTTTCGCATTCTTCCCTGCTAAACCGTAGCACATTCCAGTATCCCACAGAGCTCGGTTCTACCCCCCCCCACCCCCACCCCACATCTCCTATTTACATTTCTTATCTCTCTACGACTTGTCAGGCTAACGATCACATTTCAGAATTTATGCTCGTATCTCTAGAAAACGGCGCGGTCTTCCTTTGAGGATTACCAATGTGGCCATCTTTTGTCTTTTCCAAGGTCCATCAGTTTTCAGATTCGCCATTGACCCGTGACCTGCCTGGATTCGGGAGACGACAAGGTAAATTGTCACGCGTCTTCCTAAACTTGAGATTTGTTTACCGATAGGTATCAAAACGGTAACAAATAGTTGCTGACTTTTCACAATAAATGTTAGGTCAGGATCGTGTAAGTTCATGTGAATATTCTAACTGCACGTAGTATAGGAAAGCCTCGTCATTTGCGAGGTCCTTGTTTTGTCATGATCTTCTTTTGTTTGGCAGATATATTTCCGAGAGATTTTATGATATCGAGATTTGCAACATCAAAGAGCTTAAAGAATTCCAAAGTGTAGTATCATTTTTTATTGACAGACTTGAACTGCATCTTGTAACCCTTTGAAGACAGAAATTCATGAGTTTTTTTTTTTTTTCAATTATCTTCTGTAAAAGATGATGTTACTCCAGAGCAGGGGTTTCTCAATGGGGGGCATAGGAAAAATCCAGGGGGGGGGGCACAGGAAAAATTTTAATTCGCAGCATCAACTTCAAAGATCTTATTAATATTCACTAAGTTACACCCTATAGCAGGGCTAAGGCAGAAATACATGGTAACTTACTGAATATACCTGCCTTGCCTTCAATATTCGAGTTGAACCGAACCATTGCTTAGGTCACTCGTCTGGTCGATGCTAATTCTGTATTAGCTACCAGTTTGTTTGACACTCTTGGCTTCCTTAAATGGTTTTCCACCTCCAGCTCAGTCACTTTCCAATGAAGGGCTGATGAGTGCTAATAATCACGAAACTGCAGTCCTCGGCTGGAATTGACTGAGCTGGCGGTGTATTTCATTTTATTAATAATTTAATTAAAATGCATGTTCATCTGACTTTCTGCTTCTATGTGTGTAAAGTTTAAATGAACATCTATAAGTATGTTGCTTTATATGGATAAATTCTGCGAACATGTCGAAAATCTGACATCACGCATTTGATAAGTACCTACTTATAATTATGTGGTTTGACTTGACTCTGTAGATCAGTGCTTAATTTCTAACTAAAGAAATGCAGGATTCCTATGATCTTCCGGATTTATTTTCATACGTAAATAGCCTGCATTCGGTCGAAAACAAATCAATTCTCATAAACCTGAAAAGAAGTGCAGGAGCTAAGCTCCTGTGAGCTACCATGCAAATTAATTCATGGCGTAGATGGGTCATTCCATGCGAAATGAGCAAATCAGCTGTGGCTGACGTGTCACAGATTTCAATGAAAATTTTTATTTAGGTAAACCATGCATGTCTATGAGGAAATGCAAAGTATGGAAATTTAAAAACTGTTTATTGCTTTGTTATTGACATTAGAAGTTGATGCTTACGCTAAGCCTAAATTTTCGGAGTTCATTGCTGCCAGTTTGTGACTCAATAACTCCATAAGTTATAAACGTACACTTAAAAAAATAAATATTTCCGCATTCTATAAACAAATCTCTATTGGGGAAAAAGCAAAGTAAAATTTATTCGGATCTTTTTCTGAATCTGAGATATTAACAAATATTGAAATTTTGCCAATTTACTTCAGATTTCAAATCACTCTTCTAGCTCTTTTAATGAAAATATAAGAGTAAAAATGATTCAGATTGAAAAACTATCTATAACTAATTATCTGCTCTAATTTAGTTATTGTTTATGAATTTCTTGATGACGAAATCGTACTTTAAAAAATCGAAAATTTCATTTTTTCCTCTATTTCAGATGTTTTTTTGAAGATGAGGGAATGCTCTAAATTTACTCAAGTTTTTTTATGTGATATATTGAAGTGTCTTTTAGATGCTATTAAATTTTAATCATTGGTATCAGCGTATTTTTGTTACTAGAGTAATTTAAACTTAGGCAAAATTTCATTAGTTAGTTCTTTTAATTTTAAGTTTAGCAAAACTAACCATTTCTTTCGTGTTTCATTTTATCAAAAGCATTTTTATGAAGTACTTGCTAAAATGTACATTTTTTTAAATCGAAATAAATGTTAGATATACTTGCTTTTGCATCATTGAGACGTTTATCTAGCGTTTTGAATTCTCGTAATTTCACATAAGAGTCAATCCATACAGGTTCCATACAGTATAAACTATTCATTCATGTTCAAATAGTTCTAAGTTATAAAATTAAAATAATTATTTTGAAAATTACAATATGTTTAATCAGTATAATGTATTATATAGGGCACAATATACGTTATTTAAGAAGGTGCAATGAAGTTTTCACACTTTTTATTTCTGTTTTAGTGTGTGAATTGACTAGCAAAATTGCTCAATTTCTAAGACCTGTATCTTTTTTACAAACCAAATTCAAAAAACAATATGTATAACATGCATAGTACTTGAATGGAATATTTAATTGGCCACGAAATTTTATTTTGAATTCCATCCCCTTTTGGTTTACAGGGATCTAAAAATGTCATTTTTGTCATTTTTCCGATTCTTGAGGGGCTGTAATCCATAAAGGGTGCACAAACACACAGCAACAGTTACATATTCTTTTTAGCATGGTTCCAGTGATTAGTTTTCGCCGTATTTCATTTTGTGTTTCCGTCCCATACGCGAGTTATCTCCCTTTGAAATGAGTAAAATTTTTACATTAGATCCTGAACTTTAACCTGTTGCCGTTATTTTAATTATTAACTTACAGCTACGTAACTCACCATGTAAGACTATCAATTTATGCACTTTAACATCAAAGCGTTAAAGTAATTGTCATAAATGTAATTCAAATAGATTTTGACCAAAATGCGAAGGTCTAAAAGTCCCTTTTTTGGCTACGACAAATCACTTTTGATGACCTCTAAAAAATCAAAGGTCCAGTTGAGAGGAAAAATAAAAGTGGTTTTAAACATATCTCATATCCAGCTTTTAGGGATATGAATTTCAAAAAAAATTAAAAATGGTTGAACGCACAAATCCATCGAACCTGTATGGATTGACCCATAAAACACAAAGAAAATGCTATTTTTCTGAATTTTATTTTACGTTTGGAAATCAAAAACCAATTTCGAGTTTCTTCAAGCAAATAGTAGAAACACAGCTCTTTATTCTTGTAAAATTTTGGATCTGTCTGAATTTTCCCTCATTTGAATTTTTGTGTGTATGTGAAGGGGAAAATCATCATTTTACAAAATGGCACTAAGTTTAAAACTGATTTTGAAGACAAAATGAGTTAAAATACAACTTCAAAAGTAAGGTATTTCTTTTATGATACTTTAGCACATTATTGGGTATTAATTTCATCAAAGCTAATGCATTCCTTAAAGATTGAGATTAAAAAATAAAATGCTTAATTATGATAAAATTGAAATATTTTCAGTTTTTGGAACTCGGTTAAAAGTTAACTATAATAACTTTGAAAATTTTACTGACATCAGATTAATTACCCTACTCCATAGATTGCAACAACATATAACTTTTATGTTTTCATTAAATAGTTAATAAGATACAAGCCTTCAAAAATGCAACATTTAGCATTTATGAGAATGCTGTTCAATTTGACCAATTTTCAATCGCATGTAACTATTCAAATAAAAAATTTTAAACAAAAATATTTTAGATATTTTTATATAGGCATAAAAGGAACCTGTATACCAAATTTCATAAAAATCTGTTACCATGCGGCCACCACTTTTTTGCGAATTTTGCTCATTTCGTATGGAATGACCCAGATACGAGAGTGTGCAGAAGCTGTAAAATGGCTGTCTAGCCCTGATATAAACGAATCTCTTACCATATTTACCAAAAACTGCAGATTAATAGCTCTACTTAATCAATGGCAATAAACCACTTTTTTCTTTTACTCTGTAATTATTTAACGCAGTAACTAATTTTTATTTGGAAGCGTATTCCCTCTTAAACATACACGAAGGAAAATTTTGCTAGTTAACCTCAACTTAAACAGAGTAAATGTTTAAAAAAAAAGATGGATTTCTGACATTTTCTTATCCACCTAACGACGTAGTAGTGTTCTTTTAAAATACATTTTATCTGCCGTTTACTCGTATTTAAAGTTAAAATGACAGGTCTTGAAAAGTCGCATATTTTTAGTCGTAGTCCTTAAAGTCTTTTCCCTTAATCAATTAAATGCTAAAAGCCTTGCAAGTTCAGACGACAAAGAAAAGAACATATTAATGATTAAAAACATTTACCTGTAATAATTAGTTTGTCTCAACAAGATGTAAGCAGATTTATCCTTACCAAAATTTTATGATGTTAGGTTAACTATATTCTGGTTTTTGTGCATTTTTTCTCAAGTATTTTTATTTCTTCATCGATTTGGTTGAAAAATATCACTTAATGATGTTATCCCAGCATAATTATTAGTTTGCTCTTAAATATCAGCATGCTGGTATTTATATGCCAGGTGAAGCCACCATGCTTCTTGATAGAATGTGGAAAATATTCTCATGTAAAGGTTAAGGACGTTGTATCGAATGAACAATGAATATTCTATTATTTCCCATGAACTTATATTATAGTGTGTCGAAGCTCATCATAATGTACTCAACCTGCATAATTTAATTTTAATTCTTGGAAAAGGTCAGCATCAGTTACCTTTTTTTGTGCAATAATTACTTTTCGAATATTAAAAGCGAGACGCGACTCCATCAAGGCTGAGAAGTAGTGGAACGATAGTTTTGCAAGTAACACCTACCAATCTCAAGAGCAACTTGCCCCACGGAAAAAAAAGATTGGTAGCTAGAATTTTTTCTTTTGTTATTTTTCTGCATTATGGTCGTGACTCTGAATCGATGGAGTGCCTATACTTCGATCACGTTGACTGCCGATTAATTATTGACCTCTTGTTCATTTCTCACCGTAATGCCACCACCCTTCCCCCCCCCCCTTCTTTTGTCTCATCCAGCCCAAATGCAACCACCTCCTGGACGATTCTTCCTGTTCCTGCAGAAAACACCAGAGGTCGATTGTTCTTGTTAAACAGTTAGGAATGTCGACCGGTCTCGGAGACCTCGACCGACATATTGAATATTACCCATTGTATTATCGGCGAACATGATCGGAATATAATACAATGCGATGAGTTTCGATCTTAATGTGTGCTATGAGGTTGATTTGAATCTTTACTCTTCGAGCCAGTTTCAGCCATCAAGTTTCCTCACGTATTGATTGAATTTGTTATTCCGACTTGCTAACTTCAATTCGATAATCAATTGTTGGCTGTCTACTGACTAAAAGATAGTAATTAAAGAGTTTTTCTTGTTATTTGAATTTAATCTTGGAATTTCATTGCTGGAAGTCGAAAATTTATTAATGACTGATTAACTTTTTAAAAGTGATCTTCTGTAAAGTTTTATCCTTCTTCGTTGTATCGATAGGATTTTTTTCTCTCCCCTTTTGGGATTTTCTCGTCATTGCTTTTGAATTGCACAGACTCTTACTCACAAATACGGACTGAAGTCTCTTGCAAAATTCGCGTGTCCTGGGTAATTAGTGGTGAGCCATTTTATACAGTGGTCATTTTTGAGCTTTTGCAGTAAATAGTTATACAGTACAGTGGACTCTCCCTATCTGAACAAATTTTGATGGCCCTGGTCACTAGCGCAGCCAGAAATACCTTCTAGATGGGGTTTATCGATCAAAAATACCTTCTGCAGGAGAGTTTTTGGTCAAAAATACGTTCTGAAAGGAGTTTTTCGACAAAAACAGCCCATTCATATTCATAAATTATTGTATTAGAATTTGCATTTATGTTAAAACCAATGCCTCTGGGTGGTATTTTCACCCGCCCCCCTTCGCTGCGCCATTGGCCCTGGTGAATACATGTAAATCATCCAGTCTCTTTAATGAACATCCCCATAATCTGAACATTTTTTTTTTTTGGTCCCATGAGTGTTCAGAACAGAGAGAAGTTAAATTCTTACAGATCTGCTTTATTAATCATTAAATCATGCGGTCTCTTTGAGTTGGCCCCGCATTGAAATTTAAGGTCTATTCTATGTTAGAAACTGATTTTCTCGCTTGCATATTATTAGCTATCATTCGATTTATTTCCAGCATTGTGATGGTTTTCTTATTCACTTACTATTTTGTCCCATTTAACTTGGTTCTTAAAGTAGTTAATATTTTAAAGATAATGATGGACTAAATTAGACTTGAACTGTTAACTCTCACAGGAGAGAGTCTTAGTGCAATATGATCGTATAAGCTTTTTTCAGTTAGGGCACAACAGCGTTGATTTGTCCATTAATGCTTACTGCACAAAAGTTAGCGTTTTACTTCGTATGGCAAGGCCTGTCTTTAAGAAAGCCCTGAATGGAGTAACTTATCCTTAAATCACATACGAGTGATTAAAAAATGTCTTGACTCATCCATTACATTTCTCACTCTAAGAATGTATAATACCGCTTTAAAAAATGACAAATTTTCAATAACTTACACACACGTTTCGTAATTGTGAAGACCCCCCTTTTGCACTGCTGAAAAATGCGAGCTTACGGATGTAAGAGACACCCGACAAAATCCACAAGTTCTGCAAAAATTTACGAATATTTACTTTTTGAACGTTGTTGTATCTCGTTTTGCTTATTTCTTTGTCTTCACTCGATTTGTATTTTTTACTGGAAAGGTAGTTACAGTATTCCTTTGCCAGATTTCTGAAATGTTCAACCGGGAAACCGGAATGCTCCCCCCTCCCCCAGCGTCCCTAGTATTCAAAGGGGTAAATCCCCCTGGCTGATTTAATTTTTGAAGTTTTTATATTGCAGTTTATTCTTAATGCTATGAATATATGGTTATTAGTTATGAACATAAAACAGGGCTATAAAAAATGACATAAGCAAATAATTTGAACATTTCACTTCCGAGATGTAAATATTTACAATTTATTTTAGTTAGAAAAAACATTTTGAATGAGGAATAAAAAACTGAACAATACTCAGATCTTTTCAATTTATTGGACTTTTTTCGTTTTAATCTAGCAAAATTCTCACAAGATAATCTGGTATTAATTTTACAAAATAATATTACAAATGATAAATAATCGTTCACAATTAATTAGTTTTAGATCTTTTTGGTCATTTGTAAATCAAATTTATCTGTTTCGATTTTCGGGACGTGATGTAAACCGGCCGGGACACCGGGATTTTGTTTGAAAACCGGGACCGTCCCGGCCAAAACATATTATCAAATTAGCATGTGGCGCGAGTTTCATTGTTGAAACACGCGGGTTACTCGATCATCGGTTACCATTTATATGAAGATGCTGTCATACTTACTGCAAGTATTAGTCATTGGAATAACTTCTTAAAACAAACTTTGAGGTGACTTAATTTAATATTGAGAATTCTTTTTCAAAAAAAAAAAATGTTATCATTTCACTTCGCATGTTAAGAATTCGGTCATCAATTGTTTCTATTTCTCTGAAATTGTCTTTCTGTTTCTCTTAAATTCATTATTTAGGAGCCTCTTTTCGTTAGAGCATTAATCAAACCTCTTTCTTATACTGACCTAAATACTTTACGGTTCCGATTTCTTTTTCCAGAATTCTCACAGAAGAACGATGAGAACAGTTCATTACCTAATTTCATTTGCCTTTTTTTTTTTTGACATTCAAATTCTGTAAGGGTCATAAAGAATTTAAAATTGCTGTTGATCTTTCGCAACTGTGCAATTTCCTTTTAATTTTTCCTCTTCCTCAGCTGATGAAATATTCATCTTTATAATAGCCGCAGCTATTAAAATCTTGAAAGCACAAATAAATAAGTCTTTTTCACCAAGACCATATTGGAGTCATTTCGCGTAATTGCACTTGATGATGTAATAACTTTCGGGACAGTTGTCAGGAAGCTGTAAAAAGGGACCGAAGAATGCGGTACAACCTCCAAGAACATTCCACCACTTTTATTAGCGGAGCCCAGTTATCCGACATTTTGGTTCCAAAAAAGAACGCCTGATACCCGAGGTCTAATTTACCATTAGACCCATGAGGCGCCCCAAACTTAAATTTTTGGGAAAGTAGAAATGGAGCTCCGAATTACTCTGAATGATGATATTTTTGCTGAATAGAACTTTAAATTTTTCCGAATCGTCTGACAAAATGTGTCGAATAAGGAATCCTTTGGAAGGTCGCAGTGACCTCTCATCGGGGCACTCTGGTTTAAAGGAAACCGAAAATTTTAGAATACATAGAAGTATACCAAGTTATAGCTTTATTTTTTTTATTACGATGTTTGAAATCATAAGCGATGTAAAAAGTGGATAGTAAAATGACTTTTCAACTTCAAAAAAAAAAAAAAAAAAACTTCATTTTTTGCTATCTAGCTATAGATTTGCTTTCTATCTCTATTTCGCTTTGGTGGTTCAGTGTACACTAGCCCAGTGATTCTCAACCTGTGGTCCGCGTAAAGCTAGTAAAAGCGCTAGCTATTTCATTTTTGTGTTGCAATTAAATTTATTAAAGAAAACTTTTTAAGTTTAACCTAATTTAATTATTGTGAAAATATTTTTTCTGTCGTTTGTGGTCCACTTAGGATTCGGGAGGGTACCAAGTGGTCATCCGTAGTGAATAGGTTGAAAATCATTGCCCTAGCCTGTAAAATGTGCAAAATAATAATAATAATTTGAATTTGAATTTTGACATCTGGAATTCAAATTATGTTTTTCGCAATCTCGAGCGTGTGTGTTTGTGTGCAGGTATGAGTGTGTGGGTAGTTATGTGTATGAGTGTTTGTGGTGGTGGGGAGAATGTGTATATGTGTGTAGGCATATGTGTTTGTGTTTGTGTGCAGGCATTAGTGTGTGGGTAGTTGTGTGTAGGTGTGTGTATGTGTAGGTGTCTGTATGTATGCGTGTGTGTATGTGTGTAGGTGTATGTATGTGTGTGTATGTGTTTGTTTGTACGTGCGTGTATGTATGCGTGTAACTGTAGGATATTGACGCAACCTGGAGATGGCTTTCGCTAAAGGAGCAGCATCGTGAAGAGCCGGTCGACGGTGATGCTGCAGAGGGTGCTGGCGGGAAAATAAAATGATAGCATATCAAAACAGTCAAATGAAAGCAATAAGCAATCGTGATTGCTCAAAAAAAAAAAAAAAACTCTCCGTGATTGCAACTTTACAGCACTTTCATTGATTGCAGTATTCAAGGGAACCTCTACTGATGTGTCTGTTCAAAAATGCCTAAATCGAATTCTGGGGTACCAGCCAGGGGCGTAGCTAAGGGGGGGTTTTGGGGACAAACCCCCCCCCCCCCGAAAAGTTAGTCTCAAAAAAAAAAAAGAGAAAAAGAAGAGAGAAGAGAAAGAAAAAAAAGAAGAAAAGGAAAAAATTCCAAGCGATTATATATATATATATATATATATATATTAAATATATATATATATATATATATATATATATATATATATATATTAAATATATATATATATATATATATATGTATATATATATTAAATATAAATATATATATATATATATATATATGTATATATATATTAAATATATATATATATATATATATAAAAGAAGTAACCCCCCCGAAAGTCGGGTCTAGCTACGCCACTGGTACCAGCAATAGTACTTGTACTAAAACCACTTTGAAGAAAACTGGTAACTAAGCTTCGAACTTGTTAATTGATGTTTGATTATTTCAGCTTCTGTGAAAAGAGGAGATTTCATTAATTCATGTTTGAAACAAATGAGGTATGAAAATGCAATTGTTCTTTACTGGAAAGTGGAAGCATTTCATACAAGCTATTATTAAGTTTAAGAAATCAGTACACTTGCTAGATTGGTTCTAAGTGGCGTTATGCACACTTAGTTTTCTACCAGTTATTTTTACGATATAGCGACCAGGAACTCATGGGAGATCTTAGGAGGTCACTGGGACCTCCCAAAAATCCTCATTCGGCAAGCTTTGTCTGACGAGTCGGCAAATATACATTTTTTTTTTTTTTTGCAATTTTTAAATGATTGAATGTTCCTTTTAATTAAATGTACCTCTGTGTGCATATCTGTATTTTATCGTTCGGCAAGTTCCATTCGGCGTGTTGAGAATTTCTGCATTCCCAAAAATTTAATTTCGGGGCGCCCCTGCCAGCAGCTATAATCAGAGGCGCTCCGAACTTAGTTTTTCGGGAAGAGAAATTCGAAATTTACCGAATGAAACACCGAATTTTACTGAATGATAATATACGAGCATGCTTACATATATATACATAAAGAAAGAGACATTTGACCTCATTATTATTGTTGTTATTGTTATTTTAATAACATATTGCATTATTGTCTCCAAATTTGCCGAATTATTAATAATAAGGAATACTTTTTGGGAGGTATATTGACCTCTTATCTTGGCGCTCCTGGCTGTAGTAGCGCATATTTTGAAATTCTTCCAACGGGCGATTCTCGAAAAAATGTCTCGTGCGTAACGCTAAGTTTTTATTTTTTCCAGCTTACCGAAGCCTACAAAAAATAATGCTGTTGGGGAATAATACTTGCTTTAATATACTATCAAAGCATAACAGTTAATCCCATATTTAATTTATCTTTACTTAAATAAAATAGAAACCTTAGCGTCACGCACGGAACATATTTTCGAGAATCGCCCCAAAGCACTCTGAGAACCAAAATGTCGGATAGGTCGCCCTGTTCTTTGAAGGGGTTCTACCATTTTCAATAGACGGTTTTTCCCTATGCATTATGATTTTTTCATTTCAGGTATAAGGGGGAGACCTTTAATTACGCGTTATGTGTTTTTGCATCCCCGCTAGATTCATGAATTTTTCATCGGATGCTAATGGAAAATAGTTTTCGAACGAAATCTTTTAGTTTCCCTGCAAAAGAGGCTCCTTTGTTGGCGTGTAAAGATTATGTACTTTTATGGAAATCAAAGATCTGAGGAGCTAAGAATACATGATTCTTTCTTTGCTGTGTGTGTATAAGATGAAAATATTTTCATCTAGAATCAATTTTTCATTCTTTATCAACTGCATTGACCTTAAAACTAGGCCCTTTTTTTTTGTTTCCTTTTGCAGTGTGTGTAAAAGGAACTTGCTAATTGGGTTATTTTTCTTGGAAGCTGCGAAAAAAATTCGCAGTGAAGTTAGGCAAATCTTAATTGTATAGTTTATTGACCGTTTTCCGGGCAATATATTTTGTTTGAAATTTGTTCTTTCATTTACGCAGTCGTATTTTTTGTTGCGAAAGGTAAGATTTGTCCCGATCTGATCTATTTCTAGCAAGGGCGGATACAAGGGAGGGGCGATGGGGGCGATCGCCCCCTCCTTCAGCCGAGAAACTATATTTTCGACATTAAAGTTTTAAAAACGCAATTTTACATAATCTTCGATGGTGTTAGAAGAAAGGGAGCTATTCCCCGGAATTCTTCCGGAATCGAAGTTTTGAAAACGCAATCGTAGCCCATCTCTTATTTATTACTCTGGGGATGGGGACTAGAACTTTCAGTAGGATTTTTTTTTGAAATTGAAATTCTAAAATCTCAATTTTAGACGATCTTAGATGGTAATTAGGGATAGGTTCAAAGGCTCACCCTGGATATGTTTTGAAAGAAACACAACTATAGGACGCCTTTATTTACATAAGGGTAAGCGATGGGGTTCAGTACACTCCTTCGAAAGTTTAAAGAGATTAAAGTTCCAAAAAGTGAACAGTAAAAAAAATCGCCCCCTCCTTGAACATTTTCTGGATCCGCCCTTGATTTCTAGTACTCAGATTTAGTAATGACTCCTTAATCCAGAAGCTAAATCCTCTCTCTATATTTCAGATGCTTTTGAAAGAATTCAGATACCGACAATTTCATACAACGAATTATTTTCAGTTATTTTCATTCATTCACGACGGCCGTCTCCCCACTCTTCGGTGGTTATTTAAATAGTATTCTGAGTAATATTCGGTGATCTCTAGACTCCCTTGTATAATGGTACCCCCATTACTGAAGCTCTGCGCACGCCCCTGAGTTCCCTGGATATTTTGAATGAAATAAGACACTTCTGAATTCTTTAAACAACGGCGCGAAATTAGCTTTCAAATAGTGAGTGAAATTATGTTATTTCGCTCACTAAGTTTAACAGAACAGTTGAGCTCGCTTATAACGAACGCAAAGGGTTCGCTCGTTATAACGAGTGCTCGTAAAAAGCGAGTTCGTGAAAAAAATCGTAAACTTCATCATAGTTGCTTTTTTTCTTCTTTTCAACCACTGTACAGTACCACATTTCGTTGGTTACTTTACTTTGAACTGTTTGAATATCTCTTTCTTGTGTCTTTATTTTTGAGAAATACACATATGCTCGACCATATACTTTTTAAATGTTTCTTTACTCCACAAGTTAAAAAAAAGTGCTATCATCGCTTGTTCGAAGGATTTATGATTTGGATGCCTCAGTTGCCAAATCGATTAACTGCACTTTTTTAAAAAAAATCCTCATTTCTGCTTTAATTGTGCTTAATCAATGCTTAGAATGTGAATCTATATTAAACTTTTAATTCAATACATTTCTGATCCTGTGATGGCAGGAAAGTAACACGAGGGCCCATTCACTTCTATGGATAACACTATCTTCTGCATCACTTTTCTCGACTTTTTGTTTTATGGAGTTAATCGATTTGGCAAGTGAAGCACCCATTTATCACTCACTTTGGTTGACTTTCGAATGTTAAAGAAAATTTACCAAAAAAAAAAAAAAAAAGGATAATCTGATTCTAAGATAGAGGTGCTTAATTTTGGATTGGTTGCTTGTGCAATGTCTAATTAACTCAGTAGGACCTAAACTCTTGCATTTATTTATTTATTTTATTGTTTAAAAAGTTTAACGTAACATTTAGTAATAAAATATTACAAAACAGCTATCGGTACAATACCTTAAAAAAAATAATAAAATCTGATTTTGCGTCAGGGGCGGACTGGCCCTAGAATTTCTATGTGGAAAAATATTCTTTCCGGCCCTACCCCAAACATTTTGGCTGTCTTTTTCCCAACCCCGAAAGTTTTTAGTGATTTTCTTTATATAAATAAAGAAAAAGAAAAGAACAAGTTTTTTCAAAGACTACACATGTCTTTAAAAGAAAAAAAAATCCTAGTTTTGTAATCTGGAAAACTTTTCTGTTGATGACGAAAGAAGCCATCTTTTTAGTTTAATTTTTTTTCTTTTTTTTTTCAATGTTTTGGCTGCTGTCCGTTTTTGAATTCAGCTTAAAACGGAGAATGATATCAAGATAGTGATGAATGTTTCTCCCTGTAAGTGGGGTATGGAATATCCCCAATTCAGGGGGTCCGGGGGTTTCTCCCCTGGAGAAAATTTTGAAAAATAGGTATAAAAATCTGCATTTTGAAGCCTCATAAGGAGTGATTGGAACAAAGAAATATCAGGAAAAAAAATAGGCGAAGAAAACTTTTTTTTGAGTTTCATTTTTCAAATTAAGATAATAAACTTTTTTGTGTCGATAAATCAATGACAGCAGTTGACAGACAGAAAGAGTGAGGAAAGAGAAAATATAATGCATTGTTGTTTTGTCACATCGGCTTTCGGTACGATTAATTTTTGATAACCACAACAAATACAGCACTGAATTAAATATAAAATGATCAATAGTAAAAAATGCTTTAAAAGAAATGATGCACAGATTTCGAGAATGGGGAACGGGAGAGTAACATATTACCTATTTTTACTATTTATAATGGAACTTACTTACGGTTTGGCCATCATCTCTCCGTCTGCGGGAATTTTGACCAACTGCACAGTGTTAGTAATGCTAAAAAAACTCGTTTTATTTAAGGATTACTGAACTTCATATGCATCATGAACATGCTTAGGGCTTATACAGACTCTTAACTGCATGAAAAACTCCGAGAAAAGGGAAAAGTAAAACGAGAATTCGAGTTTGCACCATGTTTCTGATGAGGAACCAAAGAGGCTTAAACCCATGAAATTACGATAATAAAGAGTATTTCCTATTAGATGAATTGTTCATCATTCTGTTACATAGTTTCTTTATAAAAAACTTAAAAATACTTCTCATTTTTAAATAGAAAGAAGTGTTTATAAGCCGCATAAATGCAAGTGTTATTATACGCTGTAGTGACGAATTTTCGTTTGCTACAGTTCCCACAATGCACCGCAGTGCCGGTTTTGACCTGCAGTGACGTCAGATGAATACTGTCCATTAATACGATTGAAAAGAAATAAAATGAAGCACACTTTGCTTAGGAGTTTCAAAGACCAATCTAGTTATTTTCAACGACTCTGGATTTGTAATTTAATAAACGAAAACAAATTAATTTAAAGTAATCGTTATTTTAAATTCATATTATTTTGTTTAAAATGTTGAAAACAACAAAATTTTAGCAAACACATGACTAAAAATATTAAACTTACCGCGAAAAAGTTCTTGTCATTGTTAGTTCAATACAGATGTTATTCCACACTGTATAACAAATGACTCGTTATTTTTCTGAGACGAAATTGCGAAGAGAGGGATTACCTAATTGATTGAAAAAGACATGGCTCCGTCTATTATACAGAAAGTGGCGGGAAACTTAACAGTAAACACGAAGGGAAGAGAAAGAGAGAGAGAGAGAAAAAAAAACTTTCTTAGCAGGCGTTTTGTATGTTACCAGAACTGGTATACATCCTATTCTTTGGATGGAGTCTCTTTCATATGAAGGAAAGGGATTAATGTAATCTTTCCCAGGCAGCTTTAGATGGTTATAAAAAATATCCTCACCCCCAATATACCGCTCCTCATCACAGAATTCCAGGAAACATCAATTTCCAACATAGATAGCAAGAGACACCACCTGCTCTTAACCAGGGCCCACCCTTAAGGCTTCACTTTGGGCGAAGGTCCACCCCACGAAACCATTGCGTTCTCACTTCGTAACAAGATACAATACGGCAATAGTTCGACAAGAAAAGAGTGACCACTGGAAGTGGAAAACCATCTAATCATCATCCTCTCCAAACCTCTCCCCCCAATTGCAGTTATCTCAATGTCTAAGTCTAAGACAACTGACTGTGACTCTAAATACACAAGAACGGCCGGCCTAGCTAAAATCTTTTTTTTTTTTTTTTTTTTGCAAAATAAAATTAACATTGAAAAAAAGAAAACGGCCCGAGTTAGGTGCGGCCCATGTGGAATTTTCCACATCTTCCACATGGCCAGTCCGCCCCTGTTTTGCGTTGTATATACTCATGCAAGGAGCGTCCGTCATATATAGGCTCTCTGTTTAACGGCGCTCTATTTAACGACTTTCTTTATTTAAAGACGGCTTTTCACGGTCTCAGATGGTCCACACTATAGTGTTAGGTTGTTTTGCCCATAAGCCACTTTTACAACAAAAATGAAAGGATAGTTGTCTGCTTGACATTTTTTATTTCATCTTTTATGCACTCACGCCTCCCTTGAAATTCTTCTACGTCCCCCATGTTAAAAAACGACTGTGTTAAAACATTCAAAGATACAACAACTTTATTATTTAAAAATTATTGATACAGCTGATGTGTCGTAATTTTTTAAAAATTGTTTGTTTATTTGTGAAATCAGGCATGCTTGTAAGAAATTATACTGCTATAATTCCTTTAAAATTTTTATTATGAATTTTTTATTCTAGCTTAATGTTTACAACAACTCTACGGTAAAAAGCACGCTGTCGGTTCGGAAAAACAACAAAGCAATAAAAATTCAATTCCATTTCCGAATCATGTGCTCAGATCCGGAGTTATGAATTTTGGACCCCCCCCCCCCCTGCAGCAAACTCCCCAGCGGCCAGCAGTGTATGTTAGCAATTTTAATAAGTCTTAGTGCTAGCTTTTTTCAATTATTACTATTATTCCTTGGGTCGTTGGGCCCTTTAAGGACGTGGGCCCCCCGCACTGCGTGGATGCAGATCCGGGCTTGCATGTGCTACCAGTAGGGGTATTGTAAATATTCAACGAGTAATCGCAGCAATTTTGTAAAAGTCATTAAATAAAATGACATGATATTATTGTGAACTATAGTTTAGATATGAAAATTTCGCAATTCAGTAATCATTAACCCAAAAATTATCTCCTAACTTGGGTAGAAATAACTTTTGTGAAGAATGAAATACATAGGGATTGTGTTTTCCACAGTTGTTCGAACCGATGCCGAAAAGACAGTTTTACATAGACTGGCAATTGAAATCTCGATATTAAATTGGGGTTTTATGAATGGAGTTTGAATCGCGCCAAATTGTTACTGGATTTGCCATCTCATTTCTGTTCGACTCCTTGGTGATATGTCCGCAAACAATCGCTAATGTATGACTTCTTTCTTTGCTAAAATATTCCTCAAAAAAAAAATTCTAGGTTGTTGTCTAATGTGAGACCCCCCCTCCCCTCACCCTTTCCCCTAACCGCAAATCCCCGAATCGAACAACGGTCTTGTGGAAAAACAAATTTTTGATGTTGAAGCAAAGTAGAAATATAATGTCTGTGGTGCCATCTAGTGTCGAATATGCCAAATATTTTCTCAACGATTCCTTTTAAAATAAAATTAATTTTGCTGTATTTTATGTTTCAGGTATTGCATGGGATTAATTTCTAGAAACGAAAATTTTGAACTTTGTGATAAAATAACTGCATCGTCCTTCTGCAGGTATGTTTTCCCATTGATTTTTTTTTTCATTTTACTTTTAAATGTTAGAAACTTTTATCGTTTTTTAAAATTTATTATAGAAGAAGACTTCCCGTTTTAATGGTAAGGAGTAGAATGGCTCCTTCTTTGAAAATTGCTACTAAATTTGTTGAACAAGGCCGTATCCTTTGATTGCTGTTTAATGGTGTTTTGTGTTTGTGTTATGCTGAATTTTCTTAAAATATGTTACTTGTTTGTTTGCTATAGAATATAATTATTATATGCTTAAAATATGACCTCATAAGTATTGTTTTTTTTTCTTCTATATATTACTCAACAGAGAACCTTTTAGCAAAATATAATCGCCTAAAGGCTGACGTTTGAGAGCAGTGCTTTGCAAAAGCTAAGCGTTTGAGGAAAATATAACTTCTTAACCATCAGAATATAGAACAAAAAGGAACTCTTAGTTCATTTCTTTTATAATTCATTTTTAGCAAGATATATAAAAATTAAGTCAATTCCGACTTTAAATTGTTTTTAATTTATAATTTACAATGTTTTGATTTTCTACTTTAATTTGTTCCTAAATTAATCATTCAAAACTGAATTGATAAATATATATTTGGAAAATGTGAACTAATAGTAGGAATTCAAAAGGTGCTTGGATGAAATGAAGAAATATTATCGAAAGACTGCGGTCATTTTTTACTCAAGTACCGGTTTACTGAATCAAATTTTGTAATTTTTATGATAGTTTAAAGAAAAACTTTATACATGCTTATTTTATGCAGAATGAAATGTATAAAATATTGTTACAAATTCTGTAAATAATAATTATTTTTTTGATCAATTTGTTGAAATCTGGCTAAATTTGGCGTTTATTCTATTATTTTTCATTTAAAATTATCTTAGTAATGTAACCTGTAAATAGTTTCTTACCTATACTAATATTATAAAGAGAGAGGGCGGATTTTTGTATGTTAAACAATCCAAATTCAAAATAATAGAATACTTCCCACTTTCTGGAAACAAGTTTATTCTAACCAAATATAAGAGCATATTAGATATTTAAATGAACATGCCACCTTTCTTAGATCTTAAAATGTGCATTTCATTCCAAATATACTCAATTAAAAATAATCTTAGACAGAATAATCCAAAAGTTTATAGTGATGAAGATTTACATTGAGTCAAAAAATTAGAATATTCAAATTAAAGGTGGGAAAAACTTTCAAGAGAAACATTAATACTAGAATGCATCATTTTTTGCTGGATTCAATTTTTTAATCCTTTCTCACATGGATTCTACCACCTGTTTACATTAATCGTTTCTGACACTGTTTCCATACTCTCTTCAATGCGGCAATGAGCACAATTTTGTTGGCGGGCCCCAGGTCTTGAACTGCTTTCTTTAGATTTGGCCGTACCACAAATTCTCGATAATATGGAGATTGGTGGAGTTGCTTGACCAGTTTAAAACCAAAATTCCTCTTTCTGTTTAAAAATCTATGAGTCGATTTAGAAATGTGACACAGAGTAGAATCTTGCTGAAAGATAAAATGTATCACTAAATGTGTAACTGCTGTGCCTCACATGAAGTATCATGCAGTATTATTGATAACATGGGGAGTCACACATTGTTTTAAGACATATTTTTTTCAACCCAAACAAGTTCAGGGTGGGTCCCTAGTAATGAATAAACATTCCCCTTGCATTTGAATGAAGTATATGGTCTCCCATTTCCGATTGATAAGATTCGTGAATGAATAAAAAGAAAGTATGAGAAATATTGGTAGAATGTAGTAGAATTTTCGGAATGGGTTTATAAATAGTCATAGCGTGATCAGTGCTTAGTCTCGTCATAGCCGTTGCGCTGGAAAGTGTGTATTAGCTGTTATTGTGAAGCATTTGCGCTGTGTTTTTGCGTATTTTGATGTAAATACGTGTGCTGCCGTTGAGTTTACGGTGTGAGTTAGCGGTTTGCTTAATTGCTCTGGTTAATTTATCAGTTGTTAACTCCATTTCTTGTACATAGTTGTAATTAAACCTCCTGTGTTTTTTTCAAGAACTGTGTCATTATTTAAGAACTTCTTGAAGTGGCCAGACTCGTAACAATATCTTTAACTGCTATGATGACTTATAAAATGAAATGTGCAGATTTAAAAAGTATTCTTTTTAAAATTATTATTCTGAGCATAATTCAGATGTTAGGGTTGGTCCACATGTTGTGATGGATACTGCCTTTCTAGTGACAAGGAATATGGAAGATTTTATTACTTGGGTGGATGGCTCAGCTATTAAGAAACACGTGGCTAGATACAATGAAGAGGTATAGCAGATGGAAATAATCACTTTTTAGTAATTAATAATTGAATGTTCTGTTATGATAATGATTGAAATTATGAATTAGTAATTTGTAATACCTTATTTTAAAAAAAAAAGCTGTCAATTTCATTTAAACTTTATTTTGATTGAATGCATGATATAAGTGATGTAAATGTACTGCATTATGTGATAGTTTTGCATCGAGATACTTTTGTGTCATAGCTTCACAAATTCTAGATTCATACAATTATTGTTTTTGAATATTTTTTTTGTTTGTTTTTAGTAATTATATCTTATTAAAAAAAATTAGTTTTAGTAGTGGTTTGTTTTTAGTAATTAATAATTGAATGTTCTGTCATAATAATTGTGAAATTATGAATTAGTAATTTGTAATATCTTATTTTTAAAAAAAATCGGTCAGTTTCATTTAAACTTTATTTTGATTGAATGCAAGAATTTTTTTTTATATACCACTGTTCTTCTCCTAGTTTTATAGCAAGGGTTACATATGTGTTTTTTTTTTTTTTGTGAGAAAATTATTCTCTCATTCCCTTTATGAAATGGTGAAATATGTTTATTTTTTTGTGTTATTTGCAGAAAAAAACCTATATTTTCTGTGCATTACATTGAAAGGGTTAGTGCATGATTACTCCTCCCCCCTACTCATTTTTTAGAAAAGCGTAATGGAGAAAATTATAAAGTAACAATGGATATGTTTTTTTTTTATAAATATTATGCAAATTGATCTAAATAAATAGATAAATAAGTAGTCAATTCGTATAAATTTATACCAAGGCTTTAGTGGGGAAAAAAAGCCTTTCTATTTTTTTCTTGTTTTTGTTAAAACCAGCACTGACAAATTGAATTTCATATTGTTTGTTTACTTGAAAAATTAAAAATGTCTTAAAAAATAATGTTTTTTTTTTTTTTAATTCTCTTTTTCAGTTGGATGACTTTGAACTACTATGAGAAGAACATTTTTTTATGTAAATCTGTAAATAAAACGTTTTGATTCTTACATGTATTCGATTTTCTTCTTATTTATAAGTTATGAACTTTTTCCTTTGTTCTTTTCTATTTAACAAATGAAGAATTACACACTACGCTAGGATACAGATACATTTGAAAAACTAATAAAGTTCCAAAAGACGCATCAATTTTAAAATTTTGTGATTATCACTAAGCTTTCGTCTGTATTTTTCAGACAAATTACTTCTCTGTATTCCCCCCCCCCTAAATTATCAAAAGGCGCTATACCATGTACCATTAGCAAGACTGGTGCAAAAAAGTAATCAACAATTCGCAACTCCAACGAACTATAGGGGGCACTGAAGTCACTGTCTAATGGCGGAATTGAAAACTAAAACAAACGCACATGGTAACGAAGAAAATGCTAAAAGTGTTGTGATTTTTGTTCGTACGTATGATTGTTTCGCTTTATTCTTTATAAATTAATTTTCAAAGTCTTGTTGATATTCTGACCCACGTAGAAAGAAATGAGAATTCAAGAAGCATTACTAAACGTCAAACATTAATGCAAAGTACGTAGTTCGTAGTTCTAAGCAGCCATTTTCACGATGTTGAATTCGATATTTATCAATTCTTGATAAAACTAAATAATAATTGTGGCCTGACAAGAATAACAATTAATGCTAGAAAATTTAATATGACATTACAAATTATTCGGAACTCCAGTGCTCGAATACGCTACCTTGCGGTGATTTATAAAACTGCGTCTGCACCTAAAACATTGCCACGTTGCGCATCACGTGTGTCTGTTGACGTAAACACAGGCAGTTTGTTCTGAGTATTTATTAACGCAATCGATGTGTCTTAGTTTGCTTTCAGCTACAAAAATTAATTCGTCCCTTAGTAGTATTCTCGAGCTCCTCAAAATAATGTTAGTTTTCATTATTTCCTTAATAATAGGTGAAAGCGAAAATTCTGGATTAACAAACTTGGATAACGTTATACAAGGTAAAAAATTTTATTGTTTTGAATGAATTTGTAAGAATATGGGAGTTTTTTTAATCTTAAATTAATTAAACTTACCATATTTTACAGCAGCATTTAGTTGGAATGGACAGTATGCAAAATATTTTCTTGAATATATTATCGTAGAACAAAATGAATAACCGAGAAAGAATTTACTTTATTCCTTTTATTCTCAGCTGAAAGGTTTCGCCAAATTTGTTTAGGGTTATAGTAGTTTTAGTATTGTGCAAGCAAAGTAGCCTTGGCGAGTTTTCGCGTTTTTAGTTAAACCATTTTTAATTTTTATCATGAGTGGAATAAAATGATAGTAAGATTACAGAATTCGATAAGTAAAAAGAAATAAGGGTCAATCAACTGAAAAGAAAACTACCACCATATATAAACTGTGAGTACACATTTTATTTATTTTGTTCTGAGTGAATTTGAATAAATATCAGTTTTTCAATTCGATGAAAAAAAAACGAACTTAACAACATTGACTGGACACTTTTCTTTAACCTAATTCCACATAAATGATTTAAATAAAATTTGTTACTACAGTATCCTACTGAAATAGACAGTATGCAAATAAATTTTCTTGAAAATATTTATCGCAGAACAGATTGAAAAATCCAGAAAGAACGTTAAGAATTTGAACGATAAAAAATAAAAGTTCGCCAAAAATCTGTTTATAGTGTTATGGTTTTAAAATTATGTGAAAGAATAATGTATCTTGACAAGATTTCGCATATCAGGTAAATTATTTCCATGACGAATGAATTAAATGCATGATTTCTTTGGATATCCAATCATATAGTCATAGAAATAAATTATCTAGTGTTAAACGTTACTCTTGACAGTCTGCCACGTATGTGCACTATGTGACAAAAATGTCAACAAATGCTGGAAATGTCACGAAACTGAATTTAATATGTACTAATGTATAGAAAAAACGGTACAAAATGAAAATGCCGTTCGAAGCGAACCAAAAATTTATGAATTCCGAATTCAACATCGTGAAAATGGCTGCTTCAGAACAACTTACTGTGTGTTCTACATTAATTGTTTACTTTCGTAATACTTTTTGGTTTCTAATCTCTTTCTATATGGGTCAGAATATCCACAAGACTTTGAAAAATCTTTTCAAACGAATAAAGCGAAAAAATCATACATACGAACAAAAATCACAACACTTTAAGCATTTTCTTCGCTACCACATGCGTTTGTTTTAGTTTTCAATTCCGCCATTAAACAGTGACTGCAGTGCCCCCTATAGTTCGTTGGAGTTGCGAATTACCAAAAGAAGATGATACTTCTTTGCTTTGCTTTGGCTAGCGCTTGTTTTCCATTTGTAGCTGAGTTATTTCTCTTGAATTCCCGAATCGGTTAATTTAAAAATTTTCTGTTTCGATTTTTCTAATTTCTGAGTTACGATTTAATTGTGTCATGTTATGCAAATCATCAACAAAATTCTCACGGATATATGGTGGTAGTTTTCTTTTCAGTTGATTGACCATTATTTCTTTTTACTTATCGAATTCTGTAATCTTACTACCATTTTATTCCACTCATGATAAAATTTGAAAATGGTTTAACTAAAAACGCGAAATCTCGCCAAGGTTACTTTGCTCGCACAATGCCAAAATTATAACCCTAAACAAATTTGGCGATACCTTTCAGCTGAGAATAAAAGGAATAAAGTAAATTCTTTCTCGGTTATTCATTTTGTTCTACGATAATATATTCAAGAAAATATTTTGCATACTGTCCATTCCAACTAAATGCTGCTGTAAAATATGGTAAGTTTAATTAATTTAAGATTAAAAAAACTCCCATATTCTTACAAATTCATTCAAAACAATAAAATTTTTTACCTTGTATAACGTTATCCAAGTTTGTTAATCCAGAATTTTCGCTTTCACCTATTATTAAGGAAATAATGAAAACTAACATTATTTTGAGGAGCTCGAGAATACTACTAAGGGACGAATTAATTTTTGTAGCTGAAAGCAAACTAAGACACATCGATTGCGTTAATAAATACTCAGAACAAACTGCCTGTGTTTACGTCAACAGACACACATGGAACGCAACATGGCAAAGTTTTAGTTGCATTCGCAGTTTTATAAATCACCGCAAGGTAGCGTATTCGAGCGCTGGAGTTCCGAGTTCTTGGCTTAGAATCATCTTATATTATTTAAGACTTCCCGTCTTTATGTTTGGTATTTTTCGAAGGCTTTCCTCCATTCAAATTATTATTCAGTGCTTCATCTCAACTTTCCACAACAATGCTTTTTTAAAAATTATAGTGTGAAGAAAATCATAGTGACGAAAGATCTGTTGCCATTTTTGTCTTGAATATGAGCAAATAAATTTCCGAGTTTTGTTTTAAAGGTTTCTCCTGTAATCGAGGGATTTAAAATGTTTACTCTTTGGTTATTTTTCCGAAATCTGCTGCAAAATTTTACTGATTTTTTTTTTTTTTTGGTCAAACGCCCCCCCCCCCCCCCATTTTTTCTGAAAAAGTTTTTTTTTTGCAGATTAAAATGTTTCTTAATAGTTAAAATTATCTTAGAAAATATAAAGTGTTGAATATTAGAAAATATTGCATCCCATGTTAAAACAATGTTAGTGTGCCCGGCTTTGCCTGGTCTACCTTGAGAGTAAAAGTTGTGTCAAGTGACATATATTCAACAATCAGGCTTAAATAAAAGAAAAAAAAAACATCATGTAAAATTACTCTTCCAAACAATGGCGACAGATATTAAAATACTTTCAAGAAATTAAAAAGCGTAACCATGGAAACACGAAATAAAATAAGTTTAAGAAATTAAATTCAAAATAAGGAAAGAAACAATGGATTCAAAAAGCGTAACCGTGGAAACGCGAAAATAAAATGGTTGACAACCTGAATCAAAATGACATTTTTCGAATTCGATTTAAAAACGCTTGTAACCTTTTTTTCCTTTGAAGATAGAAGCTAAGTTTTTCGACCATAGGCCGAGAGAGATCTGGAGTAAAAAATGTAGCCAATGGTGTCGGAAAAGAAAACTGTGGGACAATTCCTTCACTTTTTATTGATAGATTTAATGAAGAAAGTAGTGCCTAAATTTCAGCTAAACCTAAAAACGTTAGAGATAAAAACACAAATTACTCCCGCCGTAATTAAATTAAGAGTATTAAAACAAATTGTTTAGAACGCGGAAAATTCTACCCTTTTCAACGATATATAATAATATGTGCAAGTAATTTTTCACTCCCATATTCTGGAATTTCTGTGAAATTTGGGCCTAAATTGGAATAAAAAAGGAACTATTTATCGGATTTTTTTCGAATTATAGTCTATTTCATTCAGTAAGAAAGCACCTTTCATATACTGAAGAAATTTTCAAATAGGTGCAGTGGTTCTGGAGATTACCTCGAACATATAAACACAAAAATCCGCCCTCTCTCTTTATAATATTAGTATAGATTTATTTATTTTTTGTAGCCAAAAGTTAGGAAATTATCTGTGAGCAAACTGAAACCGAATAATAACTACCTTTTGTTAAAAAAATTCCAGATTTTGGAGGGTGCCCGGGCTTTCTGAGCCCCTCCCTTGTATACGCCCTTGCTGTCTGCTCCTATTCATCACGAATGTCTCCGAACTCAGCCGCAGAAAACACGCTGTCGTCCACCAGTCAAGAACGTGCCGTCGGTTCCTCATCACTCGCACAAAGAGAACACGGAGACAAATCCAGACACTTGCAAGGCCACACCGTTCGGAAGATTTCACAGGCCGTATGAACTGGTGTGGAGTTAAATTAAAATGTCTAGTCTATCTTGCTACGCTGAAGTGCTCTTAGGTCCACAGAAGTACAACAGCTTCTAAAATATCCTTCTGGTACTACACTTTTTGATTTGTTTTATGCCCTCATTCACAAAAAACCAGAGATTTTTTGGGCCGATCCTAGTAGGTGTGCAGCGCTTGCATTGCACACGTGCGGCCAAAATAAGGGGCGGCCGTAGGCCGCATACATTTCTATTAAAGAAGCGAAATTTCTCACAACAAAACTTTAAATTAGCCGAATAAACTTATTAATCGGAGTTTTAAATCGTATTAAAGAATCAAAGTAAGAGCTGTTAGTATGAGCTGGCTGAACGGTAAATCAGTGAAAGGTCTCTTCCAGGAGTGGACTTGCGGCCCATCTCAAACGTTTCTGGCATCTTTGGAATCACACGATTGCCTGAACTTTTTGGAACTCGTAAAACTTCTGTTTGAGCTGTTTTTGCCGTTAGTCGCCTTTATCGGTCAAATTCCCCCATCTTACGAACAAAATAATTTCATTGAACTCACTTTTGGATGACCTGACGATTAACTGAAATGTTCACTGTTCGTTTTTGTACCTTCACCCTTTACGGACATCGACTCTCATTTCCAAGCCACTTGAAGCAGCATACCGCATCAAATACTGTTTGCTGAGGCACAACAAGCAAACGAACTGTCTTTCTACTTGGTTAAACAACTTTAAAATAGCAGGTCTTTTGCTTTAAATTGTAACAAAACCGAAAAACAATACATAAACTAGGAGATATACTGTAAATCATTTTCATGTAAAGTGAGAAACAAAAATAAATAAGACACTCATTAAAATGAAATTACTTTACTTCCATTCGATGATGCAATCTTTGTCCGAGGTTTTTTTTTTTTTTTTTTTTTGCTGCACTCTGTATACTGCAGTGCTAAGCACAAAAGTGGAATCTGCAATCTGTAGTTGAGCTCCTGCTGAGATACTGTGTATTGAAGTTTGGCTCTTCCATACATTTGATTCAGATGTCTTTTTTTTTTTTTTAGAATTTTTTAACAAAATAGTTCTTGATCAAATGACCCTAAAACATTTTATTAGGTAAAATACGAAATAGAGAAAAACTTGGTTATAATAACTCAGTTTTGTTCAAAAGTGCAGATATGATTACTTTTACTATTGTGCTTAGCACGGCCGTATGAATCAACTGAAGCTCCAGTTTAAGTTTTGATTCAGCTTTAGAAATCATTACCCAGTTTTGGTTTGGGGTTTCTGTTGGAAATGGAAAGAAAAAGAAAAACCAAGTTAGTTTTGATTTGAATGTAGACTGGATTTAAAAAAATCAAAACTCAATAGCTTTCATTTTCAGACAGTAAAGAAGGAAAATCACACTTATTTTTCTTTCAAACAATATCAATCATTCAGTAAGTTACCGCCCTATAGCCAGAGCTGAGGCAGAAATACATGAAATACACCACCAACTCAGTCAATTCCAGCCGAGGACTGCAGTTTCGTGCTTATTAGCACTCATCAGCCCGGCATAGGAGTAACTGAGCCGGAGACGGAAAACCTTCAGTGCTAATTCTGCATTAGCTACCAGTTTGTTAGGCACTCTTGGCTTCCTTAAGAGGTTTTCCGCCTCCGGCTCAGTCACTCCTACGCCGGGCTGATGAGTGCTAATAAGCACGAAACTGCAGTCCTCGGCTGGAATTGACTGAGTTGGTGGTGTATTTCATGAATATCAATCATGTTTGAAAGACAAAAATTGCAATTATTATTTCGAGTTTCAATGGCAATCTAAAAAAGAAAATGTAATTGTTATGATTGGACCACCTTACCCAATATTATTGGTTGAACAAAGACTTGACTTATTTCTAGTGTTTAATTAAGAAAGCTCTCAGTTATAAAACAAAAAGGTTTTTGTTTTCTAATTAAACTTACCTTTATGTGTACTTCTGTCAAGCAGAAAAAAAAGATGTTTGGATTGCATATATTTTTAATGCTTAATCCTTTATATTTCCCCAGAAACACAGATCTATTAAGAAATCCTATTTTTGTTCATAAAAAAAAATCCATTTTTTCATTTTTTTCCCGAAAAAACCCGATAAAAAAGTCTTTTTCCACCACTTCAAAATTTCCAGAAATTTTTCATCTTTAATCAAAATACAGATTTAGTGAACTGTTAATTCGCGAAAAACACATCGCTTATTTGCATGATGGTCCTACCTTATTATCTCATATATTAAGGCAATCATATTGAATAATAGGAGGAAAAAGATTGTTCAACAAATGTGTTAATCGATGCATAAAATGTCATAGATTCAAAACTGCTGACAGTTCACAACTCATGATCTATCTGCTTAAAGCACGCGTGACTTTAAACCTCCTCTCCTGAAAAAAAAAGAATAATATTGCAGTATTATTAATAGTAGTGTTTTCTAGCACAAGCCAACTATTCTATTGAATTTTAAAAATGAAATGCCCCTATTAGAACAGAGTTAAAATTCTTCTTCCTCCAAAGAAAAATCCGCTTTGCAATTTGGACCAAAAAAAAAAAAAAACCCTCTCTCCTCCCCGAGAAAAAATAGTTGAATTAAAATATGCTTTTTTGTCAGAAAAAAAGAAAGAAAATCGCCCTTCCCCTAAATAAAAAGTATAATAAAACAATAATAATTGAATAAAAGACTCTCATTATAATTAGAAGTCCCTAACTTCCCTCTCTGAAGTAGGAGTTCAGAATCTGAATTAGAAACGCTTATAACTTCCATTGTAATTAACTGGGAAATTTTGAACAAACTTTATCTTGTGCAGAAGAAAAGTTCTTCTGAATGATATAAAATGTTAACGGGTAATATTTTTTTTTTTTTTTTGCTTCCTTTTTTAAAGGATTAATGGGAAATTTTAGCAGAAAAAATTAATAACGAGAAAACCAATTCGAAATGTGAAAAGAAAAAAAAAAAAAAAACACTCGATCGAAAATAACTTTGTACCAAATATCAAGGCTGGAGAGGTGAGAGTTGCGGCAGAACATCGCACAGACACTCACAGATTCATTGACAAAACATTTTTTTTAATGTCTAGATAAATATGAATTACTAATTTAAATACTGAAGAAAAAATTTATTTTATTTTATTTATTTATTTTTTCAAAATGTCTTTAATTTTATTAAGGCATTCAGTTTTTTGTTATCGTTTAAAAATTCTGGCTTGAGGTTACAAAAATGAAAACATGGGATGCACTTAGAAATATATTTAGTGTTATATTTTTGAGCTGGAATTCAGACTCGATTCCATTTCTATTTTAGAGAAAATGGACTGCGTAAAGTTTTTTAAATTTAAATCTTTTTTCTTTTCATTCCAATGTTCTCAAATCTGAGAGTTTTCTAGCCGAGTATAGTATTTTCTTGAAAAATTAAGATTTCAGTGTGATTATTCAAAACTCACTCAGTGCTCTGAACTGCTTTGCGTATTTCCGTGGGAACAGCTTAAAGACATTAAAAACCGACAGAAAAATAACTCCACGTAGTGTCTTAACGTGACTTTTGTACGCAATGAACAACGTAATGTAGTAGTTTCAGCAAGCGACCAGCGCAACTATTCAGCATCATTAATTATTGTTAAACGTAGTTTATATAAGACTTTTTATTTTCCTTTTTGAAACAGGTTTCAGGCTGACAGCCACTTATTAACAGTGCTGTCTCTACGATTTTTCGGAGCCTTGACAAATTCTGAAACAATCCCCCTTAATACGAGTTTTTATAACGAGTTTCAACGAAAAAAAAACAGGTAAATGTGAATATGCCGCCCGAAAAAAATTGTGGCAAGGAGCAAGGGCCCCTTCTTGTTCCCGCCTTGATCCAACACTGCTTTTAAGCTTCAAACCACTCAGCATTTAATTTTACACATTTATAGGTCTATCACTATGTATTTCTGACGTATCCTTTATCTATCACTAGTGGTACCCGCACGGCTTTGCCCGTAGTTGAAAAATTAAAAGGTCATTCGGTTCGCCTGTATATTTACAAATAATGGATGACGAATTTCTCGCCAATTGGTTATGTTCATTCGCTCTCCCATTTCACGTCGTGATAATTTCGTAATTTACTCGTCCATCTTATGATAATTTTGCTCCGGGAAATGTTCTTAAAATTGAAATAGAAAAAGAATAAAATCGAATTTTCGAAAAATCGCTTCAAGGTGCACACCCCCATGCTACAAACTAACTTTGTGCCAAATTTCATGAAGATCGGCCGAACGGTCTAGGCGCTATGCGCCTCACAGACATCCAGACAGAGAGACTTTCCGCTTTATTATTAGTAAAGATAAAGATTGTTAAAACCAGAAATTTTGAGAAGGAAGTACTATTTACTAACAGGGAGTGTTATCATTAGAGGAAAAGGTGTAAATATGGGTACCCTCTCTTGTTTTTTGATTTCAAGGTACTAAAAATTCTAGATTTTTGTCTCTCATTAACAACTATAACAATTATCTAAAACGCGAGAACAATGATTAAAAAACGACTATTTACAAAAAACTTTAGAAAAAGCACCAAAAAGAATGGTATGTAAATATGGGTTCCCTTTAACAAAGTCATTAATTAATTAGTCACTAACTAAGTTGAAAATTAGTTTCAAAATATGATAAAACTATACAAAATGGTAGAGAATCAAAAAATTATATGAAACTTTTTTTACAGAAATCGCAAACATAACTGACTTTTTCAGCCTTTGCACATTCTAAGTGTCCCACCTTTTGGCACATAACACATTTCGTCTACACCTCTCGCCGAGTGTCTTCACAGAAATTTCCAACCACCAAGTTACATTGCTTGAGAAATAATTTTTGCTGTTTAAAAAAAAAAGGATGGTTTTAACCTGTGATTTAATAAGACTATACAAGTAATAAACACCAAACTTGTTCCTTATCTTTTGTTCCCTTAGTCGGGTTATTAATAAATTTACTTAAAACCCACGCTTAAAAATTCGTTTAAAATCGTGATTTACGAGGTAAAATTGAATCCTCGTAAAGTCGGTTAAAATGTAGCCTGTGTTACTCGGGCCATAATAACGAATCGATTAACATCTTATTCATAAAAATCTTTAGAAGAGTTTTGGCGCTACGGTGGAGCATAAGTAAATAAAAACATATTAATAGTTAAAATCATAACCCTTCCTTTTGGCCTTTGCCGTAGTCGGGTAAAAAGACGAACTTTTGGCATCTGACATTTTAAACCCCCGAAGCAACCCCGCCCCCTTCCCCCGAATATAGAACAGTCTCAATTTCATAGTCTCAATTTCATAAGGGTTGGTGATTGAATAGCTTTATCAGTGAGAGTTATGTTGACGAAAAGAAATGAAGCGTAATGGGTTCCCCTAGTTTTTGTGTCGAAGTATTAGAAGGGTTTCACCACGAGTTAGTTGATGAATGAAATTATTTTCCGCAGTAAGTAAAGACAAAAATTAAACAGAAAAAAAAAAAAAAACATATGAAGAAGTTGAAATGTCCCGCTATATTGTAATTGTAGTCATCTCTGTGATCTTACTCAATAAGACTATACTAGTAATCAACACCTAATTTGCTTTTTACCTTTTGTTCTCTTACTTAGGTTATTAATAAATTTATTTAAAACCCATGCTAAACTAGTATGTTGTGGCCATCACGAAACTTTCTTCTATATTTTTCCTTTTTCTGATCCCTCCTCATGCTTGACGAGGAAGCAATATTCCTAACAAAAACAAAATTACACATGCAAAAACTTGACGACCATCCCAATGTCTGAATCATTGTAAAAACAAAACAAAGAGCGAAAATTGAAAGTTACTTTAAAAGCCTTACTTCAATTAATTACAAATATTTTATTTATTAACAAACATAAGATGGCAACAGTTAAAAATTTTAAATCATTGAGATAATATTTCCGATCATTTCCATACAATTAAAATCACGAGAAATACGCAGACGACAATCTATTACGATTTATCTTTCTTATTGTTGCATTAATAAAACTATTTTTATTCGCAAAAAAAAAAAAAAAAAAATCAACACCTCTTGGAGCGATTGGAGTCAAAATTGAACCAAAGCCTGTTTACGTATGGATTCACATATATTCCAAATTTCAACCAGAACGTAGCATTACTTCTTGAGATAGGGCACTCACAATGGAAAAAAAGAACGGGCGATTGCGCTACCCCCCTTTTTAGCTGTTGACACCAAAATAAAATCAGCTCTTATACCCACTAAGGGCTACTTGTCAAAAAATTTTTGTTTGATTCCGTTCGTTATTTCTTGAGATACAGCAGTCACAATTGACGATAAAAAACGTTCTATAACTCAATCCCCGTTTGAGCTATTGACACCAAAATTGAATCAGCACCTGCTCCTGTTAGGGGCAACATATGGACCAAATTTTGTTTGATTCCGCCAGTTACTTCCTGAGGAATAGCAAGCACGCGTAACTCAAAAAACGTCCCATTGCTCCACCCCCCTTGGAGGAATTCGCGCCAAAAACTAATGGGCACAAGTTCACATAGGGGCACATATGTGTACCAAATTTCGGTCAATTTCATGTGGTAGTTTTTGCTGTAGAGCGGCCACAAAAAACTGGTCACACACAGACGTGACACACACACATACACACATACATACACACACACATACATACACACACACAGACAGACAGACATTTTCCAAAAATAGTCGAAATGGACTCAGCACACCTCAAAACGTTCGAATCCGTCAAAATTCGAAATTCGAAAATTTGCACGAATCCAATACTTTCTTCTATATATTAGATATAGAAGAAAGTAAAAATAATCGGTCAAAATCTAGATTTACGAGGTAAAATCGAATCCTCCTATTGTTGAATTCTGTTAAAATGTAATCTATGTTACTCGGGCGTAGAGATGTAAAATTTCCGGAAATTTTGAAGTGGTGGAAAAAAAACCGGTTTTAATGGAAAAATCGACTTTTTTATGAATAAAAATAGGGTTTCTTAATAGCTCTGTGTTTCTTGGAACGCATAAAGGGTTCCAAGCATTGTAAAATACATGCAATCCACACATCCTCTTTTTCTGATTGACAGAAATACACATAAAAGTATGTTTAATTAGAAAAATAAAACTTTTTGTTTTGTAACTGAGAACTTTCTTGATCAGACCACCAGAAATAAGTCGTCGTTCAACCAATAATATTTGGTAAGGTGTGTCTCATCATGAAAATTACATTTTCTGTTTTAGATTGCCTTTGAAACTTGAAATAATAATTGTAGTTTTTGACTTTCAAACATGATTCGTCAAATACACCGCCAGTCATTCGATCCCAGGACTGCAGTTTCGAGCTTTTTAACACTCATCAGCCCGGAAGAGGAAGTAATTGAACTGGAGGCCGAAAACCGCTAAAAGAGCCAATAGAGCCAAACAAACTGTTAGCTAATGTAGAATTAACACACCAGACAAGTCACCGCAGCAATGGTGCGGTTCAACTCAAAGATTGAAGGCAAAGCTAGGTATTTTACAGTAAATTACTGCCCTAAGCCAGGGCTAAGGCTTTGCCACGTATTTTATGTATTTCTGCCCTGACTTAGGGCGGTAACTTACTGCTAAATCATTGATATTGTTTGAAAGAAAAATAAGTAAGAAAAAAAGCCCTTCCTTGCAATGTAATTTCACTGTCTGAAAATGAAAGCAACTGAGTTTTGATTTTTTCCAATCCCTTCCAAATGTCCAAATCAAAACTAAATTGGTTTTTTCTTTTTCTTTCGAACAGAAACCACAAACCAAAACTGCGTAATTGTTTCTAAAGCTGAACCAAAACTTAAACTGGAGTTTCAGATAACTATACGGCCGTGCTAAGCACAGTAATAAAAGTAGTCATTCCTGCACTTTTGAACAAAACTGGGTTATTATAACCAAGTTGTTCTTTGTTTTAGCGTCATTTTTGATCAGGAACTATTTTTTTGAAAAATTCTGAAAAAAAAAAAAAGACATTTGAATCAAATAAATGGAAAAGCCAAACTTTAAAACACAATATCTCAGCTTGAGCTCAACTGCAGATTCTATTTTTGTGCTTAGCACGACAGTATACAGGGTGCGGCCAAAAAAAAGAAAAAAAAAAAAACGACAAAGTTTGCATTATCGAATGGAAGTAAAGTAATTTCATTTTAATGGTTGTCTTTATTTATTTTTGCCTCTCACTTTATTAGAAAATATTTTACAATATTATCTCCTAGTTTATGTATTGTTTTTCGGTTTTCTTACAATTTTAAGCTAAAGACCTGCTATTTTAAACCAAGTAAAACGACAGTTCGTTTGCTTGTTGTGCCTCGGCAAACAGTATTTCATGCGGTATGCCGCTTCAAGTGGATTGGAAATAATAGTCGATGTCCAGAAAGTGTAGAAAAACGAAAAGTGGACATTTCAGTTAATCGTCAGGTCATCCAAAAGTGAGTTCAATGTTTACACGACAGAAGTCGTTTGTTAGATCGGGAATTTCTGACCGATAAGTGCGACTAAGGGCATAAACAGCTCAAACAAAGCTTTACGAGTTCCAAAAAGTTCAGGTATTCGTGTGACTCAAACATGCCAGAAACGTTTGAGACGGGCCGCAAGTCCACGCTGGAAGAGATACCTTTCACTGATTTACCGTTCAACCAACTCATATGGCGGATACAGCCGGCGGGCAACCGGGCATTTGCCCGGTGGGCCGGTCATGTTTGGGCCGCTCAGTTGCCCTGTCCTACAAACAACAAAATGTAAATACCGATACGTTAATTCTCTAGCTTCAATCCCTCTTAACGCATAGGCTCAAGCCCGTGCCGCGGGTGGAGGGGGCAAGGCCGGCACCAAAAGGCCGAGGGGGAGGGGATGCTACACCACCTCAGTTTTTCAGAAATGGGGCCGCCAATTTCATTTTAGTAATGCAATAAAAACCAGGAAAACAAGGGCAGTATTAAGTTAGTTAAAATACTTTTGCCCAATTGTCAGATTCAGTTACGAATGACAATTCACATTTACTTTACTTATGAATGACAATTAACAATTGTTATGATTTGTATTTCACAACAATTGCAATAAAAGTGACATTTTTCAATAAAATTTTAACATAAAATGCAATTTTAAAACACAATTTAGAACATCCAAAATACTATATTATTAAGACTATTTAAGTAAATACCTCCGAAATGTGCGATTCTAACACTTTTTACGAAAAATGAAGCATTTAGTTTTCCTCAGTATCACTCGAAGGATTCAAATCCACAGTTTAAGACCCTTAGTTAATACAGTTAAATTTGAAAGTGATTGGATTTAAAATAAAAATAAAAACATGGGTCTCAGGGGTCGCCGACAAACCTACCTTTTCTACCATTTACCTTTCCTTTTTTTTTTAATTAAAAAATTTCATCCTGAAAATTAGAGTTCCTAAAAGTGGAGAAAAATACACAGGCCCCCGAAACATGGTTTATCTAGGAGAAAAATTAAAATTCAGCGAGAGAGATTGAAAATATTGAAATAAATAGTCACATCAGTGTTCTAAGTGTTTGAATGTGAAACTAAACTTTATGAAGGGGTGAAGAAGATTATGAAATTAAAATAAAATGTGGAGTGGAAAAAAAAGGCCTAAGGTCTTTAAAGTCATTAAAGCATCAGGTCAGTTCAAAAGAAGTTTTTTTTTTTACCTGCGGCCGCAGATGAGCTTGCATTTCAAGCAAATAAAAATACGAGGCTGGAATCTAAGCCTAAATGGTTTTGAAAGAGAAAACTGTAGGTTGGTTATTCTTTTTTACTTTCTTCTATATCTAATATATAGAAGAAAGTATTGGATTCGTGCAAATTTTCGAATTTCGAATTTTGACGGATTCGAACGTTTTGAGGTGTGCTGAGTCCATTTCGACCATTTTTGGAAAATGTCTGTCTGTCTGTGTGTGTATGTGTGTGTGTGTGTGTGTATGTGTGTCACGTCTGTGTGTGACCAGTTTTTTGTGGCCGCTCTACAACAAAAACTACCGCATGAAATCGAACGAAATTTAGTACACATATGTGCCCCTATGTGAACTTGTGCCCATTAGTTTTTGGCGCGAATTCCTCCAAGGGGGGTGGAGCAATGGGACGTTTTTCGAGTTACGCGTGCTTGCTATTCCTCGGGAAGTAACTGGCGGAATCAAACAAAATTTGGTCCATATGTTGGTATTAACAGGAACAGGTGCTGATTCAATTTTGGTGTCAATAACTCAAACGGGGGTTGAGCTATAGAACGTTTTTTGTCGTCAATTGTGACTGCTGTATCTCAAGAAATAATGAACGGAATGAAAGAAAAATTTATCGGCAAGTAGCCCTTAGTGGGTATAAGAACTGATTTTATTTTTGTGTCAACAGCTAAAAAGGGGGTAGCGCAATCACCCGTTCTTTTTTTCCATTTTGAGTGCCCTATCTCAAGAAGTAATGCTACGTTCTGGTTGAAATTTGGAATATATGTGAATCCATATGTAAACAGGCTTTGGTTCAATTTTGACGCCGATCGCTCCAAGAGGTGTTGATTTTTTTTTTTTTTTTGCGAATAAAAATATTTTTATTAATGCAACAATAAGAAAGATAAATCGTAATAGATTGTCGTCTGCGTATTTCTCGTGATTTTAATTGTATGCAAATGATAGGAAATATTATCCATAGACTAATAATAAGAGTAGACCGAGCTATGGCCACCCTTTTGCTGCTCAACCAAACCATGTGACTGGTGGATATCCTAGCAACAGCGGGCGTTAATCGTAGCAGACGATCAACGCCAGCGCGAAATAAAATAAATAGAATTGATGGAACACGGAATATTTATGAAGTCCGATTTGTAAATTTGTTATTCTAAGTTGTAAATATTTTGTTAATATAGTGAGTTTTTCATTTAGATAGTATTGTGCATTTTCTTTAGTCAATTTCAATAACTCTCTAAGCAATAAAAGATGCAAGCGACCAAGAAGAATCAGCAAACGGTAAGATTTTTACCTACAGTTTCAATTTAAGATACCGATTAGTACATTTTTGCGTTAACGCAAAACGTTTACGCCATTTCGTTCACGCCAACGCTGACAGCTCCAAATGAAATAAAAGTTACCGAAAACTGATCAAAAACTATTACTAATGTCAAAATAATGCATAACTAAAAGAAAAACAGTTCAATCTCTGCATCTGGAAGTTTTTTTTAATGAAAACACATTGTCTTAAAATACATGTCGAGTGCCAAACTATAGATAATGCTGCCATCTAGCAACCATGCTGCCAAAGTCTTCGCCAAGCCCTTCCACTAGTCACATGATACATCTATGAACCAATTTTCTTCATTAGCAAGAATGAGAAAGCTCGGTCTACTCTTATTTTTAGTCTATGATATTATCTCAATGATTTAAAATTTTTAACTGTTGCCATCTTATGTTTGTTAACAAATAAAATATTTGTAATTAATTCAAGCAAGGCTTTTAAAATAACTTTCAATTTTCGCTCTTTGCTTTGCTTTTGCAATAATTCAGACATTGGGATAGTCGTCAAGTTTTTGCATGTGTAATTTTGTTTTTGTTGGGAATATTGCTTCCTCGTCAAGCATGGGGAGGGATCAGAAAAAAAAAAGAAAAATATAGAAGAAAGTTTCGTGATGGCCACAATATACTTGTTTTTATCAGTAGTTAAAATAAATTGATAAATAAAGATTGGGGCGTAGCCAAAATGGGGGATGGGATCCAAAAGCTTATATCTTCCTTTTTAGTCACCACAGCTAGCTTAAAGTGCGTTTTTAAAACTTTGCTTTTTTAGGAATTCTCGGAAAAACGCCCTTTAGTTTCACGTCATAAACGATGGCCCACAACAGCGTAATTGGGATTTCAGCTTCGAAAATCTTCAAGGAGAGCGTTTCCGGTGCAACCTACCTTGAAACTTCCCCTCCCCATCATTGAAGAGCGTCAGAAATCAGGGTCGAAAAAATTTCGGAAGTCCCTTGAACATTTTCCCATAACATCATCGAAGATTGTCAAAAATTACCTTTTTTGAGCTTCAATCTCAAAAAAAAAAAAAAAAAAAAAGAAGATAATCCCCAAACCTCCGCTTTCTCCATAACAACATCAGAAAAGTTTTTGACCTATTCCCTAAAATTAAATTAAAACCTCAAATTAAATCTAGACACCAAAAAAGCTTTGTAACTGGCCATAATCATTTCCCTATCTACGTACAGTCGACTCCCGCTACAACGCGATCCGACTTGCGCGAAATGGCTATAACGCGATTTTTTTTTCAAATAAAATTTTTTAGATATAACGCGAATTCCTCGCCCGCAGCACGAAAATTTTCGGAGGGGGAATCGTGGTGTGTAAGTATCGGCTTCGTTATTGGCTTCCAAAAAAAAAAAAATCCCCCCCCCCCCCCGTGAATGGACCTTCATACCTTTAGCATCACTGAGAGCGGAAGTTCTTACACCGTACTGCTCTGATACATCGCTTATACAAATAATTTACTCCTCATTTTCTATTTTTCTTTCATTGTAAATATGAAAGTTGCTGAAATATAATGACACTTAAGAGTGAAGTTTTCTCGTGTGAAGATCGAAAGAAAAATAGAAAGTTTCTGACAGTTAAAGAAAAGCTAAAGATTATGTGGTTGACAACTATAAAATGCGTCAAAGGTAGCACGACAATTAGGTATGAGTGAATCGTCCATTTGTACAATTAAAAGTCAAGAAAAAGAAATCCGTAAAAGTTCACCAAGTAGTATCTAATAAAAACACAAACAATATTAAAATGGAAACTGCTTTTGTATTGTGAATTTAAGAAAGCAGAGATAGGGGTGCTGCCATAGATGAAAACGTTATATAAGAACCAGCGAAGCAATTGCATTTAAAAATATATTAAAATTAACAATTTGATCACGCAACTTAAATCATCGACATCTTCATTTTCTAAAGTTACAAATGTAAAACTAGTGTGCATTTGTTTTTCTTACTTCATACTGTATGTACCGTACTGGTTTATTTTATGTCTTTCTTTCCCATTGATCATTGACTTTTTGCATCGTATCAGTATTTTATGTTGAATAAAACGGTTTTTTTAATTTAAAACATCTTTAAAATTCAGTTTTTTTTATATAAGAAACAGTAACGTATGGTTAAGAAATGGTTTTTAAGTTTGAAGTCATGTTTACAAATGTATAAAACAATTCGGTATGTTTATAAAAGTTTTTACACATACCCTGTTCCACAACGCGAAATTTCGACTTACGCGAGGGGTCTTGGAACGCATCCCTCGCGTAAGTCGGGACTCGACTGTACTTCGTTTCTCACTTTCAGATTCTGTATCAAGTCTGGTGTCATGAACTCCCAGGTACACGCCAGACCTTTACATCTTCCATAAACCTCATCTTTTCACATTAAATATAAATCCCTCTCTTTTTCCTTCCGAAAATCTCCGCACAGCTTTTTTTCATCCTCATGAGAATAAATTTATACAAACCCTCTTTTCATTCTTATCTAAAGGGGGTTATCGTTTTTAGGGTTTTAAAATTTTAGTTATGAACTCATGTAATAAAAAAAATTACTGGTGTTTTAAAAATTTAATAAACTTTTGTTTTCAGTCCTCCTCCCCCCCTCACCCCGAGAACATAGTGATTCACATTGTCTATGTTTGGTTTAACAGAATTATTTTCATTTAGTGCCAATTTTCGATTTTTATGCCATTTATCACTCAGCTTTATAATTATAATCATTCTGCATTTTTAATGTATTGTATTGTACTTCGTATTGTGTTTTGTAACATTCAAATTCTAATTGTAACAGGTAACGGGAGTCTCTAAGGTGTATGTATATGCATAACAACACCAAAGATCGTAGTCTACAGTGTTGGGTTGATAGGATTTAGTTTCGAAAGTTTAGCATCGATCTTTTCTTTTTATTAACATTACGAAAGATATTTAAAACACCTTTTCCGAATCTACAGCATCGAAAAATTTGAAGGAAAGCCCCCCCCCCCTCCCTCCCCTCGTCATCATAGTAAAGCGCGTCAGATATCTCGGTTTTAATGCTTCAGTTTTGGAAAAAATCCAGGGAGAGCTCCACCATTACTCCTCCTCCTAAAATCATAGGAGGTCAGTTAAAGTTTTGTTTTTGGAACTTAACTTTTGAACAACTTTCTACACCCTAGTTTTTATCAAAGAAAGCTTACACGTTTTTAAGGCTTCATTTTAAGCAAATTCTTGGTGGATGCTGCTCGAATCTCTCCTTTCACTATAACATCGCACAAAATCTTCTAAAACCGCGTTTTCAGAGCTAAGATTTTGAAAATTTTCTGGACTCCCATCTTCCTAACATAATTGAAAATAATATAAAAATCCAATTTTGGAGTTTCAATTCCAAAAAATTGCCAGAGAAGGGCCTTCGAACTTCCACTCTCCCTACATCACCAGTGATCATCTAAAATTGCGTTTTTAAGACTACAATTTTAAAAATTTTCCAGGGAGAAACCCCCGGACCCCTTATTTCTGATCTAATGTTGAACTTACAATTAGGTTTATATTGCTAATATTTAATGTAATGAATGCCTTAAGCAAGAAAATAAATCTACTCTCTTTCTCTTTGTGTATTGCTGCATGTGTTTGACAAAATTAAGGGGTCAACCCGCCTCCCTAATAACCTTTCTATTCTAACAAAAGTTATGTTAGAAGATATTATTACGGAAATAATCGATGAAGCTGGAATCATTTAAAAATATTTAAATAGATTATTTTACCCCCCCCCCCCCCCCCCCACCTGTTTTTTCTTTTTTACAAACCAAAATTTTGCTTATCTTGTATGAATTGTTCACCATTTAAACACAGAAAGGATCCGTTCCGTTATTATTTTTTTTTAAGTATTTAATTTTTACGAATGATTTCTTCATATTTAAGGGATATCGTTTCCCAATCGTTTGGTAAAAATTAGTATTAGGAGCTATGGGGCCGCGACATCCTTTATGCCAGGGCCGATTTCTTGAATCAATCCGCCACTGCTCATAACCCCAGAACAGTAGCATTTAGTCTGTAGACACTCCAACCACCTTAGTAAGTTAAACATCACCAAAATCCGAAGTCAAGCTTTGTAATGGAATCAGCACAAGCGACACAAAATCCCTAGTTTTTTTGTGGACGAGGGCCATATAATGAATCAAAATGTGTACCAGAAGGCATTGGCAATTCAAAATGTGTACCAGAATGTGCACCTAAGAGTTTTTTAGCGCAGCAATGTGGATTGGTCATTTCAATTTGACTCTACACCAGTTCATACGGCCAAAAAGACAAGAGAGGTGCAAGGCACATTGTTTTTGACATGATATCATCTTTAGAGTGAACTCTCTTCTCGCTAGACGGCTAAACCCTCAATCCAATTTATTACACTGTATGGCCTGTTTTAGAGTCAAAAGTTTATCCTAAACTATTTATAACCTGAGCCATTCCATTTCAGATCAGGCAGGATCTGTCACACAACTGTCACCGATTTTTTTGAAAAAGATACAGCAGTTACAACTAAGGGACATATGAAATATCCCAAAAGGATTTTGCAACATTTTTTTTTCTTTAGTTACAGTTAATTAAAATTCTGCACAAAATCCGCCATTTTGGAAAAAAACCGGCAAAACACTCCATTTGAAATGGATACTCTCTATTTCAAAAGTATTTAACCTATTTGAATAATTCTTTTTTCTAAAAAATATATAAGAACCCATATATCCTCTAGACATCGTTTTTGAAAGTTTAGTTAGGTTTTTTGATAAAGAAAAAAATTCATTTTTGCGGCGAAAAAACTGCATTTTTACCGATTTTATAATTTTTTTCTCCATGAAAAAAAGTTTTTTTTTTACTAAACGGAGATGACAGTCTAAAGCCCTTATATGATAGTTTCATAACATATTTTATTATAATCCTTAGATGCATACAGCCTCGGAAATAAAATTTGAAATTTTGGAAATTCTCAAAAAATAAGCGATTTTTGAAGTGATTTTACACAAAACACCCATTTTTTTAAAAAATCTAAAAATTGGCTCATTTGAACCCTTGGAAAGTGGATAGACACCACATCCCGTATTTTTCCCCATAAAATGTTTTATGATTTTTTGAAAGTGACCTTATCGCCCATGGCATGCATGTAAAATAAAAATTTCGAATAATTTCAGTCACTGAAATTCTGATTATATTAATGCCTAATAGCTACAATAATGGTGCACTTTATCAGCAACAAATAAAATTTTACTGACTTTTAATAGTACTATAGCAGTAACAAACTGCTTCTGATGATCCAGTCAATTCGTCTTTTTGTACTTCGTTACATAAATATATTTTTCTGCTGATCAGCGCGCAATTGTAATGGGAGCGAGCTCCCATACTTCCTTATTTGTTTTAACTCAAATCTTTGTATTTTTGACCGAATTCAGGCCACTTAAGCATTAAAATACGTTCTGAAGACTATAAAGCTCCTGCACTTCTTTTGTTAGACATTGGATCCCTGGCTATAATAGCTACCTTTATTGAGATCTGTTTGGTTACCTCAACTTACAACCATGTTCAACTGATTACTTCTCTCATAAAACAGGTGGGCTTTTTAAATTCTTAAACTACAGGTGAGTTTTGCAGTTTGAATTTATTATACATATTGCTACGTATAAAAGTAATCATACGATGTAGGATCCAAAAATTTTGTGACAATATTCGCCAATGACAACCAAAGCACGAAATTAAAATTAATCGTTTTAAATGCATTGTATTGTTCTTCCCTTTGATGGTTTCCCCTGTCACGTAATTGAGTTGAAGAGAAAGAGAATTGAAAGAGAAAAAATATGGTTCGTTGCTGCATATGCAAGTAACGGTGAATGCATAGCTTTGGAGACAAAATAAACTAATATTTTTTTTAAAAAAGGGAAAATTTTAGCTCTTGCTGATAAAGTACATCATTATCGTAGCTATTAGTCATTAATATAATCACCAAAGGCCCCTCGATAATTACACACAGTCTTACAAAAAGACGAATTGACTGGGTCATCAAAAGCTGTTTGTTACTGATATATTTATTAAAAGTCAGTAAGATTTTAGTTGTTCCTGATAAAGTGCACCATTATTGTAGTTATTAGGCATTAATATAAACAGAATTTCAGTGATTGAAATTACTAGACATTTTTATTTTACATGCATGCAATGGGCGATAAGGTCACTTTCAAAAAATCATAAAACATTTGATGGGAAAAAATACGGGATGTGGTGTCTATCCACTTGTTAAGCATTATATGGGGTTCAAATGAACCAATTTTTAGATTTTTTAAAAAATGGGTTTTTTGAGTAAAATCACTTCAAAAATCGCTTATTTTTGAGAATTTCCAAAATTTCAAATTTTATTTCCGAGGCTGTATGCATCTAAGGATTATAATAAAATATGTTATGAAACTATATTATAAGGGCTTTAGACTGCTATCTCCGTTTAGTAAAAACAACTTTTTTTTCATAGAGAAAAAAAATCATAAAATCGGTAAAAATGCAGTTTTTTGGCCGTAAAAATGATTTTTTTTCTTTATCAAAAACCGAACTAAACTTTCAAAACCAATGTCTAGAGGATATATGGGTCCTTATTTGTTTTATAAAAAAAGAATTATTCAAATAGGTTAAATACTTTTGAAATAGAGTGTCCATTTCAAACGGAGTGTTTTGCGGGTTTTATCCAAAATGGCGGATTTTGTGCATTATTGTAATAGACTGTAACTGAAGAAAAAAAAAATTCCTTGCAAAATCCTTTTGGGATATTTCATATTTCCCTTAGTTGTAAGTACTGTAATTTTTTCAAAAAATCTATGATGGTCATACAGTAAAACCTGTTAAGTTGACCACCCTTGTAAGTTGACCACCTGTCTATGTTGATCGCTTTTGTCAGGAACGGAATTAGTCCTATCTCATATAATGAAGGAAAACCTCTGTAACTTGACCACCTCTCTATCTTGACCACCTGTCTATCTTGACCACTAATGTACGCTAAATTTGGTTTGAAGTGTTGTAAGAAACCCTTTGTAAGTTGACCACTTGGTTTATTTTTTTAAGCTTTCTTCTGCAAATTATTTTTTTTTATTAATAATAATAATAATAATAATTATTATTATTATTATTATTTTCTTTTTTTTTTAAAGGTTTCCAAAAAGGTTTTTAATGCTTTGATGACAGACTAGCATTTTACTAACTAAACAGCAGCATAAAGCTTATGCGCTTATGCTGCTCTTTACTCTCCAAACTTGTTTTTCATTTGTTGTTCTATTTGAGATAGCTTTTTGTACTCTGTTCAATGAAAATAGGTGTCAGTAGAAAAGTTCAAAGTCTTTTCTTTCAGTTGCAATATGTTGTGGCAACACAGGAATAGAGCTAAAAAGAGCAGGCCCGGATCTATACATTTTAAGCCCCCCTGCAACAAAATATGTAGGGCCCCTCCCTAGTGGCCAGCAGTGTCTGTTTGTAAAGTGAATAAGTCTTAGTGCTAGTTTTTTCTATTTTTTCTTCAATTTCTTGGGCCGTTAGCCCCTTTAAGGACGCGGGCCCCTCGCACTGTGGGTATGCAGGCCTGCTAATGAGTAAAGTTACATGTTTCTGGTGCAAGGGATTAAGAGATATGACATTTTAATTTTGCCTTTATGAACTGGGAGAGTCGCGCTTATTGCTCTTTTTGCTATAAGTTGCACAAAAAAGGCTTTGAAAAAGAAAGTTAGTTGAACTTAAGAATAATAAAAAGTATGAAATATTATATTGAAATTAATTGAAAATGGGGAGAAAGCCAGAGAAAATTTACCGGTACATAGGGAATTTTTAAAACTACAGTGTCTAATATAGTTATAAACAAGGAAAAAATAACAAAATTATTTGAATAGTATTTTTAATTATTGTTTCACTTTCAATAATGTTAAACAATGAAAGTGAGTTGAACAGAAAGAATAAGGGTGAATTACTCACAAAATGAATACATGGTTCAAGAAATGACAAAAAAAAAAAAAAAATCATTACCGCCCTTTATAAGTTGACCACCTGTCTAAGTTGACCACCAAAGTACTGCACCGCGAGTGGTCAACTTACACAGGTTTCACTGTATGATACTTTCATACCTGCCTGCATGATTTGAAATGGAATGACTCACCTTAGACTCTCTAAACCAATTGCTTTATCGGGAATAGGATTGATTAAAGGACTAGCGGCCCTTGAATGAAAGTTTGAATTAGCATTTTTTACCTGTGTATTATTGCAAAAGGCGGCTAGTTTGAAACCAATTAATTTATTAATTGCTAAAGGTCCTTTCATATTATTATTTTTTGTGTTTTTAACCCCCGACAAAGGAAGGGGGTTATAAGTTTGACGTGTCTGTGTATCCGTTTGTCTGTCTGTGGCACTCTAGCGCCTAAACGGATGGATCGATTTTGGAAAAAAAAAAAATGTTTGAAAGGCGAGTTGATCGAGAGTGTTCTTAGCTAGATTGCGTCTTCGGATGACATAAATTAATAAAGATATTAATTAAAAACCTCTAAATGGTTTTTCGCGATTTTTGCAGTGAAAACATATTTAAATTTTTTTAAATTTAGTACCAAAATGAAGAATATTTTTTTCTGCGTCTGATAGAATGTGTTTGGAACTTCCATGTGATATAGAATTCGAACTATAACGCTTTTTTAAAGCAGATTTTAAATACAGCTAAGCCTTTATTCAAGCGATTGGTAACCGAATTCATTGTTGGCCGACAAGGAACTTAAAAGCAATTATTTGAAATTTTTATCTGTTGTCAGCTTCTATTTGTTAACAAAAAAAGTACTTGTAATTTATTTTTAATAGTATAAGGCATTTAAAAAGATTTTCGATTCTCCCTCTTGATTCTACATTTGCGACTCAATCGGTTTTTTTTTTATTTTTAATTTTAATTATGTTAATTTATTTATTTTTAATAAAGTTACATAGAAAATTGCTTGCCCTTTTTTTTTTTTTTTTTGCACCTTGTACATTTGGTTTGCACAGTCAGTAATCAGTAGAAATAGTTCTGTGATTAAAGTTATGCTTGTTTGTTTTATGCAGAAGAAAAATATATTCTTCACTAAAGATATTGGTTTAATTTTCTTTGCAAAAAGTATTAAAAGTTTTTTGATCTATATGCAAATTATATTATCATACAGCAACTTGCATTATCAAAGTTGAACAGTATTTTAACATACAAGGAGGGGTGGGGGGAGTTAATTATATCAAAATTTAAGTATGAGAAATTTCTAATTACTTTTTGCTGAAAATTTCAATTAAAACTTCCAGAGAAGTTGAAAAAAATAATTTTTTTCGATTTTTCCGGAGTGGAAATTAACTTCTTCGGAAAAACTTTTTTTCTCGTTTTTTTCTGAAATTTTCCGTTTTTTCCCCTACTATTTTCATTTCTACTCGGGCCACATAATAATGAATCGATTGACTGCCTATCTTACATCTTTAAACGAGCAATTCTTGTGGGTGGTTGTATTGTATATGTATTACTTTTTTTTCGTATCTCGGAAACGGTTTTAACGATTTGGATGAAATTTTTTTATTTAGATGTAGTTTTGCATTCTAAGTTCATCTGCATCGGTGTTTTTTCCGTAAAACTGCAATTTTTTTTTTACAGAAAAAAACTTTTTTTAAATGTAAAATCTGCTTAAGTGAAGCCTTGAAAAAAACTTGACACGTAAGGCAGACCACAACAACGAAAATTAGTCTCGCTTTAAAAATTCAAACTTGCTCAGGGTTTTCAGGCTTGGCTGATATTAGGCACTTCGACTAATTTCACTCACACTTGACTCGGAAGAAAATTCAAAAGCATTAGCCAAGTCGATGTTTGGCTTTAAGTAGTCCATGTTTGCAACTCGCAGTTTCATAAACTCGGCAAGTCTCTGGCGAAGGCGAATGTATGGTAATGTGGTCCTTTGACGATAAAAAATGGATTTGAGGGATTTTTTTTTTTTTTTTACATTTTAACGCAGCTTTAAATTGCAAAAATCGAAAATGAAATAAAACAAAGTGACTTTCTTTTATTTTTATTTATTTATTTATTTATTTATTTTTTTTTTTTTTTGGTGGGCAGATCTACGATTACGTGGTCGTGGTGAGTTTTCAAAAATTTTGGTGCAACAGCCATTACAAATGTTGCATTAAAATGTAAAAATTCCTCTTATCAATTTTGGTAAAAAGATCATTAAATACTATACGGTATTAAAGTTAAAATTAATCTGTCGAATGAGTAAAACAACTCGCTCAAATAACATTTAAAAAAAAACTAAAAAAAAAAAAACTGTTAAGATGTAAATTAATCCGTCAAATCTATTTTTATCTTCAGTCTTGCCAGGCAACTTATGTTAGAGCATTGGAGAGTACATATTTTTAAGATTTTTGAAACTTTTAATTTTTTTTTCTTCTGTGTGATTTTAAGGATAAATCATCATAATTAGGATTTTGTGGAACTAATGTCATTTTTATAGTGTTTTTACTACGATCTTTTTGGTATTTTAAACAAGACCGTTGACGTTATTTAGAAACTAATTCCTTTGGATGGGGAATTTAAAGGTTTGATGTTCTCGTTCTCACTCTTAAGAGACATTTTGGGAATTATATGGTTTGTATTGACTGATACACTATTTTGGGACTATTACTTTTACAATTTTATGCGTTTTTCTCCTTTTTATTCAGGGGGGATATTCGTCACTTGATCTCTGTTCTCTAGCAAGAAACTATGCAATAATTTAGAGAGCCAGCGCAACATTGGACAGGATGGATCGGGATTTTCAGGGAAATGTTTGAATTCATTTAAGAACTGTTGACCTAACTCGAATAGGAATTTGTAAGACTTGCCTCTGTGCTAACTTCTTTTTTACTCCTATACGTTTTTCTGATTTATATTGTGTGATTTTTGGTAACTATGTGACCTCTGAATGCGATGTGAACCACATTGCAAAAAAAAAAAAAAAAAACGAGACGTTACTGATTCGGGATTTTACCTGTTTTCATCTGTTTCCGCGTAAAATCAAGTGTCTTTACAAAAATGTTTTTAGAATGGCTACAAGTTGCACGAATGCAGACTATTCACAGTTGTGAAAAATATTTCTTACTACCAGTTTAAAGATTGACGGAACGTGTTTATTCAGTGTATCGACTTTAGCTCGATTACGGCCCGCCCAGAATGACTAAGCTCCATATGGGAGCGAGCAAGGTCACTGGATAGCTGCAGCTTTGCAAGGAGCGATTTGCAGGCGAGGTAAATGCTTAGTTCTTGCTTTCAATTCTGTCTAAGCTTTGGCTATTGCTGCAATAATGCGTCTGGTGCTTTCTTGGTACATCAGAAAGGTTCAAATCAAACTCATCAAACCTACCTTATTTTTCCAGAAGGTTCCCGAGTCATGTCTAGCTTTATTCAGGGGAATTTCGAAATTCTTCAAAGTTTCAAGGATAATTTCAGAAAAGTGACTGACATTTAGCGGAAAACGTTCATGGTTTTTGCAAGGTATGTTACTGGCAGAAATTGAGCACATCAGCTGCCATTATTTTCTAGGAACGTTTTTAAATTGTTTTTACATGCATTAACTGTGAGTCCCAAAAGACAAAATCTACATTAACGCGATCGAAGCCGAGGGTAAAAACTAGTTTTATTAACTTTTTGCTTTTAAATTATAATTAAAAGAGTACATACTTCGAACCTTAAAAAAACAATTTTCCGAAAAAAGAAAAATCTTTCAAAGCCGAGCGAGGCTCTGTCGTCCAGGTGCTTGTTAAAAATTGGATGAATCGTTAAAGCGCTACGGTGGACCATGTGTCAATACAAGACTGCTAAAATAAAAAAAAAAGTCTCCTGCTGTTACTGAAGTCGGTTAAAATTAGCCTATGTTACCCGTGCTATAATTAAAAATCGATTGAGTATTACAGTATTAAAAATCTCTGAAACTGGTGTTTTATCTAGTGTAGTTTAGACCTCATGGGGGGGGGGAGAGTTGTAACCCTCTTAGCCCCCCCCCCACTCTAGTTCCGTCACTCCACCACTATTTGTATGGTGTATATTTTTATTTGAATGTAATACAAACTCAAATTCTCAAAAGTATTGCAGCACACTCAAATAACCTGTTTTTGTGCGGTAGATAGGGTCCGCATAAAAAAAATCGCTCAAAATTGCACTATTAAGCACGTGTGTTAAAGATAGGTTAGTCAATTGAGTCCCAATTGGTGTGAAAAATTGATAGACCGCAAAAAAAAAAAAAAGGTTTGGGTGTACTTAAAATCTTTGAAATTTCTCTTTTAGCTAGTGTAATTTTAGACCTCATAGAGGGGAAGGGGCCACAGCCCTTTTCAGGGACTGATTTACGGCAGGGCATTAGGGGCCCGGGCCCGGGGCACCAAAGGAAAGGGTGCACCAAATTTATGTCAACTTTTTTTTTTTGGGACCAGTGTTTGGGGCCCCTAACTAATGGAAACAAAAGAATTTTGTCATTTGACAATTTTTTTTTATTAAATGAAAGCATATTAGCCAATTGTTGTGTAGAACGATCATTTTCGATATTGAAGAGAATTAAATGTCCTTTGCGTACTCTCATTTCTGATGGTAAATTATCTTTATTAGCTCTGTTATCAACAGAAGGAAGTTTGACCTAAAACTTGATTATGAGGACATTATAGATGAATTTACTACAAGAAAACAAAGGAGAAAATATATAAAGAATCATTGATGCGCAGAAAGCACATTATGATTTACCTTTACCATTTGTATCATAGTTTTTCCATCTGCAACTGTAAAAAAATTTTAACATGAAAATCATAAATTTATTTTAGATTTATACTAAATGATTTCTTTGCAAAACATCTTAATTATTAACTTTTTTTCGTATGAATTCGGTATTTTAACGTTTTCTTCCTATCAAAATAATATCCAACACTTACCATCATATTTTGTGTGTGTGTGTTGAGGAGGGGGCACCATATTTATCAGTACCCGGGGCACCCAGGTGTGTAAATCGGTCCCTGGCCCTCTTAGCCTTTTATTTTCGAGGTAGATCGTGCAAAACGTGGCAATGCAGTTAGTAAATAAGTAAAAATGCATTAATCATCAACATCTTAAACCGGTTCATAACATATTTTTCTTCCAACGAAACAAGATTTCCTGCTTTGTATTTCTGGTATCACATTAGATTTAAAATATAATATTTTTCTATACTGGGCTTTCGAAAGTGAGGTTCTTAAAACTAAGACCACGGGACGCAAAGAAATACGAGAAGCGATGGAAGAGACATTTAAAAAACAAATGATATTACTAATATTTCAATTATTATTATATATGTATTTGCATCTGCTTCTCTCGGCAAGTTTACATTTAGACTTGTGTCACATTTATGAAACATCTATGCGAATTGCTGCTTGTTTTGCTTAAACATTTACTTCAATTTTAGGGCAATTGTTGCTTCAAGGATATAAATTTAAGTAACCATGAATATATATTTTTTTCAAGTGTAACCCTTATCTGTTTGACATCATGTGTCATTGGCAAAATTATTTACCTAACAATGTTTTATGAAAGGAATTCGTGCATTTCACTAGGTTAAAAATACAAAGGGAAAGTATATCACAAGAAACATTTTATTTTATCTTTGGAAATTACAAATATACATTACAGAGACTGACACAAAATATACAGTATTGCATTTCTTAGTCATTGCAGACAGCTTAGTATAAATAAGCTGCGTTCTTTGTAAAAACTCCAATGGCAGCCATCATCATTTACTACGGAACACATAATCGATTCTATTGGTGAAGTTTTGAAAAGTGGGAAATAATGCTACAATTTTATGAGACTGAAAAGTTTTGCAAACATGAATTAATAATGATTTATGGCTGACGTATTCCACTTCTGCGAAATACGTAGAAAAAGTATTTTTGATAATCTAATGATTATCAGTCAATGAAAAAAAATTGAGGCATATTTCGTGTTAATATAAATAAAATTAAGTTATATCTTTTCTTTATGTCATTAATATTTTTATGATTACATTATTTTTCAATATGCTATCTAAAAATAATTTTTTAGCTGTCATAACTCATGAATGAAGGCGACAGTGGATTTTAATTTTATTTTCCTTTATCAATTTGTTCGATCTGACAGACCTCGTGTTCTATCTGAACTGGTAGTATAACTGGACATCTTTGTTGATTACTAACGTAACACTTGAATGTCATTTTCAGTTGGGGATAAATGGTATGTTCTTTGTTAAAAAATGTTAAAACATTTAATCCAGAATTATAGATTATTTATCATCGAAAATTTTCTTTTGTCGAAGAATATTTTTTAGTTCACATTTTCATGTCGTGAAGGTAAATAATTTATTACGATATTAATTTATATCTTCTATATGTTTATGACAGATATGTTTTTATCTGAATTTGACATTAACTGAACGAAATAATGATCTAGATTTTGTCTGCAAGTATGATATTGACCATCTTTATCTTTCGTTGGCTCACGTATTTCACTAGTTCCGAGTGTTATTTTGTGAGCATGAGCTGAATGAAATAACGATCTAGATTTTGTGTGCAATTAAAATATTGACCATCTTTATCTTTCGTTGGCTAACGTATTTTACCAGTTGAGTGTGTAATATTACGAGCATGGTCTGAATTAAATAATAATCTAGATTTTGTCTGCAATTATAATATTGACCATCTTTGTCTTTCGTTGGTTCACGTATTTTAGCAGTTCAGTGTGTAATATTACGAGCATGGTCTAAATTAAATAATAATCTAGATTTTGTCTGCAATTATAATATTGACCATCTTTATCTTTCGTTGGTTCACGTATTTTAGCAGTTCAGTGTGTAATTTTGGGAGTATGCACCCTCTCTGCCGGAGGTCATAGTACATTTTCGGATAGATAACACATTTGTTTTCCAATTACAATCACTCCTCTGGTTTCCAAATCTCGCAAAAGGTGGATGAATTGATCGTTGCAATCCCAAGAATTTCCTACAGAAAAAAAAATAATTAGTGTTCATGTTTCATCATACATTTTTGTGCAGCTGCTTAAAAAAGACAGTCAAAAATACATTTCAAAATTGTTTGTACTGAAAAAAAAAATCAAGAATAAAAAGACATTCCGTAAAAATGAACGAATTTGCGAAATCTTTGGAGCTGAACTAGAAAGCATTATGTTGAATTCGAAGTAACAATGGCTTAAAAAAAAATAGCAGAATGATTGATATGGGTCATTCTCCAGAAAATGTAACTTTTGAACGCAAATATTTTTCAATTTCGAAATCTTTTGTTTTCCTTTTTTTTTCCCATTCTTACATGAAAATGTTACCTACTAGAAGTAATCATAAACAATGGCCCAGCTAAGTCCCAATTATTTTACTCATAAGTAAAAAAAAAAAAAAAACCTTGTTCACGAAAATTAAAAAAAAAAAAAAAAAAAAAAAAAAAATTTAATGTTTAAAAATCGAGGCCGATTCAATATCAAAGTAGTAATTTTGTTAATTGTGCAAACAATGAGCTTTTTTAATGATTAGTGGCTGGGGATCTAATACTAAGCTCTCTTAATTAAAGTACGGCTTAATTTTTAGTTATCCTTTTAGTTCAAATGTGTGTTAAAAATAGTATTTAGTAAATTTCAGAATATACTGGCAATTTATTGATGCGATGTCATTATTGCCATGTGTTACTGAGAAATGGCGTTTTGTGTTTAGGTAATGGAGGTAAGAATTTATTGTGTGACATGATTCCTTATCCTACTAAAAAGAACTAAAACATAAAATTAAACATACTTAAACAATTAGTATTTGAGACACTTGTGAAAGGAATAATAAATAAATAAGTATATACTTTTCATTGAACAAGTTATTAAGGAACATAAACAGTCACATCAGTGACATGCCACGGAGGTGAGAATTCACATGTTGTGAACCAAAAGTATTATCAAAAAATTGTTGGCTGGTTAAAATAGAATTTCTTTCTGGTGAAATTAAAAAGCATTGTTAAATGAATTGTTCCTTAAAGTTTTTACAGTAAAAGGCGCGTGACAGAAAAGTTACATTTTTTGAAGAATAACCCATATAAACTAATTAATCACCTCGGCTGTTGTTCTTTCTTACGCCTGTTAATGCGAACTTAATGCGATCTTAATGCAAACTGCATTAAGATAAAGCTTTTTGAAACTTCAAATCACCTTAGCGTTTAATATTTTGGATAATCTTTAAAAAATTGCATTTTTATTACGTAGTTAAAAAAAACACCTTATCTAATAAGCGAACATCCATTGTTTTTACAGGTAAACAATAGATCTGCCGAGGGCAGGCATAAGGCAGTAACTGCAAATTTTTCACTTTTTATTATTATTGTTTTTTATTACAAGCTTGCTCATTTGGTTTCCGCTGGAAAAAAAAAGCACGAAAAAGACGTCTAATGGGGTGCTTTCCTTCAATCAAAAGTACTGCTTTTAGTCATTGAAATAGATTGAATGAGCAAAAAAAAATTACATGAACACAGAAAATACTTTCATTTCCCCAACAGTTATTTATTTATTTTTTTTTTTTTGATTAATTTTTTTAAATGTCCGATTTTTCAAACAAGGCGTGATCTTTATGACGTCACAAATGATGCAATTTGGCGCATCTTTCTATACGCTTCCATGTTATGATAATAATCAAGCAGCGAATCAAATTTGCGCTCTACGCTTGATATCAACCATATCGTTGCCAATACACGTGAGTAAAGATGCGAATTAAATATTTTGTTCTGTGAATGACAACAATGAATGGCATTTCAGCATTTGTGATGTCACACGACAGAACTGTAAACAATGAAAGCGTAACGATTTAAGTAATTTTTTTAAAATATTAAACTTAAATAAATAATTTAAAAAATGGTCAAATCCTATGTTTTAAGCATGCTCTTTCAGAAAAAAAAAAAACTTTTAAAATTTTGGAAACGACCCCATTCCAACATTTCCATGTTGTTAGTATTAAATCCAAAACGATTTTCTTCCTTCAAATATCTCTAAAACTCATTTCTGCAGATACTGCCGTTTACCTGCCCATGGCAGAGATCATCCCGAAACTCTCCAATGTCCCACTCCACAGACCTACATACAACAAGTTGTGGAAATAATTTTCACAACTGATTACAGAAAACGTTTTAAACAGACAGTATAGATTCCATCGAACCTGTTCTCTGACTGTTTCTATTTCTCACTAAATCATATGTTTCAGTAATCGGCAACTTTATTTTTTTTCCCTCCAAAAAGTTTTGTTTGTGTGTCACATCACAGCTATTTCAGATTACGCATTATCTTAGACAATGCTGTAGTTTGGGCGAGGAGGAACGCGGTGAGAGGGGCGTCGCCCCCCGAAATTTTCTACTTTTTTCAAAAATACTGCAAATGTACTCTATTGATTTATTGAGAAAAAATTTCATTTTGGAAATTACCTGTCCGTATAAGCGAAACAAAGTTTTCTTTATCAAAGAAAACTTGGGAGGAAAAGCGTCGTCAAACATGTACTAGTTATCATGAAATTGATTTTCATCAGTGTATTTCAAGTTGTTTTCTAAAAGCCTTGAATTTTTCTTTGTCCATATTACTGAGTTCTGGAAGTCAATCAACTCCATATCCAGATTTTTAATTTCAAGGAAATTTAAACATTGTAGGCCGGAAATATTGTCCTCCATTTCTTTTTTGAACATAGCACCATGAGCTTTTAAATTTCTGAAATCTGGTTTCAAATTCACTTTGAATTATAAAGCTATGTTGTTTTTAGCATATCTATTTGGCATGTGTAATTTCTTTGTGAATTTTTTCAAAAAGAAAATAAATTAAATTTATTTGCCTACACCATATTAAGACTTACAATTTTAGCCATTGGCTAAAACAGTTTTAGCCATTTGGAACCCCCAGAAACAGTGGGGGCCCTAGGCCATGGCCTAGTTGGGTAATTCAGTAATCAGGCCCTGATCTTACAACGGATAAGTTTATATTTGTCCTTTAGTTAAAGAATTGTGTGTTTCTTGCACTGTAAGCATAAATTTAAATCGTTGAAAGTATTAGAAATATTATCGAACTTATATGTTTTGTTCATATTAGGACATTAAAAGTTTAAAAGCATTTTCGAAACCGCTATCTAGCTTAGTTTATTACTAACGGTACCCGCACGGCTTTGCCCGTAGTAGAAAATTAAAAAGTCGTTTGATTCGCCAGTATATTTACAAATAATGGATGATGAATTTCTTGCTAATTTGCTATATTAATTTGCTCGTCCATGTTGCGGTTCCACGATATGATAATTTGGTAATTTACTCGTCCACGTTATGATAATTTGCTCGGTAAAATGTTCTTAAAATTGCAATAGAAAAAGAACAAAATCGAATTTTCGAAAAATCGCTTCGAGGTGCACGCACCCATGCTACGGTAGGGAGGGGGAGCCCCTCCCCCTCGCATAACAATAATGTAATTATGCATTTGTGCATGTATCTTCTTATTTTCTTCCTTATGCAATATATAGATTACACACCACATCCTTTCTCTGGAAAACTACCCTCCCCCCCACACACAGAGGAAAGCTTTGAAATGATGGGCCTGGTCAGGACACAAATTTAATAACCAACAATTACCATTCAGATGTTTCTTCTTCATTAATTTTTACCCCGATTAGAGTTAAAATTTGTAGTTGGATGTTCAAGACGCAAGCGGAGCTTGCAAGCTTAAAAATTAATAGTCTAAGTTCAAAATATATCGATAAAATTGAATGAAATATGTGTGTTTTTTAATGGAAATATCGGCATTTTTAAAATGGGAATTGCAGTTTCATTTTAGTGCATTGTGTGTGGATATTTTATCTTAAATACATTATCTCTGTGTAAAACGTCTAATCTTCTTCCTCATCCTGTGATATTTGTTTTAGTATTGTGCTGCTGCTTCAACAATAAGAGATTAAACAAGAACTTCGTCCAAACAAAATAACAATCTCTCTCACTTATTTGACACTCAAATTTGCTTCAAATTTATGTATTTTTAAAAGTTTAGCCACAGAGGTTTTTCACGAATTAAAAATCGAAAACACGCCTCAAAAACTGAATCAAGCGTACTTTCACGCTTTGTACATTTTATAAAAATTTAACATCAAACAAAATAGGGGAGGTGGGGATAGCAGTTGGGATTTTTAAAAGTATAACACTTCAAGGTTTTGGTATTTTTTTCAAATACAAGATGTCAAACATTCTAAATGTTAAAAGTTTAATCTAAATGTTACATTTTCATGAATTGATCACTATTTTTATTTTAGTCTTCACTGCTTTTATGCATACAAATAATGATTGTACGTGTTGCAAGGGTTGCTCACCCCCCTTCGAGCAAAAACGCACCCACCCCCTAAAAATCGCGAAGACTCCCCCCCCTAAAAAAACAGAAAATACCCCTCAAAAGACCCCCTAAAAATGTCAATGGCGCAGTTCGCTCCACCTCCATAAGTGGGCACCCCTGGTGTTGCGGATGTAATTGTATTGTCACACTAGAAACACGTACAAACCATTATTTTTTTAATACCCAGAATAAAAAAACAAATATCGATCTGTAAAAACGTCACACCCGTGCAAATGAAATGAGCAATATTTTTTCATTAAAAAAATGTCTGGGAGTATTTTCGTGAATTGATTTTAAAAAAAAAATTTAAAAAAAAGCTATATGTCTAGACGCATTTTCAAAAATATATTGTAAAAAGTAAGCTATTAAGTATATTAAAAAAGTAAAATAAAATGAAAATTATCGCAACTAGAATTTACTTCAGGGAGGGAAAGGGGATGTCATAATATTCCTTTACATAAACTACTATATAAGCATTGCCAGTATGCGTTAAAACCAAAGGCTATGGAGAGTTAATTCCCCATCCCCCGCTGTTCTCCTGAAATAGGGAAGTCGCAACCTATTAAATGTTCATATTTTGGCTATTGGATATTGTTAATTGACCCACAAAACTAAAAAATTCACCATCGCCGAATTTTAAAGCACCGTGATTGATTTTTAATGGATTTTTAAAAATCCACGCGCAAAAGTGCGCTCTTCTGTAACGTCATGAGCCTACGTCACAGGGCGCTAATGGGCAGCCTTCCGCCGAAGATCCCTTGTTTTCGTACAGACATTTTGAGCGCGCTGATATTTTTATTTTTTAGAAATTCAATAATCCTTTTGAACACACTATGGAGGCCGGATTCGTTAAAGCACAATCTAAATAATTTTCCTCAAGTAACATCAATGATGATATTTGAATATTTCCGAGAGGATGAGATGTTTAATGTTCCAGAAACGCGAGGAGTTAAATGCGAGGAGATAAGCCTTTTACGTTTCGTCTTCGAAGTCGAATGCACATCCTTCGGCTTCTCCCCTATCGGAAGAGCGCATGACGTCACTTCCTATGCCATTTGACGTTACAAGCGCTTGAACTTTAAAAATTAATTAAAAAAAAAACTACTTATCGTATCGCAAATTTTTTTTCACCTATGATGTTCATACATGTTACTCTATCATATAAAAATAAAATTGAAAAATCGAAAACTTCCCTATTCTCGTGGAAAACGTACAATAGTTTACTCGCGTGTAGAGCAAATGCTTGGCAATGTCCCGATGAGTGTAATCAACTAAACAGTTGATTACACTCTGTGATACTGGTAGCGGCACCTGTGCCTGGTGTGGTCGGCACGCCAGATATAGTTGACTGTCGTGTGAAGGATGAGAAGGATGACAGGTGATACTTTCTGATTACACTTCCTCACAACTACCTATTCGAAAGTATAATAGATTCAACTGAATGCCCTATTAAAACCAAGGCTACGGAGTTGGAGGGGAAATATTAACTCCGGTAATTTTAGAGCTGTCAATTCCGACTTCTTCAACCTAAAACCAGTTCGACTCCGATTCCGAAAACACTGTCACAGTTGCGGATTTTAAGGTTTTTCATGATGGACTCCGACTCTTGGAATTTTAAACCTTCAACTCCGACTCCATAGCCCTGATTGAAACTAATGAACCATTAGGCGATCTGTTTCAGAAAAGTAATTTTTTTCTGAGCGTAAAGATATAAAGGAAGCATACAATGTAGAATCTAATTAAAACAAAAAATTCACTCCGATGCAAAATGTCCTAATCTGTAACGGAAAAATAACCAAAGTATGTCACATTTTCGTAGATTATTTTACACTAGTGGTACCCGCACGGCTTTGCCCGTAGTAGAAAATTAAAAGGTCATTTGGTTCGCCTGTATATTAACCAATAATAGATGATGAATTTCTCGCTAATTTGCTCATCCACGTTATGGTAATTTGCTCTTCCATGTTATGATAATTTGCTCTGTAAAATGTTTTTAAAATTGCAATAAAAAAGAACCAAATTTAATTTTCGAAAAACCGCTTCGAGGTGCTCACCGCTATGCTATACGAACTAATTTTGTGCCAAATTGCATAAAAATCGGCCGAACGGTCTATGAGCTATGCGCGTAACAGAGATCCAGACTTTCAGCTTTATTATTAGTAAAGATAAAGAAAAGAAAGACATTTTTAAACACTTAGATCTCAATCTTTTATTCCATAAGCAACCAATTGCTTTATCTTTTTTGTTAATTCATTGACAAAGCAATAAAATATTAAAAATTAATGCTGAAGAAAAAAAGGTAGGGGAATGTGGGGCAATATGAAATGGTGAAATACTTTCAGTTTACAGCGTACCCATCTAGCAATATTTTAATTATGTTCATTAACATATAGTGGATTCCAATCAAAAAAAGAAATAGCTCTAAAGATCAAGGAAAAAATTAATACAAATCATTGTCAAAATTTGGTGCACAACATTTTGTAGTTTATCAATTTTTTATTTATTTATTTATTTATTTATTATTATTATTATTTTTTTTTTTTTTTTGAGCAATCACGATTGCTTATTGTTCTTATTTGACCGTCTTTGATGTTCGTGCCTTTTTCAACCCCCACCGACACCTGCAGGCGCGACTCCGTCCTACACACACATACGCACTTACGCACTCACACACATGCACACATGCGCCTTTACACACACGCCAACGTGCATACACACGGGTCTACGCACACACAAAAGCCTGCACATACACATGCACAACTAATACACACGTCTCCGTTCAAGAGGAGAGGTAGGCTTGGAGGGACAGGAGTCGTGTCTAGAAACAAGTGAATAATGAGTAGGGTTCTGTAGCAAATCGTGATTGCGAAAAACATAGTTTGAATTCAAAATCTTAGAATTCAAATTAATTTTTTATGTTTTTTTTTCGTGTTTGAAAAACGATAAAGTTTTTGCAATCACCAACGGTAAGAGCTTATTGAGATCTACTTATATCCAGGGCCGATCCTAGCAGGTATGCAGCGTGTGCACCGCACAAGGGCGGCCAAAGGAAGGGGTGGCAGCAGGCCGCATCATATAGTAGTTCTTATAATAATCAAGCAAAATTCCTCAAGAATTTCTCACTAGATAACAAAGTAGAATAAATATGCTGTATGAAAATGTTCAATTATCAAAGTAAGTGCCGATTTCCCGACAGCATAGCATAGTTTAAGAAAAATAGAATGTTAAGGAACATTGTGTTGGTTCATTGTCCATTATTATCTACTCTTTACACACATGCTTCATTTGGTAGTAAAATTTGTGACAAAACTGGTAATCAGGCATGGATACAGGGGAGGGGAAAATGAGGGAAATGGCCCCCTCCTGAAGCATGAAAGGGTGCCTTCTAAAAGGAGCATCGAGGGCAGCCACTAATGTTTACCCCTCAAGCTTTCATAGACTATAGATATAGTTTTAGTTTATATATAAAAAAAACTGATTAGATACTCTCGCAAGCGTTTCAAACAATAAAGTCTGTGTTTTCAAATCGGGAATTCGTGGAGTGACAGGGGAAAATTACAACTCCCCTGAGGGTCAAACATATACGAATGACGAACAAAAATTTTGTAATTTTCTCCCTTTGCAGCAATTTTTTCTAATTAAAATCACAGATGAACTGCTCGGTTTTAAATCTGGTAGGAGGACATTGCTCTTGACCCGGGTAGTAAATTTAAATGTGACTCCAAAACAAAGATCCAAAAGGATGCCATGACCTCCTTGACGAACCACCGATCTTAAGGACCCAATTAAGCCTCTGATTCACCCCTTCCACCTTAATTGAATGAAACATAGCGTAAAAATGTACTCCAAAATCCAAAATGTGTTTTCAGAAGATAGCACTTCCTAATGTCATCAAAAATTGCTTAATAACATTTTTGGATTTCTTTTCGAAATTTTTGTGATGGAGGGCCCGCAATCCATTCGAAAACATTACTACTAAAGATAGTCTCAATTAGTGTCTTTAAAGAGGCCCCTAATCCCACCCGTTCTAACTTCACGTATTGAAAAACGAACTAAAATTGCGTTTTTCAAACATCAGTTTCGAGAACTTTCGGGGAAAGACGCCGGATTCCCCTTTTTTCCAACGCAATCACTATACTTTTAAGATTTGTATTTAGATAGTTCCGTGGAGCCATAGAACACTTCCTGCCAAAACTAGCCTGAAATTGACTTCAGTTTCAAAAAACAGTTCACGAGGGCACACTGAACTCCCGCCCGTTCTTTGTTCCATCGTTATCAAATAATGCTTAAAATACGTTTTTGGAACTTCAATTTTTAAAAAATTCCGGAGAACTGCCTTGTTTATGTAACTTTTCACAGCGATAGGGCATACCCATCAATCGTCGAGGTGAGGTGGATAAAAGTCTATAGTTGTATTTTTCAGATATTAATATCGAAAAATATCCGAACGATCCGCCGAAGCTTCCCATTTCCGTTAACGTCACTAAAGATAGTATAAAATTGTGCTTTTAGAAATATCCGCTTCGGAGCTTCAAAACCTTTCCTTCTCAAAAATAGCCTGCAATGGATTTTAGTTCCAAAAAATATTTTGGTTAGAAATATTTTCAGGATTCCCCTTATCGTTTTCAAATATAGTCAAAAGTGGGTTTTTGAAACAATAATCTCGAGAAATTATCGAAGGAAAGCCGCCAGATCCCCTTACCGTCACCAAAGACAGCCTAAATTTGCGTTTTATACTTCAATTTCGAAAACTTTCGATGAGAGACGATTGAATTTCCCTCCCTTTAGAAACGTCAACAAAGATAGCCCAAAATTGCGTGTTTAAAACTCCAGTTTCGGAAAATTTTCGGGAAGAGTGCCGATACTTCCAAAGCTACGGTCAAAAAATAGCTCCAAATTGATTTCAATTTTAAAAGAATTTTGGGAAAGAAATCCAGATTGCATTAGTACTTTCCCTGAAGTCTCGAAAAAATTCCTAAAATTGCGATATTTGGCGTCAATTTCGAAAATTTCTCCATGCACCTTGAATATACCCGACTCTTTAGTCATTGCAACCAAACACAACCAAAGATTAATTAAAACAATTTTTCATACGCCAATTTCGATAATTTTCTGGGATAACCCCCCCCCCCCCCCCACCACCACCCTGCTTTCTCTCCTCCGTCCTTCTGATGTCACCGAAGACAGACTATAAAATGGTACAGACAGACTAGTAAATTTTGGTTTATCTATTACTTTCTTCAAAGATACAAATTGTACCTAAGGAGTTTCTTACTATAAAACTTGTCTTCCTTTTTATAAGTTCATCGTTCTTCTTCTTCTTCTTCTTTTTTTTTTTCCGTTATTTGAATCAAAATTTGACACAGAAATTTGAAGAAAGATTTATATGGACGTTAAAGATTAGTCAAAATATGCAAATTACTCTTTGAGGGGCGGCACATTAGGGCTTTGCACACGGGCGGTCGACACCCTAGGATCGGCGCTGCTTATGTCCAGTGCGGTACTTATTTAGTTGACATTGCGTATGCTTTGATTTTAAATGTTTAATACATTTGTCAATTGCACAAGGAGCAAAGTGAAAGAGTAGTTCATTTTACTTACTTATTCATTCATTGATTTATTAAATCATACTAATTGATTCATTTACATTCCATCACTTCTATATTCATTAATTTATTTTCTCAACATTAGTTAATTAATTTATTTATTCGTTTAATAGTCCTCTATATATTTATTTATTCATTCAATGGATAAAAAATAGTTTAATAATAAAACAAGAAATATTTCATTCGCAAGTTTCACGTTGCCCCATACAAAAAATAAATAAATATATATTTTAACGTATAAATTTGCTGCCAAAAAAAAAAAAACAATGTAAGTTTTATTATAAAATACATTGTTCTTTCTTTGTGTGGGGAAATGTGGGGCAAAGTGAAATGGTTTAGATCACTTACTTTTTTCAATATAAACAAATTGGAATTTTGTTCTAAATTTATGGTTCACAAAGAAAGAACAATATATTCTGTAGTAAAACTTGCATTGAAACATTATTTTGAGTTTTCGGCAGTAATTTTGTTCCTCAAAAAAAAAAAAAAAAAAAAAAAAAAAAAAAAAAAAAATAGGTGGAAAATTTTTACTTTCTTTTTTATGGGACAAAGTGAAAAAAACTTTTTCGAACGAAATATTTTTTATTTCATTATGAAAGATATTTTTGATCAAATGAATGCGTAAATATAAGAATGAATGAATATTTAAAAAGAAAAGGAAACCAGTTGATGTGTGCATCACATGACTTCCTTTTACTCCAATTTAATGTCATTTCCCCATTACTTGCAATTTTAATGTGATTCAATAGTTTACTCTCTAAATATCACCAACAGTGGCCAAATTGAAATCAGATTTAAAAAAAAAAATCGCCAAGTTGAAGAAAAAACTTGGCGACCAAAAGACTGGCGATATATTGCCAAGTGTCCAACAAATTATAACACCACTTGAGTTTACATCGAAATTAACAATGATTTCCCCCCAAAAGGGGCAAAAGACCCCTTTTGAAACACCCGAATGCAACCAAAAGGGGAGGTGCACAACTAGACTCCACTAGGAGTCTACGTACCAAATTTCAACTTTCTAGAACACACCGTTCTTGAGTTATGCGACATACATACGCACATACAGACGTCACGAGAAAACTCGTTGTAATTAACTCGGGAATCGTCTAAATGGATATTTCGCGTGTCTATATGTTCTTAGCTACTTATCCATGTGTGGTCGAGTCGAAAAAAAAAAAAAAAAACTCAACATTCATTTGAGGGTGAGTAAAATGGAAATTAAGGTCGATTTTTGAATGAAAATTTTTTCGCGAATACAATATGTACTTCCTTTTTTGTAAAAGAAAGTATAAATGAACAAGTAAAAAATTAACTAATTAATATACGAGAAAAAAAGATTGAATAAAATAGTAAATGAATGAGAAAATAAGTGAATGAATGAATAAAAAAGGGAACTATTAAGTGAAGGAATGTAAACAAAATAATTAATAAAAAAGATACGCAAGTGATTTGATTAAGGATCGAATAAGCAAACGAAATGAGCTATTTCACTTTGCCCCGCATGCACTTGAATAATTGTACAAATTATTTAAAACACAAATTAGCTTAATATTAAACAAATAAACACTGCACTTTTATCTCAATCAATGTTGAAAACGTTAAAAACAAGAACTTTATCATTTAATAATAACAAAAATAATTTTTGACTTACAACAAAATATTACAATATGAGTATCAATTTTTGAAAACTGCTTTCATTATCATGTTCTTTGATTTTCAGAAATAACTTTTTTTTGACTGAAATATACTACTGTGTAACCATAGTTAAAATATTACAAAACAGTTGATGCTAAAAAAGGGTAAATATTTCACCATTTCACTTTACCCCACATTCAACTGCTGTTCATTTTGGAAAAAGTAAGTTTTCTTAACTATTTTTATTTCACTTTGCCCCACATTCAACTATTGTTCATTTTGGAAAAGGTAAGTTTTTCTTAACTATTTTTATTTCACTTTGTCCCACATTTAACTACTGTTCATTTTGGATAAAGTAAGTTTTCTAAACTATTTTTATTTCACTTTGCCCCACATTTCCCTATAGTTCAGTAAGCATTTGTATCAGAGAGGTGAGCGTTTGTGGTTCTTTTTTTCGTGTGAAAAATAAGTGCTTCATATGTATCCATAAATCTTTTATGGAATTAGATCATCCAATTAATTATTCCATTACCCTCGTCCACTAGCACAGCCAGAATTTATCTTCTGGGATGGGAATTGGGGAGAAGGATCATAACCAGGGCTAAGGTAATGATGACCTAAAAATTCTTTTAAAACATTCTTAATTCTATAATAATAATAAAAATAATAGTGAATTTTTTAATTAATAATAATAAAAAGAAAAGAAAGAAAAATAAATGCTCCAAAAATTATGAAAACTGACCTTAAAAACTGAAACAGTGTGCTTTAAATTTTTGAGAAAATGTTCTGCATCAGCTTTTTTTATTATTTAAATTATAAATCATAATTTGTATTCATAACTGAATAAAATAAAATGGATTATTATTATTATTTAAATTTGAGAGATTTCTCTCCAAAATTATTTGAGATAGACAGACCAACAGACCACACATGATGCAAATCCCTTCCAATTCTATGTATCACCCCTTCAGAACGAAAACCCCCTTCAGTTGTCTGTTGGAGTTCTTTCTACGGTTTTTTCCCTTATTTAAAAAAAGAAAAAGCGGGGAAAAATGAACAGGCAATTCGTTAATGTTATTCCTTCTTGTTTAAGCCTTTATGGCTTTTTTTTTTTTTTTTTTTCTATTTAGAAAAACAAGTTGGAAACTCCTTTATTACATGTCTTGATGCATGAAAAACCGCTCATATTAAATGCATTATTATTTTTTTCTTTTAAATTTAAAATTGGGCCGCATGTAAAAAAAAAAAAAAAGTTGGGTGAAAAACACAGTATATTAAACGTATATACATATATTTTTTTAAACTGCAAAACTGGGTCACAAAAAGATTCTGATTTCTAAAATTTTTTTTTCACTAAGCGATTTTTTCTCGGACTTTCAAAGTTCTGTTAGGTTATAACCCATCAGCAGTGGAATAAATAAATTACATATTTTGAAATTTAAGGTGCAAAGAAAACGTTCTATAAATTTAATAATGAAGCAAAATTTACCTGAAATTTTTAAGACTGACAGCATCCTGTTGTGCATTAGATGATGGTGTTTGATAGAGTTTAAGTGATTGTCCCTGATGTCTAGTTCATACAGGCTGTTGAGGTTTTTGAGGCCGTGTCTCAAGGTGGATAAATAGTTGTGGTGAAGGTAGAGAAATATCATTTTTGGGAAGTAGTGTCCGGTTATTGCATCTATACTTCTCAACTCATTGTGGGATACATCCAAAGATTGCAAATTCTTCATACCACGGAAGCAGCCATGATCCAGAAATAAAAGATTCGTGTCTGATAAATTCAATACTTTCAACCCTTTCAAGGGAGCTAAGGTGGGACAAATAGATTTTAGGAAATTTCCGGATAAATCTAACACTTCAATTCCGTTGAGATTTTCAAACAGTTCTTCATCCAATTCAGTCAAATAATTATGGGATAGGTTTAGATGTTGCAATTCTGTGAGGTGATTTAAATTATTTCCAATTGTTTCCAAATTGTTGTAAGCTAAGCTGAGACTTTCCAGTGCTTTCAAGTCGTTGAAGCTATTTTCAATGTCCGAAATCTTATTATTATCGAGATCCAAGTGTCGAAGCTGCGTCAACCCTTTCAAGTCCTCCTTGACAGTCGTTAACCTGTTGTCTTTGACGTAAAGGACTTCCAGCCTGCTCAGGTAGTTGATACTTCCATTTAGAGATGTCAGGTGGTTTCTTGACAGGAATAGCGTTTCTAAAGTCCTGGGGAAGGCGTTTCGTTCGATTTGAGAGATGCGGTTTTCGCTGAGGACTAAGAACGAGAGGTGGTGAAGATTTTCCAAAGACTCTCTAGATATTTTCATTAGAAAGTTTCCCGACAAACTCAAAGTTCGCAGGCTTGTCAGACGTTTGAGGGCTTCCGCAGGAAATTCCGTGAGCCTGTCTTCGGACAAGATCAGCAAGCCGAGAGAGTCTTGTCCATAAAACGCATCGTCGTGAATTTTTCTGATGTTGCTGCCATTCAGAACCAATTTTCTGACTGAAATATTTCTAAGAGCGTTATGCGGTAGTGAAAATGTATGCACATTCGTTATTTGTAGCTTTGGTAATGGCTTCGAAAAGCGATTCTCCAGTGCATTCCGAACAGTCTCCAAATTCTTCACATCATTGCACGTAACGATTTTATTCGGATGCATGGAGCACTCACAGGGATAGATGAGATCAGCCGGTGGGCATTCGAAACTGCTCCTTCTTTGAGCCTCAACTTGCGTCATTTTGCATAAAAATGCAAATGATGCTGACCAAAAGAGCGAAGCGACAAAAAATTTCATCTTGGCAAGAATATTTTCCAGATATTTGCCTTTTTTTTTTCTTCTTTTCCGAAATCCTAAATTATTAGGGTTATAAAATACCCTCTATAGAACCCTCTTCACGTACCTGATCTGCTGGCTCTTTGGGCTTGCGATAAGTTGTGTATTTATCACGGAATCGAAGTAAAATATTGATGGCCATATATAATTATCAGCGCTCGATTTTCCTTAGAGCTGCGCTCCAGAGTTTGGCGGAAAAGTGAGATATAAACGATCGCTGAAGGGGGATTTTGCTTTTTAAATTCTGGTACCCCCACGTGCTGTTCACGTGCAACCGGAGTCCTCCGACGGGGATTGGCTGAGCTTTGTGAGGGGCTCGGCCTATCGTGAATGGGAGCGCGATGGGAGCCGCTCTCAGAATAATAGGCAGAGGAAGTCCGCTTTTGAGAAGTGCTAAAGGAGAAAATGAAAGAGAAATGAATTGCCAATGTGCCAAGGAAGATGGATTTGTTTTTTTGAGTGACAGTTTATGTCACTCCCTCGTCTGGGAACAGAAAAAAAATCTTTTTTTAATGCTTGAACACCGACAAACACATGATGAAATTTCTTCTTTGATTGAGCAACGTTGGAATTATTTCTTACACGGAACAATCTAAGCTTCTAATGATGTAATAAAATGCCCGAATTAATAATAATTATCTTTGTGGAACTTATTTTACAAAAATGTAATCAAAGTTTCAAAAAGCTAACCAACACGCTTTGTAGGAATATGAAGTAAAAAGTTTTTAAAAAAATAATAAAAAAAATGTCAAGTAGTATGTTTATTGATAAATTCAGCAGCGAGAAAATGTCCCACAACTAAGTTTTACTCTTATTTTTCAACGAGTTTAAAATTTTAAGAAAAACCAGTAAATAATGACCTAACAATAAACTTCAATGTTAAAAAAAAAAAAGAGTGGTGCGTGCTCTCTTTTTTGCATTCGCAAAGTTTCAAGACAATATTACAAACTCACTTTATACATTAAACTCAATTGTTTGGTCAATTGGTTTGCATTTCGCACAACACAACTTCTTCTTAGCCTCCTAGCAATCAAACACTTTTGTAACACTATGAGGTATTTTTTGCCTTATTTGATCTTCAATAAATTTTCATGCTCTCGCATCTTTCTCTGTTCACACACACACACACACACACGTAATAAATTTTTCGTTGCTAATCTGTTTTTTTTTTTTTTTTTTTTTTGTCATTTCTAAAATTTGGTAAGTTAGTTGCCTCCTCCCTCCCCTCCCTTATTTAATGTTCGCAAACAAGCAAACAGTTCCAAAACATTCTATCTCCTTTGGGAAGAATATTTTAAGCTTCCTGAAATTGTATAATAAATGTCTCTTTTCAAAAATTTTCAAAGTATTTCCCGGTTTTTTTTGTTTTTTTTTGAATATATGTATAGATTTTCTTTTCTTCTTCTTCTTCTTCTTTTTTTTTTTTTTTTTTTTTTTTGATGGTTGTTTATTTAATTTTTTCCCGTATTTTTTAATCTGAATTATATTTAGTAAGTTGCCATTTTATTTAAAAAAAAATGTATGTAACGAGAAAATCGCCCGTCTAGGTATGACGGGTGAAAATTGCTTCTACATTTAAACGAAGCCATTGCCTGTTTGGTGATATTTTGATAGTTGAAATTGCAACCCTAACTCCAGTGGCTTAGCCCTAAACTCCAATAGGTGGCGTTCATAGTTGATCGCTTTTTCGTTTCTTTATTCCTCTGAAATGACACAGTCTTACCAGTAAAACAGTTAAGTTACCGGATCGAGTTCAGCCTAGTCACAATAAAGCCTTTCCTTACATGTTAAACATTACCAAAACATATTATCAAATTTATATGCCGTGGCGCGAGTTTCATTGTTGAAACTTGCGGGTTGGCTGTTATATATATGAGGATTGCCGTTGTGTTGCGTTCATTATTTGTTATGTTCGTGCAGAGTCTATTTTGACAGATTAAAAACATAGTCGTTTCTATTTTATTTATTTATTTATTTATTTTTTGTATGCGGTTGAGTCCATGCATTACTCAACAGAAAAAAAACAAATGATTAAAACTCTGTCCTTGGTATACTTTATTGTGTCACTATGATTTGAAAAATAGCTTTTTTCTTTATCTTTTTGTGTATGATTTTATTTCTACCATTTGTGTGCAATTTCATCATGCCCCTGCATGATTAAAACTTATTTTACACATATAAATATTTTTGAACTTGAGAAAACAGGAAGGGGCCTGCGGCTTAATCTTGTAAGAAAAATAAATGTGGGATCCATAGATTTCATTACAACTTGAGTATTAGGTTGCTTTTCCTTGTTGCTTCAATATATTTATACAGTACTTATATTTCAACCTTTCAAGAAAAATATTTCCTTTTTCCAAAAGTAGACAAATTGAAATTATTTTATATTTTTATTTTCATTTATTTAAATTTAATTAACCTAGTGAGATACGAATTTTGCACAAACGAAAAAAAAAAAAAAAAAAACGAATTTTACCAATTTATTTAGATTTTTCCTCATTAAAGTTCTATCTTATTTCAAAATGAAGCAATATTCTAGTTGGTTGAACAATATTTTCCTTCTTCTAAAAATAAGATTTTATGTCGTACAATTTTTTGATGAAAATTATCGTAAAAATATTTTATATCATTCTTTTTAACTTCATTATCATTCTTTTTAAATCTTAGTAAATTCCACTACTTTAATTGCTAATTATTATGTCATGATTGCGTCATACCAGTTTAATGTCTTTTGTGTATTAATAGGCTTAAAATTGGATTTCTCATAATCAACATGCCGAAAAATAATTGCCATTTCATTAGAAAAGAATGAAGTCACCTTCTTTTTGCGTTCGGGTTAGGGTTTTGTGTGACTTTTCGTAACTTCCTGGTCTTTCAGTCATCATTGTATCAAGGATTGATTCGAATTCACTTTTATTTCCAAAAAAAAAAGAAGGTGGGGTGGAAAAAAACATGCTAATTTTCAGTGGTGCACTTGTACAGTAGAACTCGCTTATAACGACTCCAGATTTTCCGAGAACCCGGATTTAGCCAAGAAATCAGGAAAATTTGGTTGGTACAATGTTAAATCTTTGGTAGCATAACTCACTCTTTCGAGCGAATAGCGCTTAAAGCGAGCAATATTTTTGTGATTCATAAAGTTTCTATTGACTTTCAGCTTAGTTTATTCTTTCATAGTAATTTTAATCTATACGCTTCATGGCTTCATGCATTTATTTAGTTTTAATAAACCGCAAATTGGCCGAGGCGCCGAATGCCGAAGCTTCGGCTGCATTGTATGTTGAGTTTCAGCATTTAAATGCACAATAAAGGCATACAACATCATGTTAATTCTCCATATACTTTACTCCTCTTAGTTTTTTCAACATTTTCAGCTTACTGTGTGTGTGTGTATATATATATATATGTTTTTTTTTTTTAAATTAATACGTATCACTCATTAAGATTTTATTTTTGCTTTACACTGACGGTAGTACTAGAAAAGCAAATGTTTATAAATTTTCATTAGAAAAAGTAACATAAAGCATTATTTGGAATATTCAATGCATGCTCTACAATTAACTTAATATTTATAATATTCAACTGATATGTTAAAATATTAAATCATAGAATTATCCAATAATAAAGTACCTATTATTTAGATTATATGCAAATATTAATGTAAATATTTAACCATTCTTTGGATGCCCATTAGTTGCATATCCGCCCTTGTATATAAAATAACATCAACATCACTATTGCTATAAGTTTCAAAGCTAGAAATATTTGAAATGCAGTACATTTATATAGCTTCATTTTAAAACTTAAAAGTTTTTAAATAAAATTATAAACTAAATATAAGGTGATGTAACTTTCATTAGAATACATTGCTAACAAGCATTTTAATGATTGTTGAATGAATTCTGGCCCCAAGGGTTCAATACACACAATTTTTTTAATCAAATATACATTTTTGTTATGATTTATCATCAGGTACAATTTTGAATTTAAAAGACAATATCAAATTGTAAAAGAAAATTTACAAGAGAAATTGTTTCCGGCCGAAATGGCCGAATCACAGCTCATGATTCGGCTAGGTCGAAGCTTCGGTGAAATGGCCGAAGCTTTGTTTCATGTCTAATTTTAATTTCGCTGAAGTTATATATACATTAGGGTGGGCCGAAAAAAGGAAGTTTTCGAGAAGTAACTTCTAATAACAAATAAAAGTTGTGTATTGCCATCCTAAACATGGGGAAAATATTTAAAAAAAATTAATATTTATATCTTCAGATCGCGCATTGGTTAGCAAAATTTGAAAGAAAGGTTAAAAATGGTCAATTTTCAAATATTTTATAGAAATCCAAATGTTTGAAATTTTTCTTCTAATACCATTTACATGCTTTCTTTTAATACTTTCTTCACATATGTTTGAAAATATTTACATTCCTTTACAGTTTTAAGTTCGCGATAAGCCTCAAAGTTTCGGGAAATTAATCAAAAATTGACATTGTTAGCTTATTTTGCACATTGCGGTATTTCTACTTATAGATTACAGTTTGAATTTTTCCCCAATAAATGTGCAATATACAACTCTTTGTTGGAAATGCAATTATATTTTATTGCATTATACCCAGAACCCACCACAAGTAGATGGTTACACTTTGTGTTCCACCCTGCGATTTCCAGGAAGACTAGTTATTTACAGATTTGTAAAAAATATTACATTCACAATAACAATATTATTTTAAACAAGTTTCTAAGTTTGGATCAAGGTTTGAAGTTGGGCTTGTGACTCAATTTTTGGATTGATGATCGCGAGTATAAAGTTTTTTCCATTAATGCCGGAGTGTAAAAAAGGAACAAAAACTGAATTATTTTTGTCATATAAAAAATAAAATTAAATAAAAAAATATATAATCATATGCACTTATACATACACTAATGCTTGCTTTCCCTTTACATTTCGTATTGTTGGGTGACGTATTTGATTTTTTGTATTTAAATCTAGGGAGTGTTGGACGTCACCCGCTGCTCGTTTCACTCGCTAACCCCCGTCGCCACCTGCGGCGGTTGACAACAGATGATTTTTATACTTGTGAGGATGTCCTCGGGATCGCCTCAGGACTTTATGTCCAGCCCGTTAAAGATATAGAGGGGTGAGACACGACAAAATGGCTTCCCCTGGATGTTCTGTATCCAACTCTACCTAGTATTGACCAAGTAGACATTGCCAGTCGGAGGAGATAGGGCTACACACACACACACACACACACACACACACACACACACACACACACACGCGCGCACAGGTTTTAATAGCATAGATAGGGAGGCACATCGCGTCTCAAGGTCCCCTGTGCCTGTCTGCAACGATGCAACGTGGTTTAACTAGATAGGGATCTACTGAGGAAGTCAAAAATGATTCAGCTCGTTGCATACGTTACTTTGGTAAGCGGATGAACTCTAGCCAGGTACATGGTGAGGGTTTCAAACAGTGGAGTGTTTAAAGAAAAAAAAAATTTTAAATATAGTCTGAGCAGAAATCTAGCATGTGAGAATAATTTCGGCTTAATGACGAGAATGGTAATTCATTCTACTGGTTTTTCTCAACTATTTATGAGTTGAAAGTGTGCGCTTGTTTAGATGTGTTAGAAAAGTAATAAAACAATTTTTTTCACAAAAAAAAAAAACTTTTTTTAATGTGTATATTTATTTTTTAATATTGCTACTAAGCAGCAATATTATGCTGTGCTTAGTAGTTCACTTCGATAGCTACACTTGTTCCCATTCTTGGTAACAACGCAAAAAGGCTTTAGCTGGTATGGTTGGGCTTTTCACATGTCAGGGAAATTTAAAAAAAAAAAAAAATCCCCCCCCCCCAGATGGACATTCCTGCGTTCTTAAACAACGGAGCACATTTGGAACACATTCAGGAAACTGGAACACTTGTTCTAAATTAAAGTGTTCCAAGCATGTGTTGTTGGGAATTTGCAATGTATGCTTTGCGAGGGGCTCAACATAGGGCATTCCGAAAGGGGGAAGCGAGCGGGGCAACATTGAAAAAACAAACAAACAAAAAAGTAAAAATTTTGATCTGATAGGAAAGAGGGGCGACCGGTCAAAATTTTAAAACTTTCAATTTTAAAAACGCAATTGTATAGGGGAAAGTGGGGTAAAACCCGGACGCTAAGGTTTGCAGGCTTCTAGAAATCACAGTTATTATCATAAAGGAACAAAATTTTGCAAAAGTAGGAACTACTTATCTATTAATGCACCACAGTTTCAAAAACATAAGTGTTTTTTTTTTTAATTTTATTAATTTTTTTGTAAGAAAAGTCATTTTACCCGGTTTTGCCCAACTAGTTAGGTAACCCCGGGTACACATGTTATTACTGTGGGAAAATAAAATTTTTAAAAGTTTCCACAAAAAATTCAAGTTTTTTTTAGTGACCTATGTTGACTATTGTCATAACATAATAGAATAAGTATAAAAGGACACATATTGATGAGTTGTCAGTAAATTTAATTGTCTTTAGCTTTAATTTTTTTCTGTAAATATTGACACAAGTCGCAAGAAAAATAGTTCCTCTTCGCCCCCAGAGCAGCTTTCATGGGCCCAATGACGACATTGGATGCATTGGATCTATCCCTCACCACCCTTGGAGTCCGAGTATATGCAACATTACATTAAATGCATGCAGTATACTCATCCTCTTCACTGGACTTATCATTCATTTGCTCCTCCGGTTCTTTTTTTGGACGCTTATTTTCTGCCAGTTCCTTTTTGGAATCTTGATAATGTTGTCTTTTCTTTGATTCGTTTATCTTTCCTTCAGGTTTTTTTTTTCTTCCGACCATCTTTGGTCTTCATTCCATCATTTTTCCTTTTCTTTTCTTCTAATGTTGTCTGAAGATGAAGCTTTAATTTCTCTTGTTTTGTAACCTCATTGTAAAATAATTTTGTCAAATAAAAGTTTTATTACCATTATATAATAGACTTACTATCTTTTAAAAATCAAGGGGCAAAAGCGGGTAGTACCCAAGGAGGATAGAAGAAAGGGGAGACGCCCAAAGCCGTAAACTTGCTGCGCGCACTTGAAGCCGTGGACAGAGCAGGTAAGGGAGAGGGGAAGGGAAAACTCTACCCAAGAAAGCAATGGTATTCAATGTAGAGTAATAGGGAAAACGTTTAGAAAGAGAAATAAATGTGCGGCACTTTTATAATTTTTATTGTCGGAGCAAAAAAAAAAAAATGCTTTATTTATCACATACAACAATGAAAAAAGCTATTTCTTTGAGATTTTTTTTTCTTATTTTTATTCATTTTTGTTGTTAGTGAATGCATTTTTGGAATGTAGAGTAGTTATTTATTTCCCGCGATTTCCACACAATTTCAGAAGCTTAAACGCACTTAATTAATGAAAAAGTATATCTAAAACTGTGTTTAGTTAGAATTAGAGTATAAACACATAAGAAATAAATTTTACTAAAAAATGTGGATGCCTTTAATCTTAAATTTTGAACATTGTTTGAAAGAACTACGGAATGTACTAAGTACAGAAAATGTCTTTATTATACACAACAAATATTGACCGTATGACAAAAATTTAAATTTCTTAAAAAATAACCCTTATAATAGCCAAAAATGTAAATAATTTTTCTATTACATTTTCTTTGTAAAGAGCTCTCTTCAATAAGTTTAGTTTAAAAAAAAATCTGCCTTGTAGTTCAAAATTTATGTATTGCTTAAGCCATTTGCGCAAATGAGACATTTTTACGCACTGTATTTCTGGAATATTAAACTTGTTTTTAATTGTGACAGTTAAAATATGATGAATCATCATTATATATCATAATATGGATGTAGCAAATTTATAGTTTTCTTGCATTTAAAAAAATATGTGTCCTATCCTCTTTTTCTATGGTTCTAGCAGAGATATTTCGAATAAGAAATGAGTTATTCAAGTTGTGTTGCCAGGGTTGGCAAGTATTTCGCCACGGGTGGAAAAAACCACGGTTTTTCCCTAGACATTACCAGTTCTCAACTACTTTTCCTCGGGTATCAATTTCCCCAGTCAGGAGAAAAAAACGTATTATTTCTTTAGAGAAAAAAGATAATTTTCTATGTTATTTGACTATTTTCTGTCAAAATTAAATAGCTTGAAAATCTAAATGAAATCTGGAAAAAGAATAATAGTTTAAATTTTTGATGAGGTTGGTCGTCCTGCCAGCAAAGGATTATTTTTGCCAGGATAGTGGCAAAAACTGGAAAAACAAGTGCAACAATTGCACAGTTTGAATAATCCAATTGAAACTTAAATTAAAACAGACCAAGACTAGGTTCTTCATTAATATAAATGTATAATTAAAACAGTTTAATGTAAACTAAGGAAAATAGATAATGATTTAAAATTTGCATATTGCGATGCAATGTTTAAAAAAAATATCCTGATATACCGAATCCAACTGAATTAAAAAAAATTTTGAAAAAAAAAATAGAACCAACTTCAAAATTGCTCTAAAAAGTGAAAAATAATTTTATTCTTTAAACACCATCGATAATGCTTTTAAACATAATTTTTGAAGTTGGCGCAAAAACAAAACGTAAAATCCAGTGTAACCATGCTTCGTTCATATTTTTTTTCAGAAAAGCATCCAAAATTACGAACGAAACATTTATATCGGTATTCAAATATGCTGTCATCAATGCATAATGTATGTGATAGTGAAAAAACTGGTCCTGGTTAAATTTACAGTTGTATTTGAGTTATGGCTGTGAATGATTTTATCTATCGTTTTTGCGCCAACTTCAAAAATTATGTTTAAAAGCATTATCGATGGTGTTTAAAGAATAAAATTATTTTTCACTTTTTAGAGCAATTTTGAAGTTGGTTCTATTTTTTTTTTTTTCAAAATTTTTTTATTTCATTCTTTTTAGTGTAAATGTAGGTATTTCAGAAATAATAAGAAGTTACCATCACGAAACTTCACATTTTTTTCTTAAAAATGCTCCATACTAAAAAAAAAACTATTGACACGCGTTAAACTTTAAGCGATTGGCACTAAAAACTTATCTTTGTTCCTCTCTGGAAATCATGCGTAGTTAATTTAATTATAACCATTTAAGTATTACGTTTTTCCGAACTAATTTACATTCCACAGCATCTAAGTTGCTCATGATGCAATCCTGTATTTTCTTACATAGCCCCGATCATCTGTTATCGGCATAGATGATAACGATAAAAATACTACAGAGTAGTTGAGTCAAACCTAATGGTAGCATTGTGAAGACCTAATCACTGCATCACCTCGCTTCCAGGTTAGGTTTACCCCTACTATGGAGCAATAGCACTGAAGAAAGGAAGATTTTGATAATTCACATAGGGTTACTATAAATCAGCAGGGTTACTAAAATAAAATTATTTACGCCAAAAATGAGACGACAGCGCCAGATTCCCCATTATCGAAATATCCCTTGAAGAAATTTAATGCTTGCTTCAGAGAAGCCTTCATTCAAAATTATCATTACAATTACTATTAATGTTACTGTTATATGGCACCAAACTTTTATAACAGTGAGTTTCCTATTGTCGCGTAGATGAAGATAGCGAAGACAATGTGAAAGCCAAATGAAGCGAATACTCTTTAGTCTCAACTCGAGAACTTTATTCAGAACCACGAATGAACGTTACATCTCCTTATATACAACTTGAGAAAGTGCTGGAACTTTCCAGACTTGGAAAGATACAGAAATTAATAGAACATTCGAGAAAATATGGGAAACAGTAGAAACGAAATTTTAGTAAAATTCACTTTGTCCTAGTCGGGATTTGAACCCGGGTCGCTCGTGTGGGAGGCGAGAATACTACCGCTGAGCCACCGTTATCCACGGATGAGAAGTGCGAACTTCGCTACAAAATCATTTAATAGGGAAATTGCATAAAATTTACTGTTTTTTGCCCATAACTTTTTTTCTAATGAACAAATATGGTCAAACAAAGTAATGGGACCTAAGTTGAGCCATCCCCTATCCATTAAAAAAAGAATCATCAAAATCGCTTCACTAGGTGAGACGCTATGAGTGGACAAACAAAAAAAAAAAAAAAACATACATACGGTATGAATTGATAACCGCCTCCTTTTTGAAGTCGGTTAAAAATGAGCTTTGACTATTTTTAGGAGTAGTTGTCAATAATAAAATTTCATTTAGTATGAATTATACATTTTTATCACATTTATATTTCACACTATATAATCATAGTTGACCTCTTATAATTTTTATTATTCTGTTGACATTGCAAAATTTGCACTACTTCCATGCTGAAAATTAAAAGATGAGAATTTCTTATTTAATAGTTAGGACAGTTTAATATTTTATACCAAGGTCAGTGAGTTGATTTTTATTGTTTTTACTCTCCACTTTCTTTCTGTATTCATAAAATAAAAAAGAAAAGCCTTTCATTAAAACAATGGATTACTGTTCCACTGATGCAATTTAATATTTTAGGCACAAAAACATGAAAATTTTTAGAATGCAGTTAAAATTACTATGATATTAACCACGTTATATCCAATCCCTATAAATGAAGAAAATCTAGTTTTGCCACTTTGGCAAATATAGGCAAAAAATTGTTTTGCCAGGACACTTTTATAATTTTTTTTTTCCTACCTTTGGCAGAAATGTGCCAAACCTAATTTTTAAAAAAAATTTACTTATCTGAAATTTTATGTTTAAAAGAATTATTCTCATAGAAAATTTTTACTGCATTATATTGCAACATGTTGTGGTGGAGGTTTAAAAGGATTACTTTTTTTACTAAACGCAAATTTTGCAAATTATGAATAAATATAATAAATAATAAAATTGATAGCTAAAAAATTTCATTCCTATATCTTTGTTAACAGAACTCAATTCAACTTTCTCTAATTCTGTTTTTGCCATTTTTTCCACTGTTCTGGCATAAATGACTTTTTGCCTGCAAAATGTCTAACCCTTTGTGCTGCCCACTATTGCCTTTAAAGTGCAATAATTTTGAATATAATTGTCTAAGTGACTTGCCTTTTTTTTTTTTTTTCAGTATTTTTCCCCCAATACCGAAACCTTACATTTAAATATTCTTTTATAATGGCACAAAAGATATCCCTGGAATCTTGTTTCCCGATCTGTTTGTACACCCGTACGCAACACAAGCGGGCATTTTAGTTAAATCAACAGAAAATATTCACTATTACTTATTTTGCCCCTTGGTTAGTATCCGGTTTTGCTCCGCACGTACAGCTTTTATAAAAAATGCCGTCATATGACTATACAGAACGCTACAGACAATTACTTAGAATGATAATGAAAGTAATTAAATGTTGTACAAAGAGAGCTACATACCTTTACTGTTGCAGAAACAGGAACGCAGTATAATCCTTCTAGTTTTGTTCAAACATTTTAAGCAAAAATCACTCAAACAGAATTTTCTTCACAGGAACGAAAGAAGCGAATCTATTACGTTCTAATTTAATTGCCGCTTGTCCACGCAATTGCAGCGCTTACAGATGCTAGAAGGGGGTACTCGGTTTGCTCTCGACCCGACTTCCCGGGTTTACCCCACTTTCCCCTACTTTCTTTGCAGATGCTACGGGGAGAAATTAAAAAAGGGGTGTCAGCGGAAATTTCTAGAAATTGAAGCCTTAGAAAAACGATTATAGGCTATAATTATTGACGTTAGGGTAAAGCCTGGAGCTTAGGGACTGTCTCTCATCGATTTTTTTTTTGGAAACTAGATTGAAATCGATTCCTCCCCCCCCCTGCAAGTTTTTGAAATGAACTTTCAAAAACACAGTTTTGATAAACTTTGAAGATTTTATGAAAAAGAGGATCTGGAGCCTTTCCATGAAATCTTTTTCAAAATTATGGTCCAAAAAACTTAAGCAATGTTTTATATTCAGGAACTATTCTACTTAATTTTTTTGTAAGTGTCTTTTAAAAATCCCATTGCTTGTGATATTTAAGAAAATCGGTATGGGGATCCATGCCCGAATATTTTCTGAAACTTAAAAGTCTTAAATATGCAATCGTAAGGCCATATTTTGTAATATTAGGGTCAGTAATTTTTCGAATTTAAAGCTCCAAAAAGGCAATTCTAAGCGATTTTTGATGTTGTTGACTATTAGGGGGCTTTCACATGGAACTTACAAAAATGTGATGCAAAAAAATGACATCTTTGTTTTTCAATTTATAGTAAATAAAAGTAAGGTTTCAAAGAAATTCTTGAAGGAAGTCTGTGGCGGCTCTGCGTCCAGGAGACCCCATAGTACAGCTTTGAAATTTCGCACAAAATTACTTAAAGCTCCTGGGGTGTGCACCTGGGGTTTTATTTTTTAAATTCGAATTAGTTTTTTTTTTTTTTTGTAATTAATTTTTTAAGCTCAAATTTTGCGTAAGATGCCTATTATTGCCTATTAAAGGGGTGAAAAATTACTTGCACATATTAATATTATTTATCGTTGGAAAGGGTAGAATTTTTTGCGTTCTACGCGATTTGTTTCAATGCTCCAACTTAAATACGGCGGGAGTTATTTGCGTTTTTAGCTCGAACTTTTTTAGGCTTAGTTAAAATTTAGGCACTACTTTCTTCATTAAATCTATCTGTAAAAACGAAGGAATTGTCTCACAGTTTTATTTTTGACACCACTGGAAAGGGCGGCTTTTTTACTCCAGATCTAACTCGATCTGTGGTCTAAAAACTGAGCTTCTATCTCTAAAGTAAAAAAAGTTACAAGTCGTAAAATATCAAGATCGAATGATCTCATCTCCATTAAAATTATTGATATTTTATTTGGCGTTGTCATAGTTACGTCTTTTCGATTCGCATGTTTCTTTTTTCTTATTCACAAACTTTAAGAGTTTCGATTTTAACAGAAAATCTTTGACTTAACTGAATTCAAGCCCCGAGCTCTTGAGCAAAATATATTACTAGAAACCACGAATATGAAACCGACTTTTCAAACGTACAAAACTGCAGTTTTGCAATGGGAGGTTCGGGGGGTTATCTATTATGAAAGCGTTTTATGCAATTAATACACATATGAAAGACATTTGAGTTTTGGAACAATATTTTTTTTTAATTTTTAAATATAAACTAACATTTAAATATCAAACCAAACTTTTCGGGGGGTTGGGGGTTAAACCCTAAGAACGCCCCCCCCCCCGTATACGACCCAGGCCCTCTGGTTGTTTTGTTTATTAATATTTAAAAAATGCAAGTATGCTGCACTGGTGTTATCCCTTCCTTGATTTTTTTGGTGTGTATGGAGGGGGTGGGGGGCACCAGGAAAACTTTCGCCCCGGGTGCTGTCAGCACTTCGGACGGCCCTGCTTAACATTTATTGCTTACGTTACCAGCTACTGAATAAATATGTGTCTTAACAATTTTGCAATTTGTTTGAAATGTTCAGAGTTCTAAGTATGTTTATAAAGGGTGTTTTTTTTAGAGGTATAGAACTTTAAGTTGGCAACACTGTTTGATATGTGTGCCATTTTGATAGCCGTCACTTGTTTTGTGTTCAGTTCGGTTTGCCATTTCACCATGAATAGACAACAAGGCGGTCCAACATGCCTCACAGCGCGTGTCACAATTGATTTATTGAAAGAAACGTTCGGTGAACGAATAATTTCGCGTAATGGACCTGCAAGATCATGCGATTTAACACCGCTGAACTACTTTTTGTGGGGCTATGTTGAGTCTCTGGTCTGCACCGATAAGCCACAGACGATTGACGCCTTGGAAGAGAACATTCGCCACCTTATTACTGACATACTGCCTCTATTGCTGCAAAAAGTGAGAAAATTGGACTTTCCAATTGGACTTTCTCCGAGCCAGCCGAGGTGGCCATATGCCAGAAATCATATTTAAATAAAAATGGCAAAGAATCATCTTTCGAATAAAGTAACATTCATGGTAATTAACAACATTTAACTCTGTTTTATTTGAACCTAAAGTTCTCTACTTCTAAAAAAAAACACCCTTTACCAAGGTTCGGATATCTTTTTCAAAATATTCTTACAGAACAAGGGCAACGGCAAATTTTCTAATTCTTTGCCAAAATAAAAAATACTCATATGGTATAGTTTTATTCGTTAATTATTCAGTGAAGTTTTTAAGAAAAAGCTTCTTTGGAATATTAATTAGTATAACGTTTTTGTTTTATTAATATAACTTTCCGAGCTTCTAGGAAAGTCTTGGTCCATTCATAACAGACAGGGAGAGTAGTTGTATAATCGAATACGGTCGTAAAAACAACGGTAAAAATATCAGTTTTTATGTTCCTCTATTTATTTGGCAGTGCTCTTTTTAAATGCTATTACATCCGCCTAACTTAGAAGTTCAGTTTCGCGTACTTCATTCTGTCCTAAGTTGATGGCAAAAGCTATCAACCCCTTTCTTGCTGGAGACAAAGAAATGAGATGTTACATAAGTAAGATGGATAGAAACTTCAAAAACATGCCTTAAATAAAGGGTGAAAGAACCTACTCAGTGTTTAACGAAGGACGGTATTTAACAGAGATTTATGAAGACAAAGATTAAAATTATGAAACAGAAAGAGAAACTTGTCTTCGTGCCAGTAGTGCCAGGAGAATGTTTTAATATTCTTCACCTAACTCCGATAGCGATGGAGATAAGAGAATAGCATTTCCCATCTAAAATTATTTACACTCTCATCATTCGCAATTAATCTTAATGATCTTATCATCAGTATGGATGATAATTTTTCTCCCATTTGTTAAACTTGAAATGTATGCTAATTTATTGTAATGTGACTTACAATACTTGGCTTAAAATACAGATAGCTGTTTTAGCTCGATTTTAAGACTCGCCCAAGAAATTAATTATCGATATGCAAATAATAGTTTTGTATTAGACATTAGAAATGTAATAACATGGAAGACTAAATCTATGAACAACTTTATTATTCAAATAGCGTATGGTGAGAGAATTGAATTTGAATATCCGTGTGACCAATACGAAGTAACCAGTTGTTAATCAAGGACGATGACGCGATGCTTGCTCTGTAACAAACACGGTTGGCGAACGAGTCGATCGCGATCGATTGCTCGATCTCGGAATAGTTTTCAGTCGATCACTGTAAGTTAACAGGCAACTATTTTACGGCACAGTGCCTTCTTTACGTATAGCAGCCTTTGAAACTTTATCTCCTCCCCCTATCTCCCCCCATAAGTTCACTGCAAAAAAAATAAGGTATGTTGCACTTAAAGCTGGCATCAATTTCTGGCTACAAGAATGGTACATGATTTGTCTATATTTTGGGACACACTTGCCAGTTTTGCTGCTTGGTTGTGATGTTGCGCCAAAATCTAGTGAAATTATGCACGATATTTCGTAGCCAGAAATTTATCACCATCTTTTAGTGCAATATACTGTATAATTTCTTTTTGCCTTGCACAGTCCCCCACCCCAGTTCCAATACTCTAAAAAAGAAAGAAAGAAAGAAGGAAGGGAGGTGGGAAGTTGCGGCAGCACATTTGCTCAAAATTCTAATTCTTTGAGATTTAAGGCCTCCTTCACACAAGGCAACTCAGTTGAATCTATTATACTTTCGAATAGGTAGTTGTGAGGAAGTGTAATCAGAAAGTATCACCTGTCATCCTTCTCATCCTTCACACAACAGTCAACTATATCTGGCGTGCCGACCACACCAGGCACAGGTGCCGCTACCAGTACCACAGAGTGTAATCAACTGTTTAGTTGATTACACTCATCGGGACATTGCCAAGCATTTGCTCTACACGCGAGTAAACTATTGTACGTTTTCCACGAGAATAGGGAAGTTTTCGATTTTTCAATTTTTTTTTTATATGATAGAGTAACATGTATGAACATCATAGGTGAAAAAAAAATTGCGATACGATAAGTAGTTTTTTTTTTTTAATTAATTTTTAAAGTTCAAGCGCTTGTAACGTCAAATGGCATAGGAAGTGACGTCATGCGCTCTTCCGATAGGGGAGAAGCCGAAGGTCACGCATTCGACTTCGAAGACGAAACGTAAAAGGCTTATCTCCTCGCGTTTCTGGAACATTAAACCTCTCATCCTCTCGGAAATATTCGAATATCATCATTGATGTTACATGTGGAAGATTATTTAGATTGTGCTTTAACGAATCCGGTCTCCATAGTGTGTTCAAAAGGATTATTGAATTTCTGAAAAATAAAAATATCAGCGCGCTCAAAATGTCCCTAGCGAAAACAAGGGATCTTCGGCTGAAGGCTGCCCATTCGCGCCCAGTGACGTAGGCTCGTGACGTTTCAGAAGAGCGCACTTTTGTGTTTGGATTTTTAAAAATTCATTAAAAATCAACCACGGTGTTTTAAAATTCGGCGATGGTGAATTTTTTAGTTTTGAGGGTTAATTAACAATATCCAATAGCCAAAATATGAACATTTAATAGGTTGCAACTTCCCTATTTACTTGACTCCGCTTTCGTCACATGGTATCCGATGATTCTCCTTCGATGTTTTCGGCAGAAGGTACATTCGGATCATAGCAATTTGTTGTAAAAGCAGCAGTTTTTAAAATATAAGAATAACTAAAATGGCAACAGGCAAGTGAAGCAAATGATGTAAAGGACACTAAGATTTTTTTGCACATTAAAATGCACGCCCAAGTTAAGGTTGTCTGGCTGTTTCATTAGAAGCACGTGGATATGTTTACCAATCACCCCGGCTTAAGTATGCTTGAAGTATGCAATCAATGAAATTAATAATATTTTAACTCATAACAATTCACAGTGTACAGAAACTGTTCAACTAAACAAGGCTAAATAATTCCTACATCCTTTGAGGAAACGAACAAATGCAATTTTGGAAGGGGATTAATTTGTTAAACCGGGTTTTAACCACACTCTTTATTTTCTTCCTTTGATTGAATGTGATAAAACATTTTCTCATTTAACCTTTCTGTTAAATTATTCGAAAATTGTCAGAACAAAAGCATTGGAACGTTCCTTAAATTTAAATACAGCGATTTCATTGTTCTTACCTAGAATTTAAGGAAAATTTTTATATGATTTCCTCTGCTTTAATTTCCTCAATCAGATTCAGAAAATTCTGAATAAGTTTTATTTTTTCCAAATGAGGCAGTGAGAAGCAAAGGGATGCAAGTTGCAAAATTAAAAATTTGGAGATAACCAGTACAAATGGTAGGTGAACCCTTCCTCTATCTTGTGGCAAGATATAGTACTAGTAGCCCTGGTAGGTTCCGGTACACAGCTTGATTTAGAAAAAAATTTCAATGTAAGCCTACCTAGTGTATGATCTTTAAACGCATTTTACTCAAAACTTCAAAATGTCCACTTACATCCTTTTGCTTCTCACTGCCTCAAATGTTAAGAAATTACACTTTTTTGAGCGTTTAATTTTCCATCGACAGCCTGTAACCTATTTCCTAAAAGATGATCATCACGTGGATGATGATGGCCTTGCCTCATGGAAAGTGTGTAACTTCTGCATAGAGACAATTTCTTTCATGGTCACGGTCGAACCTTGAACAAAAATGAATATTTATGACAATAATGGAATTGTAAGTTACATATCTAAATGCAAATCAATTTATAAAGGTAAAAAATTATTCTTTCGACCATGATCTGAAAGATCCGCACGTTTTGAGTTGGAATTTTCTATGTAACTCAACAATGAATTTCGAAATGTCTTTAATTATTTATCCTTGAAGTTATCATTCAAACGCGTGTGCAAAAGATACACGCGTTTACTGACTACGCTTGGGGAAATGTCATTTTTTTCATATCCTCTACCATTTTACTTTGGAATAAATGCAAATGAAAGCTTAGGAAGTTTTGACCGTTTATTTCTTAATCTCAAATACTAGGCATTACAAAGCAGTGGCCTAGTCAAAAGATAACGTTTTCGGTTCGGGAGAAAAAAAACAGGCTCGTCATTTCGGATTTTTCCCAAAGGGGAAGGGAGGGGGGGGGGCATCAAGTAAAACAAAAATTGTCAAAAAAAAAGTGGCCCCAGCGCCAGTAAAGTTGCCATAGATGGACCCGAAAAAGGTTGCAGTCATTGAGAAAGTGTTACATACCAAGCAATTTTTCCGTGTTATATAAAGAAATTTATTTGTGGCCTAGCACAAATTTCAGTGATCTAGAAAAGGATTTCTGAATTTATAGATTAAGTTTAGTTTTTAATTTACCAAGTTAAACTAATAACAAAGCAGCAGCAAGAAGTGCGAGACGAGTAAAGAGCATGGCTGCCAATTCTTGAACTCACGAAGGTCACGGCTGTACCCGTTGGGTTTACAGTAGAGACCTTGAACTCTTGTTTCTTGAATTTTGCTCGAAATTCTTTGGTTTTGGGTTTACTTAAGAAAAAGATACATTTATTAAATATTTTATCAAAAAAAAAAAAATTTATATTTTCAGTAAGTTTTTTCCGAAGCAACGTATTTTAGTGTGTACTATCAATTGCAAGAAAAAAAAAAAAAAAACTTTTATATTTTCAGTAAGTTTTTTCCCAAGCAACCTATTTTAGTGTGTACTATCAATTGCAAGAAAAGAAAAAAAAAATATTTACATGGTTCTGGTTTTTCTTCCTAGATCTTGGGATTTTTTTTATAAGCTCTATCTTGGGCTTCACAAAATCTCCCGAGAACAATCCCGTTAACGAGCAGATGACCTTGGCCAGGCACACGGCGAGGAAGGGGGAGGGGGGGGGGTTAGCCCCACAACCCTTGATTTTTAACATTATTACCAATTCTAGTGTCATGCAGACTGTCTAACCAGACGGTAAATTCTGGATGCCCTGATGACCTTGGCCCTTAGCCCACGTGCATTGGCGCAAATCATTCTCTTAGAACTTTTGAGAAAGAACCCCTTTGTACCTTTCCACAATTTGCTACTATGTGATATGAGTTTTAAAATTTTCTTTGCATTCAATGCATCCTAATGCTTCGTCTGCCTGTGCCTAATCAGAGAAAGCTCCTTTTTGCTATTGACGTTCAATTACCAATTCAGTTTGCATACGCATTAATTTCGAAGCCACTCGTTATCATCCGTGTCACTTGTGTTTGTTTTTTCTTGTTACCTCGTCTCGTTTATCGCTTTTGTTTCATAGATTAAATTGTTGATAATGAAAACGCCGACTGGGGACAGGCGAGTGTGAACTCCCAGCTCAAGTTCAAGGAAAATGGAAATAGAGAAAACTGCAAAAGAGAAAGAGTGATTCCGGTGTCTACTTACTAGCATGAGAGTTTTCATAGAATGGAGATGAAGATATTCCCATATCGCAGAGTGGGTTGCTTTGTAATGCCATACACACTGAGAAAGCATGTTTTTATGTAAATTGAGTCGGCACATTAAGATAATACGTTCCGATTGAAAAAAAAAAAAAAAAAGAGAAAACTGGACGCATTAAAACTGCAAACTTCAACATTATTGCTAAAGAAAGAAAATGCCATTAACTCATGCTTCGTATCTGATTAATTGTTGTGGTATGGTAAAAAAACCAACTGCAGAAATTTTAGTGTTCCCAGCAGAGTCAGAACAAGGATAAAGTGGGACAATTTTCATTCCTTCTTTTTATTTTACTAATAATAAGGTGGAAAGTCTCTCTGTCTGAATGTCTGTAGGATGTCTGTGACGCGCATAGCGCCTAGACCGATTTTCATGAAATTTGGCACAAAGTTAGTTTGTAGCATGGCGGTGTGCACCTCGAAGCGATTTTCGAAAATTCGACTATATTCTTTTTCTATTTCAATTTTAAGAACATTTTCCGGAGCAAAATTATCATAAGATGGACGAGTAAATTACGAAATTATCATGACGTGGAATGGGAGTGCGAATGAACATAGCCAATTGGCGAGAAATTCGTCATCCATTATTTGTAAACATGCAGGCGAACCGAATGATCTTTTAATTTTCAACTACGGGAAAAGCCATGCGGGTACCACTAGTTTGTTATAATTTATTTAATATTTATTAGGTTTTAAAGAAATTGTAGTTGCAAAACATGATTAGAGAATTTTTAAGCTCTCGCTGTAATTTTTTCCAGTATTTTTCCTCTTTTCATCCCATTTTCGAAAAATGAATTGAAAAATGTAATAGAATATTTCTGTGTATAAAATACTAGAATACCTAATTGCTATGGATATTTTAGCATTTGTTAACAACTTTATTGTTATTTGCTGATAAACTTCTTGTGTTTTCTCAAGAACTGTGTCATCCCCATATAAAAAAGCCAATATTAGAGCAACGCTCCTGACGTCATCAACAATGAAACTCGCGCCACGGCATGATAATTTGATAATATGTTTTGGTAATGCTTAACATGCAGGAAAAGGCTTTATTGTGACCAGGGCCTGATAACCCAAAAGGCTCAGGAAGCTTGAGCTTCCCCTCAGAATTTGTAGAGGGCCCAAATATGATTGAAAAACTGTGCTTAACAATTCCAGTTTCTGCTTTTAACTGCATTTTTAAAGTGATTGCTAACGTTAGAGCTTACAAAATAAAAATGTTTGGAAAAATTTAACAATAAAAGTTCAGGATACATTCAATAAAATAAAATAATTAATAAATAATTAATCTTTAATAAAATGTGCTCACAAGTTATATTTTCAAATATGGGATTTGGTTCAACTCTTTTATAATGCACATTTATGTCATTTATTTTCTTTTGTAAAGTGTTAAATCTGATTCAACATCTTACTATCCTTATTCGTCGAGCATTGCAGTACAACATAATGTAATGTACGAAATTTTAATCTGTCGGGAAGGTGCAACAAACTTTTAGCTTTTCAAAGTGAAGTGGTTGTTTGGTGAGCAAAAAGCTTCCCGCGAAACAAGATAAACAATTTAAAGGATCTATTAATATTTCTGAGTTGAAGGTGGGAGGAGGTTCTAATGGAAGTAGGTGTGATGAAAGAGTTGAAGAGGGAGGATGATAGTTTGGCAGATACTTGGCGGGCAAACTAGATATCATAACTTTTTAAGGCTGAGGTTTTTTGGGTTTAAGATGTGTGAAGGCCTTCTTTTTTGTGCGGAAAAGTTAAGGGTTTTCTTGGCGGGGAAATTTTTACAACAAGGTTGTTTTTGATGAGATAGTTTTCTACGCTTCATGTAGATTTAAAGCCCCATACAGTTTCATAATTTCTTACTGATTGTGTGGAAAACTTGTGATTGTGAGTTTTTAATAGGTATCAAAATATTTGTAAAAATATGGGGCGCACGCAACAGACAATCGATACATTTATAATTACCAATTTTATTTCTCTGCAAATAGTATAAAATGAGGTGTAAGTTTTTCCATTGATAACCTTTCTTAACATTTATAGTTATATATTATCCGGACATTAAGATCCTACAAATTTTTACTTTCTTCTATATCTAATATATAGAAGAAAGTATGGGATTCGTGCAAATTTTCGAATTTCGAATTTTGATGGATTCGAACGTTTTGCTGTGTGCTGAGTCCATTTCGACCATTTTTGGAAAATGTCTGTCTGTCTGTGTGTGTGTGTGTCACGTCTGTGTGTGACCAGTTTTTTGTGGCTGCTCTACAGCAAAAACTACCGCATGAAATCGAACGAAATTCGGTACACATATGTGCCCCTATGTGAACTTGTGCCCATTGGTTTTTGGCGCGAATTCCTCCAAGGGGGGTGGAGCAATGGGACGTTTTTTGAGTTACGCGTGCTTGCTATTCCTCAGGAAGTAACTGGCGGAATCAAACAAAATTTGATCCATATGTTGCTATTAAAAGGAGCAGGTGCTGATTCAATTTTGGTGTCAATAACTCAAACGGGGGTTGAGCTATAGAACGTTTTTTGTCGTCAATTGTGACTGCTGTATCTCAAGAAATAATGAACGGAATGAAAGAAAATTTTATCGACAAGTAGCCCTTAGTGGGTATAAGAACTGATTTTATTTTGGTGTCAACAACTAAAAAGGGGGTAGCGCAATCGCCCGTTCTTTTTTTCCATTGTGAGTGCCCTATCTCAAGAAGTAATGCTACGTTCTGGTTGAAATTTGGAATATATGTGAATCCATATGTAAACAGGCTTTGGTTCAATTTTGACGCCAATCGCTCCAAGAGGTGTTGATTTTTTTTTTTTTTTGCGAATAAAAATATTTTTATTAATGCAACAATAAGAAAGATAAATCGTAATAGATTGTCGTCTGCGTATTTCTCGTGATTTTAATTGTATGGAAATGATAGGAAATATTATCCATAGACTAATAATAAGAGTAGACCGAGCTTTCTCAGACTTGCTGATGAAAAAAATTGGTTCATGGATACATCACGTGACTAGTGGAAAGGCTTGGCGAAAACTTTGGCAGCATGGTTGCTAGATGGCAACATTATCTATAGTTTGGCACTCGACATGTATTTTAAGACGTAATGTGTTTTCATTATAATTTTTTTTTTTCCAGGTGCAGAGATTGAACTGTTTTTCTTTTAGTTATGTATTATTTTGACATTCGTAATTAGTTTCTGATCACAGTTCTCAGTAACTTTTATTTCATTTGTAAATCTTGCGTTCGCGTGAACGGAATGGCGTAAACGTTTTGCGTTAACGCAAAAATGTACTAATCGGTATCTTAAATTGAAATTGTATGTAAGAATCTTACCGTTTGCCGATTCTTTTTGGGCGTTTGCATCTTTAATTGCTTAGAGAGTTATTGAAAAATTGACTAAAGAAAATGCACAGTACCATCTAAGCGAAAAACTCACTATATTGTAACGGATTCGGTGCGACTTCCACTTTCTTGAAATGAAGACACGGTTCTTGATAAAAACACAGGAAATTTATTTACACTATGTACAGGAAAGATCTTCAACAACTGCTAAGTTATTCATCAGCAATTAAGCAATTATCACACAACACCGTAAACTCAACGTTTACACACGTATTTACTTCCAAATACGAAAACAACACAGCGAAATGCCTCGCTATAAACAGAGCAAAATGCTCTCGCTCAGTTCGAAATCCTCAATCGAAACTGCCTGTTTACCCATCGCTAACGGCTTAAATACACCGAAAAGAATTTTCCACAACATTCTACACGTTTCCTTCGGCTTCCCGAAATGCGTAGACCGTTATCAATGAAAAGAAAAAATAAAATAGGGGTCGTATATTTTAGCCATATGAAAAAGGGGTTGTATATTCATTACGGGAAACTATTTACAGGTTACGTTCCTACAATAATTACTATTTACAGAATTTGTAACATTGCCCCCTTCCTAAGGACTGCACGTCCCGGGCAGTACAATCCCCAGAAAGGGTGCCAAACTTCTATCACAAGTTCACAATTACACACATTAAATTATAACTAACAGATACAGAAAACACAATAATAACAAGAAATATTACTAAACATTAAAAGCAAAAATTATCTACAACTTTTATGTTATCAACCATGGTTGTTTACGTAATACTCATGAACTATGGCCATAGTATGGGGCTAACCGATCATAATGTACAACCCTCGGTTTTGCATTAGGTGATTTTTGGATCCTCACTACGACGTCATTTAGTCGGTTAACGACTTTGTAGGGTCCATCCCAATGCGACTGCAATTTGGGTGACAGACCTTTCCGTCGGATGGGATTCCATAACCAAACCTTGTCGCCTTCGTTGAATTCATGTCCAGTAGACCTTGTGTCGTATCGGGTCTTCATCTTCTCCGCCGCGATGTTGATTCGCTCTCGTGCGAAGTTATGAACGTCTTCCAACCGGGCCTGGAGATCCTGGATGTACTCCTCAGGCGATGAAGGCGCATCCGGAGGACGACCGAAGACGAGATCACAAGGTAGCCGAAGCTCTCGTCCGAAGAGCATCTGAGATGGGGCAAATCCGGTAGTCTCGTGGACAGCACTGCGGTAGGCCAGCAGGAACAAAGGTAACTTCTTGTCCCAATCCTGTTGATTTCTGGATACCATAAGCGAGAGATTATTTAGGATTGTGCGGTTAAATCTCTCCACCATGCCGTCCGATTGTGGGTGTAGTGGTGTTGTCCTAGTTTTCTCAATTCCGAAAATTTGACATAGGCCCTTAAACACAGCAGAGATGAAATTCCTCCCTTGATCGGAATGAATCTGCAAAGGTGTTCCGTATCTCGAGATCCAATGTTGGACTAGAGTCTCTGCTACGGTAGTAGCCTCTTGATCTGGAATGGGATATGCTTCCGGCCATTTGGTGAAGTAGTCGATGGAAACAAGAATGTATTTGTTCCCATCAGCAGTTCTTGGTAGAGGACCCAGGATGTCGATCCCAATTCGTTCGAAAGGAGCTCCAACGTTGTACAGATGTAGCTTCCCTCTGCTTCTCTTCTTCGGTCCTTTACGAGCAGCACAGGCGTCACAAGAATGGCACCACTTCTCCACGTCATCCTTCGCCTTGCTCCAGAAGAAGCGCTCCCGAACTTTATTGAGAGTTTTCAAGGCACCAAAATGTCCTCCAGTCGCACTACTATGTATTTCTTTCAGAACATCTGAAATCCTGGATCGAGGAAGTAGTAACTGCCACCTAGATGTCTTGCCGTCGTCAGATTCCCATTTCCGGTGTAGCACGCCGTTCCGTAAATGGAGTGAGTTCCATAAAGCCCAGTATCTTTTTGTTGCAGGACTGAAGATGGAAACGTCCTGCCAGCTAGGGCGTCGACTGTCACTTTCCATGAACTCTAAAATTGGTTTTATGTCGGGGTCTTCAAGTTGATCTTTTCGAACTTGGTCATCACTCCATGGATCAGGTTCTGATGATGTTGGAGTCACTGTCACCTGATAGGCGGTAGGGCTAGTCGTTCCATACTGTTTCTCGATTCGGGAACAATAGTGGCAGTTCTCAGGACAGGGTCTCCTTGATAAAGCGTCAGCATTACCGTGAGATAACCCTTTTCGATGCTTGATCTCCATGTCATATTCCTGGAGCCGCTGTATCCATCTGGCTATCTGGCCTTCTGGATTCTTGAAGTTCAAAAGCCAAGTTAACGAGGCATGATCTGTCCGAAGCAGAAATTTTCGGCCGTAGAGGTAATGATGGAAGTGTTCTACAGCTTTCACTATGGCCAGTAACTCCTTTCTGGTGACGCAGTAATTTCGCTCCGACTTTGATAAGCATTTGCTCCAGTAAGCGATGACATGTTCATTTCCGTCAATTTCTTGGGATAAAACAGCTCCAATTCCCTCGTTGCTCGCATCAGTGTCCAGGATGAAGGATTTTTCAGGCTGAGGATAGGCGAGGATAGGCGTTGATGTTAAAGCCTCCTTCAGTCGTAGAAATGCATCTTCGCATTCTTTGGACCATTCAAACTTTTGCTTGCTCTCCGTCAGCTTATGCAAAGGTCGTGCAATGTTGGAAAAACCCTTCACAAACTTCCTGTAGTACGTGCAGAGCCCCAGGAAACTTCGCAACTGATGGATGTTTTCGGGACGACTCCAACTCCTGACCGCAGATACCTTCTCTGGATCGGTTTGCACACCCTCAGAAGAGATGATGTGACCAAGGTAGTTCACTTCCCGGCGGAACAAATTACATTTGGACGGGCTTAACTTCAGATTGGCTTCCTTAAGCTTTTGCAGCACCTTCCTAAGATTTGCCAGATGTTCTTCGAAGCTGCGTCCCACGATGATGATATCGTCTAAGTAGACCAGACAGGATTCGTAAGAGAGTCCTCTTAACACTGTCTCCATAAGACGCTCGAACGTAGCTGGTGCATTGCAGAGGCCGAAGGGCATCACTTTGAACTGCCATAAGCCTTGTCCAGTTGTAAACGCTGTCTTCTCTCGGTCATCAGGGTGTATCTCAACCTGCCAGTAGCCGCTCTTCAAGTCCAGGGTCGAAAACCACTTGTGTCCGGAAAGAGTGTCCAAGGTGTCGTCTATCCGTGGAAGAGGGTAACTGTCTTTCTTGGTGATTTCATTCAGTCGTCGGTAATCAACACAAAATCTGGTGGAGCCATCTTTCTTTCGGACCAAGACGATGGGAGAGGCCCAAGGACTGGATGACGGTTCGATTACATCATTCTCCTTCATCTCTTTCAGGAGGGTCTCAACCTCTTCCTTCTTGGCGAACGGTAGTCGTCTTGGATGCTGTTTAATAGGGAGGTGTTCTCCAGTGTAAATCCTATGCTGCGTTAAATTCGTACGGCCAACATCCTCCGATGTAGATGAAAACAGATGCTTGAAGTCGTCCACCAATTGTTCCGCAGCAGTTCTTTGATCTTTCGATAATGGCGCACTCCCAATTAACTTCGACGTCAAGGACTCAGAAGACACAGTCTCAGGGGAATTGATTCTTCTAATGATGCAGTTTACTGGAGTACAAGTTGCTAACACTTCACCTTTCCGGATATTCCTTGGCCTTTCACTCACGTTGGCGACTCTCACGGGAATTACATCCTTAGAAAGGTCCACAAGCGTAGATGCTACCAGCACTCCTTTTAGGCTATTGCTTAGGTTAGGGTATTCAATGAGTCCAAATCGAAAACTATTGGTTTCTTCAATGGAGCCGGGTATTAATGATTCTGACCTTGAGGGAATCGATAAATCTGTTCGGGCTATTATTTGATGAGCGGATTTTACATCACTTTCTGCGGGGAAAACGGCTATGTCTTCTCTCATCGAGTGCAGCTCATTAGTCTTGAAGTCGAGAGTGAAGTCATATTTCTTCAAAAAGTCCAATCCGAGAATGAAGGGGTCCGTGATATTAGCAACGAATGCCGTATGATGGTAGGTGGCATTCCCAAACACTATTTCCAAGTCCACTTTACCGTCAATCTCAATTTTGTCACCTGTCACAGTCTGGAGACTTACGCGTGGCGAGGTCCACAGCAGTTTCAATCCAAATTCACGAGCCACATCTGTCCTAATGATTGTCACATTGGCTCCAGTGTCAACAATCAGTCTGCAGGGGTTCCCATTTACATGTGCGTAAATGAAAAGTCCATCACTGCCACTACTAGAAGAGGAAATCTGCAGAGCTTTAGTGGTGGTGATTTCCTTCCCTCGCGTAGCTTGGCGAGCCGGACAACTCCTTCGCAGGTGTCCTTCACTACCGCATTTCCAGCACTTCTGCTCTTGTTTCTTTTGGGCTGTTATGTTGCTCAAATGTCTTGTCAAGTCACCGAGTTGTCTCTCAAGTTCAGCGAGGTGGGACGACCTGGAATCAGATTCATCAGCTTCCTGAGTCCGGATTCGATGGCGATCCACACGGGTTGCTTCTTGGGCGGCCTCGTATCTCATCGCATACACAACGGCAGAATTCAGGTCTTTGACATCCGCCATCCGTAGAGCTTTCTGGATTTCCGGATCTCGAACCCCGTCGATGTAGTAGTTGAGTGCCAGGTTGTCTCGAACGTCCGCAGGACAGTCACAAAAAGCAAGATGAGACAATCTCTCGACGTCCGCCGCTAGCTCTTGCAGGGTTTCCCCGGTTTTCTGGAAACGGGACTTCAACTGGAGTCGGCTGAAATCTTTCTGGCACTTCTCACCGAAGCGAAGCTCCAACGCAGATGTGAGGGCGGCGAAATCCAGGCGCTGGCTGTCCGGAAGGGTCTGGAGAATGTCCGCTGCGTCACCTCTCAGGGATGCTGCAAGATGACAGGCCTTGGTAGCAGAGTCCCATCCGTTCGCTTCCGCCACTATCATGAATTGAGTTTTGTAAACCTGCCACGAAGTTTTCCCATCAAATGTGGCAAGTTTAATGGACGGTCGAGCAACCGATGTGGGAGCGCCAAACTGTACAGAGCTGCTTTCCGCGGTCGCCAATCTCCTTTCCACGTCCTTAAAGATCTCTTCTTTTAGTAGATGAAATCTTCTATCTTCAACTTCAAATTTATTTTCTACAGCATTGAGTCGGCTTTCAACGGTATTAAATTTTTCTTCAATAGCATCAACTCGATGCTCTATGTCATTAAATTTATTTTCCATCACAGTCTTTACCGAAATAAGGTCGTTTTTAATTTCTTCTTGGTTAGACGTTAAGTCCTTTTTCAGCACCGTTAAATCGCTTTTTAACTGGTCTTGATTTGCCAACATACTTGCAGTCAGATCACTTTTTAATTGTTCTTGATTAGCCGCCATATCATTTTTTAATTGTTCTTGATTAGCCGCCATATCATTTTTTAATTGTTCTTGATTAGCCGCCATATCATTTTTTAATTGTTCTTGATTAGCCGCCATATCACTCTTCACAGAGGTGATTGCGTCAAGAAGTTGTTTTAATTGTTCATCCATTGCGCGAGTAATCACCATAAAAATAAAGTCCTAATTCAAAAAAAGTCTTTATGAAAAAATGTCCAAAGTCACTTACTCCAAGAAAGTCCAGAAGAAGCCCCACGTTGGGCGCCAAATTGTAACGGATTCGGTGCGACTTCCACTTTCTTGAAATGAAGACACGGTTCTTGATAAAAACACAGGAAATTTATTTACACTATGTACAGGAAAGATCTTCAACAACTGCTAAGTTATTCATCAGCAATTAAGCAATTATCACACAACACCGTAAACTCAACGTTTACACACGTATTTACTTCCAAATACGAAAACAACACAGCGAAATGCCTCGCTATAAACAGAGCAAAATGCTCTCGCTCAGTTCGAAATCCTCAATCGAAACTGCCTGTTTACCCATCGCTAACGGCTTAAATACACCGAAAAGAATTTTCCACAACATTCTACACGTTTCCTTCGGCTTCCCGAAATGCGTAGACCGTTATCAATGAAAAGAAAAAATAAAATAGGGGTCGTATATTTTAGCCATATGAAAAAGGGGTTGTATATTCATTACGGGAAACTATTTACAGGTTACGTTCCTACAATAATTACTATTTACAGAATTTGTAACAATATTAACAAAATATTTACAACTTAGAATAACAAATTTACAAATAGGATTTCATAAAAGCTCATTCGTCCGTATTCCATCAATTCTATTTATTTTATTTCTCGCTCGCGTTGATCGTCTGCTTCGATCAACGCCCGCTGTTGCTCGGATATCCACCAGTCACATGGTTTGGTTTATGAGCAGCAAAAGGGTTGCCATAGCTCGGTCTACTCTTATTATTAGTCTATGATATTATCTCAATGATTTAAAATTTTTAACTGTTGCCATCTTATGTTTGTTAACAAATAAAATATTTGTGATTAATTCAAGCAAGGCTTTTAAAATAACTTTCAATCTTCGCTCTTTGCTTTGCTCTTGCAATAATTCAGACATTCGCAACTCCAACGAACTATAGGGGGCACTGAAGTCACTGTCTAATGGCGGACTTGAAAACTAAAACAAACGCACATGGTAACGAAGAAAATGCTAAAAGTGTTGTGATTTTTGTTCGTACGTATGATTTTTTCGCTTTATTCTTTTTAAATTAATTTTCAAAGTCACAAATTCTTGTGGATATTCTGGTCCACGTAGAAAGAAATGAGAATTCAAGAAGCATTACTAAACGTCAAAGATTAATGCAAACTACGTAGTTCGTAGTTCTAAGCAGCTATTTCCACGATGTTGAATTCGATATTTATCAATTCTTGATAAAATTAAATAATAACTGTGGTCTGACAAGAATAACAATTAATGCTAGAAAATTCAATATGACATTACAAATTGTTATCGAAAGAAGATGATACTTTTTTGCCTTGCTTGGCTAGCGCTTATTGTTTTCCATTTGTAGCTGAGTTATTTCTCTCGAATTCCCAGATCGGTTAATTTAAAAATTTTCTGTTTCGATTTTTCAAATTTCTGAGTTACGATTTAATTGTGTCATGTTATGCAAATCATCAACAAAATTCTCACGGATATATGGTGGTAGTTTTCTTTTCAGTTGATTGACCATTACTTCTTTTCACTTATCGAATTCTGTAATCTTACTACCATTTTATTCCACTCATGATAAAAATTAAAAATGGTTTAACTAAAAACGCGAAATCTCGCCAAGGCTACTTTGCTCGCACTATACTAAAACTATAACCCTAAACAAATTTGGCGAAACCTTTCAGCTGAGAATAAAAGGAATAAAGTAAATTCTTTCTCGGTTATTCATTTTGTTCTACGATAATATATTCAAGAAAATATTTTGCATACTGTCCATTCCAACTAAATGCTGCTGTAAAATATGGTAAGTTTAATTAATTTAAGATTAAAAAAACCCCCATATTCTTACAAATTCATACAAAACAATAAAATTTTTTACCTTGTATAACGTTATCCAAGTTTGTTAATCCAGAATTTTCGCTTTCACCAATTATTAAGGAAATAATGAAAACTAACATTATTTTGAGAAGCTCGAGAATACTACTAAGGGACGAATTAATTTCTGTAGCTGAAAGCAAACTAAGACACATCGATTGCGTTAATAAATACTCAGAACAAACTGCCTGTGTTTACGTCAACAGACACAAGTGGAACGCAACGTGGCAATGTTTTAGTTTCATTTGCAGTTTTGTAAATCACCGCAAGGTAGCGTATTCGAGCGCTGGAGTTCCGAATTGGGAAGGTCGTCAAGTTTTTGCATGTGTAATTTTGTTTTTGTTGGGAATATTGCTTCCTCGTCAAGCATGGGGAGGGATCAGAAAAAAAAAGAAAAATATAGAAGAAAGTTTCGTAATGGCCACAACATACTAGTTCTTTTTCGGCTTAACTCAATGATGTACGTCTACTCTAAAATTTGCATAAATTTCGGAACACTCCTTCTTGGTGTTGCATTTTCAATGTCGAGCAGTGTATTTGCTTATTTTCTTAAATTTCTTCAACTAAGCTACGAAGCATAAGTATTTGTTTTAATTTGAAGTTATCACTTTCAAACAAAAATTATATTTTATTTTTTACTTCGCGCTCAGTTATAAAACAGAGAAAACAAATGTATCCCTAAAAACTAAATCCCTGAATAAAATGTACAAGTAGAACATGAAGTTTATAATTAAGTAAATTTTGACCTTGAAAGTGCCATTTTTAAGTGCAGCGGCAGTCCCTGAATCGTTTAATATATTTTGTTCTAATTTTTAGAAATGCAATGAAATTTAGCACTCTAACTGCTTTTGACTTCTGGAACTCAATTATGTAGTAAAAAATAGCAGTTCCTATTCAGAGTTTCTGTTCATTTCAATGTATATGGTTCCTTATCAAAATTTAATTTATGAAGTTTTAAAGAAGAATATAATCCATGTCAGATGACACCTTTCTTTCTTTCTTTGCACGTACACATAATAGCCGAATAATTAAGAGTGTTTCGTTTTTGTTTTTTTTTTCTTTTCCCACGGCTGTACATGATATCTCAAAAATACTGGTGTTACAAGGCAATACAAATTCTTCTCACAAGCATGAGGCAATTAAAAAAAATTAACAAACTTGACTTACAAGGCACGTTCAACTCTATTCGGAACTCCAGCGCTCGAATACGCTACCTTGCGGTGATTTACAAAACTGCAAATGAAACTAAAACTTTGCTACGTTGCGTTCCATGTGTGTCTGTTGACGTAAACACAGACAGTTTGTTCTGAGTATTTATTAACGCAATCGATGTCTCTTAGTTTGCTTTCAACTACAGAAATTAATTCGTCCCTTAGTAGTATTCTCGAGCTTCTCAAATTAATGTTAGTTTTCATTATTTCCTTAATAATTGGTGAAAGCGAAAATTCTGGATTAACAAACTTGGATAACGTTATACAAGGTAAAAAATTTTATTGTTTTGTATGAATTTGTAAGAATATGGGAGTTTTTTTAATCTTAAATTAATTAAACTTACCATATTTTACAGCAGCATTTAGTTGGAATTGACAGTATGCAAAATATTTTCTTGAATATATTATCATAGAACAAAATGAATAACCGAGAAAGAATTTACTTTATTCCTTTTATTCTCAGCTGAAAGGTTTCGCCAAATTTGTTTAGGGTTATAGTTTTGGTATTGTGCGAGCAAAGTAGCCTTGGCGAGATTTCGCGTTTTTAGTTAAACCATTTTTAATTTTTATCATGAGTGGAATAAAATGGTAGTAAGATTACAGAATTCGATAAGTGAAAGGAAATAATGGTCAATCAACTGAAAAGAAAACTACCACCATATATCCGTGAGAATTTTGTTGATGATTTGCATAACATGACACAATTAAATCGTAGTTCAGAAATTAGAAAAATCGAAACAGAAAATTTTTAAATGAACCGATTCGGGAATTCGAGAGAAATAACTCGGCTACAAATGGAAAACAATAAGCGCTAGCCAAGCAAGGCAAAAAAGTATCATCTTCTTTCGATAACAATTTGTAATGTCATATTCGCAACTCCAACGAACTATAGGGGGCACTGAAGTCACTGTCTAATGGCGGAATTGAAAACTAAAACAAACGCACATGGTAACGAAGAAAATGCTAAAAGTGTTGTGATTTTTGTTCGTACGTATGATTTTTTCGCTTTATTCTTTTTAAATTAATTTTCAAAGTCTTGTTGATATTCTGACCCACGTAGAAAGAAATGAGAATTCAAGAAGCATTACTAAACGTCAAACATTAATGCAAAGTACGTAGTTCATAGTTCTAAGTAGCCATTTTCACGATGTTGAATTCGATATTTATCAATTCTTGATAAAACTAAATAATAATTGTGGCCTGACAAGAATAACAATTAATGCTAGAAAATTTAATATGACATTACAAATTATTACCAAAAGAAGATGATACTTCTTTGCTTTGCTTTGGCTAGCACTTGTTTTCCATTTGTAGCTGAGTTATTTCTCTTGAATTCCCGAATCGGTTAATTTAAAAATTTTCTGTTTCGATTTTTCTAATTTCTGAGTTACGATTTAATTGTGTCATGTTATGCAAATCATCAACAAAATTCTCACGGATATATGGTGGTAGTTTTCTTTTCAGTTGATTGACAATTATTTCTTTTTACTTATCGAATTCTGTAATCTTACTACCATTTTATTCCACTCATGATAAAAATTGAAAATGGTTTAACTAAAAACGCGAAATCTCGCCAAGGCTACTTTGTTCGCACAATACCAGAACTATAACCCTAAACAAATTTGGCGATACCTTTCAGCTGAGAATAAAAGGAAGTAAATTCTTTCTCGGTTAAACATTTCTCATTTTGTTCTATGATAATATATTCAAGAAAATATTTTGCATACTGTCTACTCCAACTAAATGCTGCTGTAAAATATGGTAAGTTTAATTAATTTAAGATTAAAAAAACCCCATATTCTTACAAATTCATACAAAACAATAAAAATTTTTACCTTGTATAACGTTATCCAAGTTTGTTAATCCAGTATTTTCGCTTTTACCAATTATTAAGGAAATAATGAAAACTAACATTATTTTGAGAAGCTCGAGAATACTACTAAGTGACGAATTAATTTCTGTAGCTGAAAGCAAACTAAGACACATCGATTGCGTTAATAAATACTCAGAACAAACTGCCTGTGTTTACGTCAACAGACACACGTGGAACGCTTCATTTGCAGTTTTGTAAATCACCAAAGGTAGCATATTCGAGCGCTGGAGTTCCAAATTGAATTTTCTAGCATTAATTGTTATTCTTGTCAGGCCACAATTATTATTTAGTTTTATCAAGAATTGATAAATATCGAATTCAACATCGTGGAAATAGCTGCTTAGAACTACGAACTACGTAGTTTTCATTAATCTTTGGCGTTTAGTAATGCTTCTTGAATTCTCATTTCTTTCTACGTGGGCCAGAATATCCACAAGACTTTGAAAATTAATTTAAAAAGAATAAAGCGAAAAAATCATACGTACGAACAAAAATCACAACACTTTTCGCATTTTCTTCGTTACCATGTGCGTTTGTTTTGGTTTTTAAGTCCGCCATTAGACAGTGACTTCAGTGCCCCCTATAGTTCGTTGGAGTTGCGAATCTCTCCCGCGAAAAATTTTTCTTGCAGAAAGTTCCGCTATTCGCAACTCCAACGAACTATAGGGGGCACTGAAGTCACTGTCTAATGGCGGAATTGAAAACTAAAACAAACGCATGTGCTAACGAAGAAAATGCTAAAAGTGCTGTGATTTTTGTTGTTATGTATGATTTTTTCGCTTTATTCATTTAAAAAGATTTTTCAAAGTCTTTTGGTTATTCTGACCCATATAGAAAGAGATTAGAAACCAAAAAGTATTACGAAAGTAAACAATTAATGCAGAACACACAGTAAGTTGTTCTGAAGCAGCCATTTTCACGATGTTGAATTCGGAATTCATAAATTTTTGGTTCGCTTCGAACGGCATTTTCATTTTGTACCGTTTTTTCTATACATTTGTACATATTAAGTTCAGTTTCGTGACATTTCCGGCATTTGTTGACATTTTTGTCACATAGTGCACATACGTGGCAGACTGTCAAGAGTAACGTTTAACACTAGGTAATTTATTTCTATGACTATATGATTGGATATCCAATGAAATCATGCATTTAATTCATTCGTCACGGAAATGATTTACCTGATATGCGAAATATTGTCAAGATACATTATTCTTTCACACAATTTTAAAACCATAACCCTATTCGCAACTCCAACGAACTATAGGGGGCACTGCTGTCACTGTCTAATGGCGGAATTGAAAACTAAAACAAACACATGTAGTAACGAAGAAAATGCTAAAAGTGTTGTGATTTTTGTTCGTATGTATGAATTTTTCGCTTTATTCATTTGAAAAGAGTTTTCAAAGTCTTTTGGTTATTCTGACCCATATAGAAAGAGATTAGAAACCGAAAAGTATTACGAAAGTAAACAATTAATGCAGAACACACAGTAAGTTGTTCTGAAGCAGCCATTTTCACGATGTTGAATTCGGAATTCATAAATTTTTGGTTCGCTTCGAACGGCATTTTCATTTTGTACCGTTTTTTCTATACATTAGTACATATTAAGTTCAGTTTCGTGACATTTCCGGCATTTGTTGACATTTTTGTCACATAGTGCACATACGTGGCAGACTGTCAAGAGTAACGTTTAACACTAGATAATTTATTTCTATGACTATATGATTGGATATCTAAAGAAATCATGCATTTAATTCATTCGTCATAGAAATGATTTACTGATATGCGATATCTTGTCAAGATACATTATTCTTTCACGCAATTTTAAAACCATAACCTTATAAACAGATTTTTGGCGAACTTTTATTTTTTATTGTTCAAATTCTTAACGTTCTTTCTGGATTTTTCAATCTGTTCTGCGATAAATATTTTCAAGAAAATTTATTTGCATACTTTCTATTTCAGTAGGATACTGTAGTAACAAAGGTTATTTAAATCATTTATGGTCAATGTTGTTAAGTTGGTTTTTTTTTCTTCATCGAATTGAAAAACTGATATTTATTCAAATTCACTCAGAACAAAATAAATAAAATGTGTACTCACAGTTTATATATGGTGGTAGTTTTCTTTTCAGTTGATTGACCATTATTTCTTTTTACTTATCGAATTCTGTAATCTTACTATCATTTTATTCCACTCATGATAAAAATTAAAAATGGTTTAACTAAAAACGCGAAATCTCGCCAAGGCTACTTTGCTCGCACAATTCCAAACCTATAACCCTAAACAAATTTGGCGAAACCTTTCAGCTGAGAATAAAAGGAATAAAGTAAATTCTTTCTCGGTTAAACATTTTTCATTTTGTTCTAAGATAATAAATTCAAGAAAATATTTTGCATACTGTCCATTCGAACTAAATGCTGCTGTAAAATATGATTAGTTAAATTAATTTAAGATTAAAAAAACTCATATTCTTACAAATTCATACAAAACAATAAAAACTTTTACCTGGTATAACGTTATCCAATTTTGTTAATCCAGAGTTTTCTTGTTTACGCTTCCACCATTTAATACTTTTTTGAAAGAAATAAGGAAAACTAACATTATTTTGAGAAGCTCGAGAATACTACTAAGGGACGAATTAATTTCTGTTGTTGAAGGCGTTCTTAAACATGTTGAATGCGTTACTCAGAACAAACTGACCGCGTTTACGTCAACAGATACACGTGGAGCGCAACGTGGCAATGTTTTAGTTGCATTCACAGTTTTATAAATCACCGCAAGGTAGCGTATTCGAGTGCTGGAGTTCCGAATAAACAGATTTTTTGCGAACTTTTATTTTTTATTGTTCAAATTCTTAACGTTCTTTCTGGATTTTTCAATCTGTTCTCCGATAAATATTTTCAAGAAAATTTATTTGCATACTTTCTATTTCAGTAGGATACTGTAGTAACAAAGGTTATTTAAATCATTTATGTGGAATTAGGTTAAGGAAAAGTGTCCAGTCAATGTTGTTAAGTTCGTTTTTTTTCTCTTCATTGAATTGAAAAACTGATATTATTCAAATTCACTCAGAACAAAATAAATAAAATGCGTACTCACAGTTTATATATGGTGGTAGTTTACTTTTCAGTTGATTGACCATTATTTCTTTTTACTTATCGAATTCTGTAATCTTACTATCATTTTATTCCACTCATGATAAAAATTAAAAATGGTTTAACTAAAAACGCGAAATCTCGCCAAGGCTACTTTGCTCGCACAATTCCAAAACTATAACCCGAAACAAATTTGGCGAAACCTTTCAGCTGAGAATAAAAGGAATAAAGTAAATTCTTTCTCGGTTAAACATTTTTCATTTTGTTCTACGATAATAAATTCAAGAAAATATTTTGCATACTGTCCATTCCAACTAAATGCTGCTGTAAAATATGATTAGTTAAATTAATTTAAGATTAAAAAAAACTCATATTCTTACAAATTCATACAAAACAACAAAAAAATTTTACCTGGTATAACGTTATCCAATTTTGTTAATCCAGAGTTTTCTTGTTTACGCTTCCACCATTTAATACTTTTTTGAAAGAAATAAGGAAAACTAACATTATTTTGAGAAGCTCGAGAATACTACTAAGGGACGAATTAATTTCTGTTGTTGAAGGCGTTCTTAGACATGTTGAATGCGTTACTCAGAACAAACTGACCGCGTTTACGTCAACAGATACACGTGGAGCGGAACGTGGCAATGTTTTAGTTGCATTCGCAGTTTTATAAATCACCGCAAGGTAGCGTATTCGAGCGCTGGAGTTCCGAATAAAATTTTTAGACTAGCATATCATCGCCGAAGAATATATCGTTGCGTTTAAAAACTCAATTCAATCCAATTTAATTAAAACAAAAACAGCAGCCGATAATATAAAAATGTTCGAAATTTAACATAATTGCTCCAAATAATTCTCGAAGAATAAAAATTATTAATTATTATTTCTTACTTTTTGAAAACATGGGTCGCATGTTTCATTTCAAATTCTAATAAATTAAGGTCTTAGTACTGAGAATCGTCCTTACAGAGGTTTTCAATAAAAGCATAGAATGAGCCAGTTTTGGCACCGGTTTTCGACCGGATTATGCTTGATTCCTCACAAGTCGCTTATAATAGCATCGATCAATATCTATCAAAATATGAAGGTGGGGAGGGAAACAATTCCAAAAAATTACGGATTAAGCTGACTTTGATACGAAACGCCACAAATATATTTTGAGGTGGTTTCTTTTTGGTGATGTAATAGAAAAGTAATGATTCAAGTAAACTGATAAGATTACAGTTCTGGGTTAAGCTCAGGGTTGCCTAATATTAGCCAATTTGACTATTTTTGATGACACCTAGCTAGAAAAAGGGCCGTTGATAGACTTTTTTTAGCGACTAGATTTTTTTTTTTTCAATTAGCTTCATGTAATTTTAAAGCGAGCATCTTGATTTTACTTAATATTCACCATGCATGGAAAAATTAACGTCCCGAACTACGTAAAAATGGTCAAATCCAAGTCTCAAATTTTTAATCACCAATTTTAAGGGTTGCCTAACGAAACTGGTTTTCAAGAGTGTACACTTATAGTAGTTATAGTTTACAAATTTTTGCTTCTACTTACGTTGTTTGGTCTGACTTTACACTTATAGTTGTTTAGGATACCAGATTTATAATTTTTTTATTGCTATTTTTTAAAGCGAGATTCTGAACATTGGGAAAAACTTTCACTACTTTGAAATCGAGATTCTCCCACAAATAGCGCTTCAAGCAGGGTATTTATTAAACGTCATAGATTTCGCTTTTGTTTTAATTTTCATAATTTTGTTCAATTGTGCTCTAGTGAATTTTTATCAAGCTTAGTAATATGATAAAGTGTATCAGGGCAACGCTTACTGCATCATTTGCAGGACCCGATTAAGATATCGGGAGACCCTAGGCCCAACACGTTTTCGGAGACCCCCTGTAGTCAAACCTCAAAGTTAAGCCATTGTATAAAACGCTTTTTGCCATTTGCCCTAGGCCGCAGCCTAGTTCGCCTATTCAGTAATCCAGTCCTGCTCACCCCCTTGAACTGCTTTTAGATTGATGTCATCTTTATATTATGCGCATCGAAGCTGAGGTTTTTCTGTGGAAACCTAATCTCGGTGATCTAACCTGGAAGAACTTAAATAGGGTGCATTACTTTTAAATAACGTTTGAAGCTCTATTGAAGTACAAAATAAAAATTAAATTGTCTAAAAGCAGAGAAAGAGATTGTGCCCTCATGGCTATAATTTATTAGTTAACGGGACGGGCTATTAGAAGGGCCACTGACAAAAGGAGAGTTATTTAAAAAGGTAAAACTAGAACTTCAGATAGTAAAATTCGAGCATTGTCTTTTGAGATCTTGTTTATAAACACCTGCAGTGATTTATATTTTTAAGAGCACGCTGTCGTTGTCATGCATATTGTTTGTATTTTTTGCTTCCATAAAACCTGCGGTTAAATTATTAAACTTACGCTATTTGTCAAATTCAAGAAGCTATTTAGCCAAGTCGTAGTTTGGAATATTTTTAGATGTTTGCTGGGTTCTTGAAAAGCAAGATTGACCTATCTCCTTTTCTTTATTCAATTCTAAGAAAATTACTGATGTCGTAATAGGAAAATAAAAATATCGCGTTAGTCTTATGACAGCAATTTCTTTGTTACAAGTGCAGCTGCACGAAGATTTAATCCATCATTCTGGAGTTAAGACGCATGAAAATTGACCAGCTATTAGTCTCTAAAGGCGATTTGTCGTGTAAATAACCTTCGCAAAAAAGCTTCATTGCTCATAGCGGACAAGGGTGTGCACGTGAAAAGAAAGTGGTTCCACGCACATGACAGCTCTATAAACATGATTTTGTCACGTGAAAGTCACGCTTTTCACAAGTCCGGACCCTAAGAGGGCATCTACACCACTGGAGAGTTGCCAGAGTCATGTGAGGCTGGTCTTGTCAGTGAAGGAGATTCTTAACAGAGAAAAATGTTCCGTTAATGAACAATGGCCTTTTTCATGAAATAAATGGTGAAACAGCTAATGACATCTAATTATAGTTAGGATAGAAACGCTTTATTTGGGACTAAATGAAAAGGTTTTAAGAGCTGTTTGAACAGGATGTTTCCAAAACAAGTGTGAAAAGGGGGAGGAAGCAAGATATTTTATCCTCAAAAAGTTGTATCTCATTTTGAAATTTTTTTTTGAAACAAACATTTGTTGTTATTTTTTCCTTCAGGGCTTGCAACAGATTTTCAGTGTGTCTTTAGGGCAAAAAAAAAAAAAAAAAAAAAAGCGCCTTAAGTCTAGAATAGGGACCAAAAAAAAAAGAAAAAGAAAAGAGAAGAAAAACACCGCCAAAAAAAAGGGGGAGTAGAGTAGGGACAGAAACTCCTCACCACCCATGCGAATGCATGCAAGTGCTTCTCGCGGGACAGGGAGGTGAGTCTCTACTCTCTAGTTTCGCAGGCCGTTTCCCGCCGGCTACAGAGCCGACACCACACCCCAGTCAAGGGGTTTACCTACGATGAAACCAAACAATTTTCCCCGCCTGGCCGCCGGGTGGTGGGTATAGACCTACCACCGTTGCGGACGGGGGATAGGGGTAGGGTAGGGGTGGGAGACAGTTGTCTCAAAATTTCAAGTTGAAAATTATTTCCATATAGTTGCTACCAGAGCAAAAGCAGTTGCAAAAAGAGATGCCAGTGAGGAGGGGGCCCGTAAAGTTGACTTCTTTTGATAAAATTGTGCCCTATTTTGGATATAAAAGGTCCATAAAAATTTATTCAATGACCTTCGCTAAAAACTCAGAACACGGACTTAAAAATCGCAACGGACGGTCCTTGTTGACGCCCCAACTCTAATTGCAAGATCTATTTTAATTCTAATGAAATAATAACACGATAAAAGTCTCTTTGCGTGGATTGTGAAAAATTTAGTTTTCAACTTTCGGAAAACGTAAAGTCATAATCCATGTACTACCCCCTGGGTAGTAACTCCTGAGAGGTGTAAAATTCAACTGCGTTGCGAAAGCGCGGATCCAAAAAAGATGTCATTTCATAACCCCCTTGTTTAGACTCTGAAAATTGCGTTGTTAAGTCTTTATTTTCGAAAACTTTTCAGGGGAAGCCTTCATTTCTCACGTCCCTCTTTAATGCCACCAAAGATGACTTAAAATGGCATTTTTTAGACTTATTTTGAAAAATTTCTGGAGAAAACTCTAACTTCTTCCATCTTATTTGTCCCTTTTGCTTTAACTTAAGGATTACATTGATCTCTTTGGGACTTCGAATAATTTATAGCGGGGAACCTTTCCCACCGCTCCATTGCGTATATTAGAGTTCACAGTTCAAACGGTAAGATTCCGGAGAGAAAACCCAAACTTTTCTAATTCACTAACGGTCACCAAAGATGAACTAGAATGCTTTTAAAACTTCTTTCTCAAAAAATTTCCGGAAGGGAGCAGTTGGATCTCTTAACGTCGCCTAAGATTGCTTAAAATTGAGTCTTAAAGACTTCAATTTAAAAAAAATTCCGAATTAGATCCTTAAAGCCTATATCCTCCGTTAACGTTACTAAAGACCAGCGTACTACTGCTTTTTTCAGCGTTCAACGTACATTTTTTTACGCCTCCAAATTTACCAAATTTCCTTGACGTTGCCAAATATTGTCTAAAATTGCGTTTTTAAGTTTTTATTTCTGCAAATTTCCGGAAGGAGCTGCCGACTTCCTAACGCTACTAAGATAGTCTTTTTTTTTAAAAAAAAGGCTATGGGAGAGCCTTACTCCCCCCCCCCCTCTTTCATCTGACAATACCAAAATTTTTCTAAAATAGCGGTTTTTGACATCAATTTTGAAAATTCCTACCGGGACCGGGGGCAGGGCCGGGGGGAACCCAGCCCCTTCTCTCCCCCTGTTTTCCTTTCTCGAAAAAAAAAAAAGCGTTTTAAGTAATTTCAGGAGGAGATCCTTATATTCCCAACTTCCTCCCGTCGTTTGGTTTTTCCCACACGCATGCCCAGAAGTCACTCCTTGAAAATTCTATTTTCATGGAGTAACTTTTGGTATCTATCTCCACTCTAAAGAAATATATTGCCCACAAAGAATTTCCCAGAATTTAACTTGTATTCTCTTTTATAAATTCATCCTAGAGAGTTCTGTTTTTTTGAGCAATCACAATTGCTTATTGCTTTCATTTGACTGTCTTTGACGTTGTGGTTCCTTTTTCAGCTTGGACCATGGCTGCAGTACCACCGTCCACCGGCGGCGGCGCGGCTGGTCCTGATCACTGTCCACCGGAATCCACTTTTGCTGGACGGTAGCGTCCATATCCTACACACGCATGGTCATAAACACTCCCCTACGTGCCCACGCCTTTACACACATACACACGCCTACATGCACACACGTAAGCCTACACACACAACCAGTGGCGGATTGATTATAGAAATCGGCCCTGGCATAAAGGGATATCGTGGCCCCATAGCCTCTATAGATACTAATTTTTACAAAAATGATTGGGAAACAATATCACTTAAATATGAGGAAACTATTCAAAAAAATTAAACTTTCTTTAAAACAAAATTTAACAGATGGTTCTGTGTTTTAATGGTGCACAACTGATACAAGATAAGCTAAACCTTTGTTTGTAAAAAGCAAAAAAAGTGATTGTAATAATCTATTTAAGTATTTTTAAGTGTCTGTTAAGCATTTTTAAGTATTTTTAAGTGCGGTGCTGTATTGATTATTTCCGTAATCTGTGTGCGATCCCTTAATTTTTTCAAACACATGTATCAATACAGAGAGAGATAGGGAGTAGATTGATTTTCTTGGATATGGGGGTTATTAAATATTAGCATTAGAAACCTAATTGTGAGTTTAACGTTGAGCCAAAAATACAAGGTCCTGGGGTCTCCCGAAATTTTTTTCAAATTGTAGTCCTAAAAACGCAATTTTAGATGATCTCTGGTGATGTTAGGGAGAGCAGAGGCTCGAGGGCGGTCCTCTTCCAGCATTTTTTTTTTTTTTTGAAATTGAAATCTTAGAAAGGTAATTGTAAGCTTTTTTATATTTTTTTTAAATAAAAACTAGGACATAGACAGTTATTCAAAAGTTAAGTTCCAAAATCGAAACTTTTACCGACCTTCGATGATTTTAGGAGGAGGAATTATGGCGAGGCTCTCCTTGGAATTTTTTCGAAATTGAAGCATTTAAAACCAGATTTCTGATTTGCTTCACTTATCATGACGAAGGGGGAGGGAGCGGGGGACTTTCTTTGAAATTTTTCGATGCTTTATATTCGAAAACGGAGTTATAAACGATATTTCTTAGTGTTACTAAGAAGAGAGGATCGAGGGCTTTCACCCGATAAACCATCGGAACTTCAGAAAGAGAAATTAGAGAGATAATATTTAATGCGGAAAGATGAGGTTAGTGGACAGTGGAAGATATAAAGGTCTGGTGTACCTGTGAGTGCATGACACCATGACATAGACTTTTATATGATACAGAATCTGAAAGTGGGAAACGAAGTAGATCGATAGGGAAAGGACAATGGTCAGTTACAAAAATTGTTTGGTGTGGTGTTTAGATTTAAATGTGAGGTTTTAATTTAATTTTTGGGAATAGGTCAAAAAATCTTCTATCATGATGTTATGGAAAAAATGGGGGTTTGGGGGTTTTCCTCTTTTCTTTTTCTTTTTTTTTTTTTTGAGATTGAAGCCGGAAAAAGGTAATTTTAGACGATCTTCGATGATATTATGAGAAGGACATGCTTAAGGGACCTCCGAAATTTTTTCGACACTGATTTATGGCGCTCTTTAATGATGGGGTGGGGACGTTTCTAGGTCGATTGCGGCGGAAATACTCTCCTCGAAGTTTTTCGAAGCTGAAATCCCAAATATGCTGTTGTAGCCTGTCTTTAATGATGTTAAACTAAGGAATGGGGTTCATGAGTTTTTCCCAGAAATTCTTTAAAAAGCTAAGTTTCAAAAACGCACTTTAGTTAAGTTTTGGTGACTAAAAAGGAAGATATAAGCTTTTGGATCCCTCTCTTCCCCCTTTTGGCTACGTCCCAATCTTCTTTTATTTATTTTATTGATAAAAAATATGAAACACCCTTCAATCAAAACCATTTACATTTAGATATTCCATAATAAAATTTTCAATTTTCAGCCTAGTATTTTTATTTGCTTGAAATGCAAGTTATATGGGGCCCGGAGTAAAAAAAAAACTTTTCTTGAACTGATCTCGTGCTTTGGTAACTTTAAATAACCTTAATGATCTTTGGTCTTTTTTTTTTTTCACTCTATTTTATTTTAAAAATCATTCCTTCTTCACTTCTTGATAAAGTTTTGTTTCAATTTTCAATCCATACATGATTTTTACTTTCTAACACTTATAACTATACTGGTGTGACTATTAATTTTAATATTTTCAATCTTTCTCGCTAAATTTTAAGTTTTCTCCTATTTAAACCATATTTCTGGGGCCTGTGTATTTTTCTATATATACATAACTCTGATTTGCAGGATGATATTTTTAAAAAAATAGGAGAGGTAAATGGTAGAAAAGATCGGTGTGTCAGCTGCCCCTGAGAATCATAGTTTTTTATATTATCATTTTTAAATTGAAGGGTCTTCAACCATTTGTTTGATCCCTTCGATGGATATTGAGGGAGAAAAATTGAATATTTTATTTCTCGCAAAAAAAAAAAAAAAAAGTTAGAAACGCACATTTAGGAGGTCTTTACTTAAATAATCTTCATAATACAGAATTTTGGATGCTCCAAATTGTGTTTTAAGATTGCATTTCCTGTTAAATCTTTATTGAAAAAATACTTTTCGTCACTTTCATTGCAATTGTTATTATGAACAACAATTCATAACAATTGTGAATTGCCATTCATACATGAAACTGAAAAATGGACAAAAGTATTTTAACTTTTAAATACTACCCTTGTTTTTCTGTTTTTTATTGCATTACTAAAATGAAATTGGCGGCCCCTTTTCTGAAAAACTGGGCTGGTGTACCATCCGCACGGCCCCCTTAGCGACGGCCTTGCACCCTCCATCCGCGGGCTTGAGCTCATGCGTAAAGAGGGATTGAAGCTAGAGAATTTACGTAGCGGTATTTAAAGCTTATTGTTTGTAGACAGGGTAGGTCGGCCCGAAACATGACCGGCCCACCGGGCAAATGCCCGGTTGCCCGCCGGGTGTATCCGCCACTGCACACAACGATACACACGTAACCACCCAGGAGGAGGGACATGCTTGGGGGGGGGGGAGCCATTTCTAGAAACAATAACTCTAATCAGTAGGGTCTTGTCGTAACTCGTGATTGCGAAAAATATAATTTGAATTCAAAGTTTCGGAATTCAAATTATAATTAATTGGGGGAAGTAGGTCACATATTTTTTTTTTTTTTTTTGAGCAATCACGATTGCTTATTGCTTTCATTTGACCGTCCCTGATGTTGTGGTTCCTTTTTCAGCTTGGACCAGGTACACCAGCACCATCGCCCACCGGCCTCTGCAGACGCGGCTCCGAGCACTGCCTCCTGGAATCCGTCTCTCCTGGTCGATGGCGTTCATATCGTACACATACACACATACACACACGCCTACGTGCATACACAGCTCTACGCACACACACAAGCCTACACATGCACGCACGCGTGCCTACACATACACACACACACAACTATAAACACGTAACCGCCCAGGAGGAGGGGTAGCCTTGGGGGACAGGAGCTGTTTCTAGAAACAATAGCTCCCAATGAGTAGGGCCCTGTCGCAACTCGTGATTGCGAAAAGCATAATTTGAATTCAATATTTCAGAATTCAAATTAATTTTGAAAATTCGAAAGAGTTTTTTTTTTTCCAGTACTCCTTTTAAAACTAAAACTTGATGGAAGATGGGTAAGGGCGGCACTTTCGCCTTTTTGCCTCGCCTTAAAAAAACGAAGAATCGGCACTAAGTAAATAAATCAAAACTTTGGAGAGGGGGAGGGGAGAGAAATAATATTCAACAATAGAAAAGGAAATAAAAATCCGATTTCAATTATGAATGATGCAGTACATTATATTAGAGGCAGAAAGAAATTCGTTTTTAGCCTACTTTCTCAGTAAAAGTCGGAAAAAGAAGAAAAAAGCATGAAAGAAGGCTTAATGCATCTTAAAAATATCGCAAAAAACAAAAAAAAAAAAAAAGTCAAAAATAAATAAAATAATTAAATAAATATTGAAAAATTAAAAATTGGAAAGTAGGGTATTGAGATGGGGAAAAATGTCTGTCGGTCTGTCTGTCCCCCCCCCCCCCATAATAACTTTTGAATGAATCGTCCGATTCGAAGAAACTTTTTTTTGTTCGAAAGATCTCGGCGAGGACACCTCATTCCCATACTTCACTTTTTGATTTGAACTATTTTTTGTTCAATTTTGAACAGTTCAAAAAAAACTTAACATTAGCGCCTACGGGGAAATTCAAGGCAATTCCGAACTGTGAGGCGAATTTGCTTCAAACAAACTTTGTAGGAAAAAGCGTTTGATGAAAAACTTGTATATAAAATATCTTTTTGATTTGAACAATTTTCCGTTCAATTTTGAACAGTTCAAATCCCTTAACATTAGCGCCTACGGGGAAACTGAAAGTCAATGTAGATTCCGTACTTGAAGGCGGATTTACTTCAAACAAATTTTGTTGGAAATAGCTCTTGACGCCAAACTCCAGACTTCGACTCCGAGAATTTAGGGGCACTTGACTCCGACTCCGGCTCCTGTGCCCGACAATTAATCGGACTCCGACTCCCCGACTTCGACTCTATCTTCGTAGCCTTGGCAAAAATTTATACACGGAGGACAAATGACTGACTCCGATTCTTAGATATTCGACTCCGACTCCTTTATCTCAAAATGAGATTGACTCCGACTCCGACGCTATGGTTTTGACTGTGAAATAATTATTGTTGATCTGACTTGTTTTTATTTTTACGCTGAAGTTTTAATTTAGGTATTCAGTTTTCGGCGACTAAACTCGAAGTCATTTATGTTTCTACATAAAGATATGCGCAGACGATTTTTTTTTTTTTCTTTTGACATTGAAAATTATTTCTTTAAGTTGACATTTTATTGTTTTTATTTATTTTGGTAAGTGCATTAATTCATTTAAAAAATTGTTTTTGGCAACAGGGGAAAAAGAAACGATATTTTTATTATTTTGATATGATCATAGACTAATAATAAGAGTAGACCGAGCTTTCTCATTCTTGCTGATAAAGAAAATTGGTTCATAGATGTATCATGTGACTAGTGGAAGGGCTTGGCGAAGACTTTGGCAGCATGGTTGCTAGTTTGCAGCATTATCTATAGTTAAGGAACTCGACATGTATTTTAAGACAATGTATTTTCATTAAAAAAAACTTCCAGGTGCAGAGATTGAACTGTTTTTCTTTTAATTATGCATTATTTTGACATTAGTAATAGTTTTTGATCCGTTTTCGGTAACTTTTATTTCATTTGGAGCTGTCAGCGTTGGCGCGAACGAAATGGCGTAAACGTTTTGCGTTAACGCAAAAATGTACTAATCGGTATCTTAAATTGAAACTATAGGTAAAAATCTTACCGTTTGCTGATTCTTCTTGGTCGCTTGCATCTTTTATTGCTTAGAGAGTTATTGAAATTGACTAAAGAAAATGCACAATACTATCTAAACGAAAAACTCACTATATTAACAAAATATTTACAACTTAGAATAACAAATTTACAAATTGGACTCCATAAAAGATCCTTCTTCCGTGTTCCATCAATTCTATTTATTTTATTTCGCGCTGGCGTTGATCGTCTGCTACGATTAACGTCTGCTGTTGCTAGGATATTCACCAATCACATGGTTTGGTTTATGAGCAGCAAAAGGGTTGCCATAGCTCGGTCTACTCTTATTATTAGTCTATGGATATGATGTATTTATTTTAATGAGCTTATGAATTTTAATTATAATTTTTTCGTTTTGAAAGCTGTTAAAGATTTTTTTATTGGAAAAAAGTGTATTCGCAACTCCAACGAACTATAGGGGGCACTGCAGTCACTGTCTAATGCCTGACTTAAAAACTAAAACAAACGCATGTGGTAACGAAGAAAATGCTAAAAGTGTTGTGATTTTTGTTCGTATGTATGATATTTTTCGCTTTATTCTTTTTAAATTAATTTTCAAAGTCTTGTGGATATTCTGGGCCACGTAGAAAGAAATGAGAATTCAAGAAGCATTACTAAACGTCAAAGATTAATGCAAACTACGTAGTTCGTAGTTCTAAGCAGCTATTTCCACGATGTTGAATTCGATATTTATCAATTCTTGATAAAATTAAATAATAATTGTGGCCTGACAAGAACAACAATTAATGCTAGAAAATTCAATGTGACATTACAAATTATTATCGAAAGAAAATGATACTTTGCCTTGCTTGGCTAGCGCTTATTGTTTTGCATTTGTTGCTGAGTTATTTCTCTCGAATTCCCAAATCGGCTAATTTAAAATTTTTCTGTTTCGATTTTTCTAATTTCTGAGTTACGATTTAATTATGTCAAGTTATGCAAATCATCTACAGAATTCTTACGGATATATGGTGGTAGTTTTCTTTTCAGTTGTTTGACCATCATTTCTTTTTACTTATCGAATTCTGTAATCTTACTACCATTTTATTCCACTCATGATAAAAATTAAAAATAGCTTAACTAAAAACGCGAAATCTCGCCAAAGCTACTTTGCTCGCACAATACTAAAACTATAACCCTAAACAAATTTGGCGAAACCTTTCAGCTGATAATAAAAGGAATAAAGTAAATTCTTTCTTGGTGAAACATTTTTCATTTTGTTCTACGATAATATATTCAAGAAAATATTTTGCATACCGTCCATTCCAACTAAATGCTGCTGTAAAAGATGGTTAGTTAAATTAATTTAAGATTAAAAAAAACTCATATTCTTACAAATTCATACAAAACAATAAAATTTTTTACCTTGTATAACGTTATCCAAGTTTGTTTATCCAGTTTTCGCTTTCACCATTTTCAATCAACTCATATTTTAGAAGGAAATAAGGAAAACTAACATTATTTTGAGAAGCTCGAGAATACTACTAAGGGACGAATTAATTTCTGTAGCTGAAAGCAAACTAAGACTCATCGATTGCGTTAATAAATACTCAGAACAAACTGCCTGTGTTTACGTCAACAGACAAACGTGGAACGCAACGTGGCAATGTTTTAGTTTCATCGGCAGTTTTGTAAATCACCGCAAGGTAGCGTATTCGAGCGCTGGAGTTCCGAATTAGCTGCTTTGTTTAAAAATTGCTGCTTTTTTTTTTTTTTACACATCGATTTTTTTTAGATGAGTGAGGAATATTTTATTCCTAGAAATCAACTTAAAGTATTGTAACGGATTCGGTGCGACTTCCACTTTCTTGAAATGAAAACACAGTTCTTGATAAAAACACAGGAAATTTATTTACACTATGTACAGGAAAGATCGTCAACAACTGCTAAATTATTCATCAGCAATAATGCAATTATCACACAACACCGTAAACTCAACGTTTACACACGTATTTACTTCCAAATACGAAAACAACACAGCGAAATGCCTCGCTATAAACAGAGCTAATACACACTCACAGTTCGAAATCTGAAACGAAAACTCCCCATTTATCCATCGCTAACGGCTTTTATAAACATCCAAGAATTTTCTACAACTCTTTTTGCTTCGAGAAATGCGTAGACCGTTATCAAATTTTATCAATGAAAATAAAAAGAATAGGGGGTTGTATACTTTAGCCATATGTTAAGGGGTTGTATATTCATTACGGGAAATTATTTACAGGTTACGTTACTACAATAATTACTATTTACAGGATTTGTAACATTGCCCCCTTCCTAAGGACTGCACGTCCCGGGCAGTACAATCCCCAGAAAGGGTGCCAAACTCCTATCACATGTTCACAAATACACACATTAAATAATAACTAACAGATACAGAAAACACAATAATAACAAGAAATATTACTAAACATTAAAAGCAAAAATTATCTACAACTTTTATGTTATCAACCATGGTTGTTTACGTAATACTCATGAACTATGGCCATAGTATGGGGCTAACCGATCATAATGTACAACCCTAGGTTTTGCATTAGGTGATTTTTGGATCCTCACTACGACGTCATTTAGTCGGTTAAGGACTTTGTAGGGTCCATCCCAATGCGACTGCAATTTGGGTGACAGACCTTTCCGTCGGATGGGATTCCATAACCAAACCTTGTCGCCTTCGTTGAATTCATGTCCAGTAGACCTTGTGTCGTATCGGGTCTTCATCTTCTCCGCCGCGATGTTGATTCGCTCTCGTGCGAAGTTATGAACGTCTTCCAACCGGGCCTGGAGATCCTGGATGTACTCCTCAGGCGATGAAGGCGCATCCGGAGGACGACCGAAGACGAGATCACAAGGTAGCCGAAGCTCTCGTCCGAAGAGCATCTGAGATGGGGCAAATCCAGTAGTCTCGTGGACAGCACTGCGGTAGGCCAGCAGGAACAAAGGTAGCTTCTTGTCCCAATCCTGTTGATTTCTGGATACCATAAGTGAGAGATTGTTCAGGATTGTGCGGTTAAATCTCTCCACCATGCCGTCCGATTGTGGGTGTAGTGGTGTTGTCCTAGTTTTCTCAATTCCAAGACTTTGACATAGGCCCTTAAACACAGCAGAGATGAAATTCCTCCCTTGATCGGAATGAATCTGCAAAGGTGTTCCATATCTCGAGATCCAATGTTGAACTAGAGTCTCTGCTACGGTGGTAGCTTCTTGATCTGGAATGGGATACGCTTCGGGCCATTTGGTGAAATAGTCGATGGAAACAAGAATGTATTTGTTCCCATCAGCAGTTCTTGGTAGAGGACCCAGGATGTCGATCCCAATTCGTTCGAAAGGAGCTCCAACGTTGTACAGATGTAGCTTCCCTCTGCTTCTCTTCTTCGGTCCTTTACGAGCAGCACAGGCGTCACAAGAATGGCACCACTTCTCCACGTCATCCTTCGCCTTGCTCCAGAAGAAGCGCTCCCGAACTTTATTGAGGGTTTTCAAGACACCAAAATGTCCCCCAGTCGCACTACTATGTATTTCTTTCAGAACATCTGAAATCCTTGATCGGGGAAGTAGTAACTGCCACCTAGATGTTTTGCCGTCGTCAGATTCCCATTTTCGGTGTAGCACGCCGTTCCGTAAATGGAGCGAGTTCCATAAACCCCAGTATCTTTTTGTTGCAGGACTGAAGATGGAAACGTCCTGCCAGCTAGGTCGCCGACTGTCACTTTCCATGAACTCCAAAATTGGTTTTATGTCGGGGTCTTCAAGTTGATCTTTTCGAACTTGGTCGTCACTCCATGGATCAGGTTCTGATGATATTGGAGTCACTGTCACCTGATAGGCGGTAGGGCTATTCGTTCCATACTGTTTCTCGATTCGGGAACAATAGTGGCAGTTCTCAGGACAGGGTCTCCTTGATAAAGCGTCAGCATTACCGTGAGATAACCCTTTTCGATGCTTGATTTCCATGTCATATTCCTGGAGCCGCTGTATCCATCTGGCTATCTGGCCTTCCGGATTTTTGAAGTTCAAAAGCCAAGTTAATGAGGCATGATCTGTCCGAAGCAGAAATTTTCGGCCGTAGAGGTAATGATGGAAGTGTTCTACAGCTTTCACTATGGCCAGTAACTCCTTTCTGGTGACGCAGTAATTTCGCTCCGACTTTGATAAGCATTTGCTCCAGTAAGCGATGACATGTTCATTTCCGTCAATTTCTTGGGATAAAACAGCTCCGATGCCCTCGTTGCTCGCATCAGTGTCCAGGATGAAGGATTTTTCAGGTTGAGGATAGGCGAGGATAGGCGTTGATGTTAAAGCCTCCTTCAGTCGTAGAAATGCATCTTCGCATTCTTTGGACCATTCAAACTTTTGCTTGCTCTCCGTCAGCTTATGCAAAGGTCGTGCAATGTTGGAAAAACCCTTTACAAACTTCCTGTAGTACGTGCAGAGCCCCAGGAAACTTCGCAGCTGATGGATGTTTTCGGGACGACTCCAACTCTTGACCGCAGCTACCTTTTCTGGATCGGTTTGTACACCTTCAGAAGAGATGATGTGACCAAGGTAGTTCACTTCCCGGCGGAACAAATTACATTTGGACGGGCTTAACTTCAGATTGGCTTCCTTAAGCCTCTGCAGCACCTTTCTAAGATTTGCCAGATGTTCTTCGAAACTGCGTCCCACGATGATGATATCGTCTAAGTAGACCAGACAGGATTCGTAGGAAAGTCCTCTTAACACTGTCTCCATAAGACGCTCGAACGTAGCTGGTGCATTGCAGAGGCCGAAGGGCATCACTTTAAACTGCCATAAGCCTTGTCCAGTTGTAAACGCTGTCTTCTCTCGGTCATCAGGGTGTATCTCAACCTGCCAGTAGCCGCTCTTCAAGTCCAGGGTCGAAAACCACTTGTGTCCGGAAAGAGTGTCCAAGGTGTCGTCTATCCGTGGAAGAGGGTAACTGTCTTTCTTGGTGATTTCATTCAGCCGTCGGTAATCGACACAAAATCTGGTGGAGCCATCTTTCTTTCGGACCAAGACGATGGGAGACGCCCAAGGACTGGATAACGGTTCGATTACATCGTTCTCCTTCATCTCTTTCAGGAGGGTCTCAACCTCTTCCTTCTTGGCGAACGGTAGTCGTCTTGGATGCTGTTTAATAAGGAGGTGTTCTCCAGTGCAGATCCTATGCTGCGTTAAATTCGTCCTGCCCACATCCTCCGATGTAGATGAAAACAGATGCTTGAAGTCCTCCACCAATTGTTCCGCAGCAGTTCTTTGATCTTTCGATAATGGCGCACTCCCAATTAACCTCGATGTCAAGGACTCAGAAGACACAGTCTCGGGGGAATTGATTCTTCTAATGATGCAGTTTACTGGAGTACAAGTTGCCAACACTTCACCTTTTCGGATATTTCTTGGCCTTTCACTCACGTTGGCGACTCTCACAGGAATTACATCCATAGAAAGGTCCACAAGCGTAGATGCCACCAGCACTCCTTTTAGGTTATTGCTTAAGTTGGGGGCTTCAATGAGTCCAAAACGAAAACTATTGCTTTCTTCAATGGAGCCGGGTATTAATGATTCTGACCTTGAGGGAATTGACAAATCTGTTTGGGCAATTATTTGATGAGCGGATTTTACATCACTTTCTGCGGGAAAGACTGCTATGTCTTCTCTCGTCGAGTGCAGCTCGTTAGTCTTGAAGTCGAGGTTAAAGTCATACTTCTTTAAAAAGTCCAATCCGAGAATGAAGGGGTCTGTGATAGCAGCAACGAATGCCGTATGATGGTAAGTGGCATTTCCAAACACAATTTCTAAGTTTACTTTACCTTCAATCTCGATCTTGTCACCTGTCACAGTTTGGAGGGTAACACAGGGCGGCGTCCATAGAATGTTGAGTCCAAATTGACGAGCCACATCTGCTCTAATGATTGTAACATTGGCTCCAGTGTCAATAATCAGTTCGCAGGGAAACCCGTTTACATAAGCGTAAACAAACAGTCCATTACTGCCGCCACTCGTCGATGAAATCTGGAAAACTTTAAGATGGGGCTCATTCCAATTTGGCGACCTCCGCCCCGCGAGATTGCCATGGCTTAGTTTTCCTGGACCTGCGAGGGAGAGGTGCTCTTCCCTCTGGTTTCTTGGCGAGCTTCACAATTTCTTCGTAAGTGACCCTCGCCGCCACATTTCCAGCACTTAAGTGATTGTCCATTTTGGTACTTGGGGGCCGAAGTCCTTTTGAGGATTCCTGCAATTTCTTTTATTTGCTTTTCCAGTTCAGCAAAGCGTGACGAAACCGGATCAGGCTCATCAGTTTTCACGCCGCGGATTGAATGGCGATCCTTGCGGGTTGCTTGCTGGGCGGCCTCCAACTTCATCGCATACACAACAGCAGAACTCAGGTCTTTGACATCCGCCATCCGTAGAGCTTTCTGGATTTCCGGATCTCGAACCCCGTCGATGTAGTAGTTGAGTGCCAGGTTGTCTCGAACATCCGCAGGACAGTCGCAAAAAGCAAGATGAGACAGTCTCTCGACGTCCGCCGCTAGCTCTTGCAGGGTTTCCCCGGTTTTCTGGAAACGGGACTTCAACTGGAGTCGGCTGAAATCTTTCTGGCACTTCTCACCGAAGCGAAGCTCCAACGCAGATGTGAGGGCGGCGAAATCCAGGCGCTGGCTGTCCGGAAGGGTCTGAAGAATGTCCGCTGCGTCACCTCTCAGGGATGCTGCAAGATGGCAGGCCTTGGTAGCAGAGTCCCATCCGTTCGCTTCCGCCACTATCATGAATTGGGTTTTGTACACCTGCCACGAACTTTTCCCATCAAATGTGGCAAGTTTAATGGACGGTCGAGCAACAGATGTGGGAGCGCAAAACTGTACAGAGCTGCTTTCCGCGGTCGCCAATCTCCTTTCCATGTCTTTAATTTTCTCATCCACATGATTCTCAACTGTTGCGATACGGTTTTCTACTGTTTCAAATTTTTCATCAAAAGCATCAACTCGATGCTCTATCTCATTAAATTTATTTTCCATCACAGTCTTTACCGAAGTAAGGTCGTTTTTAATTTCCTCTTGGTTAGAAGCTAAATCCTTTTTCAGCACCATTAAATCACTTTTCCATTGTTCTTGATTAGCCGCCATATCATTTTTTAATTGTTCTTGATTAGCCGCCATATCACTCTTCACAGAGTTGATTGCATCAAGCAGTTGTTTTAATTGTTCATCCATTGCGCGAGTAATCACCATAAAATTAAAGTCCAAATTTAAAAAGTCTGTATGAAAAAATGTCCAAAGTCACACTTACTGCAAGAAAGTCCTGAAGTAGCCCCACGTTGGGCGCCAAATTGTAACGGATTCGGTGCGACTTCCACTTTCTTGAAATGAAAACACAGTTCTTGATAAAAACACAGGAAATTTATTTACACTATGTACAGGAAAGATCGTCAACAACTGCTAAATTATTCATCAGCAATAATGCAATTATCACACAACACCGTAAACTCAACGTTTACACACGTATTTACTTCCAAATACGAAAACAACACAGCGAAATGCCTCGCTATAAACAGAGCTAATACACACTCACAGTTCGAAATCTGAAACGAAAACTCCCCGTTTATCCATCGCTAACGGCTTTTATAAACATCCAAGAATTTTCTACAACATTCTTTTTGCTTCGAGAAATGCGTAGACCGTTATCAAATTTTATCAATGAAAATAAAAAGAATAGGGGGTTGTATACTTTAGCCATATGTTAAGGGGTTGTATATTCATTACGGGAAATTATTTACAGGTTACGTTACTACAATAATTACTATTTACAGGATTTGTAACAGTATTTTAAAAATATGTTTGAAAAAATTCGCGATTTTAGCTATTTTTGAGTATATTGATCAGGTACTAGAAAGTAGTATGGGTATACGGGAAAGTAAGCTTGTCTAGTTCTAGACAGAACTTCTTGTTGAATTGATAAAATTATTTAGATTTTACAAGCACATACACATCGCGGCGATAAGCTCATTGAAAAATCTCCTAAGGCATCGGTTCCCACAGGGGTGCCCCCCCCCCAAGTTCAATAGCGCAAATTCCCCCACAAAATTTTTCTCAACCCTCTTTCTCTTTTTATTTTTAACTCCCTTTTTATTTTATTTATTTTTAAAAATATTTTTTATTTATTTATTTTTTAAAAATATTTTTAAATTAATTTATTTTTTAAAATATTCATTCATTTTTAATTATTATTAATATTTATTAGAAATGTTCTGTGCTACACCAATAACACACACGCAAACTAAATAAATAAATGAAATGAAATATAAACAGAATAAAATAAAATAAAAAATAATTTGACTTAAAAATAAATCGATAAATAAATTTATATTAATAAATTTTTCAAAATTTTTTAATCCCCCCCAAAAATTTTGATGGCGCAACTTGCGCTATAATCCCCCCTCCCTGTGGGCACCCCTGGGTTCGCAACTGGTGGTTCACGATAGAGGTACAAAGGGGGTAAATCAAAAATAATATTGTGATGCCGGAATTTTAGCAAGAGCGTTTTTAATCCTCATTTATTCAGTTGTTTCTTATACTCTATCCAGCCCTCGACAAAAGGTTTTAAGTCATCAAAGATCACCAGAAGACAAGAGAGCAAGTTGTAAGCTTGTCTTTGTCAGTGGCGGCGCAAGAGCAAAAGTAGACGTCTCCGATGCAGTTTTGCGAAGCCCTTTTAATCATAAAATATTCTCAAACAAATAATTGAATTCATAGAACTAATTTTGTATTAACTATTGTCACTTAGAATGACCAGTGGCGTGGCGGATCATCGCATAGGCGCATGAGACGCTAGCTGGGGCCTCCAGCAAAGCAAGGGGCCTCGAAGCCACAAAAAATGTCACTTCCTCAAAACTTTTTTTTTTTGAGGATTTGCCTTGGAAAATTATAATTTTGAGTGAAAATGCTCAAAACTCCTGGAAATTGACAGTTAGGCATGGATTTTAGGCGCGGGCTGATTGCTTCCAATAGGTCCCCTGCGTGTAAAGGGGCCCCAGGCTTCTGGTGTCCTCGTTTGGATTTTTCTGGGAGAAAAAACTTTCTTTTGAGGATTTGCCGTGGAAAGTTATTATTTTGAGTGAAAAATGTTCAAAACTCATGGAATTGACAGTTAGTCATGGATTTTAGGCGCGGGCTAAAGGCTCCCAGTAGGGCCCCCTGATTCTAAAAGGGCCCCAGGCTTTAGGTGTCTTTGGATTTTTCTGGGAGAAAATACTGTTTCTTTTGAGGATTTGCAATGGAAAATCATAGTTTTGAGTGGAAAATGCTCAAAACTCATGGAATTGACAGTTAATCATGGATTTTAGGCGCGGGCTGATTGCACAAAAAAGGGCCCCTGCGTCTAAAGGGGCCCAGGCTTCTGGTGCCTTTGTTTGTATTTTTCCAGCAGAGAGAATTTGGACATTAAAAAAAAAAAAGGTTTTTTTTTGTATGTATAAGTTTTAAAGTTTCAAAATATATTTGTTTCTTTCCTCCGGAATGCTTCATCCAGAATATTTCGTGCTCTACCCTAACTCAGAACTTTTTTTTGAGATCTGAGAATTCCCGCTTTTTTGTTCAGGGTCATGTGTCTCCCTGAGAAAGTGGGGTGTTAGATAAGAAGTAACAAAAGGAAAGGCATTTTTATGGCTCAAATTTCACGTTAAATGCAAACTCGGGGTTCAGTTGACCTTGGAAAATCGCCGTGAGAACTTCTTCTGTCCGGTACATTTCAATCCAATTCGGTAGAACTAGTCAGTGAGTGTTGGCTTGTAATAGTGTTCAGAATCTTGCTAGTTTAATGAAAGAAAAAAGTATTTTCAAGAATAAAACAGCTCTGGGATTTAGGTGAGCAATCATACTTTTTTATTCTTCAAAATGCCTTAACTTCCTTTTTAGTCATACGTTTAAAAACGAAATTGTTTCAAGAGATTCGGGAGAAATTCTTTTTGACGCAATGCTCCTACGCATCATTCTTTTTATGATACTGAATTTTTCCTGCTGCCGAGTTATGACTATTCGACAGCTGTCTTTTTTTGTTTGCAAGTTTTCCGTAGAAAAAAATGTTTTCTTGCGCACAAAACTAAATTATTATTGTTTGTTTTCAACTGTCGCGTAGGGTGTTTAAGCAATTATATCTTATTAAACAAAGATTTGTGATCTTTAAATAGAAGATATGATTTTTGCTAACGGAAGTTTCTGATATTCGCTGATGTTTTTCCCCACGTTTCTGCGTTAACGTAATGGCGTTGTTTCGGTCAAGTTGATACATTGCATTTAGATCTAATTGAAACCAAGTTATACTTAGGCTCACAAATTTTAATGGTTATTTTCTTTTTCCAGAAAGGCTTAGAAATGACCGCCCCCCCACACACGCACAAAAGAGAGCATCCAAGATTCGCATTTGAATTTCGACATCTTGAATTCAAATTATGTTTTTTACAATCACGAATTGCGATAAGTACCTACTCGTTGGATTTCTTGTCTCTACAAATGGAAGAGACTGGAAATGGTCAAGAAAGTTACACCCGTCAAATTATGACTGGGGATTTTCTAGAATCGGTAGTACGCATCAGGGGCGTGCACGGGGGGGGGGGGGGGGGGGGGGGAGAAGGGACACCTGTTGACCCGGGCCCGAGCCAAAAGGGGGCCCAAAAGGGGCGAAATATACGTAGGGATAAATAATATGAATGGGGGCCCGTAAAAGTCATTTTTGACGGCCCCAAAATTTCTGTGCACGCTCCTGGTAATATGAGACATATCCACAAAAAATAGTGATTCGTATGCGGTAATACAAATAAAGAATTAATAACCCATATTCACCAGTTAGTACACTTATAATAAAGATTATTTGCAGCGTATAACGTTATGTATTTTTATTTCATATCAATCTTAAAAGATGGGAATTAGTAATCTGGAAATTTTGTATTAAGATGAAGTTTTGCTGTTTAAGAGTTCAGCTAGATAAGTTTTTTCTTGAAAAAATTAATTTTACACACACAAAAAAAAGCCTTTTTTAAATGCTAAGTCTGCTTGAGATAAGCCTCAGACGATGTGTAGCTATAACTACGAAAATTTTGCTCTAAATAAAAAAATAAAACAGCCGTTGTCATGGTAATCTGAAAATTCAGAACAGCATCAATTTTGGTCAAGTGAAGGTAATAAGCAACTCGTGATTGCTCAAAAAAAAAAAAAAAAAAACCTTAAATGAATAAAATTAGCCATGCTTAATTTACATTAACTAAATCAAATTTACTTTTAGCATCTCACTCGAATAAAATATTTTGTGAGAATCAAAATTTGATCAACTTTACCCCTAGATTTTTGCATATTTTCAAACTTTCTTAGCAAAAGAATAACGCACCCAAAAAGATTTGCAAGTGTGACACACACAGCATTAATGTATAAAAGCCTCCAAAGCCTGCAACGTAAAATCATTTGACCAAAATTGTTCTGCAAGTACTTCAAGCATTGTATACAGAAGTAACCAACGTGACCTTTTTCACAAATTGGGAGCCCTAAATCAAAATCGTTTCATAGAGTTTTTTTTTCTTCAGATTTTAAAACTTGACTGTTGCTCTGCATTTCTGTAGAACCTAAACCGACAGAGATTCTCCAAAAATATTTTATATACTTTCTAAAGTGCATAAAAAGAGCAAAGATACAAAATTTTATAAAAATCCGAACCTAGGTGTCAAACCATGTTTTTTTTCTTGGTTAATTTTACATGGCATGAAGGAGCAATTAAAATAATATCAATAGCTGAATAAATTACTAAAATAATGAATAAAATGAGTCAAGTTAGGGTAGCATATAATAAAACACTTCAAAACTTTCTAAATGGTTGAAATATTTTCAGAATGCAAAAGGATTGAAATTTCGAACAAGACACACAATTTTCGGCAATGGACGTGTTTCAATGTTGGCATGCTTTTTAAACATATGTTTCTGGAGGAAATTGCAGTGGATCAAGATTAATTGGGAAAAATACAGAAAAGTGGAATTAAAAACTTTAGAAAAATCAGAATCTTTTCAGAATTAGAATATGAAATTTCTGCAGAACAAATTCTTCTAGTTCAAAGCAAATCTAAAGTTCCTACAGATCACTTATCAAATTTAAACGTTTTTTTCGTGAGTTTTCTGCCAAACTATCGTAATTTGCGATAATTTTAGATTTTCTCCTAATTTGAAGAAATCTGAATTTTTGCAAAGTTCTATCTTGAGTTAGAAGATTTTTAACAGAAATTTTACAGAAATCTAGAATTTTGGCAGAAAATTTTGTCTGCAATTTCCTCTCACATTTGAACAGAATTGTTCTGCAGCTCAGGCAATCTGTTCTGCGACGCATGTCGCAAATTTAGTAGTATTCTGCTTTGGGGTTTAAAAGTCTTTCATAACAACTTTTTTCAATGTTGGTTGCATTATCTAGTGAAATATTTTTTAATGTAGAAAGTCATATTTTAAAAATTATTGTGTTTTATTTATGCATTTACCTAACAGGCTCCATCACTAAAAATTGATCCAAATTAAATTAGCCCATTTTGTGTCTGGATCATTGCTGCTACAAAAATTTAATGTTTTGGACTTTTTCTGTTGCAGCATTAGGAAGATCAATTAATCATATAAGAAGTTGAACATTATTTAAAACTCGGTAGTTAATGCCAACCTCTGGCACAGTGTGAAATCTTGTTCAGTTAAGACTGAAAAGTTTTTTGATCTGTCATTATAGTGAAAAAAAACCTCTGTGTATTGTTTAATTTGACAATTCCTAACATACTGTTTAAAAATGAAAAATGGTTAACAGCTTTTACAATTTTGAGCATTTTAATTTTATTTCAAATGCAATTTCTTTTATGAGGGGAGGAGTCATGGCATATACTTACACTTGCAAAAGGACCCACAAAATATAGGGTTGGTTCAGTTCACAATTTACAATTGTTTTTTTAATTAAAAAAATATTTTACTTGTATTTTATCTTTCTAAAATGATCATTACCTTCCAAAAGTTTGTAGGCATTTTTTTTCAACATTTTCTCAAATTAAGCTTATTTAGTTTAGATATAACTGAAAATAAAACTCTATCAGCTTAGTTAGATAAAAAAGTTGTTGCCAGCAAAAAACTATAAAATGAAAAAAAAAAAAAGTAGTTTTTTAACTGAACATTAGGAATAAATGACAGCCTTGTATTGACTATCTGCGAAAATATTTCTTTGCACATTTTTCTAAAAGTTCATCTCCCGCATGCTTCTTTCAAAATATGTAATAAATCAAACACAAGAAAAATTTATCATTCTGCAAAGTTTCTAATAATAGTTTAATTAACAACTTGCTTAGCAAAAATACGGAAAAGACCATCATAGTATAAATTGCTTGAACAAAAATGTTATTTCATGCAGGTGTAATAACATACAAAGTGTTTTAGAAATGAACTACAAATGAACAAAAAGCAATTTATTGATTTAAAAAAAAAAAGTGTATATACAATGTGCTAAAATAAGTTGCTGATTGTTCATGCAATTACCTTCGCCATCTGAAAGAGAAATAAAATTTGTTAAAATATGAGCAAAGGGAAAAAAAGAAGCTATTAACTAATGAGTATGTTCAGAACAGTACAGAACAAGTTTGTTTGAACAACAACTGTTTAAAATTATCATCCATGTGAGATATTTTGAATTCTAGACCTGATGCTTTTTTTTTTTAAAAGGTAATTCAAATAATTGTTTATCTGTGATGTTGCCTCAGGATATATAATAAGATAATAAAATAACAACGTAGCTAAGAAAAACTGACAATAGCTACTTAAATATACACCATTCTTCCTATCATTACATTGGAAAATCATAATATATTTGCAATGAAAATTGTATACAAACATTTTGGAGTTTCAAGAAACTACTTCTAGCACCTTAAGTGTTTCGAAATTGCAAAATATATGCAAGTAAATAAACTTCAATTTTCTTTCTTTTTCTTTTTAAAAATATGTTTCACCTATTATTTAAGAGAACAACAGAAAGTTTAATACAAAATATCCAAAATGTATACCATTTTTGAAGTGAGTTAATATGTTCTTGTAAGAAATAAATTGCGTTAAACTGACTGTTAACAATTTAAAACTATTTGAATTCTTTGATATTTCATGCATTTTGGTTGTGATGTGCATAATGTGTTATTTTATAGTAATCTTTTAAATCATCAAGATGAACTCTAGACTTTTACTTCATCAATAAATTACAGAATTTTATTACGGATATATAAATTAAGATCTTTAATCTTCAACAGAAAGCGTAATTTTTATTGAAAATTAATGAATTTTATGTTTATTTTTGAGGTGCCCTTCATTCACAACTTTTATCATAATTCATGTTAATATTACTGCTTCACAGCAACCAACTTGTTAAGAAATGAATTTCACATTAAAACCCTTCCTCCAACCAAGTTATTTAATTAGTAAAGCATCAAGGTAGGTCTAGCCAATTTGTATGAAAATTACTTATTTATTTTTCATCCATATGCAAATAGGGTCAAAAAATCATTAAAAAAACAATATATTTTAAACCCTCTCTTTCAAACTTTACTTACCCGTAAACTTCTCTTTTTGAGGATGATTAAAAAAGGAATGCTTACGATAAAAGTAAAACTTCACTTACATTTTAATTACTTTGTCTTTACCTCCGCTCACAACTCTTTGTCCATCAGGACTCCAGTCAACAGCATAAACCTAACAAATTTAAAAACGGAACTGATTAATGGACAGATGCGCTAATACACACTATAGAAAACAAGTTTATGCACAAAGCTTAGAAAATATTTTGTCAAAATGTCTTAAAAAATGTTATTAATTCAACAAAATTTTTTTCCCTTTTTCTTTTATTTGTTTTTCTTTACACTAAGTTTACTTATTTTCAAAATAACTCTTTAAATTACAACACAATTTTATGTAATGCAAAAAAAAGAAATGAATTGATAAATGCATTAAAACATATAACAAAGTCGTTATAGAAATTTGCATTTAAAAACTATTAATTTAATTACTTCTTTTAAAGGAAAAAATTTTCCTCAGAAGAGCATATTCAAATTAAAATAACTAATATTCATCATCCCACAGATCTAAAAAAGTAGAACCACATTAATATCGCATTAATGCTGTTTTAGAAAGAAAAACTGGGGAGATTAGTTCGATTTTTTTTTTTTTAATGCAGGGGGGAGGTATGCTTTAAGACTAAGTTTTATTCAATTAAATTGTATTTGGTTAAACCAGGGTTCATACTCTATTCGGATGAAAAAATTCCATGACTTTTCCAAGACTTTTTCATGACTTTCAATGAAAATTTTCATGACCTTGTTACATGAAGAGAATAGCACTATTTAATCTCAAACTTGGTAATATTTGGAAATGAGCATTAGCAAACGTCCCACAGCCTCATTGAAGCACTTACTCGTTGTGGAAAAAATATAAGTGCACACTTAAAAAACTAAACTATTCTTATTTGTCTTTATCATATAAATTTAAGTAAAGTAAAAATGCAGTGAAGCAAATATGATGATGCTTAAATGTATGATTTTTTTTAAAAAACAGGCAGAATGATATTGAATGAGACAAAGGTTGAATGAGTCATCATTGAGTTTCAATAAATTTGCTTCAAAAGTTACATTTTAGTGTCAACAGTGCCTTTAATCATCCACATAACTTGACAGTATTTTGGTTCTTTAAAGTAAAGCCACATAGTTTAGTTCTTTATGTTTCCAAACCAGATCTTTTTTGAAAAAATCATTCAGTAATGAATCAATCTTCTGATTCAAAAGTATATTTGTTTTGTTTACAAATTTGCATTTTCAAATGCATATAAATTAATAGGTACAGAAATTTCAGAACACGTTTAATTCCCGACATTGAACGTAGCAGTGGGTCGCATGGATTAGTTTTGCGTGCCGTATGTTGGGCACTACTGTTTTAGAGCATTTGAATTCCTCTTTTTCTGTATTCTGTCGCCTCACTTAATATCTATATTTTCTAAAACATTCAACAAATTAAGATAAACTCTGAAAATTTTAATCATAAGGTTCTTACAAGTGATGGAATCGAACTCGCATGCAACTGAATTGCTTTCTTTGAGTGGGCGTGGCAAAACTAAGAACGTGAAATTTTGCTACTACAGAATATGAAACATAAGAAGTGTTGAAAATAACAGAAAATTCAAAATAAATGATGTCCAGGCAGTAAAATCACATCGCAAAAAATGGCAAGCGGCTGCGACAGAAGTGGATGCAATGAGATTTCAAAATTCAGATTTGATTTTTGGATCGTTCAATTTTCCACTTTTAATAGCTTTTATGCACAATACTGTTAAATCACTCAAGATTTCTAATGCTCCTTTAGTTACTGTTCCTTTCTCTTTGTCCAGGATATTTTTCCATGACTTGAAATAAATTTCCATGACTTTCAATGAAAATTTCAATTTTCCATGACTTTTCCAGGTCTGAAATTCTGTTATTTTTTTTCCATGACTTTCCAGGATTTCCATGACCCGTACGAACCCTGTTAAACATTTAATGAAAAAACATTTGAAAACTCACACTTAAAATGATCATAGAATTTCGATTCAACATTTTTGAATGTGTTAATGAAAATAAACACAAATTTTAGCCTTTCAACAAAGCTTAACACAATCAAAAACGAAAACAATTTAACATTTTGCATCACATTGATGCAAAAATGTTACAATTTTAATTAGCTGTATGAAAAAAAAATATCGATTTCAATAATTACTGACATGATAGAACTTTTGAGAAAATTAAAAAGTAATTAAGAGAAAATTATCTGATTAAGGGTCGTTTTTCCTAATTTTTTGTCGGGCTGAATCTCAAGGGTTTGTTAATTTGTAGCAGTTTTTAAAAATAATTTTAGAATGTTTAGGAAGTTATGTTGTACAGGGAGGCGGTTTGGTGAATGCAAATTATAATTTTCTCTGATTTTTTTAGCAATTAAAAAAATATCCTGATAATTCCCTATTTTTTTCCAGAAATATAAATTTCCCTGATTTTCAGGTTTTCCAGGTTGTGTTACTACCTTGAGTACACAGTATAATCATTACACAGTTTTCTGATCAAAATAATTCGTCTAAAATTTCAAATATAAATGCAGTGAAAAAGTTTTTTTTTTCTTTTTTTTTCCTACACAGGCTTCTGAGCCAAGCTATTCAATTTTTCTCAGTCTTGATAAGTTTCTCACATATAATCTGCAATTAACATCAACTTTTGGAAATTCAAACTATCTGATTTAATTCATGAACAACCAATAAGTACAAATATACCTCATCTGCATGGCCAGGCAAATCAAGCATAATTTTGTTAGTCATCAAGTCCCACACTTTCAGAGTAGAGTCAGCACTTCCACTAACAAGTAACCTGCTGTCGGCAGACCAAGAGATTTGATAAACTTGTTGCACATGTCCACGCAAAGTAGAAATAAATCTGAAATAAATATATTTTATAGTAGTATCAGGCAAATGAGATATGAAGGGCTTTTGGAATCACATATACAGTCGAATTCGCTTACGAGTGGGTCGAGTGCAAAGGGATGCTGACATTTGCTCGTTATAACTGAGTGCTAGTAAAAAACGGGTTTGTGTAAATAATCATAAAAATTGCCACATCCCACCTTTTATGTCTCCTACTGTTTCTAAATGAAGCTTAAAGTCGCGTTTTTAGAATGTCAAATTCGAAAAACTTCGGGGAAGAGCCTCATCTTGACTCTACTTTTGGTAACATCAAGGCTTTCTCAAGGCTACAATTGTGTTTTTCAGATTTAAATATCGAAAATTTAAAGGCAAAATCGTCAAACTTTCTCTGTCCCTTTAAATTCACTAAAGGTTTCTTAAAATTTCACTTATAGAAATTTCTGTGGGAGAACTCGGTAGTCCTTTTATCTGCACTAAAGCCTAAAATTGATTTTTAATATCAGTTTTATTAAAATTAAAATTTAGTTTCAAAAAAAAAAAGAAAGACCAGAGGGAAATAGTGTTTCCTCCAGGCCAAAAAAGGGACAGGGCGCTTTCAGATAAAAGTGCACTTTAATTCAATTAAAAGGGCACTTTCTGATAGAAGATTTGTCACAGAAGAGGTGCTTTTTTAACTTTTTGGTATACTAATGCATACAAAGTCCAAAAATTTTCCGATAGTAATTGTTTTTCAAATAATGAAAAGCTTTTTGAAGTGTAGTTTTAAAAATGAAGATGAAAACATTCAGATATATCATTCATTTAGAAGAAGAGTGCCACAATACGAAGACAGGGTCGGATTAACATCTATTTACGCCCTAGGCCAAACTTAGAGACTACGCCTCTCCTCACATATCGGAAGTCTAACAAAATCGTATTGCCCCCCCCCCCCCCAGCCATTACCTGAGGTATAGTTGCGTCCAGTGACAGTTGAAGGTTTTGCGTCCCCCCTCCCCGTTTGACAAAATGAGGCATTTTTTTTCTTTTTTTGTTCTTGTTTGATGATATTCAAAAAAGGGGGGGAGGGACGGCTGGGGGTGCTCCACCGAAATTTTTCAAATGGAAGCGTTAGAAATACAGTTTTAGGCCATCTAAAGCTTTTTCACTGGAAGTAATGGCATTCGGAACCCGCCCCAGAAAGTTTTTGTAACTGATATCCTAATACAGTAATTGTATGTTATCTTTAACGATGTTAGAGAAAGGGATGAGTTCAGGAAATCTCTCCCCCCCCCTTGTAAAAATTAGTTTTTGAAACAAAATTTTAGATGATGCTACTAATGATGTTGGGGAACAGTGAGAGCCGGGAGAGCTGTCCTGAATTTTTTTTGAAATTGAGGTTCTAAGGTGCGATTTTTATTGATTTTTTTTTTTTGATGCAAAGCGATTAGTGACGATCACATCATTTGAAGCCCTTTAAGCGAAAAAAAGAGAAAGATTAAAATTTCCTATTGTGGCACTCACTCTTCTTCCAAATGAGCGATATATTCTGATCAGATTCTAGTGAATCAGTAATTGAAACAAGGGGGTGATGTTTAAAAGACAGGCTTGTGTGAATCTTTAGCTATCCAAAAAAAAAAAGTTTGCTCTTGTGAAGTTTTATTGAAACGTCTAAGGGGCAAGGAGGGTGGGTTAAGTAAGGAGTGGAAGGTTAGTTTAAAAATGGAAGGGCATGGCACCCCCTTAAAAAAATCTTGGAGGAAACCTGTTCCCTTCCCTTTATGGTTTCTAAACATAACATAAGATTATGGTTTTAAAATTTCAATGTCAAAAAATTTCCAAAGGAGAGTCGCCAGATTCTCTATCGTCACTAATTGTAGTTTAAAATTATGATGGGTAGATCTTATATTTGAAATGCTTCCAAATGAGATAGATCACTAATCCCCCCCTCTCTGGAACCTGATCAGAGGTAGTTTAGCGTTTTTTTTAAATAGTTCAATGCCGAAACGTTTTGGTGGAGAATCCCTGATCCTTTTTCGTTCCATTAATTTTAATAAGGATAGCCTATAACTGCATTTTAACTAAAGATACTTTCTAATAAAATAAAAAATTCTATTTAAAATCATATATTGAGTTAAAACTAACAATTAATTTTATCACAAGTTAGAAATCATTCTTTAAAACAACATACTTTCCAGTTCTTCCATTCCATATTTTTATAGATTTGTCAAAAGAAGCACTTGCAATTAATCTCATATCAGGTGAAAACTTGACATCATTAATTAAGTTTTGATGTCCTGTCATTCTTGTTAAGGGTTTTTTACTATTTTCTGGAGTCCATAAATACATAGTGAAATCATCCGAGCCAGAAATCATAATTTCAGGTTCACCTTTCTGAAATTAAGAAAGAAATTTTTAAAGAATTTAAAAGAAAAAAAAAAGCATCATTTCATTACTTTTCAACTGCTTTAACTCAAAAACAAAGAGGTACACACTTAAAAAAAAAAAAAAAAGAAAGGAAAAAAAAGGAAGTTCAGGAAAACACAAAGATTTTTTACTGATGTGTTTATTTGACTGAAAAAAAAAAGCACATATAGTTTGTCTTTAGAGTTTTTACTGAAAGAAAGTAGTAAATTCGTTTCGAATGTTCAGCTGGGAATAATATTATTACTTTGTAAAAGAAATCGTAACTCCTTGCTGTAAAAATTTTATTAATATAAGAAGTCTCTGCAGAAAAGCTGCTGGAGTCAATTAGTCAAAAGTTGTTTGATAATTAAAAAAGTTTCAAAATCAAAATCTTTAGACGTTGTTTACTATACAGATAGCTTAAAACAGTATTTTGACTTTCAAAAAAACTGTCAATAATTTTAAAAATACTGAATTTTTTATTTCTTATTTAGATGAATAAGTATGCATACTTAATATCTATTAACTCACTCATTTTTGTATTGAAAAAGGAGTTCTTTGCAACTTGAAACATGCCAGGGTTTCACAAACAGGGTTTCTATGTTTGTGCGTTATGATGTTAATACTATATCAAACGTTGTTTCTACTTTTAAAACACTCCAGCTGTTTATTACTGACTTTAAATGCTTTCACATGAGTCTTTACAAAAATCTTTCACTGTTCTTTGCACAGTATCAATCTACTCTTTAGGTGACTTATTTAAGGCAAATGTTCCAGAAATCTGGAAAATTAAATTTTTGATTTTTACGCTGTTCAACTTGTTTCTAAAAGCAAGACTTTTACAAGTGGTATTGGCTTGAATCAATTAGATGTAACCGGATCAGGGGCGGAGTGGCCAGATTGGCTAGTCGAGGATCCTGACTGGGCCAACCGCCGAGTGGGCCACTTCAAGCAACTTTTTTATTGAACTTAATACATTTAAATTCCCAACAAACATTTTTCAAAGTGTCATTAAAGAAATCATGTAATTTGTTTATTCTATGTGAAAATAGCGTTTAGAAACAGTTTTTTTTTCCCACACCAAGTTGGGACCAAAGTAAAAAGCCGAAGTTCACATGTGCAAATGCTTTCCTCTCTTATCAACTTTCTCTCTAGCTTTTAGAGCTCTGGAGGCCATTGCTCCCACGTTGAGAAAACAGGAGGGGGCCAGAGAAATTGGGGTCCGACGCAACCTTAAAAATACCCGGTACGAAAAAAGAGCGTTAAAAACTTATATTTATGCATCTATTAACAAAAATGAAGGGGCCTGCACCATTACACAAAGTAGCCCCGACCCTGCTATAAACACGTGGGCCATGCTTTGGGGGAGTTGAAATATGAGCACAAGCAGGGACATGTGCAAGAGGGGATGGGAGAAGGGATACCTGTTGGCCCCATTCTAATCCTCAAGGAGGTTCGAGATTTTTTAAATGAGGTGTGAAATATATGTGGGGACGTAGGGGTAAACAAGATAAAGGGAGGAACGTAAAAGTTATTTGTGATGGGCCCCAAAATCTCTGTGAACGCACCTGGTATTCACTGGTTTGTGACAGATTCAACTAAATGCTGTCAGTTGGCAAAACATTTCATTGGTCTATTGTAAATTATCGCTATACGACGGGAAAACAAGTCTGGACTATGATTAACTGAATCTGAAACAGGACACAATTTTGACTTAGAAGATTCGTTTTTTTTTCTTTTTGGAACAACATTAGCTGTAATCAGGGCTAGATTTATACTTAACGGGGTATGTAAGGTATTTCAGATATGAGGTCCCTTTGTAGTCGTAAAGTCACCAAAAGTAGTCTTAAGTCTATAATTGAGGACAAGAACCAGTTTAGTTAAAACTTTTTTCTTTTTTAAATTCATTTTTGCATGTGGCTGATAGTATAGAATAGACTATAGGAGTTCCGATTGGAGCATCAACGGGACACAAATGTAAGTTCAGACCTCTGCTTTCTAGTAAATAACGTGGGAAAGATATTAGCCTTTCTACCGGACAATGATGTTATTTGTCGGTCTTACCAAAAATGAGTGAGTCTGAACTAACCCGGTTCTTGCACCAAAGCACTCAATTATGTTTTTCAGATTTAAACCATCGAAAAATTGCCAGACAAAGTCTTTGTGTGTGAACCTTCGCCATTCCCTTAAAATCACTCAAGACAACTTAAAATTTCACTTTTTGAAATTTTCGTGGGAGAGCTCCCTTTTATCGGCACTATAGCCTAAAATTGATTCAGAAAAAAAAATGCACAGAGGGATCCAGTGTTTCCCCCAGATCAAAAAAGTGGTAGTGCGCTTTCAGATAAAAGGGTACTTTTTAAAAGAAGTTTTTGGAAACACAAAAGGTGATTCTTTTACTTTTTGGTTTTATAGGTACATACAAAGTTCAAATGTTTTCGAAAGTAATTATTTTAAAAATATTGCAAAGCTTTCTGATGCTTAGTATTAAAGGTTACGCAGAAAACATTCAGATATATTCTAATCATACTCTTGTGGATAAGTCATTGAAACGAGAGAGTGATGTTTCAAGGAGAAGCTTATGTGAATCTTTACCTTTTGAAAAAAGATTTGCTTTTGTGAAGTATTGTTTAAACTTTTAAGAGGAAAAGAATGGGCGGATTTATGGGTGTGGAGGAGGGGCAAGGGGGGCAATGTCCTCCAAGTTTGGGGTCTTAATTCATAGTAACAACATACTTTCCAAAATCTTTAAAACCATGTTTTTTTTTTTTTCCTTTCTTGAATAGTTCAGTAGTGAAAATGAAGAAAATAGTGACTGTCTTTTTCTGATGGGGGGGGGGGGGGGGCAGAAAAAAGACACCATAAACTTTCACTATTACAAGCAGCTTAGCTGTCACTGGGTAGCTAAAAAGGTGTTGAAAACGACGATTTTGAACTGAAAACCATTAGGGCAAGTATTTAAGTGAAAATAACAGCCGAACAAGCTATGTATTCAGCTGCTTTTGATAAAAATAATCAACGATTATTTCAACAAATTAGAAAAAAAAAAAAAAAAAAAACCAATGATTAAAAAAATGGATTGATCTATGAACTAAACGAGCTCTAGCTTAGGGAACTCGCTTTGTTGAAAATCCCCAATTCCCAAAAATTTCATGATTTGTTCCTTAAAAGAAAGAAAAGTACTTGAAAAAATAAATTTCATTTTCTAGTGCTTGAAAAACTTGAAAATTTGGAAAAGTGTTGCTACCAATCCCAAATAGAAGGGGGTAGGGGGAAGGAATGTGAAAATATGACAAATTCAGCTCCTTACTGCATCCTGCATCAAAAATGTAAAAATCATGGTTCTCGTGTTTCTGAAACTTATAACAAATTTTTATGACTCACATGTTTCTCATCTTGCTTTTTATTTAATCCCGAATGCAGTACTTTTAAAATTATTTTGTTATTGCTTGCTTTTATCTTACTTCTACTACATATATTTTTAATCTGTTTAGTCTGAAAAAAAAAAAGATAATAAACTACCTCTACTCCTTTTCATTTTCTGCACCACTTGTAATTGTAAAAACGTTGTTGTTGTGGGAGATCTATAGTTTTTTTTCTTTTAAACTTAAAATAGTTGTTTCTTACAAAGTTAGAACAATACTGTAAAACTGTACAATTTAGTACTAAATTTCAGATGCTGGAAAGGGCAAATGAAGTGGCTTAAATGATTTTAATTGGTCTCGAGTGCTTGAAATGGATTAGATGAGTCTTTGAAATTCCTAAGCAGCGTGCTTCAATTTTATTTCTTATCAAGTGTATAAATTATGAATTGTCCAAATGGGTAGCATATGTTACTCTCTTGTTACCAATTTTCTAAATCTGAACACCATTTCTTTTAAAGCATTTTTTACTATTGATCATTTTGTATTTAATTCATTGTTGTATTTGTGAGTGGGTTGGAAATGTGATCAAAAACAAATTGCATTGAACCTACAGACGATGTATGCAAATAACAATGCATAATCTTCTCTTCTTCCTTGCTTTTTCTCTCTGAGGACTCCTGTCATTGATTTGTTGACCCGAAAACAATTTTTACTGTGTATTATCGAAATTTACAAAATAGTATTTTGCATATTTCCCCCCCCCCCAAGATTTTTGTAGTTCCTATTACCCGTTATAAGGTTTCAAAATGCAGAATTTTATTATCTACTTTAAGAAAATTCTTCAGGGGGGAGACCCCGGACCCCTAAAATTGGAGATATTCTATACCCTACCTAAAAGAAGTACCTCATGTTTAATTTAAGAAAGACAGCAGGAAATCTTGGGGGAAACACTCGAGAAACCTGTCCCCTTTCCTTTCATTGTTTTCAAAACATGTAATAAGATTATGTTTTTAAAAGTTCAATGTCAAAAAATTCCGAAGGAGAGTCGCCGGATTCCCTATTGCAACTAAATGTAGTTTAAAATTGGGTAGAGTAAACATCAGTTTTTAAATGCTTCTAAATGAGATCACTGAGCCTCCTCTTTTCTCAAATGTGACCAATGATAGTTTTGCATTTTTTATAGTTCAAAGTTGAAACGTTTTCGTAAAGAGCTCCCAATGCTTCCCTGTTCCATTAATTTTACCAAGGGAAACCTAAAATTGCATTTCTAAAACTTCCCACTTCGGAGAACTTCTGGGAAGAGCCCTCAACATTCTATTGTAAACAAAGACAGAATAAAATAGACTTCGATTTTGACAAAAAAAAAAGTTAAGAAAACAAAATCCAGGGGGAAACCCAATTCTTTTCCCTTTCCTCAACGTTACCAAAAATTGTAAAATTGCGGTTTTTGACGTCAACTTTGAAAATATCGCTTAGAAGGAAACTAGAACCCCTTCTCCCTATACTTTTCTCCTTATGCCTATATAGATTGTGGTGGAAATGTGGTTAATTCTTTCGAATTTGTTAGAAAACATGAACCACCAACTTAAATTAAAAAAAAACAAATGAGGAAAAAAATTTAGGCCGATCGCATTTTAAGTGTTTTCGCAAAACTCCAGGACGTCTCAATGTTTGGTGCCTACGTGGAACACAGAGAAAAGGTTTGACTTACTCCCATGTAGTGGAGACACAATAAGCACAACTCATTTCGCGTCACATGTGAAAATTTATTCCGATGATCATCACTTACACGACGAATATCAAGATCCTAGGAAGCTCCCGCGGCGTAATCAAAACAAAGAAGGGAATATAAAAGATTACAATATGAAAAATTTAGGTAAGTTAAGTTCACAGTCCAGTCTATTGCAGGGAATTACGTTGTCACAGCAGAGGGATGTGCATCGTACATGGGGAGGCTTAAAAAAGGGCGCGGTCTGTTGTTGCAGCGAAAGAACTCATCGTAGAGACATCAGCGAGGAAGATGATGTAAAACCACATGGAGCCGGCCGCTATACCACGGCGATGACGGAGAAATCACCATTACACAGGACGAAAATGGCGCAGCGGGAATCAGAACTAAATTCATGTCGACCGCGCGTACTGCTTTCACTATCCTGGTCTCACAGCTACAGGTGCATCACCAGTCTTCTCTGATCATATGCAATGATCATCGTGTAAAAAAGAAAGGGTTTTCATCCGTGCATGATCGGAGCTACTTCCACGTGGACGTGAACATTTTTCAATCTTTTTTTTAGAAAATCTAGATTAAATATAGGATCACATTCGTAACTAAACTATCATTTTTTTAGAGATACAGGGCTCTAAGGCTCCTGTGCAATTATTTTACAATTTACATCCTTTTTTATGCCGATGCATCAAGATTTTGCATCGCAGTCGTCGCCATTGCATACGACCCATTCACAGGTCAAGCGTCCGCGCTCCTAACCAACGCTCCAATACGTATCACGGCTAGCACACGACTCTTGACGAAAAATTTTATGAGACATCCAACTAAAAACCCACGCGGTCGCGTGAAAAACAGATATCCATACGCGGCGTCACCTAGCGCAGCGAATGGGAACGCGGGAAAATGACATCACCGAACAAGACAACGCCTACGGCCAATGAGCGAAAAAGGCGTGAGACAACACATTGCGGGAGGAAGAAGGAAAAACATGGCCGCCGAAAACTCGGAAACGACGCCATTAAATAAAAAATCAGAACACATGAAATAAAAACGCGAATCAATGAAAATATATGTGATTACTATATCACATAGATCAATCAATTTTGAAAATTTCCGGGGGAATTTACCCGATTCCTCCCTTTCCTCATGTCTTTCCTATGTTGTCAGTATAGAAGCCTAAAAATATGCCTTTTCAAACTTATAACCATTAGTTTCCTTCTTTGAAGACACATAAAAATGTGTAATTTAATGTGTTTGCTGTACTCAGAAGAATCGAGGTCCGGTGCTGGTTGATTTAACTTAATTGACAGAGGTGGGCCAAAATACTCTTTTGCCGACTGGGCCAAAGTCAGCCAGTCCGCCCCTGAACCAGATTGAAATTTTTGAGTAGCCATGTCAAAATAATGAGTGTGTAAGTTCTCAACTACTAACTGAAACATAAGAAGGATTTTAAATAACGGTACATTTAATGTGATTTATGTCCAAACATATAATCAAATTATAAATAAGAAATATGCAAACTGTACAGAAGTGGATGCAAATCAGAGTTTAAGCGGAGTTCAAAAGCTCTTCAGCATAAAAGCTGAAATTGAGGAAAACGTTTCAGCAAAATGCTGAAATGTTACATGTTCTCATATCTTTCTAAAAGCTTTAATGTGCTTTATCTCCAGTTGAAAATTAAATTCAAACTTCTTTTGAAATATCTTTAAAGAAACAAACACTGTAGTTGTTTTTTTAAATGTAAAATAAAAAATCTTGGATTATGCTTACCATTAAGAAAACACATGCTTGGTTTTTAAAATGTTGCAAGTCCCCTCTTCCAATAATGTATTTATTGGAGGAACATAATGCCCATTAAGATTAGATAATGTTAAACTTAATAATAATTTACACATCTTAGCTAAGATTTAAAAAGATTAAGTTGACTATCGTCATGCTTCCTCTCTCGGATCATGCAGTTTCTTTTTAACAATCAATTTACTTTTTATATTAGCAAAAAAGCAAAAATGCTTTACTTATTTTCATTAGTATTGAGATAGTATTTTCGCATTGTGTGAAAAATGCGACTGCAGTGAAAACCCTGGTGTATATGGATTTCAAATTGTGGAAAAATTCGAGACTACAGAGCAAAAGTGTAAAAAGTAGCTAAAATGTGTACATTTTATGCACAATACATAAAATTGGACATGTATGCTTTTCAGTTAGTCAAATTATGACTATCCTTGTTCTGTGAAGTTCATGGGAAACATGATCCTGGAATGCAGTTTTATCTTAGTTCTATACTATCAATGACACAACAAGATTGGATAACTGGTTGTAAAATGAACAAAATGTTGAAGAGTCACTGACAAGGGCTCGCTGCAAGGCAGCCTAACTGTGCCAGACACCTCACTTTCAAGACAATAGCTATGCCCAAACACTCAGATTAAGTTCACTTTAATGGGGACAAGGCTAATTATATGTCTACAGCTTTTCAGCAACTTTTGATGCGAATTTGAAATGGCTGGGCTTTTGCGTTTGAAAGTAACAGGACGGAATTTGAGATTACCCAATAAGCTTATAAAAATATTTTGCATGTGATGATTTTAATATCACATTTTTAACGTTTTTAATATGACATAAAAAAAAATCAAAACTCCCAACACATCCCCCCACAACTAAAGAAAAAAACAGTATTAAAACTTTTCAAAAACAGGAGAGAATTTAATAAGAATGCTTAATGCTTACTGATCAGGAAGAAATCACAAATTACTTCCAACTCTTTGAGCCTGCAGTATATGAGCAACCCTACTGGTATAAGAGAAAATGGTCTCAATAAGCACAAAAGGGGATCATGGTCACTCAGAGTTTTTATCACTGCACAAATTCTTTTTATCGAAAACAAAGGTGTCCTGTTCCATTCTCATCGAAAGTTCGAAACCACTGTAAATATTACTTGTATTTGACCAAGTGAGGTCACTGTTATCTTGATTTTTTAACTACATGCATTTTGCAAGAATTTTTAATTGTTATTGAAATAAAATAATTATTTCTCTTCTAAAGCTACGTATACTTACTGTTATGCTGTTATATCTCTTCAAAGCAGTATTAGATAATTCTTCAGCTTTAAATAAATAAAAAACAAATTAATAAAAAGCAAGTTACAGTCAATGCATAACAGCAACCAAGTAGTTGTATTCAGATCAAAAACAATTAAAAAAATAATTTTATGAAGTTTGTTAGGCAAAGAATTTGAAAGTAGTACGACACTAATATTATTGGTATTATGTTTCCTAAAAACAAATATTGAAGCTTTAAGATTTCCCTGCCCACATTATTGCATATATCGATTCACATGTTTAAAGAAAAGAAGAATCGACTTAAATAAGTGAGTGTTTAATCTTTATCTCCTGTTATTTATTTCATTAAATTTAAAATAGAGCTTTGAATTCAAAGGAGGGAGTTGACTTTAGCATTCTCTCCTGATTTTTGCGGCCATGTTCCTAATCTTTTTAGAGAGTGTCATTAAATCAAAAATGACATTAAAATTTAACTGTCCACTTTTTGAAAAAAGTCAGCATTAAGGGGCACCAACCATGTAACCTGCTTCCTCCCTGTATTTCCTTTGACCCCCCACTTTTTGGTGCACAAGCCGCCTATGTTGTAATCATTTTGTAAACATGGGTAAGGAACACAATCATTTTTAGGGCGAAAACTTATTCTACAAAATATTTTCCTGGTTTTAATAAGAAAAATTTATTTATATTTAGGCAAAACAAAGGGCTTGCAATTAAAATAAGGTTAAATAAATTAAACCTAACAGTAGAAGGGAAAAAAAGCATAAGGTTAAAATTAAGTTACAAAACAAAATACAAAATTAATATTACCTGTTTCAGCAATATCTCTGTAGACAATACTTGCTTTGCTTGGATCATAAGGTCCTGTTCTCAATAAGTAATCAGTATTCAAAGCAATAGTATTGACCCAGTGCCCATGAGCTTGAAGTGTCCGACAAAGTGTACCCTAGAATAAATGAAAAAGAATTTACTAGGAAAAATAGTATCACAAATAAGAACCACTGTTTGCAGATTAGTTTGAATACCAGCAATTAGTTTAAACAATATTATTTTAGACTATTACAGCACATATTTCTAGTATGCCTATAGTTAACACTGAATACTAAATTGGAGGTAGGATTTATTCTGAGGGGGGGGGGTAGAAAAAATAGGCTTTAAATCTATTAATACAGTTAAATTTCATTGCAACAAACTTCAAAGGACCACAAATTTTGTTCCTTGCAACGGAATTCAGGCAACGTAATGGCAATTAAAACTGGACTGAACATTTATTTCATTGAAACAGACATTTCTTTCAAACAGATATTTTATTGCATTGGTATATCTGTAATGAGATCTTACTGTATTTGTTTAATTTCACAAGGAGTCTGGGACAAAATTTCATTTATAACTATAATTAGACAGCTTAGTTGAGTGATTGAATAGGGAGAACATATGCATTAAAACAGGTTGAAATGTATCACGATTTTATAATTAAAATTAGAGGACCCGACAACGTTGTTCTGTTCAAACTTGGTAAATTGAAAAGTTAAAAAATTTCAATAAACTATTAAGTGTTTGAATCGTTCTGTTGAAAAAAATAAGTAAAAAAATGTTTTAAGCTGCTATGGTTTCAGAATGCATATATTTATTACAACTTGAATTATCTAATGCCCACTGAGCAGCTGTTTTCTTAATTATTTTTTCTCCCGTACTTGATGGTTTGTTCCTTCAGCCATACTCAAAGGAAAAAAGCGTCTTCAGATATTAAGTGTAAAAATCTAAATACCCATCTAGAACAGACGGGAAATCCCGCTGAAACATCTCCCATATGAAAAAGAATAAAACAATCGAAAAAATATCATTTAGAAAAATGATAAAGGTAAAAACAGTTCTCTGAATAAGCGAAAATCATTTATCCCTCCCCCTCCCGATGTAAAATAAATACATTCTTCAACTAAAATTACTAAAAACTCTTTAAAAACGAAAAACAATTCTTTGCAATTTGAAATATTTCTCCAAATAAACAAAAAATACAATAACTTACATTAACACTAGATTTAAAATGTAAACAAATGATCACCCAACTCTATTGTTTATAGCCAAAGTCGCCACGCCACCACGCTACTGTAATCCATCCGATCAGTGAGAGAAGCCAACTCTGACTGATTAGCGGTCCGATCTTTTGAACGAAAACTTTTTAAGCATCATATATAGCCTAATTTGTTCTTTCCACCAAAGATGATCTTCCACTGCACTGATCTTTTGTGTACAGAATTACCCTGTTGTAATTTATCTGGACGAGAAAAAAAATTTGTTTAGTCTTTAAACTGCCTCATCTTTTCCTTTAATAATGTACTGATTAGTTAGATAATCCTTAAAGTATTCATGACATTAGTGCCAAAACTCGGGTTCATTTCAGCCGAGAAGCAAATGTTGCTAGGTACGGTACTTTCTGATCATTTGGTTAGGAAGACCTAAAGCACCGATCCGGTCACATGGTTCAACTACGACGACAGAACACACGTTTTGCGTGAACCTTCCAGTACTTTACTTTAAAATATATCACGGGGCCTAAAATTGTTGCTTTCAAGAAATGAACGCTTCACTCTCTCTGGCAACACTTTATCTATTCTAAATTGACATATTACAGTAGGGAATTTCATTACAAAAAGCAGAGCTGGTTTCTTATTGTCCTTTGGCAACAGGTTAAATATTTATTTAAGTTCTCGCTCAACAATAGATTAAAATAAATATTAATCATGAGGGAGAAATAACCATACAAACTTTAAATTAATTAATTAATGAACAAAGAAGTTTCTGATTCGATCCATCTCCCTTTGAAACCATGCTTGCCACAACTTAATTATACACAAAAAATGTGATCAAAATCGGTCCAGCTGTTTAAAAGCCTTATAGTGACAAACGTCCGCACAGAAGATTTTTATATATTAAGATTACAAAACTTGTTCAATGTAGTAAACAAGTGATTAAAAAAGATATTATGACTTGATTTTCAGAAAGATTCCTAATGGAAAACACTGAATTATTTTGCCTCTAAAAGATCATAAATCTATGAATAAAAATTTCTAATTTAAGTTAAAATTGGATTATGAGCTGTTAACTTGTGCTACAGATTTACTAGGAATAACTGCAGACACAATCATGAGCAGACTTTTACTATAGTAGGGGTACCACTCAGGGACCCAGTTAAGAAATTTCAAGGCCTGTAACGAACCTGTAAACACAACAAATCTGTGGGGGTCCCCTTTGACTTGCAGAACCGAAGAACGTGCTCAATCGCACATCTTTTTGTCTTTTGTTATGTGTCCTCAAAAATGTTTTCAAATGTCAACAAATTATCCTTGGAAAGGAAGTTGTGAAGCTATTTAATTTCTGAATCAATGTATTTGTAATTTGAAACTTACATAAATAAACTACAAAATATTTAAACAGCTTAAAATATTGTAAACCAACAGAAACAAAATAAATGCCTTAGGCAGTAATAGTGAGCTCCGTACTAACAGGAATAATAACTGAGTGGTCTCATTCTACACTAGATGTCACTCCAGATAGTTTTCTCACTACATGGGAGAGAGTTTTCTGCTGAACTCATTAACCTTGTTAAAACAGAGATAGAAAAATTTATAGTGCAAAACAAATAAAAAACATTCATTTGAAAAAAAAAAAAAAATTTTTTTTTGAGGCCCATCCAAGCTAGGGGGTCCCAAAGCCCGTGCTTCATGGGCTTACACTTAAATCAAGCCCTAGTACCAGTAAAGTCTTGGTCAGAAAAGAAGCCTTTTAAAATCATATGAGGCATGAAATTTGCAATCGACAAAGCAACAATTCTGTTAATTTCTGAATAGCTAACGGATTTTAATGTATATTCAGTAAGTTACCGCCCATAACACTTTCTTTCACTTTGAACTAATAGATTTCACCGTACCTTAATTAAAAGAAAAATATCTTTCTTCAATAAAAATCTGCCACGGTAAAATCACAAAGTTAAGAAATGTTTTGAACTAAAGCTTTAGTTTTCAAACTAAGAGGGAAAAATTTTTGACAAGGGAAGCAGTAACTTCTAAAATTATAGAAATTTGTCAGTAAGACAGTTGGTTCTTTAAACATGTACCTATTTCATCTGTATAGCTTCACAAGAAGCTTTGGTGCACACACACACACAGATAGACATGGAAAAAAAAGAAAAAATCTCTCAGAAAAGAGACACTATTTCACATTTGATCGTGTCAAAATGCACTAACTTGATACAATATTGACCTCATGTAAATTCCTAAAGTAGAAGCTTTTAAGAAAGCCACAATTTAAGTAGAAAATATTAATGTGTTAGACAAAACATTAAAAGTATAAATAAATTGTCCCCTCCTTCAATTTTTTTTTTGGAATTTTAGCAAACATTTATTTCAAACTTTAAGAAAAAATAAATGCAGAATTGCATTAACTTTTCCAAATATCTGCTAAAACAATTGCAATTTTAGGAAAGATTGATATTCTTGTTATTTATAAGAGGATTTTTCCTCTTTAATTTTAAGGGCATTAAAAATATTTTTCAGGTTATTTTTAGGCATTTTTAGGTCCTATAAAGTTAAATTAACATTGAAACAAGCAGGAGGTGGATCCAAAAGATTTACTTGATCGAGTTAAAAAAAAAAAAAAAAAAAAAAAAAAAAAAAAAAAAAACTACAGAAACTTCAGATTGTTATGCACTGGTTTAACAAAGTAACTCAAGTCTTGTGAACTGATTTCAGAAATACTGTTTAAGGAATAAAGTCTTACATTACGTAAAAGAAGCAGATGAAAACTTTATACAATGAAAAGGGTAAAAGTATGACAACCTGTATACATGTACAAATAAAAGCAATTAAAAAGAGTATAAAACTCTGCTAACAGCTGTTTCAAGGTTATAAAATCAAACCCCTTCATCTATATACATAAATGGCTACTTCTGTATGAGTGTATGTCCGAGGTAAGCTTTAAAACTACTGTGTGTGGACGGATTTTAATCATTTTTTCACCATAGATAGCTACATTATCAGGAAACATTTTAGGCTATAATTTATCACTAAAAACTTAGTTTAAAAAAGTTATGATGGAAAACAGAAAACGTCATATAATTTACCCATTAAATGATCAAAGATAAAGTCCATTGTTACAAAATTTGTTGCCTAACAACAGCAATATTAAAAGTAATCGTAATAAAAATTTTGAATCAAGGCTTCTCTGGAGCAATCATGACATTTATTGCTTTCTTAGGAATCGTCATCTATATATACATAAATGGCTACTTCTGTATGTATTTAAGAATGACCGGGATAAACTTCAGTACTAGACAGATTTTAACCATTTTTTCACCACAGATAGCTACATTATCAGGAAGTAACATAGTCTATAATTTATGTCTAAAAAACTTAGTTTAAAAAAGTTACGATGTAAAACAGTAAATTTCATGTAATTTCTCCATTGAATGACTGAATACAAAACCCATTGTTACAAAAGTTTGTTGCCTTACAACATCAATATTAATAGTAATCATATTGAAAGTTTTAAATCAAGGCTTCTTCGGAGCAAACATGAGTTTAAAGTCATTTAAACATTGGGAAACTCTACTTTTTGCACATGTAGTTAGTAGAGAGCTTTTTTCTTCTTTTTTTTGTGTGTGTACTCTTTAATTAAATAAAGTGCACGTTTTTTTTGGTGATCTTTGTTTTTGTTAGTTCATATTTTGGAAATTCTTCAAATTTTTATGCTTAAATTTGTGCTTCCGTTTCTAAATGAATACTCGTTCGTTCATTATAATTCTTGCTATTTTACTTTTATGGGTAAGGAAGAAGCTCGATTTTTAATCGTGTCAAAGCAGTGTTATGAGTTCTTTCAGTTAAAACAGAAAACGAAAGAAAGTAGCAATTGTTTCTCACAATTATTACTGATTCAGGCAACGCAGGGTATTTTTCATTAATCAATACATAAATGAACGATGGAACACAAAGTCAGACGACGGACAAGTGAATGACTTGTCTTACTTTTCTCCTTCACTTGTCCGTTGTCTGACTTTGTGTTCCATCGTTCATTTACGCATTGATGAAGGGTTTTGGTTTTATAACAACAAATCACTTCAAACCACTGATTTGCAGAGTTTCAAAACTCTTTTTAATTGCTTTTATTTGTACATGTATACATATAAATGTTATCATACTTTTATTCAAGTCTTAGATTACTTGATATTAAAAACAAAAGTAAAAATAATTACATCACTGGCTCTCCAAACTATTATGGTACGGTCTTGAGAGGAAGAATATATCAACCCAGTACCTCCCCATTTGACGCAAGTAATACCTGCGGTGTGAGAAGAGAGAAGGAAGAGAGTCTGGCATGTTATAACATCCCAAATTCTAACAGTACGGTCCTTTGAAGCACTGGCTATTCGCCTACACTCAGCATTTCTATAAAAATTCAAGAAAAGTATAAACTATAAAGAAGCAAACATAAACGTTTATAGTGATTCAATGTGAGACAAATATTTAAAACAGGGGGGGGGAGAGCAGATGTCACTAGAGGTCTAGGAGGTATGTAGCCCCATGTGCCCTCCCCCTCAAAACAATTAATAATTTTAGATATTTGTAAAAATACATCATATTTTCCAGTGTGCAAAGTTTATAGAAACCCGCATTTTGTGACATGGCGTTTTCAAAGTGAGATGATTTAAAAATTGGTATTTAAATTTTTTGACTAAACTAAAGAAGTTTTTGACAGGAATGTTGCATCAGCATAATTGCAGCACCTTGAAAAAAAAATGTGTCAAAAAAATTTAAATGCTCAGAAATGCTAAACTTAAAAGCAATGATTAACTTATCCATGGTGTATCAGAGTAGAAAATACACATTATAAAGAGAACTTGCTTGTTTAATACGTGTGTGTAGCTCCATCTTTTAAATAAAAATAAATAAATAAATGAATAAATAAAGAACTGTTCTTAAGTAATGATGGAATTCAGACTTTTCCCTGCCAAATTTTTGAAACTGAATTCCTAAAACTACAAATTCAAATGGTTCTAGGGGATTCTTACCCAGTAAATTTGAAATCTCAGTCTTAAGAAAGTTGTCCATTTTTGATGTTGTTAGGGGAAGGAATGGGATTCAAAGCATTTCCCTGAAATATTTCAAAATAAAAGTTCTGGAAACAACTTCAGACCACCTTTTAGCGATGTTGAGAAAGGGGAGGTTTGAAGACTTTCCCCTGAAAAAGTTTGAAAATTAAAATCCTTATAGGCTATCCATATTTGGAGCAAAGTAATAGCACTCCTTTTAAATACTGAAAATGCAAGTAGAGGTGGACAAAAATATCTTTTAGTATGTTAGAGTATTTGCCTCAATATTTAGAGTTTCCTAAAGACCTACATTTTTGTCATAAATTTCAAAATTCTCTTTGAGACTCATCAAGCAAGAAAAACACTTGCCACTTCCTCTAAATAATGACAGACACAAGCACCAATTACTGGGGGGGGAGGGGGGGGGGCTCATGGAATTGGCGCTAGTGATTTAAAGTCCCAGAATCCACTTGTTATGAAATTTTTAATATTTTCGCGAACTAATGAATACAGGTCTTTAGGACAGCCACGGTTGGGGCAAACCTAGCCCGGCAGCATTGTAAAGTAGTGATTAGGATCTGCATAGCCTTCACAATGCTGCCAGGTTAAGTTAGCCCCTACCATAGTTGTTTAATCACTGATATTATCTTGATGTTGTAGAGAACCATTAAAATACCTCAATAAATATAATTAATCTTCATTTAGGCAAGAAGTAGTACTTTTGACTTGTTGTATATTGATAATATATGCTTTGCATTTTCATTTCAACGTGCCGATACATAGGCTAAGTGCCATACATGGTGGTCACTAGAAGCTTTTGATCATCTAGTGTATGTGCAATGCCAAACCTAACTTGAAAACAGTTTATGGTATAAACAGTGTTGAACCTAGGGGAGCAAGCTAAGGTCCTTGCTCCGGGCAGCAACTTCTGAGGGAGGCAAAGTCATCCTATTTCTGTGCTTTTTTTTTTGTTGAAAGTAGACATAAAAACTTGAAGGAAGATGGGTAAGGGTTGCAGTTTTAAGTTTTGCCTCAGTTTGGAAAAATTGTAGATCCGACACTAGGTATAAAAACCATACAAGAAGCAGAATGAGAAAAAGCAGCATGGCATAATAATCTGATCTCAAGATTTTTTTTTCTTTGGTGCTCCTGATAATGAAAGGCTGCCATATTTGATTACTTACCAAAATCTTTTGATATTTCGTTCTTGGTTAAATTTTGCTGTCACAAGTGTGTGTTAAAACCATACTTAATGCTTGACAAATGAATTTGGCTGACACATACCTTTAGCCTTCGGATACATGTATTGCCTCCCTTTTCAGTTTTAATTTTCCCCAGTGAAAAGACGTAAAATAACAATTTAAAGAATTTCACTATGAGGAAAATTATGACAGACTGAGCATTCTATTGATTCTCTTAGTTGAAAAAAGCATAATTAATAACCCCACTCAATTCAATGGTATTGATTTTTTTTTTTTTGCCTTGACAATAAACAAATTAGATAAAATTAAATTAAAAAAGTGGCTTCTGTAACATTGTTTCTTCATAGTTGATTTCGGAAATTTGTGTGCGAACCTCTATCAAAATGACCCAGAAGCCACCATGACACACGTCCTCACAGCTTTAGTTGAAAGTAATGGTGCAGTTTTCATTTCTCTAATAACGTATGTGGTTTTTATATTTTAATGAATACAGTTTTTTACACAAAATTTTTTTTTGGATTTCAATTATTCTGCCATATATTGAATAAAAAGAAATAATACATTTTGGTATAGTATTTTTGATACTAGAACACAAAATGCAAACTATCTCACAATTGAAAAAAAGTTTTCATTTGAACAAAGTAAGATTACAAGGTAGAAAAAAGAAATGCTCAATAATAAATGTAGGGTAATGTATCAGGAATGTCCCTTCTTTCCTATCTCACACAAGTGGGTAAATATCTTTTTGTTTTGGTAGAATTGAAAGCAGAAGTTTCAGACTTATAAAAATGTACATACTATACATATATTTTTATACCAAAAAACATAATATCAGAAAAAAAAAGTTGAAAAATACTACTAATTCTATCCGAAAAAGTTTCAATTTAAAAACTCAAGCAGAGAGTTGGGGGAGGATTGTAAAAACTGACAAATGGAAAATCGTTTTTAAATTGCAAGTATCAGCACTCTTGAAAGTGTCCCTCTGGAAAGCAGGCATGTTTTCTTAAGTAACCGAGTTTCAAAGACGGACACAAGGGAGAGGGGATTCGGCTCCTCGAGCCGAAATGCAGGAACTCTCCCTTAGCATATCTCCTACACTGAAGTTCCAAAAAAATGCAATCTTAGACGATCTTCAACAATATTATGAAAAAGAAAGTTCATTTTTGGAATTTTTTCGAAATTGTAGGCTTGAAAACATATTGTAGCACGTCTGTTAACACTTTAGTGATTGGAACCGGAACTTTGCAGGAACAGAAAGTTTTTTGAAGTCTCAAAAACTAAATTTTAGACAATCTTAAATGATATTAGATGGGATTAGGAGGCTCTCCCCTGGAAGGATTTTTAAATCAAACTCAAAAAAAAAAAAAAAAAAAAGGGCAATAACAGGACGCCTTTAATGACATTAAAATAAGGGATGGGGTTTAAGTACACCCCTCTGGAATTTTTTACCAATAATTTATAAAATCAATTTTATAAAGCAATTGCCCCAGCTTGAATATTTTTTGTATCCGCCCTTGACGAATTTTAAGCTCAGAAAAAGCAACCTAAATCACTAAAACTATGTAAGTGTTTAAAATAAATGAAAACTCTTTAATAAAAAGGAAGTGCACCCAACTGCAATCATAAAAGTATTAGGAGGCGAAAAACTTAAAATATTAATCATTTTTATATTGAAAAACAATATAGCTCAAGACAAACAAAATGCAAATTTAAAATCTAAAAATTTCAGTATGGATTAAATTTATATAGAACAAGCTGATGTGTGCATCACATGACTTCCTTTTACACCAATTTAATGTTATTTTCCCCATTATAGGAAATTTTAATGTGATTTAATAGTTAACTCTCTGAATATCCGAAACAGTGGCCAAATTGAAACCACATAAAAAAATAAAAAAAAATCGCCAAATTTGTCGCCAAGTTGGCGACAAAAGACTGGCGATATATTAGCAAGTGTCCGCAAAATTATAACACCACTTGAGTTTGCATTGAAACTAACAATGATTTCCCCCCAAAAAGGTGCAAAAGACCACTTTAGAAATATCCAAATGCAACCAAAAAGGGAGGTACACAACTAGATCCCACTAGGAGTCTACATAACAAATTTCAACTTTCTAAGACACACCGTTCTTGAGTTATGCGACATTCATGCGCACATATGTACATATGCACACTAGCAGTACCCGCATGGTGATGCCTGTGCTAAGAAAATAAAGGAAGTCCGTTGAACAAAAAAAATCCACGCCTCCACCCAGTGGCGTAGCGAGAAAAAATCCTTGGGGGGGTTAGGGGGTAGTATTTTTGAAGTTTAAAGTAAAGCCATGCTCTCAAGTTGATACACACACACACACACACACACACACATATATATATATATATATATATATATATATATATATATATATATATATATATATATATATATATATATATATATATATATATAACAGGAAGACATAAGCTTTTTACCGTCATAAAAGCTATTATATTAAATAAAAATCTTTTAGCTCATAAACAGACCCCTTCAGGTTCGACTGAAAAATGATTTTTTGGGGCTCATGGGGGGGGGGGGGGGTTCTGACCCCCTTATCCCCCCATGGCTACGCCACTGCCTCCACCCCTTTCTGATGTGAAATGATCATTTTTCTTCATCTAAAATGCTTGTGCACGTTTTCAAAAGACCTATCAAAGTCTCTTTGTAATTTAAAAGTATTTGCTGAAACACATAAAAATATTAACGGTAGCTTTAAATAGGAAAATAATCCTTCAACTATATAGTTCATCGCTTAACGGGCCAAACAACCACGCTACCGTAACCATGCCCTTTAGTGAGTGAAACTTTTTTTTCCCTTTGTAATTTAAAGTATTTCGCCAAATGAACAACGCTATAATAAAAATGTTATAAAGAACAATCACAATTGAACATAGATAAGTAACTGTCTTAAGAACAGAAACAAACGTTGAAGAATTAAGAAAACAAAACCCAATAGAAAAATTCTACAAAATCAAATTAGGTACCTGATCATCAAAAAAAAAAAAAAAAAAAAAAAAAACGCATTCAAAAATCTGTGAGCTGATCACAACAGCGTAGCATGGGCATAGTTCGTCGCAACTATCGACACTGTCGGCCGGCGCCCTCTGGAACAGTTAACTTACCCCGCCATCTATTAGGAATTCATAGAACTAAACAATTAATTAAACATTTAACTTGCAATTACAAAGTTTCGGTCAATCTGATTTTAAAAAAATAGCCTATAGCCTTCCTCAATAAATAGACCCAGTAGCAGAAACTTTCTAGCCAGTCTGCGACACTATTTTTGGTAGTTGAAAATAATCTGCAGCATTATTATTAGTTTTATTTTAAGTTTTCATAAAATGCACAAGTTCTTTGTGAAGGTCAAGACTTGGACAATTTTCTAACTGGCCAGTGGCCACTAGACCCGAAAAACTTAGTGGCCACCACTGTTGCTGAGTTTTAAAGCACAAGTAGGAGGGGAGGTAGCAGCCTTCACTACTTTCATAAAAATAAATAGAACTCTACACACTATGAAAAACAATTATTCGAGACATTAATTTTAATATGGGAAATTTGCATTGAAATAGGTTTTTAAAATTTTTAAATTAGTAAATGAGAAGTTGGCAGGAAACTGCACTTTAGGTGAAATATTTAGCTTATAGCAAAGCCTACAAATCAATGAGGATCAAACACAACTGTGCAGATAATAAATAATTCGCATTTTTCAAAAAAAAAAAAAAAAATATTTTATAAAAAGGGAAAAAATGATTTATTGAACAATTTATGTTATCTTCAATAGTTTGTGTTGAGGTAAACATCCAATTCTGTTTTTGGAGTAAGTAATAGTATCGTTTCTTTCCAGCTTGCAAATGACCAAACATGGCGTCTACGTGAAAAATTCATGTTTATAAATAGATAATTGAATTTATTACATAAAAGTAGTAATAAATTCAAAATCCTTAAAAAAACTACAATTTAGGTGAAATTGTCGGTTTTTAGCACATTAGCCTCTAAAGCAATGAAGATAAGATAATATTCTGAAGATAAAATTTTGCCTTTTAAAACACAATAATTAAGAATTATCCGAAAAAATAAACATCCAATTCCGTTTTTGAGAACGTAGGCACTTCATGAGTCTTACATACCAACATCTTGTGACGTACCAAACATGACAACTACGCTAAAAATTAAAATATAAATTTCTGAATTTGTTGCAAAAAAAATTTTAAAAATAAAAAATCCTCATGACTTTAACTTTAGTTGAAAAGTTTTAGCGCTTTTGCGTCCAAAGAAATGAGGATAAGGTGAAATTTTCACATAAAATTTTTCATTTCTCAAGAAAATTATTTTAAAAAATAAAAATAAAAAAACGATTTGCTGCACATTTTAAGTTATTTTCATTTCTTGGCAGAAAAATAAAATATCCAATTTATCTTTGTTTTTGAAAACTTCTGCACTTTTCTACTTCGATTTTGTGAATGACCAAATATGGCGACTATGTTTCTAGCTGAAATGCTGAAGCATCCATCGCTCAAAAAGCGATCTCCAAACGATCTTTGACAGGTTGTATTTATTTTTTTTCTTTTATGTATTTATTTATTTTTTCTTTCTTTTTGTTCTTTTGTAAAATTACCTGCAGACTGCAGAAAAATCTGCGATGTGCGTCTCGCGTCTCGCAGTTTCTGCTACCGGGTAAATAGACGATTCAACACAAAAATAATTTTTCAATTCGAACCAATAGTTCCTGAGATTAGCGCATTCAAACACTTCAGCTTTATAATATTAGCATAAATATAAATTTTTGTTTTGATAACATTTTCTATAGCTGCTGCACTATTAGTCATATCATGATGTTATATAGCCTTTCTCAATAAATGGACTATTCAACACAAAAATAATTTTTCAATTCAAACCAGTAGAGTTCCTGAGATTAGTACGTTCAAACAAGCAAACTCTTCAGTTTTATATTATTAGTTAATATTTAATAAGAAAAATAAGACAATGATCCATATATATAATTTATTTTGTAGAAATCATTTTTAGCATCGTTTAGGATTTTCTCTGAAAAAGTCCCTCATGATTTGCCTCATGGCTGATTCGAACTCACACTTTTTTGATCAAGGAGCCCGCATCTTCAGGTCGAGCCACCGTGGCTACGCATATTCTGCGTTCCAAGCATTTTATATTATAATATAAATTTTCCCGTTTTCATAACATATTTTATTGCTGTTCCACTCCTATTTGTCATAGTGTGATGTTTTAGCCTTCCTCAATGAAAAAACTTCTCAGAACAAAAATAATTTTTCTATTCGAACGAGTAGTTCCTGAGATTAGTGTGTTCAAATAAACAAACGCTACTACTTTATATTATTAGTATAGAAACATACATACAGTCGGACCTCCGTATATCGAACTTCCACATATCGAAATTTTCTATATATCGAAATCCCAGCAAATTTCTATGTTCACTACATAGAAAAATTGTTTCTATATATCGAAAAAATCTCTATATATCGAAATTTTTTTCGAGACATTCGTAGGTTTTTTTCCACTTTAGACTGTTTGTCTTATGAAAAATGAAGGTTAGCGGAGAAAACTATAGTCACTAAAGGTTGTTACAAAACTCATAAGGAATATGGGGTTCAGGGGTGTGTAGATAGGGTCGTTGTTCCGTTCTGGAGTTTTTACATTCCCTCAAGTTTATTTCAAATCTTAGTTGCAACCAGTAACACTAAAATCAGTTTCAAGTTATCCCTTTTGTCTGTTGATTATCATTCCTAGTATTTTTAGCTTCAGTAAAAATCATTCAAGTTAAGTAGATTGATTTTTTACTTTTCTCTCGATTACATTGTTAAAACGAAAATCCCCTATTGTGGCGGTTCAAGTTGAATTTCCGAAGAATGAAGGTGTATGAAGGAGCAAAAATGTAATTTCTGTTAAATTTTTAATTATTAACTTTCATTTAATCCGATGCTCGTTTAAATTAGCAGTTGGGTTTCATGCACGAAAATTAGTTTTAATTTTAATGTTTTAGGATATTTTTATGATAAAATAAGATTGTTTCTATATATCGAAATTTCTATATATCGAATTTTTTTCCGGCAATTTGCTACTTCGATATATGGAGGTCCGACTGTACGTACATACAGATGTCACGAGAAAACTCGTTGTATTTAACTCGGGAATCGTCAAAATGGATATATCGGGCATCTATACCTTCTTAGGTATATGTGCACCTGTGGTTGGGTTGAAAAAAAAACTCAACATTCATTCAGGGGTGAGCAAAATAGAAATTAGGTCGATTTTTGAGTGGAAATTTGTTTGCGAATACAATACTTCCTTTTTTGTAAAAGGAAGTAAAAATGAAATGTTTGTAAAAAAACTTACAAATGCAAAGGCTCCCAACAAAGAGCAGATACATAGGCACCATGGCCAGTTAGTGCTCTGCCTAACTGTTTTCCAGTTTTAGGATCCCAAATCATAATCTAAAACACATTGAAAAAGAATACAACACATAACATATGAATCTCTTGAATAAATCAAAACTAAAGTTACATTGAACAGATGAAAGTAGCATGATACAGTCAATTGTAACAACTTGAATCTAGCGGGACTGAAGAAAAACTTTGATTTACCAGCAGTTTCGGTTATCAACATTTTAGTTAAGAAAAGCAATGATACTTTAATATATTGATTTGTAAGTAACTGATAAAATTACAGAACATATAAATTATCTTATTAAAGGGAACATACAACACTTAAAGTCAAACCAAACAACGTAAGTAGAAGCACAAATTTGTAAATTACAGCAGACACGTGTTTCGGCGTTACAGGGAACGCCTTTTTCAATGCAAAAAATAATGAGCTTATGGATGAAAAGACATTACAAATTTGTGCTTCTACTTACGTTGTTTGGTTTGACTTTACTATACAACACTTAGTTAAAAACATTAAGAACAAAAGCAAAAAACTAAATAAAACCTACTTGTCTTCATATTTCGATTTTTTAAAGATAATTGGTCATTTCAAGTTACAGTAAACAGTTTTCTGATTCGTGAAAGGGTAAATCCTTAAACTTTTTTTATAAATATTTCTTCTTCAGCACTCAGTAGCAGAAACTTTTTAGCCAGTCTGCGTCACTATTTTGGGAAGTTGAAAATAAACTGCACCATTATTATCAATTTCATTTTAAGTTTTCATAAAATACACAAGTCCCTTGTAAAGGTCAAGACTCAGAAATTTTCCAACTGGTCAGTGGCCACTAGAACTGAAAAACTTAGTGGCTACCATTGTCGCCAAGTTTTAAAGTATAAAAAGAGGGGGGGGGGGGCAGTTTTCAATACTTTCTTAAAAATAAATAGCACTCTGCACACTATGAAAAGCAATTATTCAATACACATTTATATCAATATCAAAAATTTAAGCTAAAATAGGTTTTTAAATTTTAATTTCGAAAAATGAATAAATAATTAAATTAGTAAATGAGAAGTTAGCAGAAAACTGCATTTTAGATGAATTTTTTAGTTTCTAGCAAATCTTCCAAGGCAATGGGGATTAAATACAATTGTGCAGGTACTAATTCATTTTTATGAAAATAATTAAAAAAAAAAACCTGTACATTTTATGTAATCTTCTATAGTTTGTATTGAGGTAAGCATCCAATTCTGTTTTTGGAAACTTAGGCAAGTAATAGTCTTGTCTATTTCTATCTTGTGAATGACCAAACATGGCGTCTACACAAAAAATTCATGATTATAAATCAATTTTTGAATTTGTTACATAATAGTAGTAATAAATTCAAATCCTTAAACCAATTTAGATGAAATAGTCAGTTTTTAGCACAATAGCTTCTAAGGCAATGAAAATAAAATAATATTCTAAAAATAAAATTTTGCATTTTTCGTGAAAGTAATTGAGAATTATCGGAAAAAAAAGGCACATTTTGCATAATTTTCAACAATTCGCATAAGAGTAAACATCCAATTCTGCTTATGAAAATGTAGACATTTAACGAGTTTTGCGTACCAACATCTTGGGAATGACCAAACATGCAAGACTTTGCCAAAAATTAAGATATAAATTTCTGAATCTGTTGCAAAAAAAAAAAAAAAAAAAATTCCTCATGAGACTACACTTAGTTGAAAAGTTTTCAGTGTTTTTGCGCCCAAAGTAATGATGATAAGGTAAAATTTTAAATATAAAACTTTTCATTTCTCAAGAAAATTATTTAAAAGAAAATGCTACACATTTTAAGTTATTTTCATTAGTTTGCAGTTAAAAAATAAAACATCCAATTCTGCTTTGTCTTTGAAAACTTAGGCACTTAAGCATCTTATCTACTTCGATCTTGTGAGTGACCAAATATGGCGACTATGTTTCTACAGCTGAAATGCTGAAGCATCCATTGCCTTTCCAGTCAAAAAACGATCTCTAAACGATCTTTGCCAAGTTGTACTGCTTTTTCTTCTTTATTTTTTTCGTTTTGTTCTTTGGTAAAATTGTTGACAGGCCGCTGAAAATTCTGCAACGCATATCTCGCAGTTTCTGCTACCGGGATTCAGCAGCACTTAAGTTTGAATCCTTGTTTTGCACAATTTCTTCATATCAAACCTTGATGTCTTGGTCAAATTTTATTAAGTCAGAGTACTCACATTCTGCTTTATCAACTCCTTTAATAATGATTTTTCAACTTTACTAAGTTTTACTGTGTTTCAGTAAAAGAACCACATTTTCAAAAAACAGTTCTTATTGCTGATGCTTCAGAAATAGCAAGATAATGAAAAAATTTTTCATTTTTTACTTGTGATTTTCTGTTCTAGCCACCAAACTTGAAGTCATTTCTAAAAAACTTTGAGTTAAAGGAGGATAATTAACATGAAAATGAAGCAAACAGTTAAAAGTAACATACTTTAAGCCATTGAGCATTTACTGGATGAAATTATGATCATTTTTAATATAAGAAAATATGACTATATGAACGTAAAAACAGGCAACAAAACTGACTTTAATCTGAGAAAAGACATTGTTGTCAGATGTCTTCATAACTTCATATCCATAAGCTGACGACATTTTGCATTGGAAAATAAGTTCCATGTTACCTAAAAACTTGATTAAGATATTTTCTTTTGTTTTGCTAATTTTATGCTTTTTAAATATTGTTTAAATTTTTACATTTTCCCCCCAAAGACTTAAGATAAATAATGTTGCTATTGCTTATACTACTGCATGATAAAATGTACAGATGTATGTTAGGATATTTACAAAAAGGATATAGACATTTTAACAACAATGTTGAGTGTTGCACAAAAAATTAGTTTATAATATGGTTTTGAAGTATTTCTAAACTAAGTAATAAGATAAAATACCTGGCCATTTTTACACCCTGATGCTAATTTCATACCATTGGGAGACCATGAAATACACAACACCCAATGTTTGTGACCTAGGGAAAAAATGCAAGAGAGTTACATGGCATACCTTCATCCAGCTTTATTTACCTCCATTATCGCAGAAATGCAAGTAAGAAAAGAACAACCAAAATTCTATAAAAAAGCATATTACCTTTACAAGTATATTGTGGTGTTTCAGTATTTACATCCCATAATCTCACAGTTGTGTCCCCAGAACCACTAGCTAAGTACCTGAAATTGAATAAATGAATCTTGCAACCTTGTGTCATTTGTACAATATTCATATAAAGTTTCTTTTTAATGAAAGTAAATTGTAAAACATACTGTAATGTTATAACAAAGATGAATTTAACGACAAAGATGGATTTTAAACCTGGTTTTCATTCTATTTTTAGAGTAGAATGCTTCCAACAACTGATTTTACAGGAACAAAAATGATCAAAACACATTTGATATTTCACAACTAATCTTTTTTCCAAAGTCTCTTTTTGCATTGAAATAATGGTGTCGATGTGTTAATACAATTTGGTCTAACTGCACATGCATCGATACAAACCATAAAATTCAACAAACTTACCGGCCATCTGGACTAAAAGATGCAGAAATTACAGCTTCAGCATGCCCAGGTAATGAGCTTGTACATCGAGTGACAGGTCGGACACGGAAAACAGCTTGTTCAGCATACACAATATCAAGAATTTTTTCAGTGCTTGAAGGTTTATCTTTTAATGTGCTTGCCAAGCTTTCTTTAATTTGTACATCATCAACAAAGAAAAGAAAAGGTACTGGTTCTTCCTGAAATTTTGCACACCAAAATAAAATTAGCTTTTCTGAATGAATATATTCATTATATTTGAAGCCTATTTACAATGAATTCCTTTCCTTTATTGTTATTGAAATGCTAAACATATTGCATACAAGGGCTTTTCTTAAAAAATGTTGTGAATGACCAGTGATGAAGAAAGAAATTTATGGCATTCGACTCTAGTAGAAATGGAAGCACGGGGCCAGGGGGGGGGGGAGCACATAAAACATATTTTTAAAATGGCCTGGCATCAAAAACATTATGATGCAGCAACAATCGTCACAGATTCCTGAGAATATCTGTAGATTGCATTCTAATCAGGATATAACTAACAAGAAGTTCCATCTAGAACTAAACAAGCCTACTTTCCCGTATACCCATACTACTTTCTAGTACCTGATCAATATTCTCAAAAATAGCTAAAATACCAAATTGTTTCAAACATATTTTTAATATTTCAAGCTGATTTCTAGGAATAAAATATTCCTCACTCATCTAAAAAAAAAATTAAATGCGTAAAAAAAAAAAATGAACAAATAAAATAGCAGCACTTTTTAAACAAAGCAGCTAATACACTTTTTTCCATTAAAAAAATCTTTAACAGCTTTCAAAAAAAAAAAAAAAAAAATTGAAATTAATAAGCTCATTTAAATAAATACATCATATCAAAAAAAAAAGTTTCTTTTCCCCCTGCTGCCAAAATTACTTTTTAAAATTAATTGATGCACCTACCAAAATAAATAAAAACAATAAAATGTCAACTTAAAAAAATAATTTTCATTGTCAAAAAAAAAAAAAAAATTGTCTGCGCATATCTTTGTGTAGGAGTTGGAGTCAATCTCATTTTGAGAGAAAGGAGTCAGAGTCGAATATCCAAGAATCGGAGTCGGTCATTTGTCCTCTGTGTATAAATTTTTGCCAAAGCTACGAAGTCAGAGTCGAAGTCGGGAAGTCGGAGTCCGATTAATTATCTGGCACAGGAGTCGAATTCGGAGTCAGGTGTCCCTAAATTATCGGAGTCGGAGTCTGGCGTCAAGAGCTATTTCCAACAAAATTTGTTTCAAAAAAATCCGCCTTCAAGTACAGAATCTACATTGACTTTCAGTTTCCCCGTAGGCGCTAATGTTAAGGATTTGAACTGTTCAAAATTGAACAGAAAATTGTTTAAATCAAAAATATATTTTATACTAGCCGCCTTCGGCAACCAGCTGGTCCGCCTTTTTACGCCATTCTTCTTTTTGCGCCAGGGTCATCTTTCTAGGCCTTACCGTTTTCCCGGGATGGCCGCCACAAACACACACAAACATCTTATTTTATTATATGTATAGATATAAGTTTTTCATCAAAAGCTTTTTCCTACAAAGTTTGTTTGAAGCAAATTCGCCTCACAGTTCAGAATTGCCTTGAATTTCCCCGTAGGCGCTAATGTTAAGTTTTTTTGAACTATTCAAAATTGAACAAAAAATAGTTCAAATCAAAAAGTGAAATATGGGAATGAGGTGTCCTTGCCGAGATCTTTCGAACCAAAAAAAGTTTGTTCGAATCGGACTATTCATTCAAAAGTTATTAGAGGGGGGGGGTGACAAACATACATTTTCCCCCATCTCAATACCCTACTTTCCAATTTTTAATTTTTCGATATTTATTTAATTATTATATTTATTTTTTACTTTTTTTTGTTTTTCACGATATTTTTAAGATGCATTAAGCCTTCTTTCATGCTTTTTTCTTCTTTTAATTTTTAAGCAAAAATACTCATTTGGAAAGTAAAGACTTGTACAGCATTTTTTGAAATACTGGCGAAATCCCATTACAATGAATACGAATAGAACGAAATATACATTTCAACAAAATAAAATTTCAGTCTTGATTTAATTACCACTATATTGCTTCAATTCCATTACATTCAATAAAATTTTGCAGTCTTTTGAATTTCATTGCAATAGGATTTACAGTATAATCCTGCATGCAATGCAAAAAATACCTTGGCAGACACAGTGAAATCTGGTTACAACAAAATAAATTTTCAGTTCCATTTAATATCTATAATACTGCTTAAATTTCATTAGAATGAATTTCCCTTTAAAGAAACAAAATTTGCGGTCCCTACAAGTTCGCTGCAATATTTCATTATAATAAAAAACGGCATATAATCTGCGGGTAATATTATGTTTTTTGTTTCAAATGCATTATATGACATGCTGATAAAAACATCATGATTATATTGAAAAACAGATTTTTATTTTTGCTCAATAAGATTTGTATTGCATGATGAATTAACAATAAAATAATAAGACATTGCAAAATTAAAGCAGGGCAATTTAGAGCAAAAAGGTTTCAATTAATACTTTAATTAACTTAATACTACAACAAAATTATAAAATTGGGCAAAAATGGTTGCTTCAAAAATTTTGACGCCTGGTTTGACCTTTAACTCTTTTGTCACTCTGAAGCTGGCATGAATTACTGTACAAACATTCAGTAAGATTTTAATGTATAGTAAACGCCCGATTATCAACAGAATTAGATGGCACAAGTGCCGAGGATAATACAAATTGCAGGTAAACTGAAAAATGTCTAAACCGAGGGATACATAAGGTAAAAATTATCCTTCCTCAAAACCTTAGCTGCATTGATGTATAATACTTTTTTCAAAAAGTGAAAATGTATACGGTACAGTAAAAATGTTCGTTTTTTTGCACAACAGAACTTAACATCAATACAGAATTTGTGTATGAATAAATAAATAAATAAATAAAACAAAAGCAAACGAATTTAAACTTACAAATTTTTGACAAAAACATTGGTATTTGCTTTTTACTGAGAAAATACATGTTTCTGATTATTGATTGACTTGTGCAAAATCGGGAGTTCAGTAGAAGATGAAGAAATAAATGGTATTAAGCTCATATTACTCATTATTACTCATTTATTTGAAAGCTGCCATGTTTTAGAAAGTTCATAAACGTAAGATGCATTATAAACAGAGAGAGATAGATTATATGCAATTCAATAAAGGGGCATTCCACGGTATTTTTGACATTATGTAGAGTCCGTAACGTGACCTTTTTTTGCCATAACTATTTAATTTACCGTTTGATTTGCAAATTATTTTAATTTGAGCTGGTGTGTTGGTAGGAAAAGATCAAAATAAAATAATATACTAATCAAACAGTAAATTAAAAAGTTATGGCAAAAAAGGTCACGTTATGGACTCTACATAAATGTCAAAAATACCTTGGAATGCCCCTAAAACAGTATATTAATTTTCTGAATAAAATAACAACTTCTAAGATTTGATTAACAAATGTCGCAATTAAAACACTTACTTTTTTAAGTACTGAATTACAGATAATTTGTAACTGTTGAGCAGTAACATTTACTGGCATATCAAAAGGGGGACTACCAATTTCACCAGCTTCATTTTTGAACTGGACCAAAATATTTGATGCTACTGATTCCATCTTGTCTTGATTTTCTTCGTGTAACATTTCTAAGTGATAAATGAAAAATAAATAAAAAAATTGTAATATGTGAAAACACACATATATATTTTTATAAGTATAAATAAGATGAATTACAAGCCAAAAACAATGAGCAGAGTAAAGAAAAAAAATAATAATAATCAGAAATGGCAGTGGGGTAGGAGAAGGGCTGGATCTTGAAGTCAAAGTTATTCTTTTCTGTTTAAAAGATCCTTTTCATCATCTTTGATTTGTGTATGACTGTCAATAAAAAATTAATGTTTCTTATCATATTATTAAGCATCAAAAGTCAGCTGTTTTTAGTTGTAAAACTTACTCCACAGTGGAATTTCTCGAAGACAAGGCATTATGGTTGGTTAACATTACTGCTAAGGCTAGTGACAGAGTTAGGCATAAGTAGTCGTCCGTCGCATATTGAGACAAAAATTTTGAACAAATGCAAAGATTTTCAAACCTGGATGTCAGATTCGATCCTAGTGTTTTGATTTGCATTGAAACTTTTCATTTCAGACTCTTCTTTTTCATGATTGAGGCCCGTGACTGAAGAAAAAATTTCTAAAAGTAATTTTAAAATATTAAAATTACTTTTACAAATATTTATTAAATAATATTTTGTTCTTAAAAATATATTACTTTTTGTTTTCATATTGAGTGGCAACTGTTATGATATTCAAATCTCTAGTGCTGGCATCCATGTTTGAAAATAAAGCTAGTTTTTGTTCTCTCTTGCTAATGAACGTCGTTCTGTTCTTTCGTTAATATATATATGGCGAGATCACCATAGAGTGCCCCACAAATATTTGGTTTCATACATTTTTTCAGATTTCTTTTATTTATGTTATTGGCAATAGGTAGCATTTCTCTTCAATATGAAAGAAAAAAAAACATTCATACGATAGTATATGCTTGATTCACCATAAATGCCACCTTTATTGTTCATTTTAATGCCTAAAAATTTATCCTAGGCATCATCATAATGCCTGAATTTAAATTCTCATTTCTAATTCTACTAGAAAACAATGGTTATTTATATAATAAACAAAATATATTGTATTACCAGTCTGACTTCTACATTCTGAAATAGTAACTGTAAAGGCTAGTTAAGTACTACATAAATTAGAGGTGCCATTCCTCCCAAGAGCAATGGACCAAACACTGCAAAGCCCTCCCACAAGAATTAGAAACGAGAAAAATATGCATTTCACCCTCACAAATTTCTAACGGCACAGTCTGCTCCATGATCCCCACATGGGCGGATTTATGGGGGAGGGGGTTTCCAAGACTGGGGGGGGGGGGAGGTGGCCCCCAGTCTGTTCTAGGACATACCGCTCTTGGGTTATGCGACATACAAAAGCACATCCGTACATACATACGTACATACAGACGCCATGAGAAAAGTCGTTGTAATTAACCCGGGAATTGTCAAAATGGATATTTCGCGTGTCTTAGGCACTTATCGTAGTCGAGACGAAAAAAAAACTCAACATTCATTTGGGGTGCGTAAAATGGAAATTAAGGTTGATTATTGAGTAAAATTTTTTTTTGTGAATACAATACTTCCTTTTTTGTAAAAGGAAGCAAAAATGGGTCAGGAGAGGAAGCTGGCTCATCTACACACCAGGCTTTGAGAAATCAATGTGTTTACAAACATGAGCGGATGGCAGGGGTTAGAGTGATGATTTCAAAAATTTTTGGACACAATTGCGATAAAATTTTAGGATATTTTTAGGACAACAAATATCTTTATTTTTTTAAAACTTAAATGTAATTTATGAGCTTGATTTTCGTAGTGGATGATAAAAAATTTCAAATTCAATCTTGAAAACTACAATAGGATGCACTCAATATTTTATTCTTCAACACAGTGACACATTACGAAGTAGGAAAAATGTATGTCCAATTGCTTCTTTACTTGCCTTGTTGTAAATTTCATCAAAGTGAAATTACAAAGAATGATGAAAAAACATCTTTACAAAGGAGGGGTTTAAAGAATGGTGGAAGTTCAAAATTTATTATGTACTTAACATATATCAGATAAGTTGATGCTTTTTTTTAATCTCAGAATCATCAAAAATATCCCTGTAAATTAGATAAATCATTTAAAGATGCAAATGAATAATTGTTGTTTACAGCAACTAAAACGCAGAAAACCTCAGCCTTCGAAATTTTATCTTGGAGTGAAATTTGGAACAAAAGCTTTGGATTGCATCATCATAACCAAAAAGAGAAGTTTTCAATTTTTCAATTTTATTTTTATATGATAGAATAATATGCATGAATATCATCGGTGAAAAAATGTTTGCGATACGATAAGTAGTTTTTTTAAAATAATTTTTAAAGTTCAAGCAAATGTGACGTCAAATGACTCAAGAAGTGAAATCATCCGTTCTTCCGCTACGCTCTAACTGATAAGGGGTGTGTTCAAAAAGTCTAACGAAACTCACTGGCTTAACGAATGATAACTCTTCGGTTTTTCGTTACCCGCGTTCACTTTTTGAACAGTCAGTTAAAATTAAAGATGGTGGACGTTAGGTTAGCACACGACGCAGATCATTGCTTTTTCGGAGGATATGTATTTTGAAGTTAGTAATGAAAAAAAGACTAGAGGATTCTTCTTTTGAATAAAATAAAAAGAAGAAAACAAATTTTCAGATTCCTTTCAACTAAATTTCGTCTTAATCGAGATAATTTTTTCGATTCCATCATTGTTTCTTAACACAGAACAATAAATACAGTCGACGCTCATTATAACGACCACACATTATAAAGACCGTCCCATTATAACGACCAGTGGTAGGTCCCAACTTTGTTCCTATAAACTCTATGTTAATTTGCTTTCGTTATAACGACCGTTCTGTATCGTCTAATCCAATACAGCGACCGAATCAGCGGTTTCTTGTGTTCTTTCCAATAAAACAAATTTGTAGCTTAAAATGACATTGATTTACGGACATCTGCCTGAAGTTTTCAATGTCAAATCCAACTTTAAGAGGGGGTGGGGGGGGGGATTACCATTCACCACAGGTGGCACAGAAAAAATAATGGGAGGAAAAATCGAGAAAATTCCAGATTCCTAAGAAAAGGGAGTTGACAGATGTATTGGTAGTTTGGTGTTTGAATCTAGTATTTTTAAAGATTTGGGGTTCTCGAGGGACTTTTAAATGTTTCTTTGGAAAGCAAGAGAAACACAATTTACCACCTATATCTGAAACAGAAGATAATGTTTTGCAAAAATCACGTCTGCTAAAAAGGCAGACCTCTGTTTCTGGTTTTATCTTCAGAAATTGTTGTGGTAGTAGTAGTACTAGCAGATCTGAAAGTGTGTAACATTTTCCTCCCTATATTTTCTACTTTAAAACTTGTTCAATATTCTGTCATAATATTTTGTACACTACTTTTCTAAAAATTCCTATGATAAAAAACATTTGGGCATTTACTTGGGCATGCATGATGACGGTGTACATTTTTTAAATTTATACCTCTTATAACGACCACTCGTTATAAAGACCTTTTTCTCTGGGATGGAGATGGTCGTTATATCGAGCGTTGACTGTAGTACTTTTTTTAAAAAAGAAAAAAATATGTTCCCACACATTCTATTTTCTGCCCTACTGTTTGAAAATATTGTTATTTTCTATTAAATCTAAATTTTTTTTATAGAAAACAGTCTCTTGTTTACTCTTAAATTGATGTATCCCCGGTATATGCAGAAAAAGTCACGCCGACTCTTTTTGGATAGAAAACATTTTACTATAAATCTACTAACTTTTATAAAATCAGATATGACCTGACTTAAGAAAGGTATTTTGAATTATTTCTTGATGAGTTACAGGAAAATGCAAAATGTGTTTTTGATTTAAAATTTCCCATCTCCGACTCATTTTCCCCCCGTTAAGAAATGATAGGCAAAGGTGTATTTGGATTACTAGACTAAAAGTAAAGTACAATGCATCGGTAAAGGCTAGTAAAATTCAAAATGCATTATTACTATTATTATTATTATTTTGTGTCATAGTTGTCTAGAGCAAATGAATAATTAAAGTATGAAGTATTTATTTCGATTTTTTTTACTGAAATTTTCTCAACTCTGCAAACCCTGTTGTTTTATCGCTACAAGATTTCATATGCTCAACAATAAACTCATTATAAACCTCGCATATATCACATTTAAAACATAAACATTGCATGCACTGGGCGCCGCCATGTTTTCTAACTGAGCAAACCACCTCTTTCCTTCGTGAGCTTCGTTAAGAATTTCGCTTCACGAAACTAACCGAGTTACACTTTCTGAACGACCAGTTAGATAACGCGTTCTCTTTTTGAACGCCTCGTTCGGTTAACTCGCTTCACTCGTTGAACATGTTCGACTTTATGAACGCACTCAAGGAGAAACCGACAGAAGTGCAGTTGGCTTCGTTTAAGATGCACTTGGCAGTTTGACGATAATCTACAGAAAGTGTGGCAAGAGTTTTAACAATAGCGCGCCTAAGGAGAAGCGGTTTTCTTCATCTGTGATTTTTGCCTTCATGTTGCCTTTCTTTCTATGATTAAATATGGCAAGCACTGGTACTTACAAGTATTGTTTTGTACCCCAATGCACTTCAAGTTCAAGGAGAAATCCCCGAAAAACGTTTTGTTAGCGTTCTACGAAATAATCTAAGGAAAAAGTGGTTAGCTATACAAAGAGCTGCCAACCTTTATCGTAGCATAGTTTTGCTCACCCACGGGGGAAGGGGGGGGGACGGAATATTTAATAACAAATGTAGCAGACGCAATGAATAACTTAAGATTAAATTTGCAATACTGGTCTGTCACTGGCGACTAAAGTTACTATTTTGAAGCAAAGGTGACTATAGGGACTATTTTACCAAAAATATTGCCAAAAACCACTATTTTGCAATCAGTTGTAAGACATGGCAATTTCCTAAGTGAAAAAACGACTAAAATACAGAAAAACTCTTCACTTTTTCCCTTAGAGCAAAAGAGTTGAAAATTTGCTTACAAATTCACCTCCTAGTTTCCGGGGGAAAAAGAAAACAAAAAACAGGAACATTTTACCACTTTCATTTTTTTTTGTTGAAAATAAGCACTTTAAAAACTAGGAAAATTAAATGTAATAAACATATTCACAATTAAAAATTTGTGATTTTCATATTCTTGAATGAAAAGTTCTGTTTTTTCGATTGTGGGATCTTTATAAAAGTTTGTTTCCGCTGCTACTATTTTTACTATTGTTTGCATTCTTAATGATGCCTTTTAAGAGAATTTTTTTTGGAAATGAGAGCTAATTTTCATACGATTGGAAATAGCGCAAAAGCTACATTTCTATTTCTTTTTATGCTGTCAGTCTTATCAAGAAATCATGCCAGAAAGTTTCTTTAAAAAGGATTTGACACAAGTCAGAAAACTCTTTTCTGCATCTGGCGACTATTTAGAGACTTTTTCATATCACAGGCTACTAAAGCAACTATTTTTGGCAGCGGACCTCAGTGGCAACCCTGTCAGTAGGGCAAGTAACAGTTTATTTTTAAAAAAATAATGAGAAGGTATGAAGTTCCGAGGCTCTCCCAGCATTTTTTGAAAATCAAAGTCATAAAACCCTAAATTTTGGGCGACTTTCGATAATATTGGGTTGATGGAGGGTTCGAGTCTCTCATCTGAAAAATTTTCTAAATAAAAGCCCTAGAACTTCAAATGTGGGTCAGATTAAAAGATGATAAGAAAAGAAGGTTTTTAAGACTCTCACAGAAATTTTTATTATTGCTCCAAAATCGTAATTTTAGACGATCTTGAATAATATTATAGTCCTAGGGAGCCCTAGAACGAATACAAGCTTTTCAAACGAAGTTTCATTTCCGGAAAAAAATCAATAACATAAAATAAAAACGATGCTCTAAAATTTTCAGACCCCATCCCACTCTCCCTCTCCAATCCAGATCCCACCAAAAAACGTCGTTTGGCTGTCCGTTTCCAGGTTCCTTTACAATCAGGACTTTTTCCTCCTTTTTCAGGGATTTTCCCTTCTCTCCGCGGCAGGTGGCCTAGGGAAGGCAATATAATACTTTTTGCACCATTCCAAGGTTTGGCTTTCAAGGAATGGAAGTTGAGCCGTGGACCCCCTTCTTTCCACTCATGGCCCAATTACTAAATAGGCCATGACCTAAGGTCCTTGCTATTTGGGGGTCCCAAATTGGCTAAAACTGTTTTAGCAAACGGCAAAAATTGTAATGTTTGGCTACAAGAGGGCCCTGAAAAAGTGTCTGGACTAGGGCTTCGATATCAAAATAGGGGTCAATAGGTTCTGGTGCTCTAGGGGGGCCCAGAATCAATATAAGCTTTTCAAACTAATTTTGATTCACAGAATTTTTTTTATAAAATTGAATGAAAACAAAGCACAAAAATGTTCTGGTCTCTTCCAACTCCCAGCCCGCCAGCGTTGCAGGGTCGTGCGGTATGTAGTTACGCCAATGTACAACTGGGATGGTTTTTGTTGTTTTTCAATACAAATGAGTCCCATGGAAATAATAATGAAATGACGGGCCTTGCATTTAAGACCTCTGTTGGGGTCACATGGGTGGATTTATGGGGGGGGGGGCAATGCCCCCCCCCCCAGTTTTGGGAAGACTTTATGTAGTAACAACACATCTTCCAAAAATTAAAAAAAAATATATATATTTTTTTTTCTTTTTTGAATAGTTCAGAAGGGCATGGGTGGATTTATAGGGGGGCATAGGGGGCAATGCCCCCCAGTTTTGGGAGGACTTTATGTAGTAATAACACATCTTCCAAAATCTTAAAACAAAAAAAACATGATTTTTTCTTTTTTGAATAGTTCAATGAAAATGAAGAGAAAAGCAAATGTCCTTTTTGATGGGAGAAAAGAAAAAAAAAAAAAAAAACGAACATTAAATACAAATAGTACAACTGTCACTGGGGTGCTGAAAATGTGTCTAAATTCACTATTTTGGACTGAAAACCATTTGGGCAAGCATACGAAAGAAAATATAGGCTAAACGAGCTATACATTAAGCTGCAACACTTATAATAATTTACGATTATTTTAACAAATTAGAACCTAAAGCAAAGGGGAAAATCTCCCCCCTCCCCCATTCGCGCTAACAGAACGATCTACTCATTATGATTTGTGTCCACATTTCAAGTATTTATTTGTGCAAAATATTTATGTTCTTAGTATATTAATTGGCCTTTTGAGAAATTCTAAAAAACATAGTTTTTTTCCTTCTCTCTCTCTTTTTAAAAAGAGAGAGAGAATAAATACTATTGCAAACTGAATAAATTTCAGTTATCTGAGAGTTCTGATTAAATGAATCTTTTTACTTAGAGGGAGAGTACAATTTTACTTACTTTATAAATACTGTTTAAAAAGTAAGGTAAGTCATAATCATCTAAGTCTAAGTGAGTCAGTCCTTGTCATTATTGAAATCTAAATAATTGAGTCATCAGAAGTTTTGGAAAAATTTACTGAAATTTTACAAAAGTCTATAAAAACCTAACAAAGATTGGTAAAATCGTAAAAATCCTTTAACCGTAAAAACTGACGAATTTTCGTAAAAACTACAAAAAATCAAGCAAAAATTTACAGGTAGGAGTGAATTACAAATAGGGTCTAATTTGCCTATAAGATAAACAAGCTGTTGCTTAGGGCCCCTGCTTTGAAGTGAGTCCCTAACTCCCAAAAAGAAAAATTAATGATTTGTTCCTCAAAAAACGGAAATTGCTCGAAAAAACTAATTTCATTTTTAAGTGCTTGAAAACCTTGAATATTTGGAAACGTGTGGTTACAAACCTTAAATTTTAAAATTTCTAACAAATGGTAGAGGGGGAGGAATGCCAACATATGTCAAATTCAGCTCCTTGCCACATCCTGTATTAAAAATGTAAAAATCATGGTTCTCATGTTTGTAACATATTATTTGAAATAAATTTTTGTGACTCACATGTTTCATATCTTGCTATTTATTCAATCCTGAATGCAGTATTTTGGAAATTCTTTTGCATTGATTGCTTTTATCTTACTTCTTCTGCATATTGTCTATCTGTTTAGCACGGAAAAAAAATACACACTACTTCTATTTCTTTTCGTTTTCTGCCCCACTTGCAACTGAAGAAAAGTTGTTGTCATGAGAAATCTATGGTTTCTTTTTTCTTTTAAAGTTAAAATAGCTAATTCTCCCAAAGTTAGAACAGGACTGCAAAAATTTACAATCAAGTACTAAAATATCAGACACTGGGAAGTACAAATGAAGTGCGTTAAATAATTTTATTTATTCTAGAGTCCTTGAAAATAATTAGATAAGTCTCTGAAAATCCTAAACTTAGTAGGTTCCAATTACTTCTACTGCATATTGTTAATCTGTTTAGCCAGGAAAAAAAAATGATACACTACCTCTATTCCTTTTTGTTTTCTGCACTACTTATAATTAAAAAAAGGTTATTGCAATGAGAAAACTAGTTTATTTTTTCTTTCAAACTTAAAATGGCTGTTTCTTACAAAGTTTGAACAATACTGTACAACTGTATAATCTAGTTATCAATTTCTATGTCTATCCAATTAACCTTTATAAGGCTTCAAAATGCAGAATTTTATATCCATTTTACAAAATTTCCTCCGGGGGAGAAACCCCCGGGTCCCCTAAAATCGGAGATATTCTATTTCCCACTTAAAAGGGAGCCCTGCGTCACTCTCTTGATACCAGCTCCCTCTCTTAAGGTCAATTCAAAAAGGACAGCATGAAAACACATTAATGAAAACAACACACAAAAAGTAAAGCATGGACTTATGCATCACAGGAAACAGACAAAAACATAGGAGTGGGGGGGGGGGGGGGGGGGGGGCAATAAAAATGTCGCTTAAAAAAAAAATCCTGCCCCCCCCCAGGAACTCAGTCCTAAATCCGCCTATGTGGTGTCACCTATTTCAAATCAAACCCTGAATTCGGGCGCTTTCGGTCGGTCTTTAATAAGTATATTAGAAAGATAGAACATAAAACATAGGATCACCCGAGGTAAAATGGGTATAAAAAACAGCATTTTTAATTTCAGTTACCCATAGCAGAAATATCATGAAATATAATTGTATTTTTGTTCAATATTCTATACATTGTGTATCTTAGGTCTAATTTAGACATAGTTTGTGTTAACTTTTTACTTTAAATTTAGTGCAAAGGGGTATACCTATTTTACCCCTGTGTATATACCCATTTTACCCCATGCTCTGGGGTAAAATGGGTATATGCTGTTTAAAGTCAGGGGTCTGGTCAGAGGATATTTGGGTCCGTTAACGGACCCTTCACAAAAATCCGATCAACCAAAACGGACTTTTCACAAAATCCCGATCAAACAAAACGGACCCTTCACAAAATTCTGATAAACAAGATCGGATCTTTCACAAATTGTTTATTGAAAGAGCAAATCTAAAAGCAAAATAATGCATATTTCTGTGTATAAACCAATAATTGTTGGAACCTTTTTTAAAGTCAAATTAGAGGGATCAACTTATACAAAATCGGCTAATTTTGAAAAGAAAAAAAAAATCAGCACTCTTGCGATGCTCCTGCAAGCAATAAATAATTGCTACTGCCAAATAAATATAATGGTTGTTTGTTTTATCACAGCTAATTAGCAGCGGTGTTGTTGTAAACTTTTCTGAAAAGGCATTGGTAAGCACTTTTCTCCACTCATGATTTAATAAACATTAATAATATATACAGTAAAACCTGTTAAGTTGACCACCCTTGTAAGTTGACCACCTGTCTATGTTGATCGCTTTTGTCAGGAACGGAATTAGTCCTATCTCATATAATGAAGGAAAACCTCTGTAACTTGACCACCTCTCTATCTAGACCACTAATGTACGCTAAATTTGGTTTGAAGTGTTGTAAGAAACCCTTTGTAAGTTGACCACTTGGTTTATTTTTTTAAGCTTTCTTCTGCAAATTATTTTTTTTATTAATAATAATAATAATAATAATAATTATTATTATTATTATTATTATTTTCTTTTTTTTAAAGGTTTCCAAAAAGGTTTTTAATGCTTTGATGACAGACTAGCATTTTACTAACTAAACAGCAGCATAAAGCTTATGCGCTTATGCTGCTCTTTACTCTCCAAACTTGTTTTTCATTTGTTGTTCTATTTGAGATAGCTTTTTGTACTCTGTTCAATGAAAATAGGTGTCAGTAGAAAAGTTCAAAGTCTTTTCTTTCAGTTGCAATATGTTGTGGCAACACAGGAATAGAGCTAAAAAGAGCAGGCCCGGATCTATACATTTTAAGCCCCCCTGCAACAAAATATGTAGGGCCCCTCCCTAGTGGCCAGCAGTGTCTGTAAAGTGAATAAGTCTTAGTGCTAGTTTTTTCTATTTTTTCTTCAATTTCTTGGGCCGTTAGCCCCTTTAAGGACGCGGGTCCCTCGCACTGTGCGTATGCAGGCCTGCTAATGAGTAAAGTTACATGTTTCTGGTGCAAGGGATTAAGAGATATGACATTTTAATTTTGCCTTTATGAACTGGGAGAGTCGCGCTTATTGCTCTTTTTGCTATAAGTTGCACAAAAAAGGCTTTGAAAAAGAAAGTTAGTTGAACTTAAGAATAATAAAAAGTATGAAATATTATATTGAAATTAATTGAAAATGGGGAGAAAGCCAGAGAAAATTTACCGGTACATGGGTATTTTTAAAACTACAGTGTCTAATATAGTTAAAAACAAGGAAAAAATAACAAAATTATTTGAATAGTATTTTTAATTATTGTTTCACTTTCAATAATGTTAAACAATGAAAGTGAGTTGAACAGAAAGAATAAGGGTGAATTACTCACAAAATGAATACATGGTTCAAGAAATGACAAAAAAAAAAAAAAAAATCATTACCGCCCTTTATAAGTTGACCACCTGTCTAAGTTGACCAGCAAAGTACTGCACCGCGAGTGGTCAACTTACACAGGTTTCACTGTATCTGCAAAATGAACTCAAAACTGCAAAGGGATAGTAAGGGTGAGGAAAAAATTTGATCGCTTCAGATAGGGTTAACAACTTCAAAATTATCACCACTTAGCATCTGGCGTTGAACCTTTATAAGGACTTGATTAGAAAATATTCTCATCATTTTGCCAGCTTGTCAATATTTGCGCTTTTACGGTGCAGTGCAATGTTTAATTGTTATTTTGGGAGAAAATTATATGGGTTTTGATTTTTCGATGCTAACAAGGAAGTTTAACTTTAAATAAACTCTTTTAATTACCGTTTTTTTTTTTCTTTAGATGTCTACATTTTGAAAAATGCAATATTTTAACATCCGATATGAGAATCATATTTTGTTCGTTTTTCAAGCTAACTTCGCTTTATTAAGATGCAAATAAATGAAGTCTCTTTATTTCTGTTAGAACTCTCATTTCAAGTTTTTAAAGCAAAATTCCATTTTCTGTTATGAGTCAAAAGTTAAAATGCTGAATAGATGGTTTATTTTATTTTATTTATTATCTTATTTTATTTATTTATTTATTTATTTTTTTGCGTCAACTGTGTCCACAGATATTAATGAAATGTTTATCATAGGACTCTAAAATGCAATTTTAAAATAATTTTATCAAAAATATTTCTTTTACAAGCTGTTTTTATACTTTCGATACCTTCACTTTGAGAATTGCGATCTCTTTGCATCCGCTATGGGAATCCGATTTTTCGAATTTTTGATGATTATTACGCTTTGTTAAGAGGTAAACAATTAAAATATCTTTTTATTTTTGTTAAAATCACGGAATTTATAAGTTTTAAACGAAATTCTGTGCTTTTTAAGAGTGTCTTGGGGGGTCAAAAAGTTAAATGCTGAACCCTATTCAGAATTTTATATTATTTATTTATTTTTTTGTCACAGTTATTTTAAATACTGTACAGAAGTATTTCTAGTATAATTTAACATAATGTAAAATGGTAGATAAATATTGATACATGAGAGAGCGATGCCCCCCCCCACTCCAAATATCAGAAAAACACTCCAGAATGACTTTCTCGACATAAAAGAGAAAAAACACTCAACTTTAAGTTTAATTGATGCAGTTTGTGCCATCTCTAAATTTTAAAATTTCATTTTAACAATTTTTTTTTTTGCGAAATTTTTTACAAAATTAATTCATTTTTCACAAAATTATTTGATTTTTCACAAAAAACGGACCCTGTGAAAAATCCTGGACAGACCCCTGAAAGTTGAACTACACTGCACTAAAGGGGATTTTTTTTTTTTTAAATTGAGTATAATTGCATTGGAGGATAAAAACTTTAATCCAAAACAACCACAAAAAATGTTTACAGAATCAAATTTATGAATAAAAGGCGCATTGGCAAAGACTTGTGGCTTGGCTGAGGAAGTATTTTTACAACTTTGTAATGCCTGCACAACATCAATGTCATCTTTCTTGGGGAGCACATGGGATAATTTGGCAGATGATTTTGTAGCAAACTTCTCAGCATAGTCACCTTCAGATGACATTTCAGCGATTAAACCTATGACTTCCAACAACGGCCCTGTCGCCAATTGCTGGGATTAACTAGAAAACCACAAGTTTTCACTTCTACTTCATTAGTTATTTTATCAATTATTGTTAATGTCTTTTTTTTAAATTTATTTATTTTATGTGTATTTATTTATTTTTTTTTTTGCTTTTGTTTGTCTCTTGCCTGTTCTTGTACAATCTTGCAGCCACCTGCTCTGTAATTAAAACTTTTCCCACTTTTGTTTGGACTTACTTTTTTTTGTAAATTTTTCATTTCCTTACCAGCGCTAAAAAATGGCTGTGAACCAATAGGTAGAGCAGAAGGATTTAGTTATTCAGCACAACTTTGATATGAGACATAAGGATTCTGTTGTGATTGTGAGTGAGGTAATACTTAGACTATGTTCTGGGAAATTAAAAAGACAGCATATTAGCTATCAATACTTACTATGTTTTATAATGTGTAGCAATGAACCACATACATAATAAACTTACAGTAAATTACTAACCTACAGTAATCATTAATTATATCGATAATAATCGAAAAATATAATACCTTTAAGCACTAATTGGCATAAGTTATAGTAATTAAAATAAAACAAATAAATGCAGCGTAATTATTTATAAAACTTTTTAAAAACATACTTTTGTTTAAAAGATGAATAATATCTAACATTTGTCTAGCAAAGATAATTTAAGTTTTTTAATCTTCATGCATTCAATGTCTTTAACTTGAAAATGTTGGCTATACCCATTTTACCCTGCACAACTAAAAGTACTATAAAATTTTTGTAAATATTAAAATTTACTTATTTTTTGAGTTTTCTGATAGAAAAATTCTTTTTCTATCAAATCCAAATAAAAATTTTCCGAAACTCTTCCTGTAAATTTTTCTAGAAGAAGTTTATCACTCACTATAAACGCATTGTTTTGTGTTCTGAAAAATAAAACTGTTGCTAAGCCTGGTAAATGAGTTGTTAGATTTTTTTTTCTCAAGTCAAAATGTTGCCTGATATGTAAACATTTTCATCATATTTTTTTATTTTCAAAAAATGTTGTCCAGTAGTAGAATAAAATCAAGAAAAATACAACTATACCCATTTTACCCCAACTACCCTTTTTTCCCCGGGTCCCCCTAGTCTAAAATCTCAGACATTAGGAAAAACAATTCGTAGATTTTCAGAAATGGATTTTATACATTTTTTAAAAAGCTTAAATTTATTGCAAATTTAACCATGATATAAGAGTAAATTGATGATCTAAGTAGATTTCTTGGTTGTAAATGAAAACAGATAATCCTTACTTTGCAGTATGTAAGAGACAAAGAGAAAAGGAATAACTAAAAGTTCAGAGTGAAAATGGTTTTAACTTTCTTTCTTTTAGACTTTTATCCTACATTACTATTATGTGCTTACAGAGTCTCATAATGTAAAAATTCCACGTGCAAACCAAGCGTGAGCGAAAATGTTTATTTTTTCGTGTCCATTCAGCTTTCAGTTTGTTGGAGGAGAGGCTTACAGCTTATATCTCTCATTTTATTAGCGGTTTGCTGCGGTAAATATTAGAGTCCCTATATGGTTGCGTTCGATGAGCAACGACCGAGAGCGACCGGTTAGTTAATCACGTGACAACTAATGATCATGTGCTCCAATCAACCAATCAACTGCTTAGAATGGTAACCAGTGTGGTAACCGGTTGATCATAGAACGCTGCGGTAAGTAACCGGTTACTTACTGGTTAACCGGTGAGGTTCGTCGAACGCACCCTATGAAAACGTAGTTTTCAGAGTTGCGACAACAGCTACGCTCGGAAAGCGCAACCGGTTACAGGGGACGATAGGGTTGCCGCCAAGCTGCAAGATTGGCTCCTTGTTCGCTTTCGAGTTTCATTTAAAAAAATAATCACAAGCGGGAGCGAGAAGAGCGGCTGAAACGGGTTCTGAAGGATGTAAGCACGCGCCCCGCGGATTCGAAAATGCATGCTGTCAATAAATGAAACGCTCGATTTTGATTTAAACATTAAAAAAAGACAAAATGGGCCTGTGTCAGCAGAATTAAAAGCAGATTTTTTTCTTAAACCTTATTCTCTTTAATACGATTAATTTTAAACTAATCAAAAGATTCCGAGACAACGAAAATTATATTATAGTTTTAATTGATTCAAAATGAATAAAGAAATAAAAACCGATTAAGAATATGAAAAAAAAAATTAAATAAACAACAAATAACGAACATAAAAAATTGCTTGTTTTTGCTACATTGAATTAAGCTTTATAAAGATTTTTGAACATAGAAATATTTCTTGTATTGATATCAAAAGCATTACTTCTTTATTTTTAATAAAAGGAAAAAAATACAATTTTCTGATTTAAATGGAACAAAGTCTAGCATTAGTTTAAAAATTCCGAAAGGAAATATATGCCTGGGATTCCCACCTACGGGGGGGGGGGGGGGGAGCTGTTAGGAGTGTGGCACATATGTATATGTAAAGGAAAGTTTGAAAGAGTAATACTAGAAATATGTAGAAGCTTAAAACAAGGTATCCTATCCAGGCCCAGATCTATTGGGCCTCCCTGCAACAAAATCAGCCCCTCCCCAGAGACCATCAGTGTATATTTGTAACGTTAAATAAGTCTTAGTGATAGGTTTTTTTTTTTTTCAATTTTTTTTCTTCAATTTCATAGGCGGTTGGACCCCTTAAGACGTGGGGCACCCCCACACTGCGGGGATCCTATCTCGCTCCCCCCTTCCAAAAAAAGAGATTAAGAACCTCTGAATATTTCAATGGTTTAGTGGTTACACCTAGTTAATAGATTAATTTGTATAAAGTTGAAAACTGAAATTATATTAATCAGAGGTCATTTTTATTTGAAACTAGATGCAGATAGAAATATCCAGAAATAAATTGGGAAGTTAAGGGGGGGGGGGCGTGTATTTTGACACATTATATTTTTCCAACATTCGTATATGCATAAGAAACAGATGTCTCCATTGTTTTACATTTATTTCTTGAAAGTACACTATCTATTATTTAAAATTTTCAACATTTTTATACCAAAACAATACTAGAATGAAAGGAGTTAGGTAGTAGACATTTTTTTTAATGAAATAAAATTAAAACATTTCAGAGCACCAAAAAAGGATTTGTACGTACTTTGAATTTTTATCAGAAAGCAAAAACTAAAAATTAAAAACTATTTAGCATGAGGAAAACTCATTTATTTCGTGCTAAGTTTTCAGGTCAATAGCATGATATTATGGTTGTAATCTTGTTGTTGTTGTAAACAACATAGATCTCTGTTGTTCAATTTATTTTTTGGTGTTATTGTATCTATAAACTTTATTTAAAACACAAAATTTCCAGCATTTTCATCCGAAAAAGAAAACATTAGTTTAATTAAAAACTTCAGTCACTAATATGCTAATTTTCAAAAAGTGCAACTTTGCTGTCACATGCCTTTTACAGTTAAATCTAAGGAATAATTTATTATTTTTTAATTTCAGCAAAAATATATCCATTTAAATCTGCCAACAGTTTTTTTTTGTAACAATTTTTATTTCTTTTTTACTTTTTTGGTTCACAGTATGTGAATTCTCACCTCCATGTAATAGAATTTAATTAATTCAAAATAAATGAAGTGATAAAAAAAGGGTAAGAAAATGAAAATAAATAAATGAACGACAGATAATGCACATTAGAAATTGCTTGTTTTTGTTTCGGAAAGGCAAGCGTTATAAAGAGTTTTAAATCTAAAAATATTTCCTGTAACCATCTAAAAAGCAATATTACTAATAAAAATGGTTTGCTATTAAAAAATTGCATGTTTAAGTTTACCCTGTACAATTTTCTGATTTAATTGTGATTAAGTTAGACATTAAATTAAAAATTTGAAAGGTAAATATGCAAAGGAAAATTTGAAAGCATAATACTAGAAATAGGTAGATGGTTAAAACGAGGTAACCTCTCCCCCCCCCCCCAAAAAAAAATAAAGAAAAAATACCAAGAACCTCTAAATATTTTAGTTGTTCAGTAGGTAATCATGGTTAAAATATTAATTTGAATAAAATTTAAAATTATTACTTTAATTTGATGTAGATAGAAATATTCAGAAATAAATTGAGGAGTTGAGGGGGTGTAATTTTAAACATTACTTATTTTCAACTCATATGAATAAGAAACAAATGTATCTATTGTTATTTATTTATTTCTCTGCATCATACATCTATTACTTAAATTTTGAACAATATTTTCACATCAAAACAATATTACAAAGAAAAAATCATTCACAGCACCAGTAGAGGACTTGTACTTATTTTCAATTTTCGTGGAAAAGCAATGTTTACATTTAATTTTGACAGATATTTTAAATACAACTTAGCATGAAGAAAACTCATTTATTCCATACTAAGTCTTCAGGTCATTACCACATAAAAATTACAATCAAAGTCTCTAATGTTCAATTTATTTTTTGGTGTTGTTACATCTGTAAACTTTATTTCAAACACAGAATTTCCAACATTTTTACACGAGGAAAAAAAAGGAAACAAAGACATTTTTCTCAACTAGGCAATTAAACTCAAATTCAGGGTACCGAAACAGGATTTGTAGTTTTTATAGATTTTGGGACAAACTATTATTATCAATAACTGCTTAAGTAACAAAATAGGCAAAGATTAATCTTTCTGTTTTCTGAAATGCAACGTAACGTCAAAATATTTAGATGTTCAAAATGTAGTTATTATTACCAAATTTTAAAAAATTCCTTACTCCAAAGTATCATTTTCTAAAATTAATAATTATGGACAAAACATTAGTTTAATCAAAATTTTCAGTCACTTATAAACATAAAGAAAATAAATTTTGTTATAGGCTTTATTCCCATTTACTCAATCAGGGAGTTTCGATTACACAGGGCAAAATATACTGATGCTTGTAATTTATTTTCTCTTATACTATTCGTGAAGTGAATTTTTATGAAAAAAAACTCCCTTGATTGAAATAAATTGAATTTTTTGTTCAGATTTTTTCATATAGATTGTTATTCCATTCATCACCCCATATCATGGATGGATGAACACAACATATGTTCTAATATCCTGAAAAATGCTTCCAGAACTCAGTCAGAAACAGAACAGGTGCATTGACAGTCAGAAGTGGACTAAGATAACAGTTGCTACCAATCCCTTCCAAAATTGGAGCTATTTGCAGTTATTCAAATTCTGTCCTGTAGTTTAAGTGGGGAGAAAAATCTCTCTTTGAGAGGGAGGGGGGTTCTGGATAATTACAGGAACAGAATAAGCAGAAATGAACTGTTCATTTAATGCTGAAATAAGGTATAACAATAAACAAACCTAAATACATTTTTCATGATTTTATGTATACCTAAATTTTTTAGCCTTGCCTTAAATACCAAAAAATTTATTATAAATCTCAATTGAAAACAATATTTTTACATGACAAACAAAAATAAACCTAAAGAAAGCAGTTGATTTACAAAACAAATTCAAAACTCTAAATTTAGAGAATCAAAACAGAATTCCAGCTACTATTTCAAAATTTCTGTTGCAAAAGTATTGTTTGTTTAACCTCTTTACATTTCAATACTATTATACAAATGAATGATAATAAATTTGATAATAAGCGTAACAAATCAGAAATACAGCATTGTCTGTATGAAGAAGATCAAAATTTCATTTAATTACACTATTTAGCATTTAAACACAAAATTTTCGTTGATTTATATGTCGTAGTTGAAAGTGATTTCTGGACATCCTTGTAAACTTAATACTGGAGATCATTCTATTGTACAATTTTTTAAGCAAACAGTACAATATTATCATGAGTTTTCTAGAACATCAGCATCAGGACTACAATTTAATTAGTAGTTGAGCTTTCTTTAAGTTGCAGAATATCTGGAAGAAACTTAAAAAACATTAAGGGCAAATAAATTTAAAAGCTGAAGTAAAACTCTTCAAATGTGCTAAATCATCAATACGGCTGATGTTTTGAATTGGCACAAATGTTTTTTAACAGGCCCGTGTCCAGGATTTCAAAAAGGGAGGGGTTTAAACTTTTTCCCTTTATAACTTAGATTGTCAAAGGTAAACTAACTAAACATGTTGAATGCTTTTTAGTTCTATAACTAAGCTCCTTCTTCTTCTTTTTTTTTTTTTTTTTTTTTTGTTAATGATATCTATTTCTTTTTATTTATTTTTTTTTTTTTAATTTTTATTTTTAACTCTTTGACAATTTGCAAAAGTGGAAAAACTGAATACATAGTTCTTTTATGCCACCAAATGCTAGTTACTTTCTTTTCTTTTTCATCAAATAATATTAAACAGGAATTTAATGAAAATATTAATTTTACACCAAACAATTGCTGTTTCGCATAGAAACATACTTTGAATACGTGAAACGACAAATTCGCCCAACACCAAAGAAGTATCCAAGGGAAGGGATTTGGGGATACATTCTTTTCCGAAACTCAATAAGCTTTCCTATTTTGGCCATGAAAAAACCTAATAGTAATAAGCAAAGTAACCATTTCCCCTGTTACTCTGTTTTTTTTTTTTTTTGTTTTTTTTTTCTCTCTTTTGGCTATATTATTGTCTAATACTCCTTTTAAATAACTTTCCCCTGCATGCTCAGCATTGCCGGATTGTTCAACCATTTCTTTTTTCAAACATTTAGCAATCAAGGTGCTTGGGAATCCTACAAGGAAAGTGTTAATTTTTAAAGGAATGCCAGGGAAATATTAAAGATGGTGAACACTGTATCATTGCATTAACTCTAAAATTAATTAAAACTTAAAATACATTTTGAAAAATCATTTCATAATTCATTGTTGTTGTTGTTTTTCAATGGGAGGGATTTAACCCCTAAAACCCTCCCCTTGGACACGGCTCTGTTTTTTAAAGTAGTTCATAAAATTATAAATGGAAAATAAATAAACACACTTTATTTGAAATAGAGCTGTATTTCAACTACTTTGCATTAAGTGTGTTGTCAAGTTTAATTTCAAATAACAGGGTGTTCTAAAAACACATGAAAAAGTAAAACACATATTACAGGGAATATTTTAATTCATCAATCTCTTTTGACAAGCATAGATTGTGTTTTTCATTCATTTATGTACATAATATTATGTACATATTTTTTAGTGTGCATCATCTTTGCTCTTAAGAAGAGAAATCATCAGTTTATGATGACTAAAATAAGTAATGATTGTTCGTGATTCCAAATTTTATAGGAACCGTGAGAAAACTTGCTTGTTTTTCCTGCATTTCACTTAGGAATATCCACAGCAAAATTGTAGGGGTAGGTGGGGTATGTTGGACAGTGGGGCACGTTGTTCAAGTCCCAATTATTTTAATAATATTAATATTTTTTATTTTATTTTCTGACCAACAAATAGCTCCTATGGTCCTACAAATCCTATCACGAAATCACATGGCACAGTTATATTGAACAAATTTTTTTCCAGAAAGTGTTATTTCAGCAGTCCTGAGTAATTTTCAGAAAACAATAAATTAATTTTTTTAATGGTTTTAGTCAAGATTGAGGAGAAAAAAAATTAAACTCCTGTCTTAAACTTTTACGTGAATGCCACTACCTCATCAAAGAGCTCACTTGTGCTTGTGATTGAAAAAATGTGAGTGCATACTGTAGAAACTATTTATAAACTGTTCTTGTTTGGCTTTAACATATAAATTTAAGTGAAGTAAAAATATAGAGAATGCAATATAACTGATGCTTAAATTTAGATTCTTTAAAATACAGCCACATTTTTCAGTAAATTCATTTATCTATACCAGATATTTCAGCTGGTAACATGAATCAGTTTTGAAAGCCGTATGCTGGGCACCATTGTCATAGAGCATTTGAATTCCCCTTTATTTCATTTTTCTATTTCCTGACAAAAGTATTGATTTTCTAAAGCCTTTAACAAATTAAGATAATCTCTGATAAATTGAATATTTGTTTATTTATACATTTATTTTTATGAGTGGTTGAAATGAACTCAGATGCAATTGAATTCAGAGGCGTAGGAACTTTGTAGAAGTAGGGGGAGCTGGGACACAGTATAAGAAGTGTCTGGAATCTAAGGAGCAAAAGCAGATGCGCAACCAGAAAATAAATTATTTTTTTTTTGGGGGGGGGGGCGGGGGGGAGGGAGGCTTTTAAACGTGTTTCCCCATAAAAAAATGGCTTCGAAGCTTCCATCTCTTATTGAATAGTGTATATATACAATTGTTTATGGAGAGAATGAGGTGATTAAACTTCTGGTTTTGAAAAGGAGTCGGTTAGTACTCGAAGATGAGCACGTAGAAATAGAGGTGTTTGGGGTCTCTCCCGGAAAATTTTCAAAATTCTTGTTCTAAAATCGAACTTATAGGTGATCTTTGATAATGTTAAGGGGAGAAAAGGTTCGAATACCCTCCCTGAAAAATTTTCGAAATTAATATCTTAAAACGCGATTATATACCATATTTGTTGCCTTTAATGAAAATATGACTCGAAGGATCGTCCTCGATCGATTTTTCGAACGATTTACATCTTCGTCCCAATATTTCGAATTGGAAGTCCTAAAAACGTAATTGTAGACAACCTTCAATGATGGCAGGGGAAAAGGCTGTACTAGGGCTCTACTCTTGAAGTTTTTCAAAATTGAAGTCCTAATAGAGAGCGTTTTTCAATGATATAATCAGAAAAGGTTCAGAGGTTTCTTCTTCTAAATTTTTTCGAAATTGTAGTTGCTGAAAAACGCGACTGTGGATCATATTTGTTTTCGTTAGGGCTCCAGCAATTTTTTTGAAATTGAAGTCCCAAAAACGGAATATTACATAATCTCCCATGTTGTTGGAGGGCAAGGCATTCAAAGGACTCTCTTCCGGAAATTTTCAGGGAATTGAGCCTTGAAAACAAAATTTGAGGCGCTCTGTAATAATTATGGAGGAAAGGGGAGGCTTCGACAGCGTAACATTTGGAATACTTTCTTATTTTCTGAGAACTAGAAAAAGGGGAATAGATGAAACAGGAGGGTGGAAAAACAGAACGTTGGATATGTGTTAAAATGAATTGTTCACTATATATTATATTGTTCAGATAAATTTTTAGTTTAAAGTCTTTGAGTCTTTGATAGAAACTATAAAATATTGTTGGCTTTTTTTCTGCAATAATAGATGAAAGGTAACAATTTTGGCATAAAAATATACCTGTAAGTGATGAAAAAATAGTAATTTTGAGAAAGCAAAAAGAAAAAAAAAATGAATTTTGACATCTGGAATTCAAATTATGTTTTTCGCAATCACGAGGGTGTGTGTGTGTGTTTGTGTCTGTGTGCAGGTATGAGTGTGTGGGTAGTTGTGTGTATGAGTGTTTGTGGTAGGGGTGGGGGAATGTGTATGTGTGTGTAGGAATATGTGTTTGTGTCTGTGTGCAGGCATGAGTGTGTGGGTAGTTGTGTGTATGAGTGTTTGTGGTAGGGGGGGGGGAATGTGTATGTGTGTATAGGCATATGTGTTTGTGTCTGTGTGCAGGCGTGAGTGTGTGGGTAGTTGTGTGTGTATATGTCCGTATGTATGCGTGTGTGTGTATGTGTTTGTGTATGTGTGTAGGTGTATGTATGTGTGTGTGCATGTGTTTGTTTGTACTTGCGTGTATGTATGCGTGTAAGTGTAGGATATTGACGCTACCTGGAGATGGTTTTCGCTAGAGGAGCAGCATCGTGAGGCCGGTCGACGGTGGTGCTGCAGAGGGTGCTGGCGGTAAAATAAAATGATAGCACATCAAAACAGTCAAATGAAAGCAATAAACAATTGCTCAAAAAACAAGAATAACTGTAACTTCGTAAAATATAATCTGAGGGGTCAGATAACTTAAAATGAGATACAGTGGCTCCCTAAAGTGTTCGTACACCTTGAAATTTTACAGTAAAATCAAAATAACGCGAAACTGAATTCGAATATGAAGTCCATTTTTTTTTCACTCCATTCCTATGCCATTCTGAATAAAACCCAGGAGTTTTTTTCAAAATATTGCCAGATTTTATTTTTGAAATTTGTCAAAAGACAAAGGGTTAGAGAAAAAAATACGCCACAAAAGTCATCGCACATTGAAATATTTTCGAACAAATTCATGATTAAAATTATCATAAGTTGTTTTTTTATTATTTTTGCATTGTGATGACACACTGTAAAGTCATTTGGCTTTATTTTTTGTTTATTTATGAACTAATATTCTGCTTTTTATTTTAAAATGGCAGCTATGCGCATAAACCAAAAACAGAATTCGAAATTTGATGTTTTTTCTCTCTCAGTAGCCGTAAATTGGTTTGAAATGTCTCTAAATTAGTTAATTTATACTATTCTATAGTGAAGTGCTTGATAAAATGCTTTAAAGACAAGAATCGGATCGAAAACAAGGTATAAGAAAATGTCAAATGCAAAGTTAACAAAGCGTGATCGGAGATATACAGTTAAAAAAAATGATGAAAATACACCTTTGAGTGATGAAGAATTTTCTGCAGAATTGAATGAAACATTTTCGTTTAATTTTCCCCTAAAATTATTCGCCAAGTTCTCTGATTACCTGGATTAAATGGGACCTCTTCCTGCAGAGATTTTCTTGTTCGTGCGAAAAACAGAAAGCTTACGTTTTCCGCCGTAAAATCAATGATAAATAAGCTCAAAACATTTTGGAACAACGTCTTACTTAAAGATAAAAATAAACTCAACATTTTGGGTTAAATTGTTGCATAATTGTAAATAGAAAAAAAATGAGAAATTAAATCTAAAGAACTTAGTTGGGATTAGTTAATCAGGAAGGTGTTCTGGTGTGAAGGTGCAGGACTTGGAAGTTTGAAATTTTTCGATGAATCATGCTGTTCAGTGAAATATTTTTAAAAATAATTTTAAATTATTAGCCTAAAATTTGGCAATCGGAAACAACTTCGTTTTTTTCTTTACATCAAGATAACGATAAGAAGCACACGTTTGCGTTTGGTGCCTCTAACATTGTCATTAAGCTTAGAAATATCTCCTCAATCGCCAGATTTAAACTTAATAGAACATATTTGGAGATATCTGGTGGATATATTACGAAAATACACTATTGAAACGGAAAACGAATTAGAAACAGTAAGACTCGAAGTGCGGCTGAACACTTACTCAGAAATTGTTCAAAAAAAAAAAAAAAAAAGAAAGAAAGAAAAAACAATGAAATCTATTCCCAGATAATTAAAAGCTGTTGCTGATACTGCATGATATTCTACTAAATAATAACTTAGTAAAAAGTTAGATTATTTATTAGTTTTTTGACATTTTTTCAAAGTGTACGAAGACTTTTGTGAGATCAAGTTTCTGGCACTTTTTGATTATTGATTTCTTAAAAATCAAGTTTTATTATAATATTAACAATTTTCATGTAATTTTGTTAAAAAATAAATCATAGATCTTATAATTAAATACCCGTTCCAAAATATTAATTTTAACGAATCGATAATGGCGTATTTCATTGAAAATCGTAAGTGTACGAATAATTTTGGGAACCACTGTAAGTTTTTGGAAAGTTGAAATTATTTGAACAAGTTCAACATTATTTGAATAAGTACAAACAACCTTAGTAACCTTTTTTCAGTCATGTCTGGAGCACCTTCCATGTTATTCATATTTAAATTCCAAACTGGCTCATTATTATCTCTTTTTGTGATCATTGGACTAATGGCGAATCCATGGGGTGGGGGGGGGGGGCTATGAGGCTGCAGCCACCCCCATACCAGAAACAAATTCTTTCACCCTCTGTCTATGCATATAATTTCCTACATCCATTCTATCTTTATCAGTTAATTTGTTTTCGCTCTTCTTAAGGTTGATACACAAATTTGCGATAGTAACAGGAGTGTTAGTTTTCCTAAATTTCTCTTCAAATTTCTGAACTTTTTCCCTACCTGTTCCAAATATTTATACATTTACTCACTGAAAGAAGGAAAGGGGAAAAAAGTGTAGATATAATAGCTACTTGTTTTTCTTTCTTTCTCTCTCTTTAATTTTCGTGTTTAATATCAATTCTTAAAATTTTGTCTTCTTTCTCGCTGTTTTTCACTATTTGTTTAACATCTTTCAGCTTTTCTTTCTTCTATTTCATTTACATCACCTTGTCAGCGTAATTATTTTGCATCCTTAACAAGAATTGAAAATTTTGCCTTCAAATTGCATAACAAATATGTCTAAACGAATGAAAAAACTTTGAATATACATTTAAAATTTAGAATTTTAACACTGAATACCAAATTTTAGATAATTTCAAATGTAACTCAGAAAGATTCATTAGTCATTAACATCCCTAGATAGCAGATAATGATACAGAACACTTTCGTTTACATCGATAAACTTTGGTAACGACAAGGAGACCTCAGTAAGAATTTTAACTACCTCAGCCGCCCCCCAGAACAAAATTCTGGATTCGCCACTGCATTGGACAAAAAAAAAAAAAAAAAAACCGCATGTAAAACTAATAAGAATATGAACTGAACTGCAATGCCGCTCTCGAAAGCCGAAACACGAGCTCAAGGTGGGGAGCAAATCCATATTGGTACTAGGACTCGACCGATGCATCGGCCTGGCCGATGCATCGGCGCCGATGGTTCAACAATCTAGCCATCGGCATCGGCATCGGCGGCCGATGCTAAATTACAGGAAACATCGGCCCATCGGCCTTAAAAACATCGAAAAGCCGATGGAATTGGCCGATGTTTTTGAAAAAAAAAAAGAACCTTTGATGTTTTACCTTTTAATAAAAAGTAAAGGTTGTTTTCATATACAGTCTGAGTAAAAACTTTAAGTCCAGTGCTTTTTTTTTTTTTGAGAAATTGGACACACCTTAATCTTAGGATCAAAAAGTCATATGAGTGATAATTATTAACCTTAAATAGAAGTAAAAAAGACAAAAAAATTTAATTATAAGTGTTTTATTATCAGAAAATATTACAGATCAATATTTGAACCTGAGTAAAATCTTTAAGGCCAACATAGAACTAGTATGTTGTGGCCATCACGAAACTTTCTTCTATATTTTTCCTTTTTCTGATCCCTCCCCATGCTTGACGAGGAAGCAATATTCCTAACAAAAACAAAATGACACATGCAAAAACTTGACGACCATCCCAATGTCTGAATTATTGTAAAAGCAAAACAAAGAGCGAAAATTGAAGGTTACTTTAAAAGCCTTACTTGAATTAATTACAAATATTTTATTTATTAAAAAACATAAGATGGCAACAGTTAAAAATTTTAATTCATTGAGATAATATTTCCGATCATTTCCATACAATTAAAATCACGAGAAATACGCAGACGACAATCTATTACGATTTATCTTTCTTATCGTTGCATTAATAAAACTATTTTTATTCGCAAAAAAAAAAAAAAATCAACACCTCTTGGAGCGATTGAAGTCAAAATTGAACCAAAGCCTGTTTACGTATGGATTCACATATATTCCAAATTTCAAACAGAACGTAGCATTACTTCCTGAGATAGGGCACTCACAATGGAAAAAAAGAACGGGCGATTGCGCTACCCCCTTTTTAGCTGTTGACACCAAAATAAAATCAGCTCTTATACCCACTAAGGGCTACTTGTCAAAAAATTTTTGTTTGATTCCGTTCGTTATTTCTTGAGATACAGCAGTCACAATTCACGACAAAAATTCAATTCAGCATTTTCAATAAATGAGGTTTAAGCTATTTTGCAGCATTAATAAAATTTCCACACTTTCTAATTGTGTTGTATATCGTTTTTGACAAACACTTAAACCTATCGTCTGAATAAGTTTCCTGGTGGAGTACTTTTCAGGTAAAATAATAATTTCCAAACTCTTCTTCCATGACGCGAGGACAAAGCTCTAAGTTTTCCCGGGTTTTCTTTTTACCCTAATGTACTTAAATCAAACAAAAATGTTGACTTCAGTCTTCGATCTTCCTATTCTTTCGCAATAGTACGCCTGCTTATCCTTGTTGAAGAAAAAGCTTCAATGTGCCCTCTTTCTTGAACAGTTAACTTTTTACCTTACGATATCGTCACAAGTAGGACAAAAACTTTGATAAAAATAATCACAAAACTGCAAGTTGAAAGGTTTCCACAATCTTGTTAACTGAGGTGACATTTATTATAGTACAAGTACTTGCAGTTTTTTAAAAATACTAGTGGCCTTAAAGTTTTTACTCAAGCTGAAATGCTAACTTTGAGTAAACCACTGCTTTTCTGGTTATTGCATGCTTTACAAATCCTGTCTGTTGCGTTATTTCTTACTAATGAACATTAATAATTAATAATACAATAATATTAAAATCCCTTTAATTTCATTTTCCTTTTTTCAAAGAAAATTATACTGGCCTTAAAGTTTTTACTCAGACTGTAGAATTGTTTACTAAATTTCAGTATGAATTTCTATTTCAGTCGCCCCTGAAAGAGTTTTTAATACTGCATTCAGGTACCAAACAAGTTAATTATTGCGTTGTTTCTTGCTGCTGGATGTATGTATGTATCTCTCATGAGTCATAACTCCAAAATGGTAAACTGTAGAAGGATAAGTTTTCGCATGTGGAGTGTGCGTACGTTCCAGTTGTGCACTTCCCTTTTTGTTTTCTATCGGGTGTTCTGAAGAGCCTGTTTACTCATTTTTTGTGGCTATTAATTACTTATTTCAATGCAAAACTAATATAGCGTCTCAGACTGACGATCATTTGGTGATATATTGCCGAATTGGAGACTATGGAAGCAAATATGAGATGGCGAAACCGGTTTTGTGACATTTTGTTAGATTCTCGTTGAGCCGACGGTAATTTTTAATTTTTCGATATTTGTAATATAAATCACAGTAATGCAGTCTTTTCTGTATTGCTTCGGCGGAGTTACAAGTTTGGGGCCCGTCGAAATACATTTTGGTGCCCTATTTCTCTATCACAGAAGTTGTAAAACATTTATCATTTGCATTTTTGTAACTCCTACGGTGCCCCTATGGTTATGCGCGTCTCGCGCAATTGCAACATTTGCTATATTTTAAATCCGCCTTTGCACGTCAAAACAAACTCGGGTGCAAGTTTTGAAAGGGTTTTTCTGCTTTATGATTATTTTGAGCTCTATTTTTTACAACTATTTTTTGAATTTCCGAGAGCACTTGCGTGCCCCTCCTCCCACTCCCTCAGTTTCTGAAATTAAACTCTAGTTGTACTTCTGAGTTGTTTAAAACTAACACCATTCATAAAATTAGAGGTTTTTTTTTTTCAAACTTTATCTATTGTTTAGGAAGAATTTATAGCATTAATGTAAGAAATTGATTCAAAACGTTTTGAATGGTAACATAATTCGGAAATCGAAGGGACTTTTGAATTTTTAGAATAATCAGAGGATGACCCTCCCCCCCCCCCATTGCATAATGCGCCATCTTTTTTGTATCATTAATAGCGAACGATTTTTTTTCTGTTGTAAGTAACTATTTTTATGTATTTATATAAAATCAATGAATAAGTTACTTTCGTTTTTTATAGAAAAATTTCAAGGATTTTCTATTATGCATTTTTTTAAATTTCAAAAAATTATTGTTAAATTGAACAATTTAATTTGAACTTGTTTGTAAAGCTTCATAAAAGATTAAACAATCAAATTGTTCAACATTATGTGTGCCAACATCAGATCAAGTAGCATATGTATTCAATTATTAACTTGGTGTAAATATTGAGTTTGTTTATTGTAGCTGCGTTTTAAGAATCTCGCTCTTTTCATAGTTATTTTTTTTCAGCAAAATTTATGTCACTGTTTTAGTTTTTTGAAAAATGCAAAATTTTCTATTCATAAATTTTAAATAAGTATAAAAATATTCCTATTATGATTTAGTATTGTAATTAATTTGTTTTTGTTTAATTTGATGACTAAAAAATGTCTACGTACAATCTTTCCACTTTAATTGCGTAATTTGTTGACGGTTTCATAGTTTTATTCTGATTTTTTTTTTTGAATGATTTAACAACATAATTTAATGTTTTTTAACTATGTGTAGTGTACCTAAATCCATACATCATTACAATATTACTGAAATCTTAGTTATATGTTCAATTAAAAAAAAAAAACAAAAACAAATCAATTGGTTATTTAACAGCCTCTTTGTTTTTCTTCCTTTCTTTCTTTCTTTTTTTTTTTTTTTTTGGCTGTTGTTCTTTCTCTTTCATCATACGGCAGTCAAAAAAGGAGAAGCATAACTACACCCTATACAGATTGTACGTAGTACGATCAAAAGTTTGGGGACAAGCTGTATAAAACCTTACCTAGAATAGTTCACATTACAGAAGCACATCCACCTTCAAAAGGTTACCTTGAGGGACTATGTACTTCTGCCAGTGTTCATATAACTGTTGGAAACTCTCCTGGAAGCCATTTTTCGCTACCTTCTATGATGCAGCTTTATCTTCTCCTGACGGAAGATAGCGGCGTCCATGCAATTTTTTTTTTTTTTTTTTTTTTTGCTGGGAACAGGTAAAAGTCACACGGAGCTAAGTCCGACGAAACGTTATGTTATTTGTTTGCCATATCAGAGTATTTACCAATCGAACCGTGCATCCTCAACATGAAAGTCGCCTTCTTCCCCACGATGAAGTTAAAGCAGCAACGCAAGAGGCCTTACAGGAGGTTGTGAAAAATGTCTTCCAGGAGTGCTTCTAAAAGCTATACGAACATTGGCAGAAATACATAGTCGTTCAAGGTGATTTTTTTGTAGATAGATGTGCTTCGGTAATGTGAACTATTCAGGGTAAGGTTTTATACAACTTGTCCTCTAACTTTTAGATCATACTACGTACGTATGAGTTTTCAACTTACTATTTCATGATGTTTTTGAATGACGTAAGTTTACGCGCATGAAAACATCATTAGAGAATTTGCGATAATTAACTGAGGAGGCGTTCAAAATGGATATTTCAGTCATCTACATGTTCTTAGGTACATATGCATGTGCAGATGTGCCGAAAAAACTTGTGAAGTTTGAATTGGGTGATCGTAAAATATAAATTTAGGTCAAAATCTTTTTTTTTGTGATTACAATTCCTTATTCGTAGAAGGGAAGTAAAGTGAAATGAATCAATGATCCTTTAAATCCCTGACAATTTTATCAATTTATTTCTGTTTGATTTTTTTTTTTTTTTTTTTTGCCATCGGCCAACGGCATCGGCCATCGGCAATCGGCCATTTGGAGGAAAACAATCGGCCATCGGCCATCGGCCATCTTTGAACAATCGGCCAACAATCGGCATCGGCCCATCGGCCAAAAAATGCCATCGGTCGAGCCCTAATTGGTACTGGTACTGATTTTCGCAGGCCGCGTGATAGAGCCCACTTTTCCGCATTTCTGAAACCAAGAGATGTTTTAACAGTAAAAAAAGGGTGAAGTTGAATTCAAGTGCACTGACCACTCCGTCTGCTCCCTGCTTTTGTTGCTTATTGGGTGGAAATTCCGAAAGTCCTAAAAAAAGGCAGATCACATTTTTGAAATCAGGTTTGAGGAAATCAATGTACGGCAATAAGCTGCAGTGCTATTGAGTTGTTCGGAAAGTAATTTCGTTTTTTCCCGTCAGAGGACTTAATTACGTTTTTTCGAAACCAACTTCACACTTAAGCCGCATAACCATTATATGTCTTGAGAGCTGATATTGCAAGGCTTGTGTGTGAAAAAGTTCTATTAATTCTACGCAGTAGTTTTTGGTTGGTGCCCTTTTAAATATGGAGAGCAATAAGCAGCATTTTCGTCATATTTTACTTTTTTACTTCAGAAAAGGTAAAAATGCTGTCCAAGCGAGAAAAAAATTGACGGATGTGTATGGAGAAGGCGTGTTAACAGTACGCCAGTGCCAGAACTGGTTTGCAAAATTTCGATCCGGCAATTTTGATGTCGAAGATGCACCACGGTCTGGAAGGCCGGTCGAAGCTGACAAAGATGCGATAAAGGCATTAGTTGATGCAAATCGGCGAATAACCACACGAGAGATCGGTGAGAGATTAAATTTGTCGAATTCGACTGTTTATGGCCATTTGAAAGGCATGGGCTTAACCTCGAAGCTCGATGTGTGGGTGCCCCATGTCCTTACGGAGCCTCACACAAGTTTGGTCACTCGCCAAAAACTTTTACAGCTTGAATGGGACGTACTGCAACATCCACCATATTCTCCAGATCTGTCGCCTTCCGACTACTATTTGTTCCGGTCCCTGCAAAATTTTTTGGATGGCAAAACCTTTACCTCAAATAAAGATGTCAAAAACGACCTGAACCAGTTTTTTGCCAGCAAGGACCAAAACTTTTATGAGAGGAGAATTATGTTACTGCCAGAAAGATGGCAAAAGGTGTTGGACCAGAATGGCCAATATATAATTTAATAAAATATTTATTCATTATACGAAAACTGTCTTTCATGTTCCCCAAAAAAAACGAAATGACTTTCCGAACAACCCAATAGAATTTTCCGGGGGAGCTGAGCCGGTTTGAAATATTCCAGGGGGAGCTCAAGCTCCCCCAGCTCCCCCGGTTCCGACGCCTATGGAATTACCTTTTGAGTAAGTGAGGCAAAATCACGAACATGTAATAAATGAATATAAATAATGAAAGAAACATTACTTTTAAAGTGGATGCATTATAATAATAATAATAATATAAGAGAAATAAACAACTCTGATTTAAGGAAGCAGTTACTAAAGACTTTATTTTGCATTGATTGAAAACATCGGATAAATATCAAAATATCCAATATATATCAAAATATCGGATATTTTCGAACCCAGATCTTTACGGATAATCTCAAAAACCCATTATGAGCCTTTATTTTAAAATGCCACACTAGTTAAAATTTAACTCCACATTAATCAAGATAGGATTATTTAAAAATCATTTTTCCACCAAATATCGAAATTTTTACGAAATTGATGTGGGGTGAGAGCTTCATGTACTTTATTTTTCTGCTGGTCTAGAAGAGTAGAATTCTTCTAAAGTTTGATTCCAAGAAACTGGTTGTGTCATAATGACACACGATAGAAGCAAAACATGTTAATTGTTCATCAAACACTTTTGAATAGATTGTATTTCTTATTCATTTTCTTACATAAAATTTTATACATGTGTCCACTTATAATGATCATCTTCTTCCTTCTTAAGAAGAGAAATGATCTGTTTACGATAACTAAAGTAAGTAATTACAAATATACAAATTGATCTCCGCGCTGCCTAAACGTAGTACATGCAACCATACAAAATGAGAAAGAAAGCGAGAAGAGCGCAAGGTCTCACTTTCCTCCAATATCTGAAGGCAAGCAAGCCACTAGTTTCCTTCTAACCGACATTGCTTATCCCCACCACTTTTCATCACACAAAAAGGTTGGATATAACTTCAAAGCCCTTGCGTAAAAAGTTTCACTTAAAAAATCCTTGATTCAGCATTTTATTATAAAAGTATTGATATTTCAACCCGCAAAACTTTAAATGTACCTAATTTCTGACAAACAAGAGCTTTGTGGCTGGGAGGACTTTTACAATCTCAAAAACCCATGATAACAGTCCTTACCTCAAAGGTAATTCAAAACTTGTTAAAACTTAACTATGTATCAATCATGGCATAATTATTTAAAAATCATTTTCTCAATAAAAATAGAAATTTTTACGAACCTGAAGTGGGGTGAGAGCATGCACTTGATTCTTCAGGTGATAAAGAAATAGCAGGTAAAGGAAATAACAAGGCAACCTAAAAATTAGTAAACCCTAATTAGAGCATAATAAAATGTACCAACACACTACTTGAACCGAACTTAGAACACCTCAGTTTTCTGTTTATGATGGAACACACAGCGACTGGCATGCTTGTTGAATAAAAAGGAGTAAATTACCAAAATAACCAAAACTACCTACATTAAATTTTTCATAAAATAATACATTTTAAATTGGCTCGCTCAACCTAAAAAATCGATAAAAACTGTACTGTGTGTCAAGCAAGTGTTGTACTTCATATCCACCTCAAACGCTTTGGCAAATTCATGTGGTCACATTAATTTCATAATCGAACTGACATTTTTTTAACAAATTTTAACTAATAAACATTTAACAGAGTATCATAACAAAACGTTTCCATAAATCAAAATGCTATTAAAAGATACTGCCAGCAAGCACTGAAAGTCCTATAATTTATAAGCATTTTATTTCCTCTGCATCTCCTTTCAAAAAACAAAAATTTGACACTGTAAATACTTACGTTGCATAAAGTGAAGATTGCTTGAAGGAACATGAAAAACGATACATTAGTCAATTTTTGTCTAAGAAATGATCAGGAAAAATAAAAACCTTAACATTAAAACATAAGTTAAAATGGGTTTTAATATCAAGTCACATTCATTTAAAATAAAAATTTCCGCAGCATAAAGCATTTATAATACAAATCACAAGTTACGATCTCTTCACATCACAAGTGTATGTTTTGTTTACTTCCACTCGTCGCCAAGCACGAAATTGATCGCGCCAAACCGAATACAGAGATCTATCGTTAAAAAAATTTAATTTACACAATTTAAACATTTGCCTTGTCTTAAAGTGTTGTTTTTCAATAACGTTGTGATTGGAATCATCGATTTAACAGAAAAAATAACTATAAAAGACCCAAATACAGTGTCAGGATGGAATTTTAGCACACCGGAACACATGTTCTTGATATAATTACGCGATAGTTAAAGAAATAGGAATGGACTCACTCAAGTAAAGCTACACACGTATAATTTGAACATTGTAGAACAGTAATATGAGCATTAAAATCCTGGACTCACCTTTAATTTTTCAGATTCTGGGTTTTTCCACAGCACTGTCATACGCTCCATGTTAATCCTACGGGAGAAGAAGAAACCTTGCCTCAGGCGGTCTTCGACCAATAGGGGTGCATTCGGAAACGCAGATCGGTCGCCTCGGTGCAACCGCAAGCGTTCGGAAACGCTTGCGGTGGAACCGCTGACGTCACTTAACCGCGTTCGGAAACACTGCGGTTGTTTTCTGGCGGTCGACTTGGTAGCAATCTGTGGCACCGCTGTCAGGAAGCGGTTAGCGAGATCACAAACGTCACAAAATCTGTGTTGGCCAATCCGGTCGTGTTTCATGTTTTGATCGTAACGCACGTGACTTGCCTATTATGAAAGTTACGCGTTGATTGGAGTGTCGTTTGCTGCTGAACTAGAACTACCGCGGTTTAACCACGAGCGTTCGGAAACACAGCTGTTCTACCGGAATTCCTAGAGAAATTCCAAATACGTCATAACCACACCGGACTAACCATGCGGTGTAACCGGTGGATCGTTTCCGAACGCAGCCTAGGAAAATGATACCGCGTTGTCGCAACTCTGAAAACTACGTTTTCATATAGGGACTCTAGTAAATATTATGCAAGTGACATAGCTAATCAAATGATAACAACATCCATGTAAGCTTTTTAAATTTTACTATGAAGAGTTACATTTCTAAAAGTATAAAACAGATGTTTAATTCAGTTCAAACAAGTGGCACTCCACATTATTTCATTGGCTTTGGCTTAACTGAAATAAAAATTAACTGTAACCGATAAAGCTCAACACTATTTTTTTTCTGCGCTTTATTTTACACTATTACAAACTATAGAAAAGTTGCTCAGCTGCATTAACCTAAGGTAAGAGTCTTTCCAAATAATGCTCATATTTTCACTTGGCAGAGAAACATTTTTTAAATTTCTTTTATAGAAATTCTTATGACACGATTGTTACTTGTTTAAAGGTGAGAAAAATTTGTGATTCGAATGTTTTGTATCTGCATTTATACATAATATTTTAATTAAAACATTTATGGTGTCCCTTTATTGTTCAGTGTCTTATTATTAATGAAACATTTGGTTACATTGGGTATGATGGGATACAGTAAATAGCGAAATATGGAATGCAGTGAAATTTGTCAGATTCGACTATATTCTCCGTTCCTGAAAAAGGTGGTAGAGGTTGGTCGCTCTTAGAGGTTGTTTTTGAATGTGCAAAAGCAGGGCTCATAGTCCTCCTATATCTCCTATATTTTCACAAATTGTCAGATATTCTCCTATTTTTCCTATATTTTCTCACTAACTCCTATATTTTTTTTGTCAGATATTGAATGCTACTCAAAAATGCAAAAACCTTTAATCCATTTTTTTTCCTTCTTTCTCCTCTGCGCTTTGCACTCTTACATCTTTAATGTTGGCATATGTTTTACATATGCCAACTTCTGTTTGATTATTTTTATGAAACATACAAAATATAGATGACTTTACTTGCAGCTTTTAACTTGTTTTCAATTAATTCTTTTTTTTTAATGAGTTTACTTTGTAATTTTAATAGTATAACATGTTAACTTTAAGTGTACTGTTGTAAAGATTTTTAAAGCTTTTAATTTTGTCACATATAATCTTACATGTAGTTCAAATGACCGATTGTAGCTCAAACGATTGTTTTTGAAAATGCCCTGTACAGTTTGGTACCTATTCAAACTTTGAGTACTTCAAATGTTTCAAAGCTTGTAGCTTGCTGAAAAAATGTAACTATCTCGATGAAATAAGTGTCATTTTATAGGGTTTTGTTTGTTTTCAAATATGTATTCATGGAAAAACATTCCAATATTTTTCAATTTTGTGTGTAGTTTTTTCAAAAATTTCAGAAATCTGTCCTCATCACAGAATATTTTTTTTGGCTCATTTTTTTCTATCTACTCTGTTACGGTTACAAACTGCAGAGGATAATGGATAGTTCTATGATCCACTTGGGCTCTTCTAATGCCCCCTTACTTTTGGCAGATTAGGTCAAATTCAAACTTGATACATGTGTATACATATATATACACACACATTAACTGTAGGATATGGATAATTTCATTAGAGTGAGCAACGGGTAATTGAATTGGCCACTTTAATGAATAAATTCCTCAAAAAAGAAACAAAATCCAGTTTTAACATTGAAAAATTGCAAAATATTTGAAGCAAACATGCCGCTTAAATGAATCAAGCGTATGAGACTGACCATTTCTCTCCCTCTCTCTTTCTCTCCGACAAACGTGATGCATTAGAGCAGTCTTTTTTCTTTGACTTTGTTTAGTAAAATAGGTTTTTTTTTTAAAGCAAATAGTAAAACAAAAGGGAGGCAGAGTATTGCACACATTTTGTAACGATTGTCTCAAGACATAGGGTCAACGGGACTTTTCATCATTAGTGTTAGCGTTGAAACGATGAGGTACCAATACCAAAAACTGCGGGTAGATTGATGACATTGAAGAAAGAATGTTTAAATTAATTACTACCTAGTTTTAGCAGTCAAAAAGAGATGCATTTTTCAAAGCATATAAGGGCAGTTCTCAAAAGGTGGGAGCAAACACAGACCTCAACTTTGAAGCTTCAACATCAAATAACTTTCATTTTAATTAACTCAAAAATTTTTGAGTTAAATTATAATACTGTATAGAGACAAGAATTGACATAAATTATGGAAAAAATGCTCTTCAAATGCCCTTAAAAAATATTTTCTTTGCTAAAAGGCACAATTTTGGACATACCAAAACGTTAACTGAGCAAATGTACCATTAAAAAAAATTTTTTTTAATTATTTCCATACGTTTCAAAAAATAATTAAAGTTATGAATCGAACACTGAATAATTTTTTGTTAATATTTTACACAAATAACAAAAGTAAAGACAGATTATTTACTTTGTAAACGATTTTAGAAAAAAGTAAGTTTGAAATTTGATGCATGTCCAAAAGTTACGATCTTTACAATGCTATTATTTAAGAACTAAGTGTATGATGTTTTCGTTTTAAAGGTATTTATCGATTGCAGAATAAATTTTTAATTGTTTAAAAGTGTTTTTATAAGCTTTTATGCAGTATCTTAGAAGAAAAATAATTTTTCTTAAACATACATGTGAAATGTCCAAATGCCGTTACGATCTTGACGCCGATAATTCTGAATAAAAAAGGTTATTATAATGTTCTTTCTTTAATCCATTGGTATTTTGCATAATTAATACGTTGCACATTGAACAATACATAAATTACAGTAGAAACATTGCTTATTATGAACGTAACGAAAGCCATTTTGCGCTAAAATCGCCAAGCAAACCTCCATTGGCGACAACACAGTATACAATAAGCTAAAGGTTACCAGAGGGGAATTCCAGTTTGATAAATGTATATAGTTTATCGTCAGTTGCATTAGTTTTGGCGACTTTATCACCTTCGCTAGCAATTTTTTTTTCCCCGCTTTTATTATTTTAGAAATTTTTTTTTCTCTTCTTTGTTTTGGAAACATAATTTAAGGATCTCCAAATAGAAATAGGAATTTCTTTTTTCAATAATTTTTTTTAGACATTGTTTTAATTATGACATTAGAAAAAATATTCATTATTAAAACTGATATCACTTTTTACATTTGTATTACTTTTAATTTGAAGCTTTTTTTTACCTTTCATCAACTTCTTCAAAATCATTCCAAAACTTTATTATATGTAAAGAGCAGCATGTATAGCTATTCAAGTATTTCATTAATATCCTCTTTATTATTAAATTGCAAAATTCAAAAAGTAGTAAATAAAATTTTCATTGGAAAAGTTAAAAATCAGATTAACAATTGTCAAAAATGGTGAAACTTCATTATGATGATGTCCAAAATCTGTTACCTACAGGACAACAATGTCCAAAATCTGTTACCTACAGACTGCTGATTTAATTTGCTAATTAACAATTTTTACAAATACCTGCTGTCTTTTCATGTTCATATATTGTGTTCTAGGTATGCATACTATAGAATAAAAGCAAAATTGATATCAAATTTGAAAATTTTTGAAATTGCTCAAAGTTAACTTTTTTGTTCCCACCTTTTGAGAACTGCCCATAGGTTAAAATCTAAATTTTGTAATTGCTTTTTCATACTGTTTTGTGATTAAATTCTTAAAATAATCAGAGAATGGATATTTTGGGTGCGAGGTATACTTCTAAGGATAGCTCGAAAGTTCTCTGAAATTGTATGTAGAATTCCATGTTAAAAAAAAAAAGAAAAACGCTCGCACAATTTTGCTTAATTGATTTAAAATTCTTTTAAACAAACATGATTCATTTTAGCGACGGTGGGTACAAAAATTCATTTTCTCTCTTATCTGTGACTCATGCAAAATAGGAATTGTATTGATACTGGCGCTCTGTTTTTTTATACAGTGCTCCAAACATGTTAGATGCTACACTTTTTTGAAATTCCTATATATTTTTCTACAAAACTCCTATATTTTTCCTTTTAAACTCCTGTATTTTCCTTTTAAACTCCTATATTTTTCCTTTTAAACTCCTATATATTTTGCTATCAAACTCCTATATTTTTCCTTTTAAACTCTTATATATTTTGCTATCAAACTCCTATATTTTTCCTTTTAAACTCCTATATATTTTTCCTCGCTTGCTAGGAGCCCTGCAAAAGACAATAATAGAACCAATAAATATCATTTATATTGTGCTTACAGTATCTTAATGGAGATATGGGGGAATTAAAAAAAAAATTCACATTTTTAATTAAAAATTTACTTCTAACATTTTTCCATTTAGGAACTACTTTGCATTAAAATATGATAAAAGATTCACCCTCCTCAGGCTCTTTCATCTTTCCAAAAAAATCTTTTTTCTTGTTTATCTTCTAGCTGCAAAAAAAAATTATCAATGTTTTTAAGGGCATTCCACGGTATTTTTGACATTATGTAGAGTCTGTAATGTGACCTTTTATTGCCATAACTTTTTAATTTACTGTTTTATTTGCAAATTATTATTTTAATTTGAGCTGGTGTGTTGGTAGGAAAAGATCAAAATAAAATAATATGCTAATCAAACAGTAAATTAAAAAGTTATGGCAAAAAAGGTCATGTTACGGACTCTACATAAATGTCAAAAATACCGTGGAATGCCCCTTTATCATTAGATAATGCCAGTGTGAGCCGTTTTAGACTCCATGCATGCTCATTGTGCCTGCATGTTTTTAAACATTCAAATAAGCTATAAATAGATTCTGACCACGGAAATGGCTTTAGAATGTCAACCTTCCATTCCTAAGTTGCTGCTACCCTTATCAACCCCCCATAATGGCGGACTCATTCAAACTACAAGGTTGCAAAAAATTACACCCTTTTTGTTGAACTTTTAAAATTTAAAAAAGAGTCCGTACAAAAGGAACCTGTTTGAACCCACAGAAGAATATAATTACCCCCTTATTCTGGTTCTTCATCTCTCTTTTGGTTTTCTCTCTTTAAAAATTTCTTCATTTGTTTTTGCTGAGTTTAACAATTTTACGGTCATTGCGAGAGGTTTTGATGAACTTTCCTAGAGAATTTTTAACATTGAGTTGATAAGAAAGAAAATTTGTGCCTTTGAAAATTGCTCGTTGAAAGAAGTGGTTGCTTGTAGAAGTTTAACTGTATTGATATTCATTCACAGAGCAATTAATCCCAGAAATGTTGTTGTTGCAAATCTCCGGTGTTTAGCAGCGCTAAACCAGGTCTATGAAATTCGTCACTCTCAAAAAATCCAACACCAACATTGGATCCGCCAAAAGATCCAATCTTGAAAGTCCTAGACAATTCAGTATATGTTTGGAGGTGGCCTGATGGTCGGCACACTTCACACAGGTTGGAAAAGTCTTTTTTCCATTGCAATAAGTCAATGATTTTAGGTGTCCACTAATGAGCCTAGTGATGGTCGTCTGATCTTGCCTACCACACTTGAGAGATAATGCACCTCCCGGGCACTTCGCCTGGTACCAATTATGGGTAGGAGGGACAGTCCAGGAGGACTTTGCATCTCTTTTAGCCTTAGAAAATAGTTCCAAGTAAGTCAAAGAATTAGGTGTATATAATGGCTCACCAGTCCCTTTTTTGGCCAAGATATCGGCCATCTCGTTACCGTGTACATCAACATGAGATGGAATCCACTGAAAATGCACCTCTTGAAAAGAAGAAATATGCTCCAGTTTGTTAATAATAGAAACACCAGTACCATCGCCCACTTTATGCCAATTAGAGAGGTACTGGATGGAACTTCGGCTATCTGACAGAATCCAAACGGCTGAAGAGCCGGGAGAAGACAAAATTGAACCGAGCCCCTCATCGATAGCAATAAGCTCGCTTCTAAAAACTGAGCAACAGTCTGGATTTCTTCTGCTTAATTTTGTTGCACACCCTTGGAATAAAATATAAACACCACTACCAGAACAGTTACGTTCATCCTTACTACCAATCTGTATACATTATAATAGTCCTCAGGGATATTGTTTATCACTTCTAAAGCCAATTGTTTCAAATAAGCCGGTGCATCTGATTTCTTGTTCACCTGGGATGGAAGATCTGTGTGGAAGTAGACTCTGTTTAAACCAATTGAGGGATTAATGCTCTGTTTCAAACTATGCTGAATTACATTTTTTGGGATCAAGTTGTCTGAGTCAGCCAAGCTTAAAGGGCCTATTTTTCTTTAATCTTTTATTGTTGGTCCACCCCAACAAGAACTCAGACGTTCGATTCTGGGTCCCATAACTGATGAGCTTTGAGAAATATTTCACCAAATTACTTTTTCTCCTAAGGCTGAGAGGTTGCAGATTGGCCTCATATAGTACTATCTCATTTGGGCAACTATTACGAAGTCCTGTAATAATACGAGCCGCACTAAGCTGTACCCTTTCAAGCTTTTGTAAGTTGGTGTTTGAGGCACATCTGTAGACTGGATAGCCGTATTCTAGAATAGGCCTTATTAGGGCCATGTAAGTAGTTCTGAGAGTTTTAGAGTCGGCACCACAGTCGCGCCCTGAAATATATTTTAAGATCATTTAGCGTTTTTTGCTTTTTTGTATTAAGTGATCGATATGTCTATTGCAAGTAACTTCGCTGTCCAGAACAAAGCCCAAGCATTTAGTGTGCTTTTCCACCGCAAGCGGATGAGCATTCATATAGATTTTTGGCTGATAGTTAAAAAGTCTCCTATTTGTTGTAAAGAAACTAACTGTAGATTTGGAAGGGTTAAAACACAATTTGTGACCCTCTGCGAAACCACACACTTCATTGAGTGTAGAGTTGATGCAATGTTCCAATTTATTGATGTCGGGGCCAGAGTCCCATAGCACTAAATCGTCTGCGAACAACCCCACTTCGCATCTTTTCGAAACCTCCCTCTCAAGTCTAGCTATAAATAATGAAAATAGGGTTGGGCTCAAAACAGATCCCTGAGGAACACCCTGAGAAAGCCCAAAGCTCTCCGACAAAGTGTTGTTGAACTTTACCCGGATGAATATGTTTCTCAAAAAGTCGTAAATCCAGGCCAAGGCCCTCCCATGGATTCCAAAGGACTCAAAGAGTTTAGTTATAAGCTTTTGCTTCCATACCCTATCAAAGGCCTTAGTCAGGTCCAGGAAGGCCGCCACAGTATGATTAGTGGGGGTTTTATTATGGGCATCTCTAATCTTTTGACAGAGATAAAGCACTTGATCTGAGGTGCTATGTCCTGCTCTAAAACCATATTGTTTCTTCGGAAGAAGGTCGTGAGTATTCAGATAAAAATTTAGTCTCTTTAAAATCATTTTTTCCATTACTTTGCAGGTAATACATGTCAAGGAAATGGCCCTATAACTTTCAGGTGAAGAGGCTTCTTTATTAGATTTTCTAATAGGGATAATAATTGCCCTTTTCCAATCTCGGGGAAGCCGCTCAAAACTCCAAGATTCATTCATGATATCCAAAAGTCTTCGTTTCCCCGCATTTCCCAAGTGGATTAACATCTGGCCGTGAATTCCATCAGGTCCAGGCGATTTATCCGCTTTAAGATCTCCAAGTGCCATCTCTAATTCATGTAAAAGAAATTCTTTCCTAAAGATTGGATTTCCGAGTTGAGAAGAGCGACAACCATGTCCGATTTTGCTAGCCCTTTTCTTTACCGTCTTTTCTTCATTTGAAAACTTCAAGATACTCATCTGTTGATAATGGGAGCCTAGCAGATTAGCCGCATGTTTATCATCCTGAGCAATATGTCCATCTTTATCCCTTATAGTATTGCATTTCTCAACCTGTGGCTGTTCTTTACTAATGTTTTTTACTAGTTTCCACAGTTTTGTAACAGGAGATCTTGAATCAAGTTCTGTGCATAAGTCATTCCATTTTTGTCTCTTAATAAGAGCATAAGCACACTTAATCTCTGCATTTACTTTATTTAGATTAGTTCTGGTCAAGCTATTGTTGGAATTGATTAAATCGTTATGTAGCTGTTTTCTTTTTTCCAACAACGGCTGCAATATAGCACAATCGTGAGTGAAGTAGTGCCTAAAGTTCTTAATTTTTCCCCTGGGGATAGATCTCCTAGCAGATTTAGCGATTACTTTTTTCAAAGTGATCCAATCACTATGGACATTGTTACACAGGGGCTTTGACTTTAGCTCATGTCAATCAAATTAGCAAAAGAGTCCCAGTCTGCTTTTTTAAAGTTCCACTGTTTTTGTAAGCTAGTAGTAACAAATGATTTACTGTTAATTTCAATCAGGACAGGGAGATGGTCACTTCCTATACTCTCCAAGACAGTCCACTTGCTTCTAGGATACAGGATAGGACTAATAACAGATATGTCAAGAGCTTCCGAAGAGTTATAACTATAGGAAGTATGAGTTGTAGAGCCATCATTTATACAAATAAAGCCACTGTCATCGATCATGTTAATTAATTCTACACCTCTCCGGTTTTGATCAGTACATCCCCACTCTGGATGTTAGGGTTGAGGTCTCCAACAAGTATTGAATTCCCATCAAAGAGATTTTGTAGATCTGAAGTCAAAGCTTCATTATTTGGTGGATGGTATAAATTATATATGTTGAGAGGTTTACCCCTCCATATAATCCTGATTCCCTGAACTTCCAAGTCAGAGCCATTTGTAATAACACTACTGACATCGATACTTTGATAAGGGATGTTCCTGACGAGAAAAACTAGGCCTCCACCAACCTTGTTTTTTCTATCATTGTGGTAGATATTATAACCCTTAACCTTGATAGAAGCACTGACATTCAGTTTAGACTCCTGAATGGCAATTATTTGGGCACCTTGAACTTCGGCCAAGCTAAACACTTGATCCAATTTGGTCCTCGAGGCAGGAGTTGACATGCCATTTATATTTATCTGTACAATTTTTAGAGACATACATTTCTTTGGAGACTGTAACACACTATTCAATCGAGATCCTCTACCTAAATCTCGATCGCGACCCTTTTTTGACTGCGCGACAACCGTTGCAGCATGAGTTTCAGAGAGCGACAAAATCATAGCTGGAGAATAGGAGCAGCTTCTGTTGTCAAAGAAATGACTGGAGCACCAAAAGGTAGAAGTCTGACTTTGCTCCGATGCCTGCAGACCTTAGCTGGGCATGTTGGAACGGCCTTCACGCTTGGGTAGCCCTGTCAGGAGAATACTCTCCCGACGTACTTCGCCCGTTCCACCCAGGAACACCCCCTCGCCACTTTGAGGCGGCCTGCAGGACTTGAGGGGGAATCCCAGAAATAAAACTAAGATGTCCCTCTGTTGCTCTGAGGCAACGATAATCTTTCTGTAGCATTGAAGGCTGAGTTATAGCAATGTGGTAGCTTAGTGAGATTAGAGTTAAATATTTTAATTGGAAGATTTTTGTAGTTATGCAAGTAAAATAGCTTTCTTTCACTGAATTCAATCGTTAAAAAATCATGTTAAATAACAGAAATGTTTAGCTGGAGAAGGTCCTTGAGGAACATATTCTGTATTTTTGCAATAAAAGTAAATATTGAGAATACCATTTTCTGTCTGCTTATTTGTTTTAATATGTGTTTGTTTATCCCAGGGCTGCGGAGTCGGAAGAAAAATAACCGACTCCGATGACTGGATTTTGAAACGCCCGACTCCGACTCCGGATGTTTTTGATTTTTTTAATTGTATTTTTTCAACTCCCTCTCTCCCTTCAGGGGAAGGGGGAAAACCTCTAAACAGAGATTGAAATATTGATTCCTTTTCATGAAAATTTCGCAGTTTGTTTTTTATTGTAAACGCAAGACGCATACAACGTTAGAAATTCAATTTAAAAATCAAATTTTCCAACAGTTACGAGTTAAGAAGTGAGATGACTTAAAAATCCCTTTTAAAAAATTTGAAAAGGATTATCTGCAATTTGCCCCCCTTTAATGTTTAACAAATAGATATTGATCAAATCGTGTGCTTTCAATTTTTGAAAGCTGTAACTTGAGAGAAAAAAAGCTTTTTTTTTTCTAAATCCAAGCTCTTGAGAGCAGTGGCGGATCACCGCATAGGCGCATGAGGCGATAGCTGGGGCCTCCAGCAAAGCAGGGGGCCTCCGGGCCGCGAAGTGTTACATACTCAAAACCAAAATATTTTGCTTTAGGATTTGCCATGGAAAGTCATAATTTTGAGTGCAAAATGATCAAAACTCATGGAAATTGACAGTAATGGATTTTAAGCGCTGACTGATTGCTCCCCATAGGGCCGCGTCTAAGGGGGCCCCAGGCTTCAGGTGCCTTTGTTTGGATCTTTCCAGGGGAAAAAATTGTTCGTTTAGAGGAATTGCAATGGGTAACGTCATAATTTTGAGTGGAAAATGCTCGAAACTCATGGAATCGACAATTAGTCATGGATTTTAGGCGCGGGTTTGCTGCTCCCAATGGGGCCCCCAGCGTCTAAATTAGCCCCAGGCTTGGAGTGCGTTTGTTTGGATTTTTCCAGGAGAAAAAATTGCTTATTCTGAGGATTTGCCATGGAAAGTAATCATTTTGAGTGGAAAATGCTCAAAACTAATGGAAATTGAGTTAGTGATGGATTTTTAGCGCGAGCTGATTGCTCCCAATAGGGCCCCCTAATGGGATTGCTCCAAATAGGGCCACCTCTAAGAGGGCCCCAGGCTTCAGGTGCCTTTGTTTGGATTTTTCCAGGAGAAAAAATTGTTCGTTTAGAGGATTTGCAATGGAATGTCATAATTTTGAGTGGAGAATACTCAAAACTCATGGAATCGACAGTTAGTCATGGATTTCAGGCGCGGGTTTGCTGCTCCCAATAGGGTACACCGCTTCTAAAGGGGCCCCAAGCTTCAAGTGCGTTTGTTTGGATTTTTCCAGGAGAAAAAATGCTTGTTTTGAGGATTTGCCATGGAAAGTAATAATTTTGAGTGAAAAATGCTCTAAACTCATGGAAATTGAGAGTTAGTCATGAATTTTAGTCGTGGACTGATTGCTCCCAATAGGGTACCCTAATAGGATTGATCCCAATAGGGCTTCGTCTAAGGGGGCCCCAGGTTTCAGGTGCCTTTGTTTGAATTTTTTCAGGAGGAAAAATTATTCATTTAGAGGATTTGCAATGGGTAAAATCATAATTTTTTGTAAAAAATGCTCAAAACTCATAGAATTATCAATTAGTCGTGAATTTCAAAATATATTTGTTTCTTTCCTCCGTAATGCTTCATCAAAACAAACAGCATATTTCGTGTTCCACCGTAGCCATCACTTTTCCTGAGATCGGAGAGTTCCCGCTTTTTTTTTCAAGGTTGTGTGTCCCCTGAAGAAAGTGGGGTGTTAGATAAGAAGTAACAAAAGGAAAGGCATTATATGGCTCAAGTTCCACGTCAAATGGAAGCCAAAACAGGGCGGTTGACCTTGGGAAAATGACCGCGAGCACCTTTCTTCTTCCCTGTACATTTCAATCCAATTCAGCAGTGCAGTGTTATCTTGTCTTGCAACAGTGGTCAGAATCTTGCTAGTTTAATGAAAGAAAAAAAGCCTTCTCCCCCCCCCCCAAAAAAAAACAGCACTGGAATTTAGGTGAGCAATCAAACTTTTTTTTTCTCTAATGCCTGAACTTACTTTTTAGTCGTAAGTTTAAAAACGAAATTGTTTCAATAGAATCGGTAAAGTAGGGAAATGTGGGGCAAAGTGAAATGGTTAAGATCACTTACTTTTTTCAGTATGAACAAATTGGAATTTTGTTCGAAAATTTTCGGCTCATAAAGTAGGAACAATATATTTTGTAATAAAACTTGCATATAAACATTATTTTTAATTTTTAGCTATAACTTTGCACCTCCAAAAAAAGTTCGAAATATTTACTTTTTTTTCTATGGGGCAAAGTGAAAAATGAATTTTTTTCGAATTAAATATTTTTTATTTGATTATTAAAGATATCTTTGATCAAATGAATGAGTAAATAAAAGAATAAATGAATGAATAAATAAAAAGAAAAGGAAAAAATAAGCAAATAAAAAATAATTAGTTAATATATGAGAAAAATTAAATGAGTCAATAAAAAAAATAATTTTAATTCTGAAATTTTGAATTCAAATTCTGTGTTTCGCAATAACGAGTTGTGACAGGACCCTACTCATTGGAGTTATTGTTTACAGAAACGGTTCCTGTCCCCCCAAGCCTGCCCCTCCTCCTGGGAAGTTACGTGTGCTTAGTTGTGTGTGTGTAAACCTATGTGTATGCACGTAGGCGTGTGTGTGTGTGTATGAGCGTGCGTGTGTGCAGGACATCGACGCCACCTACCAGAGGAAGCAGATTCCGGGGGACAATGCTCAGGACCAGCAGAGGAGCTGCTCCTGCAGAGGACGGTGGGCGGTAGTGCTGCAGAGGAAATCGGGAGGAAAATAAAATTACAGTAACGTCAAGGACAATCAAATGAGAACAATAAGCAATCGTGATTGCTCAATAGTGAATGACTAAGAAAATGAATGAATGAATAAATAAGGTAACTATTAAATAAAAGAATGTAAATGAAATAATTAATAAATCAATACGCAAGTGATTTTATAAAGTATTGAAGAAGTAAACGAAATGGAGCTGTTTCACTTTGCCCCACATGCACTTGAATAACTGTACAAATTATTTAAAACAACAAATAAGAAGCTTAATATTAAACAAATACTTTGCCGAATATTAGTAGATCTCAATTAATATTTAAAACATTAATTCCAAGAACTTTATCATCTAATAATAACAAAAATAATTTTTGACTTACAGCAAAATATTACAATATGAGTATCAATTTTTTTTCTTTCTTTTTCTTTTCTTTTTTTTTTTTTTCGCTCACAAAAGTAAATTTTTATAATTTGCTTTCAACTGTCGGGTCTCGCGTAGGGTGGTTAAGTAATTATATCATATTAAACCAAGATTTCTGTTCCTTGAATATAAGGCACGTGCGCAGACCAAGTTGATACCGAGTAATACTTAAGACTTATAAATTTTAAGGGTTATTTCCTTTTACCAGAAATGCTTAGAAATGCCCCCTCGCCCCCCCCAAAAAAAGCATCTATCAGTCACATTTGAATTTCGACGTCTTAAATTCAAATTATTTTTTAGAAATCAGGAACTGCGATAAGACCCTACTCGTTGGGTTTCTTGTTTTTACAAATAAAATGGAATGATCAAGAAATTTGCACCCGTCATATTATGACTGGTGGTTTTCTAGAATTGGTAACATGAGGTATTTCCACAAAAAAGAAATAGTGATTAGATTGCGGTAATACAAATGAAGAATTTATAGCCGATATCCACCAGTAAGTATACTTATCATGAAGATTATTTGCAGTGTATAACGTTATGTATTTTAATTTCTTATCAGTCTTAAATGACGGGATAAGTGGACAGAGTACCAAGTGCGTACCGAGTACCCGGTACCACACTAATTACTGCTATTCTTTGACCACTATTCTTGAGAAATTGATATAATTATTGTACATTACTGATTCTCGTGGGCATGTTCTACGTAATACATTGTTTTAAGCAGCTCCCCTCCATGGCCGTAGCCAGAGGGGGGAGGTCAGGGTGTCAGGCCCCTCTCGAAATTTCCAAAATCTTGCATGCTATAAAAACGCTGTCAAAAATGTTTCGCACTTCAACTCGAAAAAATTAAGTCTCCCCCCCCCCAATATCACCGAAGATCGTCTAAACTTCCGTTTTAAAGGCTTCAATTCCAAAAAATTCTCCGTTGAAGCGTCCCCGAAAATTAGCGAAAAAGGGCCCACAAACCTCTCCTCCCACTATCGTTACCGAAGATGTTCTAAAACATGCGTTTTAAAGCTGACTTCAAAATTTTTTGCAGGAATATCTCTCTGCCCCCCCCTCATTAAAATCATTAAAGATTATCTTTAATTTAGTTTTCATGGCTTAAATTTCAAAAAATTTTCAGAGGAGAGCATCCGAAAACTCCTTTTTCCCTTAACAGCATTGAAAGTCAACCAAAATTACGTTTTCGGAGCTTCAATTGGGAAAGATGGCCAATCCACTTTACGTTACCGAAGATGATCTTACAATCGTATTCTAAAGATTTCAGTTTCAAAAAAAAAAAAAAAATCCCGGAGATTGACACCAAATCTCTCTCCTTCCTAACATTACCAAATATCGTTTAAAACTCCGTTTTTGCAACTATAATTTCGGGAATTTTCGGGGGAGAGCCGCCGAATCCCCTTTCTCGTAGCATAATAGGTGATAATCGACAGTTTTAAAGGATACAATTTCAAAAAGGACCGGGGGAGCGCCTCTGAACCTCTATTTACGTTATCAAAAGTTGTCTAAAATTCACTTTTAAAACTACAAAGAAAATTTTCGAGGTCGGGCCCTGGAATCTCTCTTCCCCATAACGTCACCAAATGTCTTCTAAAACTGCGTTTTTAGAGCTATAATTGAAAAAAAAAAAAAATTAGTTGGCGAGCTCCCGAAAAGCCCTTTTATTAACATAATTTAGAGATGTAACAATACTGCGGTTTTACAATTATCTTCATACCTCTTCTGCTTCTAACATTACAAAAGATCGTCAAAAACGAATTTTCAAGACTACAAATCCTTAAACTTACTGGGGCAGAAGCCGCTGCATTAAAAACACTTATGATATAAAAGAAGAGACCTGCATTATCATACACCTCCTATTATTTTTTATTTGACTTCGGAATCGCCCTGAAAGTCGGATCATGCCGCGACAGCAACTTCTGACACTTACCACTGATCCAAAAGAGGGTTTTAACCCTTTTGACAAGATCAAAGACAGTCGAAAATTAGGTTTTTACGATCGTAATTTTGGAAAATTTTCGACTCAGAGTCCCTAATCCCTGCTATCCTCCCAAAAGTCACTTAAAAGTCCATTTTCAGAATTTTGATTTCGAAAATTTGCGGGAGGACAGCAGCTACTTACCCACCTCTTATGCGGTTACCAAAGAGAACTTTAGAATGTGTTTTAAGAAGGGAAAACTCCTAAATTTAAATCTCCTTCCCATAAACTCCCCCAAAGAAGATTTGTAATGGCGTTTTTAAAGTTTTATTGTATATAACTTGAAATCCTCTCAAACCTCTTCTCTTCACCAGCATCATCAATCGTAGACCTTATAATTTCAAAAACTTTCCGAGTTAAAGCAACCACCTCTCCCCCTAACATGTCCACATGCATCCCAAAATTGCGTTTTTTAAACTACAATAACAAAATTTGCCGGGGTCAGCCCCAAATGCGTTTTTAGGGTTCAAAAATTTCCAGGGGAGCCTTCACAAAACAAACCCTTTTCCTTGTGTTTTTACCAAATATAGCCTGAAATTGCGTTAAAAAAATGGGTTTTGAAATTGCGTCTAAAATGAGATATCAAACCCAATGTCAGTTTTTCAAAATATTAAAAATACTTCTGGATCTGCTCCTCTCTTATAAACAATAATTTAGGTGCTCCTGACCTTCAAAGCTCAGGAAAAGTGATTGGTGGTTCATACTACTATTTCATGTTCTAATTTGTGAGCCAATTAAAGGTCTTCATGTCATTGGTATCTCTTTCACGATTGCGACATTTAAGACGCCACACATCATTTTTTGTACCAACATAACTTGTACATTATTGAATTTTGATTAAGTGATATTATAATAATAATAAATTATTTGGAGAGTGGGAAAAAAAATTATAAAATAAAAAAAAAGCCTTCAAAACGGCCGAGAAGATAACCAGCAGTAGCAGTGCATTTTTTAAAGTAGTATAAAATATTTAATATAGTTTGGAAATTTTTGGAATAATGACTGATAATCATCACTAAGGATCGCATTAAAATCTTATATTTGATGTCCTAAAGGTATAAATAAATTAACATTTCCCCTCCCGTTGAAAAGAAAATCAGGACTGTAATTGCTAAGGGGGCACCTAGGCATATCAAAATGACCGTTACGTAACGTTTCAGAAATTATTTATCAAATTTGTAGTCTCCAGTTACATTTCGTTCTCCAGCTGAGCTTTAATTTAGACTATGATGTGCGCAAAATTAGAAACGCTTGTATCTGTCTAATATTAACTGAGCAAATTGTAACAAACTTCATCTTCTACAGAAGAAAAGCTCTTTTCGACGACGTAAAATATTAAGGAGTGCGTATGTCAATTTTAAAATACCAATTTTTGATATTTATACATAATTACACTAGTGGCGCAATCAGAGGGGGAGGGGGGGATCACGGCCTCCCCCTCATAATGCTGAGTTGAATTTTTTTTTAAACTATTCTTTATTATTGAAGCGAAGAAAAGAACAGGTCTTGGGAAAACACAGTGATTGTTAAAAGAAAAAAAAATAATAATGATGGGAAAAATCTAAATTTCTCTTTAAAAGAAACCTCTGAAATAAAAAAATTCAACAGTATGGCTTACTGTTCTTATTGCCACCCCATTACTATTTCGTTCTTATCTCTCCCTCTTAAGTTTTAAAATTGACACTTCTCTAAAGTCCCCCCTTCACACACACACACACACACACGCCGAAAGCATTATGGAGAGAAGAACGAGACTCTGAAATACCATTTTTGAAGATCTTCAATTTCACAAAAGTTCCAGGGGTAAGCCCCCAAACAAGATCGAAAATCGCTTAAAACTGCGTTTTTGGAACTTTAATTGCAAAAAATTACTGGCCCTAATGTTGCAAAATATGGTCTTAACAATCGCGTTTTTAAGACTTGAATTTCGGAAAATATTCGAGCAATGGTCACTGAACCACCTTCCTCTAATATCATAAAAAAATAAGTTTTTAAAATTACACTTAGAAACAGTTTAAGTGGAATAGCCCCTGAATATAAATGCTTAAGTTTTTAGGACCATAATTTTGAAACAAATGTCCAGGGGGAGAGGCTCCATAACCTCTTTTCTGTAAAATTGTTTATCCCGTAATGTTGTCTACAATTGCGTTTTTGAAACTTCAGTTTCTAAAATCGAGAAGGAGCTAGGAGTAATTGATTTCGAGTTATTTAAAAAAAAAAAATCGATTGGAGGCAGTTCCCTGAGCTCCATTCTTTACCCTAACATCAATAAATATGGCCTATAATCGCGTTTTTAAGGCATCTATTTCAACAGCTTTCCGCTGAGGCCCTTGCACCTTTTGCCCCCTAACATCAGCGAAGTCTAAAATTGCTTTTTAAAACTACAAGTTTCAAATTTTTCCCGGGGGTAACCCTCGGACCCCCCTTCCTTGTCCGATCAGAGGTTATCCCCTCTCTCTTTTTGCCAACTACCCCCCCCCCCCCCCCGTTGGAAAAACTGGGTAATTCTGAGATTTTGCCAGAAGATGCCACAAATCGGGGTCGGATATACACCCCTGCATTAACTAAATTACAAAAAAATAGAGAAAACAAAATTTTTTCGCTGTAAAGTTTTTTTTTTTTTTGTCGGAAATGTCGTTTTTCTCCTATTAAATAAGGATGTAAGCCCCTCCCCCCATAGCTGCTTGATTCAAAAATAAAAGAAAGTTATGATTTTCTGATTTTCTGCATTGTTAATAGTAGTAAACTATCATTTTTGTCGTGTCAATTAGAGGGCCGCCGGATCAAGTTGCGCCTGGGGCCTCAAAATCGCATGATCCGCCACTGCTTGAGAGGGGGTGGTTTTCCCTGGGTGACACCCATCAGGTAGATGACACCCAAAGTTAATTTCAGAGTTTATAAATACTTTAATTCTGAAAATTTTCGCGAATATATTTTAAATTATATTTCATCAATCAAATTTCAACGAAAATAGGGCACATATACATCAGGAGCTAATTTTACACAAAATGCGGCCGGTATACAAATTTGTACGAATAGCTTTTACTATACCTATATTTCTTCTTCGCTAAATTTTTAATTTAAATTTTATTGTCTGCTTTAGAATTAACCTTAATATTAAGATTTTAAGATTAGCTGCAATTATTGAGTGTTGCAATCAAGAAATCATTTACACTTATTTTGTTCCATACTTTTTAGTGAGAACCAAGCTTATAGAAATAGTCTTAATAAAGAAAAAAACATTAGATTATTTTTCATCGGATCTTTTGGATTCGTGCTTTCGCGCCAGAACGTTTTTGAATTTGTCAATCACCCTTAAACGTTTCAACCTTAGCTACGGGCCTCGACTTATTAATTTGTTACGTTTCTTTCGCTATTTTATAACTGAGATCGAACAAAACACTATATTTCTATTTTTATTTGAAAGTGATTACTTGAAAATGTTAGGCAACAAAACCGTTTGCTGACAGTCGCTATTAGTTAAGTTAAAAAGCAAGCAAACTAGAGGACGGCTACAGTAAGTTCGGTAAGCATTCAGGCTAGCTGATTGCCATAATGGCAGTTATTTTCTCATTAGTATCTTTTTATGCATGTAATTGAACCAATTGGTAGTCAGTTTTTAAAAAATGCAAGGAGAGTCAATGAAAAGGAAAGAAAAAAAGAAACCCGGAGTCGGAGTCGGCAAGTTTTCTAACGACTCCGACTCCTTTACCCCAAAATCAGTCCGACTCCGACTCCACAGCCCTGCTAAAAAGGCACTTATTTTTACAAACCTAACATTATATAGTGAAAATTTAAGCCTTACAAAACATTTTTTAGTGGGAAATTTTTCATCTTTTAACATAGACGGATTTAGGCCAAAAGTTTTGGAGGTGCAACAATAACAGGGGCCTTGGGGGGGGGGGTATTCCCGAACAAGGCAGTGGCGAATCCAGAAAATAATTTTAGGGTGGGGAGTACTTTTAAAACTTTTCCCCATCAAATAACGGGCTCATGGGGAAATATTACCCCTGAAAAATTTTGATATTGTGATCCTGAAAATGCAGTTTTATGCCGGCTCTGGTGATATATTAGGGGAAAAAAATTTGTAGAGACTTTCACGAAGAGGTTTAGGAATTGAAGTCTTAAAAACCCGTTTGTGGGCCATGTTTGTTGACTTTAAGGTAACTTAATAAATGTGCCCGATCGATGTTTTGAAAAATAGAGCAAAATTGATCCCCCTCAATGCAATCCTTTGAAATTGAAGTTCCAGAAACGCAAGTATAGACAAACTTTGATAATGTTATGGGAAGAGAGGTTCTGGGTCTCTCTCCTAGGAGCACCTCGAAAGAGAAGTCCTGAAAAATAATGTTATTCAACTATATTCAGTGATATTAGGGAAAAAGGTTTCAAGACTCGCCACCTTAAACATTTAGATTTTTTTTTTCATTTTCAGATTTTTTACGTAATCGACCGCTTGCTTAATTTAAAGAGGATGAAGTGCTAAGCGTCTCATCCAATGGGGTCGTTTCCGAAATTTTATAAGTATTTTTTTTTGAAAGAGCATGCTTAAAAATATAGGATCTGACCATTTTTTAGATAATTTGTTCAAGTTTAATATTTTAAATAAATTACTTAAATTGGTGCGCTTTCATTGTTTACGTTTCTGTTATTGCCTACATATAACGAGAAATTGTTTATAACTAACTGTATAGGAAATACATGCACATTTTGAAGTTTGCTTTTAAAACTATATCTGTTTTTAATGTAAATAATTGATTTATGTTTTATAATTTATAGATGTTTCAGTAATGACTGAGAAGAAAGTAATTGAATTTGAGACATTTTTGAATGAGGTATTAAAAGAAGATCTGAAAAAAGTTCAAATTCATCGAGGATCCCTTTGTCAGGAGATCTTAGAACTGGAGCAATTGAAAGTTGTTATTGAAAGACTTCAAGAAGCTGAACTCAATAAAGAAGAAATTAAAACTCGAGTTGATCTTGGCTGCAATTTTTATGTTCAAGCTAATGTTACAGATACAAAATATATATTTGTTAAAACAGGATTAGGTTTGTTTGTGCAGTTTACATTTGAAGAAGCTGTCAAATTTATTGATAAAAAAGTAGATTTTTTAAATAAGAAAGTAGAGAAAACTTTGAAAAAAAGTTCTGAAATAAGAGCACACATTCAACTCATTCTTCAAGCTCTTCGTGAATTGCAGAATATATCTTATCCTGAACCTGAGACTCCATTTAGGGATATACTTTAAATTCCTTGAAAATGAACTCTCACACAAGTACGTAATGTTTCTTTGATTTACTAAATCATATGGAAAGTACTAAATTACATTGCAAGAATTTAAATTTTTACCTTTTGTAATTAAAAACTAAACATTTAAAAAGCTGTGTGTGCCTGCATGATTTTGTTATAGTTAATAAAAGTATATCAGACATTTAAAGTAATTTAAAAGCAATATTTTTTTAGATGGTGTGACATTAAGTAAAAATTTTAAGTTCAGATGTTTGGTCTTCAGTTAGATTAATATTTTTAAATCTGAAAGATATAAGTGAAAAAAAAAATGGTGCTGAGTTTATTGTTCTTTGCCATTTAAAGACTCGCCCAGTTTTTCTTTTGTTCTAAAGGATATTGAGCAAAAGTTTCATTTTTATGCTTTATTGTGACTAAAAACAAAACATATTTTTTTATAATCAATTTTGTATTGATTTACTACATGAATTCAAAGCGTGTTATTGATGCATATTTGATTAGAAAATACTCTTCGATTGGAGCATTTCTTAATCACTTTTGAGATAATTAATTGTACCCTCCCCCTTTTTTTAGATGATGCATTTTTAAAATGGTTATACAACAGTAATATATAAATATTATACCAAATGGAATCCATTCGTCTTAGGTAACAGACGAGCGTTTTGAAAGAATCAATACTCAACATTTGAAAATCTCCAAATATCTTTGAATCCTGTTCATTACCCTTATCCCGTGATCAATAATGCCCCATCTATAAGGGCAGGGGTCTGTCCAGGATTTTTCACAAGGTCAGTTTTTTGTGAAAAATAATTAATTTTGTAAAAAATCAAATAATTTCGAAAAAAAAAAAAAAAAAAGATTTTTTTTTTTGTTAAAACGAAATTTTAGAATTTAGAGATGGTACAAACTGCATCAATTAAACTTAAAGTTGAGTGTTTTCCTCTTCTATGACGAGAAAATCATTCTGGAGTGGTCTGATATTTGGGGGAAGAGGTGGGGCATCGCTCTTTCAAGTATCAATATTTATCTACCATTCTACATTATGTTAAATTATACTAGAAATATTTCTGTACAGTATTTAAAATAATTGTAACAAAAAAATAAATAAAATAAAAGTCAGAATAGGGTTCAGCATTTAACTTTTTGATCCAAGACGCTTTTAAAAAGCACAGAATTTCGTTTAAAACTTATAATTTCCGCGATTTTAACAAAAATAAAAAGGTATTTTAATTGTTTACCTCTTAAATCGTAATAATTATCAAAATTTAGAAAAATCGGATTCCCATACCGGATGCAAAGAGATCGCAATTCTCAAAAGTGAAGGCATCAAAAGTATAAAATGGCTTGTAAAGGAAATATTTTTGATAAAATTATTTTAAAATTGCATTTTAGAGTCCTATGATAAACATTTCATTAATATCTGTGGACACAGTTGACGCAAAAAAATAAATAAATAAATAAATAAAATAAGATAATAAATAAAATAAAAAATAAATAAATAAAATATAAATAATTCAGCTTTTTAATTTTTGACTCATAACAGAAAATAGAATTTTGCTTTAAAAACTTGAAATGAGAGTTCTAACAGAAATAAAGACACTTTTCATTTATTTGCATCCTAATAAAGCGAAGTTAGCTTGAAAAAAGAACAAAATATGATTCTCATATCGAATGTTAAAAGATTGCATTTTTTCAAAATGTAGACATCTAAAGAAAAAAAACGGTAATTAAAAGAATTTATTTAAAGTTAATCATCCTTGTTAGCATCGAAAAATCAAAACCCATATAATTTTCTACCAAAATAACAATTAAACATTGCACCGCACCGCACCCGCACTATAAAAACGCAAATATTGAGAAGCTGGTAAAATGATGAGAATATTTTCTAATCAAGTCATTATAAAGGTTCAACGCCAGACGCTAAGTGGTGATAATTTTAAAGTTGGTAACCCTATCTGAAGCGATCATATTTTTCTTCCACCTTACTATCCCTTTGCAGTTTTAAGTTCTTTTCGCAGGTATATTTTATTATTGTTTATTAAATCATGAGTGGGGGGGGGGGGGAGAAGTGCTTACCAATGCCATTTCAGAAAAGTTTACAACAACACCGCTGCTAATTAGCTGTGATAAAACAAACAACAAGCATTATATTTATTTGGCAGTAGCAATTATTTATCGCTTGCAGAAGCATCGCAAGAATGCCGATTTTTTTTTTTTTTTCAAAATTAGCCGATTTTGTATAACCCGATCCCTCTAATTTGACTTAAAAAAAAGGTTCAAAAAATTATCGGTTTATACACAGAAATATGTGTTATTTTGCTTTCAGATTTGCTCTTTCAATAAACAATTTGTGAAAGATCCGATTTTGTTTATCAGAATTTTGTGAAGGGTCCATTTTGTTTGATCAGGATTTTGTGAAAGGTCCGTTTTGGTTGATCGGATTTTTGTGAAGGGTCCGTTAACGGACTCAAATATCCTCTGGCCAGACCTCTGAAAGGGCAACACTTAAAATACTTCACTAATTAATTATAATATTTACAGCAAATATGGAAAGCTAATCAAAAACTCGTTCTGATTTTAGGTAAAGTAAAATAAAAGAAACATAAATAACTGAATTTTAAGAGGGTGAGGAGGATCTTTGTAAATATATGCATATTTTGGGAATCTATATTTGAAATAACAAGTTTAGTAAGTAGTTTTAAAAATGTTTAATTTTATAAACTAAACAGCATATTACTATGTATACATACATATATATTGCTGAGTAAATGTAATTATACTGAAGCAGTGTTGGATCTTTGATTTTTCCAAACTATTGTAAAAACTTGAAAGTGCTGCCCAGGGTTTGCCGATACATATTAGTCAATATATATCCTATATTTTTTCGGAAACTATAATGGGGCATATTTTCGATATTTATTTTTTGAACTACGATATTTGCTGTAAAATAGGTATATGTATTAATCATATTAATATTATGTTATTCATTAATTATTTAAAATAATCAAAAGTAATATACTACATGTATATGATATACAGTAGACTCCCGATTATCCGCGAGCGGTTTATCCGCGGGGCGGATTATCCGCGAATCAATCAACAATCACGAACATGTATTTTCGCAGCAAAAAGCGAATACCAGTGGCTGTTTTTTTTTTTTTGATTTTTTTTTTTGAAAAATTGTAAATTTACACTCAGTTGTTTTTGCTTGATTGATTGATTTAATTTAATTTTGTTATTATTATTATTATTTTTGTGCGTTCTTCATCGTACATACACTTGTTTGTTATTGATGTTAAGTTCGGTTGTGCAAAAATACAAAACATTTGTACTGTACTCTATATATATTTTCACTGTTTGCAGAAAGTGTTAGGCATCAATACAGTTACGAATTTGAGATAGGAAAATTTTTACCTGATTTGTCCCCCATTTTTGTCTTTTTGCGGTTATCCGCGATTTTTATTATCCGCGGCACTTGTGCCACCCAATTCCGCGGATAATCGGGAGTTTACTGTATTAATTTATCATTAATATAATGCAATAATATAGTAATCCTTTTTACTGTATATTCATAACATAAAAGCACAGTGAAGGCCCATTACAATGAACTACAAGGGACCACACATTTTGTTCGCTGTAACGGGAATTTCGTTGTAACGGAAATTTCGTTGTATTGGTATTCATTGTAACGGAATTTCACTGTATTAGTAATGTAGCAATTTTAATACAGACATAAAATGCCTAGTTGAAAATTAAAAGTTGGTCAAAAAAGGGAAATGTCTTGTGACTGTGAATTGACTAATGCATATACAGTGGCTCCCAAAAGTGTGCGTACAATTTAAAATTTTTTATTAAGACCAAAATAACGCAAAACTGATCTCAAATATTGAATCCAATATTTTTTCACATCATTCCTATGTCATTCTAAATAAAACCCAATAGTTTTTTCAAAATATTGATGGATCTTCTTTTTGAAATGAGTCAAAAACGAAAAGACAGAAATAACACGCCACAAAAGACATCGTATTCTAAGATATTTTTGAATAGATTCATGATTAAAATTATCATATGTCATTTTTTTATTATTTTTGCATTGTGTTGACCTTTAAAGTCATTTGGCTTTTATTTTTTGTTTATTTATTTCTTAATATTTTGCTTATTACTTTAGGCTGATATTCGTAAAAAAACAACAAACACCATTCAGAATTGGAATTTTTTCCTCACAATAGCGGTAAATTGGTTTGAAATGTCTCTAAATTAGTTAATTTATTCCATTCTATAGTAAAGTGCTTGATAAAATGCTTTAAGAAAAGAATCAGACCAAAAAGAAGGCAAGAATGGGCAAATTATGTGTATTCAAATTTTATTTTACAGCCGACATAAGCTCTGATGATGATTCAGATGTTGAAATTCCAAGCTTTTTTGTACCTGCCTTCAAAAAGTATGGTAATCTAAAATCATACAAAGAAGAAACTCCAACATGTGATATTGCTATTCAAAAGAAGCAGTAAGTACTAGTTTTTTCTTTTGTGATTAAAATTATGAACTTTTAGGAAGTCTACTTTGAATTTATTAGCACGTCTCTATATCTGCTTATGCTGAAATTTTACCTGTCATTTGTGTAAAGCATCATGGATTTTAATTTTCATTTGTGAAAACTTTATCAAAAGATTATAGTTTCTTCGAAGATTATATTTAGTGTACAAATTCAAGATGACGCCCAATAAGTAAGCTAGAAAATGAAAAGCAAGTTGAGGGACTGAATCACCAAAACACTTGCTTGCATGTGTCTAGAATCGCTTTAGATAATGTTTTTTCCTTGTGATTGTTTATTTGTTTTATCTGTCAATTAAATTATTAGTTTTGAGAATAATGAAGGGAGGGGAAAAGCAAAGTTGTATTTTTTTTATTTTATGAACTTTTGTTGTTCTGAAGAGAAAAATGTGAAGGGAGGGGAGAGAAGAATTGTCTATCAATTGCAATCAAAATTTTTTCTTCCAGTTTTCTCCAAATTTTTTTGAGTAAGTTTAAATTGACCATTTAAAAGAATTTTGATTGCTTGAATGCAGGGTTCACTCTAAAGAAAAAAGTAAGGTGGGATCTCCCACTCTGACCAAAGTTTTGAGTGAAATTTTTAAAATTGAAATGGGAGTAATTTTTTACTTCCTTTTTACCAAAAAGGAAGTATTGTATTTGCAAAAAAAAATTTCACTCAAAAATCGGCCTTAATTTCCATTATGCTCACCCCGATGAATATTAAGTTTATTTTTCAACCCGATTCTCTCGTGATGTCTGTGTGTATGTATCTCGCATAACTCAATAACGTTATGTTCTAGAAAGTTGAAATTTGGTACGTAAATTCCTAGTGGGGTCTAGTTATGCACCTCCCTTTTTAGTTGCATTCGGATGCTCATAAAAGGGGTCTTTTATCCCATTTTGGGGGGAAATCATTGCTAATTTCAATGCAAACTCAAGTGGTCTTATAATTTGGCAAACACTTGGCAATATATCACCAAGCTTTTGGTCGCCAAGTTTTTTCGCCAACTTGGCGACAATTTTGGTGGTTTTTTTTAAAAATCTGGTTTCAATTTGGCCACTGTTGGCAATATTTAGAGAGTTAACCATTGAATCACATGAAAATGTCCATTTTTGAGAAAATTTATCTGTATAAAACGTTTTTTTTGCTTCAGTTTGCAATAAACTTGGGGTAAAAAGATTTAAAGTGTTTCTTTCCTTACTATAAGGCACTATTCTCATTAAATTGGCATAAAAGGAAGTCATGTGATGCACACATCAGCTTGTTTTTTTTAATGATTGGAAATTTAAGATAAATATTTATTTGAACAAAGAGTATTTGCATATCATTTGGCACAAAACTGATTTTAACCAGCATAACATCAAAAGAGAGCGTTCCATTTGTTGCTAGAATATGTTCAACCTATTATTTTCGAGATATATTGACTAATATTTTTAAAGAAAAATTAATATTAAAATTTCTTAATTTCTGCTTGTAGGCAAGATTATTTTTTTAATCGATCATTTACTAAACAGTGTGCTTATGTTGCACTCTCAGTTGTTATTAAAACTGTATCAATGCCTCTGAGCGAAAAAAGGGGCCAAAAACTTTGATGCAAAATGTTTGATATAAGTTTTATGTGGTGTGGAACTTGGAGTAGAAGATAAACTGAAAGTTGTAAAAGGTGTTTGAGCATTCAGTAAACCCAAAGAATATAGCAGTTCTCACTCTTTTATTCCTGTCTCTTTGTGGCTAAATTCCGAGATTCTTGTGCTCATTGATAATAAAAGGACAGTTAAAAATTTTCATCCATTCCATTTATATTGGCTATCTTCTTAAAAATATATATAAAAAATAGAAAAATCCGAAATAAGAAATTTGGCAATCTTTCTAACATTCTCCTGCTAATGGTGACCAGCAGGAACAAAGGGATTTTTATTGAGTGAGATTTTAGAAAAGATTGCACAATCCCACACCCTATCACAAACCCTGCTTGAATAAGAAGTAGATGAATTTTTACTGTATTAGTTGTTTTCATCTGCTAATGAAGGGGGTAACATGTCATGAATCAGTACAGATTCCACCATTAGCACTGCTCATGAATTGATACTTTTTTTTTTTTCATTTCAACCATTTAAGCTCCCTCTAGTATTTTCACGAATTTCGACAAGGTTTAGAAAAGAGTTTATCCAGTATTTTATAACATATACATTGATTTTATCCTCAAATGTTATAGTCATTTGGAACTACCTTATTTTTTATTTTTGCTTTATTTGTAGCATTAAACTTGCTTCCTCTTTGGATGCTGGAGATGATTATGAGAAAAGTACATATGTGATGTTAAATCCTGATATGGAGAGTATTCAAGGAAAAGTTAAACATGAGAAAGAAGTTCTGAAAAAAAATATTGGATGAGGTAATTAAGAATGCTTGTTTAGATCAGCGATTCCCAACTGGTGGCCTGGTGAACCAGCATCAGTCCACAGAAAATTTGACCTGCCCCCAGAGATTTTGCTTGTCCACGTTAAAAAATGTTTCTTATTGAAAAGAAAAGGAAAACACCATAGCAATAATAATATTCTAAGCAGAATCTTTTACGCGAGATTAATTTTTGTACTTTTCTGTACTTTTCCGCAATGTTTATTACTTCTGTATAATTATTGCAACAATTACTACTTATCAGATTCTTACCATTTAAATATTTTTGTAACTTCTTTTAACACCAAGTAAAGATTTATTTAAAAAATTCATCAATTCATTTATTATAGTTTGTAAAAGAGGAGGGAAACCTCAGTCATTTGCAAATGTTTTTCATTAGCATTTAACCATTCTCAAGTCAAAAGGTTTTTCTTTTCCAAAAAAAGAAAAAGGGAAGAAACCTCACCTATCTGTAAAGAAAGTTAACACATTTTTAGCAATCTATGAATGCAAAGAGTTTTTCTTTTTTTTTTTTTTTTTTTTTGCGAAAACAAAGGGAAGAAAACGAAAAAAAAGAAAAGCATCATCAGTCCGCGAATTTTTTTAGAACTCCTACTTGCATGTCAAAAAAGATTGAGAAACGCTGATTTAAAAAAAATAAATAAAAGTAACATTCTATATTTGAATTTGCAGCATAGATCAAAATTAATAGCACTATGTGTTGTACACTGTACAGTTAACAGTTAAGCATTGTTTCCATGGATGTGCCCATAAACAAATTGGCTGATCACTGATTAATCATCTGTTGATAATCCGCTGATTTATAGGTAGGGCCGATTAATGATCATGATGATTTTCAATGCTACAGTTTCACTATTGCCTTTATTTCTAAAATATTACTTCAAAATTTCATTAAATTTCTACAAGCAAATAATCATGTTAAAGTTACATTATATTAACTAGGCGTGAAAATTTAAATCTTTAGATAGTTGCCTATATCCAGCACACGCTTTTAGCTTAGTAACAACTTTTTCTTTTACTAGTAACCCCTTAATCCACATTTTTTTCCACAAGATTGGCATATAATGAAGGGATTGGCTGATTATTTTTCATTTTATGGGAGCTTTAATGCAATTTAATTGACTTTTTTTAGTTCTTTGCACTGATTGGACACTAACTTAGTGTCTAATGGACCAGCCATCTTGCCATACTTTTTGCAGAAAGACTTCAATGGCTGAGACCCTTGGGCAATTTTTTGAACTTTTGCTGTTTTTGATGCCAAAGACTAAGTTACATTTTTTTCTCTTTCTCATGAAGTAACCAAATATCCCCATTAAAAGAATCTTTAAAAACTTTTGTTAATATGTAAAATAATCCACCAACTAAATTAGACAAATCTTTAAACAGCACAAAAACTTCCATTAATTCTTTTTTTTTTTTTTTTTTGCACTATTTCAAACAATCGCCAAACTTAACTACCTATTTTTGGAAACATTTCGGGTGAAAGTTTTTAGTGCCATTTTGTGGTTACCAAAAGTATCCCAACACTTGGCAGCAAAATAGTGCAGCTCTGGTTAGTTGAACTGTGACCTTGACTATGTTTACCTGTTTCGGGGGGATTTTAGTGAAAAATAGACATGTTATTGGCTTGGATTTTAGTTGGAACATTTTTGAAGAACTACTAAGAAAGTTTCTCAGCTCAACTTAGCGCCAATTACCCCTCACAATTTTCCGAAACAGAGGTAAACAATGTCAGAGTCGGAGCTCAACTTCTCAGAGCCTCACAATATCTCTTTAGCTAAAATTAGTGACAGGCTGTTTTACAAAGTAGGGAGGAGGAGCATTGTCCAAGGTATTCCAAAACAATTACTGCAAAAAAAAAAAAAATACATATTTTGGAAATTCTTCAAATTTGTATGCTTATTTGTCATACTTTTGTTTCTAATTGAATATTGTTTTGTTCTTTATAATTTTTGCGATTTTAATTTTATGGGTAAGGATGGAGTTTGATTTTTAACCACGGCAATGCTGTGTGTGTGTGTGTGTGTTTTTTTTTCTTTCGTTCAGCCAGTTAAAAAAGAAAACAAAGGAAAGTAGCTATTGTTTCTCATAATTATAACTTTCGCAGGGAACCCCATGTATTTTTGCTTGATATTTGTCCTTGCTATTTAAGTTCTTTTGAGAGTTTGTACCTAGGAGGCTCATGAAAAATAAATTTCATTACTCAATTATTAATAAGATCTGCTGCTTTAATGAGTACCTGAGCAACGCCGTTTAATAAGTGTTTTTTTTAAATAAGAGTAATATTTGTTTAAAAAAAATCCAATTAGATGTCATTAGGTTAGTAATGACAGCTATAGCTTAGAGCTATTTACAACAAAATCAGTTGTTAGTTTGTTTAGTTGAATGTAATCTTGTTTCTACTTAATTTTGTATTAAATATGTTAAGTTAAAATTATTCTTTTATCAGTTACTTCTGTTTATCCAATGAAATATTTTTTCTATTATGTATTGTTTCTTTAGAATGTGAAGAAAAGCATTGTTTTTCAAAATGGGTTTGAAACAATGGAAAAAGTTCCTATTTTCAAAAGCCGTCGGCAGTTGAAAAAAGAAGGATTGGTAATTAGTTTTCTTCACAAATAATTCTAAAGTTTTATTGTTTATTCAGTTAGGAATTATTGCATGTAGACAATTCTCTTAGAAGGTAAAATTTCTTTTCAGACTCATAGCAACCTTAGAAAAGTGTTTCCCATTTCTTGTTTTAGGATTATTTATTTCACTCCTAAATAACAAGATAACAGGCACTTAACTGTGCTTAATAATATTTATTTATGTGGATGCTTAATATAAGTAATAAAATGTCAGTACCATTCAATGTCCTTAATCAAAACTTCTAGCTTTAATGGTCTGCCTACATAGGAAAAAACAAAAACAAAAATGTATACCTGAAGTAGATTTTTGCAATACTTTGAATATCCTAATTTGAAACCAAGTTTTTTTTTTTTGCTTAATTGCACATTAAAATGTTTCTTGCATAGTTAAAATTTGTCCCCTGCATTTTACATCATTACCATTCAACAGTTTTAACAGGCTTTCATGGACTCTAGCAACAACTGGCAGCTCAAATTACATTTCATTTTAATACCAGCCTTCATAACTTTCTTAGTAAAATAATAATTTTTGTGTGTTGAAATTTCTAAGCTTCCTGATTACATGTATTTAATATCAAAGTAAATAGAAAAAATATATATACATCAGTCATTACCATCCTTACTTATAATGAGTTGCTTTTAATATTACAGTCGACCCCACTACAACATGATTCAAGTTATGTGAAATGGCTATCATGCGATTTTTTTTTTCTCCAGTAAATAATTTTAGACCTAACGCAAATTCATTGTCCGAAACACGAAAATTTTCAGAATAGATTCGCGGTGTGAAAGTATCGGTTTTCTTATTGGCTACCAAAAATATTTTTTTCGTTAATTGACCTTCATCCCTTTAGCATCACTTGCAGTGGAAATTAGCTTTGTTTGTGTATATAGAAATAACTACTCCGCATTTACCATATTTTTTTCACTCTAAAGGTGAAAGTTGATGAAACATAATGATATCTAAGAGCAGTGTTAAATCTAAAGTTTGTAAAGACAGAAAGAAAAAGAGAAAGTTTCTGACAATTAAACAGACACTAAAAGTTCTCGATGTGCTTGAACAACTAAAAAATGCGTTAAACGTAGCATGATAATTAGGCGTTAATGAATTTTCCTTATTTACTATTAAAAGTCAAGGAAAGGAAATCCGTAAAAGTTCACTGAATAGTGTAAGCAAAATTCAAAAATTATATGAACATGAAAGCTGCTCTTGTATTGAGAATTAAAGAAACCAGGAAATGAGGTGTTGCCATATAGACGGAAACGTAATAAAAGAACTAGTGAAGCAACTGTATTTTAAAATGCATTAGAATAACGATTTGCTCACGCAGCATAAATCCAGCAACATCTTATTTTGTTTTCATGTTACAAATACCATAACTGGTTCTACTGCACAGTATTATTATAGGACATCACTTTATTATTACTACATACTGTACAGACCATACTGGTTTATTTTACGTCCCGCTGATTTCTGATTTTGTGCATTGTAACAGTATTTTATGTTGATTAAAACAGTTTTTTAAAAAATACAAATAAAAATCCAGTTCTTTATGTAAGAAACGGTACTGTATATAGTTAAGGAGTGGTTTAAAAACAGTTTGAGGTGGTGTTAACAAGTGTCTAAAATAATTTGGTATGATTATAAAAAAATTTCACGTACCCTTTTTCACAATGAGAAATTCCGAGTTATGCAAGGAGTATTGGAACGTATCCCTCACGTAAGTCCGGATTCAACTGTATTGTGTAACTTGTTTTTTGTTTTGATCATAATTAGTGATCCTTTGCTCAAAATATGTAAAATTTTAACGAAAGTTGTCACGTTTCCAGGTGAACCACTAGTCAGGTGAAATATGTTAAAATGTTATTACCATACGGAGCAAAATATAACTACATGTGCATGGTATAGTTAGACTAAGGATAAAATGATATAAAGTGCATTATTTCTTAATATTTTAGATGCTTTATTTTTTAGAAATTAATTTTTGAAACTATGGATATTTTATTCCATAGGTTTAATCAAAACTCATTTGAAAAATTAGTTGATCAGTATTTTTTAACTTTTTCAATGCTACATTACATTCTTTGTATATCTGTTTTAAATTTTAGATAATGAATTTAATTAAGCTTTTGTGCATCAATTGATTTGTGAACCAAAATTAAGGAAAACTAAGAAAACAAATTGCATTCAAAAACTCGTCAAATTTAAATTTATCGCTCAATATCTCTAAGGTAAATGAAAATGTTTTGTGAACTTTTGCAATTGAACGAAAATACATATTTAGCCTTTCTAAAAAATGCCAGACTCAGTGATCTGGCCAGAGGAAATTTGGGTCCATTAATTTACCCTTCACAAAAATCCAATCAACCAAAATGGACCTTTTACAAAATCCCGATCAACCAAAATGGACCTTTCACAAAATCACGATCAACCAAAATGGGCCCTTCACAAAATTCTGATTAGCAAAAACGATTTACACATTGTTTATTGAAAGAGCAAATCTCAAATCAAAAAGTGCAGCTTATTTCCGTGTGTAAAAGGATAATGTTTGGAACCTTTTGTAAAGTTAAATTAAAGGGTAAAACGTATACAAAATCTGCTAATTTTGAAAAAAAAAAAAAAAAAAAAAGGGCACTTTTGTGATGATCCTGCAAGTGATAAATAACTACTACAGCCAAATAAATATAATGCTTGTTGCTGGTATTGAAAGAAATTAACGACTGAACAACGTCAGTTTGGTTTATGATTTGGGAGAAAATTATATGGGTTTGATTTTTTGATGCTAAAACGGATAATTAACTTTAAATAAACTCTTATTTACCATTTTTACTTCCTTTTACAAAAAAGGAAGCATTGAATTTGCGAAAAAATTTTCTCTCAAAAATCGATCTTAATTTCCATTTTACTCACCCCCGAATGAATGTTGAGTTTTTTTTCCAGCTAGACCATATGTGGATAAGTGCCTAAGAATGCATAGACGTGAAATATCCATTTTGACGATTCTGGAGTTAATTACAACGAGTTTTCTCGTGACGTCTGTATGTGCGTATGTATTTCACATAACTCAAGAACGGTATGTCCTAGAAAATTGAAATTTGGTATAGACTCCTAGTAGGTTCTAGTTGTGCACTTCCCTTTTGGTTTCATTCGGGTGGTTCTAAAGGGGTCTTTTGCCCCTTTTTAGGGGGAAATTGTTAATTTCGATGTAAACTCAAATGGTGGTTTAATTTGGCGTGTTGGCGATATATCGCCAGTCTTTTGGCCGCCAACTTGGCGACAAATTTGGTGGGTTTTTTTTAAATTTTTTTTTAAAAATCTGGTTTCAGTTTGGCCACTGTTGGTAATATTTACAAAATAAACTATTGAATCACATTAAAAATGCCAATAATGAGGAAATGACATTAAATTGGAGTAAAAAGAAGTTATGTGATGCACACATCAGCTTGTTTTCTTTAGATGCCTACATTTTGAAAAAGGCAATCTTTTTACATCCAATACGAGAATCATATTCTTTTTTCAAGCTAACTTCACTTTATTAGGATGCAAATAAATGAAAAGTCTCTTTATTTTCGTAGCAACGCTTATTTCAAGTTTTAAAAGCAGAATTCCATTTTATTAGTCAAAAATTAAAATGCTGAATCAATGGTTTATTTTTTATTTTATTTATTTATTCATTTTTTTTTTGCTTCAACTGTGTCCAGATATTAATGATACGTTTATCATAGGACTCTAAAATGCAATTCTAAAATAATTTTATTAAAAATATTTATTTTACAAGCTGTTTTTATGCTTTTGATGCCTTCACTTTGAGGATTGGGATCTATTTGCATCCATGGGAATCTGATTTTTTGAATTTTCAATGCTTAGTATGCTTTTTTTAAGAGGTAAACAAATAAAATATTTTTTTATTTTTGTAAAAATCGCAGAGTTTTTAAGTTTCCAATGAAATTCTGTGCTCTTTAACAATGTCTTGGTTCAAAAAGTTAAATGCTGAACCTCTGCCTGAATTTCTTTTTTACAATTATTTTAAATACTAGGGGGCTCTGCCCCCTGCTTGCTTACGCTCACCAACCCCCGAAGATTGCTTCGCAGTCTTATTTGATTCGCAAAGATTTAAATCGTCAGTTAAAAATAAACAGATTAAAAACACATTAAGGATCAAAAGCACTCCTTTGGATCAAAAAGCACCCCTTCCCCGGGCTTCAAAATAACTTGTACCAACTTGCTAAGCTGTAAGAGCTAAGGGGCTCCTGAGCATTGCAAAACTGCAGTTTTGTATATTCATGATCTCAGTAATAGATTATCCTCTTTAGCTCGGGGCTTAAATTGAGTTGAGCCTAAGATTTTCTGTGAAAATCCAAACCCTTAAAGTTTATGAATAAAGGAAAGAAGAAATATGCAAATCGAAAAGATATAACTTTGGCAATCCCAAATAAAACATCAATAATTTTAATGGAGATGAGGATTATTCGAACTTGAGTTTTAACGGCTTGTAACTTTTTTTCCTTTGGAGATAGAAGCTCAGACCATAGGTCGAGTTAGACCTGGAGTAAAAAAAGCCGCTCTTTTTAGTGGTGTGAAAAAAGAAACTGTAGGACAATTCCTTTGCTTTTTACTGATAGATTTAATGAAGAAAGTAGTGCCTAAATTTTAGCTAAGCCTTAAAAAGTTCGAGCTAAAAACGCAAATAACTCCCACCGTATTTAAGTTAGAGCGTTGAAACAAATTGCATAGAATGCGGAAAATTCTACCCATCCCAACCATATATAATGTTAATATGTGCAAGTAATTTTTTTACCCCTTTAATGGGCAATAATAGGCAATTTATGCAAAATTTGAGCTTAAAAAATTAATTACAAAAAAAAAACTAATTCGAATTTTAAAAAATAAAACCCCAGGTGCACACCCCCGGGGCTCGAAGTAATTTTGTACAAAATTTCAAGGCTGTAGTGTAGGTGCTATGGGGTCTCTTGGATGCACGTCCGCCACAGACTTCCTTCCAGAATTTCTTTGAAACCTTATTATTATTTACTATAAAGAGACTATACATATAACATTTCTTGTATAATTTAGCATATTGCAGGGGTGATTGTGTTTCGGTATTTTACCGGATTTCCGGTATATTCATCTTGAATTCCGGTATCATGATCTTCGAAAATACCGGAACTTCTATACTTTCAGAAAAACCCACTTTTGTAAAATGTAGGGCGACGGTGTTAATGAAACGCCTAAAGACCAAATTGAAGACATTTTGTTTGGTATAAAACGTAAGCTACGGTCATGTTTTGTAAACTCTATGGTAATTATCGAAGAACAGCTGGGATGGGGGATGGAATAAAGGCTAGATAAGAAGAGGAAGGAGGGTTACTTGATAGATTATTTTTCCATTTATTCATTTGAATTTTGCATGTTCTCATTTAAAAAATGAGGTATCTGGATAAATCTGAATATATTGGCTCCATCGATGCAGGAAAGAAGAACAAGTTTAATTAAGAATGGTTAAACAGAGTGGATTCCTACAGTGAAAAGATAGAGATATAGTGTAAAAAATTGTTAGGGCTGGATTTTGTTTTTGTGTTTCTTGCAACAAGCCCTTTACATATGCTGATGATGGTGTGAAGGCATTATTGCAACATTCTTCTACAAATACTCATAAAAGAAACCGAGAATCACTAAAAAAATGTTGGTGTGTTAGGCTTTAGTGTATTAGTAAATAAATGTAAGTAATGCTTAAGGATTCAGATACAAAGGAGGAAAATAAAACATTCCTTGAAAATTTTTAAGAAATGAGAAAAAAATGAAAGAATTTAATTATCACCATGCACATGGACGTATTAAGTCCAATTAAAACTTCGAGTTTTAGTCCCAGCAAATAATTATGTACATAAATTATTTATATACATAATATAATGTGTACATACACCTAATATATATATATATATATATATATATATATATATATGCCCATCAAAACACTTTTTCTTCTTGGAGAAAAAAAGTTCAGGTATTTTTTCATGGAGTCACAATCACCCCTGATATTGTAGAATGGTAAATAAATATTGGTACTTGAGGGGTGCCCATCTCCCAGAGAGCAATGCCCCCCCCCCCCCCCCGAATACTCAAAAAACACTCAAGAATGATATTCTCAACAGAAAGGAGGTAAAACACTCAAATTTGAGTGTCAATAATGCAGTTTGCACCATCTCAAAATTCTAAAATTTCGTTTTTACGAAAAATTTTTTTCCAAAATTATTTGATTTTTTGCAAAATTATTTGATTTTTCCCAAGAAACGGACCCTGTGAAAAATCCTCGACAGACCCCTAAGAGTGCCCTCCTTGTGAAAAGTTGAAAATTTGAAAAGTTAGCATTGCAAAATAAGATCTATCTGCGGAATTAATTGCCCATATATGCAGTTATGTAGACAGATAAAATATTTCGAAGGAGGGATACTGTTCCCTTTTTATGATAAAAAAAAAAGAGTTTCAGTGGGATATATCTCACCAAATCCATCCTCCTAAATATGCCACTGTATATAGTAAGTCGTAAATATTATAATAGCTTATAAGTTCACATTGTCTGAGATTCTTTGGGTGTTTTCAGCGCCAGACTGATTCAATTCCAAGAATTTTCTGGGTTGTACTATTTTTATAGGAAAAAATTATTTCTGTTACACTTATAAAGGGGAACGCTTTTTTCACAAAGCCTTCCTTCCTCTATAAATTCTGAAGAAAAAGAGTGTATAGACATTTGATTTTTGCCACAAATGAAAATGCCTGGGTAGAGTGAAATTGACTCATGTCCATGGCACTAACTTATAGGGAGCTGAAGAACAATTTTAGTGAGTACAAAACTTAGAAAGCAGAGCACACAAATTAAACTGAACCCGCGGCAGTCCTTTATTATGTATTATTTTAAGGAAAGTAAGTTATACATCAGTACATAGCAGCGTATTTGAGCATAGCTTACAACATGATTCCAAATTAAAAGTTTTTAAAAAAAGCTAAAATCCCATTCTTTTTTTATTGATTCCATTAAATATAATTTGTTCAACTCAACTGAAATATTACAACCTGTTAAGCTGATATTTTTGAAGGTATTCAATTTCATGCAGAATTAATCTGTTTATATATTATACTACTGTATTTTAGGGCGTAAGAACCGTTCACTTATGCTAAAAAATTTATTAATTGCGAATACGGCTTATATAATGAATGCAGTGCTTACTGTGTTTTTTTTTTAATTATAATATAAGATGTTTTACCACGTTTTAGAGGCAATAAACTATTTTAAAGAGAAGGAAGAAAATATATAATGAAGGTTTTTTGCAGTAAGTTACGACCCTAAGCCAGGGCTAAGGCAGAAATGCAAAAATACACCGCCAGCTCAGTTACTTCATCCGAGGACTGCAATTTCGTGCTGTTTAGCACTCATCAGCCCAGAAAGATGCAACTGAGCTGGAGGCGAAAAATCACTTAAAGGAGTCAAGAGCCAAACAAACTGGTAGCTAGTGTAAATTAGCACACCAGATGAGTGACCACAGCAATGGTGGGGTGAGCTGGCAATGTATTTTTGTATAATGAAGGTGTTTAAAAAATGATCTCAAATTTATCCAATTTTCAATCTTATGAAAAGGTTCGTTTTTGCAATCCCGAATTTTTAAATGGTTTATTTTCCGCAATTCATTTTTTATGTTAATTGTTACTTTTAATCTGAACTAATATCAATAAAGTTTTCCTTTTTAATATCTTGTAGCATTATTTCAGGTGATTTTTTTTTTAACAAACTAATTTCCAAGTAATCTACTAAGCAAAAAATTGACTGATACAGAATTCTGCTTTTCTCACATTTTTCATAGTCAAGCTTTTACTATATTTATTTATTTTTTGTGTGTGTTTAATAAAAGGGTTAAACTGAAATCGAGAAAAAGATTTTCAAGTTTCTCGGGGGAAATGTTTTGGAACTTTTAGCTTGTAATTAAATCCGATCCCCCAGCTTTAAATATCGTTTTTTGGACTGAATTGAAGTTTAATAGAGTATGTATGGTAATTATTTCGATGAAAGTTCATGTCATTTTATAACACCCATTAAGGCCATCAGTTTAACTTTTTACATCCACCATGTTTAAACTTTTAGTAGCGATCTGAGATTTTTGCAAAATCCGTGCTCAGTAGATTTAGGATTCTAAACTGTAGGTAATTATGTTGCTTAAAAAAAAAACTTTTAAAAATCATTTTATCTAGTTAAATCCTGTTTCAGTTTTTTAAATCCTGTTTCAATTTTCCTTTTCAAGTGTTTCACTTTGGGTGTGGCACTTACAATTGTGCATCTCATACTCGTGGAAGTACAGTATTTATTGACAAATGTGTATGAATCTATCATAAGATCAATCCATTGATGAGGCCACTTTCCTGAAGTCTTGAGAGGTGACAAACCCTTGCCCCCTTGCCTATGCCCCCTTTCTTAAGCATTATTTGTATCCCCATATGTATGACATAATTTATCTTACAGTTGAATTTTGATATAATTCTGAATTATGTTTTGACTTATTACCTACAGAAAATGTTGAAAACGTTTTGTGTATTTCCTCAGTTCAAATTAATGTTTTAAAATATTTTAATTAGAAAATGGTTGTAGTAATTGAATGCATTTTTAATCTCAAATAATCTCTCTATAGAAAGAAAAAGGCAAAACCAAAGGTTCACAATGGTATAATATGGCTGCTCCTGAAATGACTGAAGAAAAAAAGAATGATTTGCTTGTTTTACAAATGAGGCAGGCCTTAGATCCAAAGCATTTTTACAAGAGAAGTGCTAATAAAACTAATCCCAAATATTTTGAAGTAAGTAAGATTTAAATCAAGTGCTTTTCTCGCTAGGAATTGTTGTAAATTAATAAAAACAACTAAAATATTTTATGAAACTTTTTAACTTATCATACAAATCATAAATCAATAAAATTCTCTTTAAAACTTCATCTTGTATACAGTGAATGCCATTATAATGAGAATTCATAGCACCAAGGAGTCTTCTCACAATAATGGGCTTCTTGTTATGAGCAAATTTTGATTTTCAACAATCAAAAAGCATAAAAAGGTAAATAAAATAAACCTATGATCTCTTTTTATTTGCTTTATTTCTTATTTTTTATATAAGTCCAAAGTAGTTAGCTAATTACAAATAGTCAATTTAAGGCCTTGAAACATCTAAAGAACATAAGAATTGTTACCCTTGCCTTTGTCTTACTTGTTCACAGAATAATAGGGCCTTTAAATCAACTTCGCATTTTAGACTTGCCTATATTCAACAGTTTCAACTTATGATGTCCATCTTTATTTGCACAAAATGAAACTATAAGGCCCTCTTTGCTACATTTTCATCCTTTACGAGTGTTCCTTTTTTACTGCCAATGTGTTACACCAGACAATTAATTGAAAAACAGACATACTTCGTCTGCAATACAAATAACTATATTATTAAGGGATTTTTGATAAAACTGGATACCATTCTTGACCACCTTGCACTAGCAAAAGCAAACTTTCCATTGAAATTTTCAGCAATACACCTGGTCTATCTTAAAACTGACTAACCAAACTATCTAAGCAATTAAAGCTTTCTGTTTGGAAAAGTTTAACTATAAGTCTATAACCTTCCTTTTCAACATTGTTCTACAGAATGTTTTTAGTAAAAATGTTGCAGAATCAATCAAAGATTCTTCCAGTTCTTCATGCACACCATTTGAAGGCTTCTATGATTTTAGAGGAATATTTTTTCGCAACTTGGTGTTTTCGATTTTTCCTTTGTTCTTTAAAAATTGTAAACGAAGATGATTGTGCTAATCTACGCTTTCTTGCAAATTCACTTTTAGGAGCACTGTTTTTCTCACATTCAAACAAAATTTGTAACTTTGCTTCAATGGTCAAAAGCATTTTTTCTTTCCATGAAAGTGTTTTCAATTCCACTTGCACAATTTGAGCTTAAGAAAGCAATGCTCTTCCACTAACAGTAATCTTAAAGAAAAGTGTTCTCTGATAAGAGTTAATCAACAAAGCAGGACGGGGTGTGCTAGGAAAACTAGGAATTTTTGCCAAATATTAGGAACACTTGGCCCAAAATTCAGAGTAGGCAGGTATGTAAGGACAAAGAGTAAGTGATAAAGCATGTTTTGCTGAGGGAAATAAAAAGGGATAAAAAGTGGTTGAAAAGGGTATTTGCAAAAAATTTAAAAACGCATAGGGTTTGGATATCACATGTGAAAAAGAATCTTCATTTTTATCGTTCTTTGTAGTTTGCTGGAAAAGAGGAAAAAAAATCCTACTTTACATTAAATTCCTGTCACTAAGTCATTACAAATGCATCAGCTTTGTGCATTTGACATTAGTTATTCACCCCAAAACTCGCCCAAACCCCTTAGGGAATAAGTGTCAGATTGGGGAGGCTTGGAAAGGAACAAAAGGGAAAAGGGTAGATAAGAATTACAATAGATGCCTTCTCCTTCAACTCCAGGGAAAAGTTTAGTGAGAGGGAAAATTTTCAGGGATATATTTTCCTGTATGATCAGTAGTCTGCCATCTTGGACTACAAAATGCTAATATTGTCTCTCTATTAGTCCACTCTGAAGATATATTGAGTTATATAATTTGTTTCTCATTAATTGTTTTTTGTTCGAAATATTTCAAGATTCTTGAAGATATATTCTGTAATGTAAATGGAAGAAAATTAAAACTTTATTATTAGGCAAATGCGTTTCCCAAGTATTTCTGATTCCCTTCGAGAAATATCTTAATATATTTTATACAGTACATTTTTTTTTCAAACCGAAACATTTTAAATATGATTTAATGTAGGATTGATAGTTAGAATATGAATATTATGGATTTTTATAATTATTAAACTTCTTAATGCTTCTTAACCCTCACGTGCGAGATAAAATGGCTACTTTTTTGTTGATTTAAATTGCATACTTAATTTTTTCACAGGTTCAAACTATTATTTCTCAGCAAATGAGATATGTTTCCTTAGCATTAGAACCTTAGCTTTCGAAACCTACAACTTGTTTTGTCATTGCAAAAATATTAGGGTTATCTTCAAAAAGTAACTTTTCTGTCACATGCCTTTTAGTGAAAACTTTAAGGAACAACTCATTTTATATTTATTTATTTATTTTTTAAACTTCATCAAAAATATATCTCTAAACCTGCCAGCAATGTTTTAATAATAATTCTTATTTTAACATATTTTTGGTTCACAGCATGTGAATTCTCACCTCTGTGGCATGTCAAACACCTGATGTCACTGTTTGTGTTGCTTATTATTTCCTTCACAAGTGTCTCTAATGCTAATTGTTTAAGTATATATATATTTTTTTATATTGTGTTTTAGTTCATTTTAGAAGGATAAGGAATTACGTCACACAAATTCTCATCTCGGTTACAAAATGCCATTTCTCATTAACAGATGGCAGTAATGCCATCACATTTTATTTTCCCTTTTGCAATGGAGCCCCCTTGTTTATGTTCAACCATATGGCATATAGAAGTTGTGAGATTTTGCTTGGAAAACAAGATTTGATTTTAAAAACTGATTGTGGTTATTGGGAATTTTCACTTTCGTGAACTTGAATTTCAGGAACGTAAATTAATGTAAAAAAAAGAAGTGCACATATTTTCATATGCTTAACATGAGCAGACTGTAGCAGCTAAGAAAAAATTTCTTTCCCTAAAAAATGTATCTATTAGGCCTTATATTAATGGAAAATTCTTCACCTCCGTGACAGACCTTATCAATGTCATTATTTTTGAGGTGAGAATAAATGATGGAGGGAGATAATCTATCAAAATTATAAATTACCATTGCGTTCTTAAATTTACTAATTTGGAAATATGTTAATAGTATACACAGGGGTGATTGTGTTCCGGTATTTTACCGGATTTCCGGTATTTTCATCTGGAATTCTGGTACCTTCATCTTCGAAAATACCGGAACTTCTTTATTTTCAGAAAAACCCACTTTTGTAAAATTTAGAGCGATGTTTAATGAAACACCAAAAGTCCAAATTGAAGACGTTTTGTTTGGTATAAAGCGTAATCTACGGTCATGTTTTGTAAACTCTATGGTAATTATCGAAGAACAACTGGGGTGGGGGATGGAATAAAAAGAATCTTTGAAAAATTTTAAGAAATGAGAAAAATTAAAAGAATTTAACTCCCACCATGCACATAGACGTATTAAGTCCAATTAAAACTTTGAGTTTTAGCCCCAACAAATATGTATATAAATTATTTATATACATAATATAATGTGTACATACACGTAATATGTATATATATATATATGCCCAACAAAACACTTTTTCATCTTGGAAAAAAAAAGTTCAGGTATTTTTTCATGGAGTCACAATCACCCCTGTATACAATTTTTAACACAAATTTGAACTAAAAGGATGACTGAAGTGTAAGCCGTACTTTAATTAAGAGCGCTTAATATTAGATTCACACTAATCATTAAAATAGCTGATTGTTTGCACATTTAACAAAATTACTCCTTTGATATTAAATTGGCCTCTACTTTCGAACACAAGTTTCTTTTTTTTTTAATTTCCGTGAACTAAATATTTATTATTTTTTTTTATTAATTATTTATGAGTAAAATAATTGGAATTTAGCCGAGCCATTGTTTATAATTACTTCTAGTAGGTAACACTTTCATGTAAGACTAGAAAAAAAAAAAAGAAAACAACAGGCGAAAAATATTTTCACCCAAAAGTGACATTCTGGAGAATGACCCATTAACTAATTGATACATCGAATTAGAAGAGGTTGACCTTGGATGTGCCACACGTGATGCATGAAAATAAATTCAAATTTAAGAAAAAAACTCCTTTATAAAATAAGTAAGGGCAATTTTTACATCAAATGTAACACTTAAAAAATGTGCTTGCTCCAGTTAAGTTAAAATATTTAGTTGTTGGTGCAATAACTTGGTCTTGCAATTGCTTAGAATCTTTCTGAAGAATTCAGACACGTTCCCAACGAGAGTCAGGCAAGTTTATTGAATAAATCAGGAACGTTCGACAAAAAGTTAGATATGCTTATATGCTAATAACTAATAGCTTGGCACCTTCCTGATTATTATGCTTCCTACTTCCTCTCAGGGCCTGAATACCACACAGGTCAAGTATGTCTGGGCCTGGGGCTCTATTTCCTAAGGGGGCTCAAATTTTTGAAAAGCCTATGCATAGCATTAAAGAATTGTGTATTGTTCAGAAAATAATAAAAAAATCAATGATTTGTTAATTAAAAAAAACTTTAGTGCTTAGTTAGCATTTGTCTTATTTAGATGTTCTGTATGAGTACAAAAGCTTTATTCCTTAAATTTCGTCCAAAGTATAGTAAGTTTATTACCATTAATAAACTGGCTAGTGAAGCAAAGACTGAAAAAAAAAAAAAAAAAACTAATTTAAATTCCGAAACTTTGAATTCAAATTATGTTTTTCGCGATCACGAGTTGCGACAAGACTCTACTGGTTAGAGTTATTGTTTCTAGAAATGGCTCCCCCGCCCAAGCATGTCCCTCCTCCTGGGTGCTTAGGTGTATATAGTTGTGTGTGCGTGTGTGTAGGCTTATGTGTGTGCACGTGGGCGTGTGTATGTGTGTAAAGGCGTGCGCGCGTAGGCGACTGTGTATGAGCATGCGTGTGTAGGACATGGACGCCACCGCACAGCAATAGTGGATTCCGGGGGATAGTGCTCAGGACCAGCCGCGCCGCTGCCGGTGGACGGTGGTGCTGCAGGCCTGGTCCAAGCTGAAAAAGGAACAAGAACATCAAGGACTGTCAAGTGAGAACAATAAGCAATCGTGATTGCTCAAAAATGTTTGATACATGACCTTTTTTTTTCTTTTGAATATTTGCGTGGGAGGAGGCGGGTGCAATCTCTGTCGCGCTCCTGTTTTTCAACTGATTATAAAAGAGTTTTTTTTTTTTTTTGCAGAATCAGATGCATGGTTATGACTTCCACTTATACTTTCATATTGTCCTTTACTTAAAACCACCCTTGCTCTGCAGTTTTTAATACTTGCGCATTTCCAGTACATTCTATTCATGGATTTGTTGTGTATTCTGTATAAATATTCATTGTGTAATATTAGTTTAGTGTTGAATCGATGAATCTGATGCAATGCTCTTCATTTTCGGACTGACACTGAACAGCAATTTTGGAAAAAAAGGGAAAGGACTGAGGGAAGATACGCACGTGATCTCTAAACAGGGAAAAATAACCCGCATAGAACTGCATAGAATTTCCCTACACCGATTGTCCCTTAAACCAAAATCCCTACAACCAGTTTGATTAACATATCCTTCACCCCCACTGGGAAATTCCCATCCCTCATACTTTCAAGCAGAAATCCCTCTGGGGAATTGGGACGAAAGATGGAGACACGAGTTAATTGGTGGTGCCTCTCAAATCACTTTTAATAGCAAGATTCTTTTTATAAGCATAATTGTTACATCAGGCTTCCTATTTTCCCTTGGTATTTCTCCCAGGAGAAGTTTTTAAACAGCTGTAAACTCTAGAATTATTAGAAGTAAAAAAATATATATATGTACAGTTCTGGAACACCAAAAACTTTAAAAAATTAAATTAACAATAAAATATATAAATCACCAAAATTGCTAAAAAAGACACTCGAGAATCTTCATTAAAGAATTATGTTGTTACATTTTCAATGGGCTATGTTATGCATTTCTTTTCTTGAAAGCTGATGTAACCTGACTGGACAATCCACCTATCTAGTGTAAAAGAATCTGAATTTGTCTTAGCAGGTTTTTTTTGTTCTAATTGTTCCATGCATCTAACCAGAGCAGATTACACAATTTTAAAATTGTGCAATTGACTTGTAGCTAGGTATCAGTTGTTGAGAGCCTCAAGAAATGACCTGCTTTTCTGTACTTTCTGGAAAAACCTTCAACTTGTTTTGGAAGTGCTCCTTCCACTCCCCTCTATGTGTCATATGATGGACAACTGTACTTGTGATGCTTTTCAGTATAAATGTTAAGCACCTTGTTTAAGAACAGTATTTTCAGGGGGTTTTTTTCTTGCCAATTTTAACCAACTAACTGTTAATGACAGACACTTTCCATCATCCAATGAGATTAGTAGTTCAAATGATATTCAATCCTTGCAATGCTGTCTTTTGTTTCATCTGCTTAATTAAACTTTTTTAAGTGCACTGAATTTCCAGTACTGTCCTTACATATTCCAAAGTTTTTTCCAGTTTACAAGTGCAATCATGTTTTAACTAGTTTTATAAAAGTATTTTTCAACTCCTACAAAGTATTTAAATTTTTTTTTCTTGAAATGCAAAATTCAGTTTACTTAAATTTTTGATGATAGCATTCATTAGTAAATTAAATGCTGTGCTCCAAAACTAAGTGTTTCATGTAGTCATGAATAATTTTTTGAGAACTTTTGAAATTAACATGGATTAAATGTATTAAATGTTTTTTTTTCCCCTTGTACGTTCAGGTTGGAACATTTGAAGAGTCTCCTGTTGATTTCTTCAGCTCACGTGTACCTAAAAAGCAAAGAAAACAAACTTTGGTTGACGAACTTCTTGCTGATGCTGAATTCCGAAGGTATTATTCTTGTTGTCTTTTATTTCATGCTATTAATAATGTTTCACCATTTGTGCCTAGTTCAAAATCTATATGTACTTTTAGAAGTAAGGTTTTTTAAAAATTGAGAATTTAAGAGAATACTTAACCATTTGGACAATTTAACTCAACAAAAATGGATAAAATGTTGAAAATAAAAACTTTAAAATTTACTTTGCATTACAAACGTTAAGTTTTGCATCATAAACTGCAGCAGTAAGTAGGTTATTATGTTCTTTACTCACTTGCGTTGAAACCAGAATGAATGTATGCCTTTGCATCTTAAGAGAGTACATCCTGAAAGATATACCATGTCAGAAGATAGAAGCAATCAAGAATGAATACTGTCTGGCTTTCACGAGAAAAGCTTCCGCCGTCAAGTATGAGCCAGTCTACTGCCATAGAAATGAACTTTGTTCATTTTCTGCAAGGGTAGACAGAAAGGCTTTTTGGTGCCATTTTGCCACTCGTCTGCTCGCCTTTGTGCAGGCGTACGGGTTTTTCCAACGTTAAGCTTCCCTTGGAAGAATGAGATCAAAAAATCATTGCTAAAGCGGTAGACAGGCACAGACATTTCGGCGGTGGCTTTTCTTGTGATGGTCGGACAATATTAAAGTTTGTATATTAAAATGCACTGTTTTTGCTTGTGTTTCAAAGAAAATCACCATTTTTAGCTTTTTATAGATAGCCGCAAATTCAAAGATTTGGTCTGGAATTTCTGAAAAAGAGAGAAAAGTCGGGGAATTAAATTTTTCAAAGTTAGTGGGAACCCTGGATGAGTGTTAATTTTCTTTTGAATAAAAGCAAGTTCAGCATTTTTAAAGTCTCATCTATAGGATTATTATGTCTCTTAAACTGTTTACATTTTGTAATGAGAAATTTCCCAATGCATTTTCAGTCATTTTTTTAAAAGAATCTAAGAACTTTCACCCAAATAAAATGTATAAAATTACATATTGCAGACTGTCTACAAAGAAATTCAAAGGAAAAAGTGTTTTTTTTTTCTCATAAATCCAATATTTAGGTCAGTGTTTCAACTTATTTTCTTACATATCTTTTGAAACATAATTCAAAATTACTTTTATATTTCAGTTACCAAAAGAAGAAAATGTTGGAAGCACAAAAAATGCAGCCTCAGAAATTCCGTCGCATGAAAAAACCAAAGAAGACAAAATTGAAAGAAGCAAAATTTGCTGATTCGCACAAAAAGTCTAAAAAATCTAGGAAATGATTTTTAATAAATTTATTTTTCAAATATTTTGTGTAATGATAACATTTAATTTGTTTCATCTTCCTTTAAATATGTATGATTGTCTGTATGTAGAAAGTTTTTTTATGACCTCGTTAAAAAAGTTACGATAAATCCCTTTGAGTCAAATGTTTCCGCAATTGCAAAAGCTGATGTAAAAATTTCTAAAATTTTATTCAAAAACTACTCATTAGTACTGCAATTGAATGATGCGCCTCCTCCCTTCTGTGCGCCCTTGCAGCTTTGTTTCTTTTTTTTTTTGCACTCTGCTATTTTTATTTTTTAAGCTATTTGCTTATCTGGCTCTGGGCTTTTGTCGGATGTCTTTTCATCCATAAGCTCATTCCTTTTGCATTGAAAAAGGCGTTACTTATAATGCCGAAACACGTGTCATCAGTAATCTACAATTGTGCTTTTAGACGTTGTTGTTTCTTACTTTTCTGTTTGCCTTTGTTTTCTTTTTTCCACCCTCGAACATGCGGGACTTCTGCTTTTTTTCCCTTGCGCCCTCAAACCTGTGCGTCTTCGGCGTTTTGCACAAACCTGGACTCCCAAAGAGCTTTGGGAGTCCAGGTTGAAGCCCTCTAAGGCAGCGGTTCCCAACCTTTTTCTCTTTGCGAACCCCATGGAACAGGCAAAAAAGTTCGCGAACCCCCTGATGTTGAAATTAGTAACATGTAAGAAACAATAAAAAAACAGCATGTTTGCTTTCCATTTTTTGCAGCATTTGATTGCAATAAACAAAAATATAATTGTAAAATATCATTAAGTGCAAACATTAATAAAAAGTTAAAACTACATCTACAAGAAAAATTATAAACATGAAGTTTTATAAACCATCTATTTTTTTTAAGCATACTTTAAATTGGGGAAAAAATCCTTAATGCGATATTTGTGGCTGTTTGACGGAACAAAGAAACTGAAAGTTTGGTTCAATGTCTGACAGTTTGAGTCTTAAATCAGGCTCTGCATTCAACCTGCTTCGGTATTTATCTTTGAGATAAGTATAGGAGGAAAATCCTTTCTCGCACAGATATGTTGTACAAAATGGTAATAAAATTCGAATTGCTTTTTTGGACAAAACGGTATAGTCATTTCTTACACTGAGCCAGAAGTCAATTAACGAGAGCTCTTTAAAGGTAGTTTTCAATGAATTATCACAGGATAACTCGATGAGCATTTCCTTTTCAGGTAATGTCAGGGTGTTCTCTAAGCATGGATTTCCTTCAAAAGGATTGCGTATCCAGTTGTTTGAGAGAGGGACGTTACGCCTATTAGGAAAATACTCGTCAAAAGTTAGTTCAAGATGTTGCAGATGTTCACATACATTTCTTTTAACGCTTTCATCAAGTTTCATTGAGTTTTCTGATAAAAAACTACTAAGAGAAGTGAAACAAGAAAACTCACCCATTTCCAGGCATTGGATCCAGAGATTTAATTTTTTTACCATAGCTTCAATTTTATCATATACAACGAAAATATTAACAACTGCACCTTGCAAGGATAGATTTAATTCATTTAATTTTGAAAAGATGTCAGCTAAATATGCAAGCCTTTGCATCCAAAGAGGATCGAATATGCAAGTGGACAAGTGAAATGGATGATCAACAAAAAATGCTTGGACTTATGACTTCAATTCAAATAAGCGTGTCAAAATTTTGCCACGGAAAAGCCATCTAACTTCTGTGTGAAGAAGTAAAGTAACATGAAGGCTTCTCAATTCCTCACAAAGCGCGTGAAATAGACGGCAGTTTGTGGCACGTGATTTTATGAAATTTACAATTTTTACCGCATCATTCAAAGTTGCGGATAATTCTGCGGGAATACGCTTACATGCTAATGCTTGTCTATGAATGCAGCAATGAGTCCATTCAATTTTCTCGTTGATCTTCTTTACTCGCACCACAAAGCCAACAAATTTTCCTGTCATTGATTTTGCACCATCCGTGCACACACCCACACACAAAGACCAATCTATTCCATTTTCTTCAAAGTAACTGTTGACCAGTTCGAAAATTGCTTCTCCAGTTGTATTGGTTTTCAAAGGTTTTGCAAATAGTACATCTTCTTTAATTGTATCGTTAAAAATATACCTAACATAGACAAGTAATATTGCAGCGTTTGCTACATCAGTCGACTCATCAAGCTGGATCGCAAAATTATTCTCTTTTATTCTATTCACAAGTTCTTTCTCCACATTACTTGCCAAATCAGTAATTCTGCGTGATACTGTGTTGTTTGATAGCGGAACCAGGTCAATTATTTTTGCTGACTTTTCTCCCAGCATACACTTAGCAATATCTTTAGCACACGGTCCAATTAAATTTTCTGCAATTGTATGTGGCTGTCCAGATCTTGCAATTCTATAACTGACTCGATATGAAGCTTCAAGGGCCATTTTACTATCTTCGTTGGATTCTAACAGGAACGTAGAGACGCTACAATTTTTATTATATTCCAATTTTCTTTTAAAATATTCGATAGGTTTGTCCTTGTGTGTCGGATGCTTTGTTTCGAGGTGTCTTCTCAGAAGTGACGGTTTCAAACTGCTGTTCGCTAGAACTTCGTTGCAGAGAAGACAAAGCGGTCTAGGTTCAGACTCTTCTCAGAGAAGACAAAGCGGTCTAGGTTCAGACTCTTCTCCAGTAAAAAAAAAAGCCCATTTGTAAATAGTCACTGTCATATTTTCGCTTTTTTCCTTTTTTTCTCCCCTAGTTCACTTTTCTGTTTAGTCGGGGGAGGCGGCAGTTTATTACAGCTATCTATTTCAATATCCTGTGTTGATTCGAAAGTTACTGCTGATGTTGAGGGTTGATCGATTGACTGCTTGTCCATTTGTCGCTCAACCAAACTACCAGTTTTCAACCATCGATCCATAACAGCAGAAAGTTATTAAATCATAAAAATTACCAACACGATTATAACTTCACAAACAGAGTAGCAAGTTCACGTAGCAAAACCAATTGCAAACAAAATCACCTGTTTTCAAGCATCTCTAAAGTATCTCTAAATACGTCTGTTAACAACTATTTCCCCAGAACTATGAGCATGCTGATGTTATACATTTTTGAAAACGAACAGATGGGTAAAATCCAGTAATAAATTTTAAGTTTGGAGCCTTTTGCTGTCATGTCTGCTATTCGATGACTGAATTCGACAGAAATTCCCGAGTTATATTTCAACCAGATTAGAAATAATACCCCTATGATGCATTGTTTGAGAATTCTTTATTTTTTTCGACATATGTATATTATGTGTATTGTTTGATTGACTCCACGCGATGGCGTCTTTTTAAGGTCATCGTGATCCCCGCCACAGCTTAATACAACGTTTCTGCATGGCGCCTCGCAATAAAGAAGGAAGGATATCTCTTTTTGTTGTCTATCGAAAAAAAAATGAGAAAATTTCTTTTTAACCAAGATTATAAAACCGCTGAAAGATTTTTTTTTTTTTTTGAGCTTAATACAATAGTCTGGCGCGTTTTCAAATTAAAAAAAAAAAAATAGTAACTATGTATGCAAATTGAATATTTTATAATTTTTTACCAAACTAGGAAAAATCCGCCATTGCACCGAAATTTTCGCGAACCCCCTTCCTGCACCTCGCGAACCCCTGGGGGTTCGCGAACCACCGGTTGGGAACCTCTGCTCTAAGGGTACCTAGTCCACCCCTGGTTGCTGCCGACAGGAAAATTAGGCTTATTCTATAAAACGAACAAAAACGAAGTGATTTTAATAGGAAAAAATACAGATTGTTGAGGGAAAATCTAAATTTCTTTTGAAAAGAGCCTTAAAAAATTTCTATAGTTGCAGATTATTCATCAGTTTATCACGTCCCACTCCTCCTATTTCTCTTATTCCTCCCTCCTCCTTTTTTTTTCTTTTTCCCAGACGACAAAAAAAAAAAAAAAAAAAAAAAACTCTTCAAAATGCTGCACTTTGGAAGCCCCCTCTCTCAACCAAAACCATTCAAGAGTACATGAAATACACTGCCAGCTCAGTCATTTCCAGCCGAGGACTGCAGTTTCGTGCTTATTAGCACTCATCAGCCCGGCATAGGAAAGTGACTGAGCTTTAGCTCAAATCTCGTATCCAGGGCTTCAATTCCGCCAAATTCCAGGGGAGAATAACCAAACACCTCGCCTTCTAACATCGAAAATCATTTAAGACTGCTTTTTTTTTAGAACTGCAATTGAAAAAAATTGCTGAGCCCCAAACATTACTAAATATGGTCCACAGTCGCGTTTTTAATACTTCAATTTCGGAAAATTTCCGGTCAAGGAATTTTTCTCGAATGCCATCCAACTCGTCAAAAGTTGGATTTTTAAAACAATTGATCAATGTGCTTAGCACACAGTCCCCTTAAAATAGAGTGAGCTGATGCTCCCATGTAAAATCTGAAAATGAAACAACTACAATCTCGAATTACTTAAAATTCTCGAAAATTAAGGTTGAGAGCTTCAAATCCCTCCCCCTATTATCAATGAATATTGCTTAAAAACTTCGTCTTTTAGGAATTCTATTTCGATTTCACTCTAGTTCAAAAAAAAATCCATCGGAAATAGCACCTAAGTCCCCTCCCTTACCCTAACATCAATAAATATCGCCTATAATAGCGTTTTTAAGATTTCAGTTTCTAAAAATTTCCTCAGAAGTCCTCACGAAAAATTCTGCTCCTCTAACAGCGCTAGAGACACTCGAAACATTCGTTCTTAGGACTACAATTTCAAAAATTTCCCCCCTATCAGATAGGGAAAAACTTTAAGCGTGCTCTCCTAAAATTATTTTCTGGTTGGGCCATTGCCAGGTGATTTTTTTTTTAAGCAATAAAAATGATTTGGGCACGGAAAGAACTTACAGTCATTTACAATTGATTTTATTGGGTATGAAATTGCTTTAAATGTGGCAAACCCTCCAGAACTTGTAGAGCAAATGAAGAAACCTGTTGCTCTGTTTGCAAAAGTGTAGTCGCAAATGTTTACAACCAACTTGTAACAAAACTTTAAAAATATACTATTTTTGATTATATTAGGTTTTTACTTATTGAACTTCTTAACTTTCTGGACACGTTTCAACGCATTTAATATCTGCATTCTTTTTTTACTATTTGTAAAGGAATAAGCGTTATACAAAAAATAAATTAACTTATAGCTTGTGTTCATTTATCGACCTCTAGCTTACCGGTCGTTTTGATCACATGACGAATAATGACGTCAGCTCCAATGCTTTAGCAGCTGTCATGTTATCAACCGACCGGTAGCTACCGGTCGAGGTCGGCAAACGTAGTCCTATAAATAATTAAAACGCATTGCGATTCACCTTAAAAACACTAATGGCAACATACTGACCAAATTTTTGATCAGATCGGTTAAATATTAATAATAGATACGAGCATTTATGAGCGCAGACATCCGCCATCTTTGATGATGTCATAGCAGGAAAATACCAGGTGGAGCATAATCCAACCAAGTCCAAAATACTTTCTAGGACATCAATTAGACATTTTTGAAAAAAATCTCCCTGCTCATATTTTCCTATACATGTGCTGTCAGGTCCTGGACTAATGGGTGAAAACTAGAAGATAAAAAGTAAAGCACCTGTATATGAATACTGAACTCGTTTTCGGAAAAAAGGGGAGGGGGTATTTAATTGCAATTTGTGTTGAGGTATATCTCCGTTTTGACAAAAATAATTTTTCATACTGACATGCTTAATTCATATAAAGTGAATTTTTAATCAAACCCTTTTGTACTTTACATTTGATTAAAAACACTAAAATACAACTTAACAGAAGAAGTTAAAGCAAGATGGATGAGTGAAGGGAGGGTGGCAGCATTTTAAAGTTTTGCCCCACCTCGGAAACTTCCTAGACTGTGTATTGGTCACATGGGCACTCATTCTTACCCGGTTCTTGGAATTGCTCTTTCAGTAAACCTATTGATTCATTCTTTTTCTTAAACAGATGCAGTTGAACAAAAGACTGTCCATTCTTAAATGGCTCCTGTTTTCGGAGATAAAGGGATGTTAATTTCCTTTTCCGAACTGGTTAGCCCCAGAGAAAGGAGTAGAAAAAAACACTTGCCACTAAAGCAGTGATGAGCAAAATCTTACCAGACACAGAAAGAAAGAAAAGAAACTTGACTGATTTACTGTCCGCTAATGAGGAGTGAAGTATATTTCACCCCCATTTCGAGAGTCTAGGGATTCAGAAATTGCTTGCTAACGGGGAGTGTCCATTAGTGGGAGGTTTAACTGTATTAATTTTCTATTACGGGCAAAGCCGTGCGGGTACCACTAGTCCACTATAATATTAAAATCTGTTCGCGTCCGTCTGTCTGTCTGTCTGAAGATCGATCTTCTCGAGAACCACTGCGAATCGGGAGTCAAACGAGATACCGATCAATTCGAAATTTTACAAAGAAAACAATAGGACCAATCTCATAATTGTACAACTTTAATTAGTGGAGATATTAATTAAAACGTTAATTAACATAACGCTATTCAGGAATTTTTATTTCTTTCCTGTTGCCATTTTGCATATGGGTGAGCAAATAAAATTCTAATAATTGTGTCAAAAGAGATTTTTTTTGGCTGCTGTCCAAATCTTAAAACAACGTTTCCATCTAGAATTTCATTTTTAATTAGTTTAAAATTGGTTGCTCTATTCGGATATTTATCGTCTGTCCTTTCTTATTTTTTCACATTCAACGTTCTTAACTCTTTTCAGCATATGAAAAATGTTTCTTTAGTAATGTTTATTGATTGAAGTGTAAGTTTATCATTCACCGGCCTCATATTTGGGTACATTTAGGATGTGCGACTAATTATGTTTATTTTGTTGGACTTTTTTCCGACACATGGGTGAGTTTTCGAATTGTAATAAATCTCTTTTTTCTTCCTGTTTCGATTTTTGCAATACAGTTTGTATCGTTAAAAGAACACGTTAAATTAAGATTGTGTGGATTTCTTTAAGTGAAACAGCGTTGAACAAAAAAGATTGTTTTTAAGGATTTTAACTAAAGCTTAATTGGAATCTGATGGCTTGATATTAAATTAATGCTTATTGGTATTTAATAAGTCTTTGTGCTTTAGTTTCACGTAATCAACGAAAAAGTGTGTGTCATTTTATGTAAAAAGCTGATTGTAATTGTACATAAATATTTCAGATATATTCTATCAGATTTAATTCAGTTTAAAGTGAGCACATATTATAGTTGTGAATGCATATATTTTCATCTTTTGTGCTAATTGAAAATACTCATAACTTGTATTATTGATAAATATTATTAACGTTAAAGAGGTTTTTGCCAAAAATATGCTCTACTGGTGTTTTGCAAACCTTGCATTATGCGTAATTATTTACTCCTTAGCGCTTTAGAAACTGATGTCAGAATAATACAAAAACATCAATTGAACAGTTCTTTCATTTTTTAAGTAGCCCGTGCAACGCCGGGCACGCAGGCTAGTTTATAATAAAACTTGCATTGAAACATTATTTTTTATTTTTGGTAATAAAATTGAGCCTTAAAAAATTTTTCGTTTTTTTTCATGGGGCAAAGTGAAAAGTGAAATATTTTTTGAATGAAATATTTTTTATTTGACTGTGAAAAATATTTTAGAAAAAAAATAGAGTAAATAAAAGGATGATTTAATAAATGAAAAGATAATCAAACAATAAACTAATAAATTAGTTAATTTATTAATTAATACTCGAGGAAAAATGAGTAAATAAATAGGAGAAAGCAAGTGAAAGAATGAATTAATGAAGTGAATTATTAAATGAAGGAGTTGGGTAAATAAACTAGTTATGCAAGCGATTTAGTAAATGAGTAAATTAAATGAACTATTTCACTTTGCCCCCACATGCACTTGACTAATTGTGAAAAATATTAAAGATACATATAAGCTAAATATTAACTAAAGAAATACTGCACCAAATATTAGAAGGTCCCAATTAATATTTAAAACGTTAACAACAAAAAACTTTGCATTCGATAATATCAAATTAATTTTTTGACTTGAAACAAAAGATTACAATGAGTGTATAAATTTTTGAAAATTGCTTGTATTATCATATGCTTTGATTTTCAGAGTTAATTTTTTCTTGACTGGAATAGACTGCATATATTACTACATAGTTAAAATATTACCAGATAGATGGTGCTAAGCAGGGTAAATATTTCACCATTTCACTTTGCCCCACATTCCCCTACTATTGATGCTAACTGAGGGGTGAAATCTGCTGCGGTTTATTCTATGATGACTCGGACTGTAATCAGTATTTTTATTTTTCAAATGGAGATATTTTTAGCTAACAAGATGGGACTATACTTAAATTATATATCCCATATGAGGCAGTGAGCAGCAAAGGGATGCAAGTGGCGAAATTAAAAATTTGGAGATAACCAGTGCAAATGGTAGGTGAACCTCTCCTCTGTTTTGAGGCAAGAAATTGTACTAGTAGCCCTGGCAGGTGCTGCTGTATAGCATGATTTAGAAAAACATTTCAATGAAAGCCTACCTAGGATCTGATCTTTAGATGCATTTTACTCTAAACTTAAAATAGTCCACTTGCATCCCTTTGCTTCTCTTTGCTTCTCACTGCCTCATATGTAAACGATCAAATTTAGGAAGTATAAACTTTGGGTGTATGATTTGAAGTTCTGAAAAATTCAGGGTAGTAGAGTTTGTTTGCAATTGCTGTTTGTAATTTTTCATTTAATGTCGGTTAAAAAATTAAAGAAAGACATTTCGTGGAGGCTCTTAGATCTACAAAATGAGCTGCCTGCATGTCCGGTGCTATAGCACCAGGACCTGTTCGTCAGGCGACCCATCGCCCCTCCCTAGAAAAAAAAATAAGGAACTGGGGAGGCTTTGGCGAGTTTTTTTTCTGTACCATCAATACAACATCTTTAAGGTACATTGCTCATGATCAAGCATGCTTATACAGGATGTCCAGCGATTGGCTCCCTGATTGCAAAATAGACAGCATTTTTTACATGCAGCAATCTTGCATCGCAATTCTGCAAACTTGCATCAAATATGTTGTGACAAGTCTGCAAGTTTGAATCGAGTTTGGGCAAGCCTTCTGATGCAAGCCTTGTATTCCCCACGTTTTGAACTTGAAGCAAGTTTGTCCTGCAAGTTTGTTGCAAACTAGTAGAAAATTGATTTTTGTGGTATCAAACTTGCTACGAGTTCATAGCAACTTAAGCTTTGCCATGACAAATTTGATTCAAACTGAGCTCTGTCATATCAAATTTGCTGCAAGTTCATTGCAAATTTGTATAACATTTTTTTGCTTGCAGCAAACGCATCAAATTGGATGGGACAAGTCTGCAAGTCTGATGCAAGCCTTGTAGTACCCACGAACTGAATATGCAGCACAGGGGCGAAGCTAAGGGCGGGTTTTGGGGAGCCCCCCCCCCCAACCCCCGAAACGTTTGTCTCAAAAAAAAGAGAAGAGAAAGGGAAAAAAAGAGGAAAGAGAAAATTTTCAAAACTTTTTTCTGAGTAACAAAGGTCAAAAATTCACTTCGCACCCCCCACCCCAAAAGCCCATTGAAAATCTGCTTCATGAGTGACCCTCAAGCATAACGACCCCTCCCTCTGCTGTGACAATTTTTTGATAATTGACTGAAATTTGACACTTTGCTTTAGAAATAAGATGGATTTGTTAAATCCACGTATATGTAGCCTTTCTTCGTCATAGATTCTGCAAAGTGTTAAATATGTTTAATTTTATGAGTGGCATAGTGGGAATATGGCATACAGTCGAATCTGTATATTTCGAATTTCACAGGAAAGAAAAAAAATCGAGATAAAGAGGTTTTGAGATACGGGGGCTTTAAGAAACTTTATAGAAATTTGGAATATGATGGTGAAAATTTGAAATTGATACTAAAGACAATGTAGGCTCTTGATTAAAATTCCTCTGTATTAGTTTTGTTAGTTATTATTACATTATTAAGTGCTTTATTGCGAGTTTAAGGAATCATTTTGACAGTAAAAGAAACTTAAAGCATATCTTTTTCAAGAAAGAGTCTTTTATTGCTTTTCGGTCCCTGCTTTTTTTTTTTTTTTGATTAATTATTTATCCTCTTGAGGTTAGCAATTGCTGCAAATCTAACTTGGCCAATATTCTATGATTTTCCTTTTTTCATCACTTGAAAAAATCTTATACTTTCTTTTCCCTTCTATCATTTCGGTTTTCTAAGGAATCACAATTTTAAGACATAGAGCAACCAAAGAACAGTGCTAATTTAGATAACAGAGCGAAATGACTTTTAACTTGGATGACCTTTAACCATGAACTTGAACCCCCGTGAATTTCAACCCTTTACTCTTCTTCCAAGAAAGTGCGCGAAACGACTGTCCTTTTGTTAATCTTCTTAGAAAGCCTATTCATGGAACGCTTTTCTCCCTTTTTTCCACTGCCCCTCAGCTCTTGAAGACAATTCCTCTGTTTCTGAGTTGAAGAAAATGTTTTTATTTGCTATTTTAAAGATCATTGGACTTCGAATCCGAAAATGATAGCATAACCGGAATTTGAGAACTGGATTTTGATAGAGGTTTTTATTGGTCTATTCTCGTGTGTGTCATAGGTCATAGTCAAAACGACCTTTGCTAACCAGAGTATCCATTGCAATCACATTGATTTTTCAGCCAATATTTACTGTGTATTCTTTTGGAAACGTACAGTCTGTTTAAAATAGTACATTCTAAGTGAAAGTTGTTGCATAATGAAGCGAGCAAAACCAATAACAAGCTTTTTCAAACCCAAAGAAAAAAATGAAAATGACGAAAAGGATTACTCTGAAAAGAGAAAGTTAACGTTGTCTGAAAGAAACAAATTACAGTCTGCAAAGCAGCATTCGTCCCATCGGACCCTTCTGAAGGTACATTCCAAGACCCCTTGCGTAAGTCGAAAACTCATGTTGTGGGAAATGGTATAAATACAATTTTTTTATAACATACATAATTATTTTAGACACTAGTTAACACCACCTCAAACTGTTTAAAACCATTCTTTAATTAAATATTACTATTTCTTACATTAACAACTGAATTTTTATTTCTATTGCTAAAATGTTGTCTTAACATAAAATGCTGTTATGATGCACAAAATCAGTGATCAACGGGAAAGAGAGACATAAAATAATCCAGTACGGTACGTACAGTATGTAGTAATAATAAAACTTTAATAAATGAAGATGATGATTTATGCTGCGTGATCCAGTGGTTATTCTAATGTATTTTTAAATATAGTTGCTTTGCTAGTTCTTTTATAACTTTCCCATCTATGGCAACACTTCTCTTCTTGGCTTCTTTAACTCTCTAAAAGGATCTTCCATTTTCATAATTTTTGTATTTTGCATAGACACTACTCAGCGAACTTTTACAGATTTCCTTATCTTGACTTTTAAGTGTACTTATGTAAACTTCACTCACACCTAATATTGTCGTGCTACCTTAGACGCATTTTTTAGTTGTTCAAGTATATCGAGAACCGTTAGTTTTTCTTGAATTGTCAGAAACTTTCTCTTTTCTTTCTGTCTTGACAAACTTTAGATGGAACAGTGCTTGTAGGTGCCATATTTCATCAGCTTTCGCATTTAGAATGAAAAAAAAATACGGTAAATGCGGAGAAGTTATTTGTATACAAAAACAAAGCTATCTTCAGACTAGTACGGTGTAGGAACTTTCGTTGTCAGTGATGCTAAAGGGATGAAGGTCCATTCACAAAAAAAATATTTTTAGTAACCAATAACAAAGCCGATACTTTCACATCGAGATTCCCTTTAGAAAATTTTCGTGTTGCGGGCGAGGAATTCGCTTTAGGTCTAAAATTATTTACTGATGAAAAAATCGCGTTATAGCCATTTCGCGTAAGATGAATCGCGTTGCAGTTTAATTTGAAATTAGGATTATACAAATTAGCAGGCTTCAAAAAAAAGGAGGAAATTTTGAACTCGTAGGATGTGTTTTTTTCCTTGTACAATGTTGCATAAATACTCGAAGACACCTGTACCGATTCCTGTATTCTTCTTTTTTTGTTTGAAATGGTATACTTCCCCAGCGGTCTAATTGTAATCAAGTCCGGGATTGATGAAATCGAGGGCACCCTTCAAATATTCACATTTAAAGCGATTTGTACTTTGTTAACTTTGTATATCGTCTCATTTAGTGAACCAGTTTTTATGATTTTTTTGTTTAGTGGATAGGGTGTGGTCTAGCTTAGGTTCCAATTCTTTGATTGACCCTATTTGTTCTTTAGAGAGAGGCATGGGTGCAAGTTTGGTGATGTGTTCAAGACGGAAAATATTTTCAGCCCCCCGCCTCAAGCATGCGTGCTTAAGGAAAAATTTATGTGTGTAAATGTTGTAGATTTTAACAATGCCAGTTTTGGAATCTGATTTCAGTTTTAAGCTTTTGACTTTTCTAACAACACGAACTTAGTTTAGATTGTAATATTTAAGCGTTTTGATATTGTAATTCCAAAAACCTAAAAGCCGCCAATAACGGGGACTCTTGGGGGTTTCTCTCCAGAATTTTTTTCAAATTGAAGTCCAAAAAACGCAATAGTAGGCCATTTCGATAAAGTTCAGGGAAAGAAGGGGTTCAGGGACTCTCTAACATCATTTTTTTCAAACTGATTGCCTCAAAATCACAATATTAGGCGACTTTAAAAAATATTAGGGTGGGGGGGGGGGGCGCTCTGGACTCTCCTCGAAATTGAAGCTTTAAAAACGAAATTGTACTCCATCTTTCATAACGTTTATACGCTTTTTGAATGCATTATCGAAGGGATGGAGTTCAGGAACTCTCCTTCGGCAATATTTTGAAATTGAAGTTCCAAAAGCGCAATTTTAGACGATGTTGGATAGGGCTAAAAGCGATCGGGGCTCCCCGCCGTTAGTGTTTTGCCAATCGCAAACATTTTTATTGCAGCAATAAAATCGCTTGGGATATAAGATTTTTCACTTTTGCAACATAAATCAATTCTGATCGGAAAGTCTACCCAAGTTAGTGCCAATTTAACCAGAAAAGAAGGAAAGGTGGGGAATTGTATGGGCGACTAATGATAATAAACTGGCACCATTCCCCCATAGTCTTCATTTGGAAATAAATTATTTCGTAAGATAGCAGGTGGTGAAATTAGCCATAAAAAAAACCCACTTCAGTGAAGTAGATACATTTTTTAAACGAGGTATACTTTCAATATTCATTAATTTAAAAAAATCAATAGGGGAACTGAATCCTCACCCCAGGGAAGGCCGCCGACTCACATCCCTCTTAAATCACTCAAATATAGCCTAAAGTGGCATTTTAAATATTTCAGCTTCGAAAAATTTTCGGAAGAGAACTCCCGAACCCCTTCTGAATTTACCACAAATATCCTAAATTTGAGTTTTAAGAGGCTTCAGTTTCTAATACTTTTTTTTTCTAGGAACAGTACCCCCCCTTACCTATATACATGACTTATGACCGCCCAAAAGTTTTAATATTTTAATTTCGGAAACTTTTTGAAAGAAGCTTCCAACTCCCTTCCTCCTTAAGTTATCTAAAGATATCCCAAAACAGAGTTCTTAAAATTTCAGAAACAGAAATATTTCGGACTGGGCAGCGGAATACCCCCCCCCCCTCTCTTTGTGTTTATTAAAGCAGTATAAGTTTGTGTTTAAGATTTATTTTTCTATTGAAAGAGCAACTCCCCTCCCTACATCACCAAAGACAACCCGAAGTTTTAATACTTCAATTTCGAAAATGTTCCGAGAAAGACCCCCGAATTCCCTAACTCTTAACTCACTCAAAAATAGCCAAATTAACAGTTTAATACTTCAGCATGGAGAAATTTTCAGGGAAGACCCCCCCCCCCCCCCGCCGAACTTCTTCCCCTAAGTTCACTAAATTTGACTTAAATTTGCGATTTCCCCTATTCATCACCGAAGTTTAAAAAATTTAAGCTCTAAAACTTATTGAGAGAAGGCCTTCGAATTCCTTCCTTAGTCCCCAAAGATAACCTAAAGCTGAGTTCTGAATACTTCATCTTCGACTTTTTTTCTTGGAGTGGTACCCCGAATCCCAAGACGGTCTAAAGTTGCGCTTTTACGACTCCAGTTTCGGAATTTCGCCTAAACAGAGCCCCCTCCCCCTTGACATTGCCAAAGACAGCCTAAAAGTTCTAAGACTTCAATTACAAACACTTTTCGGGAAAGGGTCCCAAATTCCCTTTCTCCAATGAAACTTAAGTATAGCCTCAAACAGTTTTTAATACATCAGCTACAAAACATTTTCCGTTTAGAACACCAAAACCATCTCAGCAATTCACCAAAGATTGCCTAAATTAGTGTTTTTAAGACTCCAATTTCCGATTTTTTTTTAAAACCTCCCCACACCATTAAAGACAGCCTCAACATTTTTGACTTTTAAATTTTTAAGAGTTTGCAGTGGGAAAATCCCGAACCACTCCTAGCTTCAAAAACGACTTTCAATTCAGTTTTTCGATATTTTATTCTAGATCCCTTGAGTAGCCACCCCCTCCCTCGTTTTACAGGGTGGCGACAGATCAGGGAGATCAGGGAAAAGTCAGGGAACTTTATTAATCAGGGAAAAGTCAGGGAAATATCAGGGAATTTCGAAAAAGTAACAAAAAATCAGGGAAAATTGATTTTATGAAGAAAAAAAAATTTTTTTTTTTTTTTTGCTTCACAAAATTAAGTATCCAAATTCTCTACGCATTTTGTGCCAATTATCTGTTTAAAACAAAAAAAAAAAAAAGTAAAATTAATGAGGTGCGATTATACACTGCCGCATAATTTTAAATCTTTTTTCCTCAACGTCAAAGTATTGAATCTTACTTATTAACCACAGGATGAATTTCCTAAGATTGCTTCTGTGTCTGTTAGGTTGTTTATTTTATCTAGCTTGAAATTTCCTTTCACTCTTTCAATGCGACGTAAAATAAACAACCATACAGGCAAAAAGGAAGCCTTCATTAATGCCTTAGCTCCTTTGCCTTTATTCCATTGTCTCGAAGTGATTCGCGTACTGTAATCACGATTTTAAGAAGAAATCTTTGATTTTTGAATTAATACTGATAAAAGCTTAAAAGCTATTACTTCTTCGCGTTTTTAATTTAATTGCTAAAATTGAACTTTCAATCAAAAAAACTTTGTTTTTTGCCGTTATACTATTTGCTGTCGCAGCAGATTATAAAGGGTTTTTTTTTCTTCACGCTAAAATGATTCTTTTATTTTATAACCAAGTTGTATTCTTCTTTTATATATTTTGAAATTAACTAATTGCTTTTTTATTTCTTTTTTTCCCCCTTGCATTTCAAAGTTGTTTGTTACAAAAGCGATGTAAGATTTTTTTTTTCGTTACATACATAAATCATTTGAAATAGAGTTAACTTGTGTACTTAAGTAAATATCTTTATTTTTTATTGTTAAAATGCTGTATTCATTCATTAAAGCCTATGTTCTTGGTTAGAGAAAAGCTCTCTGTGTCAAAAGGTTTCATCTGTTTTGCATAAATATGTCAATTAGTTATATAAGAATAACTACATTACTTCCATTCCTTCACTATTACTTGTTATTCTTGCAACAATTATTATACTGTTTGAAAATTTAGTTCAAAATAATTTCAATTACTTTTTAGTTCTACCATAAATACACAAATGTTTTTAAGAGTGATTTTAATAGTTTCTTAAAATTCTTATGCTAAGTGGTTTCTAGAATTAACGTACTTTTTTAAAAATTTCTATAATGTTTCCATGTAGAAAAATTTAATATACTGTTTTGTAGTTTTTTTTCCCCTCCAAAAAAAATTGACTTGATATGTTTTTTTATCGTTTTGTTAAAAAAGTAGCATCTTTTAAAACTATATCTTTAGTTCATCAACTTTACACAACTTAAAACGTTAAAAATACTGCATTTTATACAAACATACAATGGATTTCAAGTAGAGCAAAGAAAGGAAACCTATATCATTGGTAACGTAAATCAGGGAAATTTGGTGAACTTAATCAGGGAAATCAGGGAAAAGTCAGGGAACTTTTTTTCAGAGTTCCTGTCGCCACCCTGTTTTAGATTGCCCAAAAATACAAATGTTTTAAGACCTCAGTATCGTGGGCTAATTTGCGGACTCACTCTCTTTGCAAGAGCAGAGTTTTTTCGAAAATTCGTGTTGCCGCCATTTTTCTCGTTTCCTTTTCTTTCTCTCGCCCCCCCTCCCCTCATATTTCTATTCTAGCGAGTGTTAGATTGGAAGACATTAGAATTTAGTGATTCCTCAAGTCCAAGAATATTTTACCAGAAACATGTTGAAAATGCAGGAACAGTTGCCTATCGGTGTTTCAAAACAAGCTCGAAAATTTCTCCCGAGTCTTTCCAAAATTCCCATTTTCACTAAAATTTTTAAAGTCCCTGATAGTTCCCGTTTTGCCTGGTGTGTGGACGCGCTATGTTGTGGCGTAAACATTTCACCCGTCAGCAATCACTCTCAATCGGGGGTTTAGATCCAACTCTAAGACATTAAAAAAAAAGAAAAAAAACGAAAGGATGATCGAAAATGAAAAGAGAAAAGGCTAAATTTTCAAATAGAGACGATTAATTAGATAAATCAGGGAGAATAATAAGCAACTTCGCGGTCTGCAATGCAGTGAGTTGGAAATAATGGAGCGAGTCTAAAAGCCACTCCTTCCAAAAGCACGTTGCAAACAAAACAAGCCCATGGTTGAAAATCGAGAGCGTGTCGATGTAAATTCGTAGTTATGGAACGGTTCAGTAATTAAAGCATATTTTTTAAACACTCAATTTTTCTTTTTTAAGTAAAAACTGAAGGAAAGTCATCGAATTTCTTTCCGTCCCGACCTCCGTCTCGGAAATTTTTTCCAGGACGGGAATCCGTCCTGAGACGGAAGGTCTTGCACCCATGGAAAGAGGTTATGGGTAAAAAACAATAAATTTCGCTTAAATTCCCTCACAAACAATAAAAAATAAAACCCATTGTTAAAAAAATGCCATAAAACAAAGGTATGCATTTTCTTTACCCGTATTTAAAGAAAGTACTCAGGAACATTATTACTAAGAGTAATCATAATGAAAATTTTGAATCGAGGATTCTCAGAAGCAAACACATAAAAATCATTCTAGTGGAATTTATCTTCATCTATAATGGGGCCATGTGAAGAAACATGCGACTTTTATCACGAGTTACATGACACGTATCATTGTAAAACATAAATTACAATTTACAATTTTACAATTTACACTGTTCTAATTTACAATTTTACAACTTACACTTTACAATTTATTTGTAGTTTGGGAATCTGTAAACATTTTTATGGTTCTAACTAAATACTGCGTGAATCCGGTCTACTTCTCATTAGAAATGAGATGTGTCATTTGTTGCATTTCTGCTAATCTCATTCATCTTGAGGTTTAGTTAAAAGTTTAGAGGGTTCTAAATCAGATAGAGCTATTTCTTCAAGTCTTGACTGGGCTGACAGCTACGTATACTCGTCCTTTCGCAAAGTTCTCTTTTCCTAAATCTGTGACAGCTCTATACACTATCGAGGGTTGTGTGATACGTATTGTTATGAAATATAAATTTCAATTTACAATGTTGCAATTTTAAAATTTACAAATTTACAACTTGCAATTTACAATTTTAAACTTTGATTTCTGTTCGTTTTTTTAGTGACTTGTGGAGAACTTTGATAAAGTCAAACTAATGATGAAGACAATTTATTTTGTAAATAGTTGCACATTTGAAAAAGCCTTTCTTCACAGTCGTTTCCGAGACGCTGTGGTCTATTTATTTCTCTATCGTGCTCATCTTAGCTGTTTTCAAACTCATGTATTCGACGCTTTCTAACTCTAGATGCACGTAAGGTAGGCTTCAACGTCATGTACCACATACCCTATCCTACGTACTTATTTTATATTTACGTTTACACCACTAAAAAGCAAAAAATAACTGATTACACTTACATATTATTTCCTACCCAAACCTAGAAATGAAATTTATTTTACGATTCCAGTTCCAGTACAAAAATCGATTGAACTAAACACCCAATTATAAAATAAACACTCATTTTAATTACTATACGATGAATTATTTTAAATATCTAACTAATTATATACGACCTCTTAATTTTTAATAACCTTTTGAAGTCGGGGCCTCCTATAAACTACCATCTAATGTAACTGAGTAGGTTTAGTTTTAAAGGCTAATTTCGCATGTAGTTAAATATAGTGTTTAATTCAGGATTCAGTTGGTTGTCAGTTCCAGGTTTGTATTTCCAGGGCCGTGGAGTCGGAGTCGTTAGAAAACATGCCGACTCCGACTCCCGGCTTCTTTTTTTCTTTACTTTCACTGATTCTCCTTGTATTTAAAAAAAGAAATTGGATTTATTACATATGTATGAAGGTCTACTAATAAGAAAATAACTGGCATTGGCAACCACAGCTGGCTTGGTTGATAATCGAACTTTCTGTAATAGCTACCTACGCAATTTGCTAGAAGTACGCACCAGATGAGCGTCAACCAGGGCGGATTGCCCCCTCTCAAGAAAGGTTTTTTGACTTAGCAAAAAAGTTTTTGTTCTCTCAAGATACAGCTTTCAAAAGTTGAAATCACACGATTTGATCAGCATCTCTTTGTCAAACATTAAAAGGGATCAAATTAATCCTTTTCAATTGTAAACAAATGGGGTTTTTAAGTAATCTCACTTTTGAAATCTCAACTATGGGAAAACTTGACTTTCAAATTGAATTTCTAACGTTGTATGCATCTCAGGTTTACAATAAAATACAGGGTTAAAATTTCATAAAAAGGAATTGATATTTAATCTCTGTTTAGGAGGTTTTCCTCCTTCCTATGAGGGGGGGAAATTGAAAAAAAAAAATGATAATAATAATAAATCTTTACTAATAATAAAAGGCTGTGTCCCTAGATGTCTGGATGTTTGTTACGCGCATAGCGCCTAGACCGTTCTACCAATTTTCATGAAATTCGGCACAGAATTAGTTCGTAGCATAGGGAGTGAGCACCTTGAAGCGATTTTTCGAAAATTTGATTTTGTTCTTTTTCTATTCCAATTTTAAGAGTATTTTATCAAGCAAATTATCATAACATGAACGAGTAAATTACTAAATTATCATAACGTGGAACCGTAACATGGGCGAGCAAATGAACATAGCAAATTGGTGAGAAATTCATCATCCATTATTTGTGAATATCCTGGTCAACCAAATGACCTTTTAATTTTCTACTACGGGCAAAGCCGTGCGGGTACCGCTAGTAAAAAAAAAAAAAAGCCGGAGTTGGAGTCTGACGTTTTAAAATCCAGGGGTCTAGGGCCGGATTAAGGATTTTGGGGCCTATAGGCGTTAGAAGTGTTGGGGCCCCCTCACACATGTATTTTATACATAATCTCATGTATTATTTCTCTAGCCTGTATTTCTGTCACCACGCAAAATCTTCCTTATTCCTTTATCAAATTTCATAACTTACCCCTCATTTTAAAGCTTATAATTTTAGGTTCTGACTGCAAAATCTTTGCTACATTTGAAAGTAGTGTTTGGGACATTATGGACCAGAGTCATTCATTCCTTCGATAACTTGAACTTTGTTCTTAAAATAGGGTGCTTCTTCCAGAGTTTTGCTGCAAGAAGTATCATTTTCATTAACATTCACGAAATCGGACCTCGCGCTTTGCTTCAGTGAACCATTCTGATGAACCTCACCTAGCATTGGGCTTACTGTATGTGAATGATTTTTAGATGTACTAACATCACTTTTGAGCTAACATTTCCCAGGTAAAATGTTTTTTTGGTTTTCTTTTGCTGTTTTGCAGTCGCTATTGAAGACATTGCCATTGCAGGACTTCTCTGGATAAGAGACTATTCACATTTTCTTTAACGTTCCACTGAAATTTTGATGCTGCTTATGTGGCAATAGCCTCGCTCACTATGTTTCATAACTCGGGTGTAAAATCTGCAAAAGGGTTATCCTGATCATTCATCCTTTCCGCAATTACTTCGTACTTGCAAACTTGCATGTTTTAATTTTTAAAAAAGTACCATTGTGACCCATACTAAGCAGCTATAATGCGTTAAAGGTTAAGTAATTAAGTAATTACTTAACTAGGACATTGTTTTGATAATATTACGAAATAAAACCGCCAAAACAGGAGAGTCACAAAATTTACTTTGGTTTATGTCGAGTCTTCAAGGTACATTCCGCAAACTTGTTTTTTTTTTTTTTTTCCCCTTTTGTGAATTACCTCAAATGCTTTTTGAGCTTGCTTTTATTTCACTTTTCAACGCTTTGATAATATTTAAGTAATTTTAAACAAACTGGATAATGATATTTCAGATTTTATTGGCTCCTTAAACAGTTAAATAATTTTGATAATTTGAAAAAAAAAAAAAAAATGCGTATTTTATTCAAATTTTTTGCTTGTTTGCGAAAAATAGAATTTTACTCAGAAATTAACAAAGATATGAGCATAGTCATATTTAGCTTTTATGAAGCCCTTGTTTTGTTGCGTCGATTGCCACTTTTTTCAGTGTTTTGTTTTAAATAGTTCGCGAGTTATGAGTGTTTTAGCAAACGGCTCCCCCCACTGCCTTCCCCCCTCCCCCGGGGTTGTCGACCATCCAGGGGGGCGAAGACATGTGGTTTCATAATCACTATAGTGCCTGTGACATTAATCAGAAATAATTTTGCGTCAGGTCTTCCATGCATGCTCAAAATACCCCTTCAGATCCTGAACTGTAATGCAAATCGTGTTTGAGCTTGCTACTGTCATTTTGTTTTTTAACGCGTTAACAATACTTAAATGATTTTAACAAACTGAATAATGATATTTTGGACATTATTTGAAAAAAAAAAAAATCAAACAATTTTGATTTGGAATTTATTTTGGTCAAAAAAAGTTTGTTTTGCGCATTTTATTCAAAAATTTTGCTTGTTCGCGAAAAATGGAATTTTACTCAGAAACCAACAAAAATAGGTCCATAATCATATTTAGCTTTTATAAGCCCTTGTTTTGTTGCGTCGATTGCCACTTTTTTTAGTGTTTTATCTCAAATAGTTCGCGAGTTATGAGTGTTTTAGCAAACGACTCCCCCCACTGCTTTTCCCCCTCCCCCGGGGTTGTCGACTACCCAGGGGGGCGACGACATGCGGTTTCATAATCACCATCGTGCCTGTAACAAAAATCAGAAATAATATTGCGTCAGCCTTTCCATGCATGCTCAACCCCCTTCAGATCCCGGTCTAATAGGAAACTTTTTGCTTCTTAGAAAAGTATTTCAATATCGTTGTGCTTTGATACTTCATTTTTAAACAAAAAATAATAATAAATAAACACTTCAATACTGGTACAAAATATCAACTCAAAAACTAGCTTTATACAAAAACTCCACTTTAAAGTATAAAGTTTGGTTACCCTGCATATATAAAAACTGAAGAGGACTAGGAATTCGTTAGAGTGAAACACCTTTCTTCTTAAAAACATCACCTTTCATTCTGGGAAAAAGTGGTGCGGAAATGAAAAAGAGATTTTCACTGTATCAGAATTAAGAAAATTTCTAATAAGCTGGTAAATAAAAAAATAAACAATTAATAGTCTTTCGCGGCTATTAATTGCTTTGTGGCAAATCAATTGTAAATGTAACTGAAAATTTCTATGTACATCATCCTTATATATTATTTCATGCCTGTTTCTTCTGTTTATATATTATTTCATGCCTTATATTCATGCCTGTTTTTGGTTTCTACGCCAAATTTCCCTCAATTCTTGATCGATTTCTTTGATTTACGGCTTATTTTATAGCTTATGGTGCTGGCTACTGACGAAAAATAGACCCAAGGTCTGAAAATTGTTTCTTTTAACCGAAAAACCTGTTTTAAAGAACCAGAATAAGGTTTTCGGTCAAACTTATAACTTTAATTTGCGCTATGACCGACAGAGCTGAGTAGCTTGATCGGCAGAGCGTTATCTTCGTAACTAGAAGATTACGTGTTCGGACCCACGTCGAACAATCTGCAACAAAAAAATTAGAGAAATAACGCGCATTACATGAACACTGAACTAAATGAATAATAACTATGAGGGAAAAGAATAAATGAGAAGGAAATGCTCATTGTTGATATGAAAACATTCCGTGATTTTGTGCTAAATTACTTCGAAATTGCACGTGTTTTTTTTTTTTTTTTGAAGCTTCGGCTCTGGAAAGAAAATTAAAGCATAATGTAAGCGAAAATATAAGTAACAGGTTTAAGATTTCAGACTACAATAGAATTGTTTTTTGTTCAGAAAAAAATAATAAATCGTATATTGAAATATATATTCTTCTAATGAGTTTTTGACTCTTTGTACAAATAAATAAAATACTACCTCAATTTGAAGGGTAAAATATATATTTTTTCTTATTTTTGCTAAAAAGCAAATAGCTTATCATTTTTACTACATTCGAAAGCATAGTTCAATTTATTTTGTATTTTAACCGTGCTGTTAAATGATGAACACGTGCTGCCATCTAAGTTATAACGGTTTAAGCAGCCTGCGATAACAAATTGTAAAAATTTTCAAAAATAAAAACATTTTTCTTCAATATCTTATCTTATATATTAATCCCCTCTCATTTTAAAACTTATCAGGCTGGCCAATGACGAAAAAAAGACTTACGGTCGAAAATTCAAGTTTTCGAAATCGCCTCTTGCTGTTTCAAAACCTTGATGCTGCCTGTAGTTCTTATGCATTTTTTAAAGCAAAGTTCTAATGCAGTTTTCCATTTTTTACGTCGCTTTCGGCAAAAAAAAAAAAAAAAAAAAAAAAATAGCCTGTGTGTGTGTTCATATTTTAATAAAGCTTAACAGCACTGGACTTAGTTGTTCGGTTTAATTGATAAGTTTTTTTCGGTAGAGCGTTCGGCTATAAACTATTTGAACTTCGGGCAAGCTTGGGCTGTCCGACATAATATCAAATTTATATTAGTATTACGCATTACATGTGCTCATAACATACACACCTAATAAAATAAATGCAGTGGGAATGCTACTTGGTGTTTCGACTCCTTTATGCAGGCTACAGTTATCATTCGGATAAGTTGATTGTTAATCGAACTGTGTTCTTTGACTACATCCAGACCACTCAACATAATGTAAGCATAAAAAAGTATTAGATTTACCTAAAGAAATCCTTTTTGTGCAGAAAAACATTTTTATTGTATGCTAAAATGTAGATGTTTTTAATAGCAGTGTTCGACCTTTTGTACAAATGAAAAAATACTACGCCCGATTAAAACTACGAGTTTCACTCAGTAAACCTTTAATTTTTTATTCGCGCGAATACGATATAAAGCATTAAAAGTATTAGGGCTCGACCGATGGCATTTTTTGGCCGATGGGCCGATGCCGATTGTTGGCCGATTGTTCAAAGATGGCCGATGGCCGATGGCCGATTGTTTTCCTCCAAATGGCCGATTGCCGATGGCCGATGGCCGATGTTGTTGGCCGATGGCAAAAAAAAAAAAAAAATCGAACAGAAATAAATTGATAAGATTTTTAGGTTTAAAGGATCATTGATTCATTTCACTTTACTTTCTTTCGACGAATAAGGAATTGTAATCACAAAATATATTTATCAGATTTTGACCTAAATTTATATTTTACGATCACCCAATTTAAACTTCACAAGTTTTTTCGGCACATCTCTACATGCATATGTACCTAAGAACATATAGATGACCGAAATTTCCATTTTGAACTCCTCCTTAGTTAATTATCGCAAACTCACTTGTGATGTCTTCATTCGCGTAAACTTGCGTCACTCAAAAATGTTATGAAATAGTAAGTTGGAAACTCATACGTACGTAGTATGATCTAAAAGTTTGAGACAAGCTGTATAAAACCTTACCCTGAATAGTTCACATTACCGAAGCACATCTATCTACAAAATTGTCACCTTGAACTACTATGCACTTCTGCCAACGTTCGTATAGCTTTTAGAAGCACTGGCAGCCATTTTCGCAAGTTCCTCTAAGGCTTTAACTTCATCGTGAGGAAGAAGGCGACTTTCATGTTGAGGATGCACGGTTTGGTTTGTCAATACTCTGATATGACAAACAAATAACATAACGTCTCGTCGGACTTAGCTCCGTATGACTTTTACCTGTTCCCAGCAAAAAAGATTTGCATGGATGCCGCTTTCTTCCGTCAGGAGAAGATAAAGCTTAATGACTTCCAGGAATGTTTCCAAAAGTTATATGAACACTGTGGAAGAAGTACATAGTCCAATGTTGCCAGATTGGGGGAAATTTTCCCATTTTGGGGAAATCTGGTGCTCTCTGGGGAAATTTTGAGGAAATGGGTTTTGAGAGGAATTCTTTGGGTGAAAAATTTTCTTGGGGAAAACTTGGGGGAAAAAAACCTCGGGGAAATTTGTAATTAAATTTGCGTCTTGACATCTGGTAGTTACATTGTTTATATCAAACAGCGTTGGTTTAGTTTTGTTCAACTTTAAGGAATTCGCATTTCATATTATGTGGAATATTATGTACGGAATTCGCATTAATAGTTCTACCTGGGTTTCTAGTTGATACGTGAAACAGGCAAAAATAAGTGTGATGAAGAATATTCTTGGATAAATATATACAAAAATCATAGTTAAAATTTACAGAAGCAGAGTATTAATTGCGAGTAGAAAAAAAAAATATTTGGTTATTTCTTATCTTTCGGTCAGGCGCTCGTATTTATGACTAGTGGCACCTGCACGGCTTTGCCCGTAGTAGAAAAATTAAAAGGTATTTTGGTTCCCCTGTATATTTACAAATAATGCATGGTGAATTTCTCGCCAATTGGCTTGCCCACGTTACGGTTCCATATTATGATAACTTGGTAATTTAGTCTTCCATCTTATGATAATTTTGCTCGGGAAAATGTTTTTAAAATTGGAATAGAAAAAGAACAAAATCGAATTTTCGAAAAATCGCTTAAAGGTGCACACCCACATGCTACAAACTGATTCTTTGCCAAATTTCATGAAAATCAGTCGAACGGTCTAGGTGCTATGCGCGCCACAGAGATCCTGACAGAGAGAGAGGGAGAGATCCGGAGAGAGAGAGACTTTCAGCTTTATTATTAGTAAAGAAAAAAAAAAAAAGATAAAGACAAAAAAAAAAGCGATAATGGGAAGAAAAAAAAAGTTGGGGAATTTTGTAAGAAAATTAGGCTATTTGGCGGGGGGGGGGGGGGATTTTTTTCAAGAGACAAAAATATCAGAGGAAGTCGATTCTTTTTATGAAAATATTAGTGGGAAAATAATTTTTAAATTTGGGGAATTTTGATAGAAAACATCGCTTTTTGGGGGAAAAGTTGGAAGGGAATTGGGGAAATCTGGATTTGACCATCTGGCAACACTGACATAGTCCCTCATGGTGACCTTTTGAAGGTGGATGTGCTTCGGTTGTGTGAACTATTCTGGGTAAGGTTTTATACAGCTTGTCCCCCGAACTTTCGGATCGTAGTACGTACAATCTGTATAGGGTGTAGTTAGGTTTTTCCTTTTTTGACTGCTGTATGATGGAAGACAAAGAACAACCAAAAAAAAAGAATAAAATAAAATAAAGAAAGAAAGAAAGAAAAAGGAAGAGAAACAAAGAGACTGTTTAATAACCAATGGATTTTTTTAAATTGAACATATAACTAAGATTTCAGTAATATTGTAATAATGTATAGATTTAGATACATTAAACATAGTTAAAAAACATTAAATTATGTTTTATCATTAAAATTAAGAATAACACTATGATACCGTCAACAAATAACGCAATTAAAGTGGGAAAATTGCACGCAGACATTTTTTAGTCATCAAATTAAACAAAAAAGGTAACAGATAAATTTCAATATTAAATCATATTAGGAATATTTTTATACTTATTTAAAATTTATGAATAGGAAAGTTTGCATTTTTCATAAAAACTATAAGAGTGACATAAATTTTGCTGAAAAAAGAAATAGCCATGAAAAGAGCGAGGTTCTTAAAACGCAACTACAATAAACAAACTCAATATTTACACCAAGTTAATAACTGAATACATATACTACTTGATCTGATGCACACGTAATATTGAATAATTTGATTGTTTAATCTTTTATGAAGCACTACGAACAAGTTCAAATTTAATTTTTCAATTTAACAATAATTTTCTGAAATTTAAAAAAATGCATAATAGAAAATCCTTTAAACTTTTCTATAACATATTATTAAAAATATGATGAAAACGAAAATAAGTTATTCATTGATTTTATATAAATACATAAAAATAGTTACTTATGCGGTAACTATTATTTAACTTACTAACTTTTTTCAATAACAGAAAAAAAAATCGATCGCTATTGATGATGCAAAAAAGATGGCGCATTACGAAATATAGGTGAAACAAATATGAGAAATACACAAAATGACATTTCTTGACCAAAATAAATAATCTCTAAATATGTAAGAAATGCTTGACACGACGAGGGTGGGTTAGGAGGGTCACCCTTTGATTTTGGGGTAACCCACAACATTAAACTTCGGCCTCATTTTTTTAGTACAGAACCGCTACCACCAACGCCTCGGAAGAGTTTCTGAATCAATTTCAGCACTTACGAAGAAAAAATTCAAAATTCCCTTTGATTTCCGAATTATGTCACTATTCGAAGCGTCTTTAATCAATTTTGTTAGATTAATTCTCTAAATTTTTCCTAAACAAAAAATAAAGCTTGAAAAAAAAAAAAAAAAAAAAAAAACTCTAATTTTATGAATGGTGTTACTTTTAAACAACTCAAAAGTACAACTACAGTTTAATTTCAGAAATTGAGGGAGTGGGAGGAGGGGCACGCAAGTGTTCTCGGAAATACAAAAAATAGTCGTAAAAAAGAGTTCAAAGTAATCATAAACATTGAGCAGAAAAACTCTTTTAAAACTTGCACCCGAGTTCGTTTTGACGCGCAGTGGCGGATTTAAAATATTGCAATTGCACAAGAGGCCCCATAACCGTAGGGGCCCGAGTTAGAAAATGCTTATGATAAATGTTTTACATTTTCTATGAGAGAGAAATAGGGCCCCAAAATGTATTTCGACGGGCTCCAAACTTGTAGCTCCGCCGAAGTGATACAAAAAAGACTGCATTACTGTGATTCATATTACAAATATCAAAAAATTAAAAATTACCGTCGGTTCAACGAGAATCTAACAAAATGAAACAAAACCGGTTTCGCCGTCTCTATTTGTTTCCATAGTCTCCAATTCGGCAATATATATCCAAATAATCGTCAGTCTGAGGCGCTGTATTAGTTTTGCCTTGAAATAAGTAATTAACAGCCACAAAAAAATGAGTAAATAGGCTTTTTAGAACACCCGGCGATTGAAAACAAAAAGGGAATTGCCAAACTGGAACGTACGCACACCCCACACGCGAAAATTTAGCCTTCTACAGTTTACCATTTTTGAGTTATGACTTATGACAGATACTTACATACATCCAACCGCAAGAAACAACGCAATAATTAACTTGTTTGGTACCTGAATGCAGTATTAAAAACTCTTTCAGGGGTGATTGAAATAAAAATTGATACTGAAATTTAAGTTAACAATTTTATGTGAAAACAATAACTCACTTTACTTTGTATTAAAAAGTAAAACAACAAAGGTCCTTTTTTTTCCAAAAACATCGGCCAATTCCATCGGCTTTTCGATGTTTTTTAAGGCCGATGGGCCGATGTTTCCTGCAAGTTAGCATCGGCCGCCGATGCCGATGCCGATGGCTAAATTGTTGAACCATCGGCGCCGATGCATCGGTCGAGTCCTAAAAAGTATTATCAACTTCATTAGCAAGAAATTATTTTCTTCTCCTCTGCTTTCTGCTGAAAAAAAAATACATTTTGTCTACGTTCGAAAAATTACACTTAAGAACGGACTCAGTTCAACTGGTTTTGGTTTTGAATTTTAAGTGTTCGATTAAAAGAGAAACATGTGAGGGCATTTAAGCCGTAACGGTTAAAGCAACCTTCTATGTGAAATAGTTCAATATTCAAAGATAAAAACACTTATTTTCAATCAAATTTATTACTTCTCTAGAATGTTCGTTTCAATCGCTACGTGAGATCTTCGTCCTTCTTTAATCAAATTCCATGCTTTGCGAATAATTTTAAATCGTATCATGCTGGTTAATGACAAAACACAGATGCATGATCTTATTATTATTATTATTTTTTGGCAAAAAGCTTTTTTGCTGTTTTTTACTACGCATTCCTTCAATGAATAGCTTTCGAAAAGGAAGGCGCAATTGCTAGGTTTGTTGGGGTGTCGGGCTGTTAGTCAGAATGGCGCCAATTCGAATCCGTGCCAATAAATATCTCTTTAATGTTTCTTTTTTTCCCGTCAGATGCTGACATGTGCAGGACTGTATTTGCCACAACCTGTTTTTTCACGAGTCACCACTCAGCCACACTTTCAATGACATTTATGTTTGCATTGAAAATATGTACGATTAAAAGGGGAGTTATGATCAAATTATCACAACGTTGTATTTAACGAGGTTTTGTTACTGATGTCTTTAAATTACATGCCTTCTCTTCGGCGCTTACTTTTTTTTCGGTTCTTCGTCATAATGTTCTTCCTTTGAAATTCTTAAAGAGCGAAATGCCTTATGGAACGATTTGAAGCACAGTGCGGAGTTCCGCACGGGTCGACTAGTATTTTATGTATAAGAGATTCAGTAAGTTTACTTGGTCACAGGTGCATAATCTTCAACTACGTTTTCGATAAACAATAGAGGTTTAGCAGTAACTTATTCAAGCAAAACATTCCTCTTTAAAAAAAAAAATGCCCAGAAGTAGTTTGAGGTTTTAAAACAAAAATTTATTTGTTAGAATTGGTTATATTTTATTATGACTATCAGAGACGCAGGAAAAATTGCGTTACTGACAACTTCTCTCCCCCCACCCATGCATGAAATTTTGAAAATTACAGTAAATTGATGAAATTTGCTAAGTTTGGGCCCCTATCACCCGTTAATCGGGTCCTTGACAAATTTCCGCGAGCAGAGCTATTTGTGAGATTTCTCTTAATAAAGTGTAACGAGTAGGAAACTGGGGCATACTGCGGATAACGGTGTCCCCATCCCAGATCTTACCCCTTTTCAGGATTTTACTTTTCTTTCAGGGATTTTCTCTTCTCCCCGTGTCAGGTGGTCTAGGGAGGGCAATATGATACTTTTTGCAATGAGCCAAGGATTGGTTTTCACGTACGAAAGTATGGCAGTGCCCCCCCCCCCTTCTCTTCACTCAGGGTCTGTTTACTGAGTAGGAAAATTAGACCGCGGCCTCTGCTATTTGAAGCCCCCAAATGGCTAAAACTGTTTTAGCAAATGAAAAAAAAAAAAAAAAAAATGTTTAGCTACAAGAGAGCCCCGAAAATTGTTAGGCTTAGGGCCCCTGATATCTTAATTGGGAGCCCTTTGTCGTCAAGGTTCGGAGGCTCTAGGGGTCCCTCGAACCAATATATGCATTTGAAACTAAGTTTGATTTACGGAAAAATGTCATAAAATTGAAAACAAAGCTCAAACATTTTCGGCGCCCTTCCAACTTCGATCCCCCTCCAATCCAGATCCACTAAAAAACTTCTCTTGGCTGCTTTTTTCCGGGCTCCGATACGGCCAGGACTTTTTCCTTTTCTTTCAGGGATTTTCACTTCTCTCCATGGCAGGTGGCCTAGGAAATCACCAAGCCAAAGTTTGGTTTTCGCACATGGAAGTTGAACTGTGGGCCCTCTTCTCTCTACTTGGTGCTTGTTTACTGAACAGGCCTACTAGGCCTTAGCAAAGCTCCTGCTATTTGGGGGCTCCAATTGGCGAAAACTTTTCTAGCAAATGGAAAAAATTGTATTGTTTCACTACAAGAGGGCACCGAAAAAGTTTGACCTGTAGCCCCAATATCATAATCGGGGTCAATAAGTTTTTGGGTTTTAGGGGCCCCAGCAAAAAAATATTTAAACTAAGTTTGATTTTTGGAAAATTTTTACAAAATTAGATGAAAACAAATCTCAACAAATTTCAGGCTCCTCCTGACTCCGCTCCCCCTCCCCCCCACCCGTGGTGCGGTGTCTTGCGTTACGCAACTACGCCACTGAGTTATGTGGTTAATGGTTAGCCAATACTTAATGATCTGGATGCCGTCGGGCCACAATGACGGATCTACCCCCGCCCCCCTTTTTTTTGGCCTAACTTGTATAACGTAAATACTTTTTTCATGTTCTATTTTAATTCCTTCTTGAGGCCCTTATGTTGTGGGGGACCTCCCATATGCAACGATTGAGGCATGAAAAATCTGCCATTGTCAGCCCTTTATCAGCTAAAACAAAAGGCCATGGTCTCCATGACCTTTGAAAAATGAATAAAAAAACCTTTTGGTAGGTGCCCCATAGCTGTTGTGTGTGCCCCGTTTCCCACATGCATAAAAAATTTCCTGTTTGACAGCAGTAAAAGATGAGATAGAGAGAAAGAAAAAGGAAGAGAGTCTCATTTTTTTAAAAAATTTTTTCCTTTTTTTTTTGGTCGAAAAGAACTTTTTTCTTACATATTTTCAACTTTAAGATTTCTCCGGGGCCCCTGAGAACCTCGGGGCCCCTAGGCAACTGCCTACATTGCCTATTTAGTAATCCGGCCCTGCAGGGGTCGGAGTCGAACGCCAAAAGCTAAGTAAAGCGTTCGAACTTCAATTTTAGGACCCAGAAATGACTTTTTCTTTAATTTGAGGGCGAAAAAATGCTCGCAAAAATTAGAATAAAATATCCAAGGAAACCCTTGATTTTTTTTTGCATCAGATAATTTTTTTCTCCAAAGTTCCAAGGAGATTAGAACGTGAACTATAAAACCTTTAATTAGAAATTCATGGTCGATCAGGGTCATTCGCAACTTCAGCGCTCGAATACGCTACCTTGCGGTGATTTACAAAACTGCTGAAAAAACTAAAACATTGCCACTTGCGTTCCATGTGTGTCTGTTGACGTAAACACAGGCAGTTTGTTAGGAGTATTTATTAACGCATTCAATGTGCTTTAGACTGATTTCAGCTGCAGAAATTGTTTCGTCCTTTAATAGTATTCTCGAGCTTCTCAAAATAATGTTAGTTTTCCTTATTTCCTTCTAAAAAGTGAGTTGATTGAGAAATGGTGAAAGCGTACACAAGAAAACTCTGGATTAACAAACTTGGATAACGTTATACCAGGTAAAAATTTTTTATTGTTTTGTGTGAATTTGTAAGAATATGGGGTTTTTTTTTAAATTTTAAATTAATTTAACTAACCCTATTTTACAGCAGCATTTAGTTGGAATAGACAGTATGCAAAATATTTTTTTGAATATATTATTGTAGAACAAAATGAGAAATGTTCAACCGAGAAAGAATTTACTTTATTGCTTTTATTCTCGGCTGAAAGGTTTCGCCAAATTTGTTTAGGGTTACAGTTTTAGTATTGTGCGAGCAAAGTACCCTTGGCGAGATTCCGCATGTTAGTTAAACCATTTTTAATTTTTATCATGAGTGGAATAAAATGGTAGAAAGATTACAGAATTCGATAAGTAAAAAGAAATAATGGTAGATCAATTGAAAAGAAAACTTCCACCATATATCCGTGAGAATTTTGTTGATGATTTGCATAGCATGACATAATTAAATCATAACTCAGAAATTAAAAACATTCGAAACAGAAAAATTCTAAAATAACCGATTCGGGAATTTGAGAAAAATAACTCAGTTACAAATGCAAAACAATGAGCGCTAGCCAAGCAAGGCAAAGAAGTATCATCTTCTTTTGATAATAATTCGTAATGTCGCATTAAATTTTCTAGCATTAATTATTATTCTTGTCAGGCCACAATTATTATTTAGTTTTATCAAGAATTGATAAATATCGAATTGAACATCGTGGAAATGGCTGCTTAGAACTACGAACTGCGTAATTTGCATTAATTTCTAACGTTTCGTAATTTTTCTTGAATTCTCATTTCTTTCTACGGGAGCCAGAATATCAACAAGGCTTTGAAAATTAATTTAAAAAGAATAAAGCGAAAAAATCATGCATACGAACAAAATTTACTGGGCTTATTAGCATTTTCTTCGTTACCACGTGCGTTTGTTTTACCTTTTTCGTCCGCCATTAGAAAGTGGCTACAGTGCTCCCTATAGTTCGTTGGAGTTGCGAATTGTTGAAAAATGCTTTTAAATTTTTATTAAAGCTTTCAGAAGAAAGATCTGTTGGCATTTTTTTCCCGAATATAAACAAATAAAATTTTGGCATTTGTTTTGAGGCGTTTCCTGTTATCTGGGGATTTTTCAGCAATCTGTCGGGAAATTTTACAATTTTTTTTTGTTCAAGCCTGATTCAGAACTCCAGCGCTCGAATACGCTACCTTGCGGTGATTTACAAAACTGCCGATGAAACTAAAACATTGCCACGTTGCGTTCCACGTGTGTCTGTTGACGTAAATACAGGCAGTTTGTTCTGAGTATTTATTAACGCAATCGATGAGTCTTAGTTTGCTTTCAGCTACAGAAATTAATTCGTCCCTTAGTAGTATTCTCGAGCTTCTCAAAATAATGTTAGTTTTCTTTATTTCCTTCTAAAATATGAATTGATTGAAAATGGTGAAAGCGAAAACTGGATTAACAAATTTGGATAACGTTATACAAGGTAAAAATTTTTATTGTTTTCTATGAATTTGTAAGAATATGAGTTTTTTTTAATCTTAAATTAATTTAACTAACCATCTTTTACAGCAGCATTTAGTTGAAATGGACGGTATGCAAAATATTTTCTTGAATATATTATCGTAGAACAAAATGAAAAATGTTTCACCGAGAAAGAATTTACTTTATTCCTTTTATTCTCAGCTGAAAGGTTTCGCCAAATTTGTTTAGGGTTATAGTTTTAGTATTGTGCGAGCAAAGTAGCCTTGGCGAGATTTCGCGTTTTTAGTTAAACCATTTTTAATTTTTATCATGAGTGGAATAAAATGGTAGCAAGATTACAGAATTCGATAAGTAAAAAGAAATAATGGTCAATCAACTGAAAAGAAAACTACCACCATATATCCGTAAGAATTCTGTGGATGATTTGCATAACTTGACATAATTAAATCGTAACTCAGAAATTAGAAAAATCGAAACAGAAAAATTTTAAGTTAACCGATTCGGGAATTCGAGAGAAATAACTCAGCAACAAATGCAAAACAATAAGCGCTAGCCAAGCAAGGCAAAGAAGTATCATCTTCTTTCGATAATAATTTGTAATGTCATATTGAATTTTCTAGCATTAATTGTTGTTCTTGTCAGGCCACAATTATTATTTAGTTTTATCAAGAATTGATAAATATCGAATTCAACATCGTGGAAATAGCTGCTTGGAACTACGAACTATGTAGTTTGCATTAATCTTTGACGTTTAGTAATGCTTCTTGAATTCTCTTTCTACGTGGGCCAGAATATCCACAAGACTTTGAAAATTAATTTAAAAAGAATAAAGCGAAAAATATCATACATACGAACAAAAATCACAACACTTTTCGTATTTCCTTTGTTACCACATGCGTTTGTTTTAGTTTTTAAGTCGGCCATTAGACAGTGACTGCAGTGCTCCCTATAGTTCGTTGGAGTTGCGAATTGTTGAACACGTGTCACTTGACCTTACTTTTAACTTTAATTTTCGAGGTAGACTGTGCGAAGCCGGACGACGCAGCTAGTATAAAATAAAATAAATAGAATTATTCAATTTATTTTATTTCATATATTTTTTTCGACTACATTTTTTTATTTATCGTTTGCCAAATTTAGTTTATGTTTAATCCTAATGTTATTTTCTAACAATGTATTCGCAACTCCAACGAACTATATGGGGCACTGCAGTCACTGTCTAATGGCGGACGAAAAAACTAAAACAAACGCACGTGGTAACGAAGAAAATGCTAATAAGCCTTGTACATTTTGTTCGTATGCAAGATTTTTTCGCTTTATTCTTTTTAAATTAATTTTCAAAGTCTTGTTGATATTCTGACCCACGTAGAAAGAAATGAGAATTCAAGAAGCATTACTAAACGTCAAACATTAATGCAAACTACGTAGTTCGTAGTTTTAAGCAGCCATTTTCACGATGTTGAATTCGATATTTATCAATTCTTGATAAAACTAAATAATAATTGTGGCCTGACAAGAATAACAATTAATGCTAGAAAATTTAATATGACAATACAAATTATTACCAAAAGAAGATGATACTTCTTTGCTTTGCTTGGCTAGCGCTTATTGTTTTGCATTTGTAGCTGAGTTATTTCTTTCGAATTCCCGAATCAGATAATTTAAAATTTTTCTGTTTCGATGTTTTTAATTTCTGAGTTACGATTTAATTATGTCATGTTATGCAAATCATCTACAAAATTCTTACGGATATATGGTGGTAGTTTTCTTTTCAGTTGATTGACCATTATTTCTTTTTACTTATCGAATTCTGTAATCTTAATACCATTTTATTCCACTCATGATAAAAATTAAAAATGGTTTAACTAAAAACGTGAAATCTCGCCAAGGCTACTTTGCTCGCACAATACTAAAACTATAACCCTAAACAAATTTGGCGAAACCTTTCAGCTGAGAGTAAAAGGAATAAAGTAAATTCTTTCTCGGATGAAAATTTTTCATTTTGTTCTACGATAATATATTTAAGAAAATATTTTGCATACTGTCCATTTCAACTAAATGCTGCTGTAAAATATGGTTAGTTATATTAATTTAAGATTAAAAAAGCTCATATTCTTACAATTTCATACAAAACAATAAAAATTTTTACTTTGAATAACGTTATCCAAGTTTGTTAATCCAGAGTTTTCACTTTCACCATTTCTCAATCAACTCATATTTTAGAAAGAAATAAGGAAAACTAACATTTTTTTGAGAAGCTCGAGAATACTTCTAAGTGACGAATTAATTTCTGTAGCTGACAGCAAACTAAGACACATCGATTGCGTTAATAAATACTCAGAACAAACTGCCTGTGATTACGTCAACAGACACACGTGGAACGCAACGTGGCAATGTTTTAATTTCTTCGGCAGTTTTGTAAATCACCGCAAGGTACCGTATTCGAGCGCTGGAGTTGCGAAGTGGAAACAAAAAAAATTTCATCTTTTTGATTTTAGAATACTGATGAGAAAAGTAAAACTTTTAAAGTCAAAAGTTTGTGCTATACGGGCAAAACAAACTTTCGAGCTGGAGACAGATTTTTCGTATCAGGAAATTCTGTTTCATAAAAACAGAGTGAAAATCTTTTCAAAGTTAATATCGTTTATTTTTTAACAATGTATAAAACAAAAATAAAATTCATTGTTTTAAAATTTGTTTCAAATCAAAACTACGTAACATTAAATTTAAGTTTTGTGCCGTGTAATATCGAATCCATGTTATAATAGTCGCAAATTTCGTACCGTGTAAAATCGAATCCGTGTTATAATAGTCGCAATTTTCGTACGGTGTAATATCGAATCCGTTTTATAATACTCGCTATTTCGTACGGTGTAATATTGAATACGTGTTATAATAGTCGCAAATTTCGTACCGTGTAATATCGAATCTGTGTTATAATAGTTGCAAATTTCGTAACGTATAATATCGAATCCGTGTTATAATAGTCGCAAATTTCGTACCGTGTAATATCGAATCCGTGTTATAATAGTACATGATATAGGAGGAACGCCTGCATACGTTTTTCAAAACAATGTACCTTGAAATCAAATTCTTGTTTTAAAAAAAGAAATGGATACCTAAACTAAGAAGTGTAAAATGCAAGATTTTCCCCTTCGACTAAACTCTGGATCATTCATGGTGGAGAAATAAAAAAAGAAAGCCTTGTTTCCAAAGCAAACCGATTTTCTTCCTTTTCGTTGAACTCGATGGATACCTAATCCTGGGCCGGCTGTTACCCTCGACCCACTTGAAACGGGCCAATTTATGCCCATTTAAAAACGCTTAAATGACACAGTTTAAAATCAATAACTATAGATCATAGAGTTAAACGTTCCCTCGACCCTCCTCTGGTGTACCAAGTATAGGGAGTTCGAAATCAAACATCTCACTGCCGTCCCTATTCCTCCGCAACTGGGGACCGTTGAAAAATATTCCTGATAAATTTTAGTTTCATTTTGAGGCGCAGTTTGTTTGTGTCGCCGATCCCCGCGAAATCGCTGTTCAATGTTTCAAGCCGGTCAATAATACCATGGAAATTCGTTTTATCTGGATCCATTTTTTTGAAAAAGTTGACAACGTTCAAGAAATAGAGTGCAGAACGTTGCTATTGATCCGGCTATCATATGATTAAAAAATGGGAAATTATAATATTAATTTGAGCTTTAAACAAAAACAAAGGGATATTCGACATCTTAAATTCAAATTATACTTTATGATTTCTTTATTCAATTACGAGCGTGTGTGTGTGTGTGTGTAGGCGTGCGTACGTGTGTGTGTGTATGTAGGCGTGAGTACGTGTGTGTGTGTATGTAGGCGTGCGTACGTGTGTGTGTAGGTGTGCCTACGTGTGTGTGTGTGTGTAGGCGTGCGTACGTGTGTGTAGGCGTGCGTATGTGTGTGTGTGTGTGTCTTTAGGCGTACTTACGTGTGTGTAGGCGTGAGTACGTGTGTGTGTAGGCGTGCGTACGTGTGTGTGTAGGCGTGCGTACATGTGTATGTGTGTCTGTAGGCGTGCGTACGTGTGTGTGTGTGTGTGTGTAGGTGCAGGGGCGTACACAGGAATTTCGAGGCCCGTCACAAATGACTTTTTTGGTCCATCCCCCTCCCGCATATTCTTCACCTCTTCGTGTTTTCTCCAACACTCGGCGCCGTTTCGTATTCTTACAACAGTTATTAGAAAGATTTTAAAAATTTGCCCAAACGAATAACTTTCTTTCTTTCTTTCTTTTTTTACAAAAGTTACTTTTAGGCAAATTTGTTATAGAATTTTAATTCGCTAATAAAATTTTTAAAATAATTGTGCATTAAGTCACTTGGTTTATCTTCGTTATTAAGAGATTGATCAAAGTGACACACGCATAAATAATCGACGGAGGGAAAATAATCGACTCCGACTATGGGATTTTAAAACCTCCGACTCCGATTCTTGCTTTTTCTCCTCATGAAAAGAGGAGAAAAAAAAATCCTAAACAGAGATTGAAATATTTATTATTTTTAAGAAAATTTCACTCCGTACTTTATTGTAACTATCCTAAAATGCATACAGTATTAGAAATTTAATTTGGAAATCAAAGTTTTGAATAGTTTTAATTTTTAGAGTAATTAAGCAAAACTCCATTTATTTTAAAAATTAAAATGCATTAAATTGAGCCCCTTTTATTCGCAACTCCAATAAACTATAGGGGGCGCTGCAGCCACTGTCTAATGGCGGATGAAAAAGGTAAAACAAACAAATGCCGTAACTTATAATTTGCTTTGACGCTTAGCGAATGGCAGTAATTTTTCATCGTGTTTGTGGGAAACTTTCTTTTCTATTCTTCTGAAATTACATTACACCACAAACTGTGTGAAGTCTGTAATTTACCCCAAAGAAAACACTTGGAATGGAATGTTATACCTTTTTTTTTTAGTATTCCTTATCACCGCAAAGTAGTGTATTCGAGCTCTGGAGTTGCGAATAAAGAACTATTTTATCTTTATCGGCGAAGCGTTCGAAATGACGTCATATGTACGAGAGCTCTGAACCAATGATGAGGAGGGAAAACGTAAATATTGTGCTACTTCGCCAGTATCGTTAGCTAGGTTTCTGTGTAATAAAAATAGAGTATTCAATTTCTTTTAAAATATTTGTTCCAAATATGGAAGAACAGATTAAAAAACAGGTAAGTAACTGTTTCTTTTAAATACAAATGTCGCACGTTAGTTAATTTGGTTATTTAAGTTCTATACAGTTTAAATGCAGAAAAGAAACAGCATCTGTCTGTGCAAAATATTCTGAAATAGGTAGTTTGTTTCTTCCTTTAATTTAATAAGATTTTTTTTTCTTTCATTCTTACCATTCACTACTAAGGTAAGTTATTTTGAAGGTGCCAAGTTTTTGACGTCATATATTTTTATAAATACTGTTTAAACAGATTAAATCATCAAAAACTCAAAATCTCAGGAATCTTATTTTAAACACATAATCATACTTTTAATTGTATTCCATGTAATTAAAGCGTGCTTTTCTGTTAGCGAATTTTAAATTTTGGTGATTATCTTCATTCCATTTATTGCCGCTATGTTTAATCAAAGTTACATGGAATATATTTGTTTGGTGAAGCCATACATTACTTTGTCATTTCAATGGACTTTAAACATTCCATTAAAATTATTCGTTAAATGAAAAAAAAACAACAACTTTTTTCATTTACAAACAAGCAAATAAATTCGTTAAAAGTTCCATAAGAATGTAAATTAGCCCACCAAAGAAATATTGAATTAGTTACAACAATTAAAGTTCCCTTAAAATGTAAAATTTTGGAGGCGACGTTAGCGATTTTTTTCCCAATTTCGCCAAGTTAAAAAGTTGCCAAGTGCCATTAAAGCGATAGAATTAACTACAGCGGAAAAGTACCAATTAAAAGAACTGTATTCTAAACTGTTAAAGGCATGGATTAATTATTTTTAGTTGTAATTTAAGTAATTAGTAAGCATTTGAACATAGAATATAACTGATTGTATATCTCAGAATACCATATACTCCAATGTTCTGTGTCAGTTGTTTGGTCTGCGAATTTCTTTTTTCAGCTCATTCTGCTATTTGCAATGCTATGTTTTAAAATTAAATCTTTATTAGGAGATACTGTAGCGATGCATATTTTCACAAATTACAACGTTTCTTTATCATTAAATTCTGCATACACAATGAGAAAAGCTTTGACCGAGCTTCCAAGTAGCAATGCTTTAACTTGAAGCATTATTCCACGTAATCATTATCTGTCGGTTGCCAACAGCTATGGGACGGTTGTTAAAAACGTATTTTTGTTACGATAAAAACTATGAAAAAAAGAATAGAAAGAAAACCATTAATTCCATTTCTAATCAAACTAACGCTGTTGAAAAGCATTCCTAGTACAAAATAAACGCCGTATAAGAATTGAGGTTTGTTTACATTTTCGTCGCTTCCCATTGGTACGTCGCAAGAAAATTCTACGTAATATTCCTTACGCGGCTTGCATATAGATCGGTAATTTACTGTCGTTTTTTTTTTTTTTTCATTTTAGTTGTACAAACTTCAAATCGAGATGCTTTAGTATTTTAACCATCGAATATTTTCCCGTTCATTTCTGCTGCTTTTTCATTGTGTAATTTCATTGTCGTAGAATGAAACGATATGGTTGACTGCCCCATGGACTGCAACATTGCAAGAACTGAAAGATCGCATAAGTGTAACATTACGAAAAATAGACAGTGAAACACTTCAAAATGTATGTTATAGATGTGTGTCACATTATGAAAGACGCCCACATCGAACATACCTTCCGTAACAAATCAAACATTTAGATAGTTGAATTGGGTAAAAAATTTTGAGATCCGTATCCGCGGATCTTGACACTAATGATCCGTATCCGTATCCGCGGATCTACTTTTTTAACGATCCGGCACATCACTAATAACAATTACAAAGAAATTTCACAGACTCAGGGGGGGGGGGGGGGAGTCGTGACCTACATGACCCTCTCTGATCCACCCCTTCATGTAATGCCCAAAAAGTATTGAATTAAAAAAAAACATTCTTTTTTATATGGTTTTGATCAAGTTTTTTTTTCAAGCAAACATTCAAATACGTTCGCGGTTTGGGGACAGGGGTCATGACCCCCGTGACCCCCCCCCCCTCCCCTTGTATCTGCCAGTGTCAGTGAGCAAAGCGAACTCCGACCGATTAGCGGTCTGATCTGTTGAACGGAAACTTTTAAAATTTCATATATTGCCTAATTTGCTCTTCCCACCAAAGATAAAAATCTTTGGACTTGTCTAAAGACCTGTCCACTGCACTGGTCTTTTGTGTACAGAACTACCCTGTTGCAGTTTATCTGGTCGAAAATAAAATTTGTCTCGTCTTCAAATTCCATTATCTTTTCCTTGAATAATGTGCTGATTAGTTTGATAATCCTTAAAGTATTCTTGCCATTGGTGACAAAACTCAGATGGATTTGAGCCGAGAAACAAATGTTGCTGTAGGTACGGAACTTTCTGATCATTTGGTTAGGAAAACCTGAAGCACCAGTCCGGTCACGTGGTTCAACTACGACGACAGAAAACACGTTTTGCTTGAACGTAGTAAAAGAAACTCGATTTCTTAAAGTTTGCTTTAAAATACGAGGCGTGTTTTTAAAGTAAGTTCCGTTTTTATATAAAAAAGGAACGAGTACAAATAGAGCTAAGTAATTTAGTGCACAAAAATCTACCACCCTTACGCTATTTTTCGACATTGCTCCCGTGATTTTCCAAGCATTTGTCATAGCGTGGTACAGGTTTTTGCATACCTATTCGTACAAAGTTACCGCCCGTTTAGTCAACCATGAAGACTCTTACAGGGCTTTGGCTGGGCGTTTTTGAACATCCTCTGGTCTGCCCTCACCTCGCTCGCAGCATCTTTCATTTGTTTCGGCATCTAAAGTCTTTCCAAGGTGGTCTGTGGCTCAACAGCAATAATGAGCTCAGAGAACATGTTATCCCATGGCTGACTACACAGGCGGCAATTTTCTATGAATAGGTATACAAAAACCTGTACCACGCTATGACAAATGTTTGGAAAATCACGGGAGCAATGTCAAAAAATAGCGTAAGGATGGTAGATTTTTGTGCAATAAATTTCTTTGCTCTATCTGTACTCGTTCTTTTTTTATATCAAAACGGAACTTACTTTAAAAATACGCCTCGTACATCACGGGACCTAAAATCTCTGCTTTCAAGAGAAATGAAGGCTTCACTCTCTTGCTCTACGTTTTATATGTTCTCAATTGACATATAACAGTACGAAATTTCATTACAAAAAGCAGAGCTGACTTTCTTATTGCGCTTTGGCAACGGGTTAAATATTTATCTCAGTTCTCGCTCAATAATAGGCTAAAATAAATATTAATCACTTGGGAGATATAACCATCCAATGTTTAGATAAATAAATTAATTAACAAAAACGTTTTTGATTCGATCCATTGCGACTCTAAACCATTCTCGGATCGACTTAATTACACACAAAAATTTGATTAAAATCGGTCCAGCTGTTTAAAAGCTTTATGACTACAAACACACACACAGAAGAAATATATTAAGATATAAATAATAGTCGATGATCGAGTAACTCGCATCTTCAACAATGCGACTCGCGCTGCGGCATGATAATTTGATAATATGTTTTGGTAATGTTAGACATGCAGGGAAAGGCTTTATTGTGGTAAGGCTAGAGATGTAAAATTTCCGGAAATTTTGAATTGGTGGAAAAAAACCGGTTTTTTCGGGAAAAATTGGAAAAAATGGAAAATTTGATTTCTTTATGAATAAATTTTTGGTTTCTTAATAGCTCTGTGTTTCTTGTAACATATAAAGGGCATTAAAAAATTAAGTTGCATATATTTTTGTTGCCCAGTTGCATATATTTTTTAAAAGCATTAAAAAATATATGCTATCCACTCATCTTCTTTTTCTGCTTGACAGAAATACACATAAAGGTAGATTAATTAGAAGAAAAAACCTTTTCGTTTTATAACTGAGTAGAAGGCTTTCATGGTCAAACCTAGAAATAAGTCAAGTCGTCACTCAACCAATAATATTGGATAATGTGTTTTTTTTTTTTTGGGGGGGGGGAGAAAAATAATACAATGTTACTGTCTGAAAATGTAAGCTATTGAGTTTTGATTTTTTCCAATCCAGTGTAAGTCCAAATCAAAACTAAATTGATTTTTCTTAAGCTGAACCAAAATTAAAATGGAGTTTAAGTTTATTCATACGGCTGTGCTAAGCACAGTAGTAAAAGTAGTCATACCAGCCCTTTTGAACAAATTTGAGTTATTATAACCAAGTTGTTCTTTGTTTCGTATTTTACCTAATAAATAAAATGTTTTATGATCATTTAATCAAGAGCTATTGTTTTGAAAAATTCTTTAAAAAAAAAGACATCTGAATTAAATATATGGAAGAGCCACACTTTAAAATACAATATCTCAGCTTGAGCCCAACTGCAAAGTCTCCTTTTTTGCTTAGCACGGCAGTATACAGGGAGCGGTAAAAAAATATCGGACAAAAACTGTGTCATTGAATGGAAGAAAGGTAATTTTATTTTAATGAGTACCTAATTTATTTTTGTTTCTCACTTTATTAGGAAATAATTTACAATATATTACCTAGTTTATGTATTGTTTTTCGGTTTTCTTACAATTTTAAGCGAAATAACTGCTATTTTAAGTTGTTTAACCGAGTAGAACGACAGTTCGTTTGCTTGTTGTGCCTCGACAAACAGTATATGAAACCAGCATGCCGTTTCAAGTGGCTTGGAAATGATAGTCGATGTCCGGAAAGTGTACAAAAACGAACAGTGAACATTTCAGTTAATCGTCAGGTCATCCAAAAGTGAGTTCAATGAAATCCTCTGGTTTCCACGAGAGCAGTCGTTTGTGGGAATTTGTGACCGATAAGTGCGACTAAGGGAAAAAAATTAACTCTAATTTGAATTCCGAAACTTTGAATTCAAATTATGTTTTTCGCAATCACGAGTTGCGACAAGACTCTACTGGTTAGAGTTATTGATTCTAGAAATGGCTCCCCCGTCCAAGCATGTCCCTCCTCCTGGGTGCTTACGTGTATATAGTTGTGTGTGCGTGTGTGTAGGCTTACGTGTGTGCACGTGGGCGTGTGTATGTGTGTAAAGGCGTGCGCGCGTAGGCGACTGTGTATGAGCATGCGTGTGTAGGACATGGACGCCACCGCCCAGCAAAAGTGGATTCCGGGGGACAGTGCTCAGGACCAGCCGCACCGCCGCCGGTGGACGGTGGTGCTGCAGGCCTGGTCCAAGCTAAAAAAGGAACCGGAACATCAAGGACTGTCAAGTGAGAACAATTAGCAATCGTGATTGCTCAAAAAACTCAAACAGAAGTTTTGCAAGTTCGAAAAATTCAGGCATTCGTATGACTCTAAACTGGTTTAAGCTTTTTTGTAAAAAGTATTATTAAACATTTTTTGATCTATCTGCAAATTATATTGTCATACAACAACTTGCAATAACTTTAGACAGTATTTTAACATAAAGCGGGAGGGGGGAGGAAATTGTATCAGAATTTAAGCGTGAGAAAATTTTATCACTTTTTGCTGAAAATTTCAACTAAAACTCTGAAAAGTTGAAAAAATTCTTTTTTTTTTTTCAATTTTTCCGAAGTGAAAATTCATTCCTTCGGGAAAAAAAAAACGGTTTTTTTCCATTTTTTCCGGAAATTTTCCGTTTTTTTTCCGACTGTTTTCATCTCTAGACAAGGCTGAACTCGATTCGGTAACTTAGCTGTTTTACTGGTAAGAGTTTCATTTTAGGAAAACGAAGAAACCAAAACAATTAACGCTATCTACAGGAGTTTAGGGTTAATTCACAGATGTTAGGGTTAAAATTTCAACTATCAAAATATCACTAAACAGGCAATTGCTTCGTTCAAATGTAGAAACAATTTTCACCCGTCATACGGGCGATTTTCTAGTATATTAAGATTGCACACAACAGAAAAAGTCCAGTTACCTTGGCAACAATAACATAAAAATAGCAATTAAAACAAATTATACATTTAAAATATTAAAACATAAAGACTTAAAATTGTAAAATGACAAGTTAAAACTATTTAAATCACGGCAATGGATGTTAAAAGTTTGTAAAATTTAAAAAGCCAAAAAATATCAATATAGTTCTGTCTGGTAAAAAAAAAAAAAAAAAAAAAAAAAAAAAAAAGAAGAAGAACGACTCCTAAGAGTCCTACTTGGGACAGCAAGTTGTATCGAATTAACGATATCAGAGCAGTCAATTAAATTATGTAGAACCTTATAGAAAAAAAGGAGACATTAAAGCTCACGGCGTGATTTAAGAGTGGGAACAGTAGGGGAAGCTGATATACCCACGGACAAAATTTACTTTTCAATTTTTGCTGGTCTCTGGGAATGGATAATCAATCGAAAATATTTTCTGGCAGAATTTACAACTTATCATCTAATTTGGAAATTTTTGTCACATGAAAATTTCAAAGCTTTCAACTTCAAAAAAAGAAAAAAAGATAAAAAAATAATATATAAATAGGTCTGAGGAATTCAATTATACACAATACATTTTCATAAGTCATTTTATATTGAAATACTTGAAACATCCATTGAAAATAACATTAAATAAAATATCCAACAGAAATTAAATTTTGAAAATTACTCGAATGCTTTTTTCCCTTCTTTTTAAAAAATTTTTCTTACTTTTTAACATCAGGTGAACTTTTTAAAAATGTTATTACTCATAAGAGAGTTAATGATGTTATGAATAATTAATATGTTTTTAAACAAAAAAATAACTAGATTCATGATAATATGACTCTCTATGCACCTACATAATAACTTCAATTTATATGCAAATTGAAACCTTTAACCAAAATTAACCCGTTACAAAGAATTCAGTTTAGATTAAACTAACAAAAATATAGAAAAGTCGACTTCAAATGAAAACAGGTGGGATTGACGGTTTGCAGATCCTACAACAGGTGAGGTTTACTTCAACAATATATCTTCAAGCCCTACTTCAAATTCATCATTATTATTGAAAGCAAATTTCGGGCGTTGATGACAAGGCACCATTTTAAGGTACTTCACATTGTAAGAAGACTCAGGTGTGACCCAAGAATACTAAAAATTGCCGAAATCAGAAACAAAACTTTCAAAATTATAAGAAATCATCACACCTACAACAAAAATGAATAATACAATCCACGACGGACGAAAAAAAAAGTTTCTTTTATGTAGAAACATAGAAGAACTCTGAATTTAGGCTCTAAAAACTGAATATACATAAATTGAAACTTTAGTGTGAAAATAAGAACAAATTATTTTAGGAATAGTTGTTTTCCTGTAAAAACCAGGACTGCGGAATCGGAGTCAATCTCATTTTGGGACAAAAGAGTCAGATTCGGGAGCCGAAGGTTTTTAATTCAAAGACTCGGAGTTGGAATCGGTCATTTGCCCTTTAAGTCCACAACTCTGCCAATGTTTCAGGAGTCGGACTCGGACTTATTTTGGGATAAAGGAGTCGGAGTGGGAGTTGAATTTCCAAGAGTCGGAGTTAGTCCTTTTTTCTCCGTATATAAATTTTTGCCAAATCTACGAAGTCAGAGTTGAAGTCGGGGAGTTGGAGTCCGACTAATTGTTGGGTACAGGAGTCGGAGTCGGAGTCAGGTGCCACAAAACTCCTGGAGTCGGAGTCAGCAGTTGTTCGTCAAGAGCTATTTCCAACGAAAGTTTTTTGAAGTAAATCCGCCTTTAAGTTCAGAATCTATATCAACTTCTAGTTTTCCCGTAGGCGCTAATGTTAAGGGATTTGAACTGTTCAAAATTGAACGGGAAATTGCTCAAATCAAAAAGATATTTACGATGCATGTTCTTCATCAAAAGCTTTTTCTTACAAAGTGTTTTGAAATAAATTCGCCTCTAAGTTCGGGATTGCCTTGAATTTCCTCGTAGGCGCTAATGTTACGTTTTCTTAAACTTTTCAAAATTGAACGAAAAATTGTTCAAATCAAAAAGTGAAATATAGGAATGAGTTGTCCTCGCCGAGATCTTTTGAACAAAAAAAAAAAAAAAAAAAAAAAATTGAATTTTGACCTCTTGAATTCAAATTATGTTTTTCGCAATCACGAGTGTGTGTGTGTGTGTAGGGGGGGGGGGTATGTGTGTTTTTGTGTAGGGGCATGTGTATATGTGTGTAGACATGTGTGTTTATGTCTGTGTGCAGGTATGAGTGTGTGGGTAGTTGTGTGTATGAGTGTTTGTGTGTGTGGGGGGGGGGAATGTGTATGTGTGTGTTGGCGTATGTGTTAATGTCTGTGTGCAGGCATGAGTGTGTGGGTAATTGTGTGTAGGTGTGTGTGTATGTGTAGGTGTCTGCATGCATGCATGTGTGTGTATGTGTTTGTGTGTGTGTATACGTGCGTGTATGTATGCGTGTAAGTGTAGGATATTGACGCAACCTGGAGACGGTTTTCGCTAGGGGAGCAGCATCGTGAGGCGGTCGGTCGACGGAGATACTACAGAAGGTGCTAGCGGGAAAATAAAATGATAGCACATCAAAACAGTCAAATGAAAGCAATAAGCAATCGTGATTGCGCAAAAAAAAAAAAAAAAAAGATTCGGACTATTTACTCAAAAGTTATTGGGGGGGCTGGGGTACAGACAGACATATCGAAAAACTGACAGACATTCTCCCCCATCTCAATACCCTACTTTGCAAATTTAAATTTTTCGATGTTTATTTAATTATTTCATTTATTGCTGACTTTTTGTTGTTTTTCGCAATACGCGACATTTTTAAGTTGCATTAAGCCTTCTTTCATGCTTTTTTGGTCTTTCTCTGACTTCTACTGGGAAAGTAGGCTAAAAAGGGGTAGGGGTGGTATTTATAAAAAGTGGAACGAGTGTGTGTGGGGGGGGGAGACGGTGCTCATATTTGGATTCACACGCACAGTGGGTCATTTTACATAAGAATCAGCAAGACAAAAATCATATCAGAAGCATTTTGAAGTTTTTTTTTTTGCCTCACAGTGTATCTGAAGTAGAAAAAGTAACAAAAATTGTATTTTAATGGGGGAGAGGGGCGTAGCTACAATTGAAGCTTGATTTTTTCTTTTGGTACTTGAAACAATTAAATTTTTCACTACCGAGACAAAACGGCAAAATGTTAAGATTTCAAAACGTCTGGATTTCAGTGTTTTTTAAATTAGTGGTTTCATCTATGGTAAGTTCCCAAACCCGCTGCCTTCCACCTCCTCTAAGTTTATGACCGGACCCTCAGAGCAGTCATCCGTCGCTATGCAAATGAGGCGACACGTTCCAATTTCAGTTTGATGTCCGCGCCACGGTAAAAAGATGAGGTGAATGATGGAAGGGGTGGCAAGTGGAGGATGATTTAATGCACGGGGGCTACCCTTCCAGACTCCCCTTAAAGCTCATTAAAATTTCCAGGTGCTAGCCAGGCGTTTAGCGGTGGTCGATTTTCTTTCGATTCTCTCGATTCATTTAACTTTTTGAGCTTTAAGACCCTGTTTCGGCGCTGTTAATAGGCTGCTTTTTAATGGACAACTATTTTCTTCGGGCTGTGTGAATTGGAATCAATGACGCATGATCAAGTGTTTACGACGAGATGTGCATTATTTCGCGCCCTTTTGATATAATATGCAAAGATTGGGGTTTTCCGTTACGGTGGTTAAATCGCTCGTGGTCTTTTTTAGTAGTGGGAGGAAAAGTGGTTAAGTTTTTCAGAAAATAAGAAAGAGAAAAGGATTTTGCTTCTGACGAATTAAGGTTTTGAAATCAAGAATTGCACCCAGGTTTTGAAACAGTTTCCTATTTTTTCGGAACTTTCTTGTTTCTTCTCCAGTTTCTGCGCTCTATAGTTGAATACTCCGTTTTTTATAAAAGTTTTTATTTTGCACACATTTCAATCTATCTTTTCATATTTTTATTAGTACTAAATGTCATACAATAATGCAAATAAATAGTACTAACAATGAAAGAAACGAATTTGCTTCTGACAAATTAAAAAATTTTCAGTCAAGGATTGTAGCTAGGTTTTGAAAGTTTTTTTATTTCTTTTTTATGCTTTTTATTTTCTTTTTATTTCCAATTCTTATGCTCTTTTTATAGTTATGTTTATAAGTTTTTATTTTGTATACATTTCAGTCTATCTTTTCATTATCTCTTTTATACTAAATATCATACAAGAACATATAAATAGGACAAAATATGAAAAAAATGAATTTGCTTCTGGCAAATTTAATTTTTTGCAATCAAGGATTGCAGTCAGGTTTTGAAACAGTTTTTTTTAATATTCTTTAGACTTCTCTTTTCTTTTTTATTTCAAATTTCTATGCTCTATTGTTGATTACCCCGTGTTTATAAAAGTTTTTATTTTGCGTACACTTTAGTCAACCTTTTCATATCTTTTTTATATTAAATATTATACAAAAACATATAAATAGGACTAATGAAAGAAATTAATTTGCTTCCGGTGATAGTAAAATTTTTGTAATCAAGGATTGCAGCCAGGTTTTGAAAGGTTTAAAAAATTTCTTTACGCTTTTTCTTTTTTTCATATTTCAAAGTTCTATAGTTGATTTCTCTGCGTCTCTAGAAGCTATAACTTTGCACAAATTTCAGTCTACCTTTCCATTTTTTTTATTCACATTAAATTGAATACAAAAGAATACTAATAAATTGTTTTAGTTTAAAAATCATACCCTAATACGTGGAACAATTTTCAAAAAATAGACTAGGGGAAGGTTGCCGTCAATGAACCACATAACAGTTTTCGATTTTTTTAGAAAGAAAATCCAACGCTAATTTTATGTTAATTATAGGAAAAATTTCTCAGTATATTTCTCTTTTAATAATAATATTCACTTTCATGATAAATATATAACAATACAGAATGAAAAATTGAAAATAAATATTTCAGCATGTGGATCATTCATGGCTACCGATTGCTATGAATAAACCATCGAGTTTCCATCTATGAACCACATTCTCAAATTAAAAAATCAATGCGTAACTTACAAATATTTATAACAGGTGATCAATAAACACTACAAATAGCAATAAGTTATAGAATAAGAGATTTTTTTTTCTAAAGTGTTTTATTTTCGGATAAGAGGAACATTAAGAAAAAAAAAAGCACTCAGACAACACACAGCTGTTGTCATCACACCACTTGATATTTTTCCAACCTAAGCAACACCGTTCTTAGCTAATATCTTTGTAACCTCTTTTGAACTGTTGAGAGTTTTGTTAAATCCATTTTGATTATTTTCGTTCGACGCAAGATTGTACTTGCTCTCTAAAATGTCAAAGAATTTATTGGCCATTTTTTTTACTGAAACCAAAAGCAAAAGTCCCAAACTACCAGAGAATATAGCTCGAACATAATTTTTGCCTTAATTAAATCTGTGGGACACGTTATTTTTCTCAGCCTCTTAAAAGGCCAATTCCCCCAATTTTTCTCAAGTAATTCCAAAAAACTTCTTCTCTAGTTTCAAATTATGATTCACTAATCATATTTCTATTTCGGAGGGCTTATCTTCTAAATTTTTGATTAGTGACTAAGGTAAACAACAAACTGGTTTTTATCTTCCATGCGACTGTTTAAAGTTGCTTTCAGGACTCTATATTGTCGGCAGACTTCGTATAGGCCATACCACCATTTCTGTAAGCTACTGTACACATTACATGCTCTCATTTGCCCCAATTTTGGCATTTTTCTGGAACAGCAAAAGTATTTGGAACTGTATCATTATGTTTTAAATTTTTAATCAGTTTTATAAAGAATTTTGAGGTGAAATTATAATAAAGTAAAAGAGCTGTAATGAATTACTGAGAAACTTTTTTTCATTAATATCATCTTTATTTTAAAACAATTGAGCATTTTTCAGAGGTAATTGAGCTGAAGTTACAACAATATTTGCGATTTTCCATGAATGAACCGTTTAGTCAGATGGTCCATTCGTGAAAACACATAGCGGTCCAATGATAACAACTGCGTCTTTTTGAATATTCTTATAGGTGTTACTTCTGTGACGAATCGTGATGAAATATGGTAAAATATGGGAATCGTACGTGAAAAGGCTCTCTTTTAAGTCATTGTTTACATTTAATTGATCAGTGACATTCAAAGCAATTTATAACTAAATGAAAATCTCAATAATTGGTAAAATAATGGTAGAAATCTTATCTGACCGATTAACAATATGATGAAATAATTTTAGCTAATTGACGACTCTGCAGTAGACTATTTTCAGACAAAGGAAGGTACTAAAACTGATTGCGCGTCTGTACAAACACTGGTACGGGAAATATCTTCGCGGTCTAGTCATGGAACCGGTTCTAGCTCCAAGTTTATTACGTAGACACAATAAAATTTCCCATTGCACTATTTTTTACGAATCACTAGTGATTATCAATTAGATTTATACACATTATTTTTTTAATAATTTTGTCTTGGGACCGAACAACAATTCAATTTACTTATCTTAACCCCTCAGAAAACCTCAGCTCTAGGGTAACTTACTATATATATATATATATATATATATATATATATATATATATATAGAGAGAGAGAGAGAGAGAGAGAGAGAAATCAACATTCATACTAACCTTACATACTGTATGAGAAGACTTTTGGTACACACTTCTCATAAAGTAATAGATGTAATTGTACAAATTTGCACCAATCGCAAAACGAACTATAGATAACGTGACTTGCTAATTACCAATCACAAAGACAATAGACTTGGGAAACGTCAGGCCCCGGCAAATGGCATTAATGAACAATCTTGATTGCTTAGAAAAAACAACCTTGAGCTGTTATATGATTCATAAAGTGGCGTTCAGAATACTGTGCTGCTTGATGAATTTTGAAAATTGTGTGCAAAAAGGTAACAATAGTTTACTGTTGCAAAAGCTGTTTCACTTAATATGGAAAATGTAACAACTAATATTCGTGCAAAAGATCATTGAAAATCGAAATGGTTTGGTTGGAAGGAGACAAAAAGCTTCTTTAAATTATGTATAATTTCAAATTCGGTTGTGTCCCCAGTCCATCTCAGGGTTAAATGGGTAGCAGCACAGATCGGTGCACAGCGTCATCCTTTTTTAAGCTGAGATATAGCCAAGTTTGGCATCCACGTATTTTATGAACAGAGATAAAGTAACAGAAAACTCATTAGACAAATTTAGCTATGATAAGATATCCTGTGAATCTTAATATTTTTCAAAACTGTTTTCTTTCTTTCAATCAAAATGTTAATCTTTTTTCCATGTTTCTATTAACTCGATTTCTTGCATATATGTTCGGTTGGAATTTTATGATTGATTCAAACTACTGTAAAAGCACCGATTTTCCCAAGCCGTAATATTCTCAAAAATAAAGACATAGGTGATTTCGCGTTTTTTTCTTTTTTTTTTTGTGCCGAACAGAAAGTTGATGAAAAGTATATTTCGTGAGGCTAAAATTTTCCTGATAACGATGGGCTAGCTAAAAAAAAAAAAAAAATGCTTTTGCAGTAACTTCCCAACGAGATAAAGATCTGAAATTTTGACCATAGTTCAGAATCGATGACAATGCAAGAAAATGAGTTTAAAATGTTCAAAAATGATCAAAATCTAATTAACAATAAAATTGCATAAAGCTGTCTTCTGTACGAAAGGTATATTTCTTCGCTTTGTAATTAGTACCTTTCGAAAGCCCGTAAAAATTTATATAAATGCCATTTGTTTGAAGCTTTTTATACCTTTTAGCTCGTTTTAAAAAGGGGATAAATTTAAACTTTTTTTGAAATTTCAATAACTATTTACTTTCAGGTAACGTTCAGAAGTTAACCTTTAACTGCTGAACAAAAGCTAGGCAAAAAAAAAAAAAAAAAAAAAAACGTAAAAGTAAAAGCTTATCGTGAAGGGCAAAGACTTACATTTTTCAACTTAAAAATATGAATTAACTATGAATTTATATTTTACTTATACTTCAGAAAAAAATTACTTAAGCGGAACTAACTGATAGCAAATGACTAAAGATGAGATTTTGCTTATTTTAAGCAAGCTACGAATGAGATACTTATTTAACCCATGGCATAGAAATGTTCTTGTTGAAAAGTTATTCTTTGTAAGACAATCGTTTGCCAATCTTAATATACTCTAGATATGAGATCTGCTTTTAATGCCAACATTGGACTATGCTTTTATTTACTTACGCGCAGCGTATAGGACGCACATATTCCTTACCATATCACGTAGTTCTGATAACTACCGGCCAAGTTTAATGCTGGCTCCTACTTCCCTCGCTCATAAGCCATCATTTACGAATCTCGCAATGGTCACATATTTTAGTATCAGTTTCGACATTAAATAACCCTTCATATTGACCTCGAAACCGGGGGTATTAGATAGGAAGCAATATATGCTGATCTCAGGCATTAACCCTCCCCTACTGTAAACACCCGGAAAGGGAAATAGTCCCTGGGGGGCGGCAGGGGACGGTGGAAAGGTCAGTCCCGACAAATACGCCCCGAAAGCCCCGGGGGTTCGCGATACGCCCCGGCTCGAGTTGCAGTTTGCAGGAAATAAATTAAACGGTGGGCACGTGCCAGAGAGTGTGTTTATGTAAATGAGGATTTTTCGTGGGAGTTCTTTTCAGAAATTTTTCGCTGGTGGTAGCAGGAACTCGGAAAACAAGAAATACGGTTTTTTATTTCTGTTCTTTCAAGCATCTGTAGCAAAGGCATGTACAAAGAACAAAATTGTTTCCAGAAAAGCTCTTGGATGTACTTTTGTTGCTTTTTTTTTTTTTAAATCTTGCATTATATGTGTAATGCAGTTGCTGGTGATTTGAGTCACAAAATTCAATTCGTTTTAAAGTGAAGAATTTATTTCAGAATCCTGCCACGCACTAAAGTCTAAAATTTCGAAAAAGCATTTTTGTCATAATATTAAAATTTTTCGATAAGGACTACAGTCAAGTGCTCATACTTCAACCCTAACTTGGGACATTTTGACAAACTTTGTTTTGAGGGCTAGTACACCTGTCAATGCTCCAGCAGTAAGAAAGGATGGGTGATGGGTGTTACAGGATAAATTAATAGTTATCTTTTGAGGTTATGTGAGGTAAACTTTAATGCGTTCGTAAGTTTAATCATTTTGAAAATTTCACACCCCTGCAGATGGATTAAACATCTTACAGAAACAGTCCTTCTCGTGGATGACGTAGCTTTTAGAAATTAAATCGTCATTAATCAAAGCACTTGGCAAACTAAGAACCTGCTTCTAGCGAATCATCGGGAAAACTGGAATGGGGAAAAGTCCCCTGGTCCACCTAAGTTATTTTTTATCATATTTATCTTTGAGGTAGAAAAAAAATATTGCTTCATGAGAGTCCTGCTTTATATGGATTAAGTTCCATCAACTTGTCTCAAAACACAACAAAGTCCGCTGGTGCCAGCTAAGAACTGCAGGGGCATAAGCAGTGGTCCCACCGGGCCATTTGCCCTTTCTCAAGGAAGGCACTGCCCCTCCCCCCCCCGACACCTGTAGCTAATGCTCATTTTTCCTGTTTCTGTCACCATGTTTCTGATTCACAATTAATTTATTCAAATTGACGGTCATCTCACGAATGGTCATATTTTGCTTTTCTTGACCTCCCAGAAGATTATTTGTGTTTTGAGGTACAGTGGACGACGGTTAATTGAATCAGTGGTTATTTGAATCAGCCACTTTAATGAATCAAATTGTCAAAAACAGAATAAAATCCAGCTTCATTGAATTGGCTGCTTTATTGAATCAGCCTCTTTATGGAATCAAAATTGCTTAGAACAAATGTGATTCATATAAGCGGCGGCCACTGTATTTTAAAAATATGGTTTTCAATGTCAAACTTAAAAACCAAAAACTTTTTTCCCCCTTTGAACAGTATACAGAAAACATGATATATTTATGGGTGATGGGTGAACCTAAATTCTGTACCTCTGAGCCAGAGAAACGTCAGTCACATCATGATAATTTCACTGCTGAGAGGAAAAACTTTTTTCTGGCGCATGCAAAGGATGGGACGCGCGCTCTTTTAACCCTGGTAAAAAATTGAAAAGCATATTTTTTTAAGAATTACGTTCCCATGGCTCTATGCGGAATATGCTTCTACATACAATCCATATGAATAAAACAAAGAATATATATGTGTGTGCGTGTGTATGTTCCCAATGCAAATCCACAGTTTACATCGGATCTCCACCAAATTTCGCAGGGAGGTACTTGGGCGCCCGAGCAGGAACGTAGGGGAGGGAGGAGGGGGGGGGGAGTTCGAACGTCAAAAAAGTACCGAACCGTTCGAATTTTAATTTTAAGCCCGAAAATGGCTTTAAATGGCCCTTTCTACCCGAAATAATTATCCGATTTCTCTAATTCAGGTCTCATTCGAAAGCCCGCGAAAAACACCCAAAAAGTTCCTTCATTTCCTTCGAATTTCAAAAAAAAAAGAAAAAAAAAGACTGTAAAATCACCGGAAAAAATTAAAAAGCACTGCTAAGCCTAATGGAATAGAAATTTTAAATCGGAAAATTATCGTTTGCGCGTTCTTATTTTAAATTAGCGTGAATTCGCAACTCCTACAAACTATAGGGGACGCTGCAGCCACTGCCTGATGGCGGATGAAAAAGCTAAAGCAAACGCACGCCGTAACGTATAAATTGCTTCTAAGCTTAGTAAATGGCAGAAATTTTTGTTCGTATGTATGATTATTTTTTTGTTCTTCATTCTTTTGAAAAGATTTTTCGAAGTCTTTTGGTTATTTTGACCCATGTAGAAAAAGATGAGAAATCAAAAAGTATTACGAAAGTAAAAAAATAATGCAAAACGCACAGTAAGTTGCTCTGAAGTAGCCGTTTTCACGATGTTGAATTCGATATTCATAAATTTTTGGTTCACTTCGAACAACATTTTCAGTTTGTACTGTTTTTTTCTATACATTAGTACATATTATGTTCAGTTTCGTGACATTTCCGGCATCTGTTGACATTTTTGTCATTTAGTGCACATACGTGATCGTAAGACTGTCAAGAGTAACATTCAAGCGACTTGTAGCAATTCAGGAAACTTTTTGACGATGATACTTGATTTTTCCATAAGGTGGATTAAAACCATTGAAATACCGAAACGTCACACGGAAATACTCAGTAACGTTTCGAAATTTTTTTACAGTGTGTCCTTTTAACCTTTTTTCATATTATATTCATCTCTATCATGCGCCAACAAAAATATCAAACTTCTTTAAATTAGTTGAACATCTATTGCCTGTTTTTACCACCTGGTATAGGAAGGTAGGTACAGGCGTCCCTCGTATAACACGGTTAATTTTTTCTGTGCAGTATCGAAACCGTGTTATACAAAACTTTTTTAAAAATAGCTTTTTAACTTATTTTTTTACACCAATTAATCATGTACAGTGGTGGTAAAAAAATTGCATCACCCGTGCCGCAAAGGAGAGGAATACCATCCCGACTGCATTCAACACACAGTCAAGCATCCCGTGTCCCAGATGATTTGGGGATGTATTTCTGATCAAGGAGTTGGTGGGCTTCACTTTGTGCAAGGAACAGTAATCGCTCAGATGTATATCGGCGTTTTGGAGGAGAAATCGTTTCCTACTATCTAGGATCACTTTACTTCAGTTCCAAACGTCATTTTCCAAGAGGATTCTGCTTCGCGCCATAGGGCAAAACTGGTAAGTAACAATTTAAAAACCTTTATCCTGACATTAGACTTTAATTGACAATGGGTTAAGTAATTTTTTTTCTAAACTCACACGCAGGTCCAGAAATGGAAAAATGAGCATGGGGTCAACAGTTTGCCTTGGCCCGGAAACAGCCCCGATCTACGTAAACAAGTATTGGATTCCTGCTGTTAAATGGTTATTTCATAAGTTTTGCAGAATTTCACATACATTCATCGTTAATCGGTCGACCAAAACTTCTCACATAATCCCATTGTTGTGAAAATGCGAGGATGATGCAATTTCTTTTACTAGCACTGTATATAGTAAAAATCATGTCAATGTGTATCATGCTGCTTTAAAACCGTGTTTCCTGTTATATCGAAACCGTGTTATACCAGACTCAAAAATAATGCGAATCTAAGGATGTGTACCGTGTTAGATTTTAAAAAAGTTTCATAAAACTATGTAAGAAGCCTATATATAGGTTTAGGGACGTGTTTTAGAATTCATTTAAAAACGAAAAAAAAAAAAAAAATCACTCATTTAATAAGTACTGCTTCTAATGAACGCACATGAGTAAGGGCACCCATAAATTTTAGTTTATAGGATTACGCTAACAATTTAATACTATTTAATAGGCGTACAAAGCAGTCATACAATGCCCACATTAGATTTTTTGAGAGCAAAAAAAAAAAAAAAAAAAGACCAAATCTAGTCTCGATGTATCGATTTTTCAACTGATCGTCGTTTTCCTAAGAACCGCTTCGTATTAGAATAAAAGTTTTCCTCTTACAAAAAGGTCAGTTGTATCAGCGACTTTTTAAAAATATCTCTCACTAGCAAAAAATACCCGGCGTTGCCTGGGTCAGTAATAGTTATGAGAAACAATCACTATTTTCATTCATTTTCTGCTTTTACTGAAAGAACTCAAAACACAACGCTTTTAAGTGATTAAAAATCGATCTCCTTCCTTACACATAAAAGTAAAATGGCAATACGTATGAAGAACAAAATAGAAACGTTTAGACACGAAAAAACAGCATTTAAGCATATACAAATTTGAGAAATTTAACAAAACACACTTGTTTTTCACTTGTTTAAAAAGATTTCCATCTTCAGCAGAAAAATCAGAGCTTTCGATGGACATTTAATGTTAGTATGTGCAAGTATTTTCACCCCCATATTAGAGAGTTTATATGAAAATTGCCCCCTATGGGGGGTTTTCCCCCCATTACAGGACAAAAAGTACCCTATGTGTTATTCTGATGCATAAACTATATTATTGTAAAGTTTCATTACAATTCATTCAGTAGTTTTTGCGTGAAAGAATAACAAACATATTCACAAACATTCACATCTTCTTCTATACATATAATAAAATAAGATGTTTGTGTGTGTGTGTGTGTGTGTGTGTGTGTGTGTTTGTGGCGCGCATCCCAGGAAAACGGTAAGGCCTAGAAAGATGAAATTTGGTTTATTGGTGCAGGTTTTGCTGAAAAAGTGCACCTCGGGCTTCGATTTTTGATATTTTTATTAGAAAAAAAGTTATTTAATGTTTTATGCGTTTTTTTGCACTTTTTAGTATTTTTTACCTCACAGACCCCGAACTAATCGCACCATACAAATATTATTAGTACTATAATGTAGGAAATTTAGTTTTAAATATGATGATTGAAAACATTTTGAAGATATTGAAATTTTTGTATTTTTTATAAATTTTTTAAAAACCTTTATTTTGCATTTTTTTCTGGGTTTAGTTTTTTTCGAAACCCATCCTGCAAAAAGTATTGAGCTCTCGATTCCAAAATTTTAGTTGGTAATAGTAAAAACATTCCGCCTCCTTCAGAAGAAAAAAGTTTTTAAAAATACGCAAAAGTTTTTTTTTTTTTTTTTACAATTTTTTTAATGCAGTACGCGACGCGACCTTTAAGCATTGCCGGCTGAGTTCCGCACTTCCTCATCACGTGACCTAACTGAAATCGTTTGCTTTCTCTTCACTTTTTTTTCCTTTAACTTTCATACCTTTATTTCTCCAACTTTTTTTTCTGGACGTTTTGCTATATTTATTTTTGGTCAAATATTTGTGCGCATTTTAATTCAATAAAAGCGGTGCTTTTTTTTTTTAAATCTTTTGCAAGCGCTGCTTTTTGCACACTACGGAGAACACAGGGCCTTTTTTTTGCGTGCAGTTTTAAGTCAATAATTAAAGCCCGCGGATTTTTGTAGGGATTGGTGGTTAGGTTTGGTAGATAGAGAGATGATATTAAGTGGGCAAAAAATGTTTTTTTTACATAGAAAAGGATTGTTAATTACTATCGGAGATAGATATGCATGGATCGTATAGATAGATAGAGAGAAAGAAGGGTGGACAAATATAGAAGTGGATACAGTAGATAGAGAGTAAGAAATAGAGGAACTTCAACGGGGGATCAATAGCCGTCTCCCCCACACAAACACATACCATGACTTTGAAAAAACAATGCTTTCACATAAAAGTTGAAGTGCTTTTTGTTGTTTTCCGACAAAATTTGCATGAAGAGTATGCTCTTTGTGCCTCCCCCCCCCTTTAAAAATATTCCAAAGGACATATAACTGGAGATAGATCTAGAAAATACTTTATTCAACACAAAATTTATTTAAGCAGCTGCCGATGGTGGCAACCTTGGCGTAAAAAGGCGAATGATAATATTGATGTATAAAGAAAAAGATTGATTAATACCATCGACAAATTTTTTTAAGCAGCCGCCGAAGAAGCCAACATTGGCGTAAAAAGGCGAATGATACTATTAATATATAAAGAAAAACATTGATTAATACCGTCGCTAAATTGTCTAAGCAGCCGCCGAAGGCGGCAACACTGGCGCAAAAAGACGAATTGCGTAAAAAGGCGGACCAGCTGGCCGCCGCAGGCGGCTAGTATACAATAATAGTATTAAGATTTTTTTAAAAATCTCTACAATTTTAAGAAAGATGGTGTGTGATGTAGACCAAACACCACTCACTTCTACGCCTATTAAATAATAGACGTTTTTTAGTTGATTCAAAAGAATGGGTGTGCGTACGCGCTACAAGTAATATTTTTTAAATGAGTAATGGTGGGTTGAAAAGGGCATTTTTTTCCTAATTAATTTTTAATAGCGCGGAAAATTTGCGCATTGGCATCCTAACAACGGAGAAAATAATTAAAAAAAAATTATAAGTTTTTTTTAAAATCGCACAAGAGCCCTCAAGTTGAATTAAAATAGAAAAAAATCGGCAATTTTTAAAGACGTACTAGCTGCGTCGTCCGGCTTTGCATGGTCCACCTCAAAAATAAAAGTTATATCAAGTGACGCGAGTTCAACACTCATCAGGCTTTAAAAAAAAAAAAAAAAAAACACAGAGAATTGCGGAGAAATAACCAAAAAGTACAAACTTCAAATACTCCGATTACAGGAAAAGTCTTTAAAACAAAAGCAGGAATTTTACTTGTTCATATTCGAGAAAAAAAATGGCAACAGAACTTTCATCTCAATGATTTTCTTCACGCTATAAATTTTAATAAAAACATTGTTGCGGAAAGTTGAGATGAAGCACTGAATAATAATTTGAATGAAGGAAAGCCTTCGAAAAATAGGAATTTTATGTCGAAATCTGAGTGTCATAATTACTAGTTTTTAATTGATATCTAAAAATGAAAATTAGGGTGTCGCAAAATTTTATGCATAAAAGGAAAATATATTTCATAAAGCATATAGTCTTCTACAGTCTACATGTGAAAGATTCCCTCCCCCCCCCCCCCGAAAAAAAATAAAATCATAAATGGAACCTGTAAGGGAAACAAAACATACAAGACAAGAAGAGGACCTTTGAGCGGAAGAGCATTTGAAATAATTAGATATCACAACAATTTTAATATTGTTTATGCAGGAGTTTCGCTAAACACCGCGCCAAACTGACACCGAATTCGACATTTCATTTTTGTCAAGCATTTGGCGATGCATCACAAAAGTGGTGTCCAAAATCTTGGCGATATAAATAACCAAAAGCTTCGAATTAAAATCTTGGCAAAAGCTTCTGATATTTAATTCTAGATTTCAGCTGTCCATATGTTTGTAGGCACATATACACGTGCGGATGGGCAGAAAAAAACTACTCAATATTTATTCGGGAGTGTGTAAATTTGAGCGAAAAAGTTTTGTGATTACTATTGTAATAGTAATCACGAAACGGTTACTTACTGCGATCTTCCTTTACTTCTTAAAAGGAAGTAAAAAATAAATAAATAAAAATAATCCTGAATTTCAGAAAATATAAAAGCAGAGCAACTAAATTTGGCAGCTCCACAAATCATAGGTACAAAAAAAGAGAAATTTCACTAAAATTTGTTAATTTTTTCCTAAAATTCAAAAATTTTAAACTTTAAGCATGTGAAGGAAATATATTTCAGGAAAGTTTCTTAAAATCTATTTTAAGATATTTTTTTTCTTCTCTAATTTTTCTTAATTTATTTCAATTTGCCGCCATGTTTTGAATGTAAAAGAAACGTCAACGTGCCAATGCGCCAAATTCTCAACCTATTTCGAAAACAAGTGAGTTGGGAGAAAAAAAAGGCTCTCCCGCATAAAAAAATTCGGCATCATTTCCCTCCGACATTGTCGTTTTCGTGATAGACATCTGATGTACCCCATCAGGTAAAAATGTTCGAAAAATGACAAAGCAAAAGACTCACTCCTGGAAAATAAAAAAGTCACTCCAGAGTAGAGAGGAGTCACGTTTTAGAGGGAAATAGAACACCCTCAGCCGTCGCTTTGCCGCCAGCTGGCCATAATGGCAAAGTAATGGCTGTAGTCAGTGGCCGATTGACTCACTGCTCGAGCAGTTGGCTTGCATGATGATGATGACGCCTTCTGACAGAACCGGGGTGGAGACCCTCCGTGAGATTCTCGTAGACAGAGAAACGAAAAATATTTCAATTGTTGTTTATTTTGTCTTTTTGTGCGGTGGGAATTGAGGATGGAAGAAAACTTGTTAACTCATCTGTATCCGAGGAGAAAACGTTAACCTAGAAAACTACTGTAGAAAGATTGATGGAATATGTATTTTATATTCGATTAACGAATGTAAGTTGGTTCTAACAATTCAAGAAAAGTGACTATCTTTAAGGTTTACTACAATAGATAGTACTAGGGTTAATACTGCCAATGGCAGTAACTGCAAATTTTTCATTTTACAATATTTTTGTCATCTATTGTACGTTAGCTTTATTCTACACTAGTGGTACCCGCACGGGTTTGCTCGTAGTAGAGACTTAAAAGGTCATTTGGTTCGCGTGTATATTTACAAATAATGGATGGTGAATTTCTCGGCAATTTGCTATATTTATTTCCTTGCCCATGTTACGGTCCCACGTAATGATAATTTCGTAATTTACTCGTCCACCTTGTGATAATTTGCTCAGGAAAATTTTCTTAAAATTGGAATATAAAAGGAACAAAATCGAACATTCGAAAAATCGCTTCGAGGTACACACCCCCATGCTACAAACTAATTTTGTACCAAATTTCATGAAAATTGGCGCAACGATCAAGGCGCTATGCGCGTCACAGAGATCCAGACAGAGAGACTTTCAGCTTTATTATTAGTAGAGATAAAAAGGTTTTTTTCTAATCATACAGCCTACTTTCCCAATAAAAGTCACAGAGATCCTGACAGAGAGACATCCATACAGAGAGACTTTCAGCTTTATAGTAAAGAAGCATGCTTATTTGGTTTGCGCTGAAAAACAAATTCGAAAAATCTTAATTCCAACATTTTCTAATTGTTAATATTGAATCCAAAACCCGTTTCTTCAAATATCTCGAAAACTCATTCCTGCGGATATTGCTTTTTAATTGCCCATGGCAGATAACTTCTTACATATGTGTAAAAGATATAATACGTAATATTTCTTTGAGAAATCCGGAAAGATCGGGATCAAGAGTCCTCGGGCTTGAATATGAGAGAAGAATGACATGATGTGACTGCATTTGTTTTGTGTAACTGTAGTTGCACATGTCTCGTACAACTACTGATGCTCATTTCTCGTGTGACCATTTCTGCACATATCTCGAGCGACTGTTGCTGCACATGAGTGACAGCTGCTGCACATGTCAAGAGAGAGAGAGTGTTCATGGACATGTCTTGTGCGAATGTTGCTAGACATGCCTCGAAAATTGAATTTCTTGATTTTCTTGCAATCAGTTTGGTAGTCCTGAAGGAAAAATTTCTCACTTTTGAATCTTGAAAACAACAGATTGGTTTCGTATTTGGCTCAACACCTAAATATCTCGGACTCTAGTCCAGGTTTTCCAGTCGCTGCTTGGAAAATAAAGAGATGAGGTAGTTTTGGCACAATATCAAATATTAAATGACTCGTCTGGTAAATGTTTTCTTGGGTTTTTCCTATTTTATACTTATATGCATAGCAACTACTCTTAGAATTCACTCAAAAATCGATTTTCTTTCACGGATATCTGTACAAAAAAAAAAAAAAAAAAGAGTGATGAAACTAAACTTCTTCTGACCCTGGCCCATCCTAAGACTTTACGCTAATAGAGAGGAGATTTCTGGAGAAGAAAGGAGTAACCAAGTAAAACCCTTAAGCCATTGAAAAAAAGAATTGATACAGACAAACTTTCGTTAATTTTACGTGATTAAAGTGTTGCTTTAGAAAAGCCACAATAATCTGCATCCACCCAGAGCATCCTTTCAAAATGTTGACTTCAAAATCAAAAGATGGAATGGTTGTGGTGTGAGATGTCTTCATGGTGTAATCACCATTTGAGGTAATTCATTCTTCAGCTGGTCTTTTGATGATCGCAAAGTGTATCACACGTGATTTAGACAGAGTTTTGCAAACTTGTTTTTCGATCTGAGGCCGGCTTTGAAAAAACTAAAATAATTTGAGTCAGATTTTTATTTCAAAGTTCCACCTGCCAAAAAAAGAATTTACAAAGGTTTTAGTGGAATTTTGTGGTCTAAGATGTCTCTTTGGTACAGCCATTGATTGGGGTAATCTATCCTTAGCTGAAATTCTCATTAACGTTATAATCCAATGAATCGACATCCAAAAACTAAAAATATAAACTTACCAATGATATCAAAAATTAAATGAAAATACTTGTGCACTGTTTTCATGCTGGTGTCAACTGATAACAAACGCATGCACTTGTCCCATTACTCGATAATCACTAATTTGGGATTATGATGGATAACACTTGCAGAAAAATGTACTTCCTGTTTCGAAACACATCCAGCCGTAATGCAAAATGAAAAACAGCAACATGTTGGTAGAAAAAGCAACCAATGACAATTCCAAACCGACGATCATGTAAACATCAACTTGTGTTCAATTCAAAGAGCATCTCTCCGTTAAAAACGAGACTCAAAAATCAATTTCTCCACCCAAACTCCTTTGCAAGTTTTTCTACAAAAATCCAAAGGTGAAATCGGACGAAGGGAATAAAAAAAATTGAAAATGATAAAAAAAGGGGGGGGGAGAGGAGGGCAATTTCAACCTCTTTTCCCAAAAGAGCCCATTGAAAAACCAATGTAGAGTTAAACGTCTTTCTAAAAGAACCATCGGGGTCCCATATTTTATCCTTTCGTTCGTTCGGTAAATATCTTTTAAATATGTCCATTAAAGGGTCCGAGGAATCGGAGGTGATCCCCCTCTCCGAGTGGTCCGAGCTGACCTTGCCGCTCGGCTAAGTCCGTCTTCATTCCTGAGGAGTCGGTGGAGCGCACTGCTCCCCGCTACATCGGAAAGGTGAGCACCGTGTGTGTGTGGATGGTGCGGGCCTCTGAGGGGTCGTCCCCAAATTGACGAGAGGAACCTCCACTCCATATCGTCCTTAACGCAACGTGTGGCTGAATGCAACAGTCCTCTGCAGGGCCTGATCACCCAAAAGGCTCGGGAAGCTTGAGCTTCCTCTCAGAATTTCTAGGGGGCCCAAATATGACTGTAAAACTGTGCTTAATTGTTCTAGTTTCTGCTATTGACTGCAATTTTTAAAACGAGATTGTAAACATTAGAACTCGCTAAACAAAATTTGCCTGAAATAATTTAAAATAATATTAATTTGAATTCTTAAATTTTGAATCCAAATTATGTTTTTCGCAATCACGAACTGAGACAGGACCCTACTCATTGGAGTTATTGTTTTTAGAAACGGCTCCTGTCCCCCCCAAGCCTGCCTCCCTCCTACGTGTGCATAGTTGTGTGTGCGCGTAGACCTGTGTGTATGCACGTAGGCGTGTGTGAGTGTATGTGTGTGAAGTCGTGTGTGTGAACGTGCATGTGTGTAGGACATGGACGCCTCCGACCAGGAGATAGGATTGCTCAAAACCGGAACAGCCACGCCGCGCCGCGTCGCGCCGCCAGCAGAGGACGGTGGGCGGTGGTGCTGGTGTCCTGGTCCACGTTGAAAAAGGCACGGACACCAAAAACGGTCAAATGAGAACAATAAGCAATCGTGATTGCTCAATAATTATCGAAAGTGAGACACACTTTTAATAAAATAGTAGCCACAAGCTAGATTTTTAAATACGGGATTTGATTCAACTCTGTTACAATATTCTTTTATGACATTTAATTTTCTTTGCCAAATATGTCAGACATGATTCTACCTGTTACTACCCATATTGCTGAGAATACAAGTGCAAAATATGAAATAAATAAAATTTCTGTTAGTCGGTAAGGTGGAATAATCTTAAATCTGAAGTATGCTTAGCCACTTAGCAATAGTCAGTATTGTATCAATGTGCACAGAGAGTTTAGAAAATTTCCTGTAACAAAAAGTGTGGAGCCCTAAAAGGAGACCAAGCTTCCCCTAATTTCAGAGGTTAATCGGTCCCTGGTCTTCTGGTCTGTTATTTATATTCATAGTTATATGAGACAGTGAGAAGCAAAGGGATGTAAGTGGACATTTTCAAGTTTTGAGTAAAACGCGTTTAAAAATAACATCCTAGGTAGGCATTCATTGAATTTTTTTTTCTGAATCATGCTGTATAGCATCAATTACCAGAGCTCATCATTTGCCCCAAGACAGAGGAGAGGTTCACCCACCATGTGTACTGGTTATCTCCAAATTTCAAATTTTGCCACTTACATCCCTTTGCTTCTCACTGCCTCAATGTAGTTGCATATTTGCGAGCATTTTCACGTTATTGTTTCGATTTTTTTCCAGGCATTTTACAATTTCTATACTTACCTCACAGTGTATCTATCTCTGCATCCAAGAGTATTTTTATGGACCTTACATTCGTATTTCACTCATTGATAATCAGAAATATGCTTCAAAACTTAATCAAATATATGCTCACGATTTGTGTTTTAAATAGAGATTACGCACCATGGAAATCAGAAAAAAATCAACTGAAATTTTAAAATATTACATTTGCGTTGTTGATTTCTTAAAATACAAAATGTCAAATATCCTAAATACTAAAATTCTAAGTAGTAAAAGCTTTTCTCTCCCTACCATCTTCTATTTTTTCCTTAAAAAGTTGGTTTTTATGGAGTTGATCTATATTCTGTTTTCTTAAAGCTGAAAAAAAAAAGATGGAAAAATTCTTCTGGAAAATTTATATAAAATATTTAATAAAATATTTGACATTTGTTTTTTAAAAAGAAATATCAAATATTCCAAATATCAAACATTAGAATAGTACACAGCTCTTCCTTGCTTAGAAATTAGATTTTTTTAAATGAAACTGATCACTTATAATGGGGTCTTCTGCTTTTTCGTATTTCGACTCCTCCAAAATGAATTTCACTCCTCAAAATATGTCAAGGAGTTTAATTTTCTTTACAGTTTTCGTATTTTCATTTATTTGAAGTGAATCCCCTTGCCAAAAATCTCAAGGAGTAATTTCACATCTTGGGCAAAACTACATCTTCATCTGCATCTATCTGTATTCCTTCTATTTATTTACACTAAAATACTGAAAAAAAAATATTTTAAAGTTAACAGCTTTGAATCGGAAGTTGGGTTGGGCGTACGGAACAGCAGAAAATATAGGAAATTTTCGTCGGAATAGTTTTGGACGAAAATATAGAATGGTTAAAATGTGTTGGTTGTTTCTTTGTTTCAGAATCAAGTCCTCTAAACTTATGTCTAAACTACTTTCTAGCAAAAATACTGTTTGTCATTTAAAAGAAGTTTTCAGACAATAAGAACAGCTAGCCATTACCATTCCAATTTGAGATGGTAAACCAAAAAAGTAAAAGCATTGTCCCAACTGCACATTTCACTTATTTCAGCAATCAAGTTTTTATTTGTTTAAGAAAGAGGCAAATTACGTGAAAAAATTAAAAAAATATATAAATGCAATGTTATATCAAGGTTTAACTCGATAACAGTTTCGCTTATCAAGTTAATCCTTGGTGTTATGTCTAAAAGCTTATTTTGGTTACAAACCAACATGATGCATCATAAGTCTGTTTTTTTTTTTTTTTTTTTGTCTTCCACATGATTGCCAATCTTGTCTTAGTTTATTTCTATCAATGTGATTCAAAAATTTGAACATGCACTGAAAAAGTTTTAAACAGGAGGGAAGGGGGGGGGGGGGAATTTACTTCCTGAAATATGAATAGCAAATGTAATCAATATGAGCCAAAAAAAAAAAAAAAAAAACTGAACTCTACATGGCATTTAGTAATACCGAAAACATACATCTTTCCTGAATGTGCTTAATGCTCACCCCTCAAGAGTGATGGCACTGCCCCCCCCCTTAAATCTATGGAGCAACCTTCAACAACGATACCCTAGACCACGACTTTCTAACCCCCCCCCCCAAAGAAAAAAAAGCTTTAAACGACAGTCGGCATCTTTTCAACCAATCGTCTATCATCAACTGAACAAAAAATCAACAGCAGCCAAACACTCATCAGCTGAAGAATTAAACCAAATGTTTCTGTAACATTAGTTTCTTCTCATGAACACTCTTATCGTTAAAAAACAAACTTTACAGTAAATATTCCTGGGATGATCCCAAAGATCTGAATGGAATATCGTCCTGTGAAAAAATGTCGTATAAATAATGATAACTTATTTTTCAAAACTTAAAAACTGTTAAATCAAGTTATCAATTGTAGAAATTGTTTTTTCTTTTTTTCTTTGGAAATACGTTTTGTAGTTCAACTGATAACAGTACTTATGAATGAAGATAGTCAAACAATAATCAATTGAAATTCAATTAAACGTAATAAAAACTCCGGTGACATTACTGTTATGTTAGTTTCTTTTCATGAATACTCTTGTCGTCAAAAAACAAATTTTACAGTAAATATTCGATGGGTTGATCCATAAAATCTGCATTTCATTTTCTAAGGAATTTAGCAATTATCATGCTTTAACTTCTCTTCGAGAACAGCCAGTGGTTAAAATAACAATAAATTACACGAAATTTTAATGAATTATTTAAAAGTATTGATAGCATTATTATAAAGCAGGGGTTCACAAACGGTGGGTCGCGATCTCCAGGGGATCGCGAAATGTGGAAGAAAAGTTTAAAGGAAATTCATTTACTGCTGTGTTTTTATTAAAAACACAGCAGTAAATGAATTTCCTTTATAATTTTCCTTTCCAAATACACAACAAAGCCCAAAACTAGGTCAAAAACTGTCATAAAACTATTGAAAGATTATAAAATCAGTAAGGTCTACTACTGTCTCTTATTACAAAATAATTCAAGGGACGAAAATTCATGTTTTTTTTTATTAGTTACTTGTGTTTCTAAGGATAAAACTTAACCGTTTGTGTAGTTTTTAGTTATTGTTTTTGAGTTTAGACAGAGTTAAAACTTCAGGTTGTCACCGAAATACTTAGTCCAAAAAGGGGGTCGCAATGCCTAAAAGTTTGAGAACCCTTGTTCTAAAGCACTCTGTAATCGTCGTTGATTTTCACGTACTTTGAAAACAATGTTAGAATTTTGCTTCGACTTCTATGATAAAAATATTTTATACTTATGAACTTTAATTCTGAGTTATACAACATTTCAAATAGCATTACGATGGTATAATTTTCAAACCAATAAAAAAAGAAATATTATTTTTCGCTTCAAAATATATGACTAAAAATAATTAACGACGAAACTTCACTTAACTTTCATTCCATTTCTTAAATTTTATAAGGAAAGGGTCTCGTAATTCAGGTTAATTTAACGGGAAATCTTCTGAAGAAAGCTGTTTTGCTTTTTTATTTCGATTGCAAAACTAGAAAATATTTCAAATGATTTACACGAAAATACAATACTTGTTATACTAGATACGGAAATTGGTTCACGTTTTAAATACTTAAAACTAATGATTGAAACGTGGTAATGCGCCAACAAATTAATAATTAAATAAATATTATACCTACATTAAAAGTGCTGAAAGTACAGTAAATATTAAAGATATAAGAGTAGAAAATTTGCCAAGTGCATAAATAAATAAATAAATAAAAAATTTTCGGTGTGGAGTGGGGGGATGACTTTATTTTACAAACATGCATCATAAGTAAATTTAAGATATAAACAAACAAAAGTTCTAATTTTAATATAAAAGTTGTATAAATGCGTTAAAATTAAAAAAAAAAGTTACAAAACAAACTTTTAATGATTTTAAGTCTTTGTGCTTTTAAAAGAACAACAGAGCTTTAACATTCTTTCCCTTTTTTGTACTCTCAAAAAATACGTTTAAAACATATTTTTCATAAAGTAAAGACATTTTATGCAACATTTTTCACTATAAAACTTTGCATGTTTTTAAATAGAAGATGAGATAATCTGGTTCGACATATAGGGTGTGAAAAAAGTCTTGCGCTGATAAAAAAAGAAAACCCTACTTCTAATTTAAAATTAATTAATTTTTATTTTGATTGCTATTTCTAAAAGTTCTTTTCACAGTATTAACACACTTCTACGCGTACATCTTTCGCTGATCTAAGAAGATTCAGGAGATTTAAACTCCGTGCCAGGCACTAACACAGCTAGAATTTACCTTCTGGGGGATGAGAGTTTAGTCATAATAGCTAGTCATAATAGCTATGAATATAAACTGTCATATTAAAATTGTAAATATACATTAAATCTAACCGTTCTGAAGAGTTGACCCTCAAAACCCCTCGCGGCGCTCCTGAGAGTGTTTTCTTTAAGGAGTTTTTCTTTCACACCTTTTCAGTTTTCAATGTTAGCGCCACTTCCGTACCTTTAACTAATCTTGCACTAATGAGGAAGATACTTGATGATATAAAGATTAAAATAAAAAAGGAATTATGAATAAATCTTAAATGTATTTTTTAAATACATTATCTTTATCCGAGGCAAGATTGTATATACGAGTATTTTGAATGCTAGTACCTGAGAGTTTTTTTTCTCTAAAGGTATAAGCAAGCAATAATTCTATATTTTAATAAGAAAGCTTTAAAAGCAATTGTAAGAACTGAAAATGTTCTTTAAAAGGCAGTAAGTAAATAGGAAAGGGAAGAAAAAGCAAACGATATCTTCATTTGATAAAAGAATAAATAAAGGTAATTAATTTGTTTTTCAAAGCTTAAAAAACTGTTAAATTAATATAACTTTGAGGTACAACTTAATTTTTGGAATATGTATCACAGCTCAACTGAAAATAATTTTTATGGACTAAAATACTTTAACAATAATCACTTAAACATCAATAGTTACAAATAAAATTACCGGAAATGTTTCTGTAAGGTTAGTTTTTTTCACGTATACTCTTAGCGTCAAAAAACAAACTTTACAGTAAATATTCTTGACGGTTGATCGAAAAGATCTGGATTTCATTTTCTGAACAAATTTGAAAATTACTGCTTCAACCGCTCTTCAAGAACACGTAAAGGTCAAAATAATAAAATCAAAACGCTCTTTTAATGATTTTCTTGCCAGTATTAATAATGTAATTCTAAAACACTCTGAAACCTTGGTGGTTTTGACGCACTAGAAAAACTAGTATTGGAATTATGCTGTGACTTCTGTAATTAAAGTGTTATAACGGCCAATAAATATATATATGTGTCGGCAATTGTTTATTATTATTATTATTATTTTACATTTACTCTACATAATTACAAGGTTTCAAAAACGCAAAATGTTTATTTCAAATGTTTTAAGCCGTGCGTAGTAGTGTTAACAAGAATTTAAATTTTATGACATGAAATCATGTAACCCGCAAGAGAATCTATATATGAAATATTTTTCGCGGCAGAAAATAATTTATAACTTATTCTTCAAGGTATCAAATGATTTCAAATTCTCAGACTCCTTTAACAAATACTATCAAATGAATCTAACGATAACTGAAGAGGCTGTTTCGTCGAAGGGAACAAGAAAGGGAAAAAATGATGCCAGAATCGATTTTCTTTTACAAATACCGCTCCTCAAAACTCTCCCGAAATCCTGTCCCTTTGTAAAATAAAGATCCAAAAACCTGGAACCAGCAGCGGAAATGCGTTTGTGAAAGATCCCCCAAAGCGTCGCTTGTCAAACCGAGGGCGCATGCGCGACTGCACTTCCGCAGCTTGCAATAAGGCCCCACGAACCTTTAATATCGTTCGGGAGGAGCACCAAAGGGGGTGAAGGAGGGGGGCTTTCACGAGCAAGGAAGCAATACCTATTCGGGCGATATGGCTTATTGCCGGGCACATGTTGCCCCGCGGGGAGAGAAACACAGCTCGCTCGGCTCCTATTGGTCCGCTATGCAGCGGCTGCGCCAACTCAGATGAAGTGACACGGCTTTTCTGGGGAGCTCTTCGCCGAAAAAGGGGGGGGGGCAATAAAACGTGAACGGCGTGTGGGATTTTTCTTTTAGGAAGCACACGAGGTTTTAGGAAAGGAAGTTTTCCCCCTTTTTTCTCCTCCTATCTTTTTTAGTATTTTTTTCCTGGGGCTTTTCTTTTATTATTATTATTGTTGTTATTTAAGGAAAAACTTCTGAAAAAGAAGAAAAATTTCTTTTTATTATTTTTTCCCCATCTTGCTTTTGAGAACTTGTGGATAACTGAAGGACTAAAGATAAAAAAGAAAGATTTTTTTTTCATCTTCTTAGTTTAAAGCCAGTTTTTCACTTGTTCTCCTCCTCTTTTTATCTTTTCTTGCGTTCTTTTGTACGTGCTTAAAGGTTTTCGTGTAAGAGGTTCTTCAGAACTTTTTTCTCATCTTCCCTGCTTTGCCATTTTCCAGTTTTAAGCCATTTCTTTTACCTTTCAGAATTAACTTTTTTTTATAGTTAAACCACGAACACTCTCGGTTAAATTCGCAAAGAAAATGGAATGATAATTATTTTTAGTAGAATTTCAGATGCACTTTCCTTTTTATTGCCCTGTAATTTGTTTTTAAAAAATGTTTTAAAAAACGAATGCTCATTTTACTTTTATGAATTTTAACATTGTTACTTTCAGAACTTTAAAAAATACGTCATCATTTTAGAAGCTGTAGCTTTTTTCCGCATTTTTGCGCCATAAAAATCTTTGTTTATTATTATTTTTTTAACAACGAACGAAGGAAGCTACTATACACGTCTTTTGCTTCATTACAAACGTTTTTTATAAATGCATCGCACAAATTTTCTGATTATAAATAAAGTATACTAAATCAATCTCTAAAATTCAGGCAAAAACCAAATCTAAGGATTTCTATTTATGTAATGTATAGGTTATCACTCTGTAGTATGCAAAAAATTTATACTTCATCCATTTACTCTATGATCCATGCAACCACATTTCAGTTGTTGTTACAAAATTATAAACTTCCGCAGAGTCGGTATAGGCAATTCAGGGAGATTCGCTTTACCCAGGATAGGTGACAAGCCCCTTGTATTTCTTGTAATTATTGATAAAAAGCATTCAGACGCACAGTATAGGTGCAAAATAAGAAACCTTAACCTGTTTGTAGCGTGAGTTCCAATTTTACGATTACTTTTAGCTGTAGAATCCTAATTTTTAATTAAATTGTGCAAAATTGTTAGTGATTATTTTCCTTTTCTGTTCATGTTTTAAGACTATTGTGGAGGATTGTATGTTTCTGAGATCTTCCCTTGTGCAGAGTAGAAGGAACCTTGTGAACTGGTTTTCCTTCTGATGACGCCCCAATCCTTGCTTCAAGTATTTTCTTTTGTCTTATTTTGTATTTCACTTTAATAAATTCTTCCAAATTTTGTAAGTTTAAAATTTTTGTCATACTCTTCAGTTTTTTGATAATTTATGTTTTTCCTGAATATTTTTGTACCGCTTTTGTTTTTAGCAGTTTAACGCTGACACCAGAGTACATTTTTGGTCTATTTTATGTCGTTAAATTCTTTCAATTTTTGGAAAAATTTGAGCTGTATTAATGTAGTATGCCTAATATTGCTTGAAAATTGCTATTTTAAAGGAACAAGTGGTTTATGTAAAATCGCGTCTTAGACTGCTAACCAATGAATGTATTTCAAGTTCAGAGGGCGTGGTAGACCAGGACTCGTTTTGTATATAAAAGACAGCGCATACAAGTTCATGCTCATACGAAAATTCATGCTGTTTGATGTTTGATGAAAATAGAGCTGGATGTTACAAATGTTTTTTTTTTCTCAGAAATTCTATTTGGTTTATAGCAAACTGTCAGCAAAGACATCATTTGAGTGTCTACGGTCGTGGACGAGAAGTTTGATGACTGGAAGCAGGTCCAAGTGTCATCTCTGTAGCTGCTACAATGGAGGCAATAAAGAGGGTCATCTTGCGGTTTAAGAAGGTAACTGGAAGTGGAAATTTTTAGCGAAAGCATGCCGGGGGTTGTGGTAGAAGCTCCACACCTTTAGAGAATCGCTATGCAGCCTTCGAAGCAAAAAAGAACAGATACTTCACTCCTGGCTAGATAGTTGAAAATCTAGCAACCACTACTTGTACGCATGTTCCTGGAAGAAAAATCTCACTGCGAATCAACTAAGTTGATTAGCCTGCACGGAGGCCTGTTTATTGCGTCCGCACTTCAACCACGCCATCGTCGAGAGAAATTACGCCAGTATAAGGGACATGTAGGGTGGAATCACCAAAATTGGTCTGAAGTGATGTTCCCCGATGAATCTCGTTACAGTGTGGCAAGTGATTTTGGCCACTAATTACTGTGGAAAAAGCGCAGAACATGTATGTACAAAAGTTTGTTTATGAACGTGATCGGCACGGTCCAGGCGAGATGATGTGGGCAGGCATCTTACACAATGGCAGAACACCGCTTCCCATCTTTGAGCGAGAAAGCGTTACATCGCAACGGCATTGCCGAAAGTTACTTTGAATCATGCTCGTCCTTTTAGGGTTGTTGTAAGTCCAGACTTTCTGTGTTTGGAAGACACACAGCCACACAGAGGCATTGTGGTATCGGACATACTGTAATGCAAAAACTTCTCCGTATGCAATGGCCTTCCTACTCTCCCGACTTAAATAATATTGAAAATGCCTGGAATGCTCTTGGCAGACGTATTTCACAAAAAACCATTCCTCCCCGAACAGTGCTAGAGCTCAAAATCACCTTGAGACAGTTGTGGGGCAATATTCCCCAAGGATTCCTTGATAGTTCAGTGGAGAGTACGGAGACCAGGTTATAAATGTGCGTTAGTCCCCATGGTCATCACACATCTTACTAAGAGAGGCACTCATATCTGCATCATTCTGACCGGAAGATCAATTTTTTGCAACTGTTTGAAAATCATCCAAGGAGCATATTTTTTAATTTTAGTCTTAAATTCTTCGATGTGGCGATATGTGTATCATTGTGCACTATAATAAATGCACATCGTTCCTACTAAATATATATTTAATTCAGTGGCGTCGCTACGATGGGAGGAGGGCGGTCTACCAAAGGTATAACCCGGTTGGGGGGTGACACCCAGAGTGGAATTTCAAGTTTTTGAAAAGTATGAAGGCCAAATGCATTTTTAAGACTGCACATTTTAAAATTTTTAGGGGAAAAATCCCCGTACTCCCCTTTTTCACCCCACATCATGGAGTGAAAACTATACTCAGGATTTACATTCATATTGTCAGTACTTAGACCTAGTAATGACTTCATCTTACTCCACAAAACTAAACTCTATTATCTTTCCTTGTGTTTGAGATACGTTTGAAATAAATAAAGGGCCATCAATTTCATACACCCCCTTACTTTTCTGACCCTTCGATGACCTGCACATTTGTGTTTAGGTCAAGTTACTTAAAAAGCGTTCATAGGTTTTATTTATCTTTTGTACATTAGCTCACTTAAAATTTCGTTATAAATTTCATGTTTGCATACGAGAATATTAAAACTTTTTTTTGCGTTTGTAAGGGGGATGGGGAGGTGACTCCACAAAGTACCTCCCCGGGTGTCACCTATGCTATGTACGCCACTGCTTAATTCAAGATCTCCACCAGAAAATCACTGATGGTTTACGTCTTTTAATAACAATGACTGAATTTCTGGAATTAAAAAAAAAAGTCCAATGGGGTATAAATTTAAATTTTGAGTCATAAAATAGATCTTTTTCGCTCGTTGACGGTGAAATTTACAAGACTGATTGTCAAACATGCGTCACTTGAGACAATTTTTATTTTCAAGGTGGCTTGTGAAACTCCGGGAAACACAACTAGTAGCTTACAAAATAATACGATTTATTAGTGTTATTCTCATACAGAAATGTAGCATGAATAAAATTTTTGAAAATACAGACTGAAATTTATATGAAATTCTAATTTTTAGAATTTCGGAGGAATCAGCTGAAGAGAATAGAAAGTTGAAGAAAAAAGAAAAATACCTCCAGAAAAATTACTTCGAACCCTGGCAACAAATTTTGGTTACTAAAACTCGGAATTTGTCAGGAGAAAAAAAAAAAACAATTTTGAGTCTACGTAATTTAGATCGGAATTAACAAACTGTACTGGTTAACGTAAAGGTATGTATAAAAAGACTTTTAACCAGGGCTGCCATTGCGTTTTTCTTTTTTGAAAATCCAAAGATTGAGCTCATAAAATTCCCCAGATAGAGGAAGTAAACCCCAGACCCCTGATCATGTAAATAAGAACTCTTATTCACTTTTTAGTAATTTCTACTATCGTAGTTAGTCAGTTATTAATTCAAAATATGATAAAGGGAAATTTGTGATAGTAAGCACTAAAATTGATATCTTTCAATAATTTTTTCTTTGGAACACTTCTTTAAAAAATAGTGCAAAAATCGTTTACTGCAAAAAGAAAAAAAAACTACTGCCTTGATTTAATACAATTATGCGTATAGCACAAGATTGGCAGGAAAGGTATACAACATAAAGAGAGAAATAACATTCAGGGTGAGGAGACTTTTTTTGTGCCTGCGTAACCTTTAAAACAAAATTAAGCATGTGCTTTAAGGTGGTTCAAAAATACATAAAAGAAAAAGTTTCTCCTAGATAACAGGACACCCCTCAATATTTTTAGACTTGTGGATAGTAATACACTGGAAGAGTTTTAGATCCCTATTTCAACTGAAAGAGGGTGCTCACTCCCCTTCCCCAAGCATCATAAGTTTGGGGAAATTCAATATTTCTAAATTTGTGACATTTGCAATGCTACGGCTAATGTTAAAATGAGGGGGTCATTGAGCACCCTCTTGAAATTTTAGTAAGAAGCTAAAACTTTTACAGCATAATACTATTAGTAAGTTTAAAAATAATAGGGGGTGTCCTGGACTCTAGCTGAAAAAGTTTTTTTTTTTGAACCACCCTAATATTTATTCTGTATCTTTTATAAATAAATGTATCTTCCTTTTGAATAAACGCAAAACAGAAGAATTTCGAGCAAAATCCCGAGAATTCAAGGCTTCTATTGAAAACCCAAGTTTTGGTGGAAAACCCAACCCCTGGCAGCTCTGTGTTCAGCAAAGTTAAACTCCATACACCAGCCTGAGTACATTCGAGCTTACCGCCAATAAGTTTTTATAATATTTAATGTTCCACTAAATACTAGAAAATCAGAGTTCAACCCCAACGCTATAATTATAACTCAAGATCTGTCGTTTCCAGCATTTCTACGGCTATTACCCGTAAAGTGGGTGAGATTTTAGCAAATGCCCTTAAAAAAGTCTAATCTAAAACCAGCCTGAGTACATTCGAGCTTACCGCCAATAAGTTTTTATAATATTTAATGTTCCACTAAATACTATAAAATCAGAGTTCAACCCCAACGCTATAAGTATAACTCAAGAGCTGTGGTTCCCAGCATTTCTACGGCTATTACCCTTAAAGTGAGTGAGATTTTAGCAAATACCCTTAAAAAGTCTAATCTAAAACCAGCCTGAGTACATTCGAGCTTACGACCAATACGTTTTTATAATATTTAATGTTCCACTAAATACTATAAAATCAGAGTTCAACCCCATCGCTATAAATATAACTCAAGAGCAGTGGTTCCCAGCATTTCTACGGCTATTACCCTTAAAGTGAGTAAGATTTTAGCAAATACCCTCAAAAAGTCTAACCTAAAAACAAAATTAGTTATTTTTCATGATTCAGACAAAGCGAACACATGCTTCTTATCAATTTTGCGAATTAAAGTTAGAAGCAGTTGCTGAGACGGTTGGAGTTGATATTGCTTAGTTATATTTCTTATTGTTTAGATGGTTTATTATTTACTGTAGTTTCAGTCAATGCATATCATTAGTCTAGCTCCAAGTTTATTACGTAGACAATAAATTTCCCAAATGCACTATTTTTTACGAATCACTAATGATTATCAATTATATTTATACACATTATTTTTTAATAATTTTGTCTTGGGACCAAACAACAATTCAGTTAACTTATCTTAACCCCTCAGAAAACCTAAGCTCTAGGGTAACTTACTATATATATATATATATATATATATATATATATATATATATATATATATATATATATATATATATATATATATATATATATATATATATATATATATATATATATTATATTTATTTAATTTCTTTAATTATTCATTTATTGACATTACTTATTCATGCAAATTGTGTACATATCTTCTTTTATTTTGAACAGCTTAGTAATATCCAGACCCTTCCAAACGGTTTCTGATAAACTTAAATGAAATTTCAACAACATAATTAGCTTCGAGTATGCTAAACCGTTTATATTCATATTTACAATTCCGTTTGTTTAGGCGATGGAAAGCGCTAACATAACTTCCATGAACGACAAGATAAAAGATTCTTTAAACTAACAAATGATGAAATAAGTTAAATTATTTTTACTAAGTATTGCCACCGGGATGAACACATAGTTCTCGACGTCTCCTCGTCGCTGCTTGTAGTTTGTAAGTATTTCCCGTACTAACGCGAGATTCCCTGAAACAAATGCAAATATTTGCCGAGTCTTACGACTCGCAGCGGATTCAGACATCTTAAACAAGCCAGGGGCATGTGTTGCGCAGAAAAGATCAAATATTTTAACTGTAGAGGGAAAAATATCCTTAACTAGTTGTGTGTTGATGAAAGATAATCGTCTAAAGTACATTAGTCATTTTGTTTAATCATTAGTGCTGTTTTCTACAGCAAGCTCTCAGAGCAATAACTCGAGACAAGGTTTCTGCGCTCAGTTTGTTTACTATTGACAAAATGCTGTGAAAACATTCAATATTAATTTGATGCGTGCGTCAATTTGATTCGGAGAAAGCGGATGAAATATCTCAGCAATGACATTGAAAACCACATTTTAAAAACGTAATGAAATGTACTATGTTTACATACTTGGTAAATTCGAAGCTGTAGAACTGAAAATTAGTTCAATCAATGTGAAAATAAAAGTGACTGCCAAATGAAATTTATTTGAGAAAGCGGTTTAGGTCAAACAGTTTGCTATTAAATATACTCTTATTTTTTAGCAATTTGCTTAGAGAATTGTAAAACAAGGCTGTTATCGATGAAGAGCTTAACTTGGACGATTGTGATACATTTCTACTAGTCATAAAATATAAAATTCCAAGTACAGAATAGTTAAAATTTCCTGAAAAAAGCTTAAACCCTATGTTTACAGAAATTAAAAATGTTTCTAGCTCCGAAATAAGGCATGAAGAATCCTTTAGTCGATTGATTTTTTCCCCGCATGTATAGGGGCCGCTCTGTGTACATTTCAATGACCCTCCTAATGACTCTATTTCAAAACTTTTTTTACGGATTTGCTATCATTACGATAATTGCTAGTGCAGAAAATGGAACTTATTACGTCTTAATGTAACAGCGATCGACAGGTGAAATTCAAAAAGTTTGGATAGTTGGATTTTTATTCATTGTATTTTGAAAAAGATCAATTTACAGTAATCAGATCTCGTGCTCACAACATCCTATTTGACCCCACTTACGTCTGTGAAGAACTGTTCTCCAAAATGAAGAATGTAAAGTCAAAATTGAGGATTCGTGTTTCTAAAACTCATCTCGAGAATTCTCCTCAAATTGCTTCGTCACATACAAATGTCAATGTTAACAGAATAGTAAAAGACAAAGTATAAACGTAGGTATTAAGTATAAGTATTAAAGTAACTACTTCATTGTACGTTGAAGAGATAAATTTACAGCAATCAGATCACGGGCTCACAACATCCCTTTTTGGCATCACTTACACCTGGGTCATTCCATGTTAAGTGTCCTAGATTCAGACAAGGTCCCCACTCGACCCTCTCCAATTTTCAGGAAGTTTTTATTGGATGTACATATAGGACTTACATAAAGATATGCCAAATTACAGCTCCATACGTCGTATGGTTCGGCCAAATATCAAAAGTTTTGTAAAGGTCTCTTTTTTCGCGTCGCGGTTGAAATGACAAAGTCTTCCAGTTTGTGCGTTCATAGATCACGTCCTAAAACGGTTACAATACTGATATTTGGTGATATTGATCAATTTTTGTGGTAGAAGAGCCTAGTAGTATAAAAAAAGCTCTATGCATGAGTGTTCACGATTTGCTGCCAATGTAGGCTTAAAATCGCATTTTTACAAATTCCAACCATACATCACCGGCTTGTATCTGCTAGGAGAATAGTTTTCTAAATCTAATTTTTTCCTCGTTTGTAGCCTGTTGTTACCTATGTCCCAAAGGTATGCAAGTGGCATCTTGATAGCTCAAATAATTGCTGAATAATCCAAGGTTAAAATCCGGCAAAAAAGTTTTTGTGTTTTTGTCTCAATTTCAAAGAGCAATATCTCAAATGGATCGTCTTTAATTTGGACATGCTTTTATGAACTAACTAGTGATACCCGCACGGCTTTGCCCGTAATAGAAAAATCAAAAGGTCTTTTGGTTCGCCTGTATATTTACAAATAATGTATGGTGAATTTTCTCGCCAGTTGGCTTGTACCCATCTTACGGTTCCACGTTATGATAATTTCGTATCTCGCCAATTGGCTTGTGCCCATGTTACGGTTCCACGTTATGATAATTTCGTAATTTACTCGTCCACCTTATGATATTTTTTTCTTAAAATTGGAATAGAAAAAGAACCACATCGAATTTTTGAAAAATCGCTTTGAGGTGCACACCCCCATGCTACATACTAACTTTGTGCCAAATTTCATGAAAATCGGCCGAACGGTTCAGGCGCTATGCGCGTCACAGACATCCTACAGACATCCAGACATCCAGACATCCTCCGGACAGAGAGACTTTCAGTTTTATTATTAGTAAAGAAAAACGTTTGTTTCATTTTTAAGACACGCCTGATTAAATTGGAAAATGTAGTTCAAAAACATTAGCGTCATTCCATGTGAAATCAATGAAAAATATTAGACCTTACAAATTCATGTCAAGCAATTCATAAAAAATTTACGGGATCTACTATACCTGGGTTTTGACAGGACAAAAAACTGTTTTAAACATTTTCGACTATTAGTTTTTGCGTGAACGCCCCTCCAAAAGTTCGAGAAATGGTAAAAACTGAAGTTCCGGTAGTACTAAAAAAAATTTGTTTTCTCAGCTTGTCTTGAGAGTTAGAGTTCTTTACTAGGTATCATTTTAAAGCTCTTGAAATAAGATTCAAAAAGGTATGTCACTTCGGACGGTTATGCGAAATTAATCTTTCAAGGTCATAAAAAGCATTTGTTATTTTCAATAAAAAAAATAGCTAATATGGTGTATTCAGTGGAGAAAACCTTCCCCTAGAGTACTTAAATAAGGTAGTTTGTATGCATATGAAAGCAGTTATGACCAAACCCCCATTCCGCAGGTAATTTCTGACTGCGCAACTGGGTGTATATATGTTGCAAATAATTTCAGGACGGGATTGCAAAAAAGTGATAAGTCTAAGCAGAATAAATACACTGAGGCTTTCAGATTCAGCAGAATATTGCAATTTTGCCACTATATGTTTGTTAATCGATAAACAAAAATTAAAAAATAATTCTTTCCATTTTTCTTTTTCTAATTTCAAGGCAATAAAAATGTGCAATATGGTAAGATAAAGTAGATATATTTGGTATAAATGTATTGGTCAGAACTCTAGTCTTTTATGAAATCACCACAGTGACTGGATTAAATTCTCAGTACAAAAATAGTTTAAGTTTTCCTAATCTTAATCACCATGAATCAAGATATTCTGTTTTTTTTTGCATGCAATATGGCGAAAATTCGTGCGGCATCTAAGGTACTGTTAGAATAGTTTCAGCTAGAGCTAATTTTTAAATGATCTCCATTACCCATGTTATGACTCCAAAACATTGCTTTGATAAGGCAAAAGAAAAAATAAGGTTAACACATTTTCATCGCGGTGCAATTGTACAGCAAAAACACGAAAATGCTTTGAAACACATGAAAATAACATTGAGAACTACGCCAGGTTGTCATAGACTGCACTCTTTTATTCCATTGAACACGAATAAGGGGCAAGTGAAAGTATTAATTAAGGAGTAAAGAGCACAAAATTTTTCGAGGGTGATCTTGAATGCTCAAAATTAGCTGGATTCTTGATCTCTGCAGCTATGTTGGAAAGTGATGGTAAGGGAATTTTTTAGACATGGCTGATGAAAATCAAGCAGTGAAGGGAAAAGTTTTACATTCACGGGGAACTTCATGTTCCTTCTAATACCCAAATTTTGGGAATTTTCTTAATGCATCTGTGAATAATGTTATTTTAAAAGTAGACCGCAGGAGAAAACCGAAAGGAAAGGGTCAAAACAACTTAAAGCAAGTCGTGAACTATGCTTACCATATGCTATAAAGAGTATTTTACCCACTGCAATTTTTCTGTAAATATCTTCAGAAGATACCAATGTCTGTGACTCCCTACTCAACTTCAATAAGATAAATGGTGAGATATTAAAAAGCCATTTTTTCATTATGAGCCAATTACAATCCCGGTCTGACTTTTCTCCACATCTATGGTAGTGAAAATAGTTACTGCTTATCACATTTTCAATTACTGTTACAGTAAAAACTGAAGTTGACCACCCTTGTAAGTTGACCACCTGTCTAAATTGACCGCTTTTTTAGGCACGGAACTAGCCCTTATCATATAAATCAGCCTTTGTAAGCTAAACACCTATTTAAGTTGACCACTAAAGTAGTGCACCGCAAGTGATCAACTTACACAGGTTTCACTGTATTAACAATTACATAGCGGAAAAAATTGCAATATCTAAAAATATCTGTGAATCTCTATCACAAAGTTTTATTATTACTTTTTGGAAAGACCTTTTTATAATCCCATTCTGAAAATTAAAGCCCATATGCCTCACATTTGTTTTTCTTCCTTCTGAAAATACTAAACTCTGTTTTTTATGACATTGAAACATTTTTGTCGCATAACCTTGCGAAGTGTCATACCATTTTAAATCCTATCCCAAGAGCCCTTTAAGAAAAAAAAAAGGTCGAAAACTCTCGCCCTCATAGGAGCTGAGAAAAACATCTTTTTTTTTAAATACCAAAACTTTACTTCTTACCAATTTTAGAGTAATTTTTTGGAGTGCTCAAACAAAAACTAATGGTCAAAAATATCTAAAACAGTTCTTTAATCGTGTCAAAACCCAGGACCAGTGTAAACTTGATTAGAATTGTTTGACATGAATTTGTAAGGTCTAATATTTTTCATTGATTTTACATGGAATGACGTACATATTTTTGAACTACATTTTCCTATTTAATCAGATGTGTCTCAAAAATGAAACAAATGTTTTTTAGTTCATCAAAGTGTTTTTTAATGATATGAAGGAAAACCAAATCAAGGATGACCCATTTGAGATATTGCTCTTTAAAAATGAAACAAATGTAACAATTTCTTTTTTTTTGGCTGGATGATTCAGCCATTATTTGAGCTATCAAGATGCCACTTGCATACCTGTCGGACATAACAACAGGCTACAAACGGGGAAAAAATTAGTTTCAGAAAATAATTCTCCTGGCATACACAAGCCGGTGATGTGTGGTTGGAATTTGGAAAAGAGTGATTTTAAGTCTTTGGCCACAAAACGTGAAAACTCTACCATGCATAGAGCTTATGCTATAATACTAGGCCCTTTTACCACAAAAGTTTATCAGGATCACGAAATATCACTGTTGTAACCATCTTAAGTCGCGAGCTATAAACTCACAAAATTGGTGATTTTGTAGCCTCAACCGCGAAAAAAGAGGTCTTCACAAAACTTTGGATATTGGCAGAACCATACGACTTATGGAGCTGTAATTTGGCATAGCTTCATGTAAGTCAATACATTAATGTTGGAGTTATATGTACATCCAATATAAATTTCTTGAAAATTGGAGAGGGTCGAGTGAGGACCCCTAGGACATGTGGCTGCCATTTGAGGTAGCTTAAATCGTAACTTTGAAATGACACTACGTAACAATAGAATTATGACTTTAACTTTATTTAGTTTCAAAATATTGCCCGTACGTATCACTTTACAAAATAGTTAGCAAAGAAACTTAAAATGGTGGTTAGCAACTCGCTTGCGCGTCGTGACAAGCTTTTTATGCTTTCAAATACGAGATACAGATTTACGTTTTTGGCATTGCCAGAATTCTTTGGCAGGGAGGGTCGAGTGGAGACCCCTAGGACACTTGACATGGAATGACCCATCTGTGAGAAACTGTTCTCCAAAATGAAAAATGAAAGGTCAAAATTGAGGATTAGTGTTTCTGAAATTCGTCTCGAGAACTCTCCTAAAATTGCTTAATCACATATAAAAGTCAATGTTGACAGATTGGTAAAAGAGAAGAAATGTCAGATTTTTCATTTAGCTAAAAAAATAACTTTTTTGATACTTTCAATTTTGTATTATGTTTTTTTTTTTTTGTTAGAAGGTTCGGTATTTTTTAAATCATTCTTCACTTTTATAGTTTTGTTATACGCTTCTTTCCCGATTCAGGACTAATAAAATTGTTTTTAAGCTACTTTTCGATCTTGAATGAAAACCGCGAATTATTTTATTGCTTTTACATCAATTCCACCAGTTGCAGTTCTTTGGTTTCGATTCAAAACAAGTTCTGTTTTTTCGGTTAAAAAAAAAAAAAAAAATCGAGAGACTAACTAAATCTGTCCGCTGTGTATTGCACGCAAGTGACACCGGAGTTAGCAGGTTTCATATTTTGATTTATCTTTTGTATTTTAATTATATCGATTTATTTTATGTTTTTATAGCCAAATTTTAATGAACGTGCAGTTGAACTTTTTACGATTTGCTACTTTATTTATAGCTACGCATTTCCGAACATTCGGTTCACCCCCAGTTTCGTAGATACTTAAAATTTACTCTCCCCTTTAATAGATCAAAATGTATGATTAAAAGTGCAAAACAGGTGAAGGGGAAGGAAGATTAGTGTCGGCAAAACTAGGGGAGGGGGGAGACATCGACTGTTCAGAGCAATACCCAGAGTTTCGCTGTTTATTTAATTCTAGCTGGTTACAAATTATTGTTTAGTTTATTAATAACAAGCTCAGCCATAAAATATAATAAAACGTCTTGATGATATTTAATTACTGCGCCGCAAAAAAAAGAAAAAAAAAACCCCTCCAGAATGCTTCTGACAACATTCTCACTGATGCAAAATGATTCCGTAAATAAAACCAATTTCCTTCCGTCAAAAATAATATCACGCTACGACAACACGCCTCCAATCTTGTTTTAACCCTTCTCTTGGTTGGTTTATTTAGTTTTAATGGCACAAGAGCCCTTGAGGGCTATACTGCGCCCTTCTCTTGAGTCTCTAGTAAGTGATATCTTGAATTAGTTCAAATATTTTTTACCTAGTTATTCATTTCAAATCGCATTTGTTTCAATTAAAGTAAAAAAAAAAATGCTACTCGCATTTCAAAATTGTTTAAAAATACACTCTAACACATAATAAATGACGCACCAAGAAGGAGTTATCCGAATGACATGAAAATTGGTATGCAAGTACTTTACGACATTACAAGCAAATGATTTAATTTTGGAGATCAATGAAAGATTAGGGGGCGCTACAGAGCACCTTAACTGGGTATCTAGAGGGATGCATATAAGAGCGGAAATTTTGATTCGACGATTTCACATCCATGAGAATTTTCTCCCGTTCACTCAATTTCACTATAGTTATGCCTCGTATAGATGTTCGTTCACATTATCAGCAGATGTCAGCAGTTAAGAAGTCGTGCGAATGGCATATCAGAAGTTTGGTGGTCAAATCAAAGAATCTCTCGGCATTTGGGTCGGAGGGATGCCGCTATTCGACTATATTTGCATGAATGGGTAAACCATGGTCAAACGCAGCGTCAAGAAGGCAGCGGTCGCCCTAGACTGACCGTGAAGACAGAGCTATGGTCAGAGCAGCTCTTACTGCCCCAGAATGGTTTCTATCAACGACCCGTCTCGTTATCAGAACAGTAGTGATCACAAGGACAATTGATAGACGCCTGAGAGAACGAGGACTAAGCTCACGACGACGCCCTTTACGTTGACTTCCTTTAACCCCTGCACATCGACAAGCTCGTTCGCAGTAAGATCCCTATAGTGGAGGAGCCGACGCATCCGCCATTTTGGAGCAAACTTGATCCAGTGCTTCGCAGTGATAGCATTGCTGCTGATAAAGTCAGACCATACAACGTAAGTAGAAGCACAAATTTGTAAATTACAGCAGACACGTGTTTCGGCGTTACAGGGAACGCCTTTTTCAATGCAAAAAATAATGAGCTTATGGATGAAAAGACATCCGACAAAAGCTTTTGTCGGATGTCTTTTCATCCATAAGCTCATTATTTTTTGCATTGAAAAAGGCGTTCCCTGTAACGCCGAAACACGTGTCTGCTGTAATTTACAAATTTGTGCTTCTACTTACGTTGTATGGTCTGACTTTACTATTCAGCACAAAGGTATTTATTTATCTTATTGCTGCTGATGTTTACATTTCTTTAACACATGCTAAGTTGAGTCAAATGGGTAGTTGTTCGACTGTCAATAGTGAAAACAGCTCCAAGAAATTATTTCAGCTCTTCAGATTCCCAGTAGATGTAGAAAGAAAAAAAGAAATGGATAATTAATAGTCGGCGAAGTGACTGGCAGCCTGGAAATGGAGCTCGCTTGTGTGAGGTTAATATCGATTTATTTCTCATGATTTTACTATCATTACGTTATAAATGCTCTGTAATCTTTGCTAACATGTTGCAGTGTTCTGCGGAATGTCTTTTATTCTGTATTTACTTGTTGTGTGATAAGTATGCGTGCTCCAACATGGCGGATGCGTCGGCCTCCCCAGTTGCAGGGGCTCTAGTCTGCAGTGGTGCTGCGTTTGTCCAACGTGAAAAATGACCAACTAGAGCAGGATTGTTTTCAGTGAAGAGTTCCACTTTGAACTGAGTCCTGATGACCAGAAAATTCGTGTCTGGAGGCGCCCAAAAGAGCGATTGGATCCACATCACATTATCGCCTGCCACACTGCCCGACAGCAAGGAATTATGGTCTGGGGTGCCATTTCTTTTGACAACCGGACACCTTTAGTTGTGATCAGTGGCACTGTTACAGTTCGCCGGTACTTGAGAAAATTATGCGACCCGTTGTTCTGCCATTTTTATCACAGCATTCAGAGCACGCATATCAACAAGATAATGCCCGACCGTATACGGCAAGAGTCTCAACTGATTACCTACGATCTGTCCAAACTCTTCCATGGCCATCTGTCTCCAATCGAACATGTTTGGGCTCTGATGTCCAAGCGACTTCGGCCATCTGAGAATGTGGCTGATTCAACACGGCAGATGGAGATGGTGTGGCAATAAATTCCACAAGATGAGAATCGTGAACTTAACCGGTCAATGTCACGTAGCATATCGGCTTGCATAAGAGCCAGAGGGGGTCCAACACCATACTGGATTGTTTTTTGTATGTAGCCGTAGCTCATTAATAAAACATGCAATTTATTTGAAATTTTTATTGTTTCTGTCGTTGCACGTAAATAGTACGTCTACCAAACTTCATGTCATTCGGATAATTCCTTCTTGGTGTTTCGTTTTTTATGTTTCAGAGTGTATATCCAGTGAAATTTCGTTGTTTCTATAGAGTACCATAATCTTTTAATTTGTTGTAAATATTACTAATAGTGAATAGTTCATTTACTTTTTGCACTGCGTGCATACTTTAAAAAAAATGGCTACTGAAAGTGCAAAGGATGCTACCATTTTTGTGATTTTCTTATCCAGTGGCTACTATTCAGAGTTTCTAGTCTAGAGCTTTAAGTAAATACCATTTTTTTTTTTGGTGAGCCAACTGAAAACGGAAACAAGCTAATTACATTCATCCAATCGACTGAGATCTAATTTGCTTAGCATTGTGGCCACAAACAATTCCATCAAATAAGCCCCCGGATTCCTCTCTCCGTATTCCTTCCCAGTGAATCTCAATTTCCAGGACACAATCCATCACACACATCGAAAGCAATTAGAGCTCCAGTTGACTCACATCAGATCGTTAAGCCTTTGTGTTACGTACACTGTCCAAACAAATGCGTACACATGCACCCTAGTGTAAACTGCTTGTGTTGAAATCGTGTCTACAGCGTGGTAGCGGCTAAAAGCTGATTGTATTTACCGAGAGATCCGCTCAGGCAGCTTTACAGAATAAACAATTCTGATTTCACGTACACCCCCGTGTTGCATTTTCATATAATAAGCCTCCGAAAGGATCGTAATCAAGCATTTGGTAATAATGAAGAATTATGTAAGTTTAAAGTGAAAATCTTTTAAAATATTCCCTCCTTTCAAAAGCATCCTAACTTGATTAATTTCAGTCACGTTTTCATATGTGGCTGATAAATTAAAACTGTTATTACAATTTCATTTGTCCTTAGCTTCTGTTTGCAATGCAAATATCAATTATGCTGCTCTGCTTATTGTAGTCAAGTTATGAATACTTAAAATATAAATAAAGGACTAAAAATAAAACGAAGTTGACACACTGACTTTTTTGGACTATTACGTCACGAGTTAAAGGATCAGATTTTTTTTTCAGAGCAGTGCTTTAGTTTTAGAGGAATTATTTCTAAAAGATTGCCACATAATTTGAAAGAAATTTTTAGAAACCATTTAAGAGACAAGACTATAAATATTATTTTGCACCGTTGACAAGCATCAAAGAAAAAATAAGTTGTAGCCAAGTCAGAACGAACAAGAAGTTTGCTTAGAACTAAATAAGAGTTTAAGTAAATGTATAAGTTAGTTTTACATGCACCATTAATTTTCAAGCGTAAGGTATGTCCCGCTCTCAGTTAACGTACGCGCCAAATTATTAAAAAATTATTATTTTTTAACAGTCAAAACAATTTTCTGAAAACAAAAAAGATCTCTTCTACAGTTGTAACAAGGCTAAACTTGGCAACGCACATTATGATATAGACTTTCTGTAGCCTTCACAATGTTGCCAAGTTAGCTTTACTCCAGCTATAAATAAAGAAGTTCCGTCCAACTAAACGAGCCTACTTTGTCGTATATTAATATTGGTTTTCTAGTATTTGGTCAATATTCTCTTAATTAGCCAAGAGTGCAAATTGAGTCAAATATACTTTTGAACTTTTACATTTGATTTCTAAAAGCATGATATTTCTCTCTGATCTGATGACATTGATACGTAAAAAATAAATGAACAAATAAAGAAGTAGTACTTTTTAAACAATGCATCTAATATATATATTTTCCATTAATAAAAACCTTTAACGGTTTTCAAAGTCAATAAATACATAAATAATAATAAACATGTCTAAATAAATACATTTTATTGAAAAAAAAACCCTTTTGTTGTCCTTTCTTTTGGGTAAAAATATAGCTCCTCGGGTTTTTTTTTTCGCCGTTGCCAAAAATTAAAAAAAATCCTTTAGGAAATAAATAAATAAATCAATGATCAAATATTCTCTTAAATAAGTAACTTTTGCCAAATCGTATACATTGCTCTTTCTTTCTGATAAAAATAAAAAACTCCGCATTTAGCAAATTTCCCTCAAATTCCCGTTGCCGAAAGTAAAATAAATAAAATTAAAACTTTAGAACGAAAATAAGAACAAATCCTCTCAAAAATCATTATTTAAAAGCAAAAGCCATGGCGTCGGAGTTGAAGTCGTGGAGTAGAAGTCGAACTGATTTTGGGGTAAAGGAGTCGGAGTCGAGAGTAGAAGACTTTGAAATTCCAAGAGTCGGAATCGATCATTTTCTCTCCAAGTCTGCATTTCTGGCAAAGCTGCGGAGTCAGACTCGGACTGATTTTGGATTACATGAGTCAGAGCCAGAGTCAAAGACCATAAAATTCTAGAAGCCGAAGTCGGGAGTTGGTCATTATTTTTCCTCCGACTCCGAAACACTGGCAAAAAACATTTACGTTTTGAGTTAATTTTATTTTTATTCATTTATATTTATCTCTGACTTGTGTCAATGTTAAAAGAAATTTGAACTGTTCAAAAATACCCTTAAAAAACTAAAAAAAAAAAAAAAAAAACAACTTTTCTGTACATGTCCCCAAAAGCTTTTTCCATGACATCAAGACCTTTTGCCAACAAAATTTGTTTGAAGCTAATCCACCTCGAGGGTCGAGATCTATATTTGCCTCAAGTTTTCCAGTAGGGGCTAATGTTAAGGTTTATTGAGCTTTTCATAACTGAACGAAAAATTAATCAAACCAAAATCTTTTTTTCTATGCATGTTCTTCATCAAGAATTTCTCCGAACAGAGTTTGTTTGAAGCAAATCTGCCCTCAAGTTTGTTGTTTATATTTGCATTAAATTTTCCCGGAAGTGCTAATGTTAAGTTTTTTAAAAATGTTCAAAATTGAACGAAAAATTATTCATATCAAAAAGTGAAATACGGGGCGTGAGGTATCCTCGACGAGATGTTTTGGACAAAAAAAAAATTGTTCGAATCAAACAATTCCTACAAAAGGGATTGGGGGGGGGGGGGCGCACAGAAAAACCGACGGGCAGACAGACCAACATTTTCTCCATCTCAAGAATCTACTTTCCAATTCCTAATTTTTCGATACTTATTTATTTTATTTATGCTAGACTTTTTGTATACTTTGTGATATGTTTACGATATACTGAAGCTACATTTCCTTTTTTTTTACTTTAAGGGGATAATAAGCAAAATAGGAAGTAATTAATAACATTAAACCAACCTTAAATTGATTATCTGATGTTTAACGCTATGATTTCAGCAAGTTATAGTTAATGTTTTTTAGAGGAAGCTTTAAAGCTGAAACATTTTCCTACGTAAGCGTTGTTAAAGCAAATTACAAAAAATCTTTCCCCAAGTATAAAATTTCGATTCTCAGTCGCCGCAAATTAATCAATAAATAGTTTAAAATAATGAATGAGCATTTTTTTACAATCGATTCAGGAGGCAATTCCTGAGCACAGGCCTGTTTTGTGTTTAGAAATCTCTTCAACAACATGGGGAAAAACAAACCAGAGAAATTCTGAGTAATTTTGTTTTAAAACCTTTTTTGTTTAAGAATGAGTCTGTTATTAACTAATAATATAAGTAAGAAAAAACATCTTTTAAACTGCTTGTTTTATCTTCCGTAAAATAGCATTGACGAAGGATATGATGTATTTTTTACAAATATTGTGCTCAAACTTAAATACTTCAAATATTTTGCAATTCTGTTTTTTTGGTTGGAATTTTATTTGTTTTAAATGCCAAACAATTGTTTCTAATGTCCATCATGGCAGTTTTTTTTCTTACGTCCCTCCACTCTATCCATTATCTTGCTTTCCTCTATTATTTTTCCTCTTCTTGTAATTGTGAAAATTCAACAGTGCAGACAAGCTGTTTTCTTTGCACTAAAACTATGCTGGTAAAGAAAACTCTTTTACAGAATTTACTTGCCGCAGAATTGCAGGGCTCAGGCCAAGAATGTGATATGCCGCATGATGTGAAATTTTCAGTTGGCTATTTTCCAACTTATAAAAAATTTTTGTCAATTTTTTCAAAGGTATTATACACTCTATATTCTGAAACAAACTGTCTCTCCACCCTCCCCATTATTTTGCTTTCTTCTATTCTTTTTCCTCTTCTCGTATGCGAAAATTCAACAGTGCAAACAAGCTGTTTTCTTTGCACTAAAACTATGCTGGTAAAGAAAACTCTTTTACAGAATTTACTTCCCGCGGAATTGAAGGGCTGGGGGCAAGAATGTGATATGCCGTATGATGTGAATTTTTCTGTAGGCCATTTTCCAACTAATATATATAAAAAATATCTGTCGAATATTTCAAAGGTATTATACACTCTGTATTCTGCAATACTAAAACCAGATATGTTTTCCTCCAAATGGCAGTTCATTGTCGCGTTTATTTCAATTTTAATTATGAGAAACAAAAATTTTGATCGAAAAATCATTCCTTGTGGCTTGTTAAATTTCTGCCCTGAACCCTTCAATACATTAATATTTATTTACAGCTAAGAACTTCAATGAATATCTTTTAATGGAAATATCTGTTCCTCAGAGCCGGATCAACATAAGTCACATAATCGCTACTATAATCAGGAGAGCGGAAAAGCGATCGCTTTCTGCATACAAAAGATTGGACTCGCGCTCTTTTAACACTGGTAAATTACAAAATATTTTTTTTGTAAAGATTACGTTCGTGTGGCTTGAATCAAAATAGAGTTCTACATAAAATGCACTAATAAACGGAAAATCGAAAATTTTGGGCTTACGTTATTCTGTCTCTGAGGTACAGATATGTTATTGAACCAATGTATTGCATGAGAAATATTTACCAGAACACAGATTTTGAGTGACAGCTCACTGAAAATGAAGCATTATATTCAGTTGATCGTGATGAAAACTTTCTCATTGTTGACTCAAAATCTCTGTCGAAAAAGTAGGAAGAAGAACCAATACAATAGCAGAAGGTTACATTAAAAATAAATTAGTAACAACAACAACAACAACAAGAACAATAAACAACAAAAGCAACAGCAGCAGCAGCAACAACAACAACAATAATAATAATAATAAAAATAATAATAATAATAATAATAATAATAATAATAATAATAATAATAATAATGAAAATAATAATAATAATAATAATAATAATAATAATAATAATAATAATAATAATAATAATAATAATAATAATAATAATGAAAATAATAATAATAATAACAAATAATAATAATAATAAATGCTGCTTATGATCGCACATTTCAGACTTTGTATCAACTTAAACTTCACATTACCATCCCTTACAATGATTTCATTCTTGAAATGTTTCATTAAAAGTTTTTTTTTTCCATACGTTCTCTTATTTTAATTAATTTTACTCTTTTTTTTCAGCTATAACGAATTGCTACTTATTCTCACTTGACCATAGTTGATGTTCCTTTGATGTTTCAAATTACCATGACGACGAGAATAAATCTAGCTTAATGTTTTTATGATAATCTCTCATGGCAATTCCTGAGCCCAGGTCTCTTCTGTATTTTGAAATCTGTTCAACAACATGAGGAAAAACACTCCTGAGATATTCTGATCCATTTTCTTACTTAAGAATGAAATTTTTACTAATTTATTTAAGGAAAGAAATAACATCTTTTAAACTGCTGGCTTTATCCTCCTTAAAATAGCATTGGCAGTGTGTGATATTTTTTTTACAAAGGTTGTGCTCACAATTAAAATCTTTAAATATTTTGCAATTATGTTTTTTGGTTGACATTTTATGTCTTTTAAATACCGAAGAATTGCTTCGAATGTCAACAGTGAATATCTTAAAAGGAAAACATTGTGTATAAACAATAAATTGCACGAATTCTTTTTTAAAATCAGAACAAGGATTTTGAGTGACAGCTCACTGAAAATAAAGCATTAAATTCAGATAATCTTGATGAAAAATTACTTGATGACTCAAAATATCTTACGAAAAAAGCACGAAGAACCAATCTATATAAATAAACTATATTTATATGTGTGTGTGTGTGTGTGTATGTTCCCTATACAACCCCACAGTTTACGTCTGATCTCGTCCAAATTTGGCAGGGAGGTACTTGTGCCCTCGAGAAGGAACGTAGGGGGATTTTGAAACGCCAAAAAAGAACCGAACCGTTCGAATTAATTTTAGGGCCCGAAAATGGTATTAAATGGTTCTTTTTACACGAAATAATTATCTGATTTCTTTGATTCAGGTCTCATTCAAAAACCCGCGAAAAAACCCGTTCAGCGTTCAGAAGGTTGCCACTTTTTTTTCCTCGGCTGTGACTAAACAAAATTTCGTTTTTGTTTTGAGTTAAAAATTTCCCCGTTTGATTATTATTTGGCGATTTATCTTTTTTTTTTAAGGATATTATTTGTATTTATAGAGGGTTGTGTTTAATTTAGTCAGGAATTTTTGATTTGCCGTTTTCTTTCTTTAAGAAAGATTATTTCAACGGGAAGTTTTACAGTATTTTTTTTTCTCTAATTGAAGCCTGATTGTTGAACATGCGTCACTTGATATAACTTTTATTTTTGAGGTAGACCGTGCAAAGTCGAGCGATGCAGCTATTAGAAATACAAATAAAGAAGTAATAAGCAACTTTAAGATAAACTTATTGATGGGCATCAAAATGAAGTGAAGTAATCATAATAACAATGAGCTGGGTAAAATTTAAATACAAAATAATAACTGAAATGGACAGATGTCATTTTTCTCAGGCAAATTTTGGATCAATAGTGATTTTAAGTAGCAGAAGGTTACGTCAAAAATAAATCAATCATAATATTAGTAATAACAATAGTAATAAAACTTGAATCTGATGGCACATTTCAGACTTTCGCGTATGGTCAAACTATAACTTTCATATTAGCATCACTTACATTGATTTATTTCCTGAAATATTCCTTTAAAAGTTTTTTTTTTCGAATGCATTCTTATTTCCCTTAATTTTAGTCTTAAAATGTTTTTATTATTTTCTTATTTTTGAGCAATCTGGAATTGCTTACTATCCTCACTTGATCGTAGTTGATGTTCCTTTGATTTTTCAGATACCATGACGAAGAGAATAAGTCTCGCTTTTTGTTTTTATGATAATCTCCGGGGCAATTCCAGAGCACAGGTCTTTTCTCTAGTCACAGGTTCTTTAATTGTATTTAAAAATCTCTTTCAAACATGAGGGGAAAACCCCCAGATATTCTGAGCAATTTTCTTTATAACTTTTTACTTAAGAATAAGTTTGTTATTAACTTATATAGCGAAAGAAGCAACATATTTTTAACTGCAGGCTTTGTCCTCTTTAAATAGCATTGACAATCCGTATATGATATTTTTTTACGATTTCGGGCACACAATTAAACGCTTTAAATAATTTGCACTTATGCTTTTGGCTGAAATTTTATCTGTTTTAAGTACCGAAAAATTGTTCCGTATGTCAATCATTGTTGGTTTTTTATGAGCCCCTCCTCTCCTCCCTCATTATTTGGCAATTTTGATTACTTTTTCGATTTAATATAATTAAGGTAGGGGCGGGTAATAAGGCCTACATAAGGAAGATTTGAAATAAAATAAAAACTATGTATCCGAATCAACAAATTGTAATATTAATTAAACATACAGATCAATTACTACAAGAAATTAACAAAAAAAATCATCTTTTTAAAAAAATTTTTTGTATAAAATAGGCAAGAAATAAAACATTTTTTAAAATTTTGTCATTATTAGGCCTTATTATACTATGGTAGGATAATAAGGCCTAAGAACTTTAACACTCTTAAATAATCAAAATAGGCTTCTAAGCATTGATAATTGCTATCAGTTGTAATATATATGCATTAATCATGCTTAATGTCTTCAAAATGACAAAAAAATTTCTTTGTTTAACAACCGTCAGGGCACTCAAAATTATCTTTGTCATAGACTGTCACACCGACGCATTCCTTAGGATACCACTTGCCGCATTTTAGATTTAGTCACATGTTGTTCATCTTATCTTTTCACAAGTGTGTGACAGTACCAAATGGCATCGTTTTCTTTAATATCATTTCCATCATTGAGGGTTTATGTCTTTCTTATTTTCTTCTTTTTCTTGTTTCTGTCAAACAAGTCTTTGATGACTGGGATTCTCTAATGATTAATGGCCTTTTTTCTAACAATTGGTGGGGTTTTTTTTTCATAATTTTCTCTGGTGTAGGCATAAGTTCCTGAAATGCTGTATTTTTTAATGGAGCGAGTCGCATATTGTATTTTTCATCGTCCGAACTAGAACCGTAAACCATGTAGTAAAACTTTTCAGAAAATCTGCTTGGGGTACCATAAAACACTGAACCAATTAGTAAATACTCGTAACTACTTATAAATATCCATAATATATTGAGAAAGATTTAAAATAAGATGTAAAACCGACGAACATTGTTGCAAAAACAAAGGAGTATAATAAGGCCTACGATCAAATTTAGTAGGCTTTATTAGCCGCTGACATCCTGTACAAAGAAGTACACAAAAGTAGAATAATTGGTTTATATATATAAATTCGGACATCGAAGATTGATAGAATCATTGACAACAGAAAACTGGAGCACAAAATTATGTCTCAAAGTGCAATGTTACAAAAATTATTTAACATTCAATTGGGCGATTTTTTTATTATTCGTGTTGCACAACTGCTCCGCGCAAACGAATCGCGTCGCACTGATCCCAACAAGTGAGCAATATGTCGCGACCAGTATGAAGGGACATCTATGGGTTTTAGATACCTACGAGTGCGTCCGTAAGTGTTTACGGACATTTAAATTGTATTTTCGTTGCTTTGACCTTATTAACTGACAGGCCTTAGTACCCGCATCTACCTTATAAGAATAAAACCGCGCAGACAAGTTGTTTTCTTTGCACTAGAAGTGTACTGGCAAAGAAAACTCTTTTACAGAATTTATTGCTGCTGCCGGATTTATTGATGTTTATTCACAGGAAAGAATTTTAATGAATGTCTTTAAAGGGAAATACGTTGTCGAACCAATGCATTGCACAAAAAATATTTACCAGAACAAGTTTGTTGAGTGGCAGCTCACTGAAATTAAGCATTAAATTCAGATGACATGTTGTTGACTCAAAATATCTTACGAAAAAAGCTCGAAGAACCACCAATAGAGATATAACTAAAGAAATAATAAGTAACTCTAAAACGAAAGTATTGATATGCATCAAAATGAAGTGAAGTAATCATAAGAATAATCAGTTAGGTGAAGTTTAAATACAGAAAAAAAAATAACTGAAATGGACAGAGTTGACTTTTCGCTTTCATATATGCTTCGGATCAATAGGTGTTTCAAGTAGCAGATGGTTACGTTAAAAATAAATTAATAATAATGATAGTAATAATAATAAATGCAGCATATGATGGTACATTTCAGACTTTCGTGCGTTTTCAAACTGTAACTTTCATATTCCCATCGCTTACATTGATTTCGTTTCAAAATGTTCCTTAAAAAAAAAAAAAAAAAAAAAAAAAAAATCCGACTGCATCTTTACTTTTCTTAATCTTACTCGTAAAACTTTTTTATTATTATTTTTTGTTTTTGAGCAATCTGGAATTGCTTACTATCCTCACTTGATCGTAGTTGATGTTCCTTTGATTTTTCAGATTACCGTGACGACGAGAATAAGTCTAGCTTGCTGTTTTTAATATTTCTTTAGAGAGAGAATAATTTCAATCATCATGGTTACAAATTGTCTGCGGTTTGCGTTCTTGCATTTTTTTCAAGGCTTAGCTCAAGCATGGTTTACATTATAAATCTTTTTTTTTTTTTTTGTAAAATCTCGTTTTTTCCCAGGAAAAAAACACCTTTATAGATGAGTTTAAATAGCAAAACTTTTTTTTCCATCTTAATACAAAATTCCCAGACTACTTAAGATTTAAGATTGACTAAAATTAAAGCGCCGTAATGCTATACGCTATAAATATAATTTTTATGATACGTGTTTTGGGTGAACATTGTAAATAATAACCATATCTTTATTACCGCATCCCAATTATCATTTCTTTATTTATGGACATGCCTCGTAATTTAGAAAATCAGAAACCATAATATAACAGGTGTGAATTTCTTCACCATTTAAGTTAGTAGAAGCAAGAAATCTGACCAGCAGGATCCGATTGCAATTCGTGATTGCGAAAAACATATTTCGAATTCAAGACAGCAAAATTCAAATAAATGCCAGGGGTTGGATGCTGGATGCTTTTTTATATTTTTATTATGTTATTTACTTATTGAAGAAGGAAAAGTTGAAGCCCTACAAAATTTGCGGGGAATTTTCTTGACTCTTTTTCTAAATACTGAAAAGTGGGTTTATAAAAGTCTTTAGTGAACGGCTGACATCTTCTGAACTAAAAAAAAGAAAAACAAATCTGGTGTGTTTTCCCCAGTGAATACATTATTGTTTCAGTGCAAAATGTGTTTTACTTTAAAATAATTTGATTTTTTGTTTCATTTTTCTTTTTTTGTTAAGTATGTCCTCATTTTCCTTTAAGTTCCTCCCAAAATGTTTCTTTTTAAATGTTCCTTTTCTAAGATGTTGCTTGTTATTTTACCTAAAATGTTGTTAAAACCATTCCTTAGATGTTCCTAAAATGTTACACTATTAAATACTCATAACTACATTTCAATGGCTAACGCCTAAATAGTTCTTGATATTTCTTCAATAGGATCTCCACTTCCGCTTCAAAAAGTAAACTTTCAACGGAAGCTATAGCTATTGCTAGTAAATGTTTTAGTTTGGTCAGAATTTCATTGGATATTAGCTAGATGATTTAAAGTTTTGCCAGAAAATAAAAGATTACAGACTTTCAACTCCCAATTGTCACGTCTTTGTTGGAAGCAGAAATAGTAGGAAATGGAAGTTTTGTGGTTCTTTTTGTCAGTCGATGTGTAGGGAACGAGAGAACTATCATTAAAAAAAAAAAAATCTTTAAAGGTAGACCGACCAGTGAATGAACACTAAAGCATTCAAAAATTAATATTATTGTCTGAAATTGATTTGGCAAGTGATAGTAAAAGCACTTTAATTGATATTTGTAATTATGTAAAAAAATTAGATAGTTGAAAGGAAAAAAATATACTAACCGAGTGAATAAACAAACATTTTCGATTTGTTTTCTTTTTTGAAAATCCATAGAAAAAAGTTACGACCGACAGTTCATCTAAGAAAAAACTGTTGAAACCTTATTCAAGAAAAGAAAAGGAAAAAAAAAAATCAGAAAATTCACTGATCTGTCGCCTCTACTCTGTCAATTTTGCACCTATTTTGGAGTCTTAATTATCTTTTCTGATAGAGATTTTCTTAACTCTTTCATAAAACAATTCGGGTATCTGAGAACATTAAAAAAAAAAATCTTCCTTTAAATTGATGGCAGGAAATTATTGTTACAGTGATTATAACGAAGCTATTTGAACGAGTTTGTTTCATACAAAAATGTATCTGATTGGTTGTGAGACAGATAAAAAATACATTAGATGACTGATATAACACATTTACTTCAAGAGAGAGAAAGTCCAAACTAGCATCTAATCCACTTTAACATGTTCTCATAAATTTAACCCGAAAATCCGAAAATCCTTTAAAAAATAACACTCTTTTGTCCTAAGGAAACGGTTAATGTTCGACAGCTTAAGAGCATTACACGCAGAGCGAGGGACGAACACCCCTCAACTCTAGCAAAGCGGAATACTACCCGCTATCTCTGATTAAGGGACGGAAAAAAAAAGTAACCTTAAAAATGCAGCAACCAGAGCACTGACTGTGAAGAATAATTCCAGCCACCGTATACGACCAGGCGTAATAAATGGCCTAAAGTCCTGTAAGAACAGCGGGAGATTTTTGTTCGCTTTCGCGCTGTTTCCTGCATTGTTTATTTCGCCATTATCCATTCTCTCTTCTGCATTTTTCAGGGTTTAGTGAGCGGTTTATTCTTTGAGTCTTAGAGCGAGCTTATGCTCCGGAAGATGTTTCTTTCTTTTTTTTTACGCGCGTTCTCTCTTTTAGAAAGTGTAGGTCATTTGGTTTAACGCAGCCTTTTGCTTGTTGAATGAGTTGTTTTCTCTTTTGAAGCATGCATTAGTTATTTCCAAATTGAAGTGCTGCTGCATTTTAGTTTTAGTTAGCCAAGGATAAGATTTTTTTGGGACGAGTGATTGGTTTAACGGTTGCGTAAATTTGCCGCTTTCTCAAAAGGTAAATTTTAGACAATTTCCTTTCGTTCTAAAAGCTGAAAGTGCCTTGAATTACATGTAATATTTGAAAAGTTTTAAATTCATTTTTTGAAAACATTGAAAGTTATAATATTATTTCATAAAAGTTTACAATACTGCTCTAAAACTCTGGTATTGAATAATTATTGTATTTTTTAATGGGACGTTTATTTTTCTCTATAACAACCAAATTAAATAGTTTTGTTTCTAAAAAAAATAATGGTTACATATAGCCACTCGAATACATATTAAACATATTAAACATATTAAACTACACTTCTAAATGCCCAGAAAGAGGAGTTTTTTTTTTATCGAATATTACCCCTAAAACTGAATATATGTAACCATACAAGTCTTATTACAATTGATGGCATTATATTTAGTCTTATTTTAACTTTTGTTTTTCTCTAGAAACATTAAAAATGTAAAAAGTATATATTGTCTGCATACACCGTAACCCTTGATTGCCTTTTTAAGCATTTAAGAGTGCTTATTTCATTTTAAAAAGCATCAATGAAAGTTAAAAGTTTATAAAGATTGTTATTTACTGTGAAGATATTACTCAACTTGCTTACTAATTCATTTCGATTTACTTGCATTAATAAAATGAGATTGAGTATTGATTGGCAATGCTGTTGACAGCAATTATTTTAATTGGTATTATATTTACCACTGCATTTGTATTTATAAGTAAACTGCTTTTCTTTTACTGAAAATGTGTGCTAGAAGTTATTATTCGAATTAAAAGAATGCAAATAAATGTTCGAAGGAATTTTTGAAGCTCTAACTGTTGACTTAAGAAAACATAGCATAAAAAGATTTGTATGGGTTAAGTGTGTTTTTTACACTAGTAAACGCAAAAATGGTGTTTTTGCAAAAGATATCTCTTATGTATGGACTCTGATAAGCCCTAAAAGCATATTTTTTCACCATTTATATCATTTAACGCATAAAAATTTCATACTTTTGTAGTTTTGTTGTCACAGAAATGAACCGCATCGAAAGCAGTATCGTAGGAGAAGTCAATTCTCGACTGTGTTAACTTTATTTCTAAGCTGTCTGCAGTGAAATTTCGTTGAGCTGTTATTTTTTGAATGGGTTAATAAAGCAATAAAAAATGGCTACAGCAACAACAATAACAATAATAATAATATTCAACTTGTCTTCAATGTCAGATTTTCAAAATGAGGACATTTCCAACTTATCGAAATTCATATTATGTCTTATGCCTGCTTGAGGGCTTATAACACGTATAAAGTTCCAGTTGGCAGGTATTGCAAAAATTAGGTGACTGTAGAAAAATAGCATTTTGTGTTAGTAGTGAAATTAATAAGCATTTTTTTCCTAATATGTTGAGAGTAATTTTATATTGAACCCGTAAAAGGAGTTTGCCATGATGTTTACCTTTTATTCCCTGTAAAAAAAAAAAAAGTTGGTGAATCGCTGTTGAGGGCATTATGAAGATGTAATGACGCAAAGAGCTCAGGACAAGCTAGCAAGTAAACTATTACAATCATAAGCAGAAGCATTCCGTTCAAAGCAAAAAGAGATTTTCTATAAGTTAAGCCCTTATTACTGTAAAAGTAAAGATAACTAAATAAAAGTGAAAGGAAGTAATGTGCGTTCATCTTTATGGTTTAGGGTTTAAAATACAAGTGCTGTGATCTATCTCCTTTAAAACTTTTTTACATTTAACGCTTTTCTATAACTGCTTCTCCATATTCGTGATAAAAAAAATAATTTTTGAGATTTTCAATCATGGAAGAACGACTAAAAAGTTTCTGGCAATGCAATGGCAAGCATACACGACAAAAAAGTTTCATAAGAGGAGATAATGGGGAAGAAATTTATTTTTAAAATTTCAACAATAACCTTGTATTAGATTTGTCTAGTAAATAATTTGTAATTTCAGTTAGTCTGCAGTTTTAGGAGTTATTTCATTGCATATAACAACATAAAATGCTGTAAATGAGTGCGAGTGAACGTTAGACGAAATGGTTTGTGCTGCTCAAACATGAACTGTGAAGAAATCCAGAAAGTTCATCACACAACAAAATCTCTTGTTTGAAACTTATTGTCGTCAACGTCAAAATCAAAAATCCAGTACGATAACATCAAATGCAAGTACTTCAAGCCTAAACGTATAATAAGCGCCATCTTGATTCCTGAAATTCTGCACAACTTTTCGGCAGAGAGCAGCAAGAATTCCGCCTGAATTCTCTTGCCAGCTTTGAGGAAAGCTATCCGAAAATCAACTGACCGCTGGTCAAGCGCATTAATAACCAGAGGGTTGGTGATGAGTGTCTGAAGGGGTGGGGAAAATCTCCTAGGTGATTGGCCAGAGGCGCAGTCACATGGAAGGTATAACACCATCGCGAGTCAACAGTAATTTGCTAGCGGTAAGGTGGAAAAGATAAGCGAGAATGAATTCTGTAATTTTTCTCAACTGCAGTAGTGCATCCGTGCCTCATTCTTTTGTACTTTTACAAGCTCAAGTTTTATCCGTACAGAGTAAATGTTATTTAATATTTCATTTATTATTTTCTACAAAAAATACACTTTAAGCTACGTTTTATGATGTAATTTAAAAAAAAATTTATATTAAATTAAAACTATTTTACATTCAGATTTTGTAAATAAATAAACAATATAAAATTATATTTATTTATTAAACTATTAAAGGAAATTAATTTGTTTACTAGCTGTGTCGCCCGGCTTTGCACGGTCTATCTCGAAAATAAAAGTTATGTCAAGTTACCTGAGTTCAACAACCAGGCTTGAACAAAAAAAGAAAAAAAAAAAAAAACAGTAAAATTTTGCGACAGATTGCGAAACAATAACCGAAATTGAAACATTTTAAATCCCCCGATTACAGGGAAGGCCTCATCTCATAAATTTACTTGTTCATATTCGAGAAAAAACATGGCAAAATACAGATCTTGTTTCTCAATAATTTTCTTCACCGTTGAAAATTTTAATAAAAGCATTGTTACGGAAAGTTGAGATGAAGTACTGAATAATAATTTGAATGGAGGAAAGCCTTCGAAAAATAGGGATTTTATGTCGAAATCTGAGCTTCATAATTAATAGTTTTTAATTGATATCTTCGCTAATTTTTATCGGAGGATTATGTTAAATAGCCAAACATGAAGACGGGAAAATTACGAATCCATCGATACCTGATTCGATAGTCAGTTCACTGTCGTTCGGGAGAAGTAACTTGGACGTAGATGACTACATTGGTACATACATAGATACATACGCTCAGTTTTTCATTATAAAACTTGTTGCGTCGCCCGGCTTTGCACGGTCCACCTCGAAAATAAAAGTCAGGTCAACTGACGCGAGTTCCACTCAAGCTTGAACCAAAACAAAACAAAAAAAAGGCCAGTAAAATTTTGCGGCAGATTGCGGCAAAACCCCCAAAAGGTAAACATTTTAAATCCCCTGTGATTACAGGAAAAGCCTAAAAACAAAAACAAGAATTTTACCAGTTCAAATTCGAGAAAAAAATGTCAACAGATCTTTTATCTCAATGATTTTTTTCACGCTATACATTTTAATAAAAGCATTGTTGCGGAAAGTTGAGATGAAGCACTGAATAATAATTGGAATGGAGGAAAGCCTTCGAAAAATAGGGATTTTATGTCAAAATCTAAGTGTCATAATTAATAGTTTTTAATTGATATCTGCGCTAATTATTATCGGAGGATTATGTTAAATAGCCAAACATTAAGACGGGAAGATTGAATCCATCGGTACCTGGTTCGATGGTCAGTTCACTGTCGTTCGGGAGAAGAAGCTCGGACATATCATAGATACATAGGTACATATGCTCAGTTTTTAATTATATAAGATCTTAAAGGAAAATATTTAATATTTGAGATTAAAATCTACGATGAAAGGAATGAAAATGTGTATGTTCTAGTGAGTGTATGGAGGAAGAAAAAACGGATACAGTCTAGAAAGAACTGGGGTACATTTATACATTTTGAAACATACGTAATAGGATGGTTCGAAAAAAATTGATTTCTTCATTTCGGAATCGTGTTCGGAACCTCTCAAGAGTTGTACGTAGTTTGGTATCCTCAATTGGAGAAAAATGATAAAAAAAATCTAAGCTGACATCTTCAGTCCGCGCATAAGGCTGAACGTTTGAAAAAAATATGCTAAAAATTGAATTTTTCAAAAAAAAAAAAAAGATAAAATTAGTTGCGTTATATCTTTATAACGTAACAGCCATAAATTGTCATTATGTAGCGTAGTTTGAATCCCACAATTTTTTTTATAGCTTTTATGTAAGAACTTTCGTTTGTGCTTACACCTTAAATTGGACTAAAATCTCCTGCCAAATCTAAGGCGTATGCGCAAACTAAAGATCTTATGTAAAATCCATAAAATAGTTTTTAGGTTCAAATATGACAGTTGATGACTGACAAGTATGACAGTTTCATTATGAAAAAATACAAGAAATATAATTTTATTATTTTTTGAAAAAGTCAATCTTTAGCATATTTTTTCAAACTTTCAGCCTCATGCGCGAGCTAAAGATATCAACTCAGATTTTTTAAAATGATTTTTGCCCAATTGAGTGTACCAAACTGCAACTTTTGAGAGGTAACGCGATTCCGAAATGAAGAACTCGATTTTTTCGAACCACCCTAATACGTTCTTTGCTCTCTCAATATACAGGGTGCATCAGTACAGTGCTTACAGACTTTCAGGGCAGATAGAGTACACCTAGACGATGGGGAATCACATAGTAATGCATGGTCGGAAACACTTTCCTGACGCGATAGTGACGACAAAATGGACAAGAAAGACAACACGAATACTAGGACAAAACATGTTTATTATTTTTAATGCAGTAAAAATGCTGGTAAGTTTTTGTCTGGTGTACACGATAGATGTCGTTACGTAAACCGAAGCGTCAGATGACGATGCATGCGCAACCGCGGTTTTTGTGGCCGCGTTCGCTATGACGTTCGATCTTCAATGCGCGAGAGATGTGAGGCATGCATCACGACCCATGGTCGTAATTTCGAACACCTACTTTGATGACGATCGTTGGCTCCTTCATGTTGTTTTTAATAGTTTTTGCTGTACTAAGAATAAAAATAAACATGTCTCTTATTCGTGTCTTTTTTTTTTTTGGAGATTTGTGTCGTCACTACCACACTAGGAAAGCATTTCCGACCATGCATTGCGACGTGGTTTCCCTTCGTCTAGGTGTGCTCTATCTGCCCTGAAAGTCTGTAAACGCTGTACTGATACATCCTGTATATAACCTAGCTGTATATATAAAAATATTTCAGGAAGGGTTAATTTTAGTTGGTTGGTGTAATGTAAAGGGTTGCTCATCAATGATGTCACTCTTTTTTGCTCATTTTTTATTTCCCTCCCCCCTTTGTCAGTAAGTGTCCCACTTCACCTTACCACCTCCCTCCCCCTTTGTTACATGTCGCACTATTTTTCATATACATATTCTCATAAAACTGTGTGTGACGTCACACTTCCTTTAACTCCCTCCCTCCCCCTTGACACAAACCGTCACGTTTTCTCGATTCCCCTCCCCTCCTCAAAACGTGACGCATTTGTGGACAGCCCCTAAGACTGCTGAACGCCGTTGCAGATATAAGATTTTTCTGAGGCAGACAAAAGTCTTATAACTGCCGATCCAACAAATATTTATACTTTTATATTAGATTTCGATTAAAAAAAAAAGTTAGAAGTAGAATGAATTTATAAGACATGAGATAAGTTTAATACTTCAATTTTTTTTTTAATTTGAAGAAAAGATAGATATGTACAAGATTTTACATACCATTAAAGTACAATTTTATACTCGTTGGTGACATCAGAAGAAGTACGGAGATGACAGGGGAAGGAGGATCAAAAGATTTACCTCAAAAAATTTTCAAAATTGAATTGTTAAAAGCCTAGTTGTAGTTAATCTTTGGCAGTTAAGTGAAAAGTTAAAGGTTTAGGTACCTCCCTTTGAAGAAAAATAAAATTGACATCAAAAAGCGTAATTTTAAGCATTTTCTGGTAACGCTTGGGGAGCATAAAAGGGTTTTAGAAGAAAGAAAAGAACATTTTAAATACCTATGTAAAATATAAACCTTTGAATTTGTTCCGAGCCATTGCAAAAAAGACAGTTGAATTAAGATTCATAATAGAGTTAGCGACAATGTTTTACATTGCTTTTATGCGAATCTCACTAAATAGCTCCTATATTTAAAAACTGAGAACGGATTCATCATCTCATTTTCGGCGTCCGACTTGTCAACAGACAAAAAAAAAAAAAAAAAAAAAAAAACAGGAGATATGACTTAATGGTCAATTTTATGACATTATTTCAGTTTGCATTATAAAAAGCAATATGAAATTGATACTGATTTTTTTCGAAAAATGAGAAAAGATCCCGTTTAGAACATCCGATTGCAACTAAAAAACTCGTCTGAAATGGCGATGACGACTCAAAAGCAGACTTTTAGTACCTCACTGAATTGTGCTGTGGTTATCGGTACAATGCGTTTGGGCCATCCTCGCGAAAATGGTGCAAGTCATGTCCGAAACTTTTTAATACAATTTTAATCAATTTCAGTAATGATCACCAGTTAATCCTATTTTCAAATTGATTCTCTATTTATTTTTTTGTAATCAAGTATCAATAGTTTGTTCATAAGTAATTTATAAAGGATTGAAAATTATTTTGATTTGTTACTAGTAAGATAATATTAAGCATCCCAGCTCCTAATCATTGGGAGATAAATGTACTTCAAGATCTCGCAAGAATGTAATCTCTACATAGTATAAAAGGAAGTCTCCAAAAAGCGTCTGTTTGTTTAAACGCGCAAAACTCGAGAACTGTCCGGCCGATTTCGCTGAAATTTTCACAGTATCTTTTTTTAAGTCCGGAACAGGTTTGCAGACTAGTCCAAAAAAAACAAAAATCGATAAATGGATGATTCTTATAAAAAAAAGTCATTTTGAGCTTATTAAGTTCAAAACAATTAAAGTGGGTGGAATCAGATGAAACATTTTATATATATATATATATATATATATATATATATATATATATATATATATATATATAAATATAAAATTAAGCAAACAGAATTACAAATATTAAACAAATTATAAATAACAAATGATGATAAAAAGGAAAAATGCAAACAGCTATTAAGTAGGAATAGAAAAAGAGTGAATCCAGAGCTCATCAGCCGTGGAGGATTCATTAATTATGGTCAAAAGACCAAAATTTTTAACTATAAACTAGAAGAGAATGCTTAAGCTCCAGTACATGTAATATAGAGTAACAATGGGCAAACGCACCACTTGCAAAGCTAAAAACAATAAACTAGAGCTCAAACCTAAAACTAAAAGCAGGGGGTTTCGCCTCGACTAATTAGGAAAACAAGTTCCGATAATTAGCCTTTCACGGGACAGTACCTGCCAATAACAAAATTGTCTTACCTTGAAATCCGCGTAAACATATCCTGTCCGTTGTTCAGCCTGATAAAAAAGCCTATCCATTCGTCAACAAAACATTAAAAATATAAAAAACATGTCCGGAAATCAGTCCAAAGACGTACCAGGTCGCCTGTTTCGCACGTGTAAAACTTATCCACTACGGTGATTCATAAAAAAATGGTTTGTCACGGTTGTATCATACATTTACACAGTTAAACAGTTTCAAAAGAAGCGAAATGTTCATCGAAGGCTATACTTAAGCAGATGTTTTCAACTAGATTTTTAGGGAAGTTATTATGAAAAAGTAAGTTTTTGAGTACTGAAATTTCTTGCTTAAATGCAGAAATGGTGTTGCAAATTCTTTTAATTCTGATAGCTTGCGAAACAATAATGCCAATAAAAACCTTTTTACTTAGGCCGGAGGAGAAATCTTGTAAACTGTTAACTGTGAAATTGAATTCACGTCTTTTATCATAGATTGTAGTGGAACAATTTGAGTCAATTTGTATGTTGATATCCAAGAAATTAAAGCTATTATGATTATTTTTCGCAAGCTATCAGAATTAAAAGAATTTGCAACACCATTTCTGCATTTAAGCAAGAAATTTCAGTACTCAAAAACTTACTTTTTCATAATAACTTCCCTAAAAATCTAGTTGAAAACATCTGCTTAAGTATAGCCTTCGATGAACATTTCGCTTCTTTTGAAACTGTTTAACTGTGTAAATGTATGATACAACCGTGACAAACCATTTTTTTATGAATGGTGGATAAGTTTTACACGTGCGAAACAGGCGACCTGGTACGTCTTTGGACTGATTTCCGGACATGTTTTTTATATTTTTAATGTTTTGTTGACGAATGGATAGGCTTTTTTATCAGGCTGAACAACGGACAGGATATGTTTACGCGGATTTCAAGGTAAGACAATTTTGATATTGGCAGGTACTGTCCCGTGGAAGGCTAATTATCGGAACTTGTTTTCCTAATTAGTCGAGGCGAAACCCCCTGCTTTTAGTTTTAGGTTTGAGCTCTAGTTTATTGTTTTTAGCTTTGCAAGTGGTGCGTTTGCCCATTGTTACTCTATATTACATGTACTGGAGCTTAAGCATTCTCTTCTAGTTTATAGTTAAAAATTTTGGTCTTCTAACCATAATTAATGAATCCTCCACGGCTGATGAGCTCTGGATTCACTCTTTTTCTATTCCTACTTAATAGCTGTTTGCATTTTTCCTTTTTATCATCATTTGTTATTTATAATTTGTTTAATATTTGTAATTCTGTTTGCTTAATTTTATATTTACTTGGCTTTTTAGTTTTGCTGCGTTGCGCATCTATGGGCTCTTGGTGTGGTCTTTTCAATATTTTTCACTTTTATTATTATTATTATTATATATATATATATATATATATATATATATATATATATATATATATATATATATATATATATGTATATATATATAAGGGCTTTATGAAAAAAAAATATTGGTCAAGCTAAACAAAAATAGTTTTTTAATAGCATTAGAGGAGAGTGTTGTACCTTGGGACACTTTTCATATTTTAATTTTTAACGTCAATTTTTTGAATCAAATTTGAAATCTAAAAGTCACATTAAAATGCCCCAACATACTTCTATGCAATATACAGTGAAACCTCCGAATAGCGGACAGTCAAGGGACTAGAAGTGTTGTCCGTTATTGGGAGGTATCCGCTATTAGGAGGAACTACTTAATTTACCTTTTTCAAAATGGACTGTTGTTCCCTTTGTAGAACACAATCGAAACAATTGCGAAAGGTTTACTACATTTTCCGTCAAGTGTAATTAATCTGTTTTTTCTTAATAAAGGTATACTGACAGCACACACTTGTCTTAAAAAGCATTTAATCAATTAAAGTAATCAGTTAAAACAGTTTGACATCTCTCTTTTTGCATTACAAGCCTGTTTCTCAATATAAATATTTAAATCATTTACCTTAGCAAGTCCTTCAGTGTCCCCTTTGCTCAGGAAAAAGTTTTTCAATTCTTTACTGTATTTCAGTGCTTCCAAAAATTCTCTACTTTTTATGGTTAATTTATTTATTTTATTTCGAGTATCACTATTGCATGATTGACAGTTGGCAATATGACCTTGAATAGGGGCAAATCTTTTTCATATCTAAAAATTAAACAACCCAACGAAATCACGGCGCCATACAGCCGACTACTACCGGCGCCGGTACGCTCAATTGCATCTCCCGAGAGCCCTAGTTAGAAAAAGCACCCAGTTTCCTCTTTTTTATCTTAACTTTTGAATAGTTATTGTGTACAAAATTCATTGAAATCTTAAGTAAAACGTACGTTAATTGTTAGATTGACATTAATTTTCACTTATCTGCTTTATTACTCTCAAAACTAGCCGTAACAAAATTATGACTTTTTTTTTTCATTTTTTGCAGCTCGCAAAAAGTACCATGTCTTTTAGCTCTTTTTTTTTCTGCCCCCCAACTTTTAAGAACCAATCACTGCCTCTGCCCATTATCACCCTTTTAATTCCAAGAAAGTGATAAAGAAATGACGGGGGGGGGGGGGAATACCCAGGGCCGATCCTAGCAGATGTGCAGAGTGTGCGCCGCACAAGGGCGGCCAAAGCAAGGGGCGGCCACAGGCCGCATCACATAGTTCTTATAATCAAGCAAAATTCCTCAAGAATTTCTCACAAGATAACTTATAACAAGTAGAATAAATATGCTGATTTTTAAATGTTCAATTGTCAAAGTATGTGTCGATTTCCCGACAGCATAACATAGTTTAAGAAAAATAGAATGTTAGGGTACATTGTGTTGGTTCATTGTCCATTAATATCTACTCTTAACACACATGTTTCATTTGGTTGCAAAGTTTGTAACAGAACCGGTAATCAGGCATGGATACAGGGGAGGGGAAAGGCCCCCTTCTGAAGCATGAAATGGGGCCGTCTAAAAGGAGTTCCGAGGGACGCCCTTAATGTTTACCCCCAAGCTTTTATAGACCTAAACAATGAAGACATATTTTATTTATTAAAAAAAAGCTATACTGATTAGATACTCTCGCAAGCATTTCAAACAACAAACTATGTAACAAACTCTGTGGTTAACAATTGTGGATGCGTAGAGAAAAAGTGGACAATTAGGACTCCCTTGAGAATAACATATATGAATGACGAACTAAAATGTTGTACTTTTCTCCTTTTACGACAATTTTTCCGATTAAAATGTTGAATGAACTGCCCGGTTTCAGATTAGGCAGGAGGTCAGGGCCCTTGCCCCGGGAAGCAAATTTAAATGTCGCTCCAAAACGAAGATCCAAAAGGATGCCATGACCTCCTTGACGAAACTAAAGAAGGCTTAAAATTGCGTTTCTAGGACTTAAATTTCAGAAAATTTCGCTGGTTGGAGCATTGATCTTAAGGACCCAATTAAGTCTATGATTCACCTCTTCCACCGTAACTTAATCAAACATAGCCTAAAAATGTTGACGCCAAAATCCAAAACATGTTTTCAGACGACAGCCCATCCTATCATCAAACGTCATGTAAAATTGCTTTGGCATTTTTCGAAATTTTTGCAGTGGAGGATCCTGAAATCCATTCGTAAACATTACTACCAAAGACAGTCTCAATTAGCGTCTTTAGATAAGCCCCTAATTCCACTCCCTCTCACTTAACGTATTGAAAAACAAACTAAAATTGCGTTTTTCAAACATCAGTTTCAAGAACTTTTGGGGAAAGACCCCGGATCCCCCTTTTCTCCAACGCAATCACTATACCTGAAAATTTCGTTTTTAGACGGTTCCGTGGAGCCACACCTTCCTGCCTAAACTAGCCTGAAATTGACTTCAGTTTCAAAAACACAGTTCGTGAGGGCACACTGAACTCCGCCCCAGGGGCGGCATTTCAGCATTTCATTTGGGGGGTCGAGTTTCTTAAACATGAATTACCTCAGTACCGTATAAAATACAGAGTGGTTAACAGGAAGTGATAATAAAATGGTTTTAATGTTAAAAATAATTACGTTTGTTAAGAACAGTTAATTTTTTTACGACCGAAGCTTTAAATTTATTTTGTAATAAGTTATCTTACAAAATATATATCTCGGTACTAGTTTTTATTTTTAGTAAATGTTTTAATCTGCTTTTTTTGGAGTCAGGAAGAACAGAAAATTTTGAAACTATATTTTAACCATATCCAGCATTTTGCTTTATTGCCAGAACAGCAAAAGATGAATATCTTGCCTTCCTCATTGCGCTTCGAAGGTAATTCTCTAACCTCCTGAGACACAAAAGTCATCTTTCAAATGACTGACCTTATTAAAACAGTCAAAAACCAATGGAATCAAGAAAATTACGTTTAAAAGCACATTTCCTTCAGATCCCTCTCTTGAAAATAACCAAGAAAGCTTTTTTAAATTGGGCTTGTATTTATTTTGCCTCATCAAAAAGTATAGTTGCAATTCACAAAACAAGTCCTCTTCTTTCACACTATAAATTTTATTCTTTAGTGAAATATTTTCTTTTTTGTTTTCTATCACCGACCAACATAATATTGAACTTAAGAACAATGATAATATCTCATCAAATCCTGTCTCAATTTCTCGAGAATCTGAATTGATCATTTTGTTCAAAATAATGATTTAATATTTTGACTTCAGCTTCAAGTGGGTATTGTCACCTCTTCTACATTGGGATACAGTAAAATTTGATATAGAAAGTTCTGTTACAAAGTTCCACACTTAGTTCAAGTATGCATTGGTGCGAAAATTACTAAGATTAAAAATTGTCATTCAAAGAATTAAGATTGGCGGATTGAAATTTTTATGATAAAGTGTAGCATTGTTCAAAAAGCGCTCCGCAGTATAAATAAAGTAAACAAAAATTCAAGTTCATGATAAAATGACATTAGATTTTCTATCATTGAAAACGTCACTTTCTAGTCATTCTTCCAGGAGGGTTTTACAGATTTAACTCTTGACTATACCATCTTATGTCCCTCAGAGATTGTCTAGTAAAGAGTGGCAAGATATATTTCTTGATGTGAAAGTATTTTTTGATGTGGGGCGTTTTTCAGAAATAGCATATCTTTACAAAAAGTTTCTATGAAGGCAAATAATACATCGAGTTGCCAAAATGTGAATGTAATTCTAGTACAAGGAATCAATGAACACTTACTAGCTAAACATTAAGTTGTAATATGAGCATAAAAATTTATGTAAAATGACATGGAGTTTACGCGTAAAAATTGTGCAGTCTCAACACTGTACGGGCATCTCATACATCATCATAGTATAGAGTACACAATTTTGAAATATTTAACTCATGTGAAGATATTACTTCTTTAATTAAGGCAAACAATTATTCTCCATTACTTTTTTCTGTTCTGAAAATCCAGTCAAATGATTTTTTAAGTTATCTAAATTGAATATACGCATTTTTTATTGTTCATAGCAAAAAATTTGGGGGTTCAACCGCCCCCTCTCGCCCTCCCCTATTTGCCGCCCCTGCTCCGCCCGCTCTTAGTCCCATCGTTATCAAACAATGCTTAAAATACGATTTTGGGACTTATATTTCTAAAGAATTCCGGAGGAGAACTGCTAGGCTTATGTAACTTTTCGCGGTGCTAGGGCATATCCATCATCAATCGTCGAGGTGAGGTGGGCACAAGTCTGTAGTTATATTTTTCAGATATTAATGTTGAAAAATATCCGAAAGATCCGCAGAAGCTACCCAGTTTTGTTAACGTCACCAAAGATAAAATAAAATTGCGATTTTAGAAATATCCGCTTAAGTGCCCCAAAATCTTTCCTCCCCAAAAATAGCCTATAATGGATTTCAGTTCCGAAAAATATTTTGGTTCGGAATATATTCACGTTTCCCCTATTGTTTTCAAATCTAGTCAAAAACGGGTGTTTGAAAAAATAGTGCCTGGAAATTGTCGGAGGATAGCCGCCAGATCCCCTACCGTCACCAAAGACGGCCTAAATTTGAGTTTTAAACTTATATTTCGAAATCTTTCGATGGGAGACGATTGAATCTCACTCCCTTTTGCAACGTCAACAATGGTAACCAAAAATTGCGGGTTTAAAATTTCAGTTTCGGAGATTTTTCGGGAAGAACGACGATCCTTCCTAAGCTACGGTCTTAAAAAATAGCTTCAAATTGATTTCAATTTTGAAAGAATTTTAGGAAAGAACTGCAACATTACTTTCACCTAAAGTTTCGAAAAAGTTCCTAAAATTGCGATATTTGACGTCAATTTCGAAAATTTCTCCATGCACCTTGAATATACTTGACTCTTTTGTCCTTGCAACCAAACACAACTAAAGATATTTTTCATACGCCAATTTCGATAATTTTCTTGGAGGAATCCTCCTCCCTTGAATCCCTGACACCTCCCCCCCCCTTCCTCCGTCCCTTCTCTGATGTCACCGAAGAAAGATTATAAAATGCGTTTTTACGACTAGTAAATTTTGGTATCTATTACTTTCTTCAAAGATATAAATTGTACCTAACGAGTTTCTTACTATAAAACTTTTCTTCCTTTTTATAAGATCATTCTTCTGTTTCGCCCCTCCCCCTTTTTTAAATTCGAACTTGGCATAGAAATTTAAAGAAAGATTTATATAGGCGTTAAAGATTAGTTAAATTATGCAAATTACTCTTGAGGGGCGGCACATTAGGTCTTTGCATACGGACGGCCGACACCCTAGGATCGGCCCTGGGAATATCAGTTGTGGAGGATGAAAAGCTTTGTAAGGCAAGCATTTACTAAGATATTCTGTGAAAAGAAAAAAATACGGAAGTGCTACGATCGCAAGGAAATTTTTTTGTGAAATAACTGTCCGTTATTCGGAGTGTCCGTCATTCAGAGTGAATTACATGGAATGGCCTATATTGAGGGACTGGGACTTGCAAAAATGTCAAAAAATCCGTTAATTAGAGGTGTCCGTTATTCGGGAGTGCCCGTTAAGGGAGGTTTCACTGTATTTTTTAAAATTCAGACTGCTTGAAAATAAATTATTTCCAGCCATTTAAACTAAAAGTTCCAAGCTGTCCCAAGGTACATTATCCTATTGTACCTTGGGACACATCCTGTTGTACTATGAGAAAGTTTGCATGATTCAGAAAACAGTATATACTTGAACCAATTTTACACCAGAAAGAAAAAATACATTTTTTCCATGGTAGTGAATTAAATCATGAATAATTAATTATGAATTATGAAAAATGAATTATGAATTATTATCTAACATTAAATGTGTTTAAAAGACAATATAAGATTAAAACCTTACTCTATGTTTCTAAACATATGTTAATTATTAAGAACTATGCATATGTTATACCTTGGAACGTGTCCTAAGGTACAAAATGTTTGGCTACCCAAGGTACATCACCACGTGGTTTAAGAAAAACCAAAAATGATGGTCAATCAGGATGCACTATCATTACTTTCTCATAAGCAAAATATTTAAAGTACATCTCTTTTATAACAAAATAAAATTCAGTTGATTAAATTTACAAATACAAAGATAGAAAATGAATTAAAAATGAAGAAATTATTTACTTTGGAGTCATGAAATTTTCTTTCTTTCACAAAACCGTCAATTTTACTCATTTGATGCTGATTTTTACTATGGCACCATTTAGTGTGGAAGGTTACTAGTAGAGATTACAAAATCATGGCTGCTAAAAACAGATTTTTAGAAATTAGCAGGGTCCCAAGGTGCAACACTCTCCCCTATACCCTCTGCATTATAAAGTCACTAAGAGTCATTCCCTCCCTAGTGAAGGAATGACGAATTCATTAAAATTGGATTCTAACTGATATTTGAGTTTCTTTGCAAACAAACATTCACAAACCAGGATGCTACTTATGATCATGCAGTAATCATGCATTATTTTATTTTATTTTTCTGTAAAAACAGATGTGAGGGAATGACCGGATGCAAAAACCCTTCTCTAAACTTCATGCTTTCTTGTAGATTCCAAGTAATAATTTCCGACAAATTAAAGACGCAAATATGTTGAATATTTTTCTGGATTTCCAGCTGTAAATTACTACATTTTGCCGAAAAAAATTATTTTGTTGAGATTCTGGGAAGGAAATTGACTCTTGTGAGGGAATGACACCAATTGCTGGGGGCAAACTTATAACTAATTACGTAAAATAATTGTTCATGGCTATTTAATGTTTTTTTTTTACTTAAATTCCTCATTAAAATAAAACCAAAAAAAGTGTCAAATCATTGTTTGTTTGCCTGGAAATATTTCTTGCTTATTTTTTACTAACAGTGGGGACATTTGAGGGAATCACATTTGGTACTTTTGACTTACATTAAAGACGTTTAAAATAAAATGCAGAACTTTTACTTTTTTTAATGATCTTGTTAAACTCTATCTTGAAAAGTACTTAAGCCCTTAAAAATATATATGAGTCATAGAAAATTCGTAAATTACTTCAGGGACATGCAAATGACCGTTTCTGTGAGAATGACCCAAATAGTTCTTTTTTATTCTAATAAGGTCCAATTTTCACATAATTTTCAGAATATGGGTGTGAAAAATTACCCGCACCCATTGATATTATATATCATTGGACGGGCAAATTTTTCTGCGTTCCATGACATTCGTTCCAATTCTGTAACTTAGTTAGTAACTGGAGTTATTTGAGTTTTTACCTCGAATTTGTCAAGGCTTCGCTGAATTTCAGGCACAACTTTCTTTATTAAAAACGTCAATGAGAAATCAATAAATTGTCCCACCGTTTTTTTTTTTTTTTTTTGACACCATTCTAAAGAGCGACTTTTTTATATTTTTTTAAACCAGATCTAACTCATTCATTGGTCGAAAATCCAAGCTTCTATCTCAACTAGAAAAAGTTACGAGCGTTTTAACCTGGATTTAGAAAATATCTTCTTCATTCTAGTTATTAATGTTTTATTTTGTGTTGCCATGGTTACGTCTTTTTGCTTCTTCGTTTGTTTTTTATTTCTCATTTTAAACTCTTAAAAATATTCTATTTTATAGCGATCCACAACCCTGATATGTTGAACGGGGAAAATAATACCTTTTAATTCAGGTCAATTCCATGTGTAACGGAATGACATCAAAAAAAAAAAAAGTTTAACTGATTAGAGTGAAATGCTTGGATATTAGGTAAAATTATGTGTTCGTATTTTAATTAGCGAAACAGAATCTTTCTTTTTATTCCGGAGTGGGAAAGGAAATTTACATTTAGATAAATTAGATAAAAATGGAACAACGTTTAAAAGTACAAAAAGGATAAAAAAATTTTAAAAACGCAGACATGTTTCGGAGGCAATAGCCTCCTTCCTCAGTGCGAAATGAACAAATGGATGAATCAAGGTCAAGGGAGAGTTTAAATGCGTAACCGGAAAAACATTGACAAATCAGCTATCAGCGACTGCTGAGGCAAAATATGACGTATTCTAACATGTAAGATTGAATAAGATTGGAGAAAATTGCGGAACACAGTTGGGACACAGGGCACAATTTTCTCTTTTCGGAAGCCAAGATCATTTGCAGACCTACAACTGTAGGTGAATTAGATTTTCTGGAATCCTTTTACATTCATAAAAACTTAAATAATCTTTGCAATGAGTCTTTTGCTGTTCCGCAATTTTTTCCAATCTTATTCAATCTTACATGTTAGAATGCGTCATATCTTGCCTCAGCACTCGCTGATAGCTGATTTGTCAATGTTTTTCCGGTTACGCATTTAAACTCTCCCTTGACCTTGATTCATCCATTTGTTCATTTCGCACTGAGGAAGGAGGCTATTGCCTCCGAAACATGTCTGTGTTTTTAAAAACTTTTTATCCTCTTTGTGCTTTTAAACGTTGTTCCATTTTAATCTAATTTACCTTGCACAAAGCTATCGCTTTTCAATGAAACTTACATTTGTTCAGAAAGCGTCTTTTTAATTTTTAAAGCACGAGCACTGCCTTGCGGATACAGCTAGTATAAATACATTTAATACTCAGATATTTTGTTCCGCAGTGTTTTATATTCAGAGTTCCGATAAAAGGGCGTTATCAAAGAGAAATTTAGTCTCGGGAGAGCATAGATCGAGCTATTCAAGAAGTGTTGGAAGGGAATATGGGCTATAGGAAAGCATCTAAAGTTTTATCTGCTCCTGAAACAACTCCAGAGAGGAGAGTAGAAGAGGCTATACAGAAGAGACTGTCTGCTGAAGCAGTTCCCAAGGAAAGGCTGAGAAGATCTAAAACAGTTTTTTCGGAAAACCTAAGGAAGGAATTGATGCAGCATCTGATACATTACAATCTTGCTCCCCCCTTCTATTAACAATCCAAATACAACGAAGAAGAAAATGAAAGAAACAGCGGTATCACTTGTTGACTAGCAGGAGAATGATGATTTTGAATGATGAAGTTTGTAGGTCTCTCCTCGTTTCTGTCGGTCTCCTAAAACTACTTTGAGAGGATAGTGTGATTCGAGAAAGCTATTCTTTATTCAAATGATCTCAGTCAGGACACCTCATACTCACATTTCCTAAACAATTTTGAACAGTTCAAAAAAAGAAAAAAAAAGAAAAGAAATAAAGAAGTATAGAAGAAGAGGGGGGGGGGCATTAGTGTCGACAGGGGAATTTAAAATATATTAGGGTCAGTTAATAAATAACGAAGCAGAGGATATAAAACATATTTTATTCGACATTCTTCAAAAGTACTGACCGAAATCGTTTAAACACTTATCCGTCTGGGAAATTAGTCGCATAATTCCGTGCCCATAAAAATCTTTTGGCTGTTGCCGGAACCAACTAGGTACGCGCTCCTTTACTTCATCGTCCGAATGAAATCGTTGTACCCGAAGTGCCTTCTTGAGTTCCTCAAAGATGTGGGATCATATGGGGATAGATCAGGGTGGTCATTCCTAGCTCTTCAGCTTGCGAGATCGAGATTCTCGCTCATGTGATTGGTTGTGACGTAGAAATGTCGCAAAGTACTATTCTAATCTACTCGAACCTAGCCGCAAGCTAAGTTCGAGTAGATTAGAATACTACTTTGCGACATTTCTACATCATAACCAATCACGTGAGCGAGAATCTCGATCTCGCAAGCTAACGAGCTTGGAATGACCGCCCTGGACTATAAATGGGGTGATACAAGACTTTCCATTCAAATTTCCGTAAAAGTTTCTCAGTTGCATTGGCTGTGCGTAGTTCCGGTAAACTTTCACGTGCTGTCCTTCTGTTGCATGATAACGCTAGACCACAGACAGCCAATGCAATTGAAGAATTTTTGTGGAAATTTAAGTGGGAAGTCTTGAACCGCCCCCCTTATAGTCCAGATCTACTTCCATATGATTCCACATCTTTGAGGAACTCAAGAAGGCACTTCGAGGACAACGGTTTCATTCGGACGATGAAGTTAAGAAGTGCGTGCGTAATTGGTTCCAGCAGCAGCCAAAAGACTTTTACGGGCACGGAGTTATGCGACTAATTTCCCAGAGGGATAAGAGTTTAAACAATTTCGGTCAGTACTTTTGAAGAATGTCGAATAAAATATGTTTTATAGCCTCTGCTTCTTTATTTATTGACTGACCCTCATATATGAGATCGCTTATTGCTTTCACTACACCGTGGCTGGTGTTCTCTGCAGCGACCAACAGCCGGATGCTGCGAGGAGAATCCAAGTCCAGCAAACTGCTACTATTCTACCGCCAGTTGGCGACGAAGAAAAAAGGCAAACCCGAATTTAAACACGAGAAGAAAATGATTTCGAGTCGGTGCATTCCAAGATGTGATCGCTATCAACTGCAATGTTATTGTGAAGGTGTGGGCCATGTTTAGATTTTACAAACTTTAGTTTTTACCTATTTATTGGTGTTTTAGAATTGAGAATGTTTTAATAAATTGTTTCATTTTACCTTTCTATTTTATATTCGGAGTGCTACATCTCCTTTTATTCACTTTGTGATTTTTAAACAACTAGTCACCTGATCCATTCCCATTGCTTGAGAAAATATTTTAAGAATGTTTTGCTGGAACAACAATTTTTACCACTTGGGATAAATAAAGTTCAATTGCGCAAAATTGTGTTTATCTTCATTTATTTATGCATTTACTTTGTTAGGCAATTTTTTCGGAGTGAATATTCTTTGCACTTGCTGTTATTTCTGACTATTTTTAGAACATTATTTAACCTTCAATGCTTGTATACAGGAAATTTCTGAAAATTATTCTTTGAATCATACCTAACTTAAGAATTTTTTATGCCAGAAATATTTCAATGAATTCGTTTTGAATATAGTTTTCATTTTCATCTGCTTTGAAATAAATAAGCTTTTGTTTTCAATATTACATTTTTTTTGCACAACATCTTCTGCTTAATATTACAATCGCACACACTGCATAGATAATTTATTTTCTTCATGTTTTATGGTACAACTTTTAAAATCTTACAGTTTCTTATTGTTGTTTTTGTATATAACTTAGCAAGTATTAAAAATCTGAAAAGATTGGCTGAAATTTGTTCAAAAATGTATTTTTTAGAGATACGACATTTATGGAGAATAGACATTCTAAAAGAAAAAAAAAAGAACGTTTCAAAAAATAAAACAAGTAATATTAAAATATTAATAATAATTATAAGTTTATTCCTACTTAGGTCATCAAAGAAAAAGTTAATTTTAGTTTTTTTTCTAATAAATTACTTTTTTTAAAAGTTAAAATAAATTAATGAAATTAAATCAATAATGTAATATTTGAAAAAGCTGTATTGACACCAAGTGTTTAAACTTGAATGAATGAACAAATAGTATTTTATTGACGATTGAAATTTTGAACAAGATACATAAATATTTATAGGGAGAATGTGAGCTAATAGTAAGAATTGAAAAAAAAAAAAAAAAGTTAAAAACCTGACTGCAATTCCTGATTGAAAAAACTTAAATTTGCTGGAAACAATTTGCAGGTACATAGATTTGAAAACTATTTTTTACGCATAACTTTGTGCAAAAAATATGCTTAAGCTGTCAAAATTTGTTTGTAAAATTTTATTAATAGAATAAATTAGAGTCCACCATAAAGCGATTGACGACAAGAGGGCTTGTTAGTTAAATTGTGAAAGACCAATGATATAGGCAGAAAGTTTGCGATAAAGATAAGATAGCTGCAGCATTCGAAATAAACTTGTTTCATTATACCTTACGCGCAAATAGTAAATTATTGTTTTTCATGTACTTGTTTCTCTTGCACTTAGGATATTTTAGATTTTTTGCAAGATCATCAATAGATTCTGAAAAGAGTGCTCGATATTTTTCAATTTTAAACTCTGTAAATGTTGTTTTTGTACAACGTGTTACACAAAGAAAGAAAACAACTTAACACCACGAACTGGTATTTAAATTTTGAGGTGCTTGACCTTTCTACGGACTATTTGGACAATAAAAACTAATTGTTTTCTCAAATTCAAACACTCTTTAGAATTTCATACAGGAATAAACTGTACGCATTAACCAAATATACGTGTAAAAATATTTAAACGGTTTTGCAGAAGAAAAAAATCTTGGAAGTGCCGCATCTTGTTTGGGAACCCGCATCTTCAGCGTTTGTAGACAGTATGTTTGTAGACAGTTGTTTGCAGATACAGTAAATTGCTGTATAAATTATATCTATCCAAGTTACGTGAGCTAGCACAATTAATATTAAAAATTAAGTATTCACTATATAGTAAGATTATAAAAATAAACCAGGCGAGTAAAGCACTTTTGCTCACTCAGTTCTAGGCATTTATGACATTTTCTATTTCTTTTCGACATTTTTTGTAAATATCTCAAACCTATGAGCTGATGCTTGATTTCAGGCGTATCATCACTATTTTCCCTGCGGGGGGGGGGGGGGGGAAGAGATCAAAGGATACAAACTCAATGCACATTAAAGTAAAAAACTACAAGATTCGTGCCCACTTATAAGAAAACACATTGATTTCTCAAAACCAGGAGGGCCATTGTACCTCTTGACCCCCCCCCCCCTTTAACGAACTTTCTTGATTCTTTCTCAAAGAGACATCATATTCCGTAGTATAACTTTTTATTTATTTAGGCACTCTCTAAGTAGATTTTTCTTTGATTTAATTTTAAAAATATTCTTGCGAACTAAGTGTTGTTCATTGCGGAAAGACTTCGTATTCGTATTACAACCTTTAAGTCATTTAGGCTCTTTCTAATTAGATTTTTCTTTAATTTAATTTTAAAAAGTCTCTTTCGAACTAAGTATTGTTCGATGTGAAAAGACTTCATATTCCGTATTATAACCTTTAAGTCATTTAGGTACTTTCTTAGTAGATTTTTCTTTGGTTTCATTTTAAAAAGACTCTTTTGAACTAAGCGTTATTCATTGCAGAAACTACTAAGGGGTTTCCAATTTCTCATTCTTTTAAGAGAATTTTCATCTAATTGGTTTCTGGTGTTCAATAGTTTGAGAAAAGAAGCATCATATCGGTCAAAACATTTCATCAAGTCAACATTGAGAGCAGAAATTCAAGGAAATGGAATGGGAGCACGTTGGAAGAGTACTGCTGATCATTGGTTCGGGAAATTTCTTTTTTGGGGGTACAAGTGGAAATCAAGAACTCGATGAAAACACTACTATAGTCTACATAACATTTTATATTGTTATAAAAAATTATGTTTTTATTTTTAAATTTAAAACCTCTAAATTTCTCAAATTTCTCCTTCTAATTCAAACTCTTGGCCGAAAGTTTCACTATCATAAAAGGAAAAATCTATGGCGACAGGGGGACAGACAATAAATATGAAATAATCGTTTTTAATGAAGCGTAACTTTAAGAAATATAATTTATGCAGAAAAGATCTTTTTCTGAATATTTCACTTCATGACTGATATGCAAGATGTAGCTTTTGTAAAATTTTAGTTATTTATTTTTCTCAACCTGAAAATACTTTCTAATATATTTCAAGTCAAGTCAAGTGGTATTTTAGTTTATAAAGTAGAAAACATATGAAAAAAAGAAAAGAAAAAAGAAAAGAAAAAAAAAGAAAGTAGATTTAAAAAAAAAAAACATATATAGGATGAAATCCCCGCAAGTCAATATCCTTGCTACAAATATTAATGTTAATTGAACCTTTTCTCTTATCTAGCTCCCCAGAAAAATTTTAATGGTTAAAACAATGCTCCCTTCACTTTCAAATCAAAATCAAGTCTGAAATAATCGAAAACTTAAAAATGAGGGGGAGGGGGGGGGGGGCTTTCTCCAGAGAACGTTTTTTGTTGGGGGGGAAAACGGTTTCATATTTTGGTTAAGAAGGTCATTTTACATAATACGCACTAATATCGTCGGAGGCTTTAAAAAAAAGAAAAGGAAAAGAAACTACCGCCCAATGTACTTACTCAAAGCGTTTGTAAAACCAAAATGTAGTTGTAATTCATTTTTATATGTTTGTTCATTTGTTTTTTACAAGTGAAAAAGAAAGAAATGAAATTTGTTCATATAGGATTTTTTTTTATAAATTAATTACATTGAGAAGTAATTCAAAAGTTTTAGTAGTTTACGGTTAATAATTATTTGAATAATAATAATGTGCTAATTTTTTTTTTTTTTTTGAAAGTTTGGTAAAGATTTTAAAGTTTGGTTTGCAGAAAGCTGTAAATTCGAATAGGTAGTAATTATCTTTGTATTTTACGAAGCGTTTTAAAACACAATGTTTAAGTATCACTTAAAATAAAGTATTATTCATCCAAAAAGATGTATTCTTGGAGATATAGTAACTGTGTATTATGGAAGCCTTTTAAAATACAACGTTTAAGTATCATTTTAAATGAAATATAATTCATCCAGAGATGTTTAACCGGAAATATATTAATGAATTTTGTATTTCGCTATGTAATATAAATTTAATCAATATATTTCCAAAGTTAGACTTTTTCAAGAAGTCACCCAAAAGTTTTTTTCTATCGGAAATACATTATTAGCTCTGTGTTTTATTTTAGAAGCGTTTTAAAATGCAATGTTTTTAATGTTTAAGTGCCACTTCAAATGAAACCTAATTTATTCAAAGAGGTTTCATAGGAGATATGTGAATTAACTTCGTATTTTATTATGGAAGCGTTTTAAAACACAAATTTAACTTTCACTTCAAATGAATATCATCCATCCAAAGATGTTTTTTGAGGGTGACAGGAGAGACCAAACTGCTTTGACTCGCCTCAACACAGGTCATCTAAAAACCCTCAGATTTTCCCATTTTAATAGGACTTTCCCAATTTGCAACAAATGTCATACTGAAGAAGCCACTGCACAACATCTGATCTTTTGTGTTGGTTTGGTACGCGAGGATCTACTGAAGAGACCTGCTTCTGTCTTGAAGTTGATCAAGGCGAACAACCTCATGGATTTGATCTGATTCAGAACAGAGAGATAAGTAAGATGAAGAAGAAAAGAAGAAGAAAGATGTTTCATCAAAATATACTAACCCTTTGAGGCAAGAGGACATCATTGAGGTCACCAAAATCCTCCCCCCCCCCCCCCCAACTGACATATTAACTTAAGTTGGCTGGCCAAATAAATAAGCAAATGAATAAAATAAAATAAAATGGTGGCCTCAAACGAAGCCACCGTGCCTCAAAGGGTTAATTGACTTTGCATTTCATTATGGAAGCGTTTTAAAATGAAACATAATTCACCTAAAGATGTTTTATCAGAAATATATTAATTAACTTTGTATTTTATTATGGAAGCGTTTTAAAACACAATGTTTAAGTATCACTTCAAATGAAACATAATCCATCCAAAGATGTTTTATAACAAAGCATAAACTAAGTGGAACACTTTTTTTTCTCGAACAACATGTAATAATTACAAGATGGAGAATCCTCTTCAGAGAGTTCCAATTATGATGTACAGGAATTCCGACGCAACGTCTGGAAAGTCATTTGATAAATTGTTCTATTCTTGGCAGCCCGCTATGCAGAATATAATATGTACAGTGTTTCATAGTTCTGAGGGCTTTAGTTCGTGGCACCTAGGCACTCGCACTCGTTCGAACTGAAATAGGACGTTTGCATGGAGTAGAGTTTGTCGATAGGATTCACGGAGGAGGGGAATATGTGCCCTCCATCACTCAAGGTTGTCGTCTGACCTTGACTGATGAGGACGTCTTCCAGACCACCGAGACTGCCTTCACTGTCCATACTGATATCACTCTTCATGTATTGGGAATCGGGATGGGAAGATGTGTAGTACTGACCTGAAAAAAAGTTTTAAATGTAATTTCCCTGAAAGTATTGCTATGCGTTCATACTTTGGTAAAAGATATTTAGACACGCAATTAACTTAATTTTCTTGGTAGAGTTCTTTACAATTTTTAACTTTCAAATTTTTATTTAGCTTTCTCTCTCCGGTACGATAAAAGAGACATATTTCTCTTCATCACACAGTTTTCCGAATCTTAGTATATAAAAATCAATGTCCTGAGATAATATATATACATATATACATACATACATACATACATATATATATATATATATATATATATATATATATCAACGCACAGCCAATACTGCCGAAACCTAAGACTTGAAATTTGGCAAGTATGTCCACATGATTACGAAAGTATCCACTAAGAAAGGATTTTTCGAAATCTCAATTAGTTCGGGAGAAATTAATCGTCTCGAGGTTGCGTCAATATCCTACACACACGCTCATAAATACACGCACGTACACACACACACACACACACCAACACATACACACACATGCATACGCCTACACACACATACACAAACACATACACACATACACAAACACATACACACACTCAAACACATACACACACTCAAACACATACACACACTCAAACACATACACACACGCATACATACAGACACCTACACATACACACACAACTACCCACACACTCATGCCTACACACAGACACAAACATCTATGCTTACACACACATACACATTCCCCCCACACACAAACACTCATACACACAACTACCCACACACTCATACCTGCACACAGACATAAACACACATACATATACCACCTACACACAAACACACATACCTCCCACACACACATAAACACACTCGTGATTGCGAAAAACATAATTTGAGTTCAAGAGGTCAAAATTCAAATTATTTTTTTTTCCAGCGGAAACTAGATGAGCAAGCTTGTACAATGAAGCTAAAGTAAAACAGATGACGAAAAAAAAAAAAGAAAAGAAAAGAAAAAGGAAAAATTTGCAGTTATTGCCCTTGACCTGCCCTGGGTAATTTGCATTTATGCATTTTTGATTGACAGAAACTACTTCCCGATTTTTCAATTTTTGATGTATTTATTCTTAAAACATTCTACGGTTTACATTAATTTTCGATACATTATTAAAATTTTACTTTTTTTCCCCCGTGATAAACATTTAAAATTATACGAAGTAAATACTCTGAGAAACCTATTAAAACGTGTTTTGGAGTTACAAGGACCTAGTTTTTCTATGAAAGTGTGATTTTGGATGAATTATTTTACTTACTTCTGCATGGAGATAACCATTATTTCTTACTTAAACACTTATTTAACACTTGCTAAAACACTTTGTCTCCACAGAGCTATGTAATCGTTATTAAGGTGAAAATTAGCAGCGTGTAAGTTCTCAATTTATTTCAGTTCACTCTTTAAGGAGCCTGAAGGAAAGCGATGAAAGAAATTGAAAATTCTTCAAAGTGATGATGAAAAACGAAGAGTTTGATTTGTTGCACGTCTGGTGCACCGGTTAACCAATGTAGCCACATGATCTTTATCTTTACTAATAATAAAGCTCAAAGTCTCTCTGTCTGAAGGATGTCTGTAGGATGTCTGGATCTCTGTGACGCGCATAGCGCCTAGACCGTTCGGCCGATTCTCATGAAATTTGGCACAAAATTAGTTTGTAGCATGGGGTGTGCACCTCGAAGCGATTTTTCGAAAATTCGATTTTGTTCGTTTTCTATTTCAATTTTAAAAGCATTTTCCGGAGCAAAATTATCATAAGATGGACGAATAAATTACGAAATTATCATGACGTGGAATGGGAGAGCGAATGAACATAGCCAATTGGCGAAAAATTCATCATCCATTATTTGTAAATATACTGGCGAACCGAATGACCTTTTAATTTTCAACTACGGGCAAAGCCGTGCGGGTACCACTAATTACTAATAATAGAGCTGAAAGTCTCTCTGTCTGGATATCTGTCCGGATCTTTGTGACGCGCATAGCGCTTAGACCGTTCGGCGGGCCGATTTTCATGAAATTTGGCACAGAATTAGTTTGTAGCATGGGAGTGTGCACCTCGAAGTGATTTTTCGAAAATTCGATTTTGTTCTTTTTCTATTCCAATTTTAAGAATATTTTCGCGTGCAAAATTATCATAAGATGGACGAGTAAATTATCAAGTTATCGTAACTTGGAACCGTTAACATGGGCAAGCCAATTGGCGAGAAATTCATCATACATTATTTGCAAATATGCAGGTGAACCAAAAGACATTTTAGTTTTATAATACGGGCAAATCAGTGCTGGTGCCACTAGTAAATAAATAAATTAATAAAGGATGGACGTTTTTGCTAACCGAAAAATCCCTTATGGGCATAAATTTAAGGAAAATTGGAGTGTTTTTAACGAATTGTAATGTTATTGTTTTGATTGGGGTGTTTAGAACGAATTGTAACATTAATATTTTAATTAAGGTGTTTAGAACGAATTGCATTGTTAATATTTGAAATGGAGTGTTTAGAACGAATTGCAATATTATTATTTGAATTGGAGTGTTTAGAACGGGAGCGGTGTAAGTCATTCTAACTTAGTTTTGAGTAACTGAAAGCTTTGTAAAACATCCGTGAAAAACTCAGGACTGTGTGCATTTTAACTTCAAGAAAATGGTATGTATTAAAGTATAGGTACATTTTTCTTATTATGTATAAATTTTCATTGAAGCTACTCGTAATTTTATTAAGTAACTTTGAGAGACATACACCACTGAAATTCCACACTTACATTGGGTTAACTGAAAGAAAGTCAGCGTATACACAGTCAGAAGAATTAATTGACTGAGTAAAACAATCATTAAAGGTAGTGTGTTGAGAAATGACATCAATAACATTTCTACACGGCAAATTTTAAAACTTTTTAAATACGAGCACTTTGTCCCCCTTTTTAAAACACACTGAAACACTTTTCAGAACACATTTGAGACCACTTTTCTGAACATTTATTCAGTTTAGCATACTTATTGAATACGTATTCAGTAAGTTACCGCCCTATTGGCAGGGCTTAAGCAGAAATACACCGCCAGCTCAGTCATTTCCAATCGAGGGCTGCAGTTTTGTGCTTATTAGCACTCATCAGCCCAGAATGTCTGGTCTATACTAATTCTGTCTACCAGTTCGTTTGGCATTCTTGGCTTCCTTAAGAGGTTTCTACCTCCAGCATGGTCACTTCCTATGCCTGGCTGATGAGTGTTAATAAACACGAAACTGCAGTCCTCGGCTGGAAATGACTGAGTTGGCGGTGTATTTCATGTATTGAATACGTACTTTGTATTTTGAGAACATATTTTGAACACTGACACGTTTCCCCTTTTTTTAAAGTACACTTATAAAACATTTATGGGAAGCTCATCTTTTTCCAAAACTGTTTATTTTTGCATCAGCTTTCGCCATTTGCATTTTAGTAAAAGTGGCCCTCACCCATTAAGCAATATGAGTGTAAGTGGACATTTTCAAGGTTTAAGTAAAATGCGTTTAAAGATAAGACACTAGATTGATTTCATTGATTTTTTTTTCTAAATATTGCTGCATAGCAGTTCCTACAAGAACAACTAATATTGTATCTTGCCCCAAAGCAGAGCACCTACCACTTGTACTGGTTATCGCCAAAATTTTAATTTTGGCACTTACATCCCTTTGCTTCTCACTGCCCCATATGGTCTTGTTCGGAGGGGCGCTCCGTAGCATTTGTGTGGGTTGCGCCATAAATCTTGGAGGGATGAGCATAGTCACCATTGTTTTTAGATTTTTGTTAGGCGGGGTTATTATACAAGTGCTGGGGAAATATTTTGAGCTAGAGTCAACGAAAAAGAACATTACACGAAATTTATAAAACGCTAACGAAGGTAAAGTGGGAATTCCATGTTTACTTCTTTGAACCATCTTTTTTTTATGAATTTTGAAAGGCTAGTGACATGATTTTTTTTTTCGTGGACAGAAAGTTTTTCAAAATTCAAAATAAACTGCTGTAGTATTCATGAGTGATTTCTCAGGTAATCATCTAGTATCAGAATTTGAATCATTTTCATTGGTTTGATGCTCCTACTGGGGATCAAAAAGCAAAGTTTTTGGGGAAATTTAAAACGTATTACGGGAAAGCAAATGCATTTTTAAAAGCAAAGCTATAAGGAGTGAGACAATATAGTTTTAATGACAGCGTGGAATAAAATGTTTCTCCACTCACCTTCGGACCCCTGCGAACCGAAAGGAACTGGCGGTAACGGAAACTGTGAAGGGTCCGAATCTCCTACTGACAGTCGGGCGTATGGAGGGGCTGTCAAAAGAGAAAATTCCGAGTTGGCATGTTTCTTTGCTAATTGAAAAACAATTCCGAGCATTCAAAGTTTAGATCCTATTCTAAAGATGGATAGCTAAGTTTCAAAATTAACAATAATTACGCTATATTCAGCATTAAGTAAACATATGTAGGCTTTTTCTCATAAGAACAATTTTAAAGTTTTAGTCTTGAGGAAGAATGCTTTTATTTTAACGATTTCCAACTGTCGTAAGATATACTCGAAAAATATTACTTTCTTGTTTCCCACGGCTATTATCGATAACCATGATGTTGTAGAATAATTGTAAATTTCACCTTCTTAAACAATTGTTAGGGTTACAAATTTTATACCAAATACAGTGATTATGAGTAGTTTTTTTTTTTAATCGCATAGAGCCCAAACTGTTATTATAATGCTGCAATAGCTATTTCATTGTTGCAGTGCAACTCTTTTACCAGTTCAAAAAGTGCTCAATAGACAACAAAAAGTCATTCACTCATGATTTAATTTGTACATCGAGCCCACTTTAGTGCAGCTAAAGTAGCTATTTGGAGCATTTTTCTTTAATTTTTATTTTATTATTATTTTTTTCCCTCGTACTTCAATACAAAGGATTTTTATGATCTTTCATTTGATAGTGCTCAGTTTTTGCAAACTATAGTTGTAGTGTTGATGGATTAAATAAATGACAATTGCCGACTAATTATGATCTATTTAAATTAGCTTCAATACCTATTATTTTGTACTTTGAAAATTTGATCGTATTATAGGCATTGATAAAAACAAACCATTAGTGGCAGCCACAACGGTGAGAAATATAATGTGTTACCTTAGAAGCTGTCCTTAAAGTGATGACACTTTTTTCAAAATTTTTGACTCCCCCCCCCCCTTTGCCACAGAGTGGCAAAAGTGTGACATCATTTTTGGGCTGCCTCCTAGCAAACAAAACATGGCCAATTTATGCAGAGAGAAACAAAGTAATGGATAAACATATCCAATTGTGCAATCTTTAACAGAGGTTTCTGATTTGGATGTAATGCTATTTTTGCATTGTGTCAGATTTTTTTTTTTTTTTTTGTTCTTTGTTTTATTTGATTTGTATGCTCTAAAAATATATAAAGTTAATGAAAGCGTATCGATTTCTTCAAATTCATTAAATATATGTTCAAACGTCTAATATAAAATGATTTTAAGAAATCTTCAATGCTGAGGTGTTATAGAAAAGAATAATTTTCATATAACTTTTTAGATTTCTTCAATGTGCAGATTTAAATCTTGTGTCCAAGTTTTCATGCCGTACAGAGTGTCCAGGAAGGTAATTATGAGTACGTACACACTAAAGCCATAATGTTTTGCATTTAGTTTTGCACCTCTATAGTTTTGTGCTCATAACTTATATAATAAAACCTTGGTCGTTTCAGTTTTTGAAATCATTTATTTTGGTTAAATAAAGAAACTAGTTAAAGATTTCTATAGTGCATTAATGCAAAATTTTGTTGTACTGAAATGGAGTAAGAACTATGAATAGGGAAATAACTGTGATGAAATTTTAATACACACACGATCTGTAATTATCTTCCTTAAAAAAAGATACCTTATAAAATACTTTCTCAAAAGTTTTTAAAAAGTGTTTCAACAATAATTAAAAAATAAATTTCAGAAGAAATTACACGAAGTTTATTAATTTTGTGAAAGATAATAACCTATCCTTAAATTAAAAAATATATATTCAATTCTACTGATTTTTAAGTATAGGTTTTCATTTTAGAAAAAGAAAACTTTTATGATATTTTATTGATTCAGTGTTTTTCCATTTTGCTTGATTAGGTTGTTGCAATCTATTTTTTTGTATAATGTAATGGAATTATGAAGCAATTAAAAATTCTTTTCATTTTTTGCATAGTTAATGTATAACACAATATCATCCAATGAATGTCAATGCTGGAAATTCTACAATTTCTTAAAAGGTCTAAGTAAGAGAAAATAAGATCTTTTAAAATGAATATCAACTGAAAATAAGATTATGTTTAAAAGCATCATCGATGGTGTTTCTATACATATAATAAAATAAGATGTTTGTGTGTGTGTGTGTGTGTGGCGCGCATCCCGGGAAAACGGTAAGGCCTAGAAAGATGAAATTTGGTATACAGGTGTAGTTTTTGCTGAAGTTGTGCACCTCGGACTTCGATTTTTGATATTTTAATTAGAAAAAAAGTTATTTAATGTTTTATGTGATTTTTAGCACTTTTTAGTACTTTTAACCTCACAGACCCCGAACCAATCGCGCCAGACAAATATTTTTGGTACTATAGTGTCGGAAATTTAATTTTAAATATGATGAACAAAAAAATTTTGAAGATAGAGCAATTTTTGTATTTTTTATGAATTTTTGAAAAAACCTTTAATTTGATTGTTTTCCTGGGTTTCATTTTTTTCTAATATCATCCTGCGAGAAGTATCAAAGCCTCATTTCTGAAATTTAAGTTGGTAATAGTAAAAACATTTCGCCCTCTTCAGAAGAAAAAAGTTCTTAAAAATACGCAATAGTTTTTTTTTTACAATTTTTTTAATGCTGAACACATCATGTCCTTTCACGCATCAATCGAAAAAAGCGTTCTTCAATCTTTTATGCCTGTGACGTCACTACTTGGGTTTCGATTCGATATTTACGATGGAATCTTAATCGCAAGCAATGTTAATCTTTTTTTTTTACTATATAGCTTACTTCTACATTTTCTCTTTCGCTGTATCTATTACGTTACATTTCATAGTTGTGCGCATTAATTCAATAAAAACAGCGAGATTTTTTTTATCTTTGGCAAACGCTACTTTTTGCACACTACGGGGAATTTGAGCTTTTTTTTTGCTCTACTTAAATTAAAAAAAAAAGGTTTTTTTGAGTGTTCTTTGTTTTTATTAGGAAATGGGCGAGGAGATCAAAATAAATAGAGATGGATAAGAAAATGTAGAGATAGATTGTAAATTTAGATAGCCGCCGAAGGCGGCAATCTTGGCGTAAAAATGTGAATGACACAAAAAAAAAAAAAAAGATAGAGATGGATTGATTAATACTTTTGCCAAATTTATTTAAACAACTGCCGAAGGCGGCAAACTTGAAGTAAAAAGGTAAATGACAAGTTAGCCAAACAGCCGCCGTAGGTGGCTGCTTGCACATTAGGTGTCAATGCCCCCCTCCCTCCCCCACATACACCATGACTTAGAAAAAACAATGCTTTCACATAAAAGTGGAAGTGCTTTTTGTTATTTTTCGACAAAATTTGCATGAAGAGTACGTCGTTTGTGTCTCCCCTCCCCCTCCTTTAAAAATATTCCAAACGACGAAACTGGAGACAGATCTAGAAAATATTTTATTCAAATTATTAATGATATAGATAGATATATATTGATTGACACCGCCACGAAATTTATTTAAGCAGCCGCCGAAGGCGGCAACATTGGCATAAAAAACGAATGATAATACTGATTTATAGAGAAAAAAATTGATTAATGTCGTCGCTAAATTGTTTAAGCAACCGCCGAAGGGCGGCACCCCTGGCGTAAAAAGGCAAATGGCGTAAAAGACGGACCAGCTGGTCGCCGCAGGCGGCTAGTAAAGAATAAAATTATTTTTCACTTTTTAGAGCAATTTTGAAGTCGGTTCTATTTTTTTTTTTTCAAAATTTTTTTATTTCATTCTTTTTAGTGTAAATGTAGGTATTTCAGAAATAGTAAGAAGTTACCATCACGAAACTTCACCTTATTTTTTTCATAAAAATGCTCTATACTAAAAAAAAAAAAAAAAAAACTATAAACACGCTTTAAACTTTAAGCGATTGGCACTAAAAATTTATCTTTGTTCCTCTTTGGAATTAATGTGTAGTTAATTTAATTATAACCATTTAAGTTTTTCCTAACTAATTTACACTTCACAGCATTTAAATTGCTCATGATGCAATTCTGTATTTTCTCACTTAGCTCCCATCATTTGTTATTGGCATAGATGATAACGAAAAAAATAGTACTGTAGTTGAGGCAAACCTAATGGTAGCATTGTGAAGGCTAAGCAGATCCTAATCATTGCATCACCCCGCTTCCAGGTTAGGTTTACCCCCACTATGGAGCAATAGCACTGAAGAAGGGAAGATTTCGATAATTTACATAGGGTTCTATAAATCAGCAAGGTTATCAAAATAAAATTATTTACGCCAAAAATGAGACGACAGCGCCAGATTCCCGATTATTATCGAAATATCCCCCCCCCCCCTGAAGAAACTTGATGCTTGCTTCAGAGAAGCCTTCATTCAAAATTATCATTACAATTACTATTAATGTTACTGTCGTATGGCACCAAACTTTCATAACAATGGGTTTTAAATTTAATTATTTAATAAGGAAATTGCATGAAATTTATTGTTTTTTGCCCATTACTTTTTTCTAAAGGACAAGTATGGTCAAACAAAGTAATGGGACCTAAGTTGAGCCATCCCCTATCCATTAAAAAAAAGAATCATCAAATTCGGTTCACTAGGTGAGACGCTGTGAGTAGACAAACAAAAAAAAAAAAACGATATGAACTGATAACCGCCTCATTTTTGAAGTCGGTTAAGATTGAATACCAACTGAAAATAAGATCTTTTAAAATGTATCCTTGCTACGCTATGCGAATAAAAACCTACATTTAAATTAGTATTTCTCACGCTGACACAAACATTCAAAGTCGGTAACATTCTTTTTGTATAAATTCGACGTGAGCCATACTTACAATAATCTCCCGGATCACCGTGACTGAGATCGTCAGATTTTTTCCCGTCTTTCCCAGGACTGGAAAGGTCTGCGTTGGGAGCCACCATTTTGTTGACCATCCGCGTTTTGTTTCTGGCTCTGTTGTTGCATTTGCTGCTGCTGCTTTCTTTGCAACTTCTTTAGCTGGACGTGGAATATGTGGGAGGAAAACAAAACATTGTTAGCTGGCAGGCTTTACGTGAACAAGTAAGACTTCTATGCACAGAATTTTGTTCGATCGGTATTCAAAGAAAAACTTTTTACAGGTAATTTGAATTGTTTTCGAATCGTGTCATGAATTTCTCACAAAAAATATATCGATTCTTAACCGCTGAAGAAACGATAACGACGATCGAAAGAAAATGAAAGTAATGAAATGAAAATATTTTTAACCCCCTTCAGACCAGGTGTCCGGTATACCGGACATACACTTTAAACAGCTGCTAATCATTTAATAATTGATTTAATTAGTTGATTTTTGTTGTAGTTGACTCTTTACATTCTACTTGTTATAATCTGTGAAATAATTTTTCGTTTTGGGATTGACAACACTGACATATAAGGATTGAGAGATAGAGTGGCTCATTTTTCCAATCATGGATTTTCATCTGAAAAGCGAGGTTTTTCCCTGATTTTTTTAAAAAAATATGTAATCTTTAATTAATCGTTTCAAACGCTTATATTATGTTTTATAATTGTTTTGTAAAACATTTTATTCATTTATTTATTTTATTCATTTTGTACATGAAATATCGATTTCAAAAATATAAGTCCGGAATATTGGACGTGCCATAACTCTTTTAATTTTTCTCCTACAAACTCAAAATTTTGTCTATAAGATACCCTTTACCATAGTACACTGTGTACCAAATATCAACATTTTTGGTTCAATATTTCATAATTCCGACTGAAGGGGTTAATTTCTTAAAAAACAAACATTATGTTGCAATGAAATACATTATACTACATTACATTACTTATTTTCCAAAAAGAAAATTAATAATTTTTCTTTTAAGTCATTTATTTTATGTGTTTATCCGTTATAAGTTTTAGGATTTAAGTTTTCAGTTAATCTATGTACACATTTCGTCAAGATTTCCAGGACTTAATTTTCCAAGTTATTCCATGCACTCATTCCTGGAAAAATTTTCGGAGTAGAATACAGATTATATGATGGAAAAATCAACGGAGAACTACATGTTTTACCTTACACTTTGAAAAACTAAATTTTTTCTTTGTTTACTATTTGAAATATTTCTCCCCCTTGTTCTTATTCTCTAAGTTATAAAATAAATTAAGCTACTCTTCTATTTAAAAACGGTTATCATTATCACTTTGTTTTTTAAAATCCTTTTTGTCCCAATTATTTTTCACCTTGTTCTTAAAAAGAAACACGCTTGCTTTTTTATAAGATAAAATTTTAAGATGATGGAAACGCAGTATTATATCTTTTTCTTGTTAAGGACGTTATATTTTACCACTAAGTGAAGGAAAAAAATATATTAGTTCAAAATAAGTTAAACAAAGCAGTATATTTATAGCTTTAAACATTAAAGTTCTATTCATGCTTGGATTTAACCTTATCACATAAATAACCCAGGGCCGTAACCAGACGTTTGTTTCGGGGGGGGGGGAGGGGGGAGGGGGGGTTACCAAACGCATTCTTTTAAACATTTAAATGGTCCGTCAAATTTGGTTTCATGTGTATTATATTGATTTTTGTTACAATAGACTATCTAAATGGAAGAAGGAGATGTTCTTACAAAACGCCATATTGTTTCATAATAAATGATTTTCTCAATAACTACCATAAACTACCATAAGCACACAATGAGTTTGTACAATTTTTCAGTCACACTAATTTCATTTCACAAATAAAACTGAAATAATAATTTGTTTTGTCACTAAAAATAAATAAAAAAATAAACTAAATATATAATGGAAAGCATTTTTTTGGATTAAAGATTTTCGGGGGGTGTTTGAACTCTATAAACCACCTCCTTGCATATGGCCCTGAAAATCCATTATTTTTTCTCAATTTAACACTTAAAAATACACAAGTATTTAAACATTTTAGATTTTACACCGAAATTTGAATTAAGTATACTACGTAACGCATTATGGAGAAATATATATCAATTACTTATTTCAAAATGTATTGAAAATATAAAAGCAATGAAAATGATTTCTTTTAAAGTCCTCAAATTATTAAATAGCTCTACACTAAAGACCTATAGTATTAATAGTGTTCATATAAACGAGTGTTTAATTTATTTCGAAACTGTAAAAAAAAAAAAAAAAAACTTTTTTTTTTATTTACAAAAAAGTCACATACAATTATTTTTAACATAAAAGTCTTATGAAAGAAATTTCACAGCCATATCCTATGATCATTACCTTTGCTCGCTGATTTTGAAACCAAACTTGAACTATCCGAACGCTTAGTCCAGTTTCTTTTGCTAAAGATTCTCGAACCTGGAAAAGTATTTACAATTTCAGAAAAATTTCAAATTAGTTATAATTACAAAATTATAAGTGAATTAATAAATGAATGTGCAAGTGATTTAGTAAATGATTGAATGAGTAAATGAAATACACTATTTCACTTTGTCCCGCATGTTATAGATTAATGGTACATAATATTTAAAATACAAATAAACTTAATATTAACTAAACAAATAGCGAATCGAATATTAGAAGGTCTCACTTAATATTTAAAATGTTACCAACAAGAACATTCATTTTATAATCACAATAATAATTGTTGAATTACAACAAAATATTACAATATAAGTATTATTTTTTAAAAATTGCCTGTTTTGTCATATGCTTTAATCTTCGGCGGTAATCTTTTCCTGAATAGAATAGACTACATGTGCGACTACATAATTAAAATATTACCAGATAGGTGGAACTAAAAGCAGAGTAAGTAATTCACAATTTTATTTTTCCCCGCTATTTCACTTTACCCCACACTCCCCTACTGATAAGAGACAAAATGAACAACTTTCTCTAAACTCATTTTTCTTTAAATTTTAGTTTGGTATTTGCTTTTCCTGAAATATTTAAGTATTTAAGTAGGGTAGACCGACCAATGAATGAACACTCAAGCGTAATTTAACTATCAAAAATTCATAACTTCGTTAAGTTTTTAGCGTTTAGCATATGACATTAAAAACATTTTAATGTAATTACTTTTAAAAATTAACAGCACTTTTATCATTCTGTGTCAGTTTTTCTGGCTTGTTTAAATGAAAACGAGCTGATGTGTGCATCACATGACTTCCTTTTACTCCAATTTAATGTCATTTTCTCATTATTCGCAACTCCAACGAACTATAGGGGGCACTGCAGTCACTGTCTAATGGCGGAATTGAAAACTAAAACAAACGCATGTGGTAACGAAGAAAATGGTAAAAGTGTTGTGATTTTTGTTCGTATGTATGATTTTTTCGCTTTATTCATTTGAAAAGATTTTTCAAAGTCTTTTGGTTATTCTGACCCATATAGAAAGAGATTAGAAACCAAAAAGTATTACGAAAGTAAACAATTAATGCAGAACACACAGTAAGTTGTTCTGAAGCAGCCATTTTCACGATGTTGAATTCGGAATTCATAAATTTTTGGTTCGCTTCGAACGGCATTTTCATTTTGTACCGTTTTTTCTATACATTAGTACATATTAAGTTCAGTTTCGTGACATTTCCAGCATTTGTTGACATTTTTGTCACATAGTGCACATACGTGGCAGACTGTCAAGAGTAACGTTTAACACTAGATAATTTATTTCTATTATATGATTGGATATCCAAAGAAATCATGCATTTAATTCATTCGTCATGGAAATGATTTACCCGATATGCGAAATCTTGTCAAGATACATTATTCTTTCACACAATTTTAAAACCATACCCCTATAAACAGATTTTTGGCGAACTTTTATTTTTTATTGTTCAAATTCTTAACGTTCTTTCTGGATTTTTCAATCTGTTCTGCGATAAATATTTTCAAGAAAATTTATTTGCATACTGTCTATTTCAGTAGGATACTGTAGTAACAAAGGTTATTTAAATCATTTATGTAGAATTAGGTTAAGTAAAAGTGTCCAGTCAATGTTGTTAAGTTCGTTTTTTTTCCATCGAATTGAAAAACTGATATTTATTCAAATTCACTCAGAACAAAATAAATAAAATGTGTACTCACTGTTTATATATGGTGGTAGTTTTCTTTTCAGTTGATTGACCATTATTTCTTTTTACTTATCGAATTCTGTAATCTTACTATCATTTTATTCCACTCATGATAAAAATTAAAAATGGTTTAACTAAAAACGCGAAAACTCGCCAAGGCTACTTTGCTTGCACAATACTAAAACTATAACCCTAAACAAATTTGGCGAAACCTTTCAGCTGAGAATAAAAGGAATAAAGTAAATTCTTTCTCGGTTAAACATTTTTCATTTTGTTCTACGATAATAAATTCAAGAAAATATTTTGCATACTGTCCATTCCAACTAAATGCTGCTGTAAAATATGATTAGTTTAATTAATTTAAGATTAAAAAAAACTCATATTCTTACAAATTCATACAAAACAATAAAAAATTTTACCTGGTATAACGTTATCCAATTTTGTTAATCCAGAGTTTTCTTGTTTACGCTTCCACCATTTAATACTTTTTTGAAAGAAATAAGGAAAACTAACATTATTTTGAGAAGCTCGAGAATACTACTAAGGGACGAATTAATTTCTGTAGCTGAAAGCAAACTAAGACACATCGATTGCGTTAATAAATACTCAGAACAAACTGCCTGTGTTTACGTCAACAGACACACGTGATGCGCAACGTGGCAATGTTTTAGGTGCAGACGCAGTTTTATAAATCACCGCAAGGTAGCGTATTCGAGCGCTGGAGTTCCGAATTGGCAGTTTTAATATGATTCAATAGTTTACTCTCTAAATATCACCAACAGAAGCCAAATTGAAACCAGATTTAAAAAAAAAATTTAAAAAACGCCAAATTTGTTGCCAACTTGGCGACAAAACTTGGCGACCAAAAGACTGGCAATATATCATCAAGTGTCCGCCAAATTATAACATTACTTGAGTTTACATCGAAATTAACAATGATTTCCTCCCAAAAAGGGGTAAAATACCCCCTTTGGAGCATACGAATGCAACTAAAAAGGAAGGTGCACAACTAGACCTCACTAGGAGTCTATGTACCAAATTTCAACTTTCTAGGACCTTTCCTTCTTGAGTTATGCGACATACATACACACATACACACATACGCACATACATACGTACATACAGACGTCACGAGAAAACTCGTTGTAATTAACTCGGGATCTTCAAAATGGATATTTCGGGTATCTGTACGTTCCTAGGCACCTATCCACGTGCAGTCGGGTTGAAAAAAAAAACTCAACATTCATTTGGGGGTGAGCAAAATGGAAATTAAGGCCGTTTTTTGGGTGAAATTTTTTTCGCGAATACAATACCTCCTTTTTTGTAAAAGGAAGTAAAAAGTACAGCCAACCAACAAAGTGAGTGATTATACCTAAGCAGTACACAGACAGCGCATTTTTTACTCGTTTCCTTTTTGGAAAGGCATAGAACGAAGTCACTTGAGTCAATTCATCTAAAAGAAAAACTTGAAACATTACTTTGTTTTAAAATTAGGAGCTTTTCACTCATTGGAGTTTTTTTCATAAAGTAGTCGCTCGATCTTATTTCGGTTACGATTCTTTATATACATTAGTATTGTCCATTTTCGTACTTTTTTGAGAAAAAATGTCCTTAAGAAATGAATACTATTCTAGTTACTTTAGGATTGCTCTACTCTCACCTGGTGAGTTACAATTAATTATGATCATTAAATATGTGATTAACTGAGTGAATCACTGTCATAAATTATAATGCAATTAATTATATGCTAATTTATATCATAAAAAACCACTAAGAAACATTTTTAAAAGAAAACAACTGACTGAAAATAGGATATTTTCTATAGAGTTTGCTACATAACGTATGAAGTAGAAACAAAATACATTTTAGGATTTACGCTGAAAGTTTAAGTTAACAAATTATTTGAAATTTTAAGTTAAAAATACTATATACATCAAGAAAGAACTTGTGATATAAACCAGAGGTTTAGACAGAATTAAATTGTTAACTAGAAAACAAGCCAATTTCGAGCGAAATTGTGTTATACCGGAAGTGTCATTTTAATTAATGAATGAATATTTTGCACCATGAAAGAATGAAAAACTATTCAACATTTTAAAAGTAATATCTAACATTAGGCTCATCAAATCTGACTAATCTAATCTAAAAGCAATTTTAAAAAGTTATTTGTAAAGTTGCTGAGATCGAAACACTGCAGCAGTTATGTTCTAAGTGTGACTTCCGTACAATGATACTACTGTCGCAGTAAAGATAGTTTTACAAGCTGCCGTGAGTAAGAAATTGCCGAATATTTTTACTTTTTGCAGGCGGGCATATAAGCAGAAAAATTCCAAATATCAGCAAACTAAAAACTAAAACTGACGGGTACGGAACATTAAAATTAGTAGTATATTAATCTCTCGTTTTCAGCTCATTTCAAAAATTAAAGAAAAAATAAAGCTATAAATTTGACAACGATTATGCAATAAAGCACCGTACTTCTTAGAAAAATTATCTTTTTTGACAAATAATAAAGCAAGGGTGTTTTAAATTCACCTGAATTGGCTGCAGTTTAAGTTATAACTATTTGATTTCTTGTTGCGTTAAAAAAAATTGAAATATATTTATTTATTTATTTATTTTTATTAATAAAAGAAAACAGTAGGCTAAGTAATTATACTTGCTATTTTTATTTCAAAAACAGCCCTATTAAACAATAAGGTAACTTTATTGTAGATGGATATATCACTTGAAAGTTAGATAAATCGTTATTTTTAATAACCTCGGTTGTATCCCGGCTTTTGGAAAAAGAGCAATACAGTGAAATTCCATTATAATGAATACCAATAAAATGAAATATCTGTTTCAACGAAAGAAATTTTCAGCCCCAAATCAATTGTCATTACATTGTTTGAATTCCATCTCAAAGAAATTACCATTACAAAGAACAACAACGCGGTCTATTAAAGTTTATTGTAACAGGATTTTCGCTGCATTTCGTGCTCCTTTTATTGTCTCCCGACAAGCACTGGTTATTGCAATAGAAATATTTTATGTAATGTGTCATTGAAATACTTACCTTTCTACAAGGTTTTTGACTGATTTCAAAGGAAGCTTTAAACGCTCTCCTTTGGGCTGTGGTGAGTATAGTTCGCGGCCTCTTAGGTCCTCTCCGGCCATCCTGCCTCGGTTGGCCATTGTGCGGTGTAGATGTGAGTTGACCGTTTTCGCCTATGGATGAAAAGAAATGTTAGGGTGCATCTTGGACCTTTTAATATTATTAGTGCATTTTACAGAGAAAAAGAAACATTTTTTCTTTGGTACTTTTCCGTTATAAGTGCACATTTTGTGAGTCATTTAGCACATTTTTTAATTTTTATCATTATTATTTTTTATTTTTTTTTATTGACCCAATGTTTAGTTAAAATTAGAGACTTGTTTGTTAATGCCGTACAATATTTCGTCTTTTAATGGACTTTTAAAGAAAATAAAACGAAAAATTGCATTGAAATGAAAAATATTCTGTCAATTAATTAAATTAAGCCAACCAACAAGAAAACAAATCGCTAACACATTCAAGTCGAAAGGAATTATTATTCAATCTTTTTTTTTCTGCGATATAAATTTTACAGAAATGCTTAGTTATGAAAACGATTTACACGTTTTGAAAAATAAAAGATCAACAACGTTTTCAGAAGAGACCAGAGCATTTTTCACTGCATTCATTTGGCTGACATCAAGTTTGTAATTGAATAGATTTTTTTTATCATAGGATGATTGAGTTTTACCTTATTCGACGCATGATTAATCAATTATTTCCCCTATCGGTAGCTAATTACTTGACACTGTACCTTAACGCAATGGTACTTTATTGATATTGCTATAAAAAAGATTACATTAACTGAATTACGTCTACTAATATCAGAATAACGTGAAATACTTTTTATTGTATTTGGTTTGATTTTTTTTTACTATAATAATACAGATCCCACGCGTATTTAAGATTATAACAAAAAACGAATGATGCTTTGTAATTTTTAAAAAATAATGAGTATCTTCTCGGAGCACTTCAAACATTTTTAGCATCTTTCAAATAGTTTAGGACTTTTTGATGATCCTTTTCCGTATTTGAGACGTAAAACTAAAGGAACAATCAAGAGCACGTGCTGGGGAACATTTTCTTCCGAGTGAAAAATATTTCCCTGGCATCGGAAATACAAAGATAACTTTCAGGAAATCTGAACTTTTAAATAGATTCCTTACCTGGGACCTGGGACAAAGAGAGAAAGATATTTCAATTATGTTTTTATAATAGATACCTTCTCAAAGTATTCTAAAAGCACCTGTGGTGGCTGCTAACTTTTGACAAAATGATCGAGCGTTTTTGATTATTTTTTTGTGTACTAGAAAATCGCCCGTCAAAGTATGATGGGTGAAAATTTCTTCTTCTCTTCTACATTTTAACGAAGCAATTGCCTGTATGGTGATATTTTGATAGTTGAAATATTAGCTCTAATTCCAGTAGATTCATCCAAACTCCAGTAGATAGCGTCCATTGTCGACAACTTTTTTGTTTCTTCATTCTCCTAAAATGACAGTTCTACCAGTAAAATAGTTAATTTACAGGATCCAGTTCAGTCTCGTCAAAATAAAGCATTTTCCTGCATGCCGAACATTACCAAAAAGATATTATCGAATTATCATGTCGTGGAGCGAGTTTCATTGTTGGTGACGTCAGGAGCGTGACTCGATCATTGGCTATTACGTAAATGAGGATTTAAGATGTGAAGCTTAAACATGAGTGCGTATTGGGAGACGTTTTCCTCCAGGTGCTGATAGAGGACTTACCTCTGGTGACGATCTGCATGACTTGCATTTCCTTTTCGAAATCCGGCCGACAGTAGAGCCTACCTCCCCTCACCACAAACTGGTCGCCTTTTTGAAGCTGTCGTCCGCAGCCCACGCACACGAAACAGGGTAAGTGGTACACGTGGTCTAGGGCTCGCATCACCAGCTCCGTAGGGGCGATCGGCAGCACACAGCCCGTACACTTCACTGCGAATAATCTGCGAAGAGAAGAACAGTGAAAGGCATTAGATTGTGCATATAATCCTTGCGCTTATAAATGAGACAACCAGCCATCCTTAACTTGGGCGTGCATTTTAATGTGAAAAAATGTCTTAGTGTCCTTTACATCACTTGCTTCACTTGTCTGTTGTCATTTTAGTTATTCTTACACTTTAAAAACTGCTGCGTTTGCAACAAAATGCTATGATCCGAATATACCTTCTCTCGAAAACAGCGAAATAGAATCATCGGATATCACGTGACGAGGGAGGAGTCACGTGCCTTCTCGTGGAAAACGGACAATATTTAGGGCGGGTATAGGACAGCATTTTTTCAGCATTTTTTCACCAATTATACGTAAGCATTATTGTACAATATTGCTTAGTATTTGGTTTCCGCTGAAGCAAAAGTGCGAATAAAATGTTTAATTTCAAAAATTTTCTATTGTTAGTATTGAATTCAATGCGCGTTTCTTCAAACATCTCGAAAACGCATTTCTGCAGATATTACCGTTTACCTGCCCAATACCGTACAATACATTAAATTCCCAAAAAATATATGTGCAGGTGAATGTCGGGTCAAGTGAAATAACGGGACAAAGTAGAGGGAAAATATTTTACATAGCAATAGCGTCACCTATCTAACAATATTTTAACTACGTTATCAACCATGTAGATGATTCATACGAAAACATTGTTGCCACTGTAAATCAAGATAGAGTAAGTCGGGGTATCAAGCCCCACCAGGTAAAGAATAGATCATATATATTCGGCTTAAGATTTCTTATATTATCTAGCAACGATTGGCTTGAAAATCAGGCTGATTAGCATTAATTGATACTTCTATAAATCAAGATAGAGTAAGTTGGGGCATCACGACCCACCAGGTAAAGAGTAGATCATATACTCGGCCTAAGATTTTTTATATTATTTAGCGACAATTGGTTTGCAAATCAGGCTGATTAGCATCAAAAACGTCAGCAATAAATAAGAGGGGAAAAAATCAGCAGAACAGAGCTGCTGCTGTTGAATTTTACTTTCGCAAAAATGATCAATTCTAGTGTCTGACTTCCAAATTATCCTTGCAGTCAAGACTTCCTAAACTAGCCCTCGGTTTCATTCAATTCATGCAAAGCGAAAACAACCCAGCGTTTTCTTATAGACTTTTCCCACATAAAAGCGTCAGCAGTACACATAACGCCCCTTGGCACATACGCAAGCGGTTCCAACTGATCCCGTGGAACAACTTATAACTCCCTTTGTTGATCCCCGAATCCCCAGTCCCTAATCCTCGGCGACAGTTTGGTGACCTCCACCCCCGATGTTTACATGAGAGGGAATTCGGCCATCGGTCATTAGGATGACCAGTGCGAAAGGCTGGCTTTAAAGGTCCCCTGTTTTAAGGACAAAGCAATGAGGAGAGCGACAATAGATTTCGCCGCTGTGAAACCCTCTGTGATTTATAGGCTGGAGGGCTCTGGTCAAATGAATTTTTGGTGGGGGATAACGGCAGCTGTATTTACTGCTCTAACCTGCTATAATGTTCGCTCTGTGGGCTTAGACATTTGCAGTTGCGTCAACGTATTGAGTCATAAGATATTTTATGTCTTCGGAGGGGGCTCAAGGAACGATGAAGACAAGATAATAGTAATGATGCATGTGTAGTAATGAAGCATTGAAGCAAGTGGAACTGATTTTAATATGGTAGATCAAAGATTGATAACTGAGCATGAGACTGATTCAGTATCAGGTGTGTTAAGTGTGATAAAAGGGATTTAAGGTTTATTAGAAATGCATCCAATTTTTAAAATATTAAATTAATTTCTACTAAACTGAATAGAAATACATTCTTAAGTGATTTTTTTCTATTCGGGTGTGTTGAAAAGTTTGATTACGAAGTTTCTCTACATAGTATAAAATGGAGTCTCCAAAAGGCGTCTGTGTGTTTAAACTCGCAATACTCGAGAGCTACCCGACAGATTTCACTGAAATTTTCAGTTTTTTCCTTTAAGTTCTGAAAAGGTTTGCAGATCAGTTCGAAAAAAATCCGACGAGTAGTTCTTTTTTTATTCCAATTTAGACCCAATTTTTACATAAATTTCCGAATATGGGGGTAAAAAATTACTTGTACATATTAATATCACACATCGTTGGAAAGAGTGGAATTTTCCGCATTCTACGCAATTTGCTTCAATGCTATAACTTAATTACAGCGGGAGTTATTTGCGTTTTTAGCTCGAATTTATTTAGGATTGGCTGAAATTTAGGCATTACTTTCTTCATTAAATCTATCAATAAAAAGTGAAGGAGTAGTCCCACAGTTTTCTTTTTGACACTATTGGAAAAAGCGACATTTTTTACTTTAAATCTATCTCGACCTATGGTCGAAAAACTAAGCTTCTATCTCCAGAGGAAAAAAGTTACAAACGTTTTTAAATCAAGTTCGAAAAACGTCATCTTCGTTCAAGTTGTTAACTATTTTATTTTTGCGTTTCCACGGTAACGCTTTTTGAATTCATTGCTTCGTTCCTTATTTTGAATTTAATTTCTTAAGCTTTTTTTTTTTTTTTTCGTTTTTCCATGGTTACACTTTTAAAATCCATATTTCGCACTTTGATGTCTTAAAGGTATTTTAATATCTGTCGTCATTGTTTGGAAGGGAAATTTTGCATGTTTTTTTTCTTTTATTTAAGCCTGATTGTTGAATATATGTCACTTGACACAATATTTATTCTCAAAGCAGACCGGGTAAAGCCAGGCAACGCAGCTAGTTTATTATAATTTGCATTTCTTTTTGTATGAAAGTGAGAACTCTTTGAAAGTCATTGATTTTACTAGAAAAGGCGAGCATGCATTGTCGATTTCAAAATTGTCATTACTAACATTATTTTTAAAGAAAACTTGGACGGATTTGAAAAGGTGAAATTTTTTTGTAAAGATTCAAGTAAAAGATTTGTCGAACTACAATTTTACGACTTCATGTTTCAAAATCAAGCACTAAATTCAATCTATTCACAAATCACAAAACTTGTTGATTTGAACAATTTAGTTTTCATGTTAGAAGATCAAAATTTCAGGTCAATCAAAAAGGGATAATTAATGGCATTGTTTTATGCTCATAGTACGGAATCGGACAATGTTTAGGGTAACCTCAGAAAATGGCATTTCTTCTAAAACTTACTGAATAAATGTATGTCTTTTTTCTGAAAATTCTTAATAAACTACCGTGGGTAATTACAGGTTTGTCGATTTTTCAGCCTGAAAATGAGTTTTTATGTGAAGAGTTTAAAGGTTTTTTAAATTTCAGGGTAATAATTTCTAGAGTTAAGAGTTTCTCTATGCAAATAGGTTATTTCTCTGTTTTTTATTTCAGTTCTTTGAACTGTGAACAAATTGACATTTTTTTGTCTAGCTTCTATTTAATACTGATTTGGAGATTCTTTTGTTAAAAATAAACAGTTAATTATCATTTTAGAAAATTAATTTGTGCATTTAATCTGGGATTTTGTACAAAAAAAGAAAGAAAGAAAAGAAAAGAGGTGGAAAAAAAAAGAAAAGAAAAAAAAAAACAGCAAGGCTTGAAGACATTTAACTGCTTTGTGAGATCTCGTTTGAAAATATAAAAAAGAAAATCTATTTATATAACAATTTAAGGATATCAAGAACTATTTATATTTTGTGACGCTAACCCGTGCTAACTCGTTAAAAATTTACAGAAACCCTTTAAGTTGTAAAGACAAAACAAAACATAAGACGACACAATTGGCGAGTTATCACTGAGAAAAGTTGCAAAAAAAAAAAAAAAAAAAGTGCGGTCAACCCGGAGGTTCCCATATTTGTTATGGTTGATATTCTGGTGGACTTCAGCTAATTAGAAACTACTCTGGAAAAAGAAGTAATTACGTTAAATATTATAAGTGAGGAAAAAAGTAAGTATTTATATTAATTGCTTAGTTTTAAAATCTGCTCAATAGGAATTAATCACATTTTCATTCTTTCACAATAATGTAGATTTCTAATTTTTATCTATCAAGTAAACCAGCACCTATTTAAAATTTCTGCTATCAGCACCGAATCATAATCTATTCTGAAATTAAACTATAATCAATCATCCATTAGTGAGAGATTAAGTCGATCTTCAACAGTATCACAGCCACAGAGATGGGCCGAGTGATTATCACACACTAATATCCCCCTCACAATTCATCAAATCCATTTTGCTGCGGGAAAACTTCATTTGCTTTCCATTAGCAAGCAGCTTCCTCTCGTGGTAAAACAAAGATTAAACAACAAAGGAAAAGGCAATTACAGTGTTATTGAGATGTCGATTAATTGCTGGAGAAGGTTTCCAACATCTGTAAAACCTCTGGAAGCAAACCATTAGCATAGCATAAATGCCTTTCGCAGTTCATTTCGAAGTAGCGCCGGCGCTCGTCTCAGACTTCATACTTCATTAAGAACAGAAGAAGAAGGTGCTTTATTAAATCACGAGAGCGATTGCCAGGCCCACTTTTAATAATCGCCGTCACTTTGAATTGGGTAATGGGAACGAAAAGTGAAGAAATAATAAAGGTTTTTTTTTCTTAGTTTGATTTCTTTTCTTATCAGCTTTTGGTTCTTTTGAACCTTTTTGCCGTGGAAGATATTAGCACAAATGGATTTCACTCCAAATGAACCATAAAAAGTAATAGCACCTCATCATCATCATCATCATCGTCGACTTGGAAAACGAAAGAAATGTTTTACCGAAGGAATTGAAGGACGAAAGTTTTTGACAACTGCTCTTTAAGCAAGATGGCAATATATCAAGAGTGAAATGTGTAGAGTAGCAGAAAACTTAAACCTATGACTATTTTGCTTCTGGTGCTTCCCTTTTTGTGGCTCATCACCGGGAATGAATACAACTGGGACTTGAGATCTTTTTCTGATTTGTCTGTTTTTAACGAAGCAGTAAGTTGATGTTTTACCGAAGGAAATCAAAGACAAAACTTTTTGACAACTGGTCTTTAAGCAAGATGGCGATATATCAAGAAGGGTGAAATGCGTAGAGTAGCAGAAAACTTAAACCTATGACTATTTTGCTTCTAGCGTTTCATTTTTTGGGGCTCGTCACTACAAGTGAATATAACTGGGACTTGATTTTTTTTTAATTTGTGTATTTTTAACGAAGCAGTAAGTTGATGTCTTACCGAAGGGATTGAAAGACGAAAGTTTGTGACAACTGCTCTTCAAGCAAGATGGCAATATATCCAAAAGAGTGAAATGCGTTGAGTAGCAGAGAACTTAAACTTACGACTAATTTTATTTGTATGGCTTCCCATTTTGTGGTTCATCACTGGGAATGAATACAACTGGGACTTGAAATCTTTTTCTGATTTGTCTATTTTTAAGGAAGCAGTAAGTTGATGTTTTACCGAAGAAATTGAAAGACGAAAGTTTTTGACAACTGCTCTTTAAGCAAGATGGCAATATATCAAGGAGGGTGAAATGCGTTGAGTAGCAGAAAACTTAAGCCTATGACTATTTTGTTTGTAGTGATTCCCTATTTTGTGGCTTATCAGCTAAAATAAATACAAGTGGGACTTGGCTATTTTTTTCTTCTGATTTGTCTATTTTTATCGAAGCATTTAATCTCGGTACAAAACGCTGTCATTACGTAAATTGACTCTAGTCTTTTGATAGCTGCTCCTTAAGCAAGAAAGCAGTTTTGAAGAACAGCGAAATGCCTAACATAGCAAAAAATTTAAACCTATGACTATTTTGTTTATATTGCTTTCCTTTTTCTGGCTCATCGAAGGTTCAACTGGGCTTTGAGATTTTCTTCCAAAAAGCGATTCTCTTCCGATTAACAAAGCAGTCAGTAGGGCCTCCTTCGAGCTGGACAACTTAGTTGAATCAACTTTCAAATCGGAGGGACGATTGTTAGGAAGAAAAGTGAAAGAATCGTCTGGCAATCTTCACACGACGGTCAACTACGCCTGGTGTGCCGGCACACCAGGCACATCCGATAATCAACTTTTTATGAGAATGTTTAAGCATAGCTGACTGTCCTGTGAAGAATGCCAGACGATTCCTTCACTTTTCTATCTAGTTACACTTCCTAATAACCGCCCCGCTAGTTCGAACGTTGATTCAGCTACGTTGTCTCGGTGTAACAGTCCTCAATCTCAAAGTAAAACATTAATGCCAATGTATAAACTGTTTCCATAGTTTAAGACCTTCCCCTGAAACAAAGCTGTAATACATGTAGTTATGCTTCACCTATCCCCTATGTTATTAAATCGAATTTATGTAGTACTAGTGGTTCCTGCACGGCTTTGCCCGTAATAGAAAAATTAAAAGGTCTTTTGGTTCGTCTATATATTTACAAATAATGTATTGTGAATTTTCTCGCCAATTGGCTTGTACCCTTGTTACGGTTCCACGTTATGATAATTTCGTATCTCGCCAATTGGCTGGTGTCCATGTTACGGTTCCACGTTATGATAATTTCGTAATTTACTTGTCCATCTTATGATATTTTTGTTCTTAAAATTGTAATAGAAAAAGAACCACATCGAATTTTCGAAAAATCGCTTCGAGGTGCACACCCCCATGCTACAAACTAACTTTGTGCCAAATTTCATGAAAATCAGCCGAACGGTCTAGGCGCTATGCGCTTCACAGACATCCTACAGACATCCTCCGGACAGAGACTTTCAGCTCTATTATTAGTAAAGAAAATTAATTTATACCAGAGGAAAAATTAATAAGTGACACATTTGTTTGCATTAGAACACTTAAAATTTCAATTTACAAGATGGTGTACGACAAACTGGGAAACTAAAATCAAATTGATTTTTAAGCGAGTAAAGTTAATTACAATTTGCTATTTTGGATATTATATAGAGAAAGAAGTAGAGATAGAGGCAAACTTGTTGAATGCTGTGCACTTAGGGGAAAAAATCAAGATAAAAGTAACTCAGTTTTCCTTCGGTTTCTGTACGTAAGTACTTAATGCACTACATTACAGGTTAATTTTCAAGTCTAAGATATAACCAAATGAACAGTTTTTTTATATCATTACAGTACATTTTAGTAGGCAAAAACTTAAATTTACAAGTGCAAAAAGAAAAGAACACGTAGACAAATAATCTATTTTTAGCTCCATATGACATTTCGTTTAGCGTCTGCTAAAAGAATGTATTAAAGAGAAACGTGAAACACCCAGAAGTTAAAATAAAATAGTTCACGTAAAACTACAAATTGCGAAAATTATCCACTCCTTTGCATAATATTTCGCTAGTTTTATGTTTGAAGAGAGGGAACCTCTATCTTGCAACAGATATTTCAAAAGATAAAATGTTATCATTTTAGCTTTTCAGAAGAGTTTTGAATCCATTGTAGTTTTAGAGATTTTGAGAATAAAAAAATCTAAATTAAAAAGGTTTTCAAACGGGAAACTGAAATAGATTAGCTTACTTTTTATTCTAAATTTTCTTTTTTCACGACCTCGAGTTTCTATTGAAATTAATGTTATAAATATAAAATTATGTTTCGTTGTTTTTTTAAAATTTAATTAGTATAATCAGTCAGTGCAAATATTGCTATGCATGTATTTATCTTTTTTTGGTTTTCAAAATGCTTATTTTTACTCAAATTAAGCTTTCATAGCCCGTTAAAATTACAAATGAGACTTTTAGGTTTTTTTTTCTTTAACAAGTAACTTTTGACAATAACAGCATTATTTGTATTTAGTCTAATCATAAGAAAAATGTCCGAGAAAAGTTTGTTTTTGTTAAAAATGTTTAAAGGACATTTTCGAATTAATGACTATCTCAATTTATAACTTTCCTGATATAATTGAAGTTATGTTTTGCAATATATATCTGCTATTGGAAGACACAAATCAAGGTTTTTTTTTTTAAATAAAATAACGAAGTAAAGAAATAAAGCGCACGACAAGAAATTTCTTCTCTTTATGATCCTCCCCAAGAACAACTTTTAATTTCATTTAATACAGTAAATCGTAATTTTACTAATAATAGAGCTCAAAGTTTTTCTCGATATCTGGACCTCTGTCGGGATATCTGTCCGGATCTCTGTCTGGATCTCTGTGACGTGAATAGCACCTAAACCATTCGGCCGATTTTCATGAAATTTGGCACAAAATTAGTTTGTATCATGAGGGTGTGTCCCACAAAGCGATTTTTCGAAAATTCGATTTTGTTCCATTTCTATTCCAATTTTAAGTCCATTTTATCGAGCGAATTACCATAACATAGACGAGTAAATTACCATACCATGGATGAGCAAATTACCACAACATAGCCGAACAAATTAACCTAACATATTGGCGAGAAAGTCATCATCCATTATTTATAAATATACAAGTGAACCAAATGACCTCTTTAGTTTTCTACTACGGGCAAAGCCGTGCGGGTACCGCTGGTACCAACTAAATCTGAACTGCATCAATACATATAATTGTTACGTATTTTTGATGCCTCTAAAATTTATTTCTATCATTCAGAAAATTAGTAAAAATTCGAAAATAACTATAAACTTTTTCTTTCCTTTCTAAATATTTTCTACTTACAATGAAAAAATAATCTTCAAGCGCTTCCTTTCGACAAAAGGCGATTGCATTTGTATAGCAAAAGCATAATTAGAAGCTTAAGCTCATCGGGTTTGATCGACAATATGCGTCCCGCGTCTTTTGTCTTCCCATTCTAAGCCAACTGCCGAGAAGTATCTAAAAATGCCTTAATTAAGAGATGAATCCCGGGGAAGAAACCTTAACATTTGTTTGATTTTAGTCGCTCCTCGCGAAACAGTTGAAAGGGATCCCTCTCAAAGAAACCAGCAGCTGAAACACGTGTTGCAGAGCATGGCTTTTGGATTGTAGATTTTTGAATGCCGGTTCGGTCTTTTCAAAACGAAGTTCACCCGAATCGCAAACGCTTCCCGCTCTTTTGTCTTTACCAGAAGCAGATGTCCCCGCAATGAAAAGAGAAAAAGGATGTATCTCAGAGTAGCGGTTTTCGTCGGAGATTTCGCTCCCGGCGGGACTCGCTGTTGAGACGGAAAACTTTCGGTTTGGTTATAAAAGGGAGTCAAGAGTCTCTCTGAATTTAAATAAACCAACTTGCCTTCAATTGTATGCATTACTGATTTTTAAAGAATGCTTTAAACAATAATAGTTTAGAAATCTGTAGGGATACTATAGAAATCTTTGCATGAATTTTGGAACGAAACATGTTTTGCTCCGTAATCTATGAGTGTACGATGCTTTTTGTTCGAGTTTGGCGTACTTTTAAAGATTTTTTTTTTTTATTTACGAGGCGTGTTTTTAAAGCAAGGTCCGTTTTGAAATAAAAAAAAAGAACGAGTACAGAGACAGCAAAGAAATTTATTGCACAAAAATCTACATCTATTTCGCTATTTTTTGACATTGCCCCCGTGATTTTTCAAGCATTGGTCAAAACGTGGTACAGGTTTTTGTATACCAATTCGTAGAAAGTTGCCGCTAGTGTAGTCAACCATGAGGACTCCTACAAGACTTTGACTAGGACGTTTTTCAACATCCTCAACCACGTTCGCAGCAACTTTCATTTGTTTCAGCATCTACAGTCTTTCCTAGATGGTCTGTGGCACAACAGCAGTAATGAGCTCAGAGAACATGTTACCCCATGGTTGACTACACAGGCGGCAATTTTCTACGAATAGGTATTCAAGAACCTGTACCACGCTATGACAAATGCTTTTGAAAATCACGGGAGAAATATATGTAGCGTATGAGTGGTAGATTTTTGTGCAATAAATTTCTTTGCTCTCTCTGTACTCGTTCTTTTTTTATTACGAAACGGACCTTACTTTGAAAACGTACCTCGTATTTATTTTTAACGTAATAATTAATGCACGTATGTTTTATATAATCTAAAATTAAAGGAGAAATTATCATAACGGTGTCTCCCCAGTTTCACCGACACAAAATCCCCCCCCCCCTTGTTTTGAAGCTTCAATCACACCTTTTGATGTAGTAAAGGAGGGGGAGGGGAAAAATTTGAAAAGTCGGTGAAACTGGGGAAAACCATCGTATTGTGGGGCATTCCAAATTGGTGGAAACATTTTTTATTGGTGACATTGCTGTCGCCGTTTTCGCTCCTCAATCTTTAAGAATACATTGCATATTTTGATAAAGTTTTCATTATCTTTTAATAACATAATATATTTATTTAGCATATTATTTTGCATTTTAATGGCCACATCCAATTGTTTGGAGGATTATTTTTTGTTTTAATGGAACTTTTCTTCTTATTAATAGGCTTGTTTTGATTAAAAATTAAGCATTTAATTTTATATTTCATCATTATTGGTCTTGGAAGCGTTTGACAGGCAGATAAGAGCTTTGTTTTGACTAGTTTGGCGAAATATTTTGAGAAGGCAACAAGTGGTCCGCTTTATCGTAATTCTCCCAACTAAAAGATGCGAATGAACTTTGTAATACGTACTTTCACAAAAAGCCTGTCATTCATGTCCATTAGAAAGTTTGTATGCGACGATGCATTTCGTCGCAAATAAGAGTAACAGAAAATAATAACTGATGAGCCCTAATTTAAAGAGAAGTTAAGTAAAAAGAGGGATAAGAAAGAAAAAAGAAAAATAAATGAATTGCACGTAAAACTACAAGCAGGTGTTCGAAAAAATCTACAAAAAATAAATATTTAAGATTTATTAAAATAACACCCAGTATGCAAAAATACATGAATAATGTTTCATTTCAGATAAACTTATTCTTGAAAACAATGCTTAAACATTAGTACAAATAACAGTTAGTTAAAATTAAGTAGAAATAACAAACAAATATTAAAGAAAATTTAAAAGGTAGTAGAATATTAGCTAATTTTGCATGTAATAAAAGAACAGGAAAAAAAATTCAAATTTGTTTTACTCGGAAACAAAAATATTTATTCATCTTCTTTGCTTCGTGAATTCTAAGCGTCGGAAATTGCAAAGAAAAAATCAGCAGAATTGTCTGCGCTGAAAAATGTATGCACATTAAACTATGCAATAAAAATCATATAATACAATTTTGATAATGTACAGTTTTACTAGAAGATTGAAAAAATCTTACTTTTCGTATTCCTAATGTGCTTTTTTTATTTTTCTCATTTAAATGTTGTCTTGTTGTTTGTCGAAATGTATTAGTGTACTAATTTAGCACATCCAAAGTAATTGTTATTGTTATTTTTTTTCTACCTTTGCTTTTTTTTTTTTTTTTTTTGTTAAAAAACCAGCATGCACAACAATTTATGAAAAAAGTAGGCAAAATTTTCACTCTTATTTTCAGTTTCCTTTCATTTCAACAACTTACAGTTAAATGTTGAAATTTAACAAAACTACTTTTGATGCAAGTTTAATTTCGAACTATTTAATTTAAATAGATCAGAATGTAGAAAGCAGTTGCTATTTTTATCTATTTATCGATGCTAATATTTTACTTATGCTTACATATTTATTGATACAATAAACTAAAATATTATTTTGAGGCTTAACAATAATACAAATTCTTCATCGATCATAAAGCTTTAATAGAATGTTTCACGAAAAATTTTATTTCAAATGAAACCCTTTTTGAACTTTCACTCAATCTTAATTTGTATACTTCTGCACACGTATGGCTTTCATTTTAACTATGGTTCAATCTAAAATACATGGAGTCCAGTAATTTAAGTTGTCTCCAAAGAAATGAAATTGAATTGAACAATAATTTTGCCCTTTCTTTCCCAACAACACCGAATAAAACTAGAGAAAATCATCTTGGAAACAAGAACAAAAGATTAATAACTGAAGAGAAAGTTCTTACTCAAGCAATAATGAAATATTTATTAACTGCATGAGTAACGACACAATTTCTATTTGAAGACAAATGAATTCACTTCACTTTCACAAGTATTTTATGGTTAAAAATATTTAAAAGAGCCATTTTGTTTTAGAAATTGTCTTGTATATTATTTGTATTCCATATCGTGTGGCTAAATTGAATTCGACATTTATTAGATAGTTTGATTTCGTGAAATATGATAATATTTTAACAGCCAACGAAAATATTTTAAGGTTCAATATCTAAATAATCAGATAGAAGAATTTTGCATTTAATGTGCATTTTTTTTTTATTTAGAAAGCCCTTTTATCGAAAAAATAAAATTTGATTCAAAACATTCATTTTGATAGGAACGTCTTGAGTATTTATTGCATTATTTCGCGTCATAAACTTAGGATTCAATTTGTTTTTTGATGATAACATAGATTCAATGCAAATGTAAATATTTATGGCAAATTATGAATACATTATGTCAAAAGAAAAAAAATGTAGCAAGCTCCTTTAATCACTAAGACTTTAAAACAGATTTTGTAAAGTGGTTTTATAACTGAAGGACAGATAGAATATTTTTTTGTTTTGTTTTACCAAAACATAATGTTTTGCTTTTGTTCCGTAAAGAAATTACTTTGTTCAAAAATGCAAGTAAATATGTTATATAAAAGTTAATTAATTTAAGAGTAGAGCTATAGTCGAATAAGGAAGCTAATAATGTGATCAACCTTATTCAACATAACGCAAATTAGTTTTTGATCACCCATAGAGCAGCAAGCCTTTATTTCAAAGTAATAGTTAAAATTTAATACTTTTAAAATGTTGTTTGGAAAACATAAAATAATATATTTTCAATGCTTAATAAGGAGATGCATAACGATTGAATACAAAAGTTCATTATCAAATTATTCTTTTTCCTAAAACGTCTAATACAAACTTAAAAAAATTTGAGTAAAAAGAAAAAAAAAATCCCTCAACTGCGCACAGTTGAAAATTGAAAAGTTTACCTTTTGTGCGAAAATGAAAATAAAAAGCAACTTTAACTGCACAAAATCGCAATGGGAAATTAAATGCGCTTGTTTCAAAGTCACAAAGAACCTTTCCCTAAAAAAGAGGGGTCCTTGTACTTCTTTTCTGATGATTGTATTGGAAAATTAGAATTTCATTAAAAAATTTTTTTTCATCGGTAATATCCGAAGAAAATTAAAAAATATTACATTACACTGCCGTGGGCAGGTAAAGAGTAGTTAACTACACATATTTAATTATTTTTTGCATTTTTGTCATCTATTGTACGTCAGTTTTATTGTGCATTTTTGCTTATTTGGTTTCCAAAAAAAAAAAAAAAACTCTTAACTCCAATATTTTCCTACTGTTATACGCTATACTGTTACTACGCATTTCCTCAACTATCTCAAAAATTCATTTCTGCAAATACTGCCGTTTACCTGGCCACGGAAGCACAGCTGCTTTTTGTATTTTATAAATTCTTAAAATTACGCTTGAAAATATAGTTCCACATAAAGTGTACGGTTCTTTGGAATCGCATGAAGAGATCAGGACTGATAACAGTTTGCTCCAAGCCTGATTGCAATGCATATATGACCCCCGAAGATTCGCCTTACCAACTAAGTCGATTGGTTAGGTGATGCGGTCTTGCCATCGGCCGTTAAATTTCTTTTCCTTCCACTGAAGCGGAATAAAATATTGGCGAAGCTCTCGTGTAAAAACATGAAGTGCCTTGTAAAGCGGTCGGAAAAACCCTTTTTTCGTATTCGGCCTCGCCAAGACCAATGGCCTGGAAATCCAGAACCGCCGCCAATTTTTTTTTTATTTCAGTTTTTCTCTTTTTGGGGCGCCAATAAACGAACCAAAAGTTGTTGCTCTTCTGATAGATGACCTCTTGTTGAAGTTTTAGAGGGTGGTTTTGAGAAGCGAAAATAAGAGAAAAAAAAAAGGGAACCTTTCCCCAACTTCGGAAATTTCTTTGCAAGAATGTACAAAAAATACTAAGATACTGAGACGGAAAAAATATATGCTTGAGTTATTGAATGATTTATAAGAAGTCTAGCTTGTGCATTTCTAAATAAACTCGCGATCTTGATGTAAATCGTTTTTTAACAAAATTCTTTTTTTTCGAAAGGTAATTTTTAAACATAGAAAATGAACTCTCCTGAGTTGAAGGGTGGGTTTAGGAAAACAAAATTTCACATCTAGTTTCGCATTTCCTTTTTCTTTAAGAACATATTTATTACTGTACCTTCAATCAATAAATTTAAAGAGTCAACTTCTTATGGAAAGTCAAAACTTAGACAAATGAGTCAACAAAAATATGTGACATGTTTTTCGATGATATGATTTCGAGCTCACCGTGTACCAAATATTAAAAATAACATTTTTGAAACATTTGAATATCGCAAAAAACGATTTTTTTTCCTTTTTTTGCAAAACTTGTTTTATTTTTGATTGTTACTTATTACAGTAAGAAGCACTTAAAATAAGAATGTCCCAATCAAAAATGTACGTTCTTTAACAAAAAATAAAGTTTTGCACTGAATTACCTCATGTTTCAAAAATGTCTTGCATCTGCTACAAGTGCAAATATAGGCTCGATTTTATTTGTAATCCTCGTCATATTTACATTTTTATATGTAAGCTTTTTGATTTGACAGCGTGTTTAAAGTCTAACACCGCTGCAAAAAAAAAAAAAAAAAAAAAACCCCTTAAAAATCATATTGTCAGCTCTCTTTTGAGCTTACATAAATAATGAAGAAGATCCTCCTATATTTCGTTTGAATAAAAAATAGCGTTTGAATAATATTTTTCACAAACGAGATGTATTCTTTTTATGTGTTCAATATCTTAATATCAAACTCTACCAGTCATTTTCATTTCTCGTTCAAACTCCTACCTACTGCTTACCAGAATCTAAGCAGCAATATTTAGTAAGATTAATGCGGTGTTTTTGCAACGGGGTAGGGGGGGGGGGGTTCACTTTTTTGTTTTCTATTCAGTTTTTGCAACGATTTCAAGTATGCATTCAATTATTGGAATTAGCGTTGTGTATTTCCAAGTCACTAATCAACACGAAACTCCAATAATTGAGTGCATAAATGAAATCATTGCAAAAACTAAATCATTACACCACAATTAAGCATCCTCCTTCGTAGTTGTAGTAAATAGGTACATCCTTTGGTGCACCACCAAGTGATAATTCACCAAGTGTTTTACTGTGTTATGCTTTCTGATTATTAAATCAGAGCACTGCTTACGTCGCGTTGAAGGAAAATCAAAAAAGGAAATATTACGGTTAGAAATTGGTATTTCTATAAGCAAGATAATAAAACAGGTAAATAGTTGTTGGATCAAACATGTATATATGCATAAGCGAAAGTAAATAAACAGGTAGAGAGAAAATTAGTGTGACAAGCATTCAGAAATACATCAGTTTCGATACATAGACGCAAAAATACATGCTTAAAAATAGGGGAGAAATATGTAGATAATAAAATAATAATTTTAAAAACTAAAAAAACACGCTTTTGTAGCGATGTGCACTAAAAAAGTAAAAAAAAATTTTGGATGTTAAGTATAGTAAAATAATTGACCAAATAATTAATGCAAAAAACCCTTGGATGCTGTCTTTTTATATTTTTGCAAGGACAAGAAATGGAAAACATTTCTGTCAATTGATATGAAGATCCCCACGCTTTTTTTACATTAAAGTTAATTGTTTAGTCAGTTATTTTATCATACTAAACATCCAAAGACTATTTGTTACTTTTTAGTTCATATTGCTACAAAAGCTGTTTTTTAGCTTTTAAACTATTATTTATTTATTTATTATTATTTATTATTATTATTATTATTTTGGTTTTACTTGTTTTTCGAAAAAATATTTATTTTAACATAATTTAAAATTTTCTATATTCCTGAAATCCCCCCCCCCCCCCCACAAACAAAAAACGACTCAGGGGTGAATTTTTATTTGAAGGCTTACCTACAATTTAACATGAACTTAGTTAAAAACAATTATTATTCACGTTCCAATTACCTTGGAACATTGGAACAAATTTTATGTGATGCAAAAAAATCAGGGGCTTCTATCGATATTTCATTCTAATTTTTGCGAGCATTTTTCGTCCACATATTGTTGAATTTACGTAAAACTATTGATTAAAATTGAAATAAACTAAAAATTAATAGTTAATTAATTAATTTGATTGTAGAATATTGCATTGTCATCGAATCTGAGATCGCATTTTAAATTTCAAAAGAATCTAATCACAGGAAGTGAGCGAAATTTGAGTTGCAAGGTTCCGTTACAAGATACATGCATACATACAGGTGAAGCTAATAAAAGCGTGCAATAATTATCGTTTTAAATCGTTAGCTAATATTAAGAAAATAACCTGTGAATTAAAATCCGAGTAACCAAATTGCAAAATTAATAGTTAATTAATTAATTTGATTGTAGAATATTGCATTGTCATCGAATCTGAGATCGCATTTTAAATTTCAAAAGAATCTAATCTCAGGAAGTGAGTGAAATTTGAGTAGCAAGGTTCCGTTACAAGATACATGCATACATACATACAGGTGAAGCTAATAAAAGCGTGCAATAATTATCGTTTTAAATCGTTAGCTAATATTAAGAAAATAACCTGTGAATTAAAATCCGAGTAACCAAATTGCAAAATTAATAGTTAATTAATTAATTTGATTGTAGAATATTGCATTGTCATCGAATCTGAGATCGCATTTTAAATTTCAAAAGAATCTAATCACAGGAAGTGAGCGAAATTTGAGTTGCAAGGTTCCGTTACAAGATACAACATACATACATACAGGTGAAGTTAATAAAAGCGTGCAATAATTATCGTTTTAAATCGTTAGCTAATATTAAGAAAATAACCTGTGAATTAAAATCCGAGTAACCAAATTGCAAAATTAATAGTTAATTAATTAATTTGATTGTAGAATATTGCATTGTCATCGAATCTGAGATCGCATTTTAAATTTCAAAAGAATCTAATCACAGGAAGTGAGCGAAATTTGAGTTGCAAGGTTCCGTTACAAGATACAACATACATACATACAGGTGAAGTTAATAAAAGCGTGCAATAATTATCGTTTTAAATCGTTAGCTAATATTAAGAAAATAACCTGTGAATTAAAATCCGAGTAACCAAATTGCAAAATTAATAGTTAATTAATTAATTTGATTGTAGAATATTGCATTGTCATCGAATCTGAGATCGCATTTTAAATTTCAAAAGAATCTAATCACAGGAAGTGAGCGAAATTTGAGTTGCAAGGTTCGTTACAAGATACATACATACATACATACAGGTGAAGCTAATAAAAGCGTGTAATAGTTATCGTTTTAAATCGTTAGCTAATATTAAGAAAATAACCTGTGAATTAAAATCCGAGTAACCAAATTGCAAAATTATTAGTACTTTAATTAATGTATGATTTTACAAGTAAATATTAATTGAAACGCAGAAAACGTTAAAGGCATAGAGTCAAAAATAGCATAATGAAATTTCATGCGTATGTAAATAAGTAAGAATAGAAACCAGTAAGATGCATAAACATATAAAAAGAGGAAAATTTTAGACACTATTTTAGGAATATGCAAAGTATATTTAAATTAAAGAGACAAGGTCGAAAATTATACATTTTGGTATTTTTCAAGAAAATAAGTTTTTAGCAAGATTCTATTTTTTATCAGCGATTAAAGTACTCTCGTTAATAACATTCTTTAGGCATCTATAATATGAATTTTTAATGCCGATTTCATAAAACTCAGTTGGTTTTAGAGCAAAATATCTGGAGGCCTTGGGTAATAACATTTTGAACTTTGGCTGACTTCAATTTGGATGTCAGCCAAGTATTCAAGTTTTATCACATACAAAGTGGTACAGCAATCGATATAAAGAAAAATCAATTGGTGCAATGTCGGGAGAGTATATTCTAGCGCCTTTTCTTGACAATAGAAAAGGCAGGGTTTTGAAACACGATTATACAGCAAGGCTACACCATGCAAGGCGAGCCCTGGTAAAAAAAAAAATAATTGTGGCGGGTTGCCTTACCCTCTATACTCTCCCGGTATTGCATCATCTGATTTCCATTTATTACGTATTACATGTGACAAAAAATCTGAAAATCTGGCTAATATCTAAGACATTACCTCCAGATATTTTGTCCCAAAATCAAATGCTTTTTATCGTTCCTGGATTGAAAATTTGCACATTAGATCACAAAAAGATCTTGATAATGTATGTAATGTAATGTTTGATTGGACATAAAACTTGTTAAAAACGCCTTTGTTTAGTAAAAACTACATCACTTTTCGGTCCACATAACATTACAATCAAATTACAAAAAAACGTTCAAGATAGATATCGAGTTAAACATTATAGATAGATATAAAAGACACAATTTTGCTCTTTGAGAATTTTCTTTACCTATTTAAAGCGCAATTAGGAATTTAAAGACTTTCTTATGGCTGCCATCAGTGCCACCGAGAGCCTTGACAAGCCCTTTGTCAGTACAGCTGCCGGACCCCCCTTCTCCTATAAAACTTATAAAAATTCATACCACTTTTCCTCCGAGCAAGGCCCTCACAAGGGCCGAGCCTTTAGTTTCAACTAGACTAGCATGGCTTCTCGTCGACACTGAGTGCCATCCATAGTTGCCGTCAAATTTTACCTCTCTTTAACATTTTTCTGAATAACTGAATCATCATAAAAAAAAAGAAGTGAACAAAACTATTGGCTATGGGTTCTCTTGGCATAGAGAGGTAAGGAAAAAATTATTATTGCTTTAATATTGTCTCGGTTAGCATAGAGATAGGGATAAAAAGATTTTAGCATACTTCAAGATTGTGCTTGATTGGCATAGAGATTACAAAAAATAATTTAATGCATTTTTTTTAAAGTTTGATTTATATTATTAAACATGTTTAAATAATTTAAAACTATGTTTATTAGTAACGACACTCTATTATTTTTTTTTGTCACAAGATTTTTTCACTCTTTTAAAAAACAAAATGGTGTTTATTATATGTAGATATGAAAAGCCAAGTAGTAATATGATTTTATATGTCGTGGAGATGGGTGAGAAGTTAGTGTCCGACACAACTTCCACAAATATGTGCATTTGAAATCTGAGGCGACTTACTCCGTGCAACGAAAAGAAGTGACCACAACTCCTAAACTTCATGAATAGCCGGAGTAAACAAATCATAAAATTTGATTTTTTATGCCTCCGTGGATAAGCGTCATCTCCATCTCCGAGGTGGATCAGAAGCGAGTGGAACTGAATTTACCAAGCAAAACTGGGAGAGGCGACGTCATAAAACAAAATAAAAAGCCATGAAATGGTCCTTGTCAAAACGCCAGAGAAAGGGAACCAAAAGAGAGAGAGAAAAAAAGAAGAATATAAATACGGCAGAGTGGGGGGAGCAAAAAAAATTCAAAAAATTTCTGAGCAGGGATTGTCCACCAACCCTCTCATAAGAAACTTTTCACATAGGCGGCACTAACTATATCCCGTTTAGCATCTCAAACGATGAAATTGGGAGGTGACTGTGGCACGTCCGCCACTGCGCCCCCCCCCCTCCCCCATCTTTTAGGAACAGTGGAGGTTGTAGTCAAACTAAAGGAGGCGGGGGAGGGAGATTCAGCGGGGAGGGAAAAGCCCGAGCTTCTCTTTCCCTCATAAATCCCTGGGTTGGAAAATTGTTCGCATTCCTGAGATACTTTCTCTTCCATTCAGAAGAGCATGAGCAGATACCCCTCCCCCTTTCCCGCGTTGCAGGAAATCCAATATCAAGACACCAGCGAGTGCAGACGATATTGCTGCGTCAAGGATGGGGGGTGGATGGCGAATAGCGAGTGAGGCTCCAGAGGAAGAGAAGGAGGGGGGAGGTTAAACCTAGAGGGCAAACGGTCCGCACTTGGCATTCATCCCCATTGAAGTTGTCATTGCTCGCCAAGGCAGTTCGCCATCAATTTCAATTAACGAGACGGGCCCGTCATGGGGTTGGCGGCCTTTTTCTGCCGCCAAATCTCTCTCAGGTCGGGGCCATCCAGACGTTTAGTTTTACAATTTTATTAAAAGGCTCGAGGAATCGTTCTATTAATTTCTTTGTTATTGCGGTCGATCGTTTGAGGTTAATTTCTTTTTGGTTATAAACTTCGTTTAAGTAGTCTTACGAGGCTAATGTGCGAGACATCGGCTGCAGCAAATGAATTCCCGGTTTGATGAGAGCGTTGATGAGACCTCGTTTTCTGTCGTCTGCTCTTTGTGTTCTTTTCCAACCCGAATTGGCTTTATTTTTTAGTGGGGAAAAAACTAAGATCGCGTAATTACTCCGAACGGAATAATTACACGAACGGAATAATGGATAATAAGAGCGATTACGTAATCAACTCAGAACGGATCATTGATATTTTAACGCTTTTTTATTATCAACTCTGATGTATTTCACGGGATAAAGCTCTGAGCATACAATAATACTCTATTTTTTCACGTTTTACATAATTGGATTATAGGTTTCGTAACGTTTATAATTAAGTTATATACAATGTAAGTTATTCTTTTCCCCCGTCTGTAAAACGTAAGGTTTAAATCAGCACTCAAACTCAGTTTGACAAGACGATTAATAATGCAATGAGAAATCTTTGAAAAATTATCTTCTGGTGGTAGAGGAGGGAAACATTTTTTGTGACCTTTGTCTTGATTTTTAGAGTAGTTTTAAATTTTGTTATTAATAATGCTTAATTCGTATGTATTATTTTTTGTATAGACTTTAATGGAAGAAATCTAATCTGGTAACGATGTTTTCATTTTATCACTTTTTACACGATTGGCTTTATACGCATTTATGGACGTCCGTTTCAAGAAATCTGTTTTAAGGAATGAATGGGTCATTTTTTATATTTTTTTCATGGGATAACATATTCATCATATATGAAATTTTCAATGGTTTTTACAAATATCCATACAATAACTGTAGATTTTGGTTTTGATTGGGAGGAAGGGGAATGGGAGTTTCATTGGTGAAATTGGTGTCGTTGTAATAAAAATACTTTTTTGTAATAGAAATACTTTTTTGTAATAGAAATACTTTTTTGTAATAGAAATACTTTTTTGAAATAGAAATACTTTTTTCGTATCTAAAGGCAAGGAAATTGTGAAATATATCTTCTTTTAAAATGAGTGAGAGGGGAATGTAGATGGCTTGGCAGATCGGAGAAAACAATTCGTTCCTTTTGGTAAATTTACCCAAACAGATCTAATGCTCTAATTATAGAATTTTAATAATTTAGTTGCAAAATTGATTTAGGTAATAAAAGAAAATTTTTCGAATTCAAAACAACGGACTTACATATTGTCACTATAAATTGCACAGGACAATGCATAAGAGTTATGGAAAAGGCCAAAAAGAGCGCAGAAATAATATTCTTCCCTAAACAGAAAAAAAGAGTAATAAAAAAGGGAAATAATTAATTCATGTTCTACACCTTTTAAAAAAAAAAAAAGAAAAAAAAGAAAAAAAAAATTAATGTTTTCACTACTTTTATAAGGAGCATCGATTATTAACAGCTAGATATTAAAAATATTGATCAACTAGTGGTACCTAGTAGGCTTTGCCCGTAGTTGAAAATTAAAAGGTCATTCGGTTCGCCTGTATATTTACAAATAATGGATGACGAATTTCTCGCCAATTGGCTATGTTCATTCGCTCTCCCATTCCACGTCATGATAATTTCGTAATTTACTCGTCCATTTTATGATAATTTTACATTGAAATGGAAAAAGAACAAAATCGAATTTTCGAAAAATCGCTTCGAGGTGTACACCCCATGCTACAAACTAACTTTGTGCCAAATTTCATGAAAATCGGCCGAACGGTCTAGGCGCTATGCACGTCACAGAGATCCAGACATCCTACAGACATCCAGACAGAGAGATTTTGAGCTTTATTATTAGTAAAGATAATAAGTATGCAATAAATGAACTTATTATATTGATTACATTTCCAGAGTTCAAAGTTCTTAAAAGCTTTGAATAACTTCATTAACTATCGATCATTAAATTATGTGTAAATTTAATGCTTCGTGTTTACATTTTATAGATAAATAGGAAATTATTTAATATAAGCTTGCACTATCAAAGCCAGGAGTTTCTCTTAGGCAGTAGAAATCTCCTCTCTAAATTTACTCTTGTGCGTCTGTTTGTGTGATGGTGGGGGGGGGGGGGTCATAAAAAGTCAGAATTTCCTCCTGGTAATAGGCCTTTACAGACCTTACGTGTATATATATTCGATCATACTCTGCAGTGATATTTGTCGGTAACTTCAAACAGTGTACAAGAATTATCAAATACATTTTTCCTTAGAGTAAGCATTTTCAAAGTTAGAGATTAATTAATTGAATCAAAGTGTAACGAATTCAACACGATCATTTTATTTATTTATTTATTTATTATTATTATTATTATTATTTTGTTATAAATGATTAGTGATAAGTAAATCTATATTTTCATTCTAAATGTTTAATGGTGAAAATAAGGTGGTTTCAGAACGATGTGCTTTTGTGTGTGTGTGTTTTCAAAGTAAAGAGTCCTTATTAGATCATCTTTGATTTGAAAACTGCCTCCGTAGTTCAAGCATTTTTATCGCAAAAAAGTATATAAACTAAGGGGATAATTTATTGAAGAAGAAAATTTGTTGAAAATATGCCAACAAGAATTTAAAAACATTCGAGGTTATTTATTGCCAAAATTAAAGAAAGTTTTCGAGAATAAAGAAATTTCCTTATTGATGATAATAATAATAATAATAAAATAATGATAATAATAAATTAATAAACTCCACTAACTTCAATTATTCGTGCAATAAATAGAAAAAAAGTAATTATCAATGGTCAAAGTACATTTCTCTGTAGATCTAACAGTGTTGAAAGCATTGAATTTATTTTAATTTTGATTCTAAAACATTTTTTTCTTTCGTTCAAAAGAAGTAACTGCAAATTATTTTTTGGTATAAATTATTGTTGAGACATTTTTATATGCATTTTCATTCCGTATTTTCAACAAAAAAGTAAAACATTTCTTTTATTATTGAACTTTACTATTCATTTTAAATTCAGTATATTTCAGTTAAATTTAAAAACCATTGTAAATTGTATGAAAATGTATTTCAGTTATCTATTTTCCCTATGTAGTTTACAAATTTTACATTATTCATAACGGTGCAGTGAAGTAACGAGAAGTTTTAATTTTACAAAATTGTTCGTCCTGGGGTTTTTGTTAGTAGCGTCACTACGGCAGGGGGGGGGGGGGGGGCGAGGGGGTTAGTTTGCCCATAGTGCACCGTCGAGGAGGGGGGGTACCTAAAATGAATGAATGCAAGAGTTTATAAAAGTATAAATACCTTAATTTAAAAAAGTTCGCTAATAAGTTTTACATTATATTTAGTCTATCAAATTTCAACAAAAATAGAGCACGATCGAGTGGGGAGGTCGGAAGCATATGCGCCCTAAGGTAAATTTTGCACAAAAATGAATAATTCCTAGTAACTCACAGCCCTAACAGAGCATTTCGAATCTACTAACTTTTTCAAGCCAAATTTCCTTTGTACATATTTATGTATGTATGCGTGTATATATATATTATTTTATCAGACCTCTCTTTTTTTGCCGTTTCCCCTCTACCTTAAAAGCCATGGTGCCTTTCACCCAGTTAAGCTAGAAATGGCAGGCATGATGAAGGCATCAATAGTCAAAATAAAATAATAATAATAAATAGTAGTTTGTACTTATCTAATTTAAATTTTCGTTACACCGCAAAATTAAAAATTTGTTTCTGAAAATTGTATAAACTTCGTGTTTACAACATTAAAAAAGGTTTTTCGGTGGAGGGAGGAGGGGGGGGGGGGGGGTTGGCCTCCGTGCTAGAAACGTCTGTCTTCGTATTTTACTTGCTCATTCATAAGTAAATAAAGAAAAGTAAATGAGTAAGAAGAAGCGATTAAATGATAATTTGAGCATAAATACGTTAACTTTCATTAATACAATCTTACTCATTAATTGTAATGCATGTGAGGCAATTTTTCCGTACAACCAGATGAAGAATTTCACGAAAAAATCTTTTTTGGTGCATTTAATTACTTACTGTCTGCATTTGGTTCATAAAGGTTTTTCTGAATAATAACTAACAGTAATCCAAGTTAAGAACTCTTGTGAAACAGGCTTTAGTTTCCAATTATTTTTAGCGCATTAGCTAATTAATTCTGCTTATTTTATACAAGTGATCTCTATCTTTTGATTTGAAAGTGTTGTGGATGTTTTATTTTGTTGTCTAAAACACAATATTGCTTATACCAAAGATTTATACGAAGATTCCCTTTTAATAGAACAATCATAGGGGGAAACAAGAACTGAAATGCATTAAGTTTTTACTAATTTTACGTACAATGTAGCAAGGACTGCTAAAATATATATCGCCATTGAATGGTAATTAATTAAGCGGCACTAGAAACGTGGCTGATACTTTTCAAAGAATCCAAATATGTATTTCTTCTTTAAGATCGTAACAAAAGAAATAACTTTTTTTTCTTAACTTTTATGCAATTTTCTAAAATTAATAAAAGGTATACTTGTCCTATACTGCAATAAAATATCAACCTGTTGAATTCAAGAGTCTAACTCACAACATCTAATAAGGTAAAGCAAGTAGAGATTGCTTAGGCGGAGTGATTGCGCACAATGGGGTTCCGGGGGGCAAAATGAATGCACGTACAGACACTTCATCTAGCTGCACAAGAGCAGTACTTAAGTGTGCTGATGCAGTGGCTGATGAAAGCGCTGGTGGTTCAGAGCGTTTACGATAAAATATCGCGACTTCATATTGTTTAACCAAATTAAGTGCTCGAATTTCCGTTAATTTTTCTCTTAACTTTATAAAACAATACACGGTTTCTCATGAAGCTAATGCCCCAGACCAGTGGTTCTCAACCTTTTCGCCACTGAGGACCACTTGTACCTTTCAGAGTCCTTGGCGGATCACATATATATTATTAATATAAAAATATAAAAGGCGCCAGGTTCAGGCACGTTTGGTCGTTTGGTCAACACAATACTACAAACGTTTTGAGTTTAAAAAAAATCGGCAGACGCATTAATTTACGTCTAAAGAGCCAAGATTTAAATTGATTATTTTATGACTGTTCACTTCGCGGACCACAGGAAACAGTCCGCGGACCACAGGTTGAGAGTCACTGCCCTAGACCGCAGCGGTGTCCAACCAGGGGCGTGCACAGGGGAGGAAAAGGGACACCTGTTGGCCAGGGCTCGAGCCTGAAGGGGGGCCCAATATTTTTAAAACCAAGCGTGCACTTAAGAGGTAAACAATATGGAGGGGACCCGGAAAAGTTTTTTGAGACTGGCCCCAAAATTTCTGTGCATGCCCGTGTTCCCAACACATTAGGCCGTGGACACTGGTATAGGGCCTGAATCAAAATCTATCTTGGGATCTAGTTTCCGTTTTTTCTGATAAAGTTCACTTGTTATACGTACCATCACTCAAGAGTTCTCCTTGACTTGTAGCCGATAACAAACTTTAAGATTAAGTTTTTTCACATTTTTTTTTCGGAATTTTCCCTTGCAATTGAAGATGAAATCTAATGAATCAGAAACTTCTTTAAAGAAAATTGCCTAAAAAACTAGTATCAGCTTCAAGTTAAAAATCTCCTTCTTTTGTTGAACAGGCAGGAATGAACTGAGACACTGTTAATGGTTCCGTTACCCTACAGCTGATTAAAAATCTCCCCCTTTTTTTAAATCTATAATAATTGAACTCAAACCTCAGGATAGGAGAATGACATGAAAACTGGGGACAAACTTCAAATTCACGTACCTTGTTTATTTAAATAATTAAATTTATTTAAAGAATGGGTTTTTACACCTTTAAGTATGCGTAATATATTACTTTAAATTTAATTTTTGTGGAATATTGATATACAATGTTTAAATAATTTAAATGCATTTGAGGGGGAACACGCCCAAAGAGTGACTTTCTGGTTATTCAAAATGTTTTGCAGGAAAAAATAAATGAGTTTGGTCGTTTTAATAAAAATGGCCTAACAATCTAACACCGAAAAGGTTATTTCTAACTATTAAAAAAATAATTTAAAAAAAATTTAGGTCAAACAATCCTTGTGTTAGGCTCCTGGGACATGATATTGTTAGAGTTTTGGAGAATCACCCATATGTATTATGTAGTATACTAAAAATTATTATATATTATGTAGTACATTAAAGATTATTATGACTTGAAACACAGAAAAAGGAATTTAAAACTTTTTCTCAGTTTATCATCATTTCTGTCCCCCTTATCCAAAAAATTGAATTTAAATTAACAAATATTATTTTAACTTAAAAATATTAAGTGTATTTCTAAAATGTTGTACTACTTAAGGCAATATAAAAACATTAGGGATGCAATCATGTTTGCAAGGTAAAAGAGTAAAACTTCTTGTGAAAGTAGACATATTCCTTCAAATTTCTAGACATAATCTGTTTTTTCTTAAAAGAATTTTTAAAAAAATATGAAAAAATATTTTAACTTATGTATTTTACTTTCCTTTTCATTATTATTTAATTAAATAAAAAGTTACAAACATTTTTCGGAGTTCTTGTAATATTAAGGTAAGGGAAAGGTAATTACGTTTTTCCTTGCAATTTAAATTTTAAACTGTCGTTAAATTTTTATTTTTAATTTTTTTCGTTGCTGATCACTGATTTTTGTCCTTAAATGTTTTGTCTTTATATAAAAATCAACAACGATCAATTAGTTTCGAGATGGATTTTCCTACTTGTCACTGGCAAAAGTTAACATGTTGAGAAAATCACCCTTATAGGTTTGTATGGCAATCGCTTTACAATACAAATAAAAATTTTTACAGCGATCAGTATTTTTATCTTTTTTTTTTCATTTATCTCTTCGTTTGAAGAGTCTTTATAATTTACACTTTTTTACACGAATAGTTGTCCCTCATAAGTTTTATTCTCACAATCCCATCTCCCCTTTACTACAGGAACAAAATTTTAGAAAACTATGCATTTATCCAAGTGGTTTTTACATTTTATTTTACATTTTTAATTTAGCTTTCATTAATTGAATTTTACATGTGAACAAATCACCTATAAATTTCTTCTTTTTTTTTCCTTTGCTTTTCTACAAAATAACAGACTTCTACATACATAATTTAATATTGCGATTTGTAAAAAAGCAAACAATAAAAATCATAGTAAGTGAATTGATCACGTACAAAATTAAATTAATGGAAAAATAAATTTATCCCTTATAAATTTTATTCTTCCAACCCCATCCCTTATTTTTTAACAGGAATAGAAATTTTCGGAAACTAACCATTTGTGTTTGTCGTTTTGCATTTTTTTTTTTTTTTTTTTAGTCTTCTTAAATACAATTTTGTACTCGACCAATTCACCAATAATTTTCGTTTCTTCTTTGCCACAAAATAATATTGTGGCATACCTAGCATGCATTTATGGCGTCACCCACTTCCCATAAAAAAGTAGAAAAAAAAAATGTTTTAATTTCTATGTTAACATAAAAACATGAAATTCTTAAACTTTTCAGAAACAACTACATTTATGTTATAACGAAATCTTCAGTTGACAAATGTACAAAAGAAAAGTAAAAATTATGAACTCTTTTTATATAACTTGCCCTCTAAAGGGTTGACACACGACACAAGCATCCCCCCTCCCTCTGGTTCCCCGAAGTGATGCTACTGCTACTGCGTTTGAAAGATTAAATATAGTTTAAAATGTATTAGGACTTCAGGATTCATATCTTTCAGAAACTTTTAATTGCAGTTGTAATGTCACCCCTAGAAAAATTTCAGCCAGTGAAAATGTCCCCCCCCCCCCCCCCCGCGTAGTGATGCTACTCTGTTTGATAGGTTAAGTTGGGGGAAAATTTCAGAACTGAAGTGTATATATTTTTCACAAACCCTTAAATCCAATGTCGTTTCAGCCCCTCCAGAGCGCGTCTCCCAGCGCAAGCCCCCCCCCCCCCCCCCGCGTAGTGATGCTACTCTGTTTGATAGGTTAAGTTGGGGGAAAATTTCAGAACTGAAGTGTATATATTTTTCACAAACCCTTAAATCCAATGTCGTTTCAGCCCCTCCAGAGCGCGTCTCCCAGCGCAAGGCCCCCCCCCCCCCCACTATTGATGCGATTGCGCTTTATAAAGTTAATATAATTTAAAATATTGGGGGATATTTTCTGAATTGAAGTATTTAAATTTTCCACAATTTGCAGTCCCACTTTGGGGATGAATTACTGCATTCATAAATTATTTAAGTACTAACTATTGATACTTGATTATACACAATTAAGTAGGGAATTAATGAAAAAATGATTAATAGGTGGTAATTATTGCAGTTGCTTAAAGAAATAAAAATTATCAGACATGTGCTGCACCATTTCTGATAAAACGACGCTTGACTGATGTTGACAACTTTTCTGATGAAAACTATAGAAAAACATGTTGTAGTCTACTTAAACTAATAAAACTATCGCATTTCATAAAACAAGAAATCTTATATTTAAATAGGTAAAACTTTCATTCATTATTTTCTGACTTCATGGTTTATTGAATTTGCATTTTGCACCCCAAATATAGTTTTCAAAAGCATAAATTATGATGGATAAATTACTTAAGTAATAATCGCACAATAAGAGATCATTATCACTTCCCGTAAATGTAGTTCACTGCTACAATTGCCTGGGTAAGATAAACTCTGCAGCAATTTTTTTTTGTCTATTTTGAGACCACATGCTAATATGAATATGGTTTTACCAAAACAAAAACATTGCACAGACTATTTTCCCTAGGCGCCAGTTTTGAAAGAAAATTCCGCCAAAAAGAGGAACCTCCCCTAAAGCGTCATTTCGGCGCCTGTTGCAACCCCCAACTTCTCCAACTCGTATCTGTCTCCCTCCTTCCAGTTTTCTCCCGGGCTCCACCCCATCTCTTATTTCACCCCCGCCTCTTACTCTTTCTTTCCTTTTATCTTTTCCCTGGCGTGCTCTTTTCTTCATCTTTCATGTCTCCCCTCTTTAGCATCCTTTGCTCCTCCGCATCCTTTTCTTTCTCTCCTCCCCATCCGCATCTTCGCCCGTTTATTAAAATCCACGATTAGCTTCTCGTATGCAAATGAGAAGTTTTCGTCCACTGGAAAAGAAACAATTCATAGGCGCAGGTGGCGTTCTTTTCTTCGTTCTATCCCCCGCCAGTCCCTCCTTCTGCTTGTGTTCTGTCGATTTTTCCTCTCTTTAGTCTTTGACATAGGCGTGTCGCTATATTTTAAAGTCTTTGGTACGAGAAGAATGGGATAAAATTTCTGAAAGATATTTTTTGTTCTTGCTGAACAAAACTCCGTGCTTTAACCTAAGATTTATATAATTGGGGAGAAACTTCAAGGTGTTTCTGATATCGTGTTGCTACCGAACAGAAGAATTCGATTTCGCATTTATAAAATGTTGATGCAAAAGTTTTTTAACACTATTGGCAACTTTAAACAGAATGTTGCTGTTTCACAAGTTCAGCATTTTGTTTTTAATCTTGGATGTTTACAAAGTTCATTATTCCATCAATAATGTCTTTAAATGCGATAATTTGTAAAATTATCCGTCAAGTAAACTGAGATCGAGTTTTCATTGCCTTTTAATGGCGAAACACATTGGCGAATTACATGTGCCAAACTCTACTTTCGCCTACCTTAATTAGGATTTTGAGAAACAATTATAAAACGTGCACTAAACGATAAATCGGCTGATGACGTAATTTTACATTCTTTTGTGTTTAAAAGCGTTTGCCAAAGTTTACGACAACGTACCCTAAAACGACATTAATCGTTTGATGACGTCATGTTACATTCTTTTACATTTTATTACGTTTGTAAAAGTATACGAAAACGTACCCCAAAACGAATATTAATCGTTTAATGAAGCCGTGTTACATTCTTTTGCGTTTTAAATCATTTGGCAAAGTGTACGAAAACGTCACTTAAAACGTCAATAATCGGATAATACCGTAGTTTGCTAAAGTGTACAAACGCGTACACCAAAACAACAATAATCTGATAATAATTTAAAACAAGGTATGCTTGAACTCGGCCAAAAAGTTTTTGTCTTGTTTCTTTGCGAGCAAATATGTACTCACCAATTTACACTTCATCTGTCCGTAAAAGTAGTGCTATTTTATGCGGGGTAATGTTCTGCAACTAAAATGTATCTTAAACTAGATATTATAGTTTCACAATGGGGTTGTTTCCTTCAGTCAAATTTTTGTCACTGAAATTGATATAATAAGCAAAAAAAAAAAAAAAAAAACATGGATCCAGAAAATACTTTCATTTTCCCAACAGTTATTTTTTAATTAATTTTTTTAAATGTCCGATTTTTCAAACAAGGCGTGGTCTTGATGATGTCACAAATGATGCTCTTTGGCGTATTTTTCTACCACATTTCCATGTTATGATAATCAAGAAGCGAATTAAAATTGAGCTCTACGCTTGCTATCAACCATATGGTTGCCGATACACGTGAGTAAAGATGCGAATTAAATATTTTGCACTGTGAATGGCAGCACTGAATGGCATTTCATCATTTGTGATGTCATCGGCAGAAGCGTAAATAATGAAACAGCGCCGATTAAAGTAATTTTTTAAAAATAGTAAACTTAGTCAAATTATTTAAAATAAATGGTCGCATCCTATGTTTTTAAGCATGCTCTTTCAGAAACAAATACTTTTAAAATTTTGGAAACGACCCCATTGTTACATTAGTAAAACGTTAACTCAATTAGCCACGAATAATTTTCAGGTAAGGGTTGAATAAGCGATATAAGAAAAGTTTACTTTGAGTGGTCGTAAACGCAAGGTTATGATATTGCACTTTATCGTATGGTTGTTTAATCTTTTATCAACAGGCAATGAGCTTGATGTTAGACCTTATTAAGACAAGAAAATGTCAAATTAATTAACTATTTAGGGAATTAATAAACCTTGAAAGACAGTGCATGTGATGCTATTATAGGGGAGAGGGGGGGATAAAAGCTGTCGCAAAATATTGGCATAGGAAGAATCAATGTTCATATGCAGAACCAATTCCTGAAAATTTATTGATGGTCTTTCTCAAAAAGAAATAAATTGATGTCTGAAAGTAGGCTAGAGATGTACACAAAATACGTTAGTAACAATATGCGAGCATGAAATTATGGACTTTTATAATAAGAAACAAAACCGCAGAGGAACATCCAAGTGCCAATGAATTCGATTTTGTAGGGAATTATAACACGCTCTTTAAAATCTATCTCAATCAATTGTATGAGGTTTCATGCTATTTTACGTCATAACGAATTTTTAAGCTACCGAAGCTTTTAAAGTCACTTCATGATCCACGATACAACATTAAATGTAAATTCTATAAGTGATAACTCTGTTGCCAAAATGCTCTTAATTTTTGGCAAACATGAAGGTATGATTTTTTTTTTTTTTCTTTTTGAGAGAGAGAGATCAAGATTGTTTATTGAATTGCCATTCTTTCAATCTGTAAGCTATCAGGTTGCTAAGGTTCTAAAACGTTTCCAATTCCAGGTGGTGTTCTCTCCTATTAATAAACTTTCATTCTCTTCTCTTAAAGATCCTATTCACCCTCTTAATTGTTGTGGAATTTACAGAATTAATTGTAGTTGTAAACTTGCCTATATTGGACAGACTCGGCGTGCTTTAAAAATTCGTTTGAAAGAGCATAAAAATTATGTGAAAAAACAACAATTAAATAAGTCTAGTATTGCTCAACATTGTTGGGATTCGAATCACTCTTTTGATTTTAACTTTTATCAGATTATCCAAAAATGCCCCAACTCATCAGATCTTGACTTTTGGGAATCTTTTCATATTTTGAGGAACTGTTCTAACTTAGTTAATGATCTTAATGCAGTTCCATATTTTTCCAACATTTGGCTCCCATATCTTTAATACTGCCCTTCCCCCATCCCCCTTTTTTTCCCATTCATTTTTATCTATCTTCCTTTGTTTATTTTTACCGTTTTTGTCTTGTTGACTCCCCCCCCCCATTTACTTCTATTTATCTTTATTTTTCCTTTTTTTTAATATGTTTGTTTCCGTTTATTTTATTTCGTGGTGCTTTTTTCTTCCATTCTGCTTTTCCTTTCTTGCGGTTCACGGTTACCGACATTTTCTTTTTCTTTTTGTTTGAGCTTCTGCTTAATCTTTGTCCAATTGATTTCTTCCTTTCTGGGTTCCGTACCTAAGAGAAAGCTCTTGGTCTTTGCTTGCATTCCTATTGGTTCCTGATCGGTTTATAATTTTCTCATTGGTGTTTGGCTAATCCGCTATTTTTATCTTTTAAGCTGCATGCTTATCTGCTCTTGACTTTTGTCGGAAGTCTTTTCATCCATAAACTCATTACTTTTTGCATTGAAAAGGGCGTTTCCTGTAACGCCGAAACACGTGTCTGCTGTTATTGGCAAATTTGTGCTTTTTTTAACGTTGTTTTTCTTTCTTTACATTAATAACATGTTTTTTACTTTAATTTTGAGTGATTTAAAAAAGGGGGAATTTTTTTTCAAAAAGTTTTAGTTATTATTATTATGAAATTTTAATTACTATTATTATTTATTTTTTTAATTACAATTTTCTTAACAGTATTTTTTTCAATCCAACATTTACATCCAGCACTAATTTCACTGCATAGACTTTATTTATTTATTTATTTATTTATTTGATAATTAATTTATGTGTTAAGATACAACATTAAAATTCTTACAATTTATTGCTGTTCTTTCTGTACATGATATTCAGGGTCCGACTGACTAAAAGTGAAAATTTTAGGGGAAATAAACCACCCTTATAAAGATTTCTTTTTCTAGTAATAATGATCATAAAAAAAGGTACTTTTAATTAGTTATTGATTTACCATTAGTATAATCAAGCTTATAATAACTTACGTTTTTAAGCAATAGTTTTTTTTTTATTTATGACATTTACGCAAATATAATACAATATTGCTAGTCGGCAAAATATGTTACGCACAATGGAAGTTTTGTTATACGTCTACTTCAGCTACAACATTTTAAAAAATGGACTCAGCACGCCTCAAAACATGCAAATCCGTCAAAATTTGAAAATTTTCACGAATTAAATATTACAATCAAATACGGAGTAAAGTAAAAATACAATAAAAATGTATCTATACCAATTTGTTATCTATACCAATCATTATCATTAAAAAATATATAATTTTTGTGAGTACTACGTCCCGAAAAATCTTTCCAAGTACAGGGCGTGCAACAAATCCCTCCAGGGCTTGGGAGGTATATTGAAACACAGCAACAACGTTGACTGCACTAGAGAAAGAAATTCTAAAATTTTTGTTTCATAAGTGTTCGATTTGCAAACCTTTCGTAATCCGGCAGATATCAAGTCTCTAATTCTTTTGCAAGATGGGGGCTCTCCTACATTATCTGATAGAAATTCATCATTTCCTCAACAACGCGCTTCCTGTTCGCTAGATTGGTCATGGCTCCGACGACGACAATCGCCTTCTCCCGCCTTCTCTCCGGACCTAACTCCATGCGATTTATTTATGGGTTAACTACAAAGATGTTGCGTTTGTACCCTCTGTGGCACGCGATTTACAATATTTACGCCCTAGAATCATAACTGCATTTGCTATCATTGATCATGGCCTGTTGCAAAGAAGGAAACCGAAATTAGACTTTAGATTTGATGTTTGCTGCATCATGAAAGGTTCACCGATCGAACATTTGTGAAGTCCACGCTGTTGCTGTATTGGTAATATGCTTGTTTTAATAAGCTTTCCAAACCGAGGAGGGCATTGCGACAAATTGCGTTCAAACCCTGTGACGACCAGCAATAGGTTTTGGGCACTACTGGGCTGATCCTAATCAATTTATCAATCCCAAATAAAGATCAAATGCATAAAGAGACGCGTTCTAACGAAATCGTATACAGCTTCTCTAGTTAGAATTAATCTGAGTTGAAACAGAAGTGCGAACTAACATGATGTTCAATATTGTTAAAGGTATTTAGACAATTGTGGCGAGGAGAAGCAAAGGGATGTAAACGGACTTTTGAAAGTTTTGAGACAAATACAATTGAAGTTCATATCCTTGGTAAGCTTTCATTGGATTATTTTTTTCTAAATTCTGCTCTATAGTGCCACCTGAAAGGCAGGCCCGGATCTGCGTACCCACAGACATCGCAGTGCGTGGGATCCACGTCCTTAGGGGCCCAACGGCTCAAGAAATTAAAAAAAAAATTAATTTGAATTTTGACATCATGAATTCAAATTATGTGTTTCGCAATCACCAGTTGCGACAGGACCCTACTCATTGGGGTTATTTTTTCTGGAAACGGCTCAAGTACCCCCAAGACTGCCCCTCCTCCTGGGCGGATACGTGTGTATAGTTGTGTGCGTGCATGTGTACGCTTGTGTGTGTGCGTAGACTTGTGTGAATGCACGTGGGCGTGTGTGTGGGGGGGGGGGGGTGCGTGTGTGTAGAACATGGACACCATCGCCCAGGAGAAGCGGCTACCAAGAGGAGTCGCGCCTGCAGAGGCCGATGGACAGTTGTGCTGTAGAGGACCCTGAAAAAGGCACCAAACGTCAAGAACGGCTAAGTGAGAACAATAAGCAATCGTGATTGCTCAAAAAAAAAAAAAATGAAAAAACTAGCACTAAGATTTTTAACGTTGCAAATATACACTACTGGTCTCTGTGGAGGGTCCTACGAATTTTGTTGCAGGAGGGGGCAACTAAAATTTATCGATCCGAGCATGCGGCTACAGATACTAGTTCTATCTTTTACCCCGAAATAAAGGAGAGGTTCTGCTTCCACTTATACCGGTTATCTTGAAAATTTTAATTTTGGCACTTACATCCCTTTGCTTCTCACTGCCTCAAGTCTGTAAACAGAGTTCTAAAACTGAAGTTATCTATCAAAAGCAAACAATTTTTTTCTAAACGGTCATTTTATCGAAACTCATCCGAGCCACAAGCTTTTTCATGAACCACGTATTTTTTTTCTCTCTGAAAAGCATTACGCCAATATTTTGAAACTCGTTTATGTACATCGGAAACTTCTCTTGTCTTCCCAAGCAAAAGAAAATCGCCGCGTGAAATATTTTGAAGAATCCAGTTGTCAGCACAAGGACCCCCCAATCCGATGACACTATTTCTTATTTTTCCCGCGCCTTGTCTAGTCAGTTGAGACAGCTGCAAGCGACACGCTTCCCAAACGATTCCGAAGAGACGTGTTCTTCGAAGAAAAAGCGAAGAAATGAAGAATCATTTGTTTCAAGATCTTCTTCCTGATGTTCGTATGAATAAAATCAAACAAAATCGATCTTTTTTTCCTCCGCTGTGCTTTTTATCCTCTACTCTTTCGCATTTTGTCTTATGATTATTATTTTCGCTTCACCGTGTTCTCCTCAACTCTCTTCATTTTGATTTCGTTTGGAACAAATGGAGTATTCTTTTTTGTTTTTTCTTGTCCTCATCCGAACTCTCTCGCGCTTCAAATGCACGAATTGTTTCTGCCCCCTTTTTTTCGTCATTAATTTTGGAAATTGCTATTTCAAAATTCGTTTTACGGTACGCTTAGTTTTTACGGTTTAGTTAGAATTCACATAACCAATAACATTTGCATAACAAGATTTTGGAAGAACAATGAGATTTCCTTTTTTGTTCATAGTTGAGATGTTTTTCTTATTCTTATTTTATTGCGCAGAGTTGTCGGAATTTTAATGCCATTTCACAACGCGATGCGCTCAAATTATTCAAAAGAAGAAAATGACAATGCAATAAAAAGGACTACTAAACAATGAATAAAAATTACTTAAAATTTCTAAAAGCGTTTGACGTCAAGCTAACCATTTTATTTCCAACTGGTACTTGTTTAAGAAGCATTTTAATCATACAAGAGAGCAAAGGGTATAGTTAGAAATTTTGCAAAGACTGTTTCGAGACTACTAGAAATCATTTCTGCAGTGAGTATAACTATATTTATTTTGGAAAAAACAATTATCTAAATTTATATGGGGAATTTCAAGTTCTCCTTAAAGATTACTTAAGTAAGTATGGTATAACTTGCAATGAAAATTGTTTACTTTCGTGAGTGAAGTTAAAAGTATTATAACAAAATATAAATTATTATAACAATCAGTGTGATTGTAGTACGCCTCACATCAGTTCTGCTATAGTTTTTGACTCAGCCACGTGACGAATTCGTTATCAGATTGGTGAATTAGAAACGATTTCGCCCACGTGACTGGTCGAAAACGAAAGTAAGAAAAGTTCGAATTGTACGAGAATCGCATTGATTGTTTCGCAGTTCAATTTCTTTGTAACACAATTTAAACGCTTTTTTAATTAGCAGAAGCAATTTTGCTCGTGGTTTCACCTTTTTTTTTTTTTTAAGGGGAAGAGAACTGTACCGACGGTGTATATTTTTTAAACATAAATTTAATTTTTTTAGATATACAAAGCGTATTCCGTAGATTTATTCGATTAGCTGTGCTCTATTCGTTGTAATTTACTACATTTATTATTAATACATTTTCCCTTTTCGTATAATTTATTAAAAAGAGACAAAAAAAAAGATAAAATGAACGGCAGATTACTTTTTTTTTTTAAGTACAGTACTGCCGTGGACAGGCAAACGATAGTATCTACAAATATGAGTTTTTGAGATAATCAAAGAAACGCATTTCCGATTCCCCACAAAAATCAATAAAGTATTGAAATTTGACGTTAATTGGGGCTTTAATTTCAGCGAACCAAATAAGGAAGTTTGTGCAATAAAGCTAAAGGAAAATAGAAGACAAAAATACAAAAAATAAAAAAATAAATAAATAATAATAACAATAAAATGAGATAAAATAAAATAAAAAACGAACAATTTGTACACTGCTGTTTTACCTGCCAAGGACAGAATAGACACCATGCGTTTCAGAGATTGTTTTCACAACAATGGTATAATTATGGGTATGTAATGGATAAACCTAAATTTAATTTTTAGGATTATTTATTTGGTACTTTGAACGGGAACTTAAAGTAAAGTGATACAAATATTGCATTATTTGTTCATTTTATTTACAAAATATATTTCTCAGGGGTTCGTAGTATTTAATTCCAAATAATAAAAGCTTTATGCTTCATTACGTATTATGACGGTGCAATAGGGTGTTTTGTTAATTATGCTGTGAACTGTCGAAACGGGAAAATCTGTTTGTGTTACCGTTACCACAATTATAATTTACACCATTAAAGTCTGATAAAAAGAACAGAACGTTCAGAACAACATGAAGGGAAAATAAAAATTTGAAACACAAAACTGTGACTGAATTTTAAAATTATTGGAAGCTGAAGAAAAATATAAACGAGAACAAAGATAGGCCTAAAATATTGTGTAAAAGTTAATATTGAAATTCGAATCCATTTAAGTAAAAAAAAAAAACTTTATTTTCAGAAGAAACCAAAAAAAGCGAGTTGCATAGTAGAACTGGAAGAGATGGAAAAAAAAAAAAAAAAGAAAATGAAAAATGAAAAAAGAAAAAAGAAAAAAAATTAAAAAAGAAAAAATTTTGTAATTGCTGCCAGGGCAGTTTTTCGTTTTTTTTTAGATGGAAAATATAAAAGATAAAGTAGTATTAATGCTGAATGTTTGAAAGAATATGTTATACTAATTTTTGAAGCATCAACTCCACTTCTCATACTGTAATCAATGAAATTCAATAGCTTAACATCAAGTTTACAATGATTTTAAAAATAATTCTTTCGCATTCTGAAACCTATTAATAATAAAAAAAAAGAAAGGAAGAAAGAAAGAAAAGAACAAGAAGAAAAGCACTTAAGACATGCAGTAACGGGTTCCAAGCGAGAAAAAGAGAAACCTATAGTATTCGCGACCAGATAATAAAGTAAAATACGCACCAAAAGAAAAACTGAATGAAGTTTGTTTTTGCAAGCCCCTAAGACGAATCGGCAGACATACTTTCTTCTAATGATATCACCTGGAGCGACTGCAGAAAAAGAAGACAGATCAGAAGTAGAAGAAATCAAAACAAAATCTCAATCGCTGACGAAAAAGAGGATGGGGGGGGGAAAAGAAAAAATCGTGAAAGTTTGGATTTCTAGAGACAAGTAGCGAGTTGCGATATAAGGTCCGATCTACGAGGAGAAATAGCCCCCAGTAATGAAACGAGCGAAAGATGAAAGGCTGTTTTAGAGTGTTTGCTCGAACAGGGGGGAATCGAACCTTCTGACTGGGGTGCCTTTCTCCGCTGTTGGACGAGTGTTGACATTACCAGAGAGTCAACAGTATGGTTTCTTTTTATTTTTTTGGATCTAACCGTTTCGGGGCTACTCAGTGTCTTGGCCCTGGTATTCGGTAAAGGTTTCTAAACATTGATTCACTGCAGATTTTTACCTAAGCGTGCACATAGGAAATGGTTTCTAATAACTCTTAAAGAATGGGAGTTTGGTGCATTTGTTAATTTGGCTTCAAGAATTTTTCTTTTTGTCGACATTTTTCAAATTTTGTTCAAGAGTTTACATGAGTATGTGGCACAAAATGGCTCTGTAGAATATAAAATAATGCATTTTTATTAAAGCTGTTATTCTCCGCAAGATTCCATGATAAAATTAAACTCTTTACTTTAAACGTTTCGTCTAAAATTTTGTTTGATATTAATGTTTGCCAAATTGGTTTTAGTTATCACACCTATCTCTTCAGAGCCTAAAATGTATCTTTCTGGAAGTTTCATCTTGTGTATAATCTTCTCAACACACTAACATATTGTTCAACCACGTATTGTATGGAATTGGCAAACGGCCAGTTAAGACGAGTCTATCTGAGTGAGGAAGAAAAGTAATATTTTGATGCGGGTGTTCCGCTCCTTTGAATTAGAATCTGTTTAATTTAGAGGCTAGCATACATCTGCAAACGCTGACAACCCTAAAAACTAAAAGATACGTCAATTTCCGCCTTTAAATCGGATGTTTGCCTTTCCATACAATCCGTGGTCAGACTGTTGACGCTAAGATTTTGTTTTTAAAATACTATATTCAGTAGCTAAAGTCCTTTTGGTTTAGTTACGATCTGCAATAATTGTTTAAAATAATTTCTTTAACGACAGCCACAACATAATGTTTTGTGAAGGAAATCCCAATGTTTTAATAGCTAGTATAACTGTCTATATCAATCACGTTGAATAAAATTTGTAAGTCATTGTGACAAGCTTATTATCACTCCGACCAACCTTTTTTTTTTACATTAATCTTCTTGTAAATTCTTAAAACAAAGTTTGCATAATATTTTAAGAATGTTTTATCCGTTCTTTATTTTGTTAGAACCTCGAGAAAACTCTAGTTTCAGAGTTAAAAGTAGCCATCAAGCTGATCACTAATTTTAATGTAGTAAAAACTGTTCCAAACCAACCATTTCATTCAGTTGGCTCGTTTAAAAAATGCTATGAAACATTTTCAGAGAAAGAAAAAAAAGTAGTGCAGTCACTTGAAAGAAGTAATTACATATAAAATAAAGTAAAAGAAAGAGAACAACTCCAAATGATTGATAAATGAGTAGAAAAAAATCATAATTAAGTAACTATTTTTTACTCAATTACAAAAGGAACAAATTTCGAAGCGCAAAAACCTTTTTTGTCAGAAATAAAAAGTAATTTTAAGACAAAAATGATTTCAGAACAAAGAAATATGACTTCTAATTTCAAAAAGATAAAGTTTTTTTTCCTTAAAAAATGAAATACAAAATCAATAAGGAAAAATCATTTAAGCAGAACGTTTTGACAGGTGAATTAAAAATTCATAAGGAATTTTTTTCTCACATACTTCCGAAAAAAATACAGCATTAAACACAGCAAAAAAAATTCTAAAAAAATATTTCTACTTGAAAGATTCAATATTTAAGTTTTTTCAAAACTGCTGCAAACAATTCAGTTTGTTGAAAGCTAACTTTTGAATGAACGAAACGGAAACTATGCGACTTATAATTAACTATGGTTTGAAAATCTCTTGTAGATTTTTAATGCAGATAGTCGATCTGACTAACTTTGAGCCATAATTTCTCTATTTTATACATATTCACTCATATCTTAATGCTTTAATTGTATGTTTGGCATTAAACAAAAAAACTCTACAAAACTATTGCATCGTTATTTTCGCTGTCCAAAATTAAGAAGAAATGATTATAAAATTAATTCAAAGTGAACAACTTACCAGGTTCAAAGCTATCCTCCCATTTAGATTACTAACCTTGAGAGACAATTTTTTTATTTAAAAAAGTTTCACTCATATCTCAATAATTTAATTGTATTTACTGGCGTAAAACGGAAAAAAACACTCCCATAACTTTTGCATTATTATCCGAAATTAAGAAGTAATAATTATTAAATCTATTTAAAGTGAATAAATTGCCTAGTTCAAAGCTATCATGCCATTTAGGGTAACTTTGAGCCACAATTTTTCTATTTTAAACAGTCCCACTCATATCTCAATATTTTAATTGTATTTGCTGGCATAAAAAGTAAAGAAACACTCCTATACTACTGCCTTATTATCTAAAATTAAGAAGTAATAATAATAATTAAGAAGTAATAATAATTATATTGAATCCATTAAAAGTGAATGAATTGCCTGGTTCAAAGCTATCCTGTCGCTTAAGGTAACTTTGAACCACATCAGAAATGGCATGAAAAATATCTTATTTTAATAAAAGAATTCCGACTTCAATGCAACAAAATAAAAGTTTTATTTTTTATGAATATTTCAAAGAATATTGTAATGTAGGAAAATCACTTTGAACAACTTCGAAAATAGCTTCCAAACTGAACACTGGCTGAACAACTAACGACAGTACTAGATTTGTTTATTTTTTAAGTAAAATATACTGAAACACTTGAAGTTTCTTTAAGTTACCTCAAATGACTGAACGTTTCAAAAAATAAGTTCATAAATCAACCATATATAAAACATTTCCTTAAAAAATTACACGCTTGTACGATTGTCGAGAAATTAGAGTTCTACTGATATGGTATTTCAGCTTAGAGTTTAAATATGTTTAGTTTTTACTATAATAAAAATCATGTGCTCGGGGGTGGATACGAGGGTAATGCGCGTCCTGACTTCCCCTAAACCGTTGAAAATATTATGCATCCACCATTATTGTATATGATCATAATTTAATAATTGCTTACGAGATGGATGGATGTAGAATATCATGCAGATATGTTATTACACATTGTGTTCATATGCATATGAGTAAAGTGTAAGTGTTTTCCGTAATCTTTTTTGATTTATAAGAAAACGTTTGGATTAATGCTTTTATTACTTCTGGTTCTTATTGCTTCTGACGGTTTGGTACTTATGACGGTACAACGAGGACCTTATTCCTCGTTGGTTTGGTACTTTTTATTGACAACCAAGCAGTGTCATAAATTTTTCGTACCGAAAAATCTGTATTTTTCGGCTTACCCCTCCCCCTTAAAATGCTAGTCTGTAATCTTATCTGCCCCTGCATGTGCTATCTCTACTAATAAAGGAGCTGAAAGTCTCTCTGTCTGGATGTCTGGATCTCTGTGACGCGCATAGCGCCTGGATCGTTCGGCCAATTTTCTTCAAATTTGGCACAAAATTAGTTTGTAGCATGAGGGTGTGCACCTCGAAGCGATTTTTCGAAAATTCGATTTTTTTCTTTCTCTATTCTAATTTTAAGAACATTTTACCGAGCAAATTATCATAACATGGACAGTTAAATTACCAAATTATCACAACGTGGAACCGTAACATGGGCGAGCAAATTGAGGAAAAATTCACCATCCATTATTTGTAAATATACCAATGAAATATACAGGCAAACCAAATGTTCCTTTCAGTAAATTACCGCCCTATTGCCAGGGCTAAGGCAGAAATACGTGAAATACACCGCCAGCTCAGTCAATTCCAGCCGAGGACTGCAGTTTCGTGCTTATTAGCACTCATCAGTCCAGCATAGGAGTGACCGAGCTGGAGGCGGAAAACCTCTTAAGGAAGCCTAGAGTGCCAAACAAACTGGTAGCTAATACAAGAATTAGCACTGACCAGTATATTCAGTAAGTTACCGCCCTATTAGGGCGGTAACTTACTGAATATACCTGCCATGCCCTAAATATTCGAGTTGAATCGAACCATTGTTTCGGTCACTCGTCTGGTCAGTGCTAATTCTTGTATTAGCTACCAGTTTGTTCGGCACTCTAGGCTTCCTTAAGAGGTTTTCCGCCTCCAGCTTGGTCACTCCTATGCTGGGCTGATGCGTGCTAATAAGCACGAAACTGCAGTCCTCGGCTGGAATTGACTGAGCTGGCGGTGTATTTCACGCAAATGTTCCTTTAATTTTGTACTCGTGGCAAAACTGTGCGTTTACCACTAGTCGTATATAAAGCACCATAAAAAAATCATCATGTTTTATATAATTGTCGGGACACTAGAATCCTATCGAGGAATTAGGCAAATATATTTATTTAAAAGGTCACAGTTTTTTTTCACCATTTATAAAACACAAAAAACTGACTCAATGTAAATTTATTGAGGGGTAAGCCTACCTGCACTCGTAACTTTGAAGGTACCATATTTTAAGCCCTGGTTCCTATTTTTTGATCAATTCCATCAACGTCGCACAACTAGTAAAATCTATAATAGTGGGCAAATCTATTAAAAAAAGCTAACTTTCTAAAAAAGAAATAGAGGATTTGATGCAAAGCAGAGATTCGTATTATTATGTATTCTCAACAATTAGAATATTTGAAATCAAAAATAACAAAACATTCAAATGTAATAGTAGTTAAACAGTCCTTATTTCATTTTCTGACCCATTTCTCCCGTTGCTATTTTTTAAATTTAAAATTCAAAGCGGGAAACAACGCTTGATTTAATTCTGAGGCATATTTCCTATGTTTAATGAGGAAAATAGACTTGTAGGGGTGATAAAAGTATTTCTAGTTACACTTTAAAAAGTATTTCTAGTTACAATTTAAAAAATATAAAGAAATCCAAATCATACAATAAACGATGCGCACTTGTATTTCAACGAAAAATAAGCTATGTGTTCATCATTTTCTGTTGAACTTATTCTGTTCCTGTTACTCTTAAAATGCCACTTCATCAAACGAGATTACTTCAAGCGTCAAAGATAATAGTGTAGTGGAGCAACAGGTTATTTTCAATTCCCAATTCTAAGTTTCCCCTTCCATCTAGAAATTACATTCGCAACAGAAAAATAATAATATTACCTAAATTATGCAAATGTCCAGAACCAGAGTTAAAACTTCTCCATTCGTCAGAACAGAAAATTATAAATCTGAAATTCAGCAGTTCCTCGGGAAACACAACTTTAAACATAACTCATTACTTCTCATTCAACTTATTTTTCGAAATTCGCAACCCAGAAACAAACAATAGCCCGCGTGTGCACGATATTAAGTTCCCGCATTCCTTCCGGATTAACCCCCCTTGCCTTCGCGTAACCACCTTAATACCGTGCCTCAGCTTTCCATAACCAAAACCGAGAGAAACCTTCTTCCGAATTCGATATTTTAACTCGCAGTAAATCCACGTGTTGTCAGTTAAGCTTGAGCCCGTTCATGGAAGCGAGGCCCCCGTGTTTTCGTGCATCGCCAAATCTCCCCAATTGAAGTGCAAAGAAAATGTTTTCCTGAGGACGAGAGAAAGAGAGCTAGCGTCGGAGGCCAGGGAAGGATTTCGAGCATCTTTTGGAGAATATTTATCCAAGCGAATCGTTTTGTGCCGGGATTGGAGGATAAAGTTCAAGTGTCCCTACTAGAAGATAAATTAGTTTTCAGCTGGTGGGTTGTCGACGGCATGTATGAGTTTGATTTCGATGCTCAGGAAGGAATATTAAAAAAAAATGAAGCTTTCCCAGCCAAGTTGAGCGGAAAGTTCTGTGTAGCGGAAATATTTTCTTTCCAGGGGCTTTCTTGCTGCCAAGACAAGTCTGAATAATTAGTCTCGCTGAGATCCTTCATTTTTGAATTTTTATTTTAGATTTAGAATGAAGGATTTTAGAGGTATATTCGTTTCTCATTAAAACAATAATAGATTGAAAATTTCTGTCGGTATTTTTTTTCTTCCAGTTTTAAAGAGGGCTCCTTTCCACATGAAAAACGGCATTTTTCGCAGTATTACGTATCGATACGGTGATACCTTGAAGTGTAAAGAGGAAACAAATTCAATGTCGTTCTATTCTGATGCATAAATTTCAACTTCAAAATTTTCAGAAAAGAAAAAAGAAAAAGGAAGGAGAAAAAGAAAAAAAAGAGGAAGGAGAAAAAGAAAAAAAAAGAGGAGGGAGAAAAAGAGTGGAATGACAAAAAGAAAAGGAGAGTAAGGAGAAAAATAAGAGAAAAAGAGACGAAGGATAGAAAGAGAAGAAAACGAAAAAAGAGAGGAAGGAGAAGAAGAAAATAAAAGAAAAAAGAGAAAGGATTAGAATTTATTGAATTTCACTTTTTATTAAGTCTCAGAAGCATAAAAGGTAAAAGTCTTCTTGCTTCTTAAATTTACAAGATCAGTTTTAAAATGTACAACACACTTCCATGCCATAAGAACGTGCGGCTAAAACAGTCTTGAAACAGTGAAAGGTTTGTTCGCTAAAAAAGTTGAAATGGCGGAGCGGTTTTCAATGTTTCTGAAGCTTCAAATACACAATTGGTTTTGATTCATGTAATATCATGCAAAACTGCTCATCACAAGTATTTCTTGCTTTTTGGTAAGCATTCCAAATTTTAAAAATGTATATCAAAAGGTGTTAAGATTCACTTTCTTTCTTCTCTAGTTTTTTTTTTTTTTTTTTCGGAACTTGCGATGCACTTTTGTGTACCAAAAAAAAAAAAAAAAAAAAAAAAAATGAAATGAAATGAAAAAAAAAAGAGAGAGAGAGAGAGGAAGGCTCTTTAATTGTATTTATCTGTATTATGCTTGTGCTGATTATACACGGTATTAAATCAAATCATGTAAATCCAGAGCATCAAATTTTCTGCTATTTTTTTCCTCCCTAGCTGAATAAAAAACAAATGGATTCAGCTTTTGACACTCACACACATGTAGTGTTATATTCTCTTTAAATTATTTTCGCACTTAAAATAATTTATTTAAAAAAATCGAATCTATAAAGCTATTATATCCAGTTCTAACATTTTAAAAATACGTTACATTTATCATTTGGTCAAATTTGAGCATTTTTATGTATATGACGAATAGAAAACAGTACATTGCGAATGATCAAAAGAGTTTTAGAACTAAAAGTAAGGTTTGAGAGACATAGGCATTATACAAGCAACCTTTAGGGGGGGGGAAATACAATTTTTTTTCGTAAATTTTGTTTTTTGATCAAAATTTAAAACTATCACAGCAGCAAAAATGCTCTTCGCAAAGCATCGAGGCAGTGCTCCAATTCATCTGATGGTAAAATATAATTAACTTTTCACGAGTACAATGAAACAAGGAATATAATAAAACATTTTTCATAAAATTATGCTGTTAAAAACCTATTTAAAAAAAATAGAAAAAGGAAAGACAAGGTTAAAAGTCATGCATCAAATTTGTGTACATTCCAAATTGCGGACAAAAACATTAGCAAATTTTGCATCGTTTTACCTTGTCTTTCCCTATGTTGCCACATAAAGATCAAGATTGGAATTTTTTTCTGATCTCCAGTGGCGAGTAGAAGAAAATTTATTAATCGCTACTTCTTTTTATCTAGACGCCACATATTAAGTAAACCAAAAAAGAAGTAACTAAAAATAACAAATTAGCTTTCACATTGCTACTAAAACATAAAAAGTACGTGTTTAACTGAATGTTAATTAAAATAATTGGTGGCATTGACTTTAATAGTAGTTATAATCAAGTGTTAAATATGCAAAAAAGGATATTATTATTTTTAAGAGGAAAGTTTTCGCGCACACTTAAAATTATTGATTGTACATTTAGAGTTGAGAAAAGTGGCGATCAAGTGAGAACATTTTTAGTCGTTTTTTTTTTTTTTTTGTTTATTCACCTCATGATTTGGGGTGACCGCTAATCTTGGTCTTTATGCCGTAATTTTTGTTCCGAAAAATTTGATTGATCGTACCAAACTGCGGATTATACCGAATTAAAAACCAACGCACATCGAGAAGAATACACACCGATAACGTTGACATAATCTTCGCATATTCGTCATTTAACGCCCACCAGAGTAAAAAAAAAGCCCTCATTTCGCAAATAAAGTCATCACGAGCTTTATTTTTGCTCCCCTTTCCCAGCTGCAAAGCAAACAAGTCGCGTGCCCACCGAGCGAAACAAAGTCGCTACTTTCCCAGGGGCCGGACCAGAAGTAGCCTCTTGAAGAGCGAACAGATAACAAGTGCTGCCATATTTTTGACGTCCGCCTCACTGTTTGGACTGGAGAGACACGAGCGCACATCCGCTGCATCTAGGACACTCTAATACCGGGGACCGGGGGCAAAATGCAGACATATTTTGATTAAAAAATAGTTTTTTCTTCCCTTCAGTGCACTAACTTTGTCTTTTCATCTGCTTTTCAGTTTCATATGCATGTTAATATCTATCGGAAAGTTCTGCTCGTTTATGAAGAGGAAGAAAATGATACAGTTTTTAAAACATTTGACAATGCACGAAGTAACTATCGTCATTGCTTGTGACTTTTGGCCTGTGTGATGGCAATTTTTAAATCCCATTTTTAAAAAACGTCATGTTTTTTGGAGGCTTAGGACTCATGTAACATCTTCACATGCAACTTCGAGACTCTTCAGAAATTCGTAGGGCTTAGGCTGGAAAATTCTTTTGCATCCAACACACTTCCTAGATTTTGCAACATCCAAATTTTCCCTATTCCTCTATTTGCAAAAAAAAAAAAAAAAAAAAATTAAGGAAAAAAAAAAATGGAAAGAAAAAAAAAAGTCAAAAGGAAGAAAATCTCAAAGTAACTTTCTTCACCTCCAAAAACAAGGTGTTATTCAAAAATGGAATTTGAAAATTGCCATCACGCCCTCAAAAAGTCATAAAAAATGGCAGAAATTCAATCGTACTATGTATTATAAGATGTTTTAAAAATTGATTGTTTCTCTCTTCAAAGACGGATAGAACTTTCATGTAGACCTAATGTGATGGTAAATTCTTGAATTTATGGATACTCGGATATTGTTTAGATATTTACAGATAAATACATATAATGCAAAGATTCTGTACTAAAAAAGAAATTTGCCATCAAGAAGGCAAATTATTAAAGCATGCAAATACAAAAAAGTACCGAAAGCCCGCTCCCTTTTCAGCAGGTTTAAGCTGTGTTTGCCTTAACGGATTAAGGCTCATGGCTTACGAAACCCGTCACGGGCAAAGGGCAGCAGAATTTCATTGTTTCAAATTAGATCCTTTCCTTTCTTTTGGATGAATTGAGAGATAAAATTTGTTACATTATGTCATAGATTACACTCATGTCCAAGGTTACACTTATGTTTTTTAGCAATAGCTATCTGAATAAAAAAATAATTAAAGCGTGAAATATGGAAAGGTAGTACAGTAAAAATTTCAAGTCTCAAAATGTTAGAAGCAGTTCTTTTATATATTTTTATGTTCTTAGTAATATACTTTTTAAAGTATGAGAATGTCATTTTTATTCTGTTACTATTAAATCTGATAGAATTTCTTGTCAGCTACGAACATTACCACTTTCAGCCTTTTAAATGAACTTGAACGATTATTATTTCAACACATTAAAATTATCAATAGTAAAAAACATAAACTTCATGTTTTTAACAATATATTCTTCAACAATAAAAACAAATACGGTGAACCATGTTATCATTTTTTGAACAACCCCTTTAGTGGATTACTAATTTTATTTGAATCTCTATTGGTAGTTTTGCTGACAGTAAAAGTTTATTTCCTTTTTGTGGTAAGCCGTGATAAAAAAAGAAAAAAAATAGATTCGTATTTTAAATTTCATTTGATAAATGAACAGTTCCAGATTTTATATAGGCTGCAAACGATAGATAGTAAGTAAATTTCTATTAGAAATGGTACAGTAGGCTTCCCCCCCCCCCCTTTTTTGTGTTATCTATTAGCTTTTTGTACAAACTTGATTATATTTGGTTTCGACTGAAAAAAATGCGAAAAAAAATTTTGGTTTCGACATTTTCCAACTGTTACAATTGAATCCGAAACGCGTTTCTTCAAATATCTCGAAAATTCATTTCTACAGATAATGCGGTTTACCTGCCCATTGCAGAATAGTAGGTAGTATGTTTGTTTCTTACAGTTACTTCGAAGATAATTTGTTGTTTCAAAAACCCAGAGTGGTGAAACTACACAATGGAGAAATGGAACTGCAAGAAAGAATGCATTGTGAGATTTATTATGAGTAGTTTTCTGGTACACTGGTGAAGTGAAAGAAGCATTTAAGAGATCAAACCTAAACGCTCTTAAAGTATAAGATTTTTTTTCTTTTCAGTTTTGCCTTATATTTGCTTGCACCTATTCTTTGTCAGTCTTTAAAATTCATCACATCGATAATGTTAAGCACGTAAGTTAGATGCGAATTTGACGATGATCAATTAGTTCCAAAGAGAATAATTGCACATAATTAAACTATTAGATCTTAAAAGTAGGAGTATGGAGTCGGAGTCGAAGAGTAGGAGTCTGTCTTTTTCTCTGAAGGCCTGCAACTCTGCCAGGCTTGCGGAGTAGGATTCTAACTAATTTTGGGGTAAATGAGTTGGAGTCGGAGTCGAATGCTCTAAAACTTCAGGAGTCGGAGTCGAATGCTCTGAAATTTCAGGAGTCGGAGTCGAATGCTCTAAAAATTCAGTAGTCGGAGTTGGAGCCAGAGTCGGTCATTTTCCCCTCCGACTCCGCTGCCCTGCTTAAAAGCTTTAACTAATCTTGAAATTTGGAGTTGAGTTTCGCAATTTTTTATGCGAACAATCAGAACCTTGCCTATTCACTTTCACTGTAGTACTTGAATTTGGCACATTTCATTGGAAAATAAATGCAGCTGGTTAAATATTTATAACTCAAAACAAAGCCAACATCATTTTACAACCCAATATTCTGCGTGAAATTTTGCCTACAGCCCCTTCCAAACGCAACCACGGATTAGCTGTAATTTTTAGTCGTCTTGCAGGTTGACGTCGGGGCTTTAGCAGAAGATTAAAGTCTCTTAGTAGCACCTCATCTTTTAGCAGTAGCTTGGAGTACGTGGGAGGCGGGAAGAGCGGGCCGCTCCCACCCCAGTACACCTCTATTACGAAATCGATGGGAAAACTTGTGTTTGCTCAATGTCCTAACGCCACATTTAGAGGGTGTGAAGTCTTTTGTCCGGGAGGGTCCCAAGAGGCCGCAAAATGCCTGGATTACCAAGGCCTTCGGGCTTACGGTGCTTGTGGCCACTTCCCAGTCTGTTTGTCCGTCTTTCAAGGTTTTTTATGAATCTTTTTTTTCTATTTGAGGGTAGGGTGGGAGCGTCATGGATTTTGCTTTTGACATCTCACTCTTTCTTGCAAAGTAAGCAGGAGCAAGCGGTTTGCCGATGGAGTTTATGCAGATTTTACTCGAAAGGGTGACAATGCTTTTTCCGGTGGTAAATTTTTAGATGACGCAGCATGATGGTATAGGGTGAGAAGAATGTTTTTTAGTACATTTTCAATTGATATATTATGTATTGTTGGCCTGTTTTTAGGTAGAAAAAAGAGAAGATAAAATTAGTGCAAAGAAAGAAAAGCAGTTGTAAAATAAATACATTTGATGACAATCTAAGAATGACTATAAAAACTCAATAATTTTTTTTAAACTGAATGTCGGCTTATGGGGTATTAAAATAGGGCTCCCATTACAGGAAAAAATGTGGGTTAGCACCCACATTTTTTATTCTCATCCTCCGTTGAAATTAGAGTGAGATTTCTAAAAATTGAGAGTTTTTTTTTTTTTTTTTTTTTTCAAAAATCTTATTATTCAATTTAACAGACGTGACAAATCGCGAGAAAGTCCGCATCGAAATATTTTTCAAGTGAGTTTTTTTAATTTTTTTTTAATGCGCCATTCTCACGGTCTCGCGTTCTGTCGGGAAGAGTTGGTTTGAAAGTTATTACTGATCCCGCCGATTCTGTAGTATATTTTTACTGTTTTTTACCAACTTTTTAAGAAAAACGTGCTCTTTTGACAAAAATAAACAATCGGAGAGAAGAGACATGACAATATTTATCTGTGCAGCGCATGTATCAATTCCAGATAGGAGCTCTATGTGAAATTGCAGTATTCCTATCTCTAAGTGTGAGCTGTATTTTTTTTTCTTTAGTAGATGTGTGTATCTCCGTATTTTTCAAGCAGTCGTCTTATTTGAGGAAAGTAATTTTTATGCGTAAAAGAGTTGCTACCCGAGAAGATCTACACTTATATCTAATATTTTATTCAGAACTAGCGGTACCCGCACAGCTTTGCCCGTAGTTGAAAAACTGAAAGGTCATTTGGTTCGCCTGTAGATTTACAAAAGACGGATGACGAATTTCTCACCATTTTTTTTATGTTAATTTGCTCGCCCAGGTTAGGTAATTTGCTCGTCCACATTATGGTAATTTGCTTGTCCACGTTTTGATAACTTGTTCGTCCATGCTATGATAAGTTGCATGGTAAAGTGTTCTTAAAATTGGAATAGAGAATGATCAAAATGGAATTTTCAAAAAATTGCTTCGAGGTGCACACCCCCATGCTACAAAATAATTTTGTACCAAAATTAATGAAAATCGGCCGGACGGTCCAGGCGCTATGCGCGTCACAGACATCCAGATAGAGATCCAGACTTTCATCTTTATTATTAAACAAGAATACATTTCACACAAAATACTTTATGTTTAAAAGATTTTCTCCAGGACATATTTCCCCCATGTTTCATATATTTAATTGAAGAATTCAACAGAACTAAACACTAAGCTCTGAGGGAACGCAGTATAATGCAAAAAACTGATATTAATTGACTATAAGTAACGACTCGCTCGATACGAAACCAGGGTTCACAATTTTTCCATTTCGAAAAATAGATCACATGATCAAACCTGCAGGTGTTGCCAGGTTTTAAAACGAATAATCGCATCTCTTGGATTTGCATAAGCTAGTTAAGTCCATAGGTGCTACAAAGTCATACAGGTACACGAGTAAACAATGTGTTTTGTTCTAAATGAGCTTATTTCTTTGTCCTGAATTTCAACGTAAGTTCAGGTTAACACATATTGACAAAACCCCAGCTGCACAAAAAAGGGAAAAAAAAGTGTAGGAGCGTAATTGCTCATAATAAAAATGTTTTAAAGTACTTTAGCTTAGAATTTGTAGACTCGGGAAATTTAATTTCCTTCTGTGTAGCTCTTTTCCTTATATTTTTCATTTCCACATTGCAAATTTAAAACGCTCGCCTTCATGTATAACATCACTTTAATTGAAAACGTTGACATAATAAAACCTTGTTCGGTTAAAGTACAAAAAAGGTGCGGGACAAATTTTGCTAATTTTCTTATGGGCTACGGTTAGCATATGAAAGTACAAGTGAAGATGAGCTTAAAGTAATTTCTAGCAAAATCTGAGGAAGGTTTCGTTGCGTAAAACAAAAGGATGCTTGGATGCATTTTTAGTTGAGTTATATGATTATGCTAACTAAATTGTTTTATGGGCCTAACAATGAAAAAGAAGCTCAGAGTTTGAAAAAGAAGCTCAGAGTTTAATTAAAACGATAAAAATGCGAAAAGAGAGTGCATTGTGGATTATTTGTAGTAAATATCACTTAATTTTCACAATAATCAGATTTTTACATTTGCTACCAGAACAACACCACAGTTCAAACTTTCAAGGAACTACATGGAGGGTAATATTAATCATTTATACATCAAACTTAAAATCTATTTTTTCTTTTTAATTTAATGGTAAAAAATACTTTTAGTTGAGAAAAGGGGGAAATGTGAACATGGTATGCTTTACTAAAATAACTTGAAGCAAACAATCTTTAAAAATTCTCAAATCAGGGCAGTTTGAGTCCTAACTCTTGATCAAGCTTTTAGAACAATGGTTCATTTTGTGCTTCTAAGTTAACAACTTCTTAGTTTTGGCAGATGTTGTATATAATTTCATTAATGTCCTCTTCGAGGGAAAACACGATTTAAGCCAACTAATAAGCAAAACTAATGTTTGTAAACCATTGTATGAACATTCAGGTAAATTTTTGACCATATTTAATTTTTTTTTATGGAATAAGGAATTTTTTATTTTTGCAAGTTAATTCTAAGCTAGATGACGAGGAACTTTTGATCACAACATCTGGGGCCCATGTAAACAGCACCCATACCGTCTTAATCATATTAATATTACTGTTGGATATTTTAAGAGTTAAAAAATTCGTAAACATGCATAATGGACACGTGTGAACAGTTTGTTTCCCTATCCTTTCCATTATTAGCCTACTTTCCCAGTAAAAGTCAGAGAAAGAATAAAAAAGCATGAAAGTAGGCTTAATGCATCTTGAAAATATTACAAAAAACAAAAAAAGGTCAAAAAAGTAATAATAATTAAATAACTATCGAAAAATTAAAATTGGAAAGTAGGGTATTGAGATGAGGAAAAATGTCTGTCGGTCTGTCTGTCTGTCCCCCCCCCCCCCCTAATAACTGTTGAGTGAATAGTCAGATTCGAACTTTTTTTTTTTTTTTGTTCGAAAGATCTCGGCGAGAACACCTCATTCCTATATTTCACTTTTTGATTTGAACTATTTTTTGTTCAATTTTGAACAGTTCAAAAAACTTAACATTAGCGCCTACGGGGAAATTTATGGCAATTCCGAACTTATAGGCGGATTTGCTAACAAACTTTGTAGGTTTTTCCTACAAAGTTTGTTTGAAGCTTTTGATGAAAAACTTGTATATAAAATATCTTTTTGATTTGGACAATTCTCCGTTCAATTTTGAACAGTTTAAGTCCTTTAACATTAGCGCCTACGGGGAAACTGAAAGTCAATGTAGATTCCGTACTTGAAGGTGGATTTATTTAAAAATGTTTTGTTGGAAATAACTCTTAACAACAAACTCCCGACTCCGACTCCAAGAATTTAGGGGCACCTGACTCCGACTCCTGTGCCCGACAATTAGTCAGACTCCGACTCCCCGACTTCGACTCTGACTTTGTAGCTTTGGCAAAAATTTATATACGGAGGAAAATAAACTGACTTCGATTCTTGGATATTCGACTCCGACTCAAAATGAGATTGACTCCGACTCCACATACATGGATTTAACTGTGAAATAATTATTGTTAAAATGACTTGTTTTTATTTTCACTCTAAAATTTCAGTCGCCATTTTATCCAGGATATTGAATTTAGTGAGAACAAGATGGCATATTGCGCTTAACGATTCTTTCGGCGCTAAGCTGAAAGGTTGCGCGGGAAAATGCAGCAAATCGGCTGGAGGCCGAGTTCTTATTTTCATAAAAAATAAAACTTCTGGATAAAGTGGAGACTCAAAATGAAAATTACGCTATATAACTTAATTAAAAGTGTTCTTTGGCCAATTGTTGCAATTTTTTTTTTTTTTTTGAATTTTCAGGTCTGCCATTACGTAAAGAGTTCCTTAAAAACCCTCATTTTTTCAAATGCCTCTAAAATCTGTTAAACAAAAAAGTGGAAGCTCTTCTTTTCAGGGAACGTAGTTCTCAGTTGTACTAATAAACTAAAAAAAATCAAAATTTTTGAAATTGGCATTATTGAGAAAAATCAAAAAAATTATTTTAATTTTTTTTTTTCAAAAGACTGTAGAAAAAAATTAAAGCACAGATTTCAAAATAATGCATATGTTTTTAAACAAGAAAAAATATCTTTTTAAATAAAACAAACGGCAACAAAATATGTTCTACTGTTCCTGGGATAATGGAACATTAAATATTTTGACGAAAATCCTAAGTGAGAAATCATGACACGGCCGCCATCTTTGGTGGCCTGTATCTCGGCCCAGGAATCTTTTTGGGCCAAAAAAAAAAAAAAATCTTTTTTAATTTTTTATGAATTTTAACATATGTTAAATTCAAAAAATTCGAGACCATCATGTTACACCCCTTGTTGAATTGACATGGATTCTATATTAATCACTTTATAATTTTATTGTTAATTAATTAAAAAACACTTCTTTATTTATTCATTTATAATTTATTAGCTTGTCAACAATTTAGTGTTATAGAACAATTGAAAGACACGATGGGGGAAATGGAAAGACATAGAAAATTTAAGTTTTACAAGAAACTTAATTTTAAAACCATATTTAAATACATTATCATACTTTGTGTGAAGTTTAAAAGCAATATATTGTATAAGAACAATATTTAAATAATAAACTATTCTTTGTACTGCAAATTTCTATAAGATTTCTTTTGTGTATCCAGTGATCAGAACATGCTTCAAAACTTTCGAATTTGACAGTAAGTTAAACGTTTGGAAAAAATATTTTATATTTCACACCTTATTGTACAATATAAAGTAACACAGTATGGATTACAAACCCTTCAATGTTCTTTCAATGTAATTTTTAAATGCATATTTTTCATCCGAAAGTGTTCTTCTTTGAAATATAATTGTTATTTATTTATTTATTTTCTTGTAATGTTGTTTATTTTTGCCCCTGGTTTGTTCTTAGGTGAGCATATTTTTTAAGTATAATAAAGTAAAGAGATTTTTTTTTAAATCTCAAAAAAATCCATGATACGAAGGAAAAGCTATTTAATAATGGTGACTTTTTTTGCTCTGAAAAACTGATAATATTCTTTGAAAAAAAAAATAATAATAAACAAATAAATAAATAAAATAAAAAACAATTTTTTTATTTTTTTTTAAAGTTCACATAAATTTTTCCGTATGTTATTTTATTTTTAAAAAACTACAAACTACTTGCAATTGTTACCAAGCAATGTTTGCTACTGAAAGATGTTGATGCTGTTACGTTCATTGTGCTTGCCAATCTTAACTGCCTACATAGCAGTATGTACTTAGTACATATTACTTAGTACTAGTTACATAGTAATTAATACTTAGTATTCATTGATGAAACTTTAAAGTATCGTTAAAGAGTCGAAAAGAAACTTAGAAAGGGTAATCTGAAAAAAAAAAAAAAAAAAAAAAAATCACTCTTTGTTTGGACTGCTCAAATTAGTAATCAGTAAGATGCATATTTACAGGGAAGCATAATTTTCTTTTTAAATTAAACATTACAGTCTATTATTTACCGTTAGATAAAGTTTCAACCAATGTTGAACCACATTTTAGACAAAAAATATTCAAACCAATTTTTTTATAACAACCTACTCAGATTTCTAAGTCACAATCATTGATAGAAATGGTATACTTGAGACCTGTAAAAAGTTTTACGAAAAATGTTTCAACATGCTTCAAAACTTATAAATGTTTTTCCAAATGCCGATAGAATCTAACAATTACAGCATTTTCTTTTATTGAAAAGTGCACTTTTATAATTAGCTGTCAAAATGTAAACGGAAAGAAAAGCTGATTTTGGACAATATTGTGTCTTGTGAATGCAGTGAAATCCCGTTACAACTACCTTCAAGGGACCTCAAATTGTGTTCGTTGTAACAGGAATTTCGTTGTAATGGAACTCAAGCAATGCAATGGAAATTGAATCAGGACTGAAAATTTATTTCGTTGAAAAGATATTTCGTAGTACAGTAAAACCTGTAAAGTTGACCACCCTTGTAAGTTGACTACCTGTCTAAGTTGACCGCTTAGGTACTGAATTAGTCCTGGATCATGGATATCAACCTCCATAACTTGACCACTTGTTTAAGTTGACCACTTAAATATTGCACCATAGGTGGTCAACTTACACAGGCTTCGCTACATTGGTATTTGTTTAAAAGGGATTTCACTATAATCAATGCTTCACTTCATAAATGATTCAACTCGTATAATTCCATCATATTTTTTGTATGATTTCTTAAGTTAAATATATTTCTCATATATATATATAATAGACATACTACTATAATAATAAAATCATTATGACTCCTATTTAAGGACTAACATGCCTCGCATTTCGCGCAACTTAATATTCAGCGAAACCATACATAATAAAGTCTTAAACGTTTTAAATTTGAAAGATAATCATTGATGGAAAATCGCATCTGAGACATCATTTGAAAATATCCTCTTTTCCCTTCGGGAATAACCATTTGGGGAAACAAACGGGGAAATATTCGGAATTCCAAAGAGGGAGTGATCAGCTGTCAGTGCCAGGTGGTCAAAATGCAGCCACCTCATTGGTCGATAGCGTGCCTTTCCGTTGCTCGGGACTGGTCGCCTAGGTTACCGCCGACATGTGCAATTGTATGTTACGAGGATGGAGAGACAGATGAGGAGGAGTTGCCTCTCTCTCGAGATTCGCCGTCTTTAAATGCGATTGTCTGAACCAGGAACTTCGGACTTGAGTTTTCTCTTGCTTTGTTCCGGCATTTTGCATATTTGGAGATGGTCAAAAGCACGATGTAAGAGAGAATCGACAACACAACGAGGCAGTTTGATCAGACATTCCACGGAGATAACGTTGCGCATCACGGGTAATTATTAAGTAGGACGTTAACAAGCGCTACCATCAGTAGTAAACTTTAGTCGAAACAATTCGGTAGTGTTTAGAATAATGTCGTACAGCCAGAAATTTCTGGTTTGTTTCATTATAGCATTGCAAAAGCTATAAGACCAACTATGTATAAAGTTTTAAATTCTCAATGTTACAATGTATTTGGAAATAACTTTCCAAAATAGTATGTGACTCTAAATACCATACATTTTGGAATTAAGTTAACTTTTCCTTTGTTCGGTACTTTTGTATTTAGAGATGGTCAAAAACACGATACAAGAAAGACTCGACAACACAACGTCGGTCAGACATTTCTTTGAGTATAGCGTTGCTTCAGAAATAGCTCACCACTAGTAATTATTAAGTAGGACATTAACAAGCGCTACCATCAATGCTAAACTTTAGTCAAAACAATTTGGTGGTATTTGGAATGGTGTCGTATAGCCAGAAAGTTCTAGGTTGCTTCTTTGTAGCATGATAAAAGCCTTGAGACGGACTATTGAGTTTAAAACATTCAATGCTACATTACATTTCGGGGTAACTTTTCCAAAGTTTTAAGTTGCTGTAAATAATTTGTTCCGGCATTTTGCATATTGGAGATGGTCAAAAGCACAATGTAAGAGAGAATCGGCAACGCAACGGCGTAGTTTGATCAGACATTCCACGGAGATAACCTTGCTTCAGAATTAGCGCACCACGAGTAATTATTAAGTAGGACATTAACAAGCACTACCATCAATGCTAAACTTTAGTCAAAACAATTTGGTGGTGTTTAGAATGGTGCCGTACAGCCAGAAATTTCTAGGTTGTTTCTTTATGGCATGGTAAAAGCCTTAAGACGAACTAGCGAGTTTAAAACATTTGATGTTACTTTTCCAAAGTTGGAAATTGCTGTAAATACCCGAAACTTCGGAAATGAGTTTTCTTTCACTTTGTTTATATTTGGAGATAGTCAAAATTACGATATTAGAAAGACTTGACAGCACAACGTCGGTCAGACATATCGTAAAATGTAACGTTGCTTCAGAATTAGCGCTCCGTGAGTAATTATTGAGTAGGACATCAATAAGCGCTACTATCAGTGCTAAACGTTAGTCAAAACAATTCGGTGGTGTTTAGAATGGTGTCTTACAGCCAGAAACTTCTAGGTCATTTCTTTATAGCATGGTAAAAGCTTTAAGACGGACTATTGAGTTTAAAACAATCAATGTTACATTACATTTCGGTGTATCTTTTCCAAAGTTGTTAATTGCAGTAAATATTTTGAACTTGAGAGTTTTCTCTTGCTTTGTTCCGGCATTTTGCATTTTTGGATATGATCACACACGTGTTTCGGTGTTACAAGGAACACCCTTTTCAATGCTAAGTGTGAGCTTTCCTCGGATGACTTTTCATCCAAAAGTTCACACTTCTTTGCATTGAAAAAAATGTTCCTTGTAACACCAAAACACGTGTCTGCAGTAATTTGCAATTTGTGTGCATCAAAACGTTGGTTAACTGATTAATTTAATCTTCATCGTTGTTAGCAAAAGGAGGGTCCCAGTAGTTTGATGAATGAGATGATAAATCGTATCGATTCGTGTGTCAAGTTTTTCTGCTTTTTTTTTTTTTTTTTTTTGAGACCCCTTTCGTTAGACCACTTGAATCCTTGTATTTGATGTAGCCTTGTATCCAATGATAAAATTGGAACTTGCTACTTTGCGCTCTGAATTTCAAAAGTACTATTGTTTCAAAGCCTTTATTAGGCTAAAGTAAGTACGTTAGGAAGTACAAATGAAAGCTCCTATTTTCACCAACCCCACCTCTACTATCTGGTGTAACTTAAGGGCGTGCGTGAATAAAAGCGTGTTTCTGAAACTAGCTTAGAATCTCCACTTTCTGGAGATTACTGTGAAATTATTTTAAATTACTCATGAGAATATGAAAAGATTACGGTTTTAAATGCTCTCGAAAGTTTGCAGTTCAGAGCAAACAGCAATTTTAATAATAATTGAAGCTACATCCACCCTACTTGGTAGAATGATTTGAACTACTGTCTGCTATCTTAATCAACAAGTGACACCATCTACCGTCCTCGTCTTCAGCACTTCCCATAGCTATTTGAGGGAGAAGTGCTCATATTTACTCTTGTGACCTTTCTTATACATTTTCCTCTACTTATAAAAAGGTCTTATTGTGCTGAACTTAGAGTGTTTAGACACTAAAACGATTTAACTAACACGGATGTTCCAATACATTCTGCAAAAAAATTATTCACTTAAGGTCCAAACACAATGCCCATGGAGTCAATAGATTGCTTATAAAATCTAATAGAAACGTTTTATTAATTCTTATACAACGTTGTTAGTAGCACATAAGAATCATTATTTGCGAAGTCTAAAAAATTGACTACAGAGTTAAAAGAAAATATTTAGTGCGAGTAGAATTCTTGTGTGGAGTCCATCAAATATGCTTAGGGGAGGGTGGCCCAAATCGGGTAGATTAACGAAGAACGATCGAAAATGATAGTTTTTGGCTTTTTATCGCAACGATTTCGGTTTTATTTCTTAGAGGCGATCATAAAATTTAAAATAAAAAGTGGTTCTTGCATTTTTTCAAATCCAATATTTATTTATTATCGGATATTACAAACACTTGAAACACCCGCTTTTCCCTACCAGGGGGCCTAAATCGGGAAAACCCTTTGGGTAAAGCGGGCAAGCTTAACTAACTGTGATTTAGTATATTTGTCAGACAAATGTGATGTAATAAATGATTGAAACTCGGGGATATTCGGGTAAACACGACATAATTTGGCATCACCGATTGCACGCCATGCGGTGGCATACGAGTGCCTACCCGCTTTGAGCCACCCTCTCCTGTATACTTTTCAATGAAATTTCAAACAGTAACATAAGGCTTGTTTGTACCAAGATTATTTGTGAATTATTTGCAGATTAGGTATTGCGTTTAACTAAATTTTAGTTAAACATGTAAAAATGATAATTATCGATTAACTAATTAAAATACCATGCCTTTTAGTGTTTGGAATGTATTTTATGCAATTCTATGCGTATATTTTATTAAACAGTTGCTACTAATTCTTAATGTCAGGCATTGTAAAATTTCAAATAAGAAATGAATATATCCCCCCCCCCCTCAAAGATTGTGATTATTAAACGTTACTATACGAACTCTATTTTCCATGAGTTTCTGAAAGAAACTATGTCAGTTGGATATGCTGTTTCGTATTTTCATCTTCAGTTTAGTTTTACGGTAAAACAAGATGATTTAATTGAATTTTATTTTTACTTTCTTCTATATCTAATATATAGAAGAAAGTATTGGATTCGTGCAAATTTTCGAATTTCGAATTTTGACGGATTCGAACGTTTTGAGGTGTGCTGAGTCCATTTCGACTATTTTTGGAAAATGTCTGTCTGTGTGTGTGTGTGTATGTGTGTCACGTCTGTGTGTGACCAGTTTTTTGTGGCCGCTCTACAGCAAAAACTACCGCATGAAACTGAACGAAATTTTGCCACACATATGTGCCCCTATGTGAACTTGTGCCCATTGGTTTTTGGCGCGAATTCCTCCAAGGGGGGGTGGAGCAATGGGACGTTTTTTGAGATACGCGTGCTTGCTATTCCTCAGGAAGTAACTGGCGGAATCAAACAAAATTTGGTCCATATGTTGCCATTAACAGGAACAGGTGCTGATTCAATTTTGGTGACAATAACTCAAACGGGGGTTGAGCTATAGAACGTTTTTTGTCGTCAATTGTGACTGCTGTATCTCAAGAAATAATGAACGGAATGAAAGAAAAATTTATCGGCAAGTAGCCCTTAGTGGGTATAGGAGCTGATTTTATTTTGGTGTCAACAGCTAAAAAGGGGGTAGCGCAATCACCCGTTCTTTTTTTCCATTGTGAGTGCCCTATCTCAAAAAGTAATGCTACGTTCTGGTTGAAATTTGGAATATATGTGAATCCATATGTAAACCGGCTTTGTTTCAATTTTGACGCCAATCGCTCCAAGAGGTGTTGATTTTTTTTTTTTTTTTTTTTTTGTGAATAAAAATAGCTTTATAATTGCAACAATAAGAAAGATAAATCGTAATAGACTGTCGTCTGCGTATTTCTCGTGATTTTAATTGTATGGAAATGATCGGAAAAATTATCTCAATGATTTAAAATTTTTAACTGTTGCCATCCTGTGTTTGTTAACAAATTAATGTTTGAAATTAATTCAAGAAAGGCTTTTGAAATAACTTTCAATTTTCGCTCTTTGCTTTGCTTTTGCAATAATTGAGACATTGGTCAAGTTTTTGCATGTGTAATTTTGTTTTTGTTGGGAATATTGCTTCCTCATCAAGCATGGGGGGGGGGGGGGTCAGAAAAAGAAAAGAAAAATATAGAAGAAAGTTTCGTGATGGCCACAACATACTAGTTTTATTTTCCTTTTGAAAAAAAATCAGCAAAATTATCAAAATTTCAACATTATTAAATTTTATTTTAAATTTAAAATTGTCTCTCTTATGCTAGAAAATACAAAAAAAAAAGAAGTACTTAAAGTAATAAATTGTAACTGCATTGGTATTGCATTCATATGAAAGGAATTAACTAAGGTAGAGTAAAAGAGGATTCAAAAATGTCGCAGAGGATGCGGGGAATATTTTGTGCTTTTTGACTTAATGTTATAAAGATTAGTCAGGAATGAAAAAAAAAAAACAGAATAACTTAAATAGTTTTTTGTATAAAATATGTTAATTTTATTGAGTTACCATACGGTGCAAATTTTCAAATAATGACTTTATAATGATGCCACAAGTTGGAAAAGTTTCGTCGTCCTTTTTTCCGGAATAATTGGCTCTTTTTTCACTCTCAATTTACTTGTCACTTAATTAACGGCGTTAATGTGGGGCGAGGTTTGTGCGTTGAAGCCAAGTATTCTTAGTTTCAGAAAATTTTGTCGTCAGTCAAAGTTTTTGATTGTTTGGTGATTCTTAAACCCTGATTTTTGAGCTGAACTTCAGTTTTCAGTTTACGTTTCTGTTAACATGTTTTTTTATATCCATGCATTTTATGTATTAATGTGCATCTAAATGTTTAGTTAGGTAGAAAATAATAATATCCTTCGAATGTGTTGTAAATGTGAACACTCCTTTTTGTTCAAATAAAAAGTTTTCAGTGATTCGCTTTTTCTCTCAAAAATGAATCCTGAAAAATCCAGTCTAATGTTTCGATTGTTTTAATTCATCTGAAATTTATTATTATTACCATTATTGTTGTTGGTAGTGGTGGCGGTTGCTATTGTTATTATTATTATTATTATTATTATTATTATTATTATTATTATTATTATTATTATTATTATTGTTGTTGTTGTTGTTGTTGTTGTTGCTGTTGTTGTTGTTGTTGATGATGATGATGATGTTGTTACAAATCTTATAGCTATTATTATTATTATTATTATTATTATCTCATTATTATATCGCACACAAGGCGCTTCATTTTTCAATTGTTAAAAATTAGTTTATTTAATATAAATTTGCTTCCGTTTTTATTATTTTAAACTTTTCATCATTAAAGAGTGACACAAAATTAGTTTATTTAATTGCAATTTGCTCCCGTTTTTGCTTTTATATTAATTTTTCTTTCAAAAACCAGTAGAGAAAACATTTTTTTCTTTTTTGAAGTTTCGCAAGAATGTGATTGAGTTTTAAAATAGAATGGTTCAAAAAGTCTTATCAACTTTTTAGGTGTTCATTAATCGGTAAACTGTTTTTACTTCGACAAGAGTAATATTGTAATGCAATGTTCAATTAAAGAAACAATGTATTACTTGGAAAAAAAAATACAGTAAACATTTTTTCATTACTGCGCAGTCACAGCTTCACTTAACCTGGAATTCTTCTAAAAAGTGATGACAAAACAATGGCTAATGTTCAAAAATAATAAAATACAATGGACAGCAGAAAATTGCTGTACTATACTTGTCGACAGATTATTTTCTTAAGGTGGCCCCCATATGGGCACCATTTGCTCGATGTAAAATTATTAATCTCATAAATTTATTAGAATTTAAGTAAATGTGGTTAAAGAGAAAGAAATAGTCTTTCAGAAAACGCATCGCAACTGCTCGATGTAAAATATTTAATCTCATAAATTTATTAGAGTTTAAGTAAATGTGGTTAAAGAGAAAGAAATAGTTTTTCAGCAAACGCATCGCAACACAACGTTTTAGAAATTAAAGCACATGTAAATTTAAATATACTCTTTGCCTGGAAATTAGAACTACTCCTCCTCAAAAGTTCAATAATTGAATACAATGGCGATTGATTAAAGGTGATATCTTCAAATTCATTCATTTACGCTGTAGATATTTACAGTACCGCCATTTTGTGATAAAAAATACAATTAATTTCATTTTTTGGAGGGAAAAGTGATCTATTTTAGGAGCAGTAGGCACCTTTAGCTGACCTACCTCCTATTACGTGTGGGATAGATACGAAGTCTTTATGAAAAATTCATTACTGCAGATTGATTACGTGAACGGCATGTTATTGCTTGTAAAGTATTTGGAAGAACTCACATCTTTTCTCCCCAAATGAATCGTTTTTATACTTTAATAAGCAAGTCTATTGCTAAATTATTGCAGAGATATAATTTATACTTCTGCATAAAATTAATTTCTTTTAAGCATTGTTCTCAGAAACGAGAGAATAAAGGGAAAAAATTGTTTTTTTTTCTTTTTGTTCAAATAAACTTTTCAATGACAGCTTATACAGACGCAAATTATTACCCACAAAAAGGTATTACACCCTTTACCGCCGAACTCTAATATATCTTCAATTTCTTCACGACTCATCGACTGTACATTACATGCAAATTTTGACCACAAGTAGTCGAAATCATACAGGAACGACCGACGCTCGGCTATTGATACCAACTTATCACCAGAGTATCTACGAAGAGATCTTTTAAAAACTCCGTTTTTTGCTCCCCACGTGCACGTGGGTCCGGTTCGAATTAATTTACCCGGGTAGATTACGCCCCGGACCACGTGCTACGGCCGGCAATAATCTGCCCGGGCCACGTGACGGCTCAGCAAGGTGCACTTTTTGTGCGGCCTTTGTTGGGGGCCCATTGTGTCCCTTCCGCTGCAAGGTGGCGGGGCGTCTCATGTGCTCCTCAAATTCGAAAAGGGGGAGTGATCTCTGAGTCCCTTTTATTTCTTTTTTATCCGAGCGAGGGGACAATCTGATTTCTCGCTGTCATTCTTATTCAAATGTGATCCGGGGTACTCTCTTTTTTCCCCCTTCTGTATCTATTTCCTTTTCCCGAATGTATTCATGCAGCTTTTGAGTCAGCCTCTAAACCGTGGTAAAGGTGTTAAAGATGTAAACACGTGCTTGCCTTTCTGGCCCGTCGAAAGTTCAGACGTGAGGATTTAATTCTAAAGAGAGTTTTTTATTCGCTCTAATCCGCAGTTTATCCAGCTCAAATCGGAAATATTTATTTGCACCGCTCCTTCAAATGTGTGGAATTATGGCTCGAAATGATCTCAAAAGGTCGAGAGTTGAAATTTATCCACGCTACTCATTACATGCTCCATTTTTCTTTTTTTTTTAAATCTCTAATGGCAGGGCAATATATACCACTAGTCTAAATATCTATAAACTCTAAATTTGATGTCAGAATAAACTGGAGAGTTGAGGAGTAAAGGGGATTTAACTTTCCCCTTTTCTTCCCTTTCTTTACATCATTATTATTATTATTTTTATTAGAAAATCGCCAGTTAAGGTATGACGGGTGAAAATTGCTTCTACATTTGAACGAAGCCATTGCGTGTTTGGTGATATTTTGATAGTTGAAATTGTACCCCTAACTCCAGTGGATTAACCCTAAACCCCAGCATCGGTCATTGTTGACCATTTTTTCGTTTCTTCATTCCCTTGAAATGACAGTCTTATCAGTAAAACTGTTAAGTTGCCGGATCGAGTTCAGCCATTTCACAATAAAGCCTTTCCCTTCGTGTTAAACATTACCAAAACATAATACCAAATTATCATCTTGTGGCGCGAGTTTCATAGTTGAAACACGCGGGTTACTCGATCATCGGCTATTATTTATATGAGGAATATTATTATTATTATTATTATTATTATTATTATTATTATTGGATGAAAAGTTATATTTCGCGAATAGAAAGAAAGTTAAATGCTTGTAAGGGATTCGACCAATTATTTTATTTCAATGCTCTTAATAAAATTGTACGGAAAGTAATTAAACAACAATAATGCTAACCTTAAAAAAAAAGAAAATCAATTAATTTGAATTTTGACATCTTGAATTCAAATTATGTTTTTCGCACTCACGAGTGCGTGTATATGTAGGCGTGTGTGTTTGTGTCTGTGTGCAGGCATGAGTGTGTGGGTATGAGTGCGTGTGTGTGTAGGTGTGCATGTATGCGTGTGTGTGTGTGTGTGTGTGTGTGCGTGTGTGTGTGTGTGTGTGTGTGTGTGTGTGTGTGTGTGTGTGTGTGTGTGTGTGTGTGTGTGTGTGTGTGTGTGTGTGTGTAGGATATGGACGCAACCTGAAGACGGTTTTCGCTAGAGGAGCAGCATCGTGAGGCCGGTCGACGGTGGTGCTGCAGAGGGAAGCGGAGGGGGGGGGATAAAATCATAGGACGGCAAAAAACATTCAAATGAGAACAATAAGCAATGTGATTGCTCAAAAAGAAAAAACAAACATGGTAAAAAAAGTAAAGCAAACACAAATGAGTGCGCCATTTTTATCTCATACACTTTATATGGTTATTTTTATTATAACCCTTATGAATTGTCAGTTAATGTCAATTAAACTACTTGTATACTTAGCTGGAATAATAAACAGAAAATGCTTTCTAGGGGAAAAACTGACCGTTATTACAATTGTTTGCATACTAAAATTTGTATGCGTGAAAAAACCTCGAGCAACCGATACTTAAGGCTGCTGACTTGAGCAAACTAAAACTTCCAAAAAGAAAAAAATAATTGATATGCTATGCCAATTTCTCTTCTGTTTGGAGAATAAAATGAAACTTTATAGTTTTATATTATTCTCCAAACAGAAGAGAAATTGGTATAAATAAAACATATTGGCATAATTAATGTGCTTTTATAGTTACTATTTTAGATTAGCGAAAAACTCTTTACGGAAAAAAAATACTCTCATCACTTTGACTTTCATAGGCTAGAACTTCAAACGTTGTTATCATGGCATTATCTACTAGCATTTTTTAAGTATTAATTGCAAGAAACTTCAGAAAAATATTTTGAAGGTACAAGAACTAATATTTAATTTGAAAACTTAAACCTCCGACTCAAATGGATCGTAGCTAACACCTTTAAACACTGTAGATCAAGTCATCTTTTAAAAAACAACAATGAAAGGCACGGATCAGACTCGTGGATCCTATATGGCTTGCTGGTCGTTGGTTAGTAAAAGTTGGCTAAGAACATTCTCGATCAAGTCATTTTTGAAACAAAGAAAAAATGTAAATAAAAAATCTGTCCCTCGGCTTTAGAACGGCAATGTTACAGACAGATGCACTGAAACTGAAACATACAGATACAGAACTAATAACGCCCCTTGCTTTTTGCGTCGGGGATTTACAAAAAAGAGATAGCAAACTAGAAAAATTGCAGATTTACTAAACAAAGCGAAGCATAACTGAAGTAAACAGAAAATAAAACTTTACGAAGCTGAAAACCAGAACTTCTATCAAATTCCTACTACTTCTATTCAACGCGTTATATTTATCTTGATAGCGAACCAAATTGACTGATGTCAATGCTTCTATTTTTGAATTAAATAATTTACTGCATTATTATTAACTTTAAAATTCATTTTATGTTCAGACATTTATAATATAAAATTCTTCTCTACAATGATGTCTCACTTAATAAAGGGATGCAAATCTGGATTTAATCTTATACATTTCTGAAAGACGTTGAAGTATTTTTATACAGTTCAACAAAAATAATCCATACTGATATTTTATTTCTTATTCACACCCACAATATTAAAAGCCATGCACAGTTATTATTCGAACAATTCATCTTATGTCTTTTTGAAAGCTCTATCAAATAACAATTTAGGTGGAAAATCCAACATCATCTTAACTTCATGTTTTCCGAAGCCTTTCATAAAAGTAGGTTTTGAACGCGATATCCGCTCCAACATTCTTCAATTAAATTGCAGATCGTGTCTCTCCACATTCCATCCGAACGAAATACCATTTCAGCATTCATCTCAAATCATCCTTCCCAAAACAAAACCTCCTTTTTTCTCTCCTCTCACATCATTTTTAATCATTCATGTGATATACTCCCATGTGTCTCTCTAAAAATTATTTTCCCCCTTCAATATCATGATCTAGATATAATACGATACCGTCAGGGGATGACAATCAATACCGAGTTTTATTTACATTTCGATGCATTTTTTATGGCGTTTTTGTTTTGTTTCTTTGCAGCCAGACCGTCTACAACATTCCTGACTGCCAAAAATCTGGAGGAAGGTGGAAGGGGGATCTTGATTCGAAAGAATCATCAATCTTTCGCAGAATACCACGCCGGTGACACCCCCCTTTCTATGCATTTTAAAATGGATTCTCTTTTTATTATCAATCGATTTGACATTGATTAACAGTCTTGTATCTATGTGCGTAAGAAATATACGAGGACATATTTAAGGAAGAGAAATATTATATCGTTTTGTAATGCGAAATATATAACAAGGCCTTATCGTCTTGTGAAATAATAACAGTAGATGTTTCAAACAAAGATTTCATGTAAGTTCTATTAAAAGACGATGCATTTCTGAGGATATTTGTTTTGATCTTGTATACTTAAGAAAAACGATGTTTTACGAACGGAGATGTTGTTTATAAATATAATGATGCATCTCTCGTAAAAATATCGCTTTGAAAAAAAATGTCATTAATGGACGAATTAATTTGATAAATATTGAGAAGTGATAATTTTGTAATGTAAAATTACATGACAAGACTTCATAATCTTATGAAATATTGAAAGCACATGATTAAAACAAAGTTTCGTTAAGATTTCATATGATTTTCAATAAAAAAATTTCTATTTGGAAATATTTGCTTAGATTGAACGATTTTTTGCTGAACGAGATATTGTTTAGGCATCAATAAAACAACATGTATCTTGTAAAATATATGCAAGCCTATGACACTCCCTTTTTATGCTTTATAAAATGGAATATTTTTTATTGTAAATCAATTTGACGAAATGTTCCCAAATTTTTCTAATTTGGGGCACCCTTTGAAGAATTAAGATTTTCTCACTCCCACCTTGTGCATATCTATTATATACACATATATTGATACCATGGACACTTCGCGGCACTCCTAGTCCTTTCTAGTGGCACCCAGTTTAAGAACCCCTGGATTTGATATTGATTTAATAGTCTGCATAAGAAATATGTGGACAATGGATATACTTACGGAAGCAGAAATATCATTTAGCTTTTCAATGGGAAACATATAACATTCCATGTCGTGAAATATTAAAAGCATATGTTTCAAATAGAGTTTTTGTTAAGATTTCATGTGATTTTCATTAAAAAATTTTGCATTTTGAAAATTTTTGTTTTAATCCTGATATTTAAAAAACATGATTTTTGCGAACCGAGGTATGGTTTATACATAAATAAAATAATGTGCATCTTGTAAAAATATAGCTTTGAAAAACGTTTTTCCTATTTTTTAATAAATATAAAAAAAAGGAATTAGAACGTAGAGTTATGAGATAAAGAATATCTGTGAGTCCGCATGTTTGTTCAAAATTTTTAAGAAACTGTTTTTGAAAGTTAAAAAATGCATGTCAAAAAAGTTTAAGGAATCTTTACCATTTTTTCTAAAAAAAAGTGTGAATTTGAAGGTTTTTTTTTTTAATTCACAAAATAATGAGAAGAAAATAAGCGAAAAATTAAATTAACTTTAATCGTTTTTTAATGGATAACTATTAGGAACAACTATGTGGGACGATAATATTATGACAAGGTGAGCTCAAAACGCATTTTGAACGGGAAAAGGGTGGATGCACAAAGTTGATTCACTCATGTACATTGTACAATAGCATGGTGCCAGACGAAAAAATTCGCCATCCCTTTTCTTAGCTATCTGAAATTTTTTAGCCCCGGGATTACACTTCTGAGATGCGCAGTTATATTGGGTAAAATTTTCTTCTCGTTATCTCAAATAATACTGAAAATGTGCTTATAGTGGTACAAAGACGGTGTACTTGACAGTAACAACAACAGCGGTACCAATAACAACAACAATAATAATTAATAATAATAATAATAATTGCAAAAATAATCATAATCATAACAATTACATTAGTAATAAGGATTGCAATAATAATAACAACAATAACAACAACAACAACAACAACAACAATAATAATAATAATAATAATAATAATAATAATAATAATAATAATAATAATAATAATAATAATAATAATAATAATAATAATAATAATAATAATAATAATAATAATAATAATAATATAACAATAATGATAATAATAATAACAATATAACAATATAATAATAATAATAATAATAATAATAATAATAATAATAATAATAATTTAAGTGGAAGAGACAATTTTTTTAATTTAAATTATTTTCAGAATAATTGTCTCAGAAAACAGCATTTAAAGAAGTTTCAAATTGCATTGATTAAACAAATAGCTATTAGCATAAAATAGAACATAATAGCAGAGAGGAATTCAGACGTGGAGGGAAATTTTTTGGCGGATCCATTCTGAAAGTCAAACATTTTATAAAAATATCAGAGCACAGTAACATAACTTTCTTATCTCAAAACACAATAAAGCCCAGTTTATAAATGAGAATAGTTTTATATATTTTTAAATAACTACGGTAAGAAACAAAAGTTTTGTTTTATACAGATTTGAGCAGCAGCGTGTGAGGTAGGTGACGTCCCCCATTGTCGATACGATGAATAAGCCGAATTTCTGACGTTTCTCATGACTCCAACTAGAGTATACCATCGGGTATGGTGGCCATTTCGACTCGAATCTTGACCTTCTTCTCGTGTAGAGTCTTTGGACGGTTGTCCTAAAAGCGAGATCTCAAAAATCTTACAAACACTCGCAAGAGGTCAAATCGGAAGAGCGAGCTGGGCACTCTATAGTGCCCCTTTGCGACAAGGCACTCCGGGTAGTGCTCTCTCAAAAAGCCATTTATGCCGTTGAATTATGAGCAGTTTTCCGTCCTGTGGGAAACAAATGTTCCTTAAGTCAAATTCGTTAAATTATGTAAAAAAGGGAATTTCTGTGTATGGTCAATGAGAGGCTTCAACTGCTTGATGGAATTTTCAAAATGCGTAAAATGTACCGACATTGCAAGAAAATTTTAAAAACCTTCTCATTTACAAAATTGGTTTTGTTGCGTTTTCAAATAAGAAAGTTATGCTTCCGGTCTCTATATATTAGTGTGTTGAAAAGAAAGGCGATCTCCTATTGACTCTAGAGTCTATAAATGCAAAACATTGCATGTTTCTTTCTATTTTTTTTCTTTTTAGTTCACTCATAAGAAGCATTTAAATAAAGTGATCTTAGTGTTTTATAAAGGAAAAACAATCAGATTTTAGATTATTTGTGCATTACTTAAAAAATAAATTTCAAAATAAATGCGACAGAAAAATAAGGTTAAGTACTTTTCAAGTCTTAAGAACAATATTCAAAATCAAAACTTTTCCATAGGTTTTAAAGTCAGTTTTGCGAATTCCAAATTTATTGTCTGGCATAATAATTGCCCATCGGTTCTCCCTACCATGGTTACTAGTGAACTTTTAAGTCACACTATCAGTTACAAACTGCTATCATCTTTTATTTTAGCCAGCTACTATAAATGACGAAAATAAAATATGAAACACTAATTATAATTAGTACTTATTGAAAAAAGAAATATCTCATGCAAAATCAAGGGATTCCTCAACTATTCCAAAATTCCTCTCCAATAAACAGCTGAATAACACGCCGATATTGTCTAGGGCAAAAACAAAGACAAAAGAGACGGGAATGCCCTGTAAACAATGATTCTTTCGAACATTAGCACATGAAAAGCTCCCATCCTCCTCCCTAAACTCTCTAGTTGTCCGAAACCATTCAACATTCCTAGTTCCCGATCTCTTTGTAGCATCATTCCCTGCCTAAGTACGGCATTTCCATTCGCATGCCCCCCTCCCCCCTACGCCTCCACCTTTCGATTGGGGGGGGGGGGCTGTAACAAGGACGGGGGGAAGAGAAACACCGCTAAACGGGCATTCATCTTTTCCGCCATTGATCGCATTAGGCGCCTTTTAAATAACGCCCGGCCAAGTTCAACAATTAGTTCCACCCTGACTGGGACCATAGGGTATTTGTTGTAAAAGTGATCGCCGATCGTACGTTACAAGCGCGCGGAACCCCCCTGCTTATTGAAAGCGGGGAGTGAGGAGCGGGGAGGAAAGGATGTGGAAAGTGATCCACTGGATGCGTTTTTGTATGGATTCTGGTACACCTGATGTGGAGTGGTAATGATCGTTTGCTAGGAAAATGATGTGTCTTGTTATATGGAGTAAAGCGATTAATTTGACGATACTTTGATGCTAACGTACAATGCAATCTTCTCTTTCATTAGCTGCCATCGCCAATCGCAGTTACAAGAATTCCAAAAATTCCAAAAGTATAAAATCCTCTCTAACATTAAACTGCCTTTTTATTCAAAAAAAAAAAAAAAAAAAAAAAAATCAAGCAATATGACGCTATTTAAAAAGAAAAAAAGTTCACAAGCGTGAGTATAATTTTGTAAGCAATTTGCCCTTTTGAACAATTTAAAATAAAAAAAACCTTGAGACATTCGATTTCCAGTCGTAAATGATTGAAAATAATTATAGGAGTTTTAGTAAGCTCTACATCTACAACCTTGCGTGTCGTCAATTGACTCTTTATTTTTATGTCATTTCATTGAAATATTCTGCGCTGAGGTAACTTTGAAGTCAGATTGATGTTTTTCCGGGACAATTTTCTACTTTAAAATGAAAATGTAGAATAAATAGCCGTATTTCGTACCCGCTCCAAATTTCGTCCCTAAGTTTCTCTGATCTGACACTAGGTGTCACCCTCGGTGTTATTTTTTTATTGGTAGCAATGTAAAACAACAGGAAACAGGAAACGCGCTCCAGGCTGAAGGAGAAAAGAAAAAAAAATCATTTGCGACGCTTCTTTGGGTTGTTGGAAAATCAATATTATAATTGTAAATTAAATGTTTTGTACTAAAAGTGCACAATTTTTGTTTTTCTTTTATACAATTCTTTAAATGAATCTTTTATTATCAAAGATCCAAGACTTCCTTCTCCCGAAAAGTTTGATTTTTATTTAATACTGCCAGTAAATGACAGCTGATTTTTAGTGTCGGGTGCTATGGAATGTATGTGCCCAGCAGGGCTGATTTAGAAATTTTTGAACAATAGTCCAGACGCGTCTGCAGGGGACTCTTGAACAGTACAATTAAAGAAAAAGTCGGTGAAGTTGCTACCACATAACTTTTATATCATTATACATGCAACTGGCTGGGATACACTGAGGATGTAAACCTCTTAAACGGCATACTTGACAGCAAAAAATGACTTTTTTGATTTTAAATCCACATTGCTGTTCACTTTATACATTGCTCTTGATTTTCAACATCATGATAAAACCATATTTTTTTTTATAACTCTTGATATGAAATTCAACCTCCAATGCCAAAAATTAAAAGTTTGCAGGAGAGCATAAAAACTTCTTTACATTTTCATTTCCAGTCATTAGTACCATCATATCACAGCTCATTGTCTATTTGAATACTAATAATTAGAAATGGTATTGAAGGTTTGGAAACTGATTTAAAAGTGTAATAACATCAATTTTGTAAATTTAAAAAAAAAAAAAAAAAAACTAAAATGGATTTTGGAGGTAGGGTCCCTTTACCATCGATATGGTTTATAGACTGAGCCTCATGGACCTAATAGTAAATCGGGTCGAGGCGCATATGAACAACCTTTACTTTGCTAGAAACCATGTAAAAAGTTGGAGACTATTAATTTGCTAACACGTAAAAATATCATCCATCTCCTTTACAATTTTAATTGCACGCTCTGATTTTTTTCCGAAAAAACATCTAGACTATTCCAATAGGAGAGGGGGGGGGGGGTTAAATACATTCAAACATGAATTCCGGAGAACAAAATTTATTTTCATGCGTTGATCGGGAAAAAAAACGTGGCCGACGCATTAGCCAATCAGGGAGCTCAAAATTGTTATATGGTCCTTAGCTGAGTAAAGGTTGTTTGTATGCGCCCATGCTAAACCGGAAGAGGACATACTTGTCGTAGTCGGCCTTGCAGTAGAGTTTCCGGTCGCGCGAATAGCAGGTGCGCGAAAGGTGCATGCGGCATACGGCACAGGTGAGGCACCCCTCGTGCCACGAGTTGTCCATGACGCGCATGATGTAACGGTCGATGATGGGCTGCTGGCACGCCGTGCACAGCTCCTTCTTGCTCTTGCTGCGGATGGAGCCCGGGCCGCCTGAAACGAGAAAACAAATTCAATTATTACCACTAGTGCTTGCAATACCGGTATTTGGAGCTATTTTGCAATTTCATAGTACCGGTATTTTCTGGGGTAGAATTCCGGTATTTTCTTTATTGTTTAAAAACGATAAGCCGCCTGCCTTGTCTAATGGTAGAAGAAGCTTGACTGCGACGGGAAGGTCAGGGATCGAATCCTGGCTCGGGCGTAGACGAACTTTCTCTCTCCTGTCCCTTTCCTTTCCTTGTGTGAATGTGTTGTTATGCTGTGATTTGTTGCCTACCCTATAAACAGGTCCTTATGGCATCTGTGTACTGTAGAAGTCGTACTTCACACCGAATTATGGTACAGTTGAAAAAGCGAAGCAGCGCACCCCAAATTTCCAGCCTAGCTGGCAAATAACAACAACAATAAATATTTTTAAGTAAAGATTTTTCAATTTAACTAATTAGGTATCCACTGTTATTTTAAATATAAATATTTTTCTATGAGTCAGTACCAATATCAATCTATTGAAGTAAAAATTTGCTTCAAAAGCACGAATTTGTAAAATATCTATGAATAAAAGTACCGGAAAGATCATAACATGATATTTTCACATATCTAGATGGTGTATGAATCCCACTTTCGTGAGTTTGTGTGATTTCTGGTATCACGTTAAAAAAATACCGAATACCGGTATTGCATTTTTAGTCCGATATTGCAATCCCTCATTTCCGCACAATAAGATAATTCCGAAACGTCGCTGATTATTTCTAAACGACGCTCGGGGATTTCACTAGTTTTGATCTTGAAGATTGGTTTCCTTCTGTAAAAAACAAGGGTATTTTTACGAAAAGTTGCCTGAATCCCTAAAAGTTGCATGAATGTAGACTTCTCACTTCTGTGAAAAAGTATTTTTAGCTACCAGCTTCTTTATTTGATGTTTCGCCAACAACTCTATTACGGCTCTTCCAGGCTGAGTGATCTCCAAAAGTAGGCGAAATGTAGTCGCTGGATATTGTTGCTTGCAGGCAAATAAGTTGCTCGTTATTTGCTTGCAATTCAGCTTTAGCTTCGACCATATTTACTGTTGTTGTTTTCCTGGTAAATCAGGAAGGTGTCAAGACAATATATGAAGCTATAAATTAAAATTATGTGCAAAACTATAAAAGCTATTAAAAGGTTTATAAGGCCAAGATGATCTCTATAAACATATCTACGTTTTCTTGAATTCTTCAGAAAGATTCCAGGTTAATTGCAGGACTTTTAGTAAGAAACTTTAAGGAAAATAGTTTGAATAGCGAAAAAACAATTAAATGAAAGAACAATTAAATTATTTGTATAATTCGTATGCCTAAGACAATTTCTATATAAATATAAAAATAATTTTTACAGTTTAAACTCGGAACGTTATTGTCACTCATGAAAAATATTTTTGCTCTATATAAAGGATAAGGTTTTTTTTTTTCGACACTTTCAAAGGAAGAAGAAATTTTGAATGAAATTAGTTACCAATATGATATTTAATCTATGTTAAACATGTAATGAGATAGGCCTAATATAGCCTAAATAATCAGTATTTAATTGTAAATGCATTTTTTAAATTCTTATAAGAGATAATTAATAATTTAAATCTCATTATTTGAACAAGCGTTTTGAATAAAAACAACAAATAAATATAATTGGAAAAGTTACTCCGTTTATAATTAACTTTTTAAAGTTAGCTATCAATATGCGAGCATCCCATGTTTAGATAAAGATTAATTTAATGCATGAAATTTTCTGACTAAACAATGCATACTTAAATGCTTTCAAAATCTACGAAAATTGCTGTGTTTGCTCAATAATAAATTTTCGGGCGGGTTGAGCTTGAAGAAAAACAAATATATTGTAACATTAATATTTGTCGGAAAGAATATAATGAAAATTTTAATTTGCTGCATTGGCAGCCGTACAATTTAATTAATATTTCAAAATGGCGATTACTCTCCATACTTGAATAACTTAGTTGTTTTACTGCACTCAAGAATAAAATACAATGCAGTAAATTTCCGATTGAGTTTTAATTAAGACGTAATTATTTAAGCGTTAATTGCTAATTCTTTTGAATGATGCATTTGACCTCATTTAAAATGATAAAGGCAGCCTGAACGACGCGTGAGTTTCGAATTTTCATTACCGATGTCTTTTTCCAATTCAATTCCAACCTTATTTACCTCGAATAGTATTATTAAATTGCTTTTGACTTTGAAAATTAAGAAATCGCATTGTTCCGTCTCAATGAATGACTGTAGCTAAATGGTCTAATGAATTTTTACTTTAGAATTGATAAAAGGTAATTCACAATCTAGAAGCAACTGGTTAAAATTGACATTTAATAATCATTTAAAAATTAGCGTATGCAATTAATTAATTAACCACCGGTTTTAAGCTTATGAATTAATAATATGATCGAATGCATTATAACATGGTTGCAAAGAATTATCTAAAGATTTTAACTTATAATTGGGGCATTTAGTGACAAAGGCTGCTCAATCCACTCTTAAAGTCGTCTCCCCCCCCCCCCCCTCCTGCTGTGCTTCCCAAGGTTGATTTGTAGTTTGCTGATTGTTTGATTGTCGTCTTTTGTCGTGAATTCCTATTGATTGACCCATTTGGTATAAATATCGGTGTGTATGTGGTTGACGACCAGATCTTTCATGACTTTCTGGCAGTGATGAGTTTTTTTTCACTAATGAAGAGGCTCCACTGTAGCCTTGAAACAGCTATATGCTGTATTTTCTTGAGAATTTGTGTTTTATTTACGTTGGTTTTTCACTTTAATCATTTTTTTTTTTTTTTTTTGAGTATTTAAACATTTTACAGGAGAGAAAAAAAATACTTCACGCTTTTCACACTTAATTTTCCAAAGGAATTATTTTTTTCCTCTCTTGAATAACCTATGCTGTACGACTTTATTTCTGTTTCTTTTTTTAAATTCCCCTTAATAATTATTATTTTCAACGTTCTACTTAATCGCTGGCAGAGTGGTGTAGTGGTTAGACGTTTGTCTCTTACGCCCAAAGACGCAAGTTCGAACCTGGCTCCAGTCGGTATCGGCTTTTAAGATGTAGAAAATCGACAGCATCCATGTCTTTTGATTATGCAGTATGTAAAAGATCCCACCAGCACTCGTTTGACTTGGAGTGCTCTTGGCTTAAATTCCTAATACAGTATCGCATCGAAGAGAGCCCAAGTGCCCCCATCTGGTGGAAAACTGGGCGTCAAAATTCCCGTGGTAATGGCACCCGTCTATAGTGGTGTACATGAAATAATGAATGCTATAACGGAGGCTGGCACTAGCTCTAAAAAGATAATCTCACTCTAACGCAGCCCCATAAGAAAGAAAAAAGTATCGATCAAGAATAATAAAATTACGGAAGAAAAAAAAAACTTATTAATTTTGTTCAAAGGTTTGAAGTGTTTTTTGCTCGTTGAAGTTGATGCACTTCATAGTAATAACTAACTAAAAACTATGGCGAAATAACAAGGGCAAAAATAACTTAATCTTACGTTTGTAATATTCATAACTTTTTTCCAATTTTTCTTAAATTTTCAGAATGATGTATGAAACACAGTGCTGATTCATGTTCAGCAGCGTCAATCAAAAAAAAAAATAACGCACTGTTAAAAACAAAAGAAAAGCAACAAATATATAAAATCATTAAATAAAGACTGAGGAGTAAAAAAAAAAAAAAGCAGACTTATGAAATGAGGAACACTCCGTAACCTCATTAATCTCCCCTGCCCCCACGTAACTTTTGAGTGAATAGTTCGATTCGAGACATATTTGTTTTTGCTTGAAAGACCTTGGATAGAACTCATTCAGCCCAGTTCGTGTACTACTCGGATTCAACTTCGCTATCATTTCCAACTCGATCACATGACGAATTTGCCAACTGATTAGTGAATCGGATGCAAGTTTGTTCACGTGACTGGTTGAAAACAGCATTGAATTAAGTTCGATCGGTACGAGAATCTCTCTACTTATTTCCACGTTTTGTTTTTTGAATTGAAAAAAAAAAAAAAATAAATAAATAAAATAAAAAAAAAAACCTTCCCATTTTGAGCGATTCAAAAAAAAAAAAAAAAAAATGAAACAGAAAAAACATATATTTGCTCTCAATGGGGAAACTTGTAGCCTTGATAAGTAGTGCTTACAAAGTGCAATCCAACAAAAGGATTTATTTTAAACAAATGTTATCGAAATATCTTATGACGAGTAAATGCACAAAAGAGTCGTTTGTATTCTATTTATTTATTCATTTATTTTCAGTTACTTTTAAGCATCTCTTTTGAACACCACAAAAAATTTTTATATTAACTCTTACGAAAGCAATTTAAGCATTATGATATAAAAAAATCACTAATATTAAAAACATTACTAGCACTAGCACCAACATATACAGAGAAAATTGCGGATTTTACAAGCATAGTTCATGTTTTTTATAATTCAAGAAACGATAAAAGTTATTGATTAAAGCCGAAGTACCTTTCTTCGGAATTTTTTTTTAATTCTCTTTTATTTATGTTTATTTATTTATTATTTTTATTTATTTATTTATTTGTTTGTTTTTTGAAACTATTAGAAAGAAAATTATTTTTATGCACTAGTTCAAACTTAGGAGTATTTGCAAAGCATTGTAAAAATCAATTTTGCCCAATTTATTTATTATTATATTTCTTTACATATTTTGTATTAGTTCATTATCAAAATTTTAAATTGGAATTTTTTTTTAAATTTATTTCAACAATTTATTTTTTCTACGTTTGTGCTCCTAAATACGAGAAAAAAAGTGGTTGAATTTAAAATGTTTGTATTAAAACGTTCTTAAATGGCTCTAAAGTTATTTTTCAAACTATTGAAAGGAAAAAAGAATCTCTTAAACTAGTTTAAAATTAGGCGCATTAGTAGAATATAGTTTGTTTGTTTTTTTAATATTCGCAGAACATTAAAAGAATTTCCTTAATTTGTTCATTATTATCATAATTTATTTATTTATTTATTTTACCTTTTCAGAAACAAAGTTCATAGTGGAAAATTTTGCTCGCATTTAGTTCTATAATTCTTTTCTCCTGGGTTCGTTCTCCTAATTATGGAGAAAAAGAGCTTGAATTTAAGATGCTTTAACTTAGAAGTTCTTTAATGCTTAGAATTAACTAAAGCATAACATGGAAAAAAATTGATAGTTTTTATTGAAATGAAAAGTTTCATTTGAAATAAATTGCAGCCTCAGTCAATAGAGAGAGTGTTTTATCTAATGTCAGAAAATCGATGTTGGTATTGGTGAAAGTAGGCTTGATTACGTCTAAAGAAGCATCTCCCCCCCTGTCCCCCCTTTTTATTATTTACTCAACTTAATTTTCATCAAGTAACTTAACTGAAGTTGGTGAGACAATAAAACAATTGAACTACTTCAGAGTTCCTTTTAAACAAATCTATTAAGAAGCATAAAAATATCTGAAATGATCCAAGAAAAAAAATCTAGATTTTCTCACATTTCACTCGCAAAAATAAATGAGTAAATAAATAAACAAACAACTAACACAAAAGCTTGTTGCTAGGCGGATAACACTTTAACAAATGCTGAAAAAGTTTCCAATTCAATAATTAGTTCCTTTTGCAGACGGTTAAAAAAAACTTCCCTTGAAGTTAATTAATTAGATTTCTTTAAAGGGCTGATAATTCAAGGTCAATTAAATCTGAATTAGTTAGGTTAATTTTTTAATTGCTTTTGATTAAAACAGTTTTGTGCACTTACGTTTCCTGAAAACGTGAAGATTTCCGCCGTCTTTGTCAAAACGAAAGATGCAAAAAACTGATTTTAATTTAATGATCATAGCTGCACTTTTATATCTTGCTATATTGCACGCTGTTTCATACGCGGATTAATTATCATCTTCCATTACAATTTCAAGGTTTCCTGTTGTATTTTGAGAATTAATTTTTTTTAAGGGCCTCCTTTTTCCTTTCTTTTTGATTTTGTTCTTTCTTCAATGTATTTTCAGCAACTGAAAATCTGATAGCAAAAGTTTTCTTCCAAAATAAGCTTTAGTGATAGTTTGCTTAATCTATTTGCATGTATGTGATATTTTTGCGTATGTATATTTTCCCTTTATTTTGAAAACTTGAATCTTTATCTTTTCATTTTCATATATTTGAATATAAACATTATGTATCACAATATAAAGTATCAACTTTCTAAAATTTTATCTTCGCATATTTAAAGAATAATAATTAGTACGTGTTGCGGGTGTAACCATACTCTCAAAATTGATCTTTTCTAAGGCATAATAAATCTTAGGAGTTATAATCATTATTGTTATAACTAGAAAGTTTGCTTCTATGTACATTTGAACACTTGGATGGTGATATTTTGGTAATTTAAGTTAAATTTGGCAGTTTAACCCTAACTCAAGTGGATTAAACATTAACTCCAGTAGATAGCGGTCATTGTTGACCATTTTTACATTTCTCTATTCTCCTAAAAGGAACAGTCTTACCAGTAAAACAGTTAAGTCACCGGATCGAGTTCAGCCTTGTCACGATAAAGCATTTCGCTGCATGTTAAACATTACCAAAACATTATCAAATTATCACGCAGTGGCGCGAGTGCTATAATTATAATGTAATTGTTATAATTATTACTGTTATAATAATGTTATTGTTACAATTATTATTATTATAATTATAATGTTTAGATTAAGCTGTAAACTGAATGATCTGAGCGTATATTATAATAATAATGTTATTGTTATTGTGATTGTTACTCTATTACATATTACAATCGTTATTTAATTTTCTTTTATGTGTTTTATTTAATTATTTATTTATTTTTCTTTTTTTTTCAGAGTTCCTTAAAGTAATATTTTGAAATAATATCAATACAATAAAGATCTAGTGCAAAAAATATAATAAAGCTTAAGTTTTTTTTTCCAGATGCTCAAATTACCTGCCGTGCATCAAATTAATATTCCTATGAAAGAAAAATATAGAAACTTAACTTCCGATTTAAGTGAAAAGTTTCTATAAAAGAAAGAAATAGAAAGAAACTGAATAAAGCGAAATAGAAGGTAAAATGAACCATACCTTCGTATCTAACCATTCGAATGTTTTTGTCGATTTCGAACGGAAGAAAAATTCCTGGGGAAAGTATGCCATGGCTTATTTTATTTGGAAAGCAGTGGACTGTGGAAACCGATGAAGATCCATTACTGATTTTACTCCCCCCCCCCCCTTTTGGTATATATTCTTTTCGAAGACATTTCTAGATTTTTCCAATAAGCTGTTCAGTATCGGAGAAATAGGATTTAGATTCTTGAAATGAGTGGTGTGTAGAATTTGATAGGGTTCGTGTGTGAGGTAAAATATTGAACTAGACCATTTTAGTGATAAGGTATTTTGAACGAAGATGCTTTAAATTTATATATTATATTGCTACGTTAACATTGAAATGTGACCCCCCCCCCCTTTAGAACTAGGTATAAGAAGTGAGACTTATACCATTGAAATATTTCTGGGCCGTAGATGTGCACAAAAAAGCAGTTTTTTTTTTTTTTAGTTCGATTTTGTTCGTTTTTTTTTTATTTAAATATTAAGCATTATTTTCATATAACTTTCCCGATTTGAGGGAAAGAAATAATCGCATGACTGATTTTAATAGCGATTCACGGAAATTTTTCTGACATAAGTTCAATTTTGTTCTAATCATTTACGTTGCTACAATTAACGTTTAAATATAATAAGAAAACCAAGGTCAGTGGTATGTTTTTGCTTGTTGGCAGCCATTTCATTTTTTTTTCTTTATTTTTTTTATGCATTTTTTTTGAAAGAGAAAAGCGAAAGCCGGAACTTTTCGACTTTTGGTTTTTCTTTTCTTTTTTAGTTTTTCCTTCCTCTTGCAACTTCTGCTTTTAGGTCACTGATTTAGATTTTAGTTTAGGTTTTAAACTGTTTGCTCACGTTTCCGCCAAAAGAATAAAATTAACCATTAAATAACATTGACAGTTCTATAGCCCATTTGAAAAAAATCAACAAAACACATGTGAAGCAGTATTCGACCGTTTGTCTTGACTATCTTTTTTATTATTATTAATAATCAAATTTATATGCGTTAATCTTTCTTTGAATCGAATGAACTAATAATTTTTAGCAGTAAATGGTTGAAAATTGCAACTGAAAAAAATATATAAATTAAATTATAAACAATCAATTCTTCAGAAGATAAAAATATTAGTTGGTTCCCACAGTTCCATTAAAGTACAAAATAATTTGCCAACTAAACTAAGCAGAATGAAAGGCTCCGTTAACTGTAAAATAGTTCATCAGATAAATATTTCATTTAATTAAAAACAATAAAAGTTCCATTGAATCAAAAATGAAAATATAACATGTTTGCGACATTTTTCTAATTTCTCAAGTTGCCAAGAGCTATTGTTTTCTTATTCTACACTCTTAAACTTTGGGGGTTTTACAAAGAAACGGAATTAATCTGTATATACGGAAGAAGAATAAGACCTAAAAAAATCAATTTTAAAACAAAGCTCTCGGAAATAAACTGTCAAGGAATCCAAATATCATTTGACACCTCAATTCTACTCTGACCGTTCATTTCACACTGTCGAATCCTTTTTAAGTTTCCCAAGTCCCACAAAAAATTTTATTTTACCTCTCCTTCTCGTAGCTTTCTCTTCTGATCCCCCTGTCGCATTTAATAGCTATCGATGTCTTCGGAACACGAAGCAGACGGCTTATATGGTTCTGTACTTCACTGGGTTAAGCGATATACCAATTTAGAAACACTGTATCCAGGCTTTTTTTCGCTTGACACGGGAGGATGAAGAGGTCATAGTGATGGATGACTTTAAAATATAATAAGATCTTTTGAGTTCCTGTCGAATGCTATTGAAAAATACTTTTTTATTGCTAAAATTGGAGTATAGTCTCTGAAAGTGTGTTGTTCTTTTCTTTCCTTGTGTACGGAAGCAGAAAGGAAGGTAAAATATTGGTTGAAATTCAAGTTTCTAGAATCATCATTGATTTCATGGCAACTGAGATCGACCGCAATGTTGTACATATTGTTGGAATAGATAACTGTAAAGTAAGACAAACAACGTTAGAAAAAGCAGTTTTAGTGACTATTTTGTACCACAAAATGTAATTATCCTCCCCCCTCCACCCTTCGTTTACTTCGTTTAATTAATCTATTCGTGTCAGGAACCGACTATGATTTTTGAAGACACTGGGCGAAATTTATTTGGTGCCCCCCCCCCCCCCAGCTTAGTCTATATAGTGAAATATTTTGATACTTGCGCATTGAAGGTGTTAACACAGCTATTCTTTATCTAGCGATATTTTATATTAAAATATAAAGATTATATAGTACATACACGATAATTATTAAACATTATAATATAAGATGTCGTCAAACTTTGCAGGTTGCAGTAAGCCATAAATATCAAAATTATGTATGACATTAATTACATAATGTAAATATAGACTATTCTGGAAGTGATTTTGGAATTTACGAAAGAAATTAAATTTATTAGGAGAATGTTTTTTCTTGCTTTAATATTTACAGCTTGCTATAGTGCGGTATGAAATGAGTCCAATAAAAACTGCCCCCCAAATGTTCGTGCCCTGGGCCTGTGCCCATGCCTTAATCTGACTCTTCGTATGGGATACTTTAGGGAAAATGCGGAAACGTAAAGGAAATGCAGTCGAGATAATAGAAGAGTGCAAATTTGAAATTTCTGCGAGAAAATTTGCTGCATGGGACCAAATCATGCAAAAATTAAACTATTTAATAGACAAAAAAATAACTAAAATTTTCTTTAATCATTTATGCTCAAACGGGAATCAACCAATGTGTATTAACATCCGTTAGAATTAAAAGTGACTCATTTTTTTCTTTTTTTAAATTCCTTACCGTCAAGCAATGTTTCAACCTCCTTTAAGAAAAATAAATGAAAACACAAAAACTTACCGTAAAACGTTACAACTTTGTGCCAAGGGGGCAACAATGGGTCACTCTTGCCATGGCGATTATTTTGCTCTCTAGTGGCCTATTTTTTGGACTTACGAGCTCCAAAGAAAATTCCCTGGTAATGTAAACATTTAGGTAACTAAAGTCGCTTTATCAGAAATTGCCATTGTTTTTGTATACCTTAGTCTTTCTTAGTGTGTGATTTGACTCACTCGTGGAAGAGTGAAAAGTCTCCTCTAGGCAGACCACTTATACTGTTTTCCAAGATCTGGTAAGTTCAGATTTGCTATACAAATTTGTCAGTTATAATTTAAGCCGCTTGTTGACTTAAAATGTTTCATAGTTTTTACAAGGTCTCAGCATTTATTGAAAATGAGAATGTTGGTTTACAACAATGTGCCACCAATTTTTCACGGCTTTTAAAGGCTTGGAGCTACATTTTAGTCTCTGTAGGTATGATTTTGGCATATTTTGTGTTATTTGTAAATAATTGCAAGAAAAGACAGAAGAAAGCTTTGGGGGTTACCCTATCGCCAGTAATCATAGGAGTTTTTGAAGAAGGTACTGACTGAACTCCGGACCAAATACAAATTGAGATAATGTTTGAAAATTATTTATTTTGATGAGAATTGGAATAAGATATGTGACTTAGCATTTCAGTTTTCAAGCTTTTTTTTTTTTTGGTCTCGTTTAAAATTTGTCAGACCTACGTTTTTTCTGAGACCTGAGTATAGATACCTAGCCTTTAGTTGGTGAGATTTTTCTAGTTTTCAAATGTTTATATGTCAAAATCTAGGCAGATTATAAGGAATTTTACCTACGTTCACCTTGTTGAACTTTATTAATCACTCAAGACGACAAGTGATGATTAAGTCTTAAAAATTTTTTTAAAAAAGGTAAATGATGGACTAAAAAAATTTTTTATACAGTTTCACGCAGAGGACAATGTGTAGTTTCAGACAACAATAGGTCAGATAAAGTTTTCAATGTGTTTTCTAGATGAAAATGAGGTGGTCCATGGGTCACGGGGGAAAAATTCCCCTTCCTCTACTTTCAACCTTAGATTTTTTTAAAACATTTCATTCGAAAAACGAAATGTATAGCTACCACTGCTAAAGTCCTCAAATTTCTAAATCAAAGATGTACGTGGAATTTTTATTGAAAGCATCGAAAAGTGGCCCATAGTTGAACCATTTTACCATTTCGTATAAGTGAACCTGTGCCTAAAAATAAAATTGCCAAACCATATTAAGCACTTCTTGCGCAAAACGGTAAAAATCAAAGCAAAACGATTTTACTCAAAATAACATGAGTACTGCTGTTATAAATGACTACACAAACGTTACATTCATAGTCATCATCGTGCTATTTTTATCACCCAGTTTAACTCAATTTAGTTATTTACGACGATACAACGGGCTCACTTCTTACAAAATGGATACAATATCACAATACTCCTGCACTTTGTCCGTGAGAAAAAAAAATCCCACCAACAAATCTTTCCCACAAGCTGGAACCAAGAAGTGCCGGCCACTTCTCACCATCCGATATCCGAGTGGCCGGAACACAAGCTGCGTGGAGTGGACTCCGCGGGGGGTCGTTGCCACCCTGGTACACCTTTTTGTGTCTGGAGTAACGCGTCCTCGATGGCATGCACTCTTGTACCAGGACGGGACGTTCAAGTGTCGCGATAGGCGATGACGCGTTAAATGCGAGGCTTGTGCGAAAAAGTAGAGTGAGAAGTTTCCCGCCAATCAATAATGGAGTCATTTGTTATTTGGTGTGAATTTGTGTTGTCGGGTGTACTCTATGTGCTTCAATGACGTAACAGAATAAACTTTCGAGAAGTGTGTGGGAGTAGGATAAGGGAAAAGCGTGATAATAGATTTACTGGGGGCCGGCTTCGATGAGGTAACAGCGACTCTGGTGAAACTCAAGTTCGAAAAGTTGTTTGATGTGATTTTTTAAAAGTTTGCCTTTTTTCTCGAAATGCATGCGAAGAAGTTCGTTTCGTGAACCTAAAAATATATTCAGCGAAAACTAAACTTTTAAGCAGAATGCCCCAAAGGAACAACATTAACTTAGTTATGCAAGATTTTCTGGTACCTCCCCCCCCCCTTCCCCGACTTAAGGTATCCGACTGTGTTCGAAAACATTTTTTAAAATAGCTTAAACATATTTTTTAATTTTATTTTTTAACTACATATGTTTCAAATCTATGAAAAAAATGAAGAAAAAAGCTTTTAAAATATTAATTTATTTTAAAAAAATGGACAAATATGAAGAAAAATAGCAAAAATACGTGTCTTTCGCTAACTATGGACAAAATTAGGTTCTAATCAAACATAAATCCCTGTAGGAATACATTTTTATGACGCTTATGCGTATTTTACGGTAAAAGTATTTTTGTTTTTCAAACCAGTTCTGAATTAAAACTGAACAGAGTTTCTATACTGGTATTTTTTTTTACAGAAAAATGCTTTTGTTTAATATTATCCTAATAAAAATCTTACCTCATTCTAAAATACAGCTTAGCTTTTAGAGGAAAACATTAAGCATATTACAGAGAACTATCTCAGAAAATTTCACCCCAATACTTGAATAAATTTTTCAGATATTATTGTTATAGTAAACAGCTTTCTTAAAAAATATTATTCTTCAGAAAACGCATTTAAATACAACTTTCGGTCTGGAGTTTAGTTTACGGCTCTCTAATAATACAGCTAAAACTCCAGTTGTAGTTCACATATAGTAAAATGTAAGACTGTTTTGGAAAACCAGTGAATCAGACCACAAAACGGAATCATAAAATTGTTTTCGAAAATTTCCTTGAAAATGCTAATTTTAACGCAGTCAGATATCTTAATAGTATTAATAAAATAAAAATCTGTGGTCTACTATGCTGAGTTTCATGATTTGACTTTCTTCATCATCAAAGGTGCAAAACTTCTGACATAACTGAAATAATAACTTCTACACAAATGCTTAAAATCAAAACCAAACGAATGATATGTCTGCAAATGTTAACTATTAAAATATTTTCTGCAACTTTGTTTAGTTAATTACAGATGAAAGCCTTCACCTAATTAGAGTTTTTAGCGATTCTAATGACATTCATATGTCTTGATTTGCTATAAATCAAACAAAAACGATAAAATCTGATCTAATTTCAGAAATATATCTTATTTTGATTATGATTTTTATCAACATATTATTTTTTTTTTAATCAAAAATCGGAATTCCCTTTTATTATTTGTTTTTATGTATATAAGGGGTAGAATGATTTCTATTAAAATCAGAAAATTAGGGAAGTCAATAATAATTTCCATCTGCTTTGTTCTGTTAATCGAGTTAGTTCAAGTCTGGTATCTGTAGCTATTATTTACTGCTATGTTACTTAAATGGGCTATATATTCCTTGCTGGAATTTTGATTTTCGAGATTTTGCAAAGTTTCTGTTTCAACCGTATGAAGAACCCGACGTGGAACGTAAGGAAGCCCGTGTCTTTTGCAATATGTTGTATACTATTGGCAAGCGGCCAGTCAAGATGATTTTATTTGAATGAGGGAGAAAAGCGAAATTTTGATGCGCGTATGTCGTTCCTTTCAATGTGACGGTGCTTAATTTAGAGGCTAATACTACTCAGTAATGGCAAACCAGCCTCCTTGCAAACTGATAGATGCGTCTGTTTCTGCCAGTAAACCGGATGTTTTCCTTTCCATCTCGTCGGTGATTAAACAGTACTCTAGGTCAACACAGTGCCCCAACTGAAAAAGACGGGCACATGAAGACTGTGCCAAAGAGTGATTTCAATTATATCTGTGGTTTCTGTTCCTAATACTTAAAGTTAATTAAACTAATAAATTCAAAGCAAATGTTAGAAATGATTCATTTCCCATTTTTTTCCAAAACTAGTTGTGCTTCTCAGCGCATAAAGGTCATTGGACTAATTTATTGTCATAACTAATTATTTCAGCAGTAAATAACAACTTTTTTGTTTGTGTACGTACCTAGTTTTCCTGACAAGGTTTGAATAAAATCTAGGAATTGCATACTCTTGAAAAATTAAATCAGTTATTCCTCAAAACGTAGCTATATTGCTCTAAAATGCAGTGCAAATACACCTGCACGATTCAGAACACTTTGTTTCAGAAAAAGTGATATTCTCCGCCAGGAGGAAAATGTTTCAAAAGTGTTCCGAATGTGTTCTGGATACTGAACCTCGTGTGCCAAAACACTAGTCCAGATGGTTCCTCAACACATTTGAAAGCATATTTGGTCACATTTGGGCACACTTGTGAAATCATTGCTTTCTTTGCTGCAACGAGGATGGCTAGATAAAGATTGGTTGGTTGTTCTATATACTGTATGTATACACTATGGAAAAAAATGCTGTTATTTTTACTGCAAATTTTGTTACATTTTTCAATCCCCTCATTCATAAACTCATCTGAAAGAACTTTGTGCCACGAAATTGTAATGTATTTCATCACATGTGCCAAATTCTGCGAAACTACGCAGAAAGTATTAGTAAACGCTGATGTCGATTTCAGAATTTTCATCTGTAACTGTTTTGGTCTGGTTTGGAAAATTTTTAATGCAAGTTACTAATTTCCATTATTATTCATTACATTATGCTTAAGCATTTCAAAAATAACGTAGCACTTGCAGATCGTTGATCTCCATATTTTGTGTACATTATGCGTTAGCATTTGCACATTAAGCATTTGTCCATCGCTGAGCATTCACATTTCGTTTTAAATAAACTTTTATTCATGATACTGTTTAAGTTGTAGAAGAATTTTAATAACTAAATTTAAAAGTTATGCTATTGTAATCCTGATGTTTGGCCATCGATTATGCTTTTATGCTTGGAACAAGGATCCCTAACCTTTATTATTGTTTGTTACAATTTATAAATTTATGAAATTTGAGTCTCACAGTTTAAATTTAATACAAATGCATTGTAAAGCAAAAAAAAAAAAAAAACACATTTTTGAATTTCTAATCTGAGTTCGAAATGTATGCTAAAAGTTATATCACCTATCTTGTCTGATTTATAAAACTACTAAAGTTTATATAGGCTTGTATAAATGTATGTGTGTGTCTCAATATATATATCGCGCCTGGTTTTGTTCAAAAATAGGACTGGGAAACAAAAGGTTTTAAACCACTGGTTTAGAAGATAATTCTAAATCAATTTTTCAATTTGCTATTCGACACGTTAATAAAAAAATTTTACATTTTGAAAAATGACCATGTTCAATTTATACAAAAAAATACAACTTGATGAACTAAAATTAAATAACATATGATGAAAGTTTTGACGAAAAGCGTGTAATTATTGGATAAGCAAAAATTGCATTCTGTTGCAGTTATTAAAGAAATATTTCAATAAGATACATATATTTCACACAATCTATTTAATACTATAAAAGAGAGGCTCAGTGGACCACAGACTGAGATACTCGTAATTTTCAGGACTTTTTATTTAAAAAACTCCGATTTTAGCTTTAATAACGCAATTTTGGGCCATTTTTTTAAATTTTCGGACAAAGGTGTAGGGATACCTTCGCGCGATATTTGTTAAAGCTGATGTTTTGAAAATAACGTTTAAGCTGTCTTTGGTGATGTAAAGAAGATGAAAGGGGCTAGGGGACTTTCTAGAAAAATGATTAAATTGGAGATTTTAAATTGCAATTTTAGATGGGTCTTTAGAAAACTATAAGGGTAAGAGTTTCCAAGAATGATCCCTCCGAAAACGACTCAGAGGTGAAGAATTAAGAACATCTTTAGAGAACTTAAGGGGATATCCAACCTCAATGTTTCAAAATTTAATTTTAAAATTACAATTTTAAGCTGAACTGGAAGATGTTAGAGGAAGGAGACTCTGAGAATCTCGCCGTAAAATAAAAAAAGAAAACTGATATCTTAAAAACATTTCAGCTATATTTGATGATAAAAAGAAAGGAAAGAGGGGGGGGGGGGTCTCATTCTAGAGAAATATCATCCAAGAGAATTTAGTGCATATAAAGGTGACATATATTATTTGTTTTCAACTAATAAATTCATAAACGTAAAAAATAGCTTTTATAAATTGTATTTTTATGGAATTTTGCAGTAGAATCGACCTGCATGTAAAAACAAGGATTCTGCAATACAACTGTCCAGCAATGTGATGTAAATTTTAAAATCTATATATGTGTCAAATAAATTTATTTAAAAAATATTGAGTTTAATGACTGTTTAGTAGTAAAACTGTAAACGATTTCTGCAGATGCGTGTCAAGATTACCTTTTATTGAAAAGAAATGAACATACTTCCAGTGATATTCCCATCCATTTTTCTGAGGGTATACTCCCAGTAATCCATTACGCACAATATGTGTAGGCGATCATATACGTAATATGTCATAATATGAAATTTTTTGAAGCTTGAGGGTATACGCTATATGTCTAAAAAAATTTGAGAGTATACGGCGTATATGGAGTTATACCCTATAGGAACACCACTGCATACTTCTGTTCAAGCTCGAGTTATATAAGAACGTTTTTCCTGATGACGTTTGTATTTAAATTGCAGACATTTGAAACCGATATTCATTATTTTCGTATTTTGAAAAGCCTTAAAACAATGAAACCTTCACACTAAATTAAATTAGACGTTCGACCAATACAAAATAAGTATAAGCTGACCAACACTCAATTAATTAAACTTTTGCCCAAAGACGATGAGGATTCCGCGATACTACTTCCAGCAATGCGATGTAAATTTTAAAATGTGTATTTATGTCAATTATGGTAATTTAAAAAAATTTTGTTTTACGACAAGATGTGTTTAATAAACTGCAAAAAAAGGAGTTCAGAGGTTCTAAGTGCGTCAGTTTGAAATGTAAATTAAATACGTGCTTTAATTTTTAGCTACATTAGGGAACCTATTTCTTCCTTGAGGCAATTTAACTTTTTAAAACGCATTCTGTATTTCAAAGTATAATTAAGCCAGTTTGACGAGGAATTTCTGTGAACTCGTGTTTTTATGTAAAGAAAATAGCATTATTGAAAAAAATTAAGTACAACTGAAACTTTTTAAATTGAAGTGGCACATTCAACTCAAACAGAATTCGACCGAATGGAATACGATTGTATCTACCAATAGCGAAGACAAAATTTAACATTGCCTCATCCAGTTGAAAATTCATTTTTTCCCATTCATGATTTCCCATTTCTCGCTACGCTACTGTTAGATAGCATTCCATCGAATTGACATAATTGAGTTGAATGTGCCATTAAAAGAAAGCAAGTTACGTTGACTAACTTTCAATCAACCAAATAATCGGATTTTCACAGAATTTTATTCCAGAAGAAATTTTTCCGAAGCATCATACTGAAATAACAAATTAGAAACTACCTTGTGAAATATTTGTCGCTCAATTTGTCACCAAGTGTTAGTCCATTCATAACATAATTTCCGGAGCATATTCAACTCTAACATAATTGATGATTCGATTAGAATGAATTCTATCAACCAAAAGTGCAGCCAGAAATTTCCTTTACTCCACCAAGAAGAAAATTTCTCGCTACGTGAATGGTAGATAGAATTCGATCGAATCGAACATAATCGAGAAAAATATGTTTCTTAATCGTCATTGAAAATTGCACAGATTTGACTCAAAAAAAAAAGAAAAAGTGTAAACGCTTTTTTTGGAACCTCTGCGCACAACCAAAAAGAGAGTAAACGTTTTAATTGATTTTGAGATTCCATTAGACTTTAAATTTTCATAGTAATAATGCAGATTAATAATCATATTCAGTCAAAGCCTAAACCCATTATCAAGCTGGAAGTCTCAACAAAAGTTAATTTAGTGCATATTTTTTCTTTTTATAAGCTTTTTTTATACTTGTGTAGCACGCATTCTGGGAGGATGCTAGTGATCCGTAATTGTTCCGAAACACATCCTAAAAACTGTACCAAAACGTGTGCCCCAAAATGTTTAGTGCAAGTGTTAGAAAACCATCCTTTTACACTATCCATGAAGTGTCTAAAAAGTGCGCTAAAAAGGAAATACATGTTCCGAACAGTGTTTCTAGAAGTGTTTTGAAAGCCGACAGAAAAAAGTGTTCTAAAAAGGGGGACAAGTGTCCGTGTTTAAAAAGTATTATGGCATGTGTTCTCAAAACGGTTCTAATAACTATTACAAAAATAGTGTTCCCAAAAAGGAGACAAGTGTACGTGTGCAAAAAGTGTTCAAAAAGTGTTTGATTATTTGCAGTGTACCTTTATTTTTGGTTCAAAAAAAAGGGGCATTATCATTCAAATAGAAATTGAAGCAAGTTTATCACGAGATTGCTTAAAAGGGAGAAAAACAATTTTAATACCAATTTTCTCTCTATCTTTCTCTTGAATCAAATATTTATTTACTTTTTTGGTCGGAATTGTCCCGTTCGAGGGAGGTGCTTCTACAAATGCTAAATGATAATTCAATGGGAATACCATAAGAAAGTTATCATTTGTAACTTGAAAAAAAAGTCAATTCATAAAGCTTTTTAATGCGTGCGTGAAATATTACAATTAAATATCAATTTGAAATAAAAATGTTTACATAACTGAGCATAAAGCAGTTATTAATTAGCCCTCAATTTGTTCTACAAAAATTTCAAATATTTCTTCAGTTTAAGTTTTTCGCGAATAATCAAAATTACATTTTATCCTTTCTTATTAACCGAACTCAGAAACAATTGAAAAGATTTCGGAATGACACTGAAATACTCATTGCTGAGGATATTAAAATTAAAATTATGTTTTGTCACGTTCATTTAGTATACATTAAAATAACAATACATAATTAGCTTATGATTGTAGTAAAAAATACCAGAGGGATTTTTTTAAAGGCTTTTCTTCAATTTTATCATTTTTTGAGATGGTTTAGTAAAACACTTAAATAAATATTGGAAGCACAATTAATAAGAATCAAACAGATAACACATGTTGATAAAACAAATACAGGAATTGTCTTATCAGAAATATAGTATAGCTTACAAAAATTAATTTAAATATCTGGAAAAAAAAAATTCTGTTAAATAAAATTTTTCAACATCTAAAAGCTTCAATCTCGAGTTAACCTTGACCTTGACCTTGTTGCCATCTGTAACACTCAATGGCCGCCAACAAAAGATCATTAACAGGCTTTAAACGTTGAAAATCCGACCAATAGCTTTATATTTATTTACTTGTATACATATAGTGAATTCTGTTTTGACTAGCAGCTAATACTTAGTTGCATGGATGTTAAAATAAAATAAATGATAATTAAGAATAAAAGAAAGATGGAAAAAAAGGACCTGCATAAAATAAAAAGGCATATGTAGACTGTGGCAAATACCGTTGTGTTAAAATTTCAATTTAGTCGCTCTATTAAATGATCATACTGCTGATTATATTGGGAATATAAACTATATTCATTTTTATGTATTCCGCTATTTTTCTTTTTCCTTTTTTTTTTTTTTTTGGAAATAAAATCGCATCCTTATCATTGACTAATAAAATAACAGTTTTTCTTTTTCTTTTATTAATTTGTTTTTAGCAAATGACGATTTTGTTTATTATTCAAATAAATGTGGCATGTTTCCTTCTGTAATCAAGGTTTATAAGTGTTCAAAAATAGGTTTACGATACCTTATTCAAGAAAGAATAGTGAAAAAAGAATATCGTAATATAAAAAAGCAAAAACATTTAAGCGGCAAAGCAGTGAGCGGTAGCCGCAAAAACAATAGCTTTCTCCCGCCAAGAACTCGTTACTTCTCCGGTCATTTCAATAGCGGCGGCATTGACGGAGAAACGGTATTTCCCTGCCGGCGCTGCTTTCGTTTAACAATCGGGGAAACGCAGCGTTACGTTCTTCTATTGTTTCACAGAAAATATCGTTTTTAATTTTACAGTGGCACAACGTATTTGAAAGGTTTTTTTTTTAAATTTATTGATCTACTCAGTATAAGAGATCAGAACACTTTTGATCTTTTGCCTAGTGCATTGCTCAAACATTAGGGAAAGTTTACATAGATACATTTAAATAATACTTAGGGGTAAAAGTAAAAGCTTCTGCTGTGCGTTTAACAATCTTCAAAACTAGGTATTAGGTTGCTCTGTTGCTTCGCAGAAAGTAGTTTAATAATTTTGCAATCGCACAACTCATTAAAATATTTTTTCTTTTGATCTGCACGAGATAAAAGTTGAGAATACTTCTCTTTCATCCAATGTGTTCCTCGTGTGTTAGGTAAAGTGTAAATAGATACGTTTGAATAATACTTTGATTATTATTATTTTCAACACTCTGCGAAAACAATTTGCGTTCAACAATCTAAGAAACCGAGCGCTACTTTCGTCTATTGCCTCGCAGAAAATATTTTTTTAATTTTACAATCGCAAAACCTATTTAAAAGGGTTTTCTTCTTCTTTCTATTTCTGCTTATTTACTTTATTTTATTTGTTTATTTATTTATTTTTGTCATTGATCTACTCAAGATAAAATATCAGAACTTTTCTGATCTTTTATCTACTGTATTACTCATGCACTAGGTAAAATGTAAACGTAGATGCATTTGAAATAATTTTTCAAAAAAAAAATATTAAGAACTTTTGTTAGCGTTTAACAATCGCCGAAACTGAGCGTTACGTTCTTCTACTGTTTTACGGGTTCATACAGTATTTTTGTTATTGATCTACTCAAGAGATAAAAAAATCAAAGCTCTTCTGATCCATTACCTAGTGTATTGCTCATGTAGTACGTAAAATGTAAATAGACACATTGATTCATTTAAAATAATGCTTTGAAAAAAGAACTTTTGTGTTAACAATCGGCAAAACTGAATGTCTCTTATTTTATTGTATTTGTGAAAGTTCTTTTGTTATTTATCTACTCAAGATAAAATCGGAGTGCTTCTTATTTTTTATTTAGTGTATTACTTATGCACTAGGTAAAATGTTAATAGATGATTTAATATAATACTCTGTTTTTGTGCTATATACTTAAACGAGACAGTTATAAATAGTGTTTGATTACATTTTTAGTTGTCATTGAAAATGAAAAAAAAATCAGACATAAAGTGCCATAAAAATAATATAATTAGTTAACAAATAAATAAATAAACACAAAAAATCCTTACGAATAAAAGTAAACGCAAAGAATTTTCAATAGTTTCAATCGTCACTTTACATTTATGCATCACAAAAAAATTTCTTGGTATTAAAACTAATACAAATAATGACTTATATTAATTGTTAGTAATTTTGGATTTTAAAAAAGTAAAAATTTCTGTAAATTTTTAGTTAGCTTATAAGTGTTGTACTTTTGACAAATACATTTTCTTTTTCTTTCGGTTTTTTTTTTTTTTTGATCATCTGAGCAATGTATGTAAAGTTAATAATCATAAATTTATATTAAATTTAGAATTGGGTTCATCTATTTTGCAAGAAAGGAAGTTTATATTTTTTATGAGTGTTATAATTAAAAATAAAATCGTGATCACAACATTGATGTTTCCAGTAATCTAATATGTCAGTGAAAGGTACAAAAATCATTACATACGCACTTTTTTTTTCAGACAAGCTATATTTATATTAAATAAAGCTTTGCCAGTTTTATGCTCCGAAAACAATTAAACAATTTCTAAAAATAGTGACTCTTATTTCGAACAGTTAATTAAATAAAATAAGTCACAAAAAAATAAATAAATAAATAAACACAATATATATATATATATATATATATATATATATATATATATATATATATATATATAAGTTTAAAAAAAAGTTTTAAAGTAAAACATTGTAAATAAGTAAATAAGTATAAGATTTTTTAAAATTATTTTTACATGCCTAAATTTTTTAATGATCATGCGCTTGCTTTTCTTCTCATTTTTCATTTAAAGATTTTTTTTCTTCAATCATTACTTATTCCTTAGGTAAGATTTTTATTGCCTACTCATTACTGTCTCATCTTTTTTTGTTAGAAATGACTACAATAGCACAAACTTTCAAACAAATTTCCTAATGTAATAAAAGTGCTTTTCTTTCATGAAAACTAAGAATTTTTTAACTAGCCATTTTTGGCGAAATAAAACGTTTTACATTTATTTATATTTTTATGTGTTACAATTACAAAGCACTTCAGATGTTATTCGTCAAAATAATCCGTGAATATAATGTTTAGAGAAAAAAAACACGATGGCTTGGCTATAAATCTTTAGAAACACGTACACCAAATGTAAGGTTAAAACTTAAAAACGTAATATGAAAAATTTTAATTTGTAGAAATTTTTCTTCAATACATATAAAAAATTAATAAATATATATATATATGTATTGATACACTAATTTTTAAATAATAAACACAAACGCGATCAAAGAGCTAATTACGATGAATACAACTGTTATGCTGCTTAATACATTTTATAACGCTGTGTTACTGTACGAAGAACTTATAGCTCATCTACAAGAATGCGTTTAAAGTACAGTAGCCAGATGCTCTTTACATTGTGAAACATCGTTACGACGTTTCAGTACAAATCTGTAAGTAGTGCACAAAGAAAATTTTTAACGCCTCAACAAGCATATTTCAAACATAGAAAAGAATAAATACACTCCACAAATATACTTCCACGATTTGTATTTTAAATCAACATCCTGCATGGAGAAAAATTCAAGAGGGGGGGGGAGGCAATTAGCATTCAAAAAAATTGCATTTGATCATTTTATATAGGGGAGGGTGGAACAAAGCGGGTAGGTTTTCGACGAGCGCTTGAAAATTGTTGTTTTTGGATTTTAACCGCAACAATTCATTTATTTCCTAGCAGGGTTCTTGAACTTCAAAATAAAAAGTGATTTTTGTATTATTTCAAGCACAATATTTAGTTATTATCAAACTTAACAAACATGTGGAAAACCCGCTTTGCCCTATCATTGAGCCCAAAGCGGGTAAGCTTAACTAATTGTGGTTTGGTACATTTACCAATCAAATATGAAGTTATAAATGATTAAAATGATTTTCTAGCTACTTGCCATTATATAAAATATGTAAAACAGTTGTACTTATCCAATTTAAAACCAGTACATTTTAACTGAGTTAATTAATAGACTAATTAATTGCCATCCTAAAAAAAACTTTTTAAAGTTATACTTATCCTATTGAAAGAGAAAATCTAAGTCAGCACACGAGTCAAGAAATTTTAAATAAATATATGATTAAATCCTATACACGCTTTGCCCAAAAGCACGTTTTTATTTCAATAATTATAACTTAAATTAATAATTTAAAAAAAAAACGGAATGACCATCGTAGTGTATAGGCGGATAGTGTCAGAATAAGTTAATGTTATTGACAATAAAAAAAAAATAAGCTGGTCTTCAACTAATCACAAGTTCAAAATTTCTTTTATATATATATATATATATATATTATTTTTTAACTTTAAGCCTGGTTGCGCCATGCCACTTCACTGCTGCTTCGCTGGGACTGATAATAGTTCGGGGGTGTTTGGGTAAACACGACATACGTATTCATCGCTGCTAACACACCTTGTGGGGGGGGGGGGAGCATACGAAGGCCTATCCGCTTTGGACGACCTACCCGCTTTAGACCACCCTCCTCAACTTTTGAAATACAAAATGTCAATTCTGTGCCTCATTGCCAGAAGGACGTAAGTCACATTATGATAATTTTACAGGAGACAGGAAAAACGTTTTTCTGGCGCATGCAAAGGATGGGACGTGCGCTCTTTTAAGCCTGTTAAAAAATTCAAAAGATTTTTTTAAAAGAATAACGTTTACATGGCTCGATGCGGGATAGGCTTCTACGTACAATGCACTAATAAACAGAAAACCGAAAATTTTGAACTTATGTCAGTCTGGCTCTGAGGTACAGAATTTATTTTATCCTTAGGAAGTTAGATTTTTTTTTAATGAAATTGATCACTATTTGGGGCTTTCATAAGGGACAGACTTACCGTTGGAGGTGGTGAGAAAGCCATTCAGCTTCTCGGGCGAATCCATCCCGGGGGGGTCCTGTAGCCGCACCAGTTTGAGGCGAAGGAGGGGCGGCGTCCCGAACACAAGATCGTGGGGCTCCAACCCACACCCTCGGTCGAACAAAATCCTGGACACTCGACTCACACCATGCGCCGGAGATCACCTCCCGGTGGACGGGACGGCGAACATCGTGGCTCGCACACCTGCACACACAAAGTGGGAGTTACACTTTCCAACAAAAACACGGGTACTTTTCCGTTAAAGGTATGTCACTCGGTTTGGCGACATTTTTACTAATAAAAAAAAAGTTTAAAGTCATTGGGCGATATCAACAAGTATATGGCAACTCCAGAATTTAGAAACTGAATTAGTTGAATGCTGCCAACTACGAAATTTTTACTTCGCAAAAGCGTTAAATAAATTAAAATCGCCAAAATTAAAAAAAAAAAAATGTGCCAAGTGACGTTCCTTTAACGGAAAAGTACCTAAACATGTAACTCATAGAGAAGAAATGAACACATTGTTTTAGATAAGTGGTGCTCACACACAGCTTTTTTTTTTTTTTTTTTTTTTTTTGTGGACCACATCTCATTATAAGACGAATCTCGTTGGCCAGGAACATATATAACTTAAACAGAGGTACAGTTCCCTCCAGGGTTTGGAAGGCTTATTAAACAACATATTGCCAATATAGTAACAGCGTTGAGTTTACTGTAAACTCTACAAATTTTGTTTCATAAATGTTGGATATGTAAACCCTTCGTGGATGCAACAGGTATCGAGCCCAAAGTCTAATTCTTGTTTCATCCACTGTAATATGTCACGATCAATGATCGTTCATTTTCCAACAACATAGGGGTACACCTCTATTTTCTGACAGACAATTGCTATATCTTCAACAAGCTCTCAGGTCGTTGAATTAGATGAGGTTCTGGTGACGACAAAGCCTTCTTCTGTTGCCAGCGCGCTCTCCAGACCTAAATCCATGCGATTTTTTAGTGGGTTACATCAAAAACAACAAAGGTTTACAAGATTCAAGCGAAAGAATCACAACCGTCTTTGCTACTATTGATCAGGATATGTTGCAGCGAGTAAAACAAGAAAGATTTTAAACTTAATAGCTGCCGAACATTTATGAAATAAAACTTGTGAAGTTTCGTTCACCAATAAAATCAAAGTCATTGCTGTATTGATAGTATGTTTGTTTTAATAAGCCTTCCCAACCCTGGAGAGAATTGTAACACACCCAGAATATTTGAATTTTTCTTAGATTGCATGGGAAAACAGGGAAAAGGAAAGAAAGAAACACATCAGAAAATGGAGCTATCATTTACTACATACATACATACACTGATTATATATATATATATATATATATATATATATATATATATATATATAGGGAGAGAGAGAGAGTATTCAACTACATACTGCCGTTTGAAGGTAAAGGGCAGTATCTACAGAAATGAGTTTTAGAGATATTTGAAGAAACGTGTTTTGGATTTTATACTAACAACAGGGAAATGTTGGAATTTGATATATTTTTCGCGCTTTATTTTCATCAGGAATCAAATAAGCAAGCTTGTACAATAAAGCTAAAATACAATAGAGGAAAAATATGCAACAAAATAAAAAATGAAAAGTTTGCAGATACTACGCTTTGTTTTCACGGCAACATACTTATTTTATAAATAAGAAGTTTCCACTTGTTTTTAGAAATTAATTTACGATTATTTGGTTCCAAATTTGCAACGATTTTTCTCATTATAGTCCACCTTTCGATTGCTGGCACTCGGCAAAGAACAAAAGTCAAGAATTTTATACTTTCTTTCATTCCTTCCATCCTTCATTTGTGGAAGAGAGTTTTTTGAGACATTTGAAGAAACACGTTTTGGATTCCATAGGGAAATGTTGGAATTTGATTTTTTTTTCAGGCTTTATTTTTAGTGGAAATCAAATAAGCAAGCTTGTTCAATAAATTACAATATATGCGAAAAAAAAAAAGAAAAATGTTTAATGAAAAATTAAAATATTAGATATAGAAGAAAGTAAAAAACATGCAGATACTGCCCTTTAGCTTCCCACGGCTGAATAAACACCTAGCTCGAATAATTGTAAACAATGCTTCACAAAGTAAACTTTTTCCGAGAATTTTCTTTTAGTCAGTCTGGCCTCTCTTGTTTTTAATCGGTTTAAGTAAGTTAGTTCGAAGGCGAATGTCAACAATCGTGATGTAAATTATACCGAACGAAGTTGATGTGTTGTTTTGAAAGTTACCTTATCATTGCTCTCAATTTATAACATTAAATACAACAACAGACTACATGGATTAGGTGATCGATTTGTAAATAATAGTTTTGAGACAAAGGAAAGATATTTTCTAAATACTGTCATGTATTTATTACTATTTTTTCCCGAAAAACATTGTGATTTTTCAAACATTAGTAGTTTTGAAAGAAAAAAAATCATAATGTCTACTAAATAAACAGAAACATTCATACATTTCTTTTTTTCGTAATTCAGCATACACCCTGATTTATAAATCATTATGTATGATTTTACGCACTAGCTACTACAGTAAAATCCCGTTACAACAAAATTCAAGGGACCGCAAATTGTGTTCGCCGTTACTCATATAATTATAAATTTGTTAGTCTAATTTAACGATATCAGCAAAGAAACAAGATACTATAATTTTAAATTAACTACAAAAATGTAAACTGAAACTATATTAATTTTTTTAAACTTCAAAAATCATCCGATTACTCTAAAAACACATTTAAATGTATCCTTTCTAGTTCCAAAGTACCTTAATGAATACTATCTAAGTATAGGTAGCTGCCTGCACTATGTTTAGTGATATTTGCTATAAAAAAAAAGAACTCATACACTTTTGGGAATATTGAATTTAAAAAATTTCAAATATTTTCGGTAATTTTTCGCTTGTTATAATATAGTAATAGGAATAAGATATTTCAATTTTATTTGGTTTATATTTCTTTTCGAAAAGTAAGTTCTTTTGTTATGGTTTAGTGTTTATAAATGTATTTATTTTAATTAATTTTCTATGCTTAGTTAGTCTGTGCGATTCTAAGTTGCAGTTTTTATTTATTTATTTATTTATTTTGGTGGCTAGTTTTTTTGTTCTAAATGTAATTCTAATTATTCTTTTCCTTAGTTTTCAGGAATGGATCATGCTTTTTTAAAATATTACTATGCCTCTATATTCTTCGAAATTGAAAATAAACATTTAGCAAAATTCCTGAATAACATTTCACATTAATATTGTGCGTGAGTAACAAAAACAATAACTTAATCAAGTGGTTAAATAATAAAGAGTGTTTTCGCTTGTGTTGTGCTTGTGTTAGTTTTCTCGACGGAAATAAATATATTTTCTTTGAAAAATGTACAACTTTTCAGATTTTAAAACATTCTATTTACATGCAGAAACAAAATTATGATATCGCCATAGTAAAATATAATATAAAGATATATATTTTCAAGTCCCCTTCAAGCGTATTTCACGCAATGAAAAACGAAGTTTTACTACATTTATTTACACGAAGAAAAAACATAAAATATGATATATCTATAGTTAAAAATAGTACAGAAATATTTTCAGCTACCTTTCTAGCATATTTCCCGCAACATTAAACGGAAGACGCGGTAAAAAAATTTTCAATCACATTTTTTTTTTGCTTCGCATTTAAAAAATTAGCCTCTTTAAAAAGGTCAGGGGTGGGGGAGATGAATCGAAACATTTTAAGAGTTGCATTTGAACGTAATTTTTTCCTTTTAATTCAAAATTTTAAATATTTTTATCATTAAAAATCAAAACATTACACGTTTTGTTCCTTCCTGTTGCTTCTATTTAATCCTTAGCAATGTAATTTTCAGACTTGATCATTGTTATGTAATTTAGTGTTTCCGTCTATTTAATTGCTCCAAAATAAATTTTTCCTCCTAAAAATTGTCAAGGAGAATTTTCACGCCTTTAAAAAAAACTCTAACTTCATCTCTGGTCATAAAGATGTAGGTCAATGTAGAACAGTTATTCCAAAATGAAACTAGAAATAATTACTCTCATTCATTTTTCAAAAAAATCCATCGTAAGAAATTTAACTTTTTGAGAACTTGATCATTATTATAGTCATTTATTTTCAATTATTATCGTCTATTTCATTCTTCTAAAATGAATTTTGCTCCTCTAAAAATCGTCAGAGATTATTTTCACGTTTTAAAAAACGCTAGCTACATCTCCGGTCCTGAGCATATGTACAATGAAGGGATCAAAGTAAAACAGTTAGTCAAAAATAAAACTAGAAATGGTTACGTTCATTTTTCAAAAAGTATCCATTGTGAGAAATTTAGTTTTTTAGGGACTTGATCGCTATTATGGTCATTTATTTTCGATTATTTTTGTCTATTTCATTCCTCCAAAATGAATTTCGTTCCTCTAAAAACCGCCAGAGAATATTTTCACGCCTTAAAGCACCTTAGGTACATCTTCGATCCTAAATATATGTATAATGAAAAACTCAATGTGCAACAGATATTCGAAAAGGAAACAAGAAATAGTTGCGTTCATATTTCAAAAAGTATCCATCGTTAGAAATTTAGATTTTTAGGGACTTCATCACTATTATGGTCATGTATTTTCGATTATTTTGAACCCTAGCTACATCTCTAGTCGTAAATATGTGTACAACGAGGAGATAAACTTTACAGTCATTCAAAAATGCAACAAGAAATAGTTATCTTTATTTTTCAAAAAATATCCACTCTCAGAAGTTTGATTTTTTACAGACTTGAGCCCTATTATGGTCCTAATTCTTTTCATTTCACTTCTCCAAGATGAATTTTACTCCTCTGAAAATCGCCAAAGAATATTTTCACGCCTTAAAAAACACAAAGTACAACTCTGGTCATAAAGGAACAGTGATAAGCTCTGGTGTTCAACGAAGAGATCGATTTTATACATATGTTCAAAAATAAAATAAGAAATAGTTACTTTCATATTTCAAAAAATGCCCGAGGAAAAAATGCAATTAAACGTTAGCCCATAAACGCAAGGAATTTCAGTGACGTTTTTTATAACGCAATTTTGTTTATGTATACAAGAGTTCACTTGTATTTTCCAAACGTATAGAAAAAGTATTGCCAACGGAATTTTAATTATGAATACGTTTGAAAAGTTTGCGTTCTGGGTTATGGAAAAATAATAAAACTTTCTATGCTTTTATGATCAAAAAAATAAAATGTTTATTAAATTTTCATACGTTTCATATTATAGAAACACGTCAAAATATATAAATAAAAAGAATCACACATTTTAAATTGTACGAAACATTTTGAAATAGTTTAACATATTTTAAATTACGCAAATGGTTTCGAACTGCATATTATATTACGTGATCACATTTAACGTAAATTATATTTTTTAATAAGTATTTGCGTATTTTTAATCTCGCAGTATGGAGATGAATTACTTTTTACATATTGAAGCACACGTTTCTGATTAATATCTAATGCATTCTCGAGTGAAAATATATGTCGCCTTACACTTGTTTATTAAGCTTATTTTTCGTATTGTTTATGAAATTCAAATGTATACCAAGTTCATAACGTTAAATATATATAAGGGGTTTTTTTTCCTTGAATGACGACACATGTTAGGAATATACTTGTCTGTCTCATCAGGTGCGGTTTCATGTAATTTAAAACACATGAAAATACATAAATATGTACGTAAAATGACAATTTTTTGTGTGCTTTTTTCCCACATACTACGGAACTAATTTTGTATACTCAAGAAAATTTAGAGCATTTTAACTATAGTTAACCTTTTTCTTATGATTAGTCAATTTTTGTTTAATATCCATGTTTAATTTCCATGTGCACCATGATTCATAAGCATTTAACATCAGAATTACTTTATCGCCAATTTTTTTCCTTCTTCTATTTCCGAAATAAGAGAAAAGCATTGGAATTATGCAAAACTTTCGGTTTTCGAATTTTGACGGATTTACACCTTTAAAAGAGTATTTAACACATTTTGATCATTGTTAGAAAATATTTTTCGTCCCTCTATTCAGGGCAGGCACGACGAGAGGCCATGCCAGCCTATGTCAGCCTAGTCGGAAACTAGGGGTCCGGGCCTTGGGGGGGGGGGGGGTAGGTGACACTGGCACAAAAAAAGAAAAGAAAGAAAAAGAGGGGAGGGGGAAACTCCGATTAAGAGAAAACGTAAAGATTAAGTAAAATTTGCTCTTTTGGTATTTACTGTTGTGGCACTTAAAATAGAGTTAATTGTTTTAAGCAGTTTTGATTTTTTTCTCCCCTTCCCCCTTTTTTTCCTTACCCCCACCTTTTTTTTTCTTCTTTTCCCCCTTTTCTTTTCTGTTTTTTTTTTTTCTTTCTTTCTCTGGGGAGTGTGAGCGGCTCGGTGACATTACTGACAAGGGGCCCACCTAGGCTCTCTGCGGCCCTGATTCAGGAACTAAACTTGCTTAGGAACTCACGGGGTATGAGCATTTTTTCAAATTTTTACATTTTAGTCGAAATATAGGCAGTTTACATGTAAAACAAGTTGCGGGATAATAAAGCACCTGTACTTCTTTTCAATTTCATGCAAATTTTTGCATTTCAGTCGAAATTCAGGTTATTTACAAGTAAAATGATTCGTCGTGACAATAGCACTCTTGCACTTCTATTGTTAGAAATTAAGCCCTAACTCTACGAGTACATCTATCTGTGTGTCTGTCTGTATGTTTGTACAGAAATGAACATATGTTTTGTGGCAGCTCTAGCTCATAACATAATCTATGGAATCGAATGAAATTTTATTCATGCACGTTATTTCGGAAGACGTAAGGTAAAGATTCGCATAAAAAATGATGTACTTTTGGCACGAATCACGCCAAGGAGCGTGGTAATATTGAACGATTTCTCGTCAAATTTAGCTGCTAAGTCTCTAATTCAAGGGATTTTAAAAAATGTTGTGCAGGTGGACGTCAACTTTATTATTTGTCATTAATCACACTAATGAGTGTCGTGAAAGTGGACATTTGGGGTAAAATTGGGTGTATTGGTAGACCTCAACGGGAACAGGTGCTTATTTGTTTATTTATTTATTTATTTGTAATAATCGTTCTAAGAAGAATGGCGCAGTGGAATATATTTTTAGTTTATCATGGCTGAGAGATCTTAAGATATAGTGAAAGTAATTCTGAAAAATTAATACACAATTGGTGACTGATAAATTATCATTGCTTCAAAAATTATTGTAAAATGTCTTTCAATGATTCATATTTATATACTGTGACAGTACTTTTGATAATTCTATTCGTTATGTTTATTTATGAATTAGTTAACTCAGGAGCTGAAAATATAAGATAGGGAGGCTGTATGCAGATAATCAAATATTAAGCTAAACTGTATCTAGTTTTCAATTACTTTCACATTTATTGGCTGTTAATATTTTTGTATAACGTATTGATCATGACTAATTTTAGTTAAATTGAAGTTTATGGTAGACCGACTGGGGAATGAACAGCACGTATATATAGTTTTTTCTTTTTCTTTCAAATAAAAGTTTTTAAAGTATTTCTCTTAGATTAATTGGGAGTAGTAGTTGTTTTCTATGCATTTCCAAAACAAAAGTAACTGAAAATGCTGTTTGTTCACATTGCTCTTTGGAGGCATTGGTCGGGAGGAAGTGTTCATTTACTCGGCTGGAGCTTTGTTTCACTTCATTGAACTGATAACTTTATTTATCTGTACTAATTTTCTAAATCTGACAGCAAACGTGGTGCAACTTCCATGTAAACAATAGGCTCAGATTCTTCACGTTTCAATGGTGACAGCAGATACAATAACATAATAAATTAATTTCAAAAAACATTTATTTCAATGAAAAAAATGTTGAACGATGACATTTAGGGCATACTTAAGAGCTAAGCGTACCAAAATCATACTATAATGCCTTATATGAATGTAAACGTCTAAGAATATATAACAACATTTAATGAAATTTAAAAAAAAAAAAAACGATTTTATCTATTTCAAAAATATTTTCAGGCAATCTTTTTCAGTGATATTTTCCTCTATTTTTTCTCTCTCTTCCTCTTTTTCTAAATGCTAAAATGTTTTTATGGTTTATCTTTACATTGCTTTAAACTATTTCTTTTTCGCAGCATGAAAAATTTAGTCCTATATCGTTTCACCAAAAAGTGAATTTTTTCTTAGTCTTTCACTTTTACACAATTTTTCAAAGAGTTAAATGTTATTAACTTCTTAAAATATTTCGTTATTTATTATCACGCACTCTATAATTACATTACTGTTGCTGGGAATTGTAAAACTATTTGAAAAACAATAAAACAATTACATCAGTATTAGTATTTCCTTAGCAATTATTTAATGAGCCCAACTTAGTTTTTTTTTAAATTTCAGTTATTAAACATGCAGAAACAAACATTACTTGGCAATAAATGATTTATTATAACTATGTAATAATTTAAAATAATTCCTTTGTTGTTAATTTTCCGATGTTTTTCTTCCCCCATGATGAAAACGTAAAACGTCTTTCTCCTGCATAACACTACTTCTGCAGCAAAAGCACTTTTCCCCCTTCCTTATCAAGTAGTCTGATGAAGTCTCTTGTATCGCAAAATAGCTGCAATTAGAAGATTAAACGAGTGTTTTATTTTTATAAAAGCTTTTTGTATATATTGCTCACTTAGAAATCATTCGGACCCGATTTTTTTATTATTTTCCTGCCATTAATTTTTTTCGAATTTTGATTGGGTTTATACTAACGCTACAAGTAACAAAATACAAATTATCATTCACATTGCCAATTGCAAAGTATTCATTTTCTTTTTTCAAATTTTTAAATATGTAAACGTATACCTTGCTTTTTTAAAAAATAGTAATTGAAAGTTGCTTTTTTCCCTCAATCATGCGTTGTAGTGTCAATTTAAGTTTTCTGCGAAGTTAAATCCATACTATATTTATTAACTGATAGTCTGTAATTCTATTTATGTATGTTATGTTTTTAAGAACAATGTATTATATCTTTCATCGTTGTTTTCAAAATTCTGTGCCAAGTTCAACAAACCACTTTCTCTGCCTTTCTTTAAAAATCATTTGAACACTATGTTTTTATTAGTTTAATATCTTAAGTTTAATTCAAAAACGTTTACTTGTGTTAAAATGAATCTCTTGTTTAGACTTTCAAACAGTTTGTAATGACATTACCAAAAAACTAAGTTTGTTGTGTTTCCCCTAATTCTTTTAAAATAAATATTAATTATGTGGGATATTGAATGAGAGTAAACATATTTTAAAATAACTTTACTTTCTTTAAATTTCCTTTAATTTGTGAAAAGAAATGCTTTCTCGATGTTCAACAATATGCAATTATCAGAGTCATATTAAAATCCTGAATGCCTTTACGAAAATAAATTATATTGTAATATTATCATGCCTTTGTTTTTAATTTGTTTTGTTCATATATTTTCCTTATTTCCCCCTGAAAAGAAAAAAAAAGAGAAAACTCGGTTATAAAATATTTCTTCTACTTCTAATGATAGCATTAATACTACATCTGTGAAGTTTTGGTGCACTCTTAAATATAAAAGTTTGCATGTACATCATTCGAATCTTTTTGAAAAAAGAAATTAAAGTGGCACTGTAATTACTTTTACCAAAACTGGAATGTGGGCAACGTTTATGGAAAATCTATTTCATATGTTGAAAGTTCAGCTAAAAGGTTTTTGTCAATTTTGTTTGTAACAAAGTTCAGTTTCTACCATATCAATATTCTGTGTTTCGAATTAATTTAAATTTTAAAAAATAGATAAATAAAAACTGAAGGAACTATATGGGGCTCTGTAATTACTTTTGCCAAAAACGGAATGTGGACAATGTTTATTGAAAATTTCTTGCATATGTTAGAAGTTCATCTTATTATTTAGGAAAAAAGGTTTTTGTCAATTTGTTTGTAATCAAGTTCAAATTCTACTATACCAATATTCTGTGTTTCGGATTCCTTTAAATTTAAAAAAAATAAATAGATAAAACTATTAAAACAAATTCGTATAAAAAAAATAAATAAATAAAAACTACTAAAACAACTTCGCATAAGAAAAAAGGCTAAGAAAATAGATCAATGTAACTTATAAACATGGTAATTAAATATTTATTTTCAAAGTCTAATAAAGTAGAACAGAAAGAAAAATAAAGTTCTATGTTATATATGAGATAAACTTTCATGGTATCACTGATGAATAGAAGCATTTCTACATAGAAATAAGGAAAAATAGTCTACAAGTTGATTAACCTTTTAAGAACTCAAAACGAAGTAAACAGTAAATATGAAAAAAAAAAATAAGACAGAAAAAAAGTTTTGCATTTATGAAAAATATAAACACTCAAAATTAATGTATTAGTGTTCTTCCAACAAATATTCAAAAGTTTTCAAATATTTCTAATTTAATAATAAATATTTGGTAATTAAAATTATGATACACTTTCATGTAAAATATAGCATTTAAGATCATTAAAGAAGAAAATAATTTGTTAATGCAAAAACATTAATGAGTATTATATGTATGGAAATTCATTCAATTTCATTTATAAATGCTCACAGTCGGGATATTATAAATAATAGTCTAAACAACGAACAGCATGACCTGTGAATGACATCAATGCATATTTACATCAGTTCTAATTATCATACACAAGATAAACCTCATCAAATTTGTCTCACCTTGAAAAACTGAATCACAAATCCTGCCACAATTCCAGCATCCTAAAATTCAATGAAAATATTTTCTTCCACAAATAAAAACTATTATCTTCCACGGAAATTCCACAAGCGAGATTTGAGAAGAGCGAAACAGGTGTGCTGAGTTCCCGAAACCCTTAATAGTCGGATACAACTGAGGGATCGAGTGTGTGAGGCCGGAGAGCGCCTGGTGCATAGGCAAGTCCAAATCTCCGCCTCTGCCCTGACTCCCGCCCACACAGGGGCGATCGCAGCGGCCTCTCTTGATCACTCCCTCCCCATTGTGTTCGTTCTCGCTGCCCCCTATACTTTTTTGTTTAGAAGTGGGAAACCGCTTTAGAGGTTTTGGTTTGTTCCGAACTATTTAGAAAGTCGTTTTTTATCTTCATAAGACCTAAGTTTTTTTGAAAACCGTGTTTATGTTTTCTGACATTATAGGGATGTTTATTGAATGTCACTTATAGCGTATTTCGTACATTTCATGAAAGTAGCTTTTATCTGTATCTTGTTTAGAAAGAGGAAACCGATTTACTGGTTTTAGCTTGTTCCGAACTATTTAGAAAGCCGTTTTTTTATTTTTATAAGTCCAACAATGTTTTTGAAAACTTCATTTATGTTTTCTGATATTATAGGATTACTATTAAATATCGCGTATAACGTATAGCAATATTCCATAAATTTTATGAAAGTAGTTTTTTTTTTTTGAAAACCTTACTTGTATTTTCTGATATTATAAGGATTTTACTAACTGGCACGTATAGCGTACAGAAATATTTTAAACTTTAGGAAAGTAGTTTTTATCTGTATCTTTTTTAGAAGAGGGAAACCGCTTTAGAGGTTTTAGCTTGTTCTGACACCCCCCTATTTAGAAAGCCGTTTTTTATCTTTATAAGTCCAACAATGTTTTTGAAAACCTCGTTTATGTTTTCTGATTTTATAGGATTTTTATTAAATATCACGTATAACGTATAGCAAAATTCCATAAATTTTATGAACGTAGTTTTTATCTATATCTTGTTTAGAAGTGGCAAACCGCTTAGAGGTTTTGGTTTGCTCCGAAGTAAAAACAGTTTTTTATCTTCATGAGACCTAAGTTTTTTTGTTTTTTTTTCTGACACCTTTGTTTCTGTTTTCTGATATTATAGGGATTTTTATTAAATGTCAGGTATAGCGTATAAATATATTCCAAAAATTTTCTGAAAGTAGTTTTTAGCTGTATCTTGTTTAGAAGTGGGAAACTGCTTTAGAGGTTTTGGTTTGTTCCGAACTATTTAGAATGTCTTTTTTTATCTTCATAAGACCATTTTTTTTAAACCGTAACTATATTTTCTGATATTAAAAGAATGTTTATTGAATGTTACATTTTGCGTATAGAAATATTCCATAAATTTTCTGAAAGTAGTTTTTAGCTGTATCTCGTTCAGGAGTGGGAAACAGTTTTCAAGGTTTTGGTTTGCTCCGAACTAAAAGTCGTTTTATATCTTCATGAGACTTAAGTTTTTTTTTTTTTTTTTTGAAAACCTTATTTGTATTTTCTGATATTATAAGGATTTTACTAACTGGCACGTATAGCGTACAGAAATATTTTAAACTTTAGGAAAGTAGTTTTTATCTGTACCTTGTTTAGAAGAGGGAAACCGCTTTAGAGGTTTTAGCTTGTTCCGACTCCCCCCCCCCCCTATTTAGAAAGCCGTTTTTTATCTTTATAAGTCCAACAATGTTTTTGAAAACCTCGTTTATGTTTTCTGATTTTATAGGATTTTTATTAAACATCGCGTATAACGTAAAGCAATATTCCATAAATTTTATGAACGTAGTTTTAGCTGTATCTTGTTCAGAAGTGGCAAACCGCTTAAAGGTTTTGGTTTGCTCCGAACTAAAAGCCGTTTTTATCTTTATGAGACCTAAGTTTTTTTTTGTTTTTTTCTGACAACCTTGTTTCTGTTTTCTGATATTATAGGGATTTTTATTAAATGTCATGTATAGCGTATAAATATATTCCATAAATTTTCTGAAAGTAGTTTTTAGCTGTATCTTGTTTAGAAGGGGGAAACTGCTTTAGAGGTTTTGGTTTGTTCCGAGCTATTTAGAAAGTCGTTTTTTATCTTCATAAGATCATTTTTTTTTTAAACCGCAACTATATTTTCTGATATTAAAAGAATGTTTACTGAATGTCACATATAGCGTATAGAAATGTTCCATAAGTTTTCTGAAAGTAGTTTTTAGCTGTATCTTGTTCAGCAGTGGGAAACAGTTTTCGAGATTTTGGTTTGCTCCAAACTAAAAGCCGTTTTATATCTTCATGAGACCTAAGGTTTTTTTTTTTTTTTCTGAAAACCTTGTTTGTATTTTCTGATATTATAAGTATTTTACTAAATGTTACGTATAGCGCACAGAAATATTGTATAAACTTTAGAAAAGTAGTTTTTATTTGTATCTTGTTTAGAAGTGGGAAACCGCTTTAGAGGTTTTGTTTTGTTCCGAACTATTTAAAAAGCCATTTTTTGTCTTCATGAGACCAAAGCTTTTTTTTTAAACCTTGTGAATTTCTGATATTATAAGGATTTTATTAAATGGCACGTATAGCACACAGAAATATTTTATAAATTTAGGAAAGTAGTTTTTATCTGTACCTCGTTTAGAAATGGGAAACCGCTTAGAGGTTTTGGTTTGTTCCACATTATTTAGAAAGCCGTTTTTTATCTTCATGAGACCAAAGTTTTTTTAAACTGCATTTGTGTTCTCTGATATAGGAATTATTATTGAATGTCACGCATAGCGTATAGGAATATAGGGGAGGGTGGCCCAAAGCGGGTAAGTTTTCGAAAAACGCTCAAAAATGGTTGTTTTTGGATTTTGATCGCAACAATTTCGGTTTCATTTCCTAGCAGGGTTCTTGAACTTCAAAATAAAAAGTGATTTTTGTGTTACTTCAAACCCAATACTTAATTATTATCAAACTTAACAAACATATGAAAAACCCGCTTTGCCCTACCATTGAGTCCAAAGCGGGTAAGCTTAATTAATTGTGGTTTGGAACAATTGACAATCAAATATGAAGTTATAAATGATTAAAATAGGTGACTAGCTACTTGCCATTATATAAAATATGTAAAACAGTTGTACTTATCCAATTTAAAATCAGTACATTTGTTTATTTAACATAAATAAATAACTGAGTTAATTAATAGACTAATTAATTGCCATCCTAAAACATAACTTTTTAAAGTTATACTTATCCTATTGAAAGAGAAAATCTAAGTCAGCATACGAGTCAAGAAATTTTAAATAAATATATGATTAAATCCTATACCTGCTGTGCTCGACCCGCTTTGTCCAAAGGCACGTTTTTTTATTTCAATAATTATAACCTTAAATTAATAATTAATAATTATTCTGATATTATAGGGATTTTTATTGAATGTCACGTATAGCGTATAGAACTATTCTATAAATTTTATGAAAGTAGTTTTTATCTGTAGCTTGTTTAGAAGTGGGAAACCGCTTTCGTTTTGGTTTGTTCCAAGCTATTTCAAAAACCGTTTTTAATCTTCATAAAACCGAAGTTTTTCTTATATTTTTTTGAAAACTTTGCTTATGTTTTGTGATATTGTAGAGATTTTTATTGAATGTCTTTTAAATTTTATTAAACTAGTTTTTATCTCTGTATCTTTTTTAGAAGTGGAAAACTGCTTTAGAGGTTTTGGTTTGTTCCAAGCAATTTAGAAAGTCGTTTTTTACCTTCTTAAGACATAAGTTTCTTTGAAAACCTTGTTTATGATTTCTGATTTTATAGGAATGTTTACTGAATATCACGTATAGCGTATAGATATATTCTATAAATTTTTTAAAGTATTTTTTTCTGCTTATGCAAGAAACAATTGTCAAAACAACCTCTGGAAAATATCCCCCCTCCCACTTTGTTTTGTAAGACATATTTTATTTTATTTTTCTATTATTTTTATCTGAAGTATCAGTGTAAAAATAATCTCAGATTTTTCTTCTATGAACCGAAACAGCTTCAAAATTGTTGGCTTTTGGAACTGTTTCAAAGTCTTTTTTTTTTTCTTTTTACATTTTTAAGTAGTAACCATTTCAAAAGACCTGCTGCTATTTCCTTAAAAAAGTAAGCAACTTTACTTTTATTAAATTCTCACATATTATGTAAAGAAAAATAGGTAAAGTATAAAAGCTATTTATACCTGTTTGAGACATAGATAGGATTTCAATTTAAAAAATAAAAAATAAAAAACGATTTGGAATTTGCCTTATTTTCTCTATTTACATCTTTGTCGAAAGATTTGCTAAAAAGAAAAAAAAAAGAAGAATCGTCTTTATTCTATGGATTTTTTTGCTGCTTTTACCTTCGTCATTTGATCAAAGTACATGCTGCATTAAGTCCAAAGTAATAAACATATTTTTAAAATTAACAATTTTCTTTCAAATATAAAACGTTTCTCTCCGATAAGAATAACATGAAATAGAAAGATTTTAAATTATCATCAAAGAAGTGCGTAGTATGGCGAAATTTTGTCTTGCTGGCAAGTCATCAGGAAACAACTCATGAACACGAGCATTTTTCAAACGAAAGTCTTCAAGATATTTCGTCATGTTTTAATAACCGGGCTGCCAGTAATGTCTAAAACTTGGACGATTCCTCGTGCAATGCACATTCAAATATTCGCTTTAATACGCAACCACGTGATTTTTACGTGACCTCGAAGAAATTGTCTCCTTCCTTAGCAAGATTCCAGATTAAATTTAAACTGTCTTGGGATCTCTGAATCATCATCATCAACATGATAGTCATCGGACCAGAGAATTTTATTCCTTACTTTAAGCATTCTCCTCCCCCTCCTCTTTTTTTTTTTTTTTTTTGAGCAATTTATACAGTCACCACCTTATGAAACGATTTCACAAGCAGAGCCCGATCTTTCACTGACTAGTATGAAGAGCTTTCAGGGGCAGAGAAAAAAACCCGCATTTTTGTATTATTTATGATGTGGTCTTTAAATTTGTGGAAGTAACCTGAACGATTGCAGCACCGTCTATTGGTAAAATTCAGAACTTTCTTTTTTCTCTTTCGTAGAACGCAACCACTCAATCAAAATTACAGATGATTTTGATCAGTGACGCTTGTTTTACAAGCTTTTAAAAGCTGAATTTTAATTATAATCGCTCTTTATATGGAATGTATTTTTAAATAAAACTATTACACTACTTTCCTTGTCTATGAGTGTTTTTATTAAGTGTGAAAAGGGAATGTCGAAGTCTTCACTGTAAAACATTCTGTGGGACCTTACTCTATAAAATCGGTGACAGCATAACTGCCTTAGCAGCTCTGGAGTAACTCAATTGATATAACTGGTGTAAAATTACATGTCGCTTGTGGAAGATAACGCCATAGTAATGTAACTATAGCATAAGGTTTCAGGAATTTCTGTGTAAGGTTGCACCAGAACTTTTTGTATGCTTACAGAGAAATTGTTTGAAAGGTTGCATATTAGCTAAAATTAAGCTTTCATCTGACTTCCTTGGACGGTTACTAATTTTTAAGTGTAAGTTGACTTAAGCTTCAAGTTAACTATTTGATGGTTTAAATTATCGAAATATATTTAATGATCAAGTAATAATTTCTTTCTATACGTTGTAAGTTGAGCGTGCAAAAATAAATTAGTAGGCTACAATTCTTGAAATTAACAGTATAGACAGCAATTTTTCATACTAGAAACTCCTAGTTTTTTATCTTCTTCACAGCTTTTGCATTCAATCATTCATTTATTCAATACTAGTAGTACCCGCACGACTTTGCCCGTAATAGAAAAATTAAAAGGTCTTTCGGTTCGCCTGTATATTTACAAATAATGATGGTGAATTTCCTCGCCAATTGGCTTGTACCAATGTTACGGTTCCACGTTATGATAATTTCGTATCTCGCCAATTGACTTGTGCCCAAGTTACGATTCCACGCTATGATAATTTCGTAATTTACTCGTACATCTTATGACATTTTTGTTCTTAAAATTGGAATAGAAAAAGAAACACATCGAATTTTCGAAAAATCGCTTCGAGGTGCACACCCCCATGCTACAAACTAACTTTGTGCCAAATTTCCTGAAAATCGGCCGAACGGTCTAGGCGCTATGCGCGTCACACAGATCCAGACATCCAGATATCCTCCGGACAAAGAGACTTTCAGCTTTATTATTAGTAAAGATTTATCAAGTTCATGCTTTCTCACAACCAGTACACTCCAATCAACTTTACACCCGAATTCAAAATTTATTTTAATATACAAACAAGATATTTTTATAGCACTGTTAAAATCAGAAATAATACTCAGGACACCTGATTGGGATTGAACTCACAACGCCAGTCTCACAGATAGCTCGCAAAGCAAGAGTTTTACCTCGTGGCCACAAAGCTAATAGGAGTTTACTAGCTCTACGCCGATGCTGATCTTCACGCATGTGCTCTGAATTCTACCTCAGTTTTCAAAGTAATTTTGACTGCAGATGGGATTTTACACAAACCATAGAGCAAGGTATAACAGGAAATATCCAAAGTTGTTTAGCACAAATAAACAGATTACAGAATACACGTGTTCGGGGTTTCAAGGAACCTCTTTTTCAATTCAAATGTGTGAGTTTCTAGATTAAAGACACCCAGTAAAAGCAATGAAAAAGGACAGCAGAGAACTTAAATATCAAAATAAGCAATTAACAAAAGCATAACAAGACAAAATGGAACTCAAAGTCGAAATTTATTGCATGATTCCCTCCCAGAGAAAACCGTTAAGCAATAAATTTCAGTAAAAAGACCTATAAAATACACTTTGCTGTCAAAATGAAACCGGTTATTAATAAATTAGAAATAAATTTATGTCCGTAAAAATTTTGCTACGAATCAACTGCCACATTTAGCGAAAAGAAGAATAAACATAATTCAGGGAACAGAAAGAAGTTGGAAAACAACAAAAAATTAAACAAGTACAAAATAAAACATGAAATTGAAACGTAAAGACAGAAAAAAATTACCAAAGAAAGACAGTACAATAATCACCTACAATACAACGGAGAAAAAATATGGATATCAAAGAAGAGGGCGAAAAAAGACCACCAATTAATGAATGGATGCCACACTGCAGTAAAATACACAATAGCTTTAAGAGATCATCAACTAGATTAGAACGATTCTTCAGAATGTAGAAAAACTCCAAAAAATCAAGATCTGATGAATTTGGGTATTTCTGGAAAATTTTGAATGAGTTGAAATCAAAGCAATGATTTGAGTAAGAGCAGTGTTGAGCAATACTAGACCTATTGAATTGTTGTTTTCTCAGATAATTTTTATGCTCTCTTAATCGAAATTTCAAAGAACGGCGGGTTTGTCCAGTATAGGCAAGATCGAAAATGCAGTCAATTTTATAAATTCCACAATCTTTAAGAAGATCAATAGAATCCTTAAGAGACGATAATGAAAGTTTATTAGTTGGTGAAAACACAACATGGAATTGGAAACGTTTAAGTATCTTAGCGACCTGAAAACTAACAGAAGGAAAGAATGGTAAAACGACCAAATTCTTAGTGATGAAAGTTCTTTTTCGAACATTACTTTGGGATCTTTTAGAAAGCTTTTTATAAATGGAATCAATCAAAGTGGGTGGATAGGCTCTATCAATTGCCACAGCTCTAAGATAGTTAAGTTCTGCATCAAGAAGTTCCTCTGAAGAACAAGTCTTTAAAGCACGATTAACAAGAACATTAAAAGCAGAATATTTTTGATTAGGTGGAAGAGACGATAGTCTGTAAGGAGGTAAAGAAACAGCAAAATGTTTGCGAAAAACAGTAGTTTCAAAACCTGACTCGGAGAAACGAGAACATCGAGGACTCAAAGGAACGACGTACCGCGTCTGTTCGAAAAAATCATACGAAAATGAGATAATGTTTCTTTTCCCACTCAAAATATCATGTGATCTTATTCATACGACATTTCAAGTTGTGGGAACTCCTGTCGCTGTTTCGTTGCTTATACTTAACATGGAAAGATTGTTTTTTACTTCTTGGTTAATATTTTTTCGAAAGCGTGTTTTCTTTCTTTAAACTATTATTTATTCTTTTGCACTATTATTCTTTTGCATTCTTTGAGAGACGGAGTCCTTTTTTTATTAAAGAGTTCTCTATTTTTACTATACGGGAAGCAAGCTCAATTTTCCTCTTCAACTTAAAAATTGTGACGTGCTAAGGACAACTTTAAGTTTCTAAGTTCCCTTTTTGTGACACTTCTCCCCAAAAATCGAAGCGTTAGTATTTGATTTCTGTGTAGTGTATAATACAGAAAGTAATAAAAAGACAAAAAAAGTTTTAATTCATAAAACTGAAGAAAGATGATAAAACATTAAAAATGAGTTTAACATTACTTCTTTAAAGAGCATTTGTGTAATGTTTTATAGTAATATATTTTCGAACATTAAATTTTTTATTTCTTTTCAGTAGTTTGCAAAATAATAATAGCTTTGAGCAATGATTTATTAAAACAACACCATAATAACGTGATAAAAAGAAGTGTCTTTAAATCATGTTTTGATACAAATGTTCTTAAACAGAATACACACGCTAAACCCGGTAACGAAAAAGCTAAAAGACTTAAAAACGACTGAATATCAATAAATAAATAAATTAAATAAAGTGAGCAAATGATAAAAGCTCTTCCTCAGTCAACCAACTAATATGGTTCAACGGTGGCCGATCATGTGATTTTTGGGCGCACTTCATTGAAAAACAGAGCTTGACTTTACGTGAAAGATCTAGCTTCATTTTAGAGGAAATCTATTAGAGCATATAGTTTAAATTCGCTCAAACGCTATTCTTATTGTTAAACGAATTTTCTTTTTTCGCCTATAATATATCACTTATAAGCAAGTTTACATTAATGTCACGGATGAAATAAGTTTCATCGGTATTGAAAACGCCACAGAACTTAGAAGAAATTACAAAAGTCTCTGTCAGAACATATCAAGGCACTATTTTGTAAATAACAACGGAAATCTACGATAAATTCAGAAAACTTATGAAAATACCCAAATCGCTGCATGAAATCAGCCAAAAATAGCCAACTATACGAAAATTTTGAACCTTTTGGGTAGTTTGGAAATCTTACGCTGCTACATGGTTAAATTTAATGCTTTAATATTTTCTAAATCTATTGTTAAATGATTGCTTTGATATTATTTTTAAATTTTCTGATCAGTAATTTTTTTTCATTTTCGTATAAATCATGCTTTTAATTTATACTGCCTCCAGCCCATTTGTATCATTCAGAAACTAATAGTCAGAAATTTTAGCGGAGCAAATACTGAAATAGTATAACAAAGTAATCATAATCCTAACCAAAATAATAATAGCACAAGTTTTCTTGTAATAAACTCCAGTTTAGCTAATGTTTTTATATTTTTTTTCCAGCTAAGTGGGACCAAAAACAGCGAACATAAAATATGTTTTTGTAACATTAAACTCGAAAAAAACAGAATGTATCTAGATCTACTTAATTTTTATGGAGTGTAGCTAGCTATTTAAATTTTAAGTATCTTAAAATTTCGTAGTTTTTCACAAACTTAAAACCTAAAACTTAACATAAAACCCCTAAGGAGGGGAAGGAGGGGAATCAGTTTACACAGGTCACAAAATTTTTTTTTTTTTTTTGTCTTACAATGTTAGAGAAATTATTCAAGAATATGTTGCCTAAATTTAAGTGATAAATTACGATTGGTTCCGATGCTATTACTTAAGTGATAGTGGAGACTTAAAAACGTTCACAGTGTGTTTTTTTTTTTTTTTCTAACGCATTTTTTTTTTCTAGAAACAATTTTTTTCAACTGGTGAGCAATCTATCTCAAAGGGTTATTGAACAATCGTTCTGAAAATTTGTGAATATTCTTTAGTCAATTATACTCTATTTGAACCTAACTCTGGGATGATATTATTAATCAAAATATTTTTTTAATGCAAGAAATGTGAAAAAAATGGTAGAAAAACATGACATCATAATCAAAAACCTCAAAAACATGCAGTTTTAAACTGTTTCGATCAGTGGCGTAGCTAGACCCGACTTTCGGGGGGGGGGTTACTTCTTTATATATATATATATATATATACATATATATATATATATATATATATATATATATATATATATATATATATATATATATATATATATATATATATATATATATACATATATATATATAACATATATATATATATGTATAATCGCTTGGAATTTTTCCCTTTTCTTCTTTTTTTTTCTTTCTCTTCTCTCTTCTTTTTCTCTTTTTTTTTTGAGACTAACTTTTCGGGGGGGGGGGGTTTGTCCCCAACCCCCCCCCTTAGCTACGCCCCTGGTTTCGATCACAATTAGGTTCATTTTCTTAGGAAATATGTTGTTTGCGAGAAAGAGAAATTGAAATGTTTGCAAATAAAAGTGTGACTTCTGTAATGCCCACCAGCAAAAAAAACTCTGATGGCGACCGCCCATGGACAGCAGCTTCTAACTCCATTATTTCCGATGGATATGACTTGAAATAGTTGCAAGGTGTGCTTTAAAATATGAATAAAATGTACTTCAAGTTTAAAGAATTTCTTATTAGTTCTTTTCTGTTAAAAAAAATTCACGAAAAACACTAAAATTTCGGCCTTCCAAACTGGTTTCCCCCTTAAAAGCTACAAATGATCTCACACAGTTGAACTTTTTAGAAATTTTCACACGCTTATACGTCGGATTTCTCTTTTATTTGATCAACAAAATCAATGAAGCATTAATCTGTGTCTGTTTTTTCATGGAACGGTCGAAGTTCCATTTGTTCGAGAATCGAATCCAGCGAATACGCAGCAAGGCATGATTCTCTTACGCTTCTGATGCAGGGGAACACTCTGAGGTACTATGGATTAATAATGTGTTCGAACTACCATTAAATGAGGCTATTGATGGATCTCTGGGAATGGAATCGGTCATTGTCAGCATTGCCCCTCGCAATACGGAAGAACGCGGAAGTGAGGAGTGATGCTAATATCACCTTGGGTGGGGAAGAAGAAGGCCGATTATCCGGAGATTTTTCTCAGTGCAGCCTGAGCTTAAAAAACTTGTAACATGTTTTTGACATAAAAAACACCCAAAGAGAAAGATTGCAGTAAACTAACTATAGTTGGGGCAAACCTAACTGGCAGCATCGTCATGCTGTGATTAGGATTTGGTAGCCTTCACAGTGCTGCCAGGTTAGGTTCGCCCCAACTATAGTAAGCTCATGAGATCACAAAAATAGTATTAGTCACAAAATTTGTAACAGTGCCCCCCATACAAAGTTTAGTAAAGCATATACTCAAATTATTCCACCTCAGAAAACAGCTCATAAAAAAAGGTTTTTTTTTTTTTTTTTTTTTTTCCATTTTCGGTGGTAGATTTTTTTTTTTTCCATTTTCGATGGTAGATTTTTTTTTTCCCCATTTTCGATGGTAGATTTTTTTTTTTTTTTTTTTTTTTTTTTGAACAAATTATTGCCCCCGTGGTTGTGAAAACATCGATGTCACGGTGAGTTAACACCGTCTGAATCTCTGTCCTTTTTGCCTCTGACATTCCTCCAGTAATCCACTGAAGGATGTACAAGTAAACTGAATCACATTGAGAACGTAAGCCACTATTACAGACCATTTTGCCGTCTAGACACGTTGCCCACGTCCTTTTTGCTTCTGACATTCCTGCAGCATTCCACTGAAGGATGCACAAGTAAACTGAATCACATTGAGAACGTAAGCCACTATCAGGCCCGTGCTGGCCCACCGGGACACCGGGACGAATCCCGGTGCGCCCCTTTTTACGCCGCCCCTTTCCCCAATGAATGTAAAATTCTATCGAAACTAGCACGAAAGGAAATAGTTTTTTAAACAAGAAGTTCCGTCTAGAACTAAACGAGCCTACTTTCCCGTATACCCATACTACTTTCTAGCACCTGATCAATGTTCTCAAAAATAGCTGAAACCGCAAATTATTTCAATAGTAATTTTTTAATATTTTAAGCTGATTTCTATCAAAAAAATAGATAAAAAAATAAATAAACGAACAAATAAAATAGCAGCACCTTTTAAACAAAGCAGCTAATGCACTTTTTTACATTAAAGAAAAATTCTTTAACCGCTTTCAAAACGAAAAAATAATAATTAAAATTACTAAGCTCAATAAAATAAATACATCATTTCAAAAAAAAAAAAAAAAAAATCGTATTTTCCCCTGTTGCCAAAAATCATTTTTTAAGTGAATTAATGCACTTGCCAAAATAAATAAAAACAATAAAATGTCAACTTAAAGAAATAATTTTCATTGTCAAAAAAAAAAAAAAAAATCCTCTGCGTATATCTTTATGTAGAAACATAAATGACTTCAAGTTTCCCCACCGAAAATAAAAAAAGTCATATTAACAATAATTATTTCAGTTAAAACCACGGCTACGGAGTCTGAGTCAGAGTTAATCTCATTTTGGGATAAAAGAGTCGGAGTCGGAGTCAAATATTCAAGAACCAGAGTCGGTCATTTTTCCTCCGTGTATAAATTTTTACCAGAGCTACGAAGTCAGAGTCGAAGTCGGGGAGTCGGAGTCGGAGTCAGGTGCCCCTAAGTTCTCGGAGTCGGAGTCTGGAAATTGTCGTCAAGAGATACTTCCAAAAACATTTGTTTGAAGTAAATTCGCCTTCAAGTACTGAATCTACATTGACTTTCAGTTTCCCCATAGGCGCTAATGTTAAGGGATTTGAACTGTTCAAAATTGAACGGAAAACTTTAAATCAAAAAGATATTTTATATACAAGTTTTTCACCAAAAGCTTTTTCCTACAAAGTTTCAATGAAGCAAATTCGCCTCACAGTTCGGAATTGCCATGAATTTCCCCGTAGGCGCTAATGTTAAGTTTTTTTGAACTGTTCAAAATTGAACAAAAACTGTTCAAATCAAAAAAATAAATTATGGGAATGAGATGTCCTCGCCGAGATCTTTCTAACAAAAAAAAATTGTTCGAATCGGACTATTCATTCAAAAGTTATTAGGGGGGGACAGACAGACCGACAGACATTTTCCCCCATCTCAATACCCTACTTTCCAATTTTTAATTTTTCAATATTTATTTAAATATTTATTTTTTATTATTGAATTTTTTTCTTTTTTTTTTTTTTTGTTTTTCGGGATATTTTTAGGATGCATTAAGCCTTCTTTCAAGCTTTTTTTCTTCTTTCTCTGACTTTTACTGGGAAAGTAGGCTAAAAAAGCACAAGTTTGTTGGACAATAGCTCAGCCATAGCGACAATATTAAACCATTCAAGTAAATTCAAGCAAAAAAAGGGGGGAGGGATGTTCGGCGACTTCTGGACAGTAAAGTACTCTCTGCCATTCATCTCTGTTTACGCCTGATGAAATTCTCTCCTTTCTTTACACTGAAGTAAGATTTTCCCCTTGAGTAACCAAGGTGGTAACCAGATGGTTCAGATGGTTTCTGTTTAAATGTTCTTAAGAGTTTATATGAAGCACCAAGGAGGGGAAAAAGCAATGGTCACTCAGATAAAAACGTTTAATAAGTAGCGGTGGATTAGCCAAGGGCGCCCATATGCAAAATTTTAAAAGGGGGGGGGACTCAAAAATTTTCCCCAAGGTTTAGCAGAATATTTTCCCCGTAGAAACCGATTTCAGTACAGATTAGACATATTAAAATTTTACATTTTTAATAACTTCTTCATTAATGGCTAGAAAAGAAATTTTTCTGCATTTTTGCAAAGAAAAAAGCATTAAAAGCAAGGAAGTTTTTTTTCAAAAGGGGGGGGGGGCTGGAACCCCCTCTTCCCCCTATAAGTGTGCCCTTGAGATTAGCTATAATATAATGGCGCTTTTAAACATTGCAGTGTGTGATTTAATTCCTGTCCTTTTGGTACACATAGATTTCGGATTGCATGTTCATATTGTATTGTATGTATGAATTTCTTGCCAATTGGCTCGATTCCACGTTTTGATAACTTAGTAATTTACTCGTCCATCTTATGATCATTTTGCTCGGGATTTTGTTCTTAAAATTGGAATAGAAAAAGAACAAAATCGAATTTTCAAAAAATCGTTTCAAGGTGCACACCCCCATGCTACAAACTAACTTTGGAAAAATTTCACGAAAATCGGTCTAGGTGCTATGCGCATCACAGAGATCCGGACATCCTCCAGACATGCAGACAGAGAGAATTTCAGCTTTATTTTTAGTAAAGATGGAGTGGCTAAATCATTAATTGTACAAATGGGCAGTATGTTACTACATGGTTACTTATTTTATAAATCTGTGCACCATTGACTTTAAAGCATTTTTTACTATTGATCATTTTATATTAAATTCATTGTTGTAATTGTCGGTTGGCTGAAGGGGTAATCAAAAACTAGTTGTACCGAAAGCCGATGCAAGCAAGTAACAATGCATTATCTTTTCTCCTCGCTCGCTCTTTCTCTCTTTCGACTGCTGACATTGATTTGTCGAACCAAAACAATTTTCAATTTGTGTTATAGCTTGACCGTGAAGAGAAGGCGGATGACCTTGTAGCGAAACCTCATTTTGTATAATTTGTAATAGGAAAAATGAACCAGAAAGCACCTAAAAGTGAGAGTCGTTCTCACTGATCCTATCTATTACAAAATTATAACAATCAACCTATTACAAATGATACAAATGATGTGTTTGCTTCAAATGATGTGTCGTCTTCTCTTCGCGGTCAAGCTTTATCTTGATTTGCAAAAGAGTACATAACATTAAAAAAAGTTTTGTTTGCCGGTTTCTATCCCATATTTTTGTAATTCCAATTACCCCTCATAACGCTTCAAAGTGCAGAATTTTATCTCTATTTTTCAAAATTTCCTGCGGGGGAGACACTTCCGGATCCCCAAAATTTCAGGATATTCTATACCCCACTTACAAGGGAGCCCTTTGTCCCTCTCATAATGCCATTCCTCCTTAGTTTGTAAGTCTTAATGGTATACCTGTGTTCTTTAAAGCATGGCCTAAATTGAGATTCCAGATAATTGTTTTAAAAGTAATAAAACTTTATTTTGTAATTGCTTAGTGTAACTGCGTTTTGTTCAAGTTCTCAATAAAAGTTATCTATGCATGCATTTTATCTGCAAAACGGTGAGGTAAAGAAACAAAAAATTAACGCAGCGCTGTGGGTGGAAGTGAATGTCGATTTCGGAAGCTTTTCATTTCTTTTTTTTTTTTTTTTTTTTCGGGGAAAAATGCCTATTTTCAGTTACTCAGCCCAAGCAGTTTGCAGCAACTCAGAGGAAAAGTACATTCTAAAGAGGTAATTTTTTCCGCATTAGAGTTGTACTTATACTAGTGCAACTCTAGTGGAGCAAGATGTACTTGAAGAGGAAACAAAAATATATTTTTTGGAATTGAATAAACTCCCCTCCCCCTAAAAAAAATGTGTGAACATGCACCTGAAAATATTGGCGCCCCCCAACTAGTCTTTCCACCGCCCTCTTTGGAGGCCCAGCACGGGCCTGGCCACTATTACAGACCATTTTGCCGTCTAGACACGTTGCCCACGTCCTTTTTGCTTCTGACATTCCTGCAGCATTCCACTGAAGGATGCACAAGTAAACTGAATCACATTGAGAACGTACGCCACTATTACAGACCATTCTGCCGTCTAGACACGTTGCTCACGTCCTTTTTGTTTCTGACATTCCTCCAGCATTCCACTGAAGGATGCACAAGTAAACTGAATCACATTGAGAACGTAAGCCACTATTACAGACCATTCTGCCGTCTAGACACGTTGCCCACGTCCGTTTTGCTTCTGACATTCCTCCAGCATTCCACTGAAGGATGCACAAGTAAACTGAATCACATTGAGAACGTAAGCCACTATTACAGACCATTCTGCCGTCTAGACACGTTGCCCACGTCCTTTTTGCTTCTGACATTCCTCCAGCATTCCATTGAAGGATGCACAAGTAAACTGAATCACATTGAGAACGTAAGCCACTATTACAGACCATTCTGCCGTCTAGACACGTTGCCCACGTCCGTTTTGCTTCTGACATTCCTCCAGCATTCCACTGAAAGATGCACAAGTAAACTGAATCACATTGAGAACGTAAGCCACTATTACAGACCATTCTGCCGTCTAGACACGTTGCCCATGTCCTTTTTGCTTCTGACATTCCTCCAGCATTCCATTGAAGGATGCACGAGTAAACTGAATCACATTGAGAACGTAAGTCACTATTACAGACCATTCTGCCGTCTAGACACGTTTCCCAGGAACACAAAGTAGAAGTAGGTCTACTATGTTCCCTATAAACAAACCTATAATCTTATTTTTTACCAGTCTTTGTGGCCAAGCGGGAAAAGCTTGTCTGTGGGACTCGCGCAGTGTGTTCAGATCCCACTCGGTTATTTCTTATCATAGTGTAATTAAAATGTCTTGGTTGCATATCAAAATAAATGAACACTTGGTCAATATTCGTTGTAAAAAAGCATGAATATGATAACTATTGAATAAACCAATAATCAAAATAAGAGCTGTTCAGAAGGGGTTTCTAAGATGATTTTTTTACTAATTTATTTTTGTACTTTCAATTTAAAATGTATAGAAAGAAATTATTACTTGATCATTTAATATATATCTGGATAATTTAAACCATCGAATAGTTAACTTGAAATATAAGTCTGCTCACAATTAAAAATGAGTACTTGTTCAAGAAAGTCAGATAAAAGCTTAATTTTTGCTAATGTGTAACCTTTCAAGCAATTTCTCTGTAAACATACAGAAAATTCTAGTGTAACCTTAAGCAGAAAGGAGTGAGACGTTGTGCTATAGTTACATTACCATGATGGTGTAACCTTCCACAAGCGATGTGTAACTTTACACCAGTTATATCAGTTAAGTTACTTTATAATAGTAGAGGCAGCTAATCTGTCACCAATTTTATCGAATAAGGTTACACAAATTTTTTTGGTTTGTATAACACCTTATTTCAAGAACGACACGACCCTACATATTCAAATGGTAGGATCCCAAAAAAAGTTAATTTTTTTGTTAGTAGAGTAAGATTTTTAAGTAATTTTTTTTGTAAGTAGAGAGTTAACTATGATACAGCGTTGCACTCTGAATAACTAAACAAATTATGCTCTGAACGAAATTTAAATATTTTATTCAAGGGTTTAGAATTTTGTGTCCTCGACATAAAGCATCCTCTCTAAAGTTTTGTCATATGCGAACAAAGTAGCTGCATTTAGGATTTTATCTCTTACTGAATAATTATAAGTCTCTCAAAACGGTAGATTCTTCTCAGGAAATTCCTCTGGACCGTTTCTTAGTGGAAACATCCGACGCTAGTAGCAGAAAAGAAAGTAAACTACGTACATACGCGTTCTTCAAGAGACTGTTTCGTTTTAATTAATACAAATCTCGCAGATTCCATTTTGATCCGAAGTTTGAAGAGAATGTTTCGAAGCAAGAAAATATATTCCTGTTTGGAAGGAACTGAAAGGGAAGCTGTATCGCTTCTATAAGTACGACTCCGAATATTTAGAGACAAACATGCTTGTTTTAAAATGAGCGTGCTGTTTTGTTCTTTCTGGAGGTTCGTTTCGGAAGTGAAGATATGAAAGTTGAAGGTTTTAGTTTGAAAGTTAAGATAATATATATTTCGAATTTAATTGAGAACACTGAAACAGAATCTTTGCTGAACTTCAAGTCAATAACGTATGACTTTAAACGTCAAAATGGCACTCTGAAAACAACATTAAGAAACAGTTGCATATATTTCTTTACTCCAACATTCATGCATTTTATCTTCGAAAACATTTTGAACTTTGTGCGACATTCTTTGGTAAACGGTAAATATGAAGAATTGATGACTTCAAAACACCAGTGTCAGCAATTCTAAGGGGGAGGGGGTCAAAGGGGGCATCCCCTCCTATTTTTGTGGTTTATTTATTTTGTTTTCCAAATTTAAGAGACAAACCTAGAAATTATGAAAAAAAGCAGAAATGTCAAAATTTTCAGATCATAATGGGTTTGTTTCCTTTAGTCAAAAGTAGTACTTCTAGTCACTGAAATTGATAGAATAAGCAAAAAAAAAAACATGGACCCAGAAAATTCTTTCATTTTCCCAACAGTTATTTTTTAATTATTTTTTTAAAACATCCGATTTAGCAAACAAGGCGTGGTCTTGATGATGTCACAAATGATACTCTTTGGTGCATTTTGTACCGCGTTTCCACGTTATGATAATCAAGAAGCGAATTAAAATTGCGCTCTACTCTTGCTATCAACCATATCGTTGCCAATACACGTGAGTAAAATGCGAATTAAATATTTTGCTTTGTGAATGGCAACATAGAATGGCATTTCATCATTTGTGATGTCATCATCACGAAATGTATACAAAGAAAGCGCATCGATTTAAGTATTTTTTTTAAAAATATTAAACTTAAGCAAATTATTTAAAGAATGGTTAGATCCTATGTTTTTAAGCATGTTCGTTCAGAAAAAAATACTTTTAAAATTTGGGAAATGACCCCATTATTTGTTTTACTTTGCATATCTGTTTAAGAAACATTACTTAGCACAAGCAGTAGTTTGAGTATTCATTACTTGGATATTAGTAAATTAATTGTTTTACTTAAACAAACCAGACTTCCTTAATGGAATTACTACCCTGGGGATTGTGACATTTCAAAATACTTTGGGGTAAACAATGGAAGTCTAATTCATGTCTAAGTGTTTTTTCGGGGAAAGTTAAAGTTATTGCTCTCAAAACCAGTTCTTAGCAAAATTTTGTACTTTTTTTCTCTCTCTCTCTCTCTCTTTTGCTTTCTTTCATTTTTTTTTTTAAACTGCAGATAAAAATTCTGTTTTTTTTTTTTTTTTTTTTTTTTTCCAGTCCCAATTGCCGCCTCTACAAAGCACTACAATACTTGCTGAGAGAAATATAAAAACACATTTAATCCCTTCAAAAGTATAACATGATTTTATAAATACACGTATTTAAGTGGAATGTTTTTGCATGAATGTATAAATATTTGTTTCACTAGGAAAATTGTGAAAAAATGTAGAAAACGTGGTTGACACTAACGGAAAAGACGAAAAGAAATCATGAAAAAAAAAGTAATTTGTCAATAGCATGTAATTCCCCTGTTCCGTTTTCCAGATCACCTACGTTATCTTTCTAAACTGCACAAATCTCATAAGCCAGTATCTATTGACTACCACTGGCGAGGTGATTCCTTCCCTAGTGAAGTTCGCACTATGAATACGAGCGCTGTGCAGGGGCGGGACAAAACAGTCGTTTAAATGATAACCCAAGGGCTGCGAGCATGACCGCACCAACATCCAAGAGCCCTCAATCACCAGCACGTGAGTCGCCGAGGATTAAACCGGGCCCCGCAGGGGCACGTGCCGCCAGTTCCTTATTAATAGGCCAATCCGGACCCCAGGCGCTTCTCGCTGTCTGTCGACAATGGGCCCCGAAGTTGTGCTGTCTCCCCTTCCCTTAGGGGGGTGTTTACTGCTGACAGCATATAGGCCCCGATATCCTTTTTCTGCAATGAAACCTGTTGTGTTGAAGGTTTTCCCTGCCACTTTTACTTCCAATATTGCAAAGCGTCCTGTCTTCACCACAGGGGGTGGAAGGGCTCTCCCCTTTCTCACGCCTGTCGGCTGCGATTGTGTGACTCAGGGAACGAGATGGGAGGAATATTAAATAGATCTGCATAACGAGAAGTCACTGTCCATTATAATCGCGGAATTTTCAAAGATTCACCAAGTCGTAAACGCGTGTGAATTCAGAATCCACATTTGCATATGAACTTTTCGAGAGGTATCTTTAAGTGTGCTGCATAAATTAATGCCTGAAATTTTACATTACATCTAATTTCTTAAAATAAAAACTAATTTATTGCAAATGCATTTAGATATTTTCGAGTCATAAATAAAATAAACCCAAGGAATGTTCAATGCCCAAAAAATCCTTTTAACTTTCTCGAAAGAACAATTCATAGTCCAATTTCATTACCTTAGAAAACGGAAACGAAATTCAGTTCTTTCCTTATTAAACCACTTGTACGTGTTGCCTTTTACTAGCAAGTTTTTTTTTTTTTTAAATTTCAGATGCATGTGGCCATGTGTTCTGGTTTTTTGTCTTATTATCATTAGCTAGAGGGGAAAGAATTAGACATATATTCCCACTGAAGCTCAGAAAATATGAATGTGATACATAAACACAGCAAATTATGGGGCACAACCCGAATATTTATTTAGTTTATTTCACTTAGGTTAACCAATGTCGCAGCAATGAGTTTTTGGATGAACCGGATGTCTTTCCATCCAAAAGCTTACTCTTTTGCATAGAAAAAGGGGTTCCTTGAAACCCCGAAACACGTGTCAGCAGCAATCTATAATTTTGTTCTACAAAGTGTTTTTTTTTTTTTTTTTACTTCTCTGCACAAAGATTATTTAAAAAATTCTGATTTCTTAACAAATGCAGAGTTCAATTCTTTTTAAATTTTGGACAATTGTTTTTTGAATCATTGAAATCTTAGATACATAAGAATTTAAATTTTTGGATGCATCTGGAGGAAGTTTAAAATATAATGAATTTTTGGTTCGATTTGTGATTAATGTGGGTTGCAATCAGTGTAACTGAAGGCATTAAAAGAATCTTTAACATTTTGGTTTAAGTTCTGTTCTATGAGTGAATTATTTCTTCCACATTCAACTAGTACATATGCAGCTAAAACTTCTTAGAACAAAATTTCCACTTTGACGTCTATGCAGACTATTCAGAATTCAAAAAGAAAGATTTTATAGCTGCAGCAATAGATATCAGTCATTAGAGATTGTATAGCTGCACTGCATACTAATTTGCTTAAATGCTCTTTTATAAATTGAGTTTTTTTTTTTTTTTCTATTTTTGGCAATTATGAAAATATGAAGAAATAAATTTTGAATTTTAACTGGATTTTTTCCACAATAGTAAAGCCACACCATTGTACACCAATTTCTTTTAACTGTTTCTTGGTTTAGCACAAAAGTTTAAAGAACGTTAGTGTCCTAAGCCCATTCCTAATTACTATTTCTTAGAATCTTACTTTGAAAGAGAATGGGGGCATAAGCCACGCACTCCAACAGTGGAAATAAAGAATAAAAGAAATCTCAAACTATAGTCCTATAATTGCTTCAATTTATCTTATTTTCCTTCAAATCATCGTGTCAGAAACTGACATCGATTTAGAAGAACTTTTGGGGGATGATAAATAATTCCATCTTCCCCCTTACTCATCCTTCTTTATCTTATTTGGAAGGCACAATCTTTAAGTGTTCTTTCATTCGAATGCAAGTAATTCCTAGATTGTTCTACTTTGTTTTTTCACTTCACTTCTGAATGGATGGGTTTAATTTGCTATTTCGGAAGCAATTTATGGATGTTTTGAATTAAAAATGGCAACAGCGATAGGATGTTTTCGTCCCATAACTGATAGCATGCATGTCTCATAGAGAGGAGTTTCAGGAAAGTAATTTGTCTTGTCTTTCTTTCGGAGTCGAATTTTTGCGTCATGCGTAGAAAACTAATACATCTGTCTTCTGACAGTGTTGAATGACACCGCTAATACTTAACTATTTATGAGCAAAACAATATCGTTTTTGACATTAGTTTTGCGTTTATTTATTTAGTTTATTCATGTTTTAGACAGTGATTATCGTGTTTCATCAAAATGTGTACGATATGATTTATGAAATTGATTTATGTCAGTTAACGGATTTCCAACTGTGCACTGGACCTATTCATTGGGGCGAGAGTACCTGCCGTGAACTATGATCCTCAAAAGGTGGAAATTCGATGTCGTTAACTATTATAATCATTCTAGTTTTTTTTTCTAAATTAAAAAAAAAATAAATTAAAGGCAGCTATTTATTTATCTCTCTGTGGTCTTACTCAAATTTTACATTTGTGTTGGAACATTTTTTTTTTCTCTTTTAGTCTAATATTTAACTCTTAAAAGTGATTTTTGTAAACCATTTTAAAGTTCTTCTAAGGCTTTCAATTCTATCACGAGGAAATGCTTTAAAATATGTACATAGTTTAATTTCAGTATGGTTACAAAACCATTTGGCAATATTAAGCTTTAACTATAAAAAAAAAATACATTAGAGTCAAATATAATAAAAAAAAATTAATGTAGGTATTCTCAGGTGTACAAAACGAAACAAAACGTACATGTAGCAAATGCTGATTGTATCTATCAGCATAGTACTGCTGCTATTAACAAGTTAAAAGTTAACGTAATAGTGTTCTTAGTGTGTTTCGAAAGTTATTGGTGGTAAAAGGGAGTGCAATCTTGTCCTTTTTAAAATTTCGAAGACCAACCTGAATACGTTGCCTAAGAAACCGAAAAAAAAACATACTTGTTTCCATAGATCAGTAGTTCCCAAAGTGGTTTACGTGGATCCCCAAAGGCTGACCCTTAATGATCTCCAAGGCTCCATGAAAACGAAAGAAAAAATTGTGGGCCTAGTCCTGGATACAATTTAAGCAAGTTAATACACAAGCTCCGGCATTGTATAAATACAGTCGAACCTCCATATATCGAACTTCCACATATCGAAATTTTCTATACATCGAAATCCCAGAAAACTTCTATGTTCATTACATAGAAAAAAATTTTCTATAGATCGAAAAAATCTCTATGTATCGAAAAAAAATTCGAGACATTCGTAGATTTTTTTTCCATTTTAGGCTGTTTGTCTCCTGAAAAATAAAGGTTGCGGGAGAAAATTATGTTCACTAAAGGTTGCTACGAAACTCATAAGGAATCTGGGGTTGAGGGGTGTGCAGGTAGGTCGTTGCTCCGTTCTGGAGTTCTTCAATTTCCTCAAGTTTATTTCAAGTCTTAGTTGTAACCAGTAGCACTGTAGTTTCAAGCTACCCCTTTTGTCTGTTGATTATCACTCCTAGTCTTTTTAGCTTCAGTAAAAATCATTTAAGTGAAGTAGATTGATTTTTTACTTTTCTCTCGATTACATTGTCAAAACGAAAATCTCCTAACGTTGCGGATCAGTTGAATTGCCGAAGAATGAAGATGTATGAAGGAGCAAAAATGTAATTCCTGTTAATTTTTTAATTAGTAATTCTTATTTAATCCAATGCTCGTTATAAATTATAAATAGGGATTCATTCACGAAAACTAGCTTTAATTTTAATTTTTTAGGAAATTTTTATGATAAAAAAAAGATCGTTTCCATATGTCGAAATTTCTATATATAGAATTTTTTTTCCGGCAATTTGCTACTTCGATATATGGAGGTCCGACTGTACTATAATAGTGCACCAACACCAAACACAGTTTTAACTTTTCTACTTACTGCTGCTTATTTATATGATACGAATAGAAGATGTTACATGACAGAGACTGACATAAGCTAAAGTAAGTTTATCGAAGTATCTAAAGTAAGTTTATTCAAAATTGTGTAAAATAAATCTCTCTCTCTCTTTCTTTCTTTCTTTCTTTCTTTGAAAAAGATATTTCATTTTGGTAATTATTTTCTACATTCAGTATCCGTTGATCATTAGTGTCATCTTTTGCACTTTCACTTACGACAAATTTCACTTACAATGCCTGCAATGACCACCGAGGAGATTTAAGTTTAACGTTACCTGAAAAAGGACCTAACTATCGAATTTTTTATTGATTTGTCTAAAACTTCAAATCAGTATTTCAAACACACGGAAACAAGTTTTTATCACGCCTACTCAATTATTTAAAACTAGTGGTACCCGCACGGCTTTGCCCGTAATAGAAAAATTAAAAGGTCTCTTGGTTCGCTTGTATATTTACAAATAATGTATGGTGAATTTTCTCGCCAATTGGCTTGTACCCATGTTACGGTTCCACGTTAGTATAATTTCGTATCTCGCCAATTGGCTTGTGCTCATGTTACGGTTCCACGTTATGATAATTTCGTAATTTACTCGTCCATCTTATGATAGTTTTGTTCTTAAAATTGGAATGGAAAAAAACCCACATCGAATTATCGAAAAATCACTTCGAGCTGTACACTCCCATGCTACAAACTAACTTTGAGCCAAATTTCATGAAAATCGGCCGAACGGTCTAGGCGCTATGCGCGTCACAGAGATCCAGACACCCAGACTCCAGACATCCCCCGGACATCCAGACAGCGAGACTTTCAGCTTTATTATTAGTAAGGAAGTTACTAGCGGCTTGGTGATTTTTTTTTCTTTTAAAAACACAGGACTAACGGTTTTTCTTTCTTTTTTTTTTTTTTTTTTTTTTGAAGACAGTAGGATATACATTTTTAACAAAATAGTACATTGAGCATGAATTTATAAACTACTAATATTTTTAGAGCATATATTAAACGATGTGTATATTAAAGAATCTCGATTTTCAGCATAGTTGACCGCAGAACATAAGAAAATGCTAGAAGAGTTTGCACACAATTCAATAGAATAGTAAAAAACACTTTTACTATCAATATTTTGCTAATATATCCATGCATAATTGTAACATCATTTATTAGTTGTGCATTTTCATTGCTATTTTGCTGTTACGCTTTTATGTGATGCAACAGTTGTAGCAAAATTAAAAGAGCGTTTTGCTAAATCTGTCCTTATTAGGTCGGAAAGATTGCGCTCATAGCTAGGAGATATTGTTCTTAATAATAATTCTAGTAGGGGAATATGGGGCCAAGCTAAATATCGGGGCAAAGTGAAATGGTGAAATATTTTCTCTGCTTTTTGCACCACCTATCTATTAACTATGTAGTAACACATGTAGTCTATTCCAGTCAGAAAAAAATTGCCTATGAAAATCAAAAAATATGAAAACGCAAGCAATTTTCAAAAAATGATACTCCTTTTCAAAGTCAAAAATTACTTTTGGTGTTATTAAAATTTTCTTTACCAATTGAGTTCTACTAATGTTCAGTGCAGTATTTATTTGTACAATATTAATCTTATTTGTATTTTAAATGCTTTGTACAGTAAGTCAAATGCATGCGGAGCAAAGTGAAATACACTGGTGTGCAAAAATTAAGGACGAGACGGTTTTTTCAATATAACTTTGTACAAAAGCTTTCCAAATCAACACATTTAATACCGCAAGATCCCCAATACGTAAGGACATGTGTAATGTAAGCAACACTTACTAAAAGAGAAATCAGAGGGATAAAAAGAAGCTTTATTGAAAAAGTAGCATGGAGCGCAATGCGACTGAAGGCCGAAACATCCCTGTGATGGGTGTCCAGCAAGAAACATCCGGTCTTTAGTAGGGGATATGATCTCCCCCGACTGCTAGGCAGGTTTCACAGCGTCTGCTCATGCTGAGAATGAGGGTGTCAATGAGTTGTTAAGGCATTGCTGCCCATTCGTCTTGCAGCGCCAATCGAAGCTCCCGAATCGTTACGGGTGGTAAGGTACGAGCTGCCAAGCGTCTGCCTAGAAAATCCCATACATGCTCGATAAGATTGAGATCCGGAGATCGTGCCGGCCAATCCATACGTTCAATATCCTCACTCTCTAAGAGCTGTTCGGCAGCTACTGTGCGATGACATGGTGCATTGTCGTCCATGAAAAGGAACTGCGGACCCATAGCGCCTCTAAAAAGACGCACATATGGAAGAAGAATCTCGTTACAGTAACGGGTCCCGTTGACTGAACCTGCGTCGAAGATGTGAAGGTCTGTACGACTACCAAGCATGATGCCCCCCCCCCCCAAACGAGAACACCGCGACCTCCATACCTGTCCCTTTCAATGATGTTCGAGGGATGATTGCGGCTTCCCCGCTCTCTCCAGATGAGTATGCGATGAGAATCGCTACTCAGACAGAATCTGCTCTCATCTGTAAAGAGTACTCGTCCCCATTCATTTTCGCTCCAATTCCGGTGTTCCCGGCACCACAGAGAACGCCTTCTCCGATGAGCAGGCGTTAGAGGTACACACCGTATAGAGCGTCGTGCAAACAGACCACCACCGTGCAGTCTTCTGGCCCATGGTAAAACGCGATACCGGTCGTCCAGTCGCCTGTTTCGTGTGTCTAGCGATTTCTCCCGCTGTCTGTCGCCTGTTTCTTCTGGCCTGTGAGACAATATACCGGTCATCTGCGGGTGTGGTTCCTCGTGGACGACCACTACTGAACCCCCGCGGATAGCTGTTCCTGTAGTTTGAAATTATCTCCAAAGTCGTGAAACGATGCTGTGAGCAATTCCGAACTCTGCAGCCACACTTGTCACACTGCGGCCTTCCTCCACCTTCCCAATGATTCGACCTCGGGTAAAAGCATCCAGATGTCGTCTAACAGATTGATTATTCGCCATTTCTCGCTGAGGCAGCAACTTGGTGTGATTTTAACTGCTGTACGGCGTGCAATCTCTTTGCCAGAAATACTGATCTTACACCGACAACATGCTTTATACTACTCAGACACTCCCCCATTACGTCTGCCTGCATATCTGCGCATGTGCTACTGTACATCACCTTACTTTAATTTCCTGATTGGTCTTTCTGTCCGCTCTGCCTCTTTGTTCAGCTGATATGCTAATTTTTCGACTTCGTCCTTAATTTTTGCACACCAGTGTAGTTCATTTCATATCCTTATTCAGTTTTTTATCAAATTACTTGCGTATTTATTTATTAATTAGTTCATTTACGTTCCATCGCTTAGTAATTCCCTTAATTATTCATTCATTCCCTTACTTCCTTATTCATTCACTACTTTATTCACTCATTTGTTTTTCCTCACATATTAAATTATTAATTTATTTATGTATTCATTTCTTGCTTCATTTCCTTTTCATTTATTAATTTTATTTACGCAAAGCATTTATTTGATCAAAAATATCTTTAATGATCGAATAGTAAGTGTTTCACTGGGGAAATATTTCATTTTCCTTTGCAACCAGGAAAAAAAGAAAATAAAAATTTCCAATTTTTTTTTTTTAATTAATTTATTTATTTATTTATTTATTTTGGAGGTACAAACTTATTGCGAAAAATTAAAAATAATATTTCAATGCATGTTTTGTTGTAAAAAAATACTTTGTTTTTTATGCACTGTAATTTTCAGAACAAATTTCCAATTTGGGTTTTGTCTGATGTCTTTTCATCCATAAGTTTTTTTTTTTTTTTTTTGCATTGAAAAAGGTATTCCTTGCAACGCCGAAACACGCAATCAGTAATTTGTGATTTTTGACGTTGTTATTTCGTATTTTTCTTTTCATGCACAAAGGCATTTAACAAATTTCCAATTTGTTCATTTTGAAAAAAATAAGTTATCTTAACTATTATATAACACTTCGCCCCACATTCCCCTACAATTAAATTGTTAACAACAGTAATTCAACTTAAAATGACATTATCGAAAGATATTTTTATGAAAGCATTATTACAGTGGGAGTAAATGTATTAACCTAATCATTAATGAACCAGAAAATGTACAATTTTTAGGAAGGAAGCAGAAATTTTATTTTAAGAAAAAAGTTTAAGAAACAAAAAAAAAAAAGGAACGTCAGAAAATATACAAAATTTCATCATAAGTTACTTTGTAACAATTTTAACTTAAAATTCTTTTGAGTTGAACTTATTTGAAAGAAGATTGCGGGGGATAACTAGTTATCGTCTCATCCTTTTCGGTACACGTGACAACCATTGGGATTTCTTGCAAAACCCAAGATTGAGCTCATAAAAATTCCCAAGATCGAGAAAAAAACCCAAAATCATGTAATTAAGAATTTTTATTCTTTTTTTTTTTTTTGAACAATTGCTATTATTGTAGTTAGTTAGTTATCAATCTTAAAAATGATAAAGTGGAAAACGGTGATAATAAATACTGTAACGGATTCGGTGCGACTTCCACTTTCTTGAAATGAAAACACAGTTCTTGATAAAAACACAGGAAATTTATTTACACTATGTACAGGAAAGATCGTCAACAACTGCTAAATTATTCATCAGCAATTAAGCAATTATCACACAATACCGTAAACTCAACGTTTACACACGTATTTACTTCCAAATACGAAAACAACACAGCGAAATGCCTCGCTATAAACAGAGCTAATACACACTCTCAGTTCGAAATCTGAATCGAAAACTCCCTGTTTATCCATCGCTAACGGCTTTTATAAACATCGAAGAATTTTCCACAACATTCTTTCTGCTTCGAGAAATGCGTAGACCGTTATCAAATTTTATCAATGAAAAGAAAAGGAAATAGGGGTCGTATACTTTAGCGGAATGAAAAGGGGTTGTATATTCATTACGGGAAACTATTTACAGGTTACGTTACTACAATAATTAAAATTTACAGAATTTGTAACATTGCCCCCTTCCTAAGGACTGCACGTCCCGGGCAGTACAATCCCCAGAAAGGGTGCCAAACTTCTATCACAAGTTTACAAATATACACATTAATTAATAACTAACAGATACAGAAAACACAATAATAGCAAGAAATATTACTAAACATTAAAAACAAAAATTATCTACAATTTTTATGTTATCAACCATGGTTGTGTATGTAATACTCATGAACTATGGCCATAGTATGGGGCTAACCGATCATAATGTACAACCCTAGGTTTTGCATTAGGTGATTTTTGGATCCTCACTACGACGTCATTCAGTCGGTTAAGGACTTTGTAGGGTCCATCCCAATGCGACTGCAATTTGGGTGACAGACCTTTCCGTCGGATGGGATTCCATAACCAAACCTTGTCGCCTTCGTTGAATTCATGTCCAGTAGACCTTGTGTCGTATCGGGTCTTCATCTTCTCCGCCGCGATGTTGATTCGCTCTCGTGCGGAGTTATGAACATCTTCCAACCGGGTCTGGAGATCCTGGATGTACTCCTCAGGCGATGCAGGCGCATCCGGAGGACGACCGAAGACGAGATCACAAGGTAGCCGAAGCTCTCGTCCGAAGAGCATCTGAGATGGGGCAAATCCGGTAGTCTCGTGGACAGCACTGCGGTAGGCCAGCAGGAACAAAGGTAGCTTCTTGTCCCAATCCTGTTGATTTCTGGAAACCATAAGCGAGAGATTGTTCAGGATTGTGCGGTTAAATCTTTCCACCATGCCGTCCGATTGTGGGTGTAGTGGTGTTGTCCTAGTTTTCTCAATTCCGAAAATTTGACATAGGCCCTTAAACACAGCAGAGATGAAATTCCTCCCTTGATCGGAATGAATCTGCAAAGGTGTTCCGTATCTCGAGATCCAATGTTGGACTAGAGTCTCTGCTACGGTGGTTGCCTCTTGATCTGGAATGGGATATGCTTCCGGCCATTTGGTGAAATAGTCGATGGAAACAAGAATGTATTTGTTCCCATCAGCAGTTCTTGGTAGAGGACCCAGGATGTCGATCCCAATTCGTTCGAAAGGAGCTCCAACGTTGTACAGATGTAGCTTCCCTCTGCTTCTTTTCTTCGGTCCTTTACGAGCAGAACAGGCGTCACAAGAATGGCACCACTTCTCCACGTCATCCTTCGCCTTGCTCCAGAAGAAGCGCTCCCGAACTTTATGGAGAGTTTTCAACACACCAAAATGTCCTCCAGTCGCACTACTATGTATTTCTTTCAGAACCTCTGAAATCCTTGATCGTGGAAGTAGTAACTGCCACCTAGATGTTTTGCCGTCGTCAGATTCCCATTTTCGGTGTAGCACGCCGTTCCGTAAATGGAGCGAGTTCCATAAAGCCCAGTATCTTTTTGTTGCAGGACTGAAGATGGAAACGTCCTGCCAGCTAGGTCGCCGACTGTCACTTTCCATGAACTCCAAAATTGGTTTTATGTCGGGATCTCCAAGTCGATCTTTTCGAACTTGGTCGTCACTCCATGGATCAGGTTCTGATGATATTGGAGTCACTGTCACCTGATAGGCGGTAGGGCTAGTCGTTCCATACTGTTTCTCGATTCGGGAACAATAGTGGCAGTTCTCAGGACAGGGTCTCCTTGATAAAGCGTCAGCATTACCGTGAGATAACCCTTTTCGATGCTTGATCTCCATGTCATATTCCTGGAGCCGCTGTATCCATCTGGCTATCTGACCTTCCGGATTTTTGAAGTTCAAAAGCCAAGTTAATGAGGCATGATCTGTCCGAAGCAGAAATTTTCGGCCGTAGAGGTAATGATGGAAGTGTTCTACAGCTTTCACTATGGCCAGTAACTCCTTTCTGGTGACGCAGTAATTTCGCTCCGACTTTGATAAGCATTTGCTCCAGTAAGCGATGACATGTTCATTGCCGTCAATTTCTTGGAATAAAACAGCTACGATGCCCTCGTGGCTCGCATCAGTGTCCAGGATGAAGGATTTTTCAGGCTGAGGATAGGCGAGGATAGGCGTTGATGTTAAAGCCTCCTTCAGTCGCAGAAATGCATCTTCGCATTCTTTGGACCATTCAAACTTTTGCTTGCTCTCCGTCAGCTTATGCAAAGGTCGTGCGATGTTGGAAAAACCCTTTACAAACTTCCTGTAGTACGTGCAGAGCCCCAGGAAACTTCGCAGCTGATGGATGTTTTCGGGACGACTCCAAGTCTTGACTGCAGATACCTTTTCTGGATCGGTTTGTACACCTTCAGAAGAGATGATGTGACCAAGGTAGCTAACTTCCCGGCGGAACAAATTACATTTGGACGGGCTTAACTTCAGATTGGCTTCCTTAAGCTTTCGCAGCACCTTCCTAAGATTTGCCAGATGTTCTTCGAAACTGCGTCCCACGATGTTGATATCGTCTAAGTAGACCAGACAGGATTCGTAGGAAAGTCCTCTTAATACTGTCTCCATAAGACGCTAGAACGTAGCTGGTGCATTGCAGAGGCCGAAGGGCATCACTTTGAACTGCCATAAGCCTTGTCCAGTTGTAAACGCTGTCTTCTCTCGGTCATCAGGGTGTATCTCAACCTGCCAGTAGCCGCTCTTCAATTCCAGGGTCGAAAACCACTTGTGTCCGGAAAGAGTGTCCAAGGTGTCGTCTATCCGCGGAAGAGGGTAACTGTCTTTCTTGGTGATGTCATTCAGCCGCCGGTAATCGACACAAAATCTGGTGGAGCCATCTTTCTTTCGGACCAAGACGATGGGAGACGCCCAAGGACTGGATGACGGTTCGATTACATCGTTCTCCTTCATCTCTTTCAGGAGGGTCTCAACCTCTTCCTTCTTGGCGAACGGTAGTCGTCTTGGATGCTGTTTAATAGGGGGGTGTTCTCCAGTGTAGATCCTATGCTGCGTTAAATTCGTCCGGCCCACATCCTCCGATGTAGATGAAAACAGATGCTTGAAGTCGTCCACCAATTGTTCCGCAGCAGTTCTTTGATCTTTCGTTAATGGTGCACTCCCAATTAACTTCGATGTCAAGGACTCAGAAGACACAGTCTCGGGGGAATTGATTCTTCTAATGATGCAGTTTACTGGAGTACAAGTTGCTAACACTTCACCTTTCCGGATATTCCTTGACCTTTCACTCACGTTGGCGACTCTCATAGGAATTACATCCTTAGAAAGGTCCACAAGCGTAGATGCTACCAGCACTCCTTTTGGGTTATTGCTTAAGTTGGGGGATTCAATGAGTCCAAATCGAAAACTATTGCTTTCTTCAATGGAGCCGGGTATTAATGATTCTGACCTTGAGTGAATTGATAAATCTGTTAAGGCAATTACTTGATGAGCGGATTTTACATCACTTTCTGCGGGAAAGACTGCTATGTCTTCTCTCGTCGAGTGCAGCTCGTTAGTCTTGAAGTCGAGGTTGAAGTCATACTTCTTTAAAAAGTCCAATCCGAGAATGAAGGGGTCTATGATAGCAGCAACGAATGCGGTATGATGGTAAATGGCATTTCCAAACACAATTTCTAAGTTCACTTTACCTTCAATCTCGATCTTGTCACCTGTCACAGTTTGGAGGGTAACGCAGGGCGGCGTCCACAGAATGTTGAGTCCAAATTGACGAGCCACATCTGTTCTAATGATTGTAACATTGGCTCCAGTGTCAATAATCAGTTCGCAGGGAAACCCGTTTACATATGCGTAAACAAACAGTCCATTACTGCCGCCACTCGTCGATGAAATCTGGAAAACTTTAAGATGGGGCTCATTCCAATTTGGCGACCTCCGCCCCGCGAGATTGCCATGGCTTAGTTTTCCTGGACCTGAGAGGGAGAGGTGCTCTTCCCTCTGGTATCTTGGCGAGCTTCACAGTTTCTTCGTACGTGACCCTCGCCGCCGCATTTCCAGCACTTAAGTGGTTGTCGATTTTGGTCCTTGGGCGTCGAAATCCTTTTTAGGGTTCCTGCAATTTCTTTTATTTGCTTTTCAAGTTCAGCAAAACGTGACGAAACCGGATCTAGCTCATCAGTTTTTACGCCGCGGATTGAATGGCGATCCTTGCGGGTTGCTTGCTGGGCGGCCTCCAACTTCAACGCATACACAACAGCAGAATTCAGGTCTTTGACATCCGCCATCCGTAGAGCTTTCTGGATTTCCGGATCTCGAACCCCGTCGATGTAGTAGTTGAGTGCCAGGTTGTCTCGAACATCCGCAGGACAGTCGCAAAAAGCAAGATGAGACAGTCTCTCGATGTCCGCCGCAAGTTCTTGCAGGGTTTCCCCGGTTTTCTGGAAACGGGACTTCAACTGGAGTCGGCTGAAATCTTTCTGGCACTTCTCACCGAAGCGAAGCTCCAACGCAGATGTGAGGGCGGCGAAATCAAGGCGCTGGCCGTCCGGAAGGGTCTGAAGAATGTCCGCTGCGTCACCTCTCAGGGATGCTGCCAGATGGCAGGCCTTGGTAGCAGAGTCCCATCCGTTCGCTTCCGCCACTATCATGAACTGAGTTTTGTAAACCTGCCACGAAGTTTTCCCATCAAATGTGGCAAGTTTAATGGACAGTCGAGCAACCGATGTGGGAGCGCCAAACTGTACAGAGCTGCTTTCCGCGGTCGCCAATCTCCTTTCCAGGTCTTTAAAGATGTCTTCTTTAAGTTGATGAAATTTTCTATCTTCTTCTTCCAGTTTATTTTCTACAGCATTGCATCGGCCTTCAACGGAACTTAATTTTTCTTCAAATTTCTCTGCGATTTTATTTTCCACTGCGATGAATCGGCCTTCAACTGCCTCAAACTTTCCTTCAATAGCATCAACTCGATGCTCTATCTCATTAAATTTATTTTCCATCACAGTCTTTACCGAAGTAAGATCGTTTTTAATTTCCTCTTGGTTAGAAACTAGGTCATTTTTCAGCACCGTTAAATCACTTTTCAATTGGTTTTGATTAGCCGCCATATCATTTTTTAATTGTTCTTGATTAGCTGCCATATCATTTTTTAATTGTTCTTGATTAGCTGCCAAACTTGCAGTCAAGTCACTTTTTAATTGTTCTTGATTAGCCGCCATATCACTCTTCACAGAGGTGATTGCGTCAAGAAGTTGTTTTAATTGTTCATCCATTGCGCGAGTAATCACCATAAAAATAAAGTCCTAATTCAAAAAAAAAGTCTTTATGAAAAAAATGTCCAACGTCACACTTACTCCAAGAAAGTCCAGAAGAAGCCCCACGTTGGGCGCCAAATTGTAACGGATTCGGTGCGACTTCCACTTTCTTGAAATGAAAACACAGTTCTTGATAAAAACACAGGAAATTTATTTACACTATGTACAGGAAAGATCGTCAACAACTGCTAAATTATTCATCAGCAATTAAGCAATTATCACACAATACCGTAAACTCAACGTTTACACACGTATTTACTTCCAAATACGAAAACAACACAGCGAAATGCCTCGCTATAAACAGAGCTAATACACACTCTCAGTTCGAAATCTGAATCGAAAACTCCCTGTTTATCCATCGCCAACGGTTTTTATAAACATCGAAGAATTTTCCACAACATTCTTTCTGCTTCGAGAAATGCGTAGACCGTTATCAAATTTTATCAATGAAAAGAAAAGGAAATAGGGGTCGTATACCTTAGCGGAATGAAAAGGGGTTGTATATTCATTACGGGAAACTATTTACAGGTTACGTTACTACAATAATTACTATTTACAGAATTTGTAACAATACTAAAACTAATTTCAATAATTATTTCTTCAGAACAATTTCTTAAAAAACGGTGTAAAAATCATATACTGGAAGAAAAAAAAAAGCTAATGGCTTGACTTGTTACAATTATTATAAAGATTAAGATAGTGCAAAATAGGCAGGAAAGTTATGCAGCATAAAGCGAAGAATAACATCCAGGGCCAGAGCAAGTTTTTTTTTTTTTTTTTTTGCATTTTTTAAGCATGCGCGTTTTAGATTGCTGATCCTAAACTTTGCGGAGTCTGAGGAAACTGACCGACTCCAGGTCCTAAACTCCGACACCTTTACCCCGAAATCAGTCCAACTCCGACTCCGCAAGTACTGAGAGAGTTACGGACTTTGAGGGGAAATGACAGACTCCCACGTTTGAAATTTCAAACCTTCGACTCTTTTGACCCAAAATCAGCCAGACTCCGAATCTTTGACTCCAACTCCGCTGTCCTGATTTCAAATGCAGCCAGGTTTTGGTAAAACATGATTTTTGGTCAATGTTGATGTGAGTAGAACTAAATACCCTTTCACTTCTTCACGATTCACATCTTCTTAATACCTTGAGCTTTCCTGACGCAGTGACTAATTCAGCATATCTTTGTAGAAGGAAAACCAACTTTTCCGTCACTTTCCTTTTCTTCATCAAATGTGTGTTTTCCACTTAATGCCTCAGGAAAGTTTCACGCAGCATCCTTCCATCACTTTGGTTTGACGCAAATCCAACTTCTTGAAGTTTCTTTAACATGATCAGCTAATGTTTGCACCTCTTCTGCACTCTAATTGGAAATTAAAGTCCCATTTTAGTTCGAAATCGCTTCATTAAGTCCTTTTTGTTCAGTCTATGTCTGAATATGGATCCTGGAAAATTAAGCTACTGGCAGTCAGTGGAGTGAGCTTTTAGTGTGACTTTAAGCATAAGATGACGTCCTTCTGGTGGGACTAACACCCAAAACGGATTTACGATTAAGAAAGGAACCCGTTTCCTTGATAATAGTTTCTAGGATTCTAGATTCTGCGCCAATCTACTCGAGTGATATTAAAATAAAAACAGCATTAAAATTTACTCTCATTTAAAAATCTAGCCTAAATAGTTAAAAAAAAAGCGAAAAAACATCTACATATCGTGAACAATAATGAGAAATAATGACTCAGTTAACAGTAGAGAACTCAATTTTGGTAGAGAACTAATTAGTTTTTGTTTACATTCAAACAGTTTGAGAAACCACACTCTATGCGCACATATAAATTTAAACCCTTGTTAACTGCTATATTTTCCCCCAAAAGGTGTTATTGGCGGCGAGAGTAAAGTGATCTAAGTCACAAAACGCTGCATTTCATATCTCGGTGAATATTGGTCGTACTAATGTCAACCTTTTTGTGTTGGATTTGTTTTTCAATTGATATTATTTTCTTAAATATAAGTTCTGCACTCGGACATGTGCACCTCCCCCCCCCCCACGAGCCTGTGCGCCCTTTGAAAGTCAAGGTTGACGCCCCCTCGGGGGACGCTGTCCGTCCCTGATTTAATAGCAAATTGTTACTAAGTTTTAAAATTGATTTTGTACAAATAAATTATGTTTATTAACTCTTAGTTTATTTCAACATAATTTTTGCTAAAACCTCTTGAAAATATTATTTTTCAACAATGTATTGCTGTATGGAAGAAACACGCGCTACCAGAGGGAGAAGCAGCGCCTGCTGGAAATTTAAGCGAAATGAGATGATATTTCATTCAATGCGTTATCAGCAATTTTAAAAACTGTGTTGCGCCATCTGTTGTTTAAAACCAATGTAATTTCTAACATGAAACTTTCATATCATATTGTCTTAAAGTTTGCAAATAAGGTGATTGTTCGGAAACATTGTGCACAATAAATAAAGGGGTGAGAGTAAGTATTGTTTATGTAACTAGTACTACTAGCAGGAGAAATTGTATGGTAGGATCCTCTCCACCCCCTCTTCTGCACCAGAGCACTGCTACAGAAAATAATGTTCATCAACTTTTTTTTATTTATTTAACAATATACAATACAAATACAAATGTGACATTGTTAATTTGCGATTTTTCGTTGCCGTTGTAACACTTTTCAGGATTTCATTTCGTTGAATTTCCAAATGGAACAATTAACAATTTAGTTTGTAAAATATCTGACTATCTTCAGCTTTCGTACGTAGATGGCAGCACTAAAAAAGATTCTATTTTTAGGGGTATGGTGGTTAGGTTTCCAAACTTTTTCATTAACCACCTCAGCTCCACAACCAGAGGCGTAGGAACTTTATAGAAGTAGGGGGAGCTGGGACACATTATGAGAAGTGTCTGGTATGTAAGGGGCAGAAGCAGTGGCCCCTTAAAATAATTGGTGGGGGGGGGGGGACTTTTTTTTTTTCTACATATGAAATTAGCTTCGAAGCTTCCATCTCTTTTTTTTTTATCTTGTATCAATTGTTTGTAGAGAGAATGAGGTGATAAAACTTCTGGTTTTGAAAGAAGATCAGTCAGTACTCGATGATGAGCACGTAGAAATAGAGGAGTTTCGGGGATCCTCCCCCAGAAATTTTTCAGAATTCTTGTTCTAAAAATGAATTTTTAGGCGATCTTTGGTAATGTTAAGGGGAGAAAAGTTTTGAATACCTTCCCTGAAAATTTTTCGAAATTAATGCCTTAAAAACGCGATTGTATACCATATTTGTTGACCTTAGTGAAAATATGACTCAAAGGATTGTCCTCGGTCGATTTTTCGAATCGATTTACATCTCCCGCCCAATATTTCGATTTTGAAGTCTTAAACGTAATTGTAGACAACCTTCAATGATGTCAGAGGAAAAGACTGTACTAGGGCTCTACTTTGGAAACTTTTAAACATGAAGTCCTACTAGAGAGCGTTTTTCAATGGTGTTATCAGAAAAGGTTCAGAGGTTCCTTCTCGCTAATTTTTTCGAAATTGTAATCGCTAAAACACGCGACTGTGGATCATATTTGTTGGCGTTAGGGGCCCAGCAATTTTTTTAAATTGAAGTCCCAAAAACGGAACATTACATAATCTCCCATGTTGTTGGATGGCAAGGTTGCAGGGACTCTCTTCCGATAATTTTCAAGGAATCGGAGCCTTGAAAACAAAATTTGAAGTGCTCTGCAATAATTTTGGAGAAAAGGGGAGGCTTCGACAGCGTAGCATTTAGAAGAATTTCTTATTTTCTGAGAACTAGAAAAAGGCGAATAGATGAAACAGGAGGGCGGAGAAACAGAACGTTGAAAATGTGTTAAAATGAAGTGTTCGTTATATATTATATTGTTCAGATAAGTTTTTGTAAAAGTCTTTGATAGAAACTATAAAATATTAATATAATAATATTGTTGGGGTTTTATTCTGCAATAGTAGATGAAAAGTAACAATTTTGTCATGAAAATATATCTGTAAGTGACGAAAAAAACCGTAATTTAGAAAGCAAAAAAACAAGAATAATTCTAACTTCGTAAAGTATAATCTGAGGGGTCAGATAACTTAAAATGAGATAAGTTTTTGGAAATTTGAAATTATTTGAACAAGTACAAACAACCTTAGCAATCTTTTTTAGCTATGTCTGGAGCACCCATGCTATTCATATTTAAATGCCAAACTGACTCATCACTCCCAGCTTGCTAGACACTTAATCTTTTGTTCCAGAATTATAAAGAAATTAGCCCCAAAATAAAAAATAGGATGTTTTTTCTAATTTGTGTGGCCTTAAAAATGTATTCTAGATGATCTTTGTTAATGCTTGGGTGGAAAAGTGGCCTGGGAGCGTTTTCCTCGGCATTTTTCGAAATTGAAACTTGAAAAATTTTATATTTTTTCTCTAATTACGTTAAGGAGGTTGGTATTTTAGGATTCTTCCTGGAAATTTTTCAAAATTGTTGTTCTGAAAACGCAGTTTTAGACATTATTCGGAGATGTCAATTAGAGAAGAAATCCGGGGCCCCCCCTCCCAGAAATTTGTCGAAAAGGAACAATCTAAGAAACGTAGCTGTGTACCATCTTTGATATCGTTATGAAGACTGGAAAATTTTCCAAATTGGAGCTCCAAAAACAATTTTATTTGACTTTTAATGATGTTAGGGGTGAGTTTTCGAGTGCTTTACCCCAGTAATTATTTGAAAAGTAAGACCTTGAACGAAATTTAAGATTATTTTAAATTATATTGGCGGAGGTGGAGGGGAGGGGGGGCTGAAGCTCATTAATAAAATTTTCGAAGTTAGTTGTCAAAACGCAGTTTTAGATGATAGTTGGCTATGTTACTGGGAGGAGAGGTTCGGGATCCGTCTTCAGCAATTTTCCGATAATGAAATTCCAGAAACGCAATTTTAGATGACTAGTTGACCCATACGAAGCATTCGAGTTCAAAGGAAGAATTTTCTGATTTCAATGCAACCTCGAGATGCTATAGACCAAAGCAATGCGTAGTAAAGCAGCAAAATAAATTGAAATTTATCCTTCTGCAAAGTCAAATTTCGATTTACCCTCTTAAAATCAATGTTTTGTTTCCTGATTTTAACAACAACAGATATACAGCTTAGAATTTTGCATATTAGTGGAAACTTGGATTAAAATTCTGCTGAAAAACAAAAACCCATTAAAACGATATTTTTCGGCCCAGATTTGAACTCCCACCCTTTCTCTCATTAGCACGCTGCTTTACCCAACCAAGCCAATTTGTCTTCGCTCTCAGCTGCTATTCATTTCCAAAATTATTTGAGTGGTTTGATTTTTCCATAATGAAATTTTCAATTTCTAGCCTTATATTTTTATTTGTTTGAAATACAAGTGTTTGCGGCCCCCGCCAAAAAAAAAAAAAAAAAAACTTTTAACATTTTGAATTTTTTGGTAGTTTAGACTTATCTTAGTTTTTACACTTTCTTTTGTTTTGGATGTCATGTCTCCAGAACATCGCTATAAAATTTGCGTTTAATTTCGCCTTTTGTGTTTAAACACTTAGAACTAGCACACTAGTAGTGGTGTGACTAGTCATGACATTTTTTAATCTCGCCTTACTCTATTTCAACTTTTTCTCTGATTAAAATGTATTTTGGTGGCACATATATTTTTCTCTACTTAATCACTATTTTCATGATGATATTTTTACAAAAAAAAAAAAAAAAAAAAGAAAAAGAAAAGAAAAGGAAAAGAAAAAAAGAAATTTAAAAATGCCGGCAGCCCCTATGAAGTTATGTTTATTTACGTATTCATTTTTTACTTGACTGACGCTTGTCATAGATTTGTACTAAACACTGAATACTTTCTTTTCGTTAAAAAATGTTCGAAACGTTCGTTTCAGCGCTCCTCAGAGGTAAATCATAATGCATAACCTTGCTTGGATGTTTCTAAATAATATTCAGAGATTGCATTTGCTTTTAAATTTTGCAGAAAAACTCTTTTTGACACTTTTATTCTATTTGTTCACTTATCATTTCTATTACATGTTCTTAAGATTACAAAGGTTTCCTTTCTGCTTTTTTTTTCATCATCACTAATATGAAATTGGTGACGCCATTTCTGAAAAACTGGGCGGCGGGGGTAGCAAAGCCCTTCTTAGTGATGGCTCTGGTGCCCCCCTCCCCCCCCCCCCCCAAAAAAAAGTTTGGTTATGCTACGCCTCTGACTGGTACTGATTTTCTCAGGCCGCGGAGTAGAGTTCACTTTTCCCCGCATTTCAGCAATCAAGAGTGTTTAAACAGTGAAAAAAAGGTGAAGGTGAATTCAAGTGCACTGACCACTCCATCTGCTCACTGCTTTTGTTGCTCATTGGGTAGAAATTCCCAAAAAAGGCAGATCACATTTTTGAAATCAGGTTTGAGGTAAACAATGTACGGCAAAAAGCAGCAGTGCAAGAATTTTCCGGGGGAGCTAAGCCGGTCTGAAATATTCCAGGGGAAGCTCAAGCTCCCTCAGCTCCCCCGGTTCCGACGCCTATGTCCACAACTGCATCGTTTTTTGAAATATAAATTACAAATGCAAAAAGTTCTGCCCAGAACAATTCGAGCCTACTATCCCCTTTATTAACATCGGCATTCTAGCTTCTGGTCCATATTCTCCTAATTGGATTTAGATAAGGACTAGCAAAAATACCCGGCGTTGCCTGGGTCAGTAATAGTTATGAGAAACAATCGTTACTTGCCCTTGCTTTCTGTTTTAAGCGAAAGAATTCAAAACAAATCTTTTTGACGTGATTAAAAATCGAGCTTCTTCCTTGCTCATAAAACTAAAATAGCAATAAGTATAAAGAACAAAATAGTACTCATTTAGAAACGAAAGCACGACATTTAAGCATACACAAATTTGAAGAATTTCCGAAATATGAAATTAAACTTGACATGTTTAAAAAGATTCATTAGTCAGTACTTTTTTTTAGCATCTAAAACCTTCTCTGTATGGCTATTGATGTACGAACTGTTTTAAAAAATGTAGCCGCTCGTGTTCCCCTTACACTTGCTTTAGTTATTTTGGGAAATTTCAATTATTGTGGGCACTTGATGCGGTTTAAAATGTTACCAAATTTGCGAGAATCATTTTGGGACAATTTCGATAATACTTCCCCTTTTTGCGAATTTTTATTATAGAAATATTGTCGCCAGATGCTGAGATACTTTTGGTCAAAATAAAATGGCGCTAAACGGTTTCATCCGAAATGTTTCCAAAATAAGTAGTAAAATTTGGCGATTGTTTGAAATTGTGCAAAGCTAAAAATTTATGAAAGTTTTTTTTGCTCTTTATGAATTTGCCTAATTTAGTTGCTGGATTATTTTACACAGTAAAAAATTTTTTTTAAAGATTCTTCGATTGGCGATATTTTGTTTACATGGTGTAAGCTGAGAAACATTATTACGTAGCCTTTGGCTTCAAAAACAGCGACAGTTGAAAAACCTACCAAATGCATCAGCTACTGAAATCTTTCTGCAAAAATTTTGGCGATATTTCTGCTGGTTGATTGGATAGTGAGTAAGTGTCCAATCCGCATAAATAATAATAAGAAAACCGTTAATTACATTTAAGTTCCGTTTAAATGGAAAATGATCAGTCAAATCCATTTATTTTTAGCCAATCTTGTGGAAAAACGTTACTTTGCGATTTGACTTGAGAAAAGCCTCAAAAAGTCAGACGAAACGCAACAGTAATCAACAATACAACAATTCTAGCTATCGACTGGGAGTTGAGATGATACACTAAATAATGAATTGGATTGATGAAAGCCTTCGAACAGGGAACAAAAAAAGCTCATAACTCGTTTTTTATACAACTTAGAAACTTCGAACAGATACTATCTTCAGCAGAAAAATTAGCGCTTTCGATGAACACATAATGTTAATATGTGCACGTTTTTTTTCACCCCCATATTGGGGCATTTATGCGAAATTAGGACTAAATTTGGAATAAAAAAGGAACTATCAATCGGACTTTTTTCGAACTGGTCTATAAACCTTCCCAGTACCAAAATGAACAAACGGTGAAAGTTTCAGCCAAATCTGCAGGGTAGTTTCTGAGATCTTAGGGAACAAATTTACCAAACTCCATTTTTATATAGATAGAGTTTTTTATACAACTTAGAAACTTCGAACAGATACTATCTTCAGCAGAAAAATTAGCGCTTTCGATGAACACATAATGTTAATATGTGCACGTTTTTTTTCACCCCCATATTGGGGCATTTATGCGAAATTAGGACTAAATTTGGAATAAAAAAGGAACTATCAATCGGACTTTTTTCGAACTGGTCTATAAACCTTCCCAGTACCAAAATGAACAAACGGTGAAAGTTTCAGCCAAATCTGCAGGGTAGTTTCTGAGATCTTAGGGAACAAATTTACCAAACTCCATTTTTATATAGATAGATAAGATTGAAAATTATATGTCAAACATACCTTTTTAACATTTAAAGATGATTTCAAAAAAAATTTTTTTTTTTTTTTTTAATATGCCACACTTTAAAAAAAAAAAAAAAAAAGAAAAAAAAAGGCTGAGATAGATACGTAACAAAACAAACAAACAAATAAAGTAGCAGCATTTTTAAATATTGCAAAAGCAGTTGATATATTCACAGTTGTAGAGTTTGGATGCGTCTTCTTGTGATGATTTAAGAAATTAGTAAAAGAGGTAGGAGGCTGCCCACAAATGATGTCATGCTTAATATGAGTGGTGGGGGTTTTGATGAAATTGAGACAGTTTGTGACAAGAGGAAGGGAGGGGGTAACAAGAAGTGACATATGGGGAGAGGGTAAGATGAAGTGTGAAACACGACTTTGTTACAAAAGGGAGGGGGGAGAGGGGTCAAAAATGTTGGAAAAAAAAAAAGCGTGACATCACATATATTATATATATTGGTTGTAATGAATAAATATTGAGAGCCTTAAAATAAAACTAAAAAATATATGTTTGTGTGACGGAACGGGAAATAGAAAAACTGCTCGTTAGGCCTCTAGTACAAAGTATAAAATAAATTACAGGAATCAATAAGCCTTACTCTGGGTTATATATATATAAAAATTATACACATCAAAATAATGTAAATTTTTAAAATTGGTTTGAATTTGTCTTTGAGTTTGAGAAAGACATAACTGTCGCCAATTTTGAATAAAATTTCAAACAATTTGAACATTTTTCTTCAAGATTTATACGCACAAATCTCAATTTGATGAAGAAAATTTTTTCTCATTGTAGTTTAAGTTTTCATGGAATGGTCCAAATGTTTTGCCATGATTAATCAAAAAATGTCATTGTTAAAACTGGACAAAATTGTAGCACAACGAGCGTTTTGCCCTGAAAACGACGAGTAATACCCCCCATTATTTCAATCACTTATATCAGTCTTGATGTCGTGGAAGTTGAAGAACGTTCTTGGAAGGTTTTATCCTGGCTTTTTCGATGGAGGAAATGCGTTCTTGCTTGTTTCGATATTGACTACAATTTTTTCACACTTCGGGTACCAGAATGCCTCAAAAAGCTTCCATTAATATTAGATTAAGCCTTTTGTCCGGCCAATACATTAATTTCACGAAATAAGCATCGAGCAATTTATTAGAAGTTTGAGAAACATGTAATATAAGGCATTATCCAGCTGGAAAAAATTGTCTAAACTTGTAATTAACGATGCTTTTGGTTAAAAAAATATTGCTCAGTACATCAACATTACTCTCAGAATGCATTCTGCCCTGCACAAAAATATTGGAGCAGTTTTCGTCCGTTGCAAAACCTCCTCAGATCATTACTGGGCTACCTCTAATGTCTAATGCTTTGAGATTTTCTTTTCCTTCACAGAGATCGTATCAGAAGCAGCAAAAGCCATCTAGTCCACTCTAATTAAACGTTTTCTCATCAGAAATGATTACATAATCTCATGAACTTTTAAAGAGTCTGTCATGACATTAGTTTCACTCAATGAGACGTTTTTCTTTTTGTAAAACATGTTGAATACAGTGGCGGATGGGACAACATGAACCGGCCCTGGCATGTACAGACTGGCCGGCCCTTTAACAGTTACTCTTTGAAGAGGAGACGCACCTCCCCTCCCTCACTCTCTAGTTTTTTCAAATGTAAAAGAAATAATGCATCTAGCTTCTAGTTTTATGAGGGAGTCATCACTAGAGTCTGATGATTCAAATTAGGAGAATAGCGTTTTACGAATGTGGAGAAAAAGAATTAGTAATACGAACACTTGCATAGTAAAAAGTTTAATATTCATGTAGATAATGGGAATTCAGGGAAAATTTTCAAAATTATAGCTTCAAAAATGCACTGTTAAACTATTTTTAAATGATCTTGGACGATGTTTGCAGGGGAGGGGGATTGGAGAATTCCTCCAGAAAATTTTCGAAATTTGAGTCTTAAAAACGCATGTAAAAGCTATCTTTGAAAAAACTAGGAGAAGGGGTGGGGTTCAGATTTCTCTCTAAGTAAAATTTCTCAATTGAAGTTCCCAAAGCGCAAATTTAGAAGATAATTGACGCTTTTGGGGTGAGGTATGTTTCTTGAAATTTGTTCTTTAACAAGTTTGTTAACGATAAACTGAACCCCCTCCCCGCCTAAGACTGTCTCTGTAGGCACACCTTGCAATAACGCTTGAAGAGGGGGAACTTTTTATGTGATATCGCGTGAAAACAGAATGTATAATTGTAATGAACGTGCAAAACAAAAATTCAGAAGATCCTTAATGATATTAGAAGAGGATTTAGAAGCGATCCGCAAGAAAATTGTTGAAATTTTCAGTTCTAAGAACATACGTATAGGCTATGTTTGATGGCGAAGGAAAATGGATAAGGTAAAGAATCTTACGAGAAGCAGATGGTGTATTAGCTAAAAAGGAAGGTAGGGCTTCAAGTGGAGGACATGTTCAGCCCTCATGGAAACATAAGTCCTGCGTTAACATCAGCAGATATCTTCTGGATTTATGCCCGTCGCGAGATCAAAAAAAAAAAACCTTCTACGCTTTTAAATTTCCCGTGTATGAAATGGGCATTCATTTAATTATTTCAGACTTATCTTAAATACAGAGGTAACGAATGAGTTCAGCTTCTGGGTTAAGAGCAAGTAATTAAGAGATCTTATCTAAGTATTGACAACCTCACCTAATCGTAAATATAATATTCACTCCGGGGGTTTCTCTCCGGAAATAGTTTCGAGTTTGTAGTCTTAAAAATGGACTTGAGGCAATTTTTGGTAATGTTTTAGGGGAAGGAGAAATTTCGGGGCCTCTCCCGGAGAATTTTGCGAAATTGTAGCTCTAAAAACGCAGCTTTATACGGTTTTTGGTGATGATTCGGAAAGGAGAAATTCGGTGGCCAACGTTTTAAAAATTTTCTGATTTGTATAATCTTAATGCCTTTTAGGCGATCTTTGCATAAGTTGAGGGGGGGGGGGGGGTCGTGGGCATTTTCCCGGCAATTTTTCGAACTTGAAACTTCTAAAGAGCTAAAGTTGTATCACTGACTATGTTAAAGATAGGTTGACTAACTTTGTAGACTATTGTAATTTTTAACTCTAAAAGTGCAGGATTAGACTATCTTTGGAAATGTTAGTGAGAGCAAAGATCCGGTGCCCCAAATATTTGCTCCCGAGATTTTTTTAAAAATTTGTTTTATTAAAATTACATTCTAGATGATCTTAGGTAATGTTATGGAGTTAAGAGGTTCGGGGGTGCTCTCCAGGAGATTTTTTGAAATTGGAATCTAAAAAATGGATTTCAGCTCTTCTTTAATAACGTAAATGAGACCGACAATTTTTCGAAGTGAATGCTTAAAAAAGCGTTATTTTAGTCGATTTTCAATAACGTGAACGAGAGGAGTTTTCTTGAGACCTCCCCTTGAAATCTTTCGAAATTGAAGTCCATAAAAAGAAATTTGAGAAGACCTTTTATGATGCTGGTGATCGTGTTCAGAATGCTCGAACGAAAATTTTTCGAAGTTTTATTTTTTAAAATTCGGTTTTTAGACGATTTTTGGTAATGTTAGTCGGTGAAGCTATTTGATTATACTCCTTTGGTAATGTTGCGAAATTTGAATCCTTAAATGCAGTTGTAGATAATCTTTGCTTTGGAGCCCTAAAAACGAAATTTCAGACCATCTTTTAGGATAAAAGAGAGAGGAGAGGGTAGGTGACCTCTGAAAAATTTCTAAATGAAGTCCTAAAATATTTTTGGTGATCTCTAAGGATGGGGTACAGACATTTCTGCAGGATTTAGGTGCTCACTCTTCTGTAAACTTTTCGAATTTGAAGTCCTGAATAAAAATTGTAGGTTGTCTTTCATGGCGGTAGGCGATAGGAGAAGGGACAAGGTTCCGATTTATAAACTCTTCCAAAGGCACTCTTTCAAAATTAATGTTTTAAAACAGGTTTACATGCTTTTTGGTGGTATAAAAGGAAGGAATAAGGTTCGAGGACCCCACTCCCCACCCAGTGGCGTAGCCATGGGGGGGATAGGGGGTCAGAACCCCCATGAGCCCCAAAACAATATATGACTTTTGAGTGACACCGTAAGTCTTCTTTTCCGAACTTTATTTTATTTTAACTATCATATCTCCTAAATATCTTGATAAAGTTTTGGTTTACTTTCGTTTCGTAGATTCTAGCACTTAGAACTACTGGTGTGACTATTCATTAATATATTTCAAATCTCCCTTACAGTGTTTTAAATTTTTTTCTATTCAAAACATGCTTCGGCGATCCCTATGAAATGGTTATGGTTATTTATCTATCTATTTTTTGCATTAAGCTGAAGCTTGTCACGGGTTTGTGCTATGTACTCTATACTGGATACTTTTTTTCGTTAAAAAAATGTTCGAAACATAGATTTCAGCGGCCTTCAGTTAGGTAAATTACAATAAAGAAACGTGGTTGTTCCTAAATAATATTCAAAGGTTTAATTGCTAAATATTCAAAGGTTTCATTTTCTTTTAAAGTTTTGCTGAAAATTACATTTTTTTCACTGGAATTCCACCTGATGTTATTTTATTATTACTATTTCAATTTTTTAACACTGAGAACGTTTTCTAATTTCCTTGTATTTAGTTATTATTAGTATTATTATTATTATTTTAGTCTTCACTAAATTAAAATTGTTAGACTCGGTTCGGCCGCCTCCTCTGATGACGGCCCTGCCTTGACGTGTTCATTATCCCATACGAACCAGAGGCAACTGTTAAGACCTTAGAAGGTCCTATGCAGTTATGCAAAAAAATTATCTTATCGGCCTGACACACAGAAAATTATCTTATTAATACATGAGTTTGCATGAGTTTGCAGAGTTATTGTTTTTTATATCTTAATTTTGCAACCTTTACTTTTCTTGCAGCGATTTTCTTATAAATCATCGAGAAATGTACCAAATTGTTATGATATTGCCATAGATTTATTTTTTCAAGAAAGGAAGAAAGAAGGAAAAGAAAAGAAAAACCTTTTTTTTACTATTCAATACTTAAATTCAACGCGGCCCAAACAGAGGCGGCCCACCGGGCAAATGCCCGGCTGCCCGCCGGGCCCATCCGCCCCTGGTTGAATAGTTCGAGAACTGCATTGTAACTTGAATTCTCATCTAATATCCCTTGATGTTTGTATTTTGGAGCAAGCAGCATGCTCGTCTTATTATCATGTGTTTCACACGTACAGAAACAGAAGATGTCCTATCTGTTCGTCTTTGTGATGTTTATTTGCTGGGATTCCTGAGAAAGCCCAAAATGACCGTTCTCTATCTATTCAGATTTGTTGTTATTTAACGTACAGTAAGTAGTAAAATTTTTGAAACAGCTCCTTCCCTTTTCTCAAATTCTTTAAGTTTAGTACCTAGCGGCATGTCGGTAAAAATTGGATGCGACGTTTCCAATCGCTTACCAAGCATTTATATCGTTATGTAGTGCATTGTGCAGAACAAAAAAAAAAAAAAAAAAAATGCTAATTTTGCTTTTTAGAACACATAAATCTAGTTGTACTTATAATTTTGCATAATACTTATAATTTTGCATTTTACATATAACAGGGAGATTTAAATTAAAACTTCATTCTATAAATACGAAATTCCTATGTATTTCCAATAAAAGTAATAACAATATATATATATATATATATATATATATATATATATATATATATATATATATATATATATATCCCTTCATAAAAGTTGCCTAACTTTCCGACCAAACATCACCAAGATTTGGTAATTTTTCCTTTGTCCTTATAATTTTGGCCACCATGAACGTCAGAGAATTGACATCGGACCAGGTATCGATAGATTCGTAATTTTTCTGGCATCGTGTTAAGGCAGGTTTCGTTTTTCTACGACTTTGATTAGTGGAGAAATAAACGAAAACATAAACTGTTAAGGACATTTCTACCGCCCAAAGGAAAGCACTCGCTGGCAGGCGGCCAATCCTACTCCTCGTTCTTCTTCCTTCAACGTTTTTCTTGCATCAGCAAAACTGGGGGCTCTTTTTCAACGGCTTATATTTTCTGTTTGAAGCGGAAGTGATTGAATGATTCTTGTTAGAAGAAGTGGCGAGCTGCGATAGGGAATTAAATCATTCTGGAGAGTTGAATGGAGACGTGCGCCACACTGATAATTAATGTAATGATCCACTAACTAATGTACCACCGCATTTGGCAAGAAGATAGGGAAGCCCCTGAAGTACACCATCAAAAGCGGAGTACATCAATCCGCCGCAGGAGGATCGCACGAGCCACGGTAGGCGTCGAGATCGATAAGTCCAGCAAAAAGCCGTACTGGCAGCTAGTTTCCTACTGTCCAACCACGGATTGTATAGAATTTTCAAACGTCTACATAAGACGAATCTATGTGAATAAGGGGGAAAAGTAAAAATTTGATGCCGGTATTCCGCTCATTTGAATGAGACTCTGCTTCTGCAAAAGCTGACACCGGTAAAAAATAATAGATTCGTCCATTTTCGGCTGTAAAACAGATGTTTGTCTTTCCATACAATCCGTGGTCAGACAGTACTTCAATAACAAGTGGTTGTACACAGGAAGGAAGACAGAGGCCTGTATTTGCCCCCAGACTTTAAGATCTCCTTAGTTTTGCGAAATCGCCGATCACCCAGCAATTTTTCAGAGTTTTTCATACTCTGTAATTGTATCAGTTTTCTAAATTTTCAAAAGGAATTCAGGAGAAAAAAAAATTAGCAGCTATTACAAATGCTGGATGTAGCTATGTTTAAAAACAAAATATTAGTACTGATAAAACTGTTAGTACACTGAATTTATGTCTGCTTACTAGCTGCGTCGCCCGGCTTTGCACGGTCCACCTCGAAAATAAAAGTTATGTCAAGTGACGCGAGTTCAACACTCAGGCTTGAACCAAAACAAAAAAAAATCAGTGAAATTTTGCGGCAGATTGCGGAAAAAACCCCAAAAAGTAACATTTTAAATCTCCTGTGATTACAGGAAAAGCCTCAAAACAAAAACAAGAATTTTACCTGTTCATATTCGAGAAAAAGAAATGGCAACAGATCTTTCATCTCAATAATTTTCTTCACGCTATACATTTTAATAAAAGCGTTGTTTGCGAAAGTTGAGATGAAGCACTGAATAATAATTTGAATGGAGGAAAGCCTTCGAAAAATAGTGATTTGATTTTGAAATCTAAGAGTCATAATTAAAAGTTTTTAATTGATATCTCCGCTAATTATTATCGGAGAATTATGTTAAATAGCCAAACATGAAGACGGGAGGATTACGAATCCATCGATACCTGGTTCGAGTTGTACATTGGCAATAAAACTTGCAGCATCAAGTCAAGTAACTGCTCGTTTTTAAACTGAAGTTAAATCAGGCAATGAGCCCTCCCCCCCCCCGGTCATATGCAGCACCTCTCATCTGGAATGGTAAGTGAATTTATACAAATACAAAAGTGACGACCAGCAACAGGCTCTGGGCCCAGCTAGGCTGGTCGTAGTCAATTTACAATTTCCAGTAAAGATCAATGGACCTCTTAAAACTATCTACTCCCTTGCTGATTACCACCTCTTACGGTAAGCTGTTCCAAGGTTCCACTACCCTGCTAAAATAATAAATTTTCCTAATATCCATGTTAGCCTGAGATTTAAATAGCTTAAAACAATGACCCCTTGTCATGTTTTCAGTACTAAGCTTTAGCCCCGTAACATCTTTCATTTTAAAAAAAATTAAACAACTGAATTATGTCCCCTCGGTCTTTTCTTTGCTCATGACTGTGCATTTTTAGCATTCTAAGCCTGGAATCTTAGTCTAAATGAGAAAGTCCATTTATCAACCTTGTAGCTCGCCTCTGAACCATTTCCAATACATTAATATCTTTCTTAAGATAAGGAGACCAAAACTGAACAGCATATGAGGACTTACCAAACTTCTATATAAGGGCAGAAGAACTTCTTTAGATCTGTTTGAAATAGATCTATTGATAAACCTAAGAATCTTACTGGCTTTGTTACTAGCTATGCTGCGCTGTACTCTGCTAAGCAAATGACAGGGGAGCATCTTTTTGATTGCCCCGTTCTTCTCGATAAGCTGAAGAATGTCGACTTCAGGGAGCTTCCCCGCTCTGCTACTGCATCTTTGTTGTATTGGACTGCAAGGCGCCTTATGTCTGAGAGGACGTTGGTGGGCGTAATTTAAAAAAAAAAAAAAATGCTGCACTGTTGACTAAACTTTAAATCCTGACTTATTAAGACGCTCACATCAGTAACTTTTTCAGCCTGACTAATGACTGAATCTTACAAGTAATAACTTGCACACTTATTTCCATGCCTTAAATGTAGTACTTGACATTTCCTACATTAACAGCCATACCTCATTTATAAACCCACTCCGTAATATGATCTAGATCCTCTTGCAGCTGATTTGCTTGTTCTTCATTTTCTGCAATCCCCATAACTTTGGCATCATCAGCAAAACAATTCATGTTCCCAGAAATATTTTTATGAATATCGTTCATACAAACAATGAACAAAACAGGCCCTAACACTGATCCTTGAGGAACCCCGCTTAAAACCTCACTCCATTTAGAATAATTTCCCCTTACAACTACCCTTTGTTTTCTTCCAGTCAGGCAGTTATTTACCCAAATGGAAATTTTCCCTCCTATTCCTATATCAGCTAATTTGCTAAGTAGAGCATCATGCGGTACCTTATCGAAAGATTTTTGAAAATCGATGTAAAAAACACCTACAATCTTCTTATCGTCTAAAGCAGCGGTTCCCAACCTTTTTGATTGTGCGGCCCACCAGTTTTGTAGAAAACACGATTAAGGCCCACAAACTACTATACATTACTTGCACAGCCAAAATTTACTATCTGGAGGGTGCCTGTTCATAACTGTACATAAGTGTGAATAATATACCGTATTAGGACTGAAAGTGCGTTAAAAACAAGAGTTCCGGCGATGTTAATCCCTTTATATTGCATTACATATATAAATACACTGCACAAAAACAATTTTCAAAATATTTTTCAACGAAGAAAATAACTTTATTGCATTCACTTAGCTGGCATAGCTGTAAGGCAACTCAAAAACAAGTCCTCAAAGTTAAAGCTCCATGGGATTTTTGGCATTGTCTTTCCTTTACGATGGAGTTGATATCTGGATTGAAACTGGATGATTTTAGTCTCAAATAATTCGCAACATTCAATGCATTTCTATATTATTTTTTTTTTTAAAAAACTGCAATGAAAAGTCTCATTCAAATAGGTAGGTTGTCGAAAAGCCCCTCAAGTGCCTTAATTCATTTTTTCCAGAGTTCAGCAAAAGAGAATCATTTTTAACTTGAAGCTTGAATCTAATACTAGCTTCTTTGGCAATTTTCATTAAAGAAGTTTCTGATTTATTAGGTTTCATCTTCAATTATAGGGGAAAGTTCCTAAGAAATATAAGAAATCTTAATCCTTAGGTTCCTTATTGGCGATGAGCCAGGAGAGTTTTTGAGTGATAGTATATCTAATAAGTGAATTTTCGCGAAAAACGGAAATTAAGACTACAAGTTTTATCTTGATTCAGATTCCCGACCAGTGTCCACGGCCCAGTAACACGCTGTTCGCGGCCCACTTGTGGGCCGCGGCCCATGGGTTGGGAACCGCTGGTCTAAAGTCATCTTAACTTTGTCATAGAAATGTAATAAATTAATTGCACAAGATTTACCTTTCCTGAAACCGTACTGAAAACTAGTCAATAGATTATTAGTATCTAAAAAATTTACTAGTATCTTAATTTTCATCAATGTTTCAAAAATTTTGCAAACCACCGAAGTTAGAATCACAGGTATAATTTCCTGCACTCCCTTTCTTGAAGAGCAGTGTAATGTTAGCCAACTTCCAATCCTCTGGCACTGTCCCCAGTTATAAGAAGCATTGAAAATATTTACAATTACATCTGCTAATTCCTCTGCACATTCAGCTAAAATTTTTGAATAAATATTATGTGGTCTCGGAGCCTTAGTCTCCTTAATTTTTTCAAATTAAGTAAATCGTCATCCCTAGAAAATACAAAGTCCTCACGCTGTACTCTAGCTTGTGTCTTGCTGGTGTCAACTGTTAAAATACAGTTATCTTTAAAAACAGTCGGAAAAAGTTATTAAGACCATTAGCAATATCACTATCGTCCTGAATTAAAATTCCGTGCTCATCAACCAGTGGCCCAAAATGACTATTTCGAACTTTCCCAGAATTAGCGTACACAAAAAACCTCTTAAGATTCCTGTCTAAGTTATCTGCCAGTCTTTGCTCCAACTCTCTTTTCTGAATCCGTATCCAATACTTAAATTTATGCCTTGACTTACAATATTAGAGCCTATCTGCACAGTGACCAGTTTCTTAAACCTATGAAAAGCGGTTTACTTGTAATTTAGAGTGTCTTTAGTTTCCCTCGAGAACCTTATCGGCCAAATTTTAGTGTTGACACCTTTTCTCCTAAAAGGAACATGATCCCCAACTGTTTTTGCTAGATTTTCCTTAAACTCTGTCCACTGAAGATTCACATTGCTATTGTCCAATCCGGAAGAAAAAACGGCTTTCAAACTCTGCCTAAGTGCCACAAAATCATTATTTCTGAAATTGGGCACACACCCAAAATTCTCTACTTTGTGCATATGAAATTTAATCCCAAACCTAATACTGTTGTGGTCACTATCTCCAATCTGTTTGTTGCTGAATTGCTGCTGCCATTTTCTTTCAAAAGTGATCTTAGGAAAGGAATTTTAATAATGCAGCATTTCTTGTAAATTAGAATAGAATGCAACACAGAAAATGAATCAAAAATACATCTAAGACAAATCCAACAATTACATAGACTGTATGATGCATTCAAATTTTAATGGCTTAGCTTATTTATTTTGTGGAATTTTAATTTTTCATTTTAATGTAATTTTTAATCTCATTTAATGCTCAATCAATATGTATAGTTTTGAGCGAAGGAGGGTCAACAGAGACATGATGAAAATAAAGAATGTGAATGAGCTAAATTTCTGCACAGATGGTAGAACCAAGAACCTTTCCAAATCCCAAGTTAATCTTGAACTTAAGAATTACTACCTCAATAAGGTTTGTAAGCATTTGGAACTATATTACCCAGGGTTGGCAAGTTTCTGCCGAGGCGGTTAAAACCACTGGTAGAAACCGGTTAAAACCGGCATGGCAGAAACTGGCAAAAACTCAGAAAATGAAAAATAAATTCTTGATATACAATAGAAAATGAATGGAAAAAAAATTGTTAACCAATGCACTGTAATTTTATTACAAAATTATCACAATTCAAAATCAAATGTTACATTGTTTGGACCCTGCAATTGCCTCTTAGAAAAGGTGGTTTCAAAAATCTAAACAGGTTCTCACTTTAATACGTACAAATGAGATATTTTAGAATATTCTTGAAACAGAAGAGCTAGCAGACAATGCATCAAGGAGCAAGCAATGTTCGTGAAACTTTCATCTATTGTATAAGTGGTCCACCATGTAGTAACTGGGGTTGTGGTAAAAATTTGACTGGAAAAATAAGTTTTGAGAAATGGGGACAATTTGTTTTGCAAACTGTTGACATTAGGTACAAAATCTAGACTAGTAAAATTCTGGCACTTTCTTCTTGAAGCACATGACATGATAATTTCAATCACAAACAATTTAGAGGAAGCATATAAGTGAGCAAATTACAATCAGTAATGTCTGTTTAATTCTGTATGTCACTTCTCTTTCCTAAGCACCCCCATATGATTTTTTATCCTTTGTTAAACTAATCCAAATACTATGAGCCTCTGCAATTGAAAAGTTCCCTTTCTGAACTAAATCAAGGGCACTAGCATTGGATTTTATTTTTTTTAATGATGAAATGATATTTAATTTTTTAGTTTACTTAAACAAATATCATTTACTTATTACTTGAGTTATTAAAGACATTTTAAATTTTTTGCCAGTTTCTGCCGGTTTTTACCGGTTATAACCAGTTTCTGCCGGCAGAAAGCCAACCCTGATATTACCAGAAGATGTTATTTGCAATCAGGTGAACAGTTTTAAGAGGGTTCTTGGTCCTCATTGGGGATGACCAGCCTAGCTGGAAGTACAGCCAGTGGCTGGTCATTGCATTGCACTTGTTATTTGCATAACACACCAGAGTTTTTCTGTTTTTTTTTTTTTTTTTTTGATTGGTGCGTTAATATAGAACATTGATGCTTTTTCAACATCTCACATCTCTAATGTTTGCGCTTCACAGACTAGGGATCATAAACTCAAGCAGAATGTTTGTAAAGTGATAAGGGTTTAAACTTTAATAAGCTTTAACAAAAATTGTCATTGCCCTAAAGAAACCAAAACATCAGGAAGATGGAAAATAAGGAGAAAACAAAAGAATGAAAAAACAACAAAATCATTTTATTTCAAACATCAACTCGAAACATTCTGAGGAGAACAATGGCAGTAATAAATATTTAACAGATAAATATTCAGAAAAAGAAATCAATAGCGACAAAGGCACTTGACAGATCCAACCTCAATAATTTCAATATAGCAATTATTTAAAAATTAATGATTACGTACTATATTATTTTGTTACATAATAAATTCAACAGGAATTTAAGACTGGTCACAATTCACAGTTTCTGAACTATAAAAAGAGCTTTAAAAAGTGAATATTAAAAGAACTATAACAAGAGAAGCACATATGATGCAATTGCACAAAACCAAGAACTATATATATATATATATATATATATATATATATATATATATATATATATATATATATATATATATATATATATATATATATATATATATATATATATATATATATATATATATATATATATATATAATGTACAGTACAATAAAATGTTAGTGAAAGTGATAGTAAAGTAAAATGTGAAATAATATGTTTTTAGTTCGGTTAAATTCGTTTCGGTTCGGTTTTTAATTAATAAAAATGATAGGAAGTATTTTCTTGTAAAAAAAATCAGAAAATTCTAAAATAATGCCAAATTAATACAAAAAAAAAAAAAAAAGCTAAATTTCACCACAAATGAAAACTTGCTATAGAATTTGGAAGAAGCTTAAGATACCTTCACCCAGAACTGATTACCGTGAAAGTCCAAAACAGTGGCCAATGATATCAACATTTACATACCAAAAACTTCAATGGAAGACCGAATATTTTTTGCGGATCACTGGTGAAAGTGGATATTTCTCATTTCGGTCTTTCACAGTACCATATATATGTATATACAGGGTCTGATAAATTCGGCCTGACAAAATGCCTTGGCGATGAGTTCTGCCACAATGAGAGAATAAAAATAATCCAGCACAAACATAATTTTTAAACTAGCAAGTCATCATGCTTTGTGTTGTCTTATAAAATCCAAATGAAGTGACAGTTTACAAGTAAAGTAAGTTTTGTCCAGACACTACACTTACAAAAATTTGGCTACTGACACTAACAAAAATTTAGAATTTTCAATCATCAACATTTCTAATCTTTTTCAGAACACACTATTGATCGCTACGTGACAGATTAATATGATGTGAAAAGTTAGCAGTCTTAGGTTCAGTTCAGAATTATGAATTTAGTCAGTCACTATAAAATTTTCTACAAAGTTTTATATTATTATTTTGCTTGTATTTGAAAGTTTGTCCTGGTGACTAAGATTTTAGTTTTTGTAGGACTCTGTATATACATATACATATACATGAATTCACATGCTATGTTAAAACTACACAGATATTATCAAATAATCCGACTCTTCACTCCCCACCTTTTTTTTGCTTCATGTTACAGGTACCACTAAAAATACTTCATCATTATGTTTCATATCAGAACAGCACTGTGATGAATCGGAATAGCAAAATATGTTACATACCATGAAATACCCGCCAACTCAGTCATTTCCAGCCGAGGACTGCAGTTTCGTGCTTAATAGCACTCATCAGCCCGGCATAGGAAAGTGACTGAGCTGAGATGGAAAAACCTCTTAAGGAAGCCAAGAGTGCCAAACAAACTGGTAGCTAATATAGAAATAGCACATACCAGGTCACTCGTCTGGTCTGTGCTATTTCTATATTAGCTACCAGTTTGTTAAAAATTAGTGCTTTTACAGCATATAAATTAACTATTGAACTACAGAAAATATTGTTGCCTGTTTGAGATAGAAGCCTCAACAGGAAATTAAATACAACAATTTCAAACGCTCATAATATGCAAAAAAAAAAAAAAAAAAAAAGAGGTATATGTAAGAGCATTAAAAGTATATAACCTAACACCAGGCAGGCATAACTGGGAGACACACTGAGAGGTAGTTTGTTTTTTTTTTGCTTTACACAAGGTAACACTAGGATTATTTGAACTTAAATCTCCCCCCTCCTTTAGACCTACTTATAGTCATCACTGGAAATTTTCTAGCATCAGCTGCAGTCTGTACATGAGAGATGTACACAACTGCTGTCAACATCATCTGCTGTTTGTACATGAGAGATATACACAACTGCTTTATTCAATTTAATTTTCTTTTTCATGTTTGAATATTTTCTTTTTTTTAAATTTCATATTACATTAGAATACATTTATAATGCCAATCTATAAGATGCAATTCTCTATTAAACATACTACTTTTCAGAGTTACCCGATAAGTTTTCAGTTCAAAAAAGTACTCTTTTGCCTAGCAAACGTAATAATTCTTCGGCAATTGCATTTTGAAAGTAATCTTTCCATCGTTATTCAAAGCTTTTCAATGATAATTAGTATTCACATCACCACATTGTTCTTCAAAATACAGCCACAAATCTAGCAAAAGTGCATAACATTGCACTTTCTTCTGATTATAAAAGATATTTATTTGTGAATGATAATACAGTCGAACCTGTCTATCTTAAATTTCATGATGGAACAAAAGAAAAATTCGAGATACAGAGGCTTTGAGATACAGAGGTTTTGGTAAGACTATAAAATTAAGCAACTGGAACAGAGTCAAAGAGCTAAAAGATTCCTTTGCCCTGACGTTGTTGAACATTTGACGGTATGACTTTTATGATTTACTAATTTTGGTGATTGTATAGATAATGAGTTTATACATATCTTTAAGGATGAAAATTATCTTTGAATTGCTGTCATTCAAAATTGTCAAGATTATTATTTTATCTGCAGTTGAAACAAATTAAGCATTAAAATGTTAATAAATCCAGAACACAACAAAATACTTGTTTTCAATGACTCAAAAGCAAAACTCGCCTGAATTCTTTTACTGTTTAACAATTTTTCCCTTCCCCTCAGCTTCTTAAGTGAATATTACTCCTAAAAAATTTGCTCCTTGTCCATAGTTTTCCTCAAATTACATGCCGCACAAGCCTTTTGTGGTACTATAAGAAAGCTGGTATAAAAGAATGCTTATATAGAAGTTTGGTAAGACCTCATTTGGAGTATGCTGTTCAGTTTCGGTCTCCTTATCTTAAGAAAGGTATTAACGTATTGGAAAGGGTTCAAAGGTGGGCTACAAGGCTAATAAATGAGCTTTCTCATTTCGACTATGATTCCAGGCTGAGAAGGCTAAAAATGTACAGTTTTGAGGAAAGAAGAGACCGAGGGGATATGATTCAGTTGTTTAAATCTATTAAAATGAAAGATGTTATGCCGCTGAAGTTTAGCACTGAAAACAGGACAAGGGGTCATTGTTTTAAGCTATTTAAATCTCAGGCTAACATGGATATTAGGAAAAATTATTATTTTAGCAGGTAGTTGAACCTTGGAACAGCTTACCGGAAGAGGTGGTGATGAGCAATAGAGTAGATAGTTTTAAGAGGGCCATTGACCTTCACTGGGGATTGTAAATTGACTAGAACCAGCCTAGCTGGGCCCAGAGCTTATTGCTGGTCGTCACTTTTGTATTTGTATTTTCCCCAAGTTGCTAGTAATGATCGCTAGGATCATGTTCGAAAATGATAGTGTAGCTGGAGTTCAAGATCTAAAGGTTTCTGGTAAAATTTATTCGAGATGAACATGATAAAAAGCATTGAAATTATACTAAAAATTTAGGGAAATTGAACATTTTTGACATAGGGAGATTTTTAAGATAGGCAGGTTTGAGATCAACAGGTTCGACCACATATATATTTAATTGCATTATTTGAGCTTTAATACTCATTGTAATAAAAATTTATTCTGATGAGCATATATATATATTCATATGTTCTGAATATTATTTTCTAAATATTTGAAATGGCCTATATAATGCCAAAAGCTACAAAATGCAAAACCTCTGGTCCCCAAGGTGGGAGTTATAACAGTCTTCTACTGAAACTTTTGTCTTTAAAATTTAAAATGCAAATAGTAGTCAAAATAGCAATCATTTTATTTATTTTGTTTTTATGTAAATTTTAATAATTCTTTGGTCATTGTACATTGTTTTTGCGTTTAAAAAAATTGTAAAATAAATTGTACTTATTAAATATCAGCTAATTACAACATAATTTCGATGTTTAATCTCTTGAAAATATATATTTTACAGTAGTGTATCTGAGAAACATGCACAACCTTTTACATTGGTATACAAACTGTGCCCACTGGAAGATTAATTCCGTCGTTACTTACAACAAATTCAACATAACATAAAACAAAAGGTGAAAAAAATATGTTTATAATGTGCTTGCCATCGATTGGCTAAAAAGCAAGGTAACAAATGAGGTAGTGAGAAGCAAAGGGATGTAAGTGCCAAGGAGATAACCAGTGCAAGTAGTAGAACATCTCTGTTTTGGGACAAGAGATGGGCACTAGTAGCCCTGGTAAGTGCTGCTATACAGCATGATTCAGAAAACAACTTCAATGAAAGTCTACCTAAGATCCGAACTTCAAAGGCATTCGACTCAAAACTTTATAAAGTGCACTCACATCCCTTTGCTTCTCATTGCCTCAAATAGTATTTTCATTCCCCCTCCCCGAGTCCATTTTACGGTGAGTGAAATAATGAAATAATAACAATAATAAAAATTGGTAGCTTTGGTACAGTTGAGAGGGGGAGGGTTAATAAATTGATATAGCTGCTATGTTATTTGCGAAATATCATCTTAATAGCAAGAGACACATCTGCTTAACTTAACACATCTAAAAACTAAATTATAATTTACTCTAAATTTAATTTAAACTACACTTCTCAAACTTTTAATTAAATCATTAACACAAGTTAAACAAATATGCAGTTACTTGTAAATATAGGATATTACATAAAATATATTTATAAATTCGTTTTATAACAACACCTAAAAATAAAAGAAACTTATAAATAAAATTTTAATAAAAATTTCAAACAATTTCCATTTAACATTAGAAAAATGATTACAAAGAGAAATCCAGCTAATATATATTTATATATATAACCAAATAACAGATGATGATGCAAGAATGATTAAATTTTATGATAGGAAAAAAAAACCAGAAACAACATATTTACATTTTTCTGCATTTGAATATGAAAATTCATTTATGACAAAGAAAAAAAAGGAAATGAAATGAAATTATTTGCATGCAATGAAGCAAATGTCATGATTTGCTGAAACTGCGTTGTGATTTCTGAACTCTTTTCTGAAGTTTCTTTTCTCTGTATAACTGGTATTCTTTACATGTATTGCTTGAGTGCATTTCTAGAATTATTTGCACTTTCTTCACTATGTCTTGAGCAGCATGTGTATCTGTTTCAAATGTGAGTTTTTTAAACTCAGAGTCATTTTTATACACCAGCTTGAAAATGCATTTACCTGGATCTAAAAATAAAAGGGAGTTATATGTGACTACAATGATAAGTAAAAAAGCAATCTCAAAAGAGATTAAAAGACAAAATTAAGATTGAATTTCAACGAGAATGTTAAGAGTGAACACAAAAAACGAAAGCAAAAATTCTTGTAGATATCCATATATAGGATGAATACTAAAGTTGGTGCTCACTTCTTTGACTTATGAACTCGTGCATCTATAGTCATAAAAGCAATGTTTAGGTATTGTAACGTGGCTATGTAAAAGGGCAAAAGTGAAACACTGAATTTCTTACACCTGTCAATTCACTATGACAATATTACAGGGCCGTATACAATGGAAGGGTCTTAGGGGTCACCCCCCCCCCCCAGAAAAGTTCGGTTAGACATTTAAATGTTTGTTTATGTTTAAAAATTTCCAAAAAATAATGTTCCAAAACTCAAATGTCTTTCATATGTATATTTATTGCATAAAACGCTTTCATAATAGAACGACTTGAGCATTAGCACAAATAGCACAAAGCTCCGCATGAAAGTTTTTTAACCCTCCCCGAAATTATTTTCTGGTTACGACCCAGCAATATTATGATAGTTTGCAGCTTAACATTAGAACAATGGAAGTTTGCCGTCTGATTTTCAAGCAAATTGTTAATATGTTCCTGGGTGAGTCAAATGCGGAACGCATATCCTCTAATGACTAAATAAGAACAGAATCCAAAATAATTTCTGTGATGTTATCTTAACAAGCTGAATTGTTAAGAGTTAGTTTCTCTTTTGTGATTCCTACGGTCTGGATGGTGAGCAGTTGGCAAGTATAACGCCTTTTGAATTCAATCCGACTGCAAAAATAGGAAGATAAAGGAAAAACTAGAGTGAATAGCACTTTTTCATGCTTCTATGAGGCTAACGACCAAATGATTAAATAAGCACTCAAATAGACTCTCATGATATGAAAAGTCAGAAACTTCCATTGTGTTCAGTTACGTATCTTTCTATTAATTGAAAAACGAGCACTTCTTGTTAAAAAAAAAAAGAAAAACATTTAATTAATGATCAAATTCTTTTATTTACTTTTTTTCTAGACTATGAATGAACTAATAGCAACTGAAATGTAAAAGACGTTGAAAAAAAAAAAACATAAATAAACTTTTTTAAAATGAATGCTCAAACATATTTTGCCATATAAATTACTATAACACATGAGCAGATCCAGGGAGAAGGCCATGGCCCCCTCCGAAAAAATTTCAAGAATAGTTAAAACCCCTTTTTGGGGCAAAAATGCAAAAATTCAAAATTTTTCCAAAGCATCGTATTTTTTCAAATGGCCCCCTCCGAGAATTCTGTCTGGATCCGCCCCTGCTATAAAATTTGCCGATTTCTCAGACTTTGAAATTCCTTAGAAAGTATTGCATACTCACTATATCTTTTAGACACTATTTCACAAGCAGCGATACAATCCATATAGTAAATGGCAGGCTTCTGCTGTCTACTTAATAATTTAGCTGCACCTTTGGGGGGCAATGGGTTTATCTCAACTTTTTCACCTGATATTCCTGAAATAAAACGTATGCTTTTAGGTCACAAATTCTTGAGATTTATTTCAATTTACAAAATGAAGAAAAACTGCAACTACATAGAAGTTTTAATTGAAAAAAAGATTTCAAAATTTTAAGAATGTTATTATTTTTTGAAACAACCCAATACATTTTTTGATTTTTTTTGAACTCGAAATAAATTTCAACAAAAATGAAATATTGAAAAAAATATATAAATGAAACAGTGCATGTGTATGTTTTTATTTTTATTTTATACAAATCCAGTTAACATCAAGTCTTCACCAAATTCGATACGAAAATACTTTAAAACCTATTGAGGGTCATGTAGGGGATCAAAGTTAAAAAAGTCAAAAACTCAAATTTTAAATTTAGAGCCAAATATTTCATAAAATTGTTTTTTCTATGTGAAGGAACTAGGATATTGTCCAAAAATTTTGTACCATTAGAAAGACCATTAAAATCACCTCATATGCAGCTTGCTCTTCATATTGTAGTTCAAAGCTCAAAATTAATTAAAGTAGGAGGTAGGAGTGCTTTCGAGTTAGTGAATCTTATTATTTTTTTTTACGGCTCTAATCAGTTTACTTCATTATCTGCTCAAGTTATCAGCTCAAAAAAAAAAAAAAAAAAAAAAAAAAAATCAGGAAATACGAATTAAATTGAAATATTTTAAAAAGTTGGATAAAAGACATCAGTCTTTATTTCCAGCATTTACAATCAGCAAATAATGAAAACAATAAGGCAATTATTTAACAATAAAACGATGAGGGTTTAGGATAGGATCAAAAGTTTTTTTTAGCAAAAAAGCTAAAATTGGGAAAAATGCTTTGGTAGACTGTTAAAATGTTGAAGGTTAATGATTAATGAATATGTTTCCATATCTTTTTCACTGCCTCAGTATGTTTCATCTCTAGTTAAAAGCTAAATTCAAAATTCACCAATGACATTTTTAAAGAAATAAATACACAGTAGTTATTTTTGTTTTTAATTTGAAATTTAAAAAATAGGGTTATTGTACTTAGCAATGAAACAACATAAGTTTGATTTTTAAAACTCCAATAATATTTATTAGGAGGACATAATGCCCGTTAAGACAAAGTATTGTTGGACTTAATAGCAGTTAAACAAATTAGCTAAGATTCATAGTACGATTACGTTAAATATCACCATGCTGACGGATCATTTTTTCCCCTCATTTGAGCACTAGGGGCACCATCTTTTACAAATCAGTTCAGATCTTAGCCTATGCTGATGATATTGATATAATTGCTAGGACTGTACCAGCCTTGAAAGAGGCTTTTTCATCTTTGGAGATAGCTGCTGGTCGAATAGGACTAAAAATAAACGACTCCAAGACCAAGTATATGCCTGTACAAAAAATTTCGCCAAATGACAGGAACACATGTTTAGAAATTGGTACTCATTCATTTGAAATCGTTAGCAGTTTTACGTACCTTGGGTCCTGTGTTAACAACAAAAATGACAGAATCTCAGAAATACAGAACCGAATAACGTTGGCAAACAAGGCCTTTTTTGGACTACGCCCCATCTTCAGATCGTCTTTGATTTCAAGAAAAACAAAGATCTTGGTTTATAAGACTCTTATTAGGCCAGTTCTAAGTTATGCTTCTGAAACATGGCCTTTGACTAAAGCCGGAGAGCACAAGATATTAATTTTTGAGAGAAAGGTTTTAAGAAGCATTTTTGGAGGCATCAATGAGAACGGTGTCTGGAGACGACGATTCAATTTTGAAATTTACAGATTGTTTAGAGAACCTGACATAATAAAATGCATAAAAATTAGGAGAATGAACTGGGCGGCCCATGTCTCTCGAATGAACGAAGAAAACCCAGTAAAAAAAGTTTTTGCTGCAAAACCTGTGACAATTCGAGGAAGGGGACAACCAAAAATGAGATGGTTGGATTCTGTTGAATCTGACTTCGATATTCTCAATGTTAAAAATTGGAAAACCCAGGCAAAAAGTAGGACGTCTTGGAAGATTCTCCAAAGGAAGGCCTTGGCCCACCCTGGGCTGTCGAGCCAACTATGATGATGATGATGATTGAGCAAAAAAGCGAAAATGCCTTGCTTCATTTTCGCAATTTAGACATTTTCGCATTTTGTGAAAAATGCGACTGTAGCGGGACCCCTGATTGCAATATTCAGGGGCCAATCCAGGATTTTTTTTCTCACTACCTATTTTTGTGAAAGTATTGTATTTTTGTGAAAGTTTTTCATTATCAGCATTGATTTTGTGATTTTTTAAAGGCACATTCCAGTTTTTGTTAAATAAAATTAGAGCCACATTAGTTTGAAAAGTGCAAATGTCATCTACTATTATTTACAATAGGTTTATTTTTTTTTTGGGGGGGGGGGGCTAAAAACCTAAAAGGTAGGAAAAATACTATTGTTTCTCAGCCCAATAGGCTTTGTACTGAGTACAATTCCGGAAATCATCAGAAAAATGGTCTCCCGAAACTGATGCTAAAGATTGCTTAAATGCAATCTGGCGAAAAACAGCTAAAAATGAGTTAAAATGCTACAAAAAGGTGTTGCCTAAGTGATTGTTAATATATTTTATTTTGTGAGTAAACTGTTTTAAACAGAAAAACAAGTTTTCTATTTTAAAATGTGGATTTTTTGAAACTTTCGATTTTTTAATATTGTTTTCCGACTATGCCGATTTCAAAGTTAGTTTTGTGAAGCTGCTTTTTTTATTACTTGATTTTTCCGATTTTAAAATAAGATTTTTGTGAAGGTACAGAAAAACGGTATTAAAATCAGTTTGTATTGGGCCCTGATGTTTATTCACTTGGAATTGGGTCTGACAATGAAATGGTGTTTAGATTAAACAAATTAACAGGATATAAAGCAGTATAAAAAATAATTACAGTAAAAGTTTTATGGAGCGACCAGTTCGTTCCTGAAAAAAGTTACCGTTAATGGAGGTCGGTCGCTCTTATATGTCGTTTAAAAACATGCAAGACACAATAACACCACCGATAAAAATCAATAGTATTCTGCTTACAGCATATTATTATAAACACATACTTATATAGAGAAACTGAAGCTTTTATCTTTAAATTTTTAATATAAAACATACTGCTTATAATATTTTTCCATTTAGAAACAAATTCATCTTAAGGAGAGCGTAGGCGGATTTACGGGGGTGCCAAGGGGTGCGCCGCACCCCCAAAACTTTTGGTTGGGTTTTGAAAAAAATTAGTATATTTCACTCAGAAACGCAGTTGAGGGGAAAAAATCATAGCTGCTATACTAGTAAATTTACTTGAATCACCACACGTCGCTAGTGCCAGAAAAACATAACTGTGCTCAGATTAAGAACTAATTTTATCCATTTGGAAAAAGAAAAACAATAAATAATTTCATGCAAATAAAGAAACTTCGCAAGCAATTTATTGTTCAGTGCTGTGTTATTGTATAGAATAATTGCATGTTCTGTAATTGGGTATTTATTCGTAAATCAATACCAATTCTTCTATTTTTAACAACAATGGCTAATAAAGTCAAAAAAAAAAAAAACTATTGCAAGAAACTTTATCAATAAAATCTACACGGAGATCAACCGAAAACCAACATTTTTAAAGTAAATTTTCAATAAATTTTGAAGGAGGACTCTTGGACATTTTGCTGCAGTGGTGCATCCAGTGGGGAGGGAGCACAAAACTGGTGACCCTCCCCACAAAATGCTGAGTAGATGTTTTTTTAAATAATATTCTTTATTGAAGAGAAGAAAAGATCTGATTTTGGGAAAACGCAGTTATTTTACGAAAAAAAAGGAATGTTGGGAAAAAATCTTAATTTCTTTCAAAAAGAAATATTGACATTTAAATTTTTCAACAGCTTCAGGTTATTAGTGGCGAATTGTGTGCCTCCTCCTCCCTCCTCGCACAATACTCTTTCTTTCATATCCCCCCTCCTTTTTTTTTTCATTTTTCTATTTCGTTTTCATTTTTTCTATTAAACCTCAAAATTTTTCTTCTCCAAAGCCCTTTCTCTAGCCAAAGTTATTACAGAGTACCTCAAATTTCGTTTCTTGGGCTTCATTTTCGCAAAATTTCCAAGCCTTCTATTCACCTAAATGCATCGAAAATCGTTTAAACTTGCGTTTTTGGAGCTTCAGTTTTGAAAAACTGCAGTGTCCCTAACGTTACCAAATATGGTCTTACACTCATGTGTTTAAGACTTTAATTTTGGAAAATATTCGAACAAGGGCCTCCGACCCCTTTCTCTAATATCATCTAAGAGTGTTAATCTTTTGGTTTTGAAAACTACTATTTCGAAATATTTAACTGAGAGAAACCTTTTTTAATACCATGGAGTATTGCAGAAGAACTTCATTTTTAGGACTTCAATTTCGAAAATTTTCCAGGGAAGAGCTCCAGAACACCCCTTCCGGTAACAGCATCAAAGATTGTCCTCCGTTGTATTTTTGGAACTTCAGTTATGAAAAGTTAAAGAGGTAGCGTGGGGGAGGGGGGTACGTATTTCCATCTGCTTTTCAAAAAATCGATTGGAGACAGTCTATGAATCTCATTCCTAACCCAAACTATAAATATGAACTATAATCACATTTATAAGACTAAAATTTCTAAAAATAGCCTTGGTGCCACACGTACCTTTCTTGCCCTAAAATATCACCGAGAACTGTAAAACTACGTTTTCAAAACTACTATATTAAATTTTTTCTTAGGTGTGAATCCCATTCCAAACCAGTAGCTAGATTCACCCATTGCTTCTAATATCGACTTTCGTTTAAGACTTTTTCTGCAGTTTGAAATGCTAAGAATTGCCATCCCCTAATCTTACTAAATATGGTTTACATCGCGTTTTTTAGATTTAAAAGTGTGTCCCGCCCTAAAATTAATTTCTGATTTCGCCACTGCCTTGTTATTCCGGGAATACCCCCCCTCCCCAGATCCCTGTTATTATTGCACCCCCAAATATTTCGGCCTAAATCCGCCTATGAAGGAGAGTCACCTTATGAGAAAAAAAAAGATTTGCCAGGATAAGGTTCTTAATAATTTTTTCTAAACAACTTTTACTTCTGGTTTAGCTGCAAAAATAGATTGAATGTCCTAATCGTTAATGAAATCTGAGTGCAATTTTAAAACTATTTTTTAGTTGCTGAAATGAACTATAGACTTTGAAAATTCAAATGACCGAAGTATGCCCCCATTCCATTCATAAGCAACCAATAAGTTTCGAGAAACAACCTTTTGGAAAACTACTGCATCCTTATCTTAAAATGGTAGATGCACACCTGACCATCCTATAGATAACATGTGTCACCTTAGCTTTCCTAAGGTGCAAAAAACTATGTTTCTCCTTTTTATAAAATGTTTATCAACTTTTTTTAAAATTCCTTTAATGCCTCTGGAGTAAGAGTTCTCAAACTGGGTGCCGCAGCACCTTGGGGGATTCAAGAATTGGCGAGGTGTATCGAGAAGTGTGCAAGTTTTGTGACAATTTTGGCCAAGGCTTGGTAGGCTTGTTAAAGAAACATTTTACCAATACAGCAACAACATTGACTTTACTCAAGGCCGTAATTTCAAAGCTTAATTTTCAAAGTTTTACTTGCTATTAAAAAAAATTGCAAAAAACAAATTTTACTGAACTTGAAAAACTTGAGAATTAGTCAAAAATTTGAGAACCCCTTTAACCTTCTCTCCTTCCCACACGCCATCAAGCATAGGCCTTATAACTTCAAAAAATTTCCGAGTTAGAGCAACCAACTTCTTCGGTAACATGTCAACATGTATCACAAAATTGCATTTATAAAACTACAACAGCAAAATTTTCCGGAGTCAGTCCCAAATGCATTTTTCAAACCTCAATAATTTCCACAGGAACGTCCGATAAACTAAACCCTTTCCCTAACGTTACTACCAAATATAGACTGCAATTGCATTTTTTAAAAGAATTTTTTTGAAATTGCATCTAAAATGAGATACTAAACCTAGTGTCAAGTTAGGCACATGTATATCAAAATATTAAAAATACTTCTAGTTCTGCCCCTCCCTTACAAACAATCATTTGAGCGCTTTTGGCCCTCAGAGCTCATGAAAATTGATTGGTGGTGCACATTCCTTTCTCATGTCCAACTTGAGGGTCAATTAAAGCTCTTCATATCAGTAGGGCCGTTTCCATGGACATTTTCGACCCCGGAAAAAACCTGCTTTTCACCGCATTCCGGTTATTTGCGGGGTTAATGTGGAATCTTTCTACTCCTGCTAGCTTCCGGAGTGAGAGCGGTGTTTTTACTCAGAATGTATTAGGCGAAACAAGTTTGTCTACTAGTCGCTAAGGATGCTGGGTAAAAACCGCTTTCTCTGGTACAATGGGAGAACCTCTTTTTACATGGAAACGGGGAATTTTTCAATCGGTTTTTTGTGGAGCCAGAGCAAAGATTTACCGGCTCGAAAAGTGCGTTATGAACGCGGCTATTGGTATCTTTGGCAATAGCAACATTTAGATCCACAACACATTTTTTCTGAACCAACAAAACTTGTACATTATTGAACTTTTATTAAATGATATTTTCAAAATAAATTTAAATTATCTGAGAAAACATTGGCTCATCTATACTAATATTATAAAGAGAGAGGGCAGATTTTTGTGTGTTTATATGTTCGAGGTAATCTCCGGAAACCACTGCACCTATTTGAAAAATTCCTCTACTATATGTAAGGTGCTTTCTTACTGAGTGACATAGACTATAATTCGAAAAAATCTGATAAATATTTTTTAAAATTCCAATTTAGATATTGGAATTCCCGAATATGGGAGTGAAAAATTGCTTGCACATATTAATATTATATATCATTGAAAAGGGTAGAATTTTCCGCTGACACAATTTTTATTTTCAAGGTAGACCAGGCGACGCAGCTCTTAATATATAAAGATTTGAAAGCTACTGTTAATGTGATTTTATACTTTTTTGTTTGTTTGGCAAAACATTTATTATTGCCAAAGTAAAAACATCTGCTTCACTCGCAAAAGGGCTGGGTTCTGGCAGGATGATCACTTGGCGCATTAGATGCTGAGCAGTTCAGACTAGGATTATTGTTTTAAAGCAACCGTAAATGTAATTCATTGTTTTGGCAATTGGTTTTGAAAAAAAAAGAAACTTTTGATTTGTTTGTATCCGAGTGAAATGTATCACATTTTCTTCTTTTTTTCTGACGATGATTTTTGAATGTCCCACGGGATGTTTTTTCCGTTGGATGGATTATGATAGCGTGGTTGTTGGGCGAGTTTAGAGATAAACAATAGAGTTGCAGAATTATTTTTACTTTTGGAAGATATTATTTGATGTCTTGTTTAGTTTATTTGGTGAAATATTTTAAATTGAAGTAAAAACCACTTCACTCACTAAATAGAGTTTTACAGCAATTGTAAATCTAATTCAATAATTTGACAAAAAGTTTTAAATTCCAAAGCAACTTTAATTTTTTTCTTTTTGGAAAAGGTGTGTACACATTTTATACAAAGAAAAATGATCATTTCACATCGGAGGGGGAGGGGGCGTCGATTTTTTTCATTCAACGGACTTCCATTAAATTTTTAGCACGGGCATCGCTAGGCGGGTACTGCTAGTATTTTAATAAAATAACTTTAACTTTTGGTGATTCAGTAAAATTATTGTCAAAAAGAAAAAATTAAAACAAGTAGTATTGCTTGCCACTGCTCCCCTCTCCCGTTTTCTTCCTAATTTTTTCATTCTTTCCTGCTTTGCCCCCTCCCCCTCGCCATATGTGTACCAATGCGAAATATGCTTCAAAAACCATAACTGGTGATTTTTCGTCGAAAATTTATGAGCCTCCCCCCCCCCCCCAAAAAAACCTAGCGACGGCCTTGACTTTACTGGAGAAAGAAACTGTACAAGTTTTGTTTCCTAAATATTTGATAAGTGAACCTTTTTTAATGCAGGAAGTCTTATATATAGTTGTTTTTTTTCCAAAAACATGGGGCGTCCCCCATTATCAGACAGATGTTCTACATTTCCTCAATAACGAGCTTCCAAGACAATATATGAGGGTCAGTCAAAATGTTAGTTGCACTGCTCAAGAAAACAATAAAAGGATTGAAATTCTACAATAACTTGATTGGTATCTTAAAGTTTCATTCAAAATTTACATTTCAACATAACTACCTCCGTTATTTAAGTATTTGTCAAGAGATGGTACAAGTTTTTGGTGCCTTCTGCAAAGAAATTCCGTCGAATGTCCAATAACCATTATTGGGTTGCAGCTTTCACTTTGTCATCCGAATATTATGGTAGCTTTGAAAGTTCTTGTTTCATGGAAAAAAACATGAAAATAAGGAGGTGATCAGTTTTTGCTATAAGGAACGTGATTCGGAACTACCCACCTATACTTGGTCTTCCCCCATGCTATGTGTCGTTAATATCTGTATGTCAATTCTCAAGCACGTTGCACCATTTCCCGATAGCTTGGCGCGATATTGCTAGTTCACCATACACTTCATGCAACTGCCTCAAAATTTCAGTGAGTTGCACTTTTTTGTCCACAAAAAACGAATCACTGTATCCATTTTCAATTTGGACGCTACTTGCAGCTGACGAGACATATTTATAACTGATCATAAGAAAAACTTAACTTGCCTCAGGAAAGCCGTCACGTCACACAATAAAAGTACATGTCTGAAGTGTTGCCACACAGTGTCATCAAAATAGTTTTAGACAGAGCGTACAGGGTGCGGCAGTTATTTGAGAACAAATTGATGTCCATAGAACATGGTTCATACTCTATTTGGATGGAAAAATTCAATGACTTTTTCATGACTTCAGTGAAAAGTTTCATGACCTCGTTAGTTGAAGAGCTCAAACTTGATAATTTTTGGAAATGAGCATTAGCAAAATGTCTACATGAATTCCACAGCCTCATTGAAGCACTTACTCGTAATGGAAAAAATTAAAGTATACACTTAAAAAACTAAACTATTCTTATTTGTCTTCATCATATAAATTTAAGTAAAGTAAAAATGCAGGGAAACGAATATGATGATGCTTAAATGTCTGATATTTTATTTATAAACAGGCAGAATGATATTGAATGGGACAAAGGTTGAATGAGTCATCACTAAGTTTCAGTAAATTTGCTTCAAAAGTTGCCTTTTAGTGTCAACAGTGCATTTAATCATCCACGTTATTTGACAGTATTTTGGTTCTTTAAAGTAAAGCCACATATTTTAGTTTTTTATGTTTCTAAATCAGATCTTTTTTGAAAAAACCATTTAGTAATGAATCAATCTTCTGATTCAAAAGTATACTTGCTTTGTTTAATTATTTGCACTTTTTCAAATGCATATAAATTACCGTATTTTTGGGAATAAGGGCCGTACAAGGTATAAGCGCCGCATCGAAATATATTCACCAAGGAAAAAGTTTTTTAATGTATGCGCCGCACCCGGTGTAAGGGCCGCACCTTCCATAAGTGCGCACCCAGCATTAAACAACTTAAAAGCACAATTAGTAGTAAAGAAAGCTAGATTAAATGTAAATAAAAAGTATTTTTTAATTTTTCGTTAGTATTTTTAATTAACAACAATAAAATATTTTCAAAAATCCCCATTTTGCACTTTTTGCCTTCGGCATCCCTCGATTGGCCATCACTTTCGATGGTTAATTTATCCGATTTCCAACGGCAAACGCATCTCTCGTCAATGCCAAACTCTGGCAGCAAAGCGATTCCCAATTGCTTCTGCCTTTATCACCTTAAACTTAAGGGCTGCAGTATAACTTTTCAATTGCTTAGGAGCCATTTCAAAAGCAACTCTGAACAAATTCCGGAAAAAAAGATAAGCCAAGAACGCACGAACGACAGCAAAAGATGCAACACGACGAAGTGAGTGAATAATAAAATTAGAGCTAGGAGACAAGTTTCCCATTAGGTTGCTTGACCAAGCAACCCATTTTTGTGAGGGAGGTGGTAAATTCCTTTTACAAACTGGACATCCATCCCTCTCTCTTACTAGTACTTTTGCTGCTCCCTCTATCTGACCCCTTCGCTCTGACACGATAAGGCTTGCCTGCCCACGTGTATCAGCGTTTCTCTCCTCAGTGAAACATGTGCAATCGCTGACTCACCTTCCCTTCCCCCTCTTTGTTTTACTTGTCACCCAAGGTCGAAGGATTTCCTGTCCCTTCGCTCCGACGCGATAAGACTTGCTCGCGCACATGGATCAACATTTCTCTCCTCAGTGAAACACGTGCAATCGCTGACTCACCTTCCCTCTCCCCTCTTTATTTTACTTGTTGCCCAAGGGCGAAGGATTTCGCAAAATGAAAGCAAACGATGTGGTGCCATCTGTTAGCAACATTTTCAACTTTTTTTTAAACTTGAAAAAAAAAAAACACTGTACTCGCCGCACCCGTTATATGCACCGCACCGGCAATTTTTGTATTTTTTTTTCTTGTATGCGCCGCGGCGCTTATTCCCGAAAATACGGTAATAGGTACAGAAATTTCAGAACATGTTTGATTCATGACACTGAACAGAAGCAGTGGGTTGCATGGATTAGTTTTGCGGGTCCTATGTTGGGCACTACTGTTTTAAAGTATTAGAATTTCTCTTTTTCTGTATTCTATTGCCTGACTAAAGATCTTTATTTTCTAAAACCTTCAACAAATTAAGATAAACTCTGATAAGTTTAATAATAAAGTTCTTACGAGTGATGGAATCGAACTCGGATGCAATTGAATTGCTTTTTTTTCTTTTTTTTTTGAGTGGTTGTGGCAAAACTAAGAACGTGAAATTTTGCTACTACAGAATATGAAACATAAGAAGTGTCGAAAATAACAGTAAATTCAAAATAAGTGATGTCCAAGCAGTAAAATCACATCGCAAATAAAGGCAAGCAGCTGCGACAGAAGTGGATGCAATGAGATTTCAAAATTCAGATTTGATTTTGGGATCGTTCAATTTTCCACTTTTAATAGCTTTTATGTGCTATACTGTTAAATAACTTAAGATTTCTAATGCTCCTTTAGTTACTGTTACTTTCTCTTCGCCCAGAACATTTTTCCATGACTTGAAATAAATTTCCATAACTTTCAATGAAAATTTCAATTTTCCATGACTTTTTCAGGTCTGAAATTCGCTTATTTTTTTTCCATGACTTTCCAGGATTTCCATGACCCGTACGAACCCTGATAGAAAAAAGGGAACAAATTGAGGTAAAAGAGCATTTCTTACAAATTAGAGTTTTCATTCAGGTGGTCAGATACATAAAGAATGACATCATTTAAAAATCCCACCATCAGCAGAAATGACAGCTTCTATATGCTGTCCAAACTGACTGCAGGCAATAATGAGAGGGTCATTTCACGGTATATTTGACATTTATGTAGAGTCTGCAACGTGACCTTTTTTTGTCATTACTTTTTAATTTACTGTTTGATTAGCGTATTATTTTATTTTGAGCTTTTCCTACCAACACAGCAACTCATATTAAAATAATTTGCAAATCAAACAGTAAATTAAAAAGTTAAGACAAAAAAAGGTCATGTTACGGATTCTTCATAAATGTCAAAAAAACTGAAATGACCCGAGATGAGTCTTTGGAATTTTTGTTATTGTTTCCAAAATATAAGCTCTGAGAGCTGCAATAGTGTTGTGGGAACTACTATTGGAGTCCCTCTCAACTACGCCCCACACATTGTAGTCGATTGGATTTTTGATCTGGGGAGTTGGGGGATCAAATGATAGGACGTGACAAAATTGTGAACATTTTTGCATAACCAATTTTGAGTTATTCTGGTGGTATGGAATGGTGCCGAGTCTTGTTAAAAAACATACGGTCTCCCACGTGCAACAGTAGTGATCCAGGGCATGACAAATCTGTCTAATACCTCAGTGGAAGCAACGGCAAAAGCTATGGCACCTTGACAAAAAAAATGAGGAGGCATCACATATCTCTCACCACACCAAGAACCATCCCTGATGTTGGATATTCGGTATGCATAACTGCTGGTACCTCATCAGGGCTTTTATGCAGTCAACGACATTTTTTTGCAATCACCTTTTGGTCCTGAATAAAGTTCTTTTCATCCAAGAAAAACCAAAGCAGTCTTGGCTCCTCAGGATATTTGAGATTGTTCAGAAGGCTCTTGGCCCTAGTCAAGTGGTTAACCTTGGTCTTGTATGACATGATGTCCTCTCCTCATCACGCATGATTTGTTACGGAGGTCCTCAGGAAGCACACGTCAGATATTAGCCTCATCAACCTGCTGCTCATTAGCGAGTGCCCTCATCGATTTCCTAGAGCCCTCATCCATAGCAGCTTGGACCCGCTGACAAATATTGGTGTCCTGATACTATCAGAACGTGGACAATATCGTTCCCTTTGCGAAACTGTTACCACATCCCCCTTTGAAGCTCGAAATTCTCTACAAACTTCATAAACAAATGATCAGGTGACTGTCAGGAATTCAGCAATTTCTGAATTGGTCTGCCCTGAAGCCAAGGAGACAATAACGGCATACCTCTTCATTTCCTGAGTAAGAATAGAGTCTGCCATGTCTATCTCCAACAAAAAAAAGCTTGGTTTTTGTAAAACACAGAATAATGTAGCTCCTATAATGTGTAATCAAATAGCTGCCACACCCTGTATTTACAAAGCAGTGCAACTAACTTTCTGACTAACCTACGTATTTGACGAAGTTCTGATGTCAATAATCAACTTCTTCCGTGGCCACTACGCCCTCCGGACCGAACTCCAAGCGATATTTTTTAATAGTGTTACATTAAAGATCGTGAGTTTGTGCCCCATGGTCCATGTGGTTTTCAAGTTCCATCCAAAAGATTACAATAGCGTTTTCTAAAATTGATCATGTCATTGTCACTGTATTGATAATATATTTGTTTCAACAAGGCTTCCAAACTCGGGAGAGAAGTCTGATGTGTGTATGTATATTATAGAGATTAGTGTGCCATGAAAAAATATTAATTGTTTAAAGGGTGCAGCAAGTTCGAAAAGTTTGAGAACGTTCCCAACTCCCGGCACTAACTCCCCTGCTCTAGAACAGTGCTTCTCAACCTTTTTTACTGGACGGCACACACACACTTGCTAGCTGGCTCAATCCTTGTGGTATACGGAACCAAAATTCATATGTCAAATGTCGATATAAACAATGCTTTCGTCATTCACTAGTCAAAGCAAGTTAAAGAAATTGGTGCAGTATAGCCCTCAAGGGCTCTTGCGCCATAAAAATCAAATAAACCAATCAACAAAGAAAATATCTGCGTTTCCATATAGGTATAACAACTAATCTTTTAAATATTTGAAATCTTTAAAAAATTTAAGTTTCCTCAGGGATTGAATATAAGTTCATCATGAATTTTAGCGCTTATTAAGATCAGAAAGTATGAAACTTTAATTTAACACAACTGAGACACTTGTGCCTGCCTTGAAAGTCAGTGACCTTTTTATTCAGCTCACACCGGGAATAGCTACAAGAAATTTTTAAATCAAGGATCTACACGATATTTGTTGTTCTTGAAAATTGACGATGCTGAGCATGGGCGTCGCGGCCGGGGGGATCCAAGGGGTCCGGACCCCCCCAATATTTGAGGACCGGACCCCCTCAATATTTGAAAATCGGACCCCATCGATAATTGTCAAGATGAAATTCATTATTTTGGGGAAATTATTTTTGCTTTGAAGATTTTAAACAGTTGCATAATACATAATTTACCATGTTTAATTCATGTCAAATAAAACGAAATGAACATCGAAAAAAAATGAACTAAAAAAAAACAAAAACAAAATAGGTGATGTGTATAGTGAACGGAAAGTCGGAAAGTGAACTCCAATGACAAACCATTGCGCTGCTCTCTGCGCATACTAGCTTCAGTGGAGGATGCTAGAAAGGGGACACCTTCTCCCGAGTGCAATATGTCAACCATCCATAGTCGTTTCCCCAGCTTGAAAGTCATTCCAGAGTATTTATATTTGTTGCTATTTAAGGGGAAACAACGGGACAACTTTGAGATACTGAAACAAGATGGACACCCCCCCCCCCTTCTTTTTTTTTACGACTCTGTGCTAATAAGTCAACAGAAGTCAGACCCGGGATCTGAGTTTCTGCCCCTTTCTTTCTTATCTCGTTTCTCGGCTCTTCCAGGTTTCTGTTTCGAGTTTTGCAGTGTTCGTTTCTCCGATTCGATTAAATTTATAGCGACCCCGATGTTACCCAAACAAAATGACACACCAGACCTCTTTGGCGGTTTTTTGCAGCTGGCACCCTGCCCCTGGCCAAAGGATGCACAAAAATTTAGAAGACCACTTAGCTGGTCAAAGGTTAAGTTTGGGGTAGGAAGGGAAAGGACGTGTCATGTGTTTGACATTATTCAACACGTGGCTTCTAAGTACCTTACCGAAGCGCGGTTTCTCAAATGTGTTTGCGGCATCTCAAATTTGACCAAAAAAAAGCGTTACGTTACAAAAAAAAAGAAAAAATAGGAGGAGTCTAAAAATTAACGTGCAATTTCAAAAGCAAATCGTAAGCCAGCATAACGATGGATACTGTGATGTCACTTCCGGTAGAATAACGAAAAAAGAAACGCAAGATGATCAGAAAAAAAAAAGAAAAAAAAAACAGAAATAAAAGGAGCTTCCCTATTGAGAAACGTTCCGACAAAAATAAAGATGATTTCATGTTGTCTTTTGGTCTCCTTGAGAGTAGGTGACCTGAAGAGCGCTCCTATATTAATAAAAATACCTTTTTTTTACATATTTGATTACGGCTATATGGAGAGGTGGCTTGAAATGGGAAAATGTAGCAATCCTTCTACATCAAATGAACCTGAGCAATTTTTAACTGCTGAATCATCATCAACATTCACGGAACCATCTTCAAAAAGTCAAAAGACCGTGATAGGTAACTACCATTCTGTTTAGTGTAATACATGTAGGAGCTCCCCGATTTTACACTATTCAGATGGGGTTACTTCTCGATTTTCCGAATGAAATTTTTAATTACCCACATCACTACATCTAATGAGAATATCTTTTTAATGCAATATTTCACAAAAAAACTACTCAAAATTTGAGACTCGTCAGACAAAATTTTCTGGGAAATTAAAGTTTATGAAAGTTTACAGTGACCTATCGAGTAGCCCCTGAATGCCTGCTACAATCTAACCACGGATTGTATGGAATTTTCAAACGTCCAGACAAGACTAATCTATCTGAATGAGGGGGAAAAGTAAAAATTTGATGCCGGTATTCCGCTCATTTGAAGGAGACTCTGCTTCTGCATCGCTAAAAAATAATAGATTCGTCCATTTCCGGCTGTAAAACGGATGTTTGTCTTTCCATACAATCCGTGGTCAGACAGTAATCAGGTATGCTTTACAGACAATATTTTGACAATATGAGTCTTATCGGAGCTAATGCGTTCAACTTTTTTTTTTTTAATGTTTCATCTTTTATAAATTTTAATGGATTAAATAATACCCCTTTTAGTTATTAACGCTTAACAGAAAATTATCCATTAATAATCCTGCTTTACTAAACAAATTTTATTGAAATAACCATTTTAAAACTTATTGTCACGTGTCAGAAAAAAGCAGTTCATTTCTCTATCTCTTTCCCATCGTCCGCTGATCAGAATTCAATTATACACCAAATGCTGTTTGTTCTCTGCCAGTACTTTTCAATCTGTGGGGTGTCCCTCTCAAGGCAGGCCTGTCTGTTAAAGAGGATCAAGAGGGGCACTTTCCCTGCTGACTTTGAGAAATCAGAAATTAATGTATTTACATGGGTATGGTTTTTGCTGTTTTTTGGTTTCATATGCATTGAGTGTATGGAGGATTCAATAAAAAAGCAAAATTTTAGTACATTTGTTACAAAAAACTCAAAAAAATTAAGAGAATACTTTAAAAGGTTGCGTTATTAAAATATGATATTATGAGAGTTTAATTATTTGTGTCTTATTTTATTTTTGTAGTTGTGTTTTTCGTAGGTTCGTGAATGCCATAACGATGAATTATATACTTTAATTTTTTAATTAAAAAACATCAAACTAAACTCCTTCGAATCCAACTTGTGCCAAGAACTTAGAGCTGCAGGGTTTATCACTATGTAATATAAAAATTTAATTATACAGTTGTCGCGGCTTATATGAGTCACATTTTGTTCTAAACAGCTTTGATTCCATAAAGCGGCTGATTCAATAAAGCTGGATTTCGTTTCTGATGATTTCATTCATTAAGAATCGTTAATTCAATTGTCCACCGTTTCAAAATGTTGAAAATTTGGTGCGGCTACTCTTGGTGTGCCGCCCTTCGTCGTATAAAGCTGAAAGAAGTTTCAGTGCGCTGAGAAAGCTGAAATTGCATCTAAGGTCGACTATGAAACAAAAGCGGTTGAATCATGTTGCTTTATGTTACGTTCACAAAAACATCTTGGACGAAATTGATCACGAAAAAATAGCACGGATATTCGTATCCCATGTGCAGTCTAGAAAAAATGTATTCGTTGGTATTTAATTTTTTTCTCATTGTGTAATTATGTAAATCAAAATGTACCCGTTTAAAAGTATTGTATTAAATGCAAACCCATTTCTATTTGATGTCAAGTTTTTGTCTTATATATATATATATATATATATATATATATATATATATATATATATATATATATATATATACGAATTTTTCTTAATGCAACTTGAAAATAACAGAGTCAGAATGGTCCCCCCTAATAAATTTCAGCTGACGACGCCAATGATGCTGAGACTTCCACATCACAAATATATATTCTTTAAAATGGTAACAGTAAAAGTTTATGAATAGCATGATCAGAGATTTTTACTTTTTTCACCAACAGCTAATATGTGTCAAAGGCACTTGGCTGAAACCAAGTTTTAAGAAACAATCGCTCCTGATGTCTATGCAGTTTTCTCGTGCGCTCAAAGAAAGTTCCTTGCTGTTGAGTCAATGGATCCCTTCGCATTGTTCTATGCCAGTCAACATGAAGTGGTGTTTAAACTTGAATCATGACCAAATGTTCCGCGATCACAAACTGATTTGAACACATAAAAGTTGATATTTTGCATTCAACATGAATCCTTCAACATTTCCCGTCATTGCAAGAGCTTGAGCAGTTGTAACACTGAATCCCATTGCTTTTTATTTATTTAGCTGTAGCATCGCTGCTACTATAATAAGCTGTATATTTCATCACCAGTTGCAAACTGAGACAGTTCTTTGATACTGAAAGTTCTTGAATACCATCCTTGTTAGTAAGAGAAGTGTACCTTCTATGTGTATTGATAAATCAACTGAAAATAATTATTTTTCAGCTATTTGCAGTTAAAGTTTTTTGATGTTGGCTGTCATATAATTAATTGCCTGCACAATAATATCGTTTGGAATTGGCACTCTACTCACATGCTGGTAAAATAAATGTTTCACTGTTGTTGTTCAGTTTTTAAAGCAAAATAAATTAAACTAGTAACAACATATCTAAACTCTTGCGAAGGTAAAATGCATTTCTATTAAGCAGTAAGTTACTGCCCCAAAGCCAGGGTTAAGGCAGAACTACATGATGAGATGACATCTGCCTCCAACTTGATTATTTCCTATTCCAGACTGATAAGTCCATAACAAGGACGAAACTGCAATCTGTGGATGGGATAACTGGGCTATCGGTATATTGTACGTAAAATACATCTGTGTTCATCTATTTTCTACAACTCCGAAAACATCATGGTGCATCAAGGACCTTATCACTGCACACGGGTTGAGAAGCACAGCTCCAGAGGAATAGATTTTGTCCCCTTATTCTAGTATCTTTCCACTAAGCGAGAAACGACTAAGATGTGTGTACAAACTAAATGTTCTATTATTTTCCTTTTTTTTAATCTCTCATTGATTTTCTCTAACCAAAAATTCCATCACTTGTTGATGCGGACTTTCACAAATTGCTGGTGCGGTATGAGGTTTTGAGGGTCTCTCAATGAGGACTTTTAATATTGAGTCGATAGTAATAAAAATCAACTGGTCAGTGAAAACTGCTACAAGGATTATGTTAAAGAGTACATACCGAATTACAAGGTTTTACATTATCATTTTTTCAAGTGAAGCTCTGGATTGGCTAAGCAGAGCCTAGTCGATTTATCAACCTCCAATGAAGATCAAGAGCCCTTTTAAAACTATCCACCCAATTGCAAGTAGCAGCTGCTTTCATTTAAACCATTCTAAATGCCTAAAACCCTGATGAAGTAGTAATTTTTCCTGATTTCAAGATTAGCTTGAGGTTTTAAAAGCTTAAACCAATGAACCATGATTTTGCCATTTGTGCAGAAATTTGGCTCATAAACATCTTTCATTTTAGTCAATGCAAATAACTCTCATATCCCTCTTACTCTCTTTTCCTAAAGACTATACACATATTTGGCATTCTAACCTTGGAATCACAATATAAAGTAGATAGCCCATTTACTAACCTCGTAGACCTCCTTTGAACCTTTTCCAATAAATTAATACTTCTTAAGGACACCAAAACTGAGTAACATTCTCAAAATGAGGACAAATATAGTGCATATACAGAAAAAATGCATCCTAAAAACACTCATCACAACAATTGTTCTGTTTACCTAATTGGACATCATAATTCATTCCCATCTTTTGACAGAATGAAACATTAAAAGTTCTGTACAAAGGTGCTTCAACAGCTTTCATATGTGCATCATATTCATCAATCTCTGTCTCTCTTTGTTTGCGGACATCTAAAAAAATTAAAAGATGTTACCATCCAATTAGCAAAGTACAATATATCAGACTTCTACATAAAATGAATGAATTCGCGAGAAATTGATTTCCCACAAACTTTATAGCCAGAAACTGCATTTTGTGATAAAATCATGAAACTTGGCATGCATGTAGACAATGTCCTTACAAACATTTTTAGAAGGGGAGACATTTCAAAATCCCCCCCCCGGCGGCCATTTTTGGTCAAAAGTCCAAAACTACTTTTATTTTTTATTTTTAGAAAAACACCCACTCTACCTTCTTTTGTGAGTTTTATTATGTTTACTAAAGCATAAAAAGCCATCAAAACATTTCTTAACCTCCTTTCATAATAATTTCAAAAATTTTGATTTTCTTAAACAAAACTTTAACTAACTAAAGTCTTTAACATTTCTGGAGGAGTTGTTTGAGAAATGGTTTCTTATGTATTTTAATGCACTATGTTAAAGAAAATCAATTCATTTATAGTAGAACCCAATAATCCAAACCCCAGAAATCCGAAACATTAGAAAATCTGAACATAAGTTTTAAAATTTACTGATAAAAACTGACAACAAAACTAAGAATAAAACTAGAAATAAAACATCATAAACAAAGCTAGTAATTTTTTCAAAACTTAAAACAAACATTTGCATTGTTACTCAAGAATAAATACAATACCTTGATTTGTTAAAACAAAATCAATTTTCATTATCGGCAAAAAAAGAAAAAAAAAACTTAACACTTTTTTCGCAATTGTTTGGAAGTTTCAATTACATTCTGCAGTTTTATGAGTCATATTTGCACTAGCAAAATGAGGGCAGGGGGAGGGGACGGATATCTTGTTCATAGAACTCCAAATTTTTTTATTAAACGCTTTAAAATAAATTTAAAATTTTTTCTGATTAGACGATTTGAAGCGTTTGTTCTATGTTTTAAACGATGCAAGAGGAATAAATCATTAATTACTGCAATAAGAAGTTTAGTGCTATGTTAATAAAGCTAACAATATTGTTATATTAATAAAAGTGTTATTTATTGAAATGTATTTCACTATTACAAAAACTGCAACTAAAACTACACCAAATCTGAGTAAGTGATGCATACAATGATTATACAGAAGGTAAATAAAACGTTTGAATTTACAAGTAATTTACACAGATACATAGCATTTTCCGTTGCTGTATTTACACAACGATGTGCAGATAAGTTCATTTTTGAAGCACCCACAAGTTATTTTAGAGCATTTGTTTTTTACACATACATGACGTAAATTCACTTTAAGCACTTGAAATTGCGAGCAAACTCAAACAAACAAGAACGTGCTTCTCATCAATTACTGTAAACCCCAAAATCAGTTCAGGCTAAATTTTTAGACATAATGCCGTATTGATATCTACCTTGCTTAGTTAGCACTAAATAAGTTGCCTAAGGGCTTCAGCTGTGGGTGCTAAGTTAATCATTGATCTTTGTTTGCTGGTGGAAAAAACATTTTCTAGCATCATTTACGGATGGAAGTTACATGAAGACGAGTAGTAAAGATTCGCTAAGATTTTTGAAATTTTTTATCAGGTATGCTTTTTTTTTTTTGAGGTTGGGATAGGTATAAAAATGCACCAACCAGGACAGGATAGTCTTTTTCACATCGTCACTTTTCCCGACCTGCAAAAAAAGAGGTTGTGTCACATCCTGAGAACAAGTGGAGCCCTCTTTGAGAAACTGCTTTTTGCTGACCGAATTTGTGAGCAAAATCTTGGACTTTAATATTAGTCGAAAGTATTTTCCAGCTACAAATTTAAGCCCCATCTTCTTTCGCATCTTTTTGTGCAGCTCATGGAAATATGACAGCGGGGGCCAACAGTTACGCATATGCTTCTGTAGCCTCTTTCTGCAGCATCCAAAACATGTACGAAGATCTCACGAAGATAATCAGCTTTCTCGTGATTTGATGGAGCTAGAGGTATCGTATTCAATGACATTCACCTTCAAATCTTTAAGAGCAAAACAAGATGGTATTGGCAGTGCAATCATGAAAAACAATTCTGTCTTCTTATCTGCATTCCGGAGGAAACTGATCCAGTTCTCAGGAAGCAAATCATTTTTTCCAAAATGATATCTTTCTCCTATTCCTCTTATATGTCTTAGATCTGTATAGACTTCAGATACTCCAACCAAAAATTTTCGGTCCTAGGTTATTTTATGTGAACGATGAAAGAACCAACATAGACAATAGCATCACAATGTATCTCAGCACTTATTCTAAAATTAGCATTCATCATTTTCATCTTCAGCAACACTTCTCAAAATGTTTTCATCTTCTCTTGAGTAGTCTTCATCAGTAGAAATACTTAATTCATTGAGCAGGAATGTTAATGACTATACTTATTTCACTTTCAAAGAGATTCTCTATTTATTGAAATCGATGGACGGTGAGGTTGATTTTCATAGAGGAGAAATTCATCCAAGTTTAAATGTACGATATTGCAAATGATGAAAAGCTATGAAAATGAATCTGCATTGAATTTTAATCCTTTCATTAAACAGAATTATACCCCCGTCTCCTTTCACCACCGCATATTTTTTGCGTGTAAGCATGGTCCAATCCAATTACAGAAAACACGTTCATTGTCTTTTTTACAACACACATTCCTTCTTCAAAAGCTTTGTGTATGTCTGGAAGGTTTGTGGGTTAAAGAAGATCTTTCATGAAAACTATTAACCATCGAGTATAGTTACTAAAAAGTAATGTGCATTGTTTAGTATAGAGATAAAATGGGGAAAAAACACAGAATCAACTCCTTCATGGGTTCAGTAAAGATATTAGAGTTGGTTGAAAGCTATGAAATAGTAAACATTAACATTGAAAGCCACAGCTTTAATATGGTTTTCCAAAATTTGAACATTGAGATGGTGCTTTCTTTCTCGAATTTTTTAGTTATAAAAACTTCTCTGTCAAAAGTGTCTTCATTGCATTGATGTGAATCTTTTTGTAAGAAGTAGTTAGAGAAATTTTATCATACACTTTAGGTATGCTTTTTTTCCCATAAAATGAGTGAAAGCTTACTAGTGATCAATCCGGTAAAGGAGAATTAACAACAGCAACAATAGTTATAATAATAATAAGAAGAAGAAATTTAAAATTCAAACTTTAAATTTCTTTCTATTAGAATTATATTGTCTTGACATTAATTTCCTCCATTTTCCTTCAAATCCTTATTCTCTTATACCCTTTGGAAATAGTTTCGATTATGTATTCTCATCATAAAAAAAACGCGGTGCATCATGGCCGAATAATCAGACAGTTCGAGCAATTAGAGATCGTATAACTGGAAACCTACTTTGATATAACTCTAATTAAATTCAGAAACCAGTAATTGTTATGAGGGGGAAAAATTCACGTCAGAGAATTTACAGTTTAAAAATATCGATTTTTTTAAAATCACTTTTTGTGAAGTTATTTCTGAAATTAGATATTTAATGGAGCTTTAAAGGGTATAAATCATAATTAATATCTATAAAGTGATACAACCGGTGATTTAAAAAATTTTAATATTTTTTTTTTTGGTTTTGGACCAAAAATGGCCGTTAGGGGGGTGGGGATTTTGGAATGTCTCCCTTCCCTAAAATATTTGTATATACAATGTCTACAAACATGCCAAGTTTCAAAATTTTATCACAAAATGCAGTTTCTTCCCCATTAGCCCCCTGACTATTACGTGAAGCAGTTATCTTTAATTGATAGGTTGAAGTGAATTTGAAAAATTTCGTTCACATAAGTATTATATTTGGCAATAAATCTGCACATTTCCTTTTTTTTAATGTAATTCATAGAATTAACATCAATGTTCCTTTTATATTATGTTGTCATTTTTTTTCTTTACCCATAATGCCCCCTACGCCATAAAGCAAAATTAGAATGCTTTAGTTTTTTGTAATTAGCATTTCAAAATAAGGTAAGTAAGCATTTTGATTTATAAAGCTTATGCTTTGCATTGCTTTGTTAATTTTGACCTGTTTATCTTCCTGTCAATATTGTTTTTCTGAAGATAACAGAACATATGGGGCAATCAATCAAATGTTCTTTAAAATATACATTTTAAATTCATTATTTCAGTTTAAAGTTCTCATTCCAAATTGCTATTACAGTATGGAACCTTTTATCCAGAATTTTTAAAACCAAGAATCCAGAAAATAAAACATATAGCCACGATTTTTTTTCTTGCAATTTTTTAAAAACATGCATTTTTGGCAATTTTTGTCTTTTGTCCTTTAGAGCATAAGTAACGAAGCAAAAAGTGCAGAAATGCTGAATACTCGATTTGCAAATTTCACGAATAGTTGATATTGTGAAATATAGAGATCGTTAAACGAAAAAATGTAAAAAGGCTGCAAAAACTTAGAACACAAATTTCTATTGTTAAGGATTGCATTTGCATTGAATTAATACCAACTATCACAATTATGAAAACAAATTCTTTACAAAAAACAGCTTTCATGAAAATGAACTCTTTTCATACACTAGTATAAAATATCGCACATTTACGATCATAATCTTGTTTCTTAACTGTCATTTTCTTTTAGTAGGACGGCAGTACTTCCCTGCATGTCAAACAATACCAAAAAATAATATCAAATTATCATGCCATGGCACAAGTTTCATTAATGGTGACATCAGGAGCATTACTCAATTAATGAATTGGCTATTATATACATGAGGATAGTAATTTGGATTTCATAAGCAGTCGGCATACAGCAGTTTTTAGCAATTCCGAAAACCGGGAAAATTCAGATATCGCATTTAACAATGGTCCCGACCATACTGGAAATGTCTATAATTCGAAATTAAGGAAGTCCTGATGTTTTCAAATTGAAGGTCTTTTACGGTACAATTTCTGGTTGGCATTTCATTTCATGGTCATTATAACTATGGCAAAGGATGTTGTGGTTCTCAAGCCATTTCATGGATGCTTTTTAAGCAATTAACATAGAACTATTCTCATTAATGGGGATACATCATTAGTTATTTATGCTCTTGCCAAATTTTCTTCCTCTACTGGAGTTCAAAGTTGAGTCAACTTTGATATTATTGTCTCTGATATCAATATTTTTCTGGAAAAATGAAATTTTGTTGCCATATTTTGAAAGCAGAAATTTAGTTACATATAGCTTTTAGACTTCCCCAATTTCAACTGCCTTTGCTGACAACAAGTTTATGGTAGGACTGGTTACAATTGGACTGTCGGAGTTTGCTTGAACACCATAGCTTTTTATCTCATTTCAGAAAGCTTGGTCACTGCATTTCTTACTTAAAAGACTATGTCTAAATGAAAATGTTTCTCTCTAGCTAAAAAGCCCAAACTTGTTGAAAAAGCGAAACAATTTCATAGCAGTAAATTCTACTGTGCTAAAGCATTGCATATTCAACTGTGCAAACTGTTTTAAAGCAAGAAGTTTCCAGTAGAGTTAAGTGCTTAAGATTCAGAAAATCAACAAAAACGAAAAAAACTTTCAAAATGTCTTCATATGATGACTTGGGAAACATTTTAACTGAATCATTAAAGAAAGTTTAAACAGCAAAGATTCCAATAAATGGATTCATTCCAAACGAAGATGTACTCTCAAAATTGCTGAAACATTGGAACTCCAGAGCTTCACCGCATCAAATGGCTGGATCGATAGATTAAAAAAAAGGGGAACAATTTGGTTTTAAGCCTACAGGCCAAGAATCCACTTATGTGGATACTACAACTGTGCAGCATTGGAAAGGGAACACTTTGCGAAATTTATTAAAAAATTACAATCTGAGAGACATATTTAACAACAACAAGATTGCCTGTTAACCAGCAAACATTAGCAGTAAAAGGCAAAAACTGCCACGGGAGGAAGGTTTTCCAAAATGTTTGACCGTAGTTAGATATACAAATGCTGATGGTAGCAAAACGTTGGGAAAACAATGGTGGTATTTTAAAGATATAATTTTACCAATGGATTACAATTCAAATAAAAAGGCATGAATGACTCAATCGCTACTAGAAGATTTTCTTCAAAAATAAGATTTTAAAAGCGATTTAAAAAAAATAAAAAGTTTGATTATTGATCAGTGCATTGCTAATTTCAACCTTAATTTGAAAAATGTACAAATGGAATTTTCCTTGCAAACTGCATCTATCAACTTAAAATACAGTAAAAATGCCTTTGGATCTTAGAATCAGCAGACCGTTTAAAGCAGGGCCGTATACAGGGGGGGAGGACGGGTTCTTAGGGTCCTCCCCCCCCCCGAAAGGTTTCATTTGACAGTTAAATATTCCTTTTAATTAAAAAATTTCCAAAAAATGTTGTTCCAAAACTTAAATGTCTTTCATATGTATATATTAATTGCATAAAACACTTTCATATAGATAATCCAATGACTTGAACATTAGTACAAGTAGCGCAAAGCTCTGTATGAAAGTTTTTAAACCCTCCCCGAAATTATTTTCTGGTTACGACCCTGGTTAAAAGTACAGTTCAGGGGGCATTTGGTTAGGAAATCACTGCTTTTCTTAGTTACAATGACTTGCAAGATAACTTCAAACACAAAGACAAATAGTTTGGGAGCTGTGAATTTGATTTGTGCAGCGTAGGACAGTTTTGATAAACATTGCGGTACTACTGTGTTCAAAAAGTAGACTTCTTGGAATCCAACAGTGAAATATAAAATTCAAATCACAAATACAAAGTGAAGATGGGCCCAGCTACTGAAACACCATCACAGAAGAAGGCAGTGTCGCTTTGGGTGAAAATCTTCCTACAGTCTACGACACATATATCAACAAACATTTCATCACACCACAAACTCCCTGGATAGTGGATTTAATACAATTTTCCAGTGATGAAGGGAAAGGCGACGAAGAAATAATGGCTGATGTTGATGTCCTCACAGTTGACCACGAGATTTAAAACAGAAAAACTAGAACACAATTTTATTTGAATTGTTTTGTTGAGGAAAGTTAAAGTGCAGTAACAAGTTTTGGATTCCATACTAACAATAGAGAAATGTTAGACTTAGACTCTTTTTTTTTTTTTGTGCTTTATTTTTAGCATAAAGCAAATAAGCAAGCCTGTACAATAAAGCTAAAGTACAATAAATGACAAAAATGCAAAAAAAAAAAAAAAAAAAAAAAAAAGAAAAAATTAGGCAGTGTTAGTATGGAATGTGCTAGAAATGGAATTGTATCTAAAAACAAAAAATGAGTAACTATTACAAATTTCTGTCACTAGTCACTGAGTAAGTTTCAATTTTTAAATTTTTTTGTTAAATATTTGTTGAAGCAGCTGAAGAACAACATAATTACAATGATTTTCTAAGAAATAAAGATAAGTAAATTAGATAAAAATGAAAAGAGAAAAATGTGTGATTTTTAAGTTACAAATTGTCAAACAATATCCGAAGAGTGTACTTACTATCTTCAAATACCAATCGAAACACCAGACATTTGAAATTTGATAATTTACTATCAAGAGGAATAGCAACTCCGGGCTCATCCAACTTTTCAATGTGGTATGCTAAAAGAAAAACAAAAAAGCAGAATGCAGTAAAACAAGCACCAACAGTGTGATAAAAAGATTTTCAGTTATGTAGGAAAATTATTCGAACTTAGAAAGAAAACAAAAGAAATTTGAACTGTTTGGGAAAAAATCTGAGGTTTTTCCAAGAATAGCATACGAAAGTTTGTAAGAAACACTTTTTAATGACAGAGGAAAGAAAGAGGATTGATGCAGTGTGAAGAAAGTTATTTTGCAATTAAATTAAATCACATTAATACAAATACAAAAGTGACGACCAGCAACAGGCTCTGGGCCCAGCTAGACTGGTCCTAGTCAATTTACAATCCCCAGTGAAGATCAATGGCCCTCTTAAAACTGTCTACTCCTTTGCTCATTACCACCTCTACCAGTAAGCTGTTCCAAGGTTCCACTACCCTGCTAAAATAATAATTTTTCCTAATATCCATGTTAGCCTGATATTTAAATAGCTTAAAACAATGACCCCTTGTCCTGTTTTCAGTGCTAAACTTCAGCGGCGTAACATCTTTCATTTTAATAGATTTAAACAATTGAATCATATTCCCTCGGTCTCTTCTTTCCTCAAAACTGTACATTTTTAGCCTTCTAAGCCTGGAATCATAGTCGAAATGAGAAAGCTCATTTATTAGCCCTGTAGCCCACCTTTGAACCCTTTCCAATACGTTAATACCTTTCTTAAGATAAGGAGACCAAAACTGAACAGCATACTCCAAATGAGGTCTTACCAAACTTCTATATAAGGGCAGAAGAACTTCTTTAGATTTATTTGAAATAGATCTATTGATAAACCCAAGCATCTTATTGGCTTTGTTGCTAGCAGTGCTGCACTGTTGGCTAAACTTTAAATCCTGACTTATTAAGACCCCCAGATCAGTAACTTTGTCTGCCTGACTAATGACTGAACCTTGCAAATAATAACTTGTACACTTGTTTCCATGCCCTAAATGTAGCACTTGACATTTCCTAACATTAACAGACATACCCCATTTATCAGCCCACTCCGTAATATGATCTAGATCCTCTTGCAGCTGATTTGCTTGTTCTTCATTTTCTACAGTCCCCATAACTTTGACATCATCAGCAAAACAATTCATGTTCCCAAAAATATTTTTGTGAATATCGTTCATAAAGACAATGAACAAAACAGGCCCTAACACTGATCCTTGAGGAACCCCGCTTAAGACCTCACTCCAATTAGAATAATTTCCCCTTACAACTACTCTTTGTTTCCTTCCGGTCAGCCAGTTTTTTACCCAAATGAAAGTTTTCCCTCCTATTCCCATATCAGCTAATTTGCTAAGTAGAGCAACATGCGGTAACTTATCGAAAGCTTTTTGAAAATCAATGTAAACAACATCTACAGGCTTCTTATTGTCCAAAGCCATGGTAACTTTGTCATAGAAATGTAATAACTTAGTTGCACAAGATTTACCTTTTCTGAAACCGTACTGAAAACTAGTCAATAGATTATTAGTCTCTAGAAAATTTACTATCTTAATTTTCATCAATGTTTCAAAAATTTTGCAAACCACCGAAGTTAGACTCACAGGTCTATAATTTCCCGCACTCCCTTTAGACCCTTTCTTGAAGAGCGGTGTAATGTTAGCCAGCTTCCAGTCCTCTGGCACTGTCCCTGAATTATAAGAAGCATTGAAAATGTTTGCGATTACATCTGCTAATTCCTCGGCACATTCAACTAAAATTTTCGGATAAATATTATCTGACCCCGGAGCCTTAGTCTCTCTAATTTTTTTCAAATGAAGTAAAACGTCATCCCTGGAAAATACAAAGTCCTCAAGCTGTACTATAGCTTGTGTCTTGTTGGTGTCAACTGTTGAGATACAGTTATCGTTAAAAACACTCGAAAAAAAGTTATTAAGAACATTCGCAATATCACTATCGTCCTGAATTAAAATTCCGTGCTCATCAACCAGTGGCCCAATATGACTATTTCGAACTTTCCCCGAATTAGCGTATGCAAAAAACCTCTTGGGATTCCTCTTTATGTTATCTGCCAGTCTTTGCTCCAACTCTCTTTTCTGAATCCGTACCAAATACTTAAATTTACGCCTTGCCTTACAAAAGTGGAGCCTATCTGCACTGTAACCTGTTTCTCTAAACCTATGAAAAGCAGCTTGCTTGTAATTTAAAGCGTCTTTAGTTTCCCTGGAGAACCACATTGGCCAAATATTAGTGTTGACACCCTTTCTCCTAAAAGGAACATGATCCCTAACCGTATTCGCTAGATTTTCCTTAAACTTTGCCCACTGAAGATTCACATCGCTATTGTCCAATCCAGAAGAAAAAACTGCTTTCAAACTCTGCCGAAGTGCCACAAAGTCAGTATTTCTGAAATTGGGCACAAACCTAAAATTCTCTACTTTGTGCATATCAAATTTAATCCCAAACCTAATACTGTTGTGGTCACTATCTCCAATTTGTTCCCCTACACATAACCCCTGAACAGAGCCTTCCATGTCGCAGAAAACTAGATCCAAAATCGCGTCCTGTCGAGTACCCTGAGTTACAATTTGATCTAAGAAACAGTCACCAAAACTTTCAAAAATTCCTCTTCTCTGCTATTACTATGGTAAAAATTATTCCAATCAATTCCTGGAAAATTAAAATCTCCCATTATGATGACTGACCCCTTGCTAGAAATGTCACTAATAATACTAAACATCTGTTCGTCTTGACCCTGGCTTAAGTTGGGTGGCCTATAAATATTCCCTAAATGTAGTTTTTTGCTCTTATTACTAATCAACTCCAGCCAAATCATATCAATCTCATTAGGTTTATCATTAATTACCAATTCATTGCAAATTAAAGTGTCTCTGACATAAAATAAAACCCCACCACCTCTTTTACCTACTCTATCTTGTCTAAACAAATTATACCCAGCAATAGATAATAAATCATCATCACTTTCGGTAGCCCATGTCTCGGTAACTCCAACAATATCCAACCTCTCGTCTATAATTATGCTTTTCAATTCTTCCATCTTGTTCCTAATACTACGAGCATTTGTATAAAAAACCTTACCCATCTTACTTTTATTTAATGCTGCACGATTGTTTGAATCCCAGCTGTTAAAATCTTTTCTCTTATTAGCCACCCTATTTCTGTTTCTACTAAAATCCCAATAGTTAGTACCCTTTCGAATTCTGCTCCTTAAACCTTGCCCCCCATTCCAACTTAGTTTTTTGATTCTGAAGCCTCTAAAACCAAACCACTAACCATTTTGACCCCTGTAGAGCTCAGATGCAGACCATCCCTAGCAATCCAATCTCGTTTACATTTACTCCACACATCAATAAACCTGATACTACGCTTAACGCAAATTTCCTTGAGTACCAGGTTCATACACCTAGCCCGTTGGTTTAACCAACTCCTATGCACTCCATACCTGGGAAGCAAACCAACCACTTGGACATTTGCCGAACAGTTGGTTGCTTTGTCCAACAGGGAATCCCATTCCTTTGTAAACTCATCGTTGTTACTATGGCCTACATCGTTAGTTCCCACCCACAAAGTAACTACATCCTCTTTATTAAATACCCCCTTCTTTTCAGCAACCCTATTTACATCTCTCACCCGAGCCCCTGGCAAACAACATCTAGCCACCTTACGTCTAACTCTGCCTATTGAGTTTCCCACCTCACGCACCATTGAATCTCCCAAAATTATACCCTTTGTTTCCCAGTCAGTCGCCTCAGCAATAACTTTCCCCTTTACCTCTGGAATTTTCCCACTATCTAACACACAGCTAATGCCCACATCCTTTTTACTAACTTCCTCCTTTAATTCTGGAATATTCCCACTATCTAACACACAGCTAATGCCAACCTCCTTTTTGCTAACTTCCCCCTTTCCCTCTGAAGTGTTTACCCCATCTACACGCCTACAGCCTAATGCTAACTCACCCTCCAAAGTAAGCATCCTAACTCTGATTTCTGAGAGTTCAACACAATTTGAGCAAATGAAATCCTTCTCAGACTCATCCTTCCCCTTAAACAAGCAGAACATCTGACATAGGTCACAAGAAATCCACTTGTCCCCTTTACCACTTTTAACCTCCTTCATTATGCATATAACTCCCATTCTAGCTCAAAATGGTACACTTAAAAAGTCAATACAAAAATACAAAATTGGAAAAATGATGCTAATTATTTGAATTAGAAAGCATTGGAAGTAAAAGATACAAATATTACTAAATCCTAAGACAAGCAGTAAATTAAAATAAACAAGTTACACCCTAAACAGAGCACTCAGGCTTAACAACAAGAAATCAGCACAATTTAGGCTTAGCTACACAGAATAGAAAAACCCTTTAAGAAAGCAAGTAAATCAAAAATAAGACTTAAAAGCACAAGAATACTTAATTATATGATGAAATACAATAAAAATACTGAAACTAAAGTAGTAAAATAAACAATTACAGTAAAAAATCACTTATCTCAGGGGAGCAGCAAAAACACTCCCCAGCAACTCTAGCGAGCTCTAGCGGCGAAAAAAGCCATCTCATAAAAAGGCAAAAAAACAACTAATGCTGAAACAATTTGTACATGTTGTTGAATATTGATTCTTTGCATAATAATATATCTTACCAGGCATTCCTCAATTGTTGTACCTGATGAGAGAATTCTAATGCTCCAAATCTGCAAATTACTTAACATAAGGCAAAATTTTAGTAATTTTCCCCGATATTACGAATAAACCCGATTTAACGTGGAAAAGTTTCAGTCCCCATGAATTCGTTAAATCAAGGACTAACTGTACATTAAAAACAAACATTAAACTATTGGCAAATTAGGTGTAATGAAGCCGATACTGGGAATATAGAGTTTTTGAATTTTTTCCCACCACTTGTTTTTCTCTGCACATAAAAAGTAGATTTAGAAACAATTTGATTTTAAGGCTATGGAAAATTCCCGCAATATCTTTATAGATTTTTCCCTTTCTGATTCTACTAATTGTTCTTGCAAGGAGTTAGGTTCTCTGGAGCATTATATTTCCTTCTGTCCATTAACATCACATTTGCATATTAGAATTAATCATGACTTATTTTTAACTCAAAACATATTAATTGCCCTTTCACAACATCAGACTCGTATTAGACTCATCTCAGTTTTCCTTCCATTGTCTGACGAAGGTTTCATGTTTCAAAGCTCATATTTATAGCTCATATTTAAAGCAGTTCATGTTGTTAGTATTTACTAATAATTCAACTGCAGGATGCAGAATAAAGATAAAAACTCTCAGATGCTCCAAGTAATTCTGATGATTAAAAAACAGACTGAATATGAAAAACAGACTGAATATAAAAAACAGACTGAAATGTCAATGCATTTGTGAAAGTGGAAACTGTTCTTGTATTGCGAAAGAAACAGGAAGAAGGGTGTTGCCATAGCTGGAAACGTTATAAAAAAACTAATGAAGCAACTGTATTAAAAAATATATTAGAACAACGGTTTGGTCACGCAACATAAATCATTATCATCATTTTTTAAGTTACAAATATCATTACTGGATCTACTGTACAGTACAACTATAGTGCATTTGCTTTTCTTTACTATATACTGTATGTACCGTATACTAGTTTATTTTATCTTTTTCTTTCCCATTGATTATTGATTTTGTGCACCGTAGCAGTACTTTATGTTGAATAAATTTTTTTTTCAAAAACATATAAGTAAACATTCAGTTCTTTAGGTAAGAAACAGTAATGTATAGTTAAGAAACGGTTTTAACAGTTGAGGGGGTGTCTACAAGTGTCTAAAATAATTGGGTCTGTTTATAAAAGTTTTTACGCATTCCATTTTCCACAACGCGAAGTTTCGACTTACGCGAGGGGTCTTGGAACACATTCCGCACGTAAGTTGGGACTCAACTGTCTACTCAATTCCACACCTGTAACTCCTTTATCGCACATTGGCTCAACAGATGGTTTAGAGGTCTAATGTGAAGGAATTGCAAGTGAAGGTGAATGAATTGGTCTCTCATAGTCGCTTGTTTCTTTCTTTTTTTTCCTCATTGTTCCGAAATAAATTTCGAGTCATCTTTGAAAAAACTTCGAGTTAAAGGAAGTTAACTTCGAGATATTGAGAATAATTAGCATGGAATAAAAGACAAAGGGATCGGGACTTAATAAAGACTTTGAGTTATAATAATATTCAAGTTATAGGACTTCGAGTTATCACTAATGGACTGTATAGTCAAACCAAAATTACCTTTTGATTCTTTAACAAACACTCTTTGGCTAGCCAGGTCAGCAACTTCTCTCAAGGTTAAGTTTAAACCGGATACTTCAAATTTTGTTTGTTCATCTTCAATATGCCTGTAAAAAGGTTCAAAAGTATAAATTACTTTCTTGTAATGCTTTTCAAAGCATTAAATGCATGACAAAAATATAGACATTTCATCAATAAGAAATCAGCAAATTAAACTCTAGCAAATAATGTAAAATGTTAACAAAACATTTTAAAGCTAAATGCAAATCTTTTTTTCTCACTTCAGATGATTATGTTTAACGTTAACATAATCTTGACCATTAGCTTAAAGGTTTAAGAGCTATTTAGTTAGAGAGTGGCTACCTCAAAAGTTACAATTTGGAGATTGGAAGTGTACAAATGTCTTTACTGTATTAAGGAAAATACCTTAACAATACAGATGATTTTAACCAAAGGGGAAAAAAAAACAGCATTTTTTTAAAAGCAATGTAATTAAAAGTAAAAGTTTTACAGAATAATGTTCATGTATTACAGCTATGACCCCTTACCTACCTTGGGGATTCTACCCCTTTTCTTTCCTACTAAGAATTAGGCATAAGAAAAATTTGCTAGTAACTCCCCATAGAAGCTTGCATTAATAAGACACAGAAAGAAAAACAATGCAAAACTACAGATGAAAATAACAAGGTTATACTGTTCGCAGCGAGGAAAAAATGTTGTAACCTTGAGCTGTTAAAAGAAATGAGGGCAAAAATTTAACATAGTTAATGCTATTTGAAAATTAAAAAAAAAATAATAATAATTATGCATTGATGAAAGACATGAAAGTTTTAGGAATAAGTTAAAAAATCAATTTTAAACTGATTTATCAACTATCCTTCATTGGGAAATAATGTTTTGATACTCATGAGCAGGGCCTGACCAAAGGCGCCCATATAGAGGGGCAAGCAGGGAATCGAGCCCTCCACCCCCCTTGAAATTAGAACTTCCTTTCTTTTAGCACTTTTTTCTTTGCAAAAATGTAAAAACATTTCTTCTCCGGCCATTAATGATTAAGTTATTAAAAATGTCACATTTTAATGACTCTAATCTGTCCTGATATCAGTTTAAACAGGGAAAATATCTAGCGACACCATGGGGAAAATATTTGAGTCCCCCACCCCTTGCAACAACTTTGCATATGGGCGCCCATGGGCCCGACTAACTAAAAGTGAAGCCCTAGGCCCACAATAATTTGGAGGCCCCCTGAAGATTCTATAGCGGAATGCAGTGGCTGATTTACAGGTTTGGGGGCCGTTTTATCTATTACAGAACTATGTAAATCCCTGATCATGTGCGTTTATGAATCTTCTTCGGAGCCTCTCTTAATTGTGACGTGGTAAATTCGCTACTGGCATAATGAATAAAAATTGTCCTTAAAGTTTTTTTTTTCCAATTAATTAATCATTATTTTTTAACTGATATATTTGAAATGTGTGTGTTTTTCGTACAATCGCAATGCTATGTATAATTCTTTGAAGTAATTTGGGGCCCTAAAGGAAGAGGGGGCCCCAGGCCCAGGCCTAGTAGTCCTGCGTGGTAATCAGGCCCTGCTCATGAGTAGTAGATAAAAACTATTATAAGGGATAGATTAGAAGTTATTTACACATAAAACTAAATTATTAATCTAAATTTGTTGATGCAGATTATGATAAATCAGCATGCAAATTTCTATTAGGCAAATAAACTGACAAACGTGCAAATTATGCAAGGATGTAACAAAACGTTTTGTTGTCAAAGAAAAATTAATTTACTTGAATAAAAGGTATGAACCTTAGAGCAGGAATTAAAACGGAGGGAAAAAGTCTAATCATTGGCTTAGCAAAAGCTGATCCAAAGATCTCAAGTCACGTGAATCAACAACGACGAATGGCTGGCACGTTTTGTATGAAACAAACGAAAGAAACCCGATTTCATTCAATGCTTTGTTTTAAAATCTATCATGTGACTTAAGGTATTGGCTTCACGAATGAAAGTCTTCACTCCCTCCATTTCATCACTTCTCAATCATAGGAGTGCGCACGTGGGTCACCAGGGGTACCGCAGTACCCCCAAGAAAAAAAGGGGAAAAAATAAATAAAACCTTTTGAATTTTCAAAATTAATGTGAATCCTGAAATTTTGAATTCAAATTATGTTTTTCGCAATCACGAGTTGCGAAAGAACCCTACTCATACTACCCCACTCGTTTGTTTCTAGAAACAGTTCCTGTTCCTCCTCTTGGACGGTTACGTGTGTTAGTGTGGGCTTGTGTGTGCGTGTAGACCTGTGTGTGTGCACGTTGGTGGGTGTGTATGTGTGTAAAGGAGTGTGTTTGGATATGTGTGACTGTGTATGAGCGTGCATGTGTGTGTGTAGGACATGGTCGCCACCGACCAGGAGCAGCAGCTACCGGGAGGAGTTGCGGCTGCAGAGGACCGTAAGGTTGAAAAAGAAACCAAACATCAAGAACGGTCAAATGAAAACAATTAGCAATCGTGATTGCTCAAAAAGTGAAGAAAAAGCAAAAATAGAAAACAATAATTTAAGATGCAGTGGCGTCATTGCAGAAGGGGGAGGAGTTGAGTGGTAATTACCCTCCCCCTGATTTCCTTAAATGTCGGGCCTGGATGCAGTGGTACCAATACCACACTCGAGACTAGCTCTAGGTTGGTGTTGGTGGTACTCCATTACTGAAGTTCTGCGCACGCCTTTGTTCTCAATGGTATGAACAATGTATTTAAAGTAAAAACTAGAGACACAGCAAGCAGTGTTTCTAAGTTCAGAGTGAAGCTGCTTTATCAATGTTTGACATGAGTAGCAAAAACATTCAATACATAACAGCAAAGTTGTGAGCATTCACTTATGAGTTTTTAATGTAGATAAAATAGCAGAATTAAAGCAATCTATAAAAATAAATAGCTGTATGAGTGAGTGTGTGTAAGTTCTTTATACAAATCCAATTTATGTCGCATTTTTGCCGAATTGGCACAGAGGTCAATCGATGCTCAGGGTTTCACAAAGGGTTTTTTTGCCAGAAAATCTGTGACAAGGTTGCCACAAAAGTTTAAGAATGAAATTCCCTGACATTTCCAGGTTTTCCAGTCACTTTTAGAAAACATTCCAGGTTCAAGATTGTTGACGTGCATTATTAAATACCAATACAACATATTTTCGATCCAAATAATGCTTAAAAAAATAATTGTAATCTACATTTGGGTTAAGTTAAGATAAACTTGAAATTTAATTACATTGATTATAAATGCTTTGAACTTAAAAAATTAGCAATTTCCAATTGGTATTTTTTTTTTTTTACAAAAGGACTAAAATATCAAACACACTAAGCAATTTTCCAAAAAAAAAAAAAAAAAAAAAAAAAAAAAAAGTTTTAACCTTTTCTAGCAAACATTTTGAGATAAAATTTTATGAACATAATTAATTTCATGAAAAACAGAAGAAAAAAAAATGCAGAATGAAGGCTATAAAACTACTAATAAGATCACAGATGCATATCAGAAAAAACTAGGAATTTCTAGCTAAGCATGGCTTGGATTTTTTTCTTCAAAAGAAGCAAAGTAAAATATAATGATATAAACCAGAACTTAAAGATTTTTACATTTTCTCTTCTTTTTTTCATTGATTTATGTAGCAATATTCCATTCAATCTTCAAAAATAAACTGGAATTTTCTTTCTCTCAACTATCAGGAAAAAATTTGCATCTCTGAAACGGGACATGTACTGTACTTCAGCATTTTTGCATAAATGGTGCAAAAGTTTCACCCATCAGATGGAAATACTGGGAAGGAATTCCCTGACATTTCCAGAAATTTCAATAATTTGGTATTTTCCCTGACATTTCCATGACTATTTTAGGTAATTTTCATTTTACCTGACAATGCCAGGTTTTCCAGGTCCAGGTGCATGGCAACCCTGTGTGAAACAGAATGTTCATGCCTATGACTGAATTTTTGGAACTTAAAAAAAAATCCCAAAATAGTCTAAAATTAAATTTTGAGCCATAAAAGTGCTCTTTTCTACATGTTGAAGTGAAATTGTTCACTATTTTTTCTCCCTTTTAAAGCCTGGCGGTTGAAAATGCATCATTTGACAAAACTTTTATTTTTGAGGTAGACCATGCGACACCAAGCAACATAGCTAGTTCACTATAAAGTTAAAAACAAGCATAAAATTCACTTAAATGTAATTAATAATTTCCTTCAGATAAATTTTTTTCAGTGACAGGAATGGTACTGTTTGCATGATGCTTTTAACAATTTTATACCTGGCATGACTATACAGATATAAAATCAAAACAAAATAATGGTAAAAAAAAAAGTTATAAAATTTACAAGCATAATTTTGAAAATGATTTTTTAGTTTCTATGAATCCTTAGAGCAGACGTTTCCAATCTGTGAGGCATGCCCCCTACCAAGGGAGGATTCAGAGGAGGGTCAAAGGGTCAGCTAGCCCCCCTGTAACAAGAATTTTATTAGAATAGTGTACATAGAATCAATGTTAACCTTTTTTTCTGCTTGGTTCTCAGTGCATCATAACTCAAAGGATTAACTGGGTCTGTTTGATCTGCTATCAGTATTTTGTGAGTCTTGTTCATTTTCAAAAGAACAATAATCGCCAGTGAGTTTATTGTTTATCCAGATCATTCTTCCATCTCGAACCACATGACGGCCGCCTTATCCTGCTCCTCCACCCCCTTATGACCCCTGAAGCACTGCAGCATATCAGATATGTAGCAACTTTGTGTCACTCGTATTTTTGGAATTTTATGTAAAATTCTCAAAATTCAGGCCTTAAAATTAACTCACAGGCTTGAAATTTTACGCAGAGGTTTGTGTTAGGCAGGGCTGTGGAGTCGGAGTCGGAGTCGGAGAGTCGGACTGATTTTGGGGTAAAGGAGTCGGAGTCAGAGTCGTTAGAAAACATGCCGACTCCGACTCCGGGCTTCTTTTTTTCTTTCCTTTTCACTGACTCTCCTTGCATTTTTTAAAAACTGATTACCAATTGGTTCGATTACATGTATAAAAAGATACTAATGAGAAAATAACTGCCATTATGGCAATCAGCTAGCTTGAATGCTTACCGAACTTTCTGTAGCCGTCCCCTAGTTAGCTTGCTTTTTAACTTAACTAATAGCAACTGTCAGCAAACGGTTTTTTTGCCTAACATTTTCAAGTAATCACTTTCAAATAAAAATAGAAATATAGTGTTTTGTTCTATCTCAGTTATAAAATAGTAAAAGAAACGTAACAAATTAGTAAGTCGACGCCCGTAGCTAAAGTTGAAACGTTTAAGTGTGATCGGCAAATTCAAAGAAGTTCTGGCGCGAAAGCACGAATCCAAAAGATTCGATGAAATAATCTATTTTTTTTTCTTTATTAAGACTATTTCTGTAAGCTTGGTTCTCACTAAAAAGTATGGAACAAAATAAGTGTAAATGATTTCTTGATTACAACACTCAAGAACTGCAGTTAATCTTAAAATCTTCATATTTAGGTTAATTCTAAAGCAGCCAATAAAATTTAAATTAAAAATTTTGCGAAGAAGAAATATAGGTATAGTAAAAGGTATCCGTACAAATTTGTATACCGCCGCGTTTTGTGTAAAATTAGCTCCTGACGTATAGTGCCCTATTTTCGTTGAAATTTTATTGATGAAATATAATTTAAAATATATTCGCGAAAATTTTCAGAATTAAAGTATTTATATTTTTTATAAACTCTGAAATTAACTTTGGGTGTCATCTACCAGATGGGTGTCACCCGGGGCAAACCACCCCCTCTCAAGAACTTGGATTTAGAAGAAAAGGTTTTTTTTCTCTCAAGTTACAGCTTTCAAAAATTGAAAGCACACGATTTGATCAATATCTATTTGTTAAACATTAAAGGGGGGAAAATTACAGATAATCCTTTTCAAAATTTTTAAAAGGGATTTTTAAGTCATCTCACTTTTTAACTCGTAACTATTGGAAAGTTTCATTTTTAAATTGAATTTCTAACGTTGTATGGCGTCTTGGGTTTACAATAAAAAACAAAATGCGAAATTTTCATAAAAAGGAATTTAATATTTCAATCTCTGTTAAGAGGTTTTCACCCTTCCCTTGAATGGAGAGAGGGAGTTGAAAAAATAAAATTAAAAAATTAAAAAAAATCCGGAGTCGGAGTCGGGGTCGGAGTCGGCCATTTTCCTTCCGACTCCGCAGCCCTGGTGTTAGGAAGTTAAAAAATTACTGCACTAACTAAGGCTTAAAGTTCAGTGGAATTTAAAATATTTTTTTAATTTTCTCTGCATTTGATGTTTTTCTAAAAATCTCAAAGATTCAAGTCTTTTGTCAGAGCAGAAGACATTAACTTAAAGTCACGAAATTTTGCAGAGTAATTAGTGTTAGGGAATCGCACTAATTTTTCGCACTAAGGCTAAGTGCTCTTCAGAAATTCGATTTTTTTGGCCCACCCCCTAATAGCTATCAAGCAAAGAACAATTTCTTTACGAAAAAGGGGGATACAGGTATAAAAAGTTTGGAAACCACTGCCTTCGAGAGTTTGCTACATCTTTAAAAGATAGTATTTATACAGAAGCGCACTTTCAAATTTAAAGAGAAATGATGTTTTTTGTAGGCAATAAACTAGTTTTTTAACATACAAACTGTTAGAGCATTTTTTAAGTAGTTTTAATTTTTTCTCTCAGTTGACTGAGAAGTAAGTGCTGGAGTATTTATTTTCTCAGCTCATTTTAACCCTTTAAAATAATTGAAAATGCCAACTAAACATTAAAGGTAAAATAGATTCATTCACATACAAAACTATAATACCATATATATTTCAATTCTTGTAAATAAATAAACTTGTGAACAATTTAGATGTCATGATTTAATTTTAGCAAATTGGTAGAAATAAAACTGAAAATATGCTTCAGTAATACAGATTAAGCTTTAAAAAAAAAAATAATAATAATAATAACATAAGTTTTCTGACTTGATTTATCATTATCTTATTTTTTTTTTTTCTTTTTTAACTGTAAAATTAAATCTAGATAAATAATCTTACATTGTCACAAACAGAGAGTTTTTCGTTTGCCTTTCTACCAATGCCAAAAAAGGGAATCCAAATTTTCCAACATATTCATTATCATCTAAACTAGGAAAATCTTCATCCACTTCACCAGTTTCTTCTGCAATTTTCAAACAATAATTTGATACTGAGGGCCTGAAAGATTTGAATAAAAGATTTGAATACAAAACACATTTAAACATATAAAAAACCATCATTTCTTGACATATAGAATAAAAAAATGAGTAAATAAAATAATAATTAAGTTTAAATAGTTTCTTATAACACATTTTACTTTTAACTTGGCCATTTATTACAGCAATACTTAGCAAGTATGATTAATTGAAACCAGAGCTAATGTGGGAAAAATGAAATGAAATTACACACTCACGTGGAAAATATATTTTTATATTAAACTAAATGAACATGAATCAGATCATCCACTGAAAACTACATCTATGTAAATGCAAATTAAAAAAAAAAACTGTTTTACTTTTGTTGAAAATTTTTGCTCGAAAGAAGACAAATACTTCCAATTAAATGAAATTTTTTAATTGTGGTTTAATAACAATTAAATCAAATCTTCACATTCTCCCAAAATCATGAAAAGACATTAATTTGTGCAGTTTTCTCTAAGCAGAAGGTAAATACTGATTGCTATCAGGAAGGGTCTGCAGTGTGCTGTTCAGCGGGAGGAGTGTTTCCAGGAAATCTGGATTTTGACTTTCAGTGAGATCTCCACAATTTCAAAAATGGAGCTCAATCGCCAATTTAAAACACCTCCCAGACACGCCTGGTATTTTGCAAAATGTCCTGGTGAGTCCTTTAGACTCAAGGGTAGAGTCCTCCAGACAACATATCCGAGATTCCTGAGTGGCCACACAAAAGCTCTTAGATTCTCTGGGAATATCAAGACTTTTCCGGAGTGTCACTGGTGCTCTGCTGGAGAGGTTTCACCTGAGCACATTCTATCTTGTTTGGGTTTTACGAAGGACGAGGTCCTTAGTGACCCATTGCTGTTCTTGGATTTTTTGCAGATATTTGGATTCATAGGGGTTGTTTAGCATTGCTAAACATGCCCGAGATAAGTCAAAAAAAAAAAAAAAAAAAAAAAAAAAAAAAAGAAGGTAAATAACAGCAGTGTAGCACAGGATGCAGCAGCTGAATTTGCTTATTTACAGTCTCTACTAGCAAGGCAGTCTATTTCATGAAAAAGGATAATCAAGGACAACAATGTAACATGACACTGGGGCAATACTGTTGTCTGCATAGCGCTGGGGAGAGGGAAAACACTGTATAACATTTTTGGAAACTTTTTTTTTTGGCTTTTTAAATTTGTTTAATATTAACATTAAAATAATAAAAAAAACAGTACAGTAGACTCAGTGGCGTACCTAGGGTGGGGCAGAGGGGACGGTCCGCCCTGGGCGGCACACTTTTTGGGGCGGCAATTCGCCACCTATGATGTGAAAACTATCTAAATAAGGGAATCAAACAATCATACTTTAAATCAATTACTGGAGGCAAAGAAAAAAAAGAAACCCTTCGAAATGTAAGTTTGGTATGACTAGAACTGCGCTTCTCAGTGTTCAAAACTGAAATATTTCTATAGAAAGCCCCTGCATCTTCCTCATCTCCTCAACATCCAGTAAGAAAGACTTAAAGAGTATTTTTAAAACTTAAGCTTTTGAAAATATTCCAGAAAAAACCCATACTTCCTAACGTCACCAAAGTTATACACCAAAGTAAAGCCCAGGGCCAGACTAAGATTTTTGAAGACATGGGGCAAGAAATTTATTTTGTGCCCCCCTCCCACTTTTTTTATATGTTGAAGCCATAAAATATTTCGATACTTGCATTTTTACACAATCATACATAAATTTGGTGGTACCTCATACCACAATGTAATATATACATTTAAAAAGTAGAAGAGATATAGTAGTATATGATAAATAAATAAAATGTGGTTAAACTTTGCCCGTTGCAGTAAACTGTAAATACCAAAATTATCTATGATATAATTTTTAATAGTAAATACAGACTAAATTTGGAGTGTTTTTCTGATTGCATTTTTAAGGGGATTTTTTTTAAATCTACAAATAGATTCTTTTCCTTGTTTTGGCATTTGCAAAACTATCAATGATATCATTGTACTCTAGATTTTGAGTGAAATCATTATTTAATTTTAACTAGCATGATAAATTAAGGGAATTTTGGGCCCCCCTGAAATCTAAGAGGAGGGGCTTGTGCCCCACATGTCCCTGCGGTAATCAGGCTAAATTCCCCCCCCCCCTCACCACCCCTTTCGCTACAAGCATTACTTGTAACTGAGATATTTTGTTGTAAATTTAGAATATTTCTACGAGATAGGTGCCTAATGACCCCCTCCCTCCCATTTTTGATGAGCAACGAATACGGATTAAATTAGTTTCCTGTCTTCCGTAAATCAAGTTTTCAATTTTAAGTTGAAAAACTTCAGACATGTTTCAATGAAAGGGGTGCAAATAGAGGCCCTGGACGGCAGAAAATGTAGCTACGCCAATGAGTAGATCCTCATTTTAAGCAGGGGGTTAGGTTCCATGAAATTGCCGCGTAAATTAAGACTTAATAATAGTGTTAAAACAGGAGTTAGGTTCTGTAGATTAAAAAAAACAAATTTTTATTCTAGTGATATATATATATATATATATATATATATATATATATATATATATATATATATATATATATATATATATATATATATATATATATATATATATAATTTGTTTAATCCGTACTTATTCCAATACATATGCACAACTCAGTGTTTATAAAAAAGGGCTGCTTGTGTTATTCTTTTGGCATTCAATAAACAATTTTTTCTCTGTAGTTCTTTGTGGGACATTAATGCTTCCATAATCACTACTTTAATTTCCATGACAGGATATTAATTCATAAATAAATCAGAAAGATCATTTGCCATCGCCAAGGAATGGTTCAAAATTTTCTGTGTAAAAGCTTTTAGTTTTGTGTCATCAATATCGATATCCTCATTGGCTTTGTTCTCCTTTGTCAATTCTAAAAACTCTTTTTCAAGTGAGCACTGTATTATGCGAGTTGTATAATGTTATGTCTGGAAAGAGCTCTGGAACCAATCGGAAAAAAGGGTTTTCAGTGGCCCAAGCTAGTTTCAATAGCATGTCAAAATGCAGTTTATTACTTGTTATCTGCAATCTCAGGAGTTCGAATTTTGAAATAGAGGAAAATTATATGTTTACAATGGTGCATCTGCATAAAATCAAAACTTCCGCATAAAATAAAAGCTTCAAATCTGAAACCAGGTGTAATTGAATCTGCCTAAAATAAACTCGAGTAAAAAATGAGGGTCTACTGTATTCCATGCAGAAAGAAGAAACTTTGGCTGAAACATAATCAAATGTTGGAGAACCAATAAAGTCTGCCAACTGACTACAGCCATGAAACTGGCAAATTTCAGCGATAAAAAAAGCAGTTTTTTACATTGACATTTGGTATTATTTCTTGTGAAACAGGGCATAGATGGGTTGAGCAACTGGATGAAGTCCTGATTTTTTTAGAACAATTGTCTGATTATCCTCTCTTTCGACTTGGTTGCAATGTTCATTGCAACAAAGGAATTTCAATGGTCAAGACAGCAAAATCTGGTTCAAATACATTTTAAGGCAGTGATAAAAACTAATTTGCAAGTATGTTTGAGGAAACAAAGAACGTTGCTGAAAGAATGAGGATTTCTGGAACACATGCAGAGCTCCCAAAACAGTTCATTGCAAAATTAAAGGCCAACCAATTTTAATCTAGTCAGGATGCCAGTGGCGTAACTACGTACCGCATGACCCGGCAATGCTGGGGGCCCCGTAGTCAGAAGGGGCCCGGAAATTTTTGAGCTCTATTTTCATTCACTTTTATTACATGTTTCTGTGAATCAAACTTTGTTTGAGAAGCTTAATTTGGTTCTAGAGTACCAAAACTTTGCACTTCTTTCCAATGTAAGTAGAGATAGGGCCAATTAAGATAACGGGGGCCCCAGGCCGAACTTTTTTGGGGTGTCCTTGTAGTCGTCAAGCATCACAATTTTTGCCGTTTGCTAATACAGTTTTAGCCATTTGAGGGCCCCCAAATAGCAGGGACCCTAAGCTACGGTCAATTGGCTTATTCGGTAATAAGACCCTGAGTAGTGAGGCCCCCAACCTCCATGTTCGAAAACCAAACCTTGGCCCGGGGAAAAAATTATCATAATGACCCCACCCCTCAAGTCACCTGCCCGGAGAGAAGGAAAAATAAGAGTTCTAACGGCACGTGTGTCCGGAAAAGGACAGCCAAGAGATGTTTTTGGGTAGGATCTGGATTGGGGGACTTAGAGTCAGCATTATGCCCCAGCCTCCTGCACGACACATATTAAGAAAATTTTCACAACTAACAGAGAGATTTATGTTTGCGGAAGTTTGTCAAGGTTAAAATAGGGCCCGCTTAACGAGTGAAAGGAGCTCAAACCAGACCCGTCATCTTCGCAATCAAGTAAGTCAGGGAATTTAGATAATAAGCAATTGTGCATTTTTGCTTGGGTTTTGATGTTTTTCCCCAATAAAGTGCATTAAATTCATAACTTCCCCACTCTCTAGAAAACTTTAAAATGACGGGCCCCGCCCAATCTTAGTAAATTTCAACAATTTATAGTTAGTTCTAAAATTTCATTTAAAAAATGAATACAGCTATAAGTTGGATTAATTTCATTCAGCTACAGCATGGAGCCGATAAGGAGAGCTGGGCTATCCCAAGTTTTTAAGCAAGGAGCTGAAAATTAGATTTTGAAGCAAAAACAAAATTGTAGGGACCTCCAGGGTCCCCACTTTCCTTGATTCTTGGCGACCATAATAGAAGAGTTGATCATCGATAAAAGTTGATCGTGAAAAACAAAAGAAGATGAAAACACAAATGAAATGATAATATCTTGAGTTCTTTTCTTTTAATGTACACTTTAGACATTACAAAATGAAATATTTTTTTCACCCTGTTTCATTCATACTATATTTACTGTCTAAAAATGACTGCAATGCATTAATTGTACCTTTTTCTATGAGAACTTAAAAATAGTAATAAGGTATCTGGTTTCTTATTGATTGCAATTAATCCCATGAAAATATCTAAAATTTATCAAAGTTTGTTTTTAAAAATATTCTGACTCGTTTTCATGAGTTTTCCCTTCTCCCCCCCCCTTTTTTTTGAAGAAATATAACAGTAGTGAAGCTTGCTTTTAAAATTTTTCTTATTTCAATTATTTTGTGGGAAAAAAACATGAGAAAGGGATAATTTGCGAACGTCGCTCCAAAGAACTGAGTTCAGTGGGACCTCCCAGAGCACTTTTAGTTGCATTCATGTTGTGGCATAGTACGCTTTCTGTCAACGGATGCCACTGTTTCCCACACTTTTTACTCATTCCCACGCTTAGAAGCCAGCTGCATCGAATTCTTTCAAATCCATAAAATACTATGTTCCGCCCCAAGCTGACCTTTGGCCGTTTTGGCTCAAGTTTAACATTCCGTTCCCAAGATGGCCACCTGCATCCATGGACAGCTACATCCTTGCGAAAGGAAAGAGAGAATCTCCGCTTGTTTTCCAAGAAAATGGGGAGATGAATTTTGCAGGGCTGGGGCGCGACTAACTCGGAAACGAGGAGAACGATCAAAAACTTTGGAGAGGTCAGTCATGCTTTCTGACTCTCCAGATATCTGTCTAACTACGGATCAATAGTATTTGTCAAAATCTTGTAAATAGCTGTGTAAATAAAAAAATGTTAAGTTTACCCCTGGTAACTACTTGCTTTACCACTCAGCATACCACACGTACTACCAACACGCCACAATGTAAATGATCTTTAGGGAAATGGGAGTTTAGCGGTAAGTTTTGATCTTTTGTAATCACTTATCTTTCAAATATTTCAGCTGCTTGAGCAACTTATATCCGTGGTCTCAGAATGGGCACTAAATTACAAGAAGATAAAGGGATCGACGAGCGAAGATAGTTTTCTGTGTTATTGGTTATTTTGAGGTGTCACAATACACCAAACGTCACCGCAGAATACTTTTTATCTCCTTCTAAAATAAAAGGAAATTTTTTATTCTCCTTTTCTTGTTCTAAAGTATGTCAGACATCCACGGACGGTTAGTTTCTTCCAAAAAATACTCCTCTGGGATGCGGCACCTCCTCTTTCATCTTTTCCCTTTCTTGCTCCTGCTCCTTTGGGATGCACATTAAGGATTAGCAGTGGAAGGAGGACAGGACCACAGAAGAAAGATCTATCTTCTATGGTCCTTGGAGGAGGATTTTAGTTGCTCTAACTGGAATACAGAAAGTTTATTGAGTGCTCTCTCTAACTGCCGAAATGGTGTTCAGTTTTTATCCTTTATGATTCCGTACTTTTTAAAAATTTTCCCACTGATAGCAACTGATTTTGGCTCCCACACCAAGAGAAATTATATTTACTGTATTTTAGATGAATGATCAACAAGTAAGAATTCTTTTCTTTGTCAGGAACCTTGAATGCATCAAAAGTGACCGGTAAGTACCTCTTCTCATTTAGAATATCATTCAAGACATTCTAAACTCTGTATCATGTATGTAAACAAAAGAACTGATAATTTTAAAAGAGTTCGAAACGATGCTTGTAATATGTGCAGTGATTGTGATGTAGGTTTACACATTGAATTTTTCAAAGATTCGTCCCAGAACAACTTTCTGTAAAATCGTAAGTAGTTTTTATAACTATTTTGTTGATCAGTTTGTTGAAAATTTTCCTAACATGAAACGTGATATCCACTGTACATGTATTGACATAATACCTTATGAAGATATTATTAGAGACTATGTTCTATTATATTTTGTAAAAGCAATGAATATTACTACGTTACATTCAAAGAAATAAACAAATAAGTAGAAAAGTAAATTGAAATTTAAAAAAAAAACAGCAAATAAATAAGTAAGAAAACAAATATAAAGTAATTGACAAAATGATAATGTAAAACATAAAATAAATCAAGGCTATGAAAACCGATTGTTTTTTTTTCTCTGCATCCTTTATTACTATTTTCTTCTTTTTATATTAAGTAAATTCAAAAATTCATTTGCTCTTGACCAAACAAAGTGGAAAAAATACCTTACGTACCAGTTCAGTCAAGAACATTAGGGCCATTCCATTTGTCATTACCCTTTAAAGGTATTACTTTTTAATGAAATATATGAACTGTCACATGCAGGACAAAGGGTTGACCTTTTCATGGAATGGCCCATTAACAGTATTTTTACAGGTGTCACAGACGTGTGTATTTCAAACGCATTAAAATATTAGGGTCGAAGTGTCGATATCGAAAATTTCATCATGAAAAACCAATTGTTTTCTTTTAAAAAATAAACATCACTGAAGAAGGCTTAAAATCGCTATTTTGGAAATTCAAAACAACTCCGGAGCAGAGTTTCAAACCTCATCCATTCATCTAGCTTCATCAAAAGTGGCCTATTACATTTTTTAGAAGTTGAGTTTCGAAAAATTTCTAGGCATACCCCCCTCCCACACACACTCTGTTGTTTTAATGTCATCGAAGATGTTTTGAATTTGCGTTTTTCGAACTTCAATACCGAAAACTTGCAGGAAGTCACTCGACATTATGAAAAAATGGCTTACAATCACATATTGTTTGAAACAATACATATTGTTTAAAAAAATTGTGGGTCTGAAAAACTTGGAAATGTTAATAAAAATGTAAATTAATACGATTTTTAGTAGGGGGGGGCCCAAAGTCAGATTTTGCGGCGGGGCCGAAAATTTGAAGTTACGCTACTGCAGGATGCTGATATTGTACTTTGGGTAATCGGGCCCTGGTATTGTTTTAGAGCCAAAAATCTAATTACTTTAACTCTGGCTTATATTCTTCATTTGTGTACATCCAACAAACAAGTCCAATCAATTCCTGAACTCGAGCACTTGATACACAGACTACTTCCATTCCATAACTGGCTTCTGCTTCCGGTAACATAGTTAAATAAATAATGATCTTCTTTGATGGTGTAGAACGATTGAGCTAAAAAATAATAAGAATATAAAGTTTTTAAAAAGCCACAGGTATGAACAGGTAGAATAAACATAAGAAATAGAAAAGAAAAAAATATAAAACCATCAAATGACCTACGATTGTTTTTGACATGTTATTATTTCACTGGAAAACCATGATATCCTGCAGTTATTTGGAATTTCAGTTTTTTTTTTAAACAAAATAGTTGTAGAACTGAAAATTTATCTTTGAACGATACGGCTGAATACAGAAGAGTGCTGAAACCAACCCAAAAGGGACACAAAGTTGTAAAAATGCTGTACTAAAATATTTCGTTCTTTTTCAAGTGGAAGAAAAAAATCTTGATGAATTGGATTACAATTTTGTTTTAGAATAAAAAGTAATTTAACCACAAAAGTGATGATCAATCACAAGTTCTGCACTCAACTAGGCTGGTACTAATCAGTTTATAAATCCCCAATGAAGATCAAGACTTCTAACATCTATTGACATAATTACAAGTAATAGCCTTCAATGAACTATTCCAAATGCCTATGATCCTATTGTAGTAATTTTTACTTATTTCAAAATTAGCCTGGGATTTAATAAGCTTAAAACCAATTCCCTGAGATCTTGTTTTCTAAGCAAAAATGTAGCCCTTCAACATCTTCCATTTAAATAATTTTTAGTAGCTGAATCATGTCCCCTCTATAGCTTCATAGCTCCGAGACAATACCTATTAACCTTTTTAGTCTTGGATCATAATCTAAATTTGAAAGTCCACTTACTAGCTCAGTAACCATCTTTTAAAGTCTCCAAAGATAATAAATATCCTTATTTAGAAAAGTTGACGAAAAGTGAAGAAAATCTTCCAAAGTGGTCTTGGCAAGTTTTTGCACAATAAAAGACAAATCTTAATTTCCGTGGGAGCGCACAGGAGCCAAACTCCTGCACTTCTTTTCAATTTTATGTGAATTTTAGCATTTTAGATGAAATTCAGGCTTTTTAAGTAATGAAAATGGGGTCTGGGGACTATAGAGTTCAAGTACTTCTTTTATTTGAAATTCAGCCCTGAAGATTAGATTTTTGAAACAGTTATTTTTATAAACTCAAGCATAATATTGGCTTTATTATTTTCTATGCTGCACTCCTAAGTAAGCTAACATCCTGACTTTTCAATTATACCCAATCAACAATAGTTTCAGTTTAGTTCATGATGGATTCCATTAAATAGCTTACATGCTTATTTCTATGACCTAAACAAAACACTTAACATATTTGAACAGTGAACGACAGATCCTTCAATTTCTACTTAGAAATATGATCTAAAATCTCTTTGTAGTTAGCAATCCTGTAGCGATGGCATCATCAGCAAAAATACTGCTTTTTGCAGTAGATAATAATGGAACTAAAACTGAACCTTGTGGAGCACCACATAAAACATCAATGCATGGAGAATCAACACAGATTCTTTGTTTCTACTAATCTGCAAATTTTTTATAAAAAATGAAATTTTCCGTCTCTTTTCAACAGACGCCAATTTCCTAAGAAGAGGCACATGTAATGTATTCTCGAAAGCTTTTTGAAAGTGAATGTAACAATTGCATATCTGTTAGTAATTACGAACTGAAAATTATTGTTTAGATTCATTTTGTCCACAAAATTTATTGTTTATATCTGCTAAATATCAAGTATTGAAGAAATTACAGCTACGATATTGTACCACTTAACAGTCCTTAAGAAGTAGGAATGGGAGGGGGTTCTCCTAACCTCCAAACTACTGTTGGACTTAGATAAGATCCAACTTTATCTGAGGAGGTAAGGTTGGATTATCTTACCTAATCTAACCTTACCTCCGATTAAAAAAAAAAGTTTTACTTGCACATAAATCCCCAAAACGATTTTAGCTGAAAAAGATATTTGAGAAATGCAGTTGTTCATTAGAAAGTATATTTGATAAAACAATACCCTTCCATCAAAATGAGCATATTCATTGAAGGGATTATTAGGAGTAGCGGGACATGATGCTAAGGCTTCACTGAGTGCAGATTTTGAAGGAGGCTTATGTTCCTTTTTAGAAACATCTTTTTTAGGAAAAAGTGCAGACAACTCATTTTCTGAAATAAGAAAACATTCATTAATACTGATGCATACACAATACAACAATATAATATGATACCAATAGATGATAAATGAGTGTTCAAGTAATAGTTTAAAATGGTTAGAAAAAACGTTAAAATTTAAACTTATATCGATACTCTCTTCAAATAGAAAATTTCCTCCAAACAGTAGCCAGAGAGGTACATCATTTTCCCTACTTCTAGTGTTTGGGGGCAAATTCAATCATGCAGGATGCATAATGAATTCTGCTGAAGATGAAGCAGCTTTTAAGCATAATTTTGACTGAGAATTTTCAACAATGTTGGATAAAGAAATATTGAATTTCTTAGAATGTTGAGTTGTTTCTTTTTCCCCTTTACTAAATGCAGGAAAGAAAATATTCAGACACCTAAATAAAATAGTATTTTTTCACTGAGTAATAAATGTTTCAGGTCGTATTCCACAATCCAAACCAATATTTGCCTTTAACAGATATTTTTCTCCTTTTTCAAGTTCAGTCATAGAGAGATGAACCAAAAACATTTATACAGAACTGTCTTCAAAAATCGTCCCATTACATTTTATACTAAACCCACAAGCCAACATATAGTAGAGGTTTTGTCTTGCTTCAGATGTTTACCAACTTTTCAGAAACCTTTCTTACAAACAAAATAGTAGGAAACAAGCAGGAAGCTTTTAGATGGAAAAGCAATACCAATTGATCAGATTCCAATGTTAAATGTCTTTTTCCATTAAACAAATCCATCAAAGTTGAAGAACTAGGCTGTTGATACTACTGTGCATCCGTTAACCATCTAGTATTAACATACCAGAATGCTCAAGCACCAAAAGTTGTCAGCAAATTTTTGATACAGACAAGTCCTCACATTGGACAGCAGAGAATATGAAAAAATATTTAATAAATAAATATAAAAACTAGTGTGGTTACCCTAAAATACGTAACCACACTTACATATGGTTAAAAAATATATAAAAAAGCTGAAATTAAATATAAAATATTAATTCAAATAAAAATTTAAAAGAATCAGTTTGAATTTATGGAATTGAAAATAAGATCCAGTTTTCAAATCAAGTGAAATATTTACAGGATGCAAAAAGAGTGAAACTTCAAGCATGGCATGTATTTCCATCAAACCACGTGTTCAACATTTGCATATCTATCAAACAGGGATTTCACTTATACGTTATAGACATTGAGAAAGCTCAACACAAACATTGGATGTGTTGAAAAACTAGTTACAATAATTTTACTCATCAAAAAAAAGCTGACGAAAAATTTTCCAGCAAAACACATTTTCAATTCATTAAAATGAATTTTCAATGCATTCAATTTTCAATGCACAAATCACGAATTCAATCCAATAAATTTTCAATGCAGTTTAAACCTCGATTTATTCCAGCATTGGAAGACCTAAAAAGCAAAGTTAAATCCAGTTTCAGCGAGGAAAATGTTACTACTTACATATAAAAATAAATAAATAGAACTTGGCACGTTCTGGAAGATGATAATTCAATCCTACTTATTTACATATGGAAAATGAGTTAAAATATATTCTTCAATTGAAAAAAAAAGAAGAAATAAATAAATGAGATGTCAGCAGGAAACTAAACTTCAAATGAAATAAATTATTTTTAAATAAAAAAACCAACTTCAAAAAACAAAGAGGAACTAAAAAGTAAAAAAATAATTGGTCATACTTACAGAGGATTTCCTACACAAACGTAGAAATCAAATTAATTTTACCATTCCAGTAGAAAAATCAACTAAACTAAACACCCAATTATAAAATAAACACTGATTTTAATTACTATACAATGAATTATTTTAATACCTAACTAATTATATACAATTTCTTAATTTTTAATATCCATTTGAAGTCGAGGCCTCCTATAAACTACTACCTAACGTAACTGAGTAGGTTTAGTTTTAAAGACCTGCGCATTTTTTTAAATTAGTGTTTAACTCAGGGTTTGGTTTGGTGGATTGTTATTGGGAATTTTTCGTTGTTACTGTGGAAAACAAAATCAATCCACCCTCTAAAAAGCATTTTTCAGTAGATTATTAGTTTTTAACTCTGAAAAGTGAGGGGGGCAGTTGCCCCCCTTGCACCCTCGTACGAGCTGCCTATGGTCGTAGCAGTCGCATCCCTGCATTCAGGGGTGGGTGAGGACGATTTAAATGTATGTAATTGGTGCTGTGTCCTTGTACATTCAAAATAAAGTTTTTATGTACAATATTCCAATAAATAATTTTTCTCCATATGCGACTTCTATTTACTTAATATTAATAAACATGATGAGATTAAACAAAATTCAATGATAAAAGCAAAAAAATATCAATATGTCACTGTAAAGAGTTTTCAAACTAATGAAAACCTCTAATGCCGAAATTTTGGAATGGCTCATAAAACAATTCAACCCAAAAAATGCAGCTTAAATATAAATTTTAGATCCCTTTCCATACCATTGCCTCATACTCTAAAAATTGTCTCCTTGTGCAGTGGCCGCCGCTTATATGAATCACATTTGTTCTAAACATATTGGCAGCTGATTCAACAAAGTGGCTAATTCAATAAAGCTTGATTTTGTTCTGTTTTTGACAATGCGATTCATTAAAGCGGTTAATTCAATTAACCACTGATTCAATTAACCAGCGTCTCCTGTATAATTACTAATTTGATTTTAAAAAAAGAACGTGCCGACGATGCAATGATAAGTGCCAAGAACGTTAACTAGACAGGAAACAGGGAATGAACAAGTTGTTACAGCTTTTTGTAGCCCTTTACAGTCATTTTCTACTGAAATAAAAAAAGCAACAAGAGAAGAAATAAATCACCATTCAGTTCTGAAGGATACTCTTTCCATTGAACATGAGTTATCTTGGCTTGAACTTGGCGTTCTTTCTTCAGTCTTTCCAGTCTTTGAGCCGTGTTCGACCTGTATCGATGTCCTCCTATGAAACCCATTCCGGATACGATGTCATAGGACTGACCAGCTTCCAAGAGCTCCGACTCCAGGGCACCAGAATAGTAGTCGAGTACTTTGACTTCCGGATTTTCGTCTTCGCTGTCCGACTTCTGTAGGCCTTTGTCGGTGACAACTTCGTTGAGCATGGCCATTTCGCACATTCCCGTGTCATCGCAAGTGATGAAAGAGTGGTGGATGTGGGATAGTAGGAACTTGCGGTCGTCGTAGAATGCCATTGCGAAAACATATTCAAAGCGAAGCTGAGAAAAAAAAGAATTACAAACTGGTGAATAGTTCAACAGCATTAATAATAATAACAACTATTGCAATGATAAATTACAAAACTAAACTGACAAGTTCAAAAAAAAAGTAGAAGCAGACATGGGACCCAAAAAGAATGAAAAACGCTGAAATGACCAAGTTGTTTCAGCAAGCACAGCAGGGTCAACATTCTGCAATACTGACGAGTTAATACATAGAGTTGCATAGCTGGTAATTCAATTTAATACCTGAAATTCACTGGTAGATCAGAGTTCCCACTCTTCCAACAGATTAAAAAATAGGGCCTTTATATGGCCTTTTTACAGCACAATTTTAAAATAATTAGGGCAAATACAAGCCAATGTCGCACACCAATTTTCTTTGAGGTCTTCAATTTATTTTTATGCTTTTTTTTTTTAAAAATCTATCATTCATAATTGATGAATAATTTTGAAATTCATTTCAAAGCACTTTTTTTTACTCGACAGCAGAGCTTTAAAACGTTGTAACTAAAGTTCTATGGGAGCACTAGAGTTGTATGAAAGCTCATTTTAAGGAAAACTACATGTGCATTAATGTATTATGTTTATGTACCTTGAATAATTTGAGATTTTTTTTATTTTTTATAAAATGTAAAGTTGAAAATTTTTAAAGATAGTATTTGAAAATTGTTGGAAAAAACACATGATTTTTATTGTAGTTCAATGAATATAGAGAATTTCAGAGTGGGACCAAGAAAGGACAGCAAATAATGTAGGACACATTACTATAATTTTTGCTAAAACATTTTAGTAACTGCTGAACCCTTTCATGGCTCCGCTGAAAATTTTTGGAAATTTTTACAAATATGCATTAAAAAATCAAACAGTATTTTTTTTAAAAAATAAAGGACACCATCATAAAAATTTTTGAAATTTTACATTTTAAAATTTTGTAGCAAACATTTTTTCTCAAAAATTATTCAAGTTACAAACTAAAGTGAATGTAATTATCTTTAAAATGAGTGATTATAAAACTCTGTCGCTTTCATAAAACATGAGCTTTTACATTTAAAAGTGAAATTTTGAAAAAATTGCAAAAGAATTTCTCACACTATTTGCTATTACTACTGAGGCACTCATAGTCCCACTCTGAAATATGTTGGATGTATTCATTAAAATATATTTAAGATTTTTTTCAAAAATTTTAAAGGACATTTTAAATTCATAATTTTGTGAAAAAGTTTTTCTTGAAAATAAACAATTCACTAAACCAGAGCCAAATTAAGGCATGGGCACATGGGGCACAGGCCAGGGCATTAACATTTTGGGGGGGGGCACCAAATTTGTAGCTAAATTTTTTTTTAAAGGAACAAATTCAAATTGCACCACAGCAAAAGCAAACATTAAGTCTAGGGAAAAAATGAAATCTATTTAAAATTACAAGCTTTTTCAAAAATTTCAAAGTCATTCCAAGCTTAATATTAAATTTTATTGCATTTTAAATGCTACATAAGAGATATCTTTGAAATTTATGTCCTATTGCTGCCAATCAAAAGTTTACCAACATGACATATTATAATGTTTTCACAATTTAATGCAATATTAGACATTATCACATTCAGCGTGGATACAGTAAATACTTAATCAAAATATTTTACAACTATAGTAAAAGCTAGGGAAGAGGGGGTAGGGGCAAATGAAGTTCGTACCCAGTATCCTCATAAAGTCTTAGTTGGGCCCTGCACTAAACTCCCGATTATCCACAGGGTGGATTACCCACCGGCTTTCACACATTCAACAAAACGTTTTTTTTTGCCAATGGTTAACTGAATGTATAGATAAATGTACACATTTCAATTTAGTAAAAAACTGTTTCTAGTCATCCCTATTTTTTTTCTTCCCCTTTCAATAGCATCAAATCTTTCATGGTCCCTGAAACCTAACTGCTTGAATCCTGATTTATAGATTTACACTACTTACTGGTTACTGCTTTAAATCTGCACTATATTTATTGACTTTTAGATCGATACGACTTACGAGCATAATTGATCTTGTTCAAAAAAAACTTCCCTCCTTTCCCCCTATGCATAAATATCTTGGTGTAACCTAGCTTGATATGTTTCAAATTAATCTGTTTGCACCATTTGCTCGCATATGTATAAAATGTATTTGCTAGAAGAAGCGATCCTTTTCTAGTTTCTACATGTTTTTTTATAAAATGTTATCATTTTAATTAAATTTCTATTACATTATTGATCTATCTAAAGCTATTGCATAGACGAATATTGTCTTCTACTTACTTTGTGGATTATCCGCGATTTCGGTTATAAATACAAATACAAATGTGACGACCAGCAACAGGCTCTGGGCCCAGCTAGGCTGGTCCTAGTCAATTAATTAGTCCCCAATGAAGATCAATGGCTCTCTTAAAGCTATCCACTCCCTTGCTCATTACTGCCTCTTCCGGTAAGCTATTCCAAGTGCCCACGACCCTGCTAAAGTAGTAGTTTTTCCTGATTTCCAAGTTAGCCTGAGATTTAAATAGCTTAAAACAATGACCCCTTGTTCTGCTTTTCCCGCAAAAATTTAATCCATTTACATCTTTCATTTTGATAAATTTAAATAACTGAATCATGTCCCCTCTGACTCTCCTTTGTTCCAGGCTGTACATGTTAAGCCTATTAAGTCTGGTATCATAATCTAAATCTGAGATTCCCCTTACTAATTTAGTTACCCTTCTTTGAACCCTTTCCAATACAAAAATATCTTTCTTCAGATAAGGCGACCAAAACTGAACAGCATACTCCAAATGAGGTCTTACTAAACTCCTATATAAAGGCAGAAGAACTTTCTTAGATTTGTTTGAAATAGATCTATTGATGAACCCAAGCATTTTGTTGGCTTTGTTACTAGCAATACTGCACTGTTGACTAAACTTGAAGTCCTGATTTATAAAGACACCCAGATCCATAACATTTTCTGCCTGATTTATGACTGAACCCTGTAAACGATATCTCATACGCTTATTTCCATGACCTAAGTGTAGCACTTGACATTTCCCTACATTAAATACCATACCCCATTTATCTGCCCACTTAGTAATATGATCTAAATCCTCTTGCAGCTGTTTTACTTGTTCTTCATTTTCGACAATCCCCATAACTTTTACATCGTCAGCAAAACAATTCATGCTTCCAGAAATATTTTCATTGATGTCATTCATAAATATAATAAACAAAAGAGGCCCTAAAACTGATCCCTGAGGAACCCCACTTAAAACATCACTCCAATTAGAATGATTTCCTCTCACAACTACTCTTTGCTTCCTACCAGTAAGCCAATTTCTAACCCAAAGCAAAGTTTTTCCTCCTATTCCAATGTCAGCTAACTTGCTGAGAAGAGCAACATGCGGTACCTTGTCAAAAGCTTTTTGAAAATCAATATAAACAACATCCACACATTTTTTGTTATCTAAAGCTGAGGTAACCTTGTCGTAGAAATGCAATAAATTAGTAGTACAGGATTTACCTTTCCTAAAACCATACTGCAAACTAGTCAACAGACTATTAGTCTCTAAGAACATCATGATCTTAATTTTGATCAATGTTTCGAAAATCTTACAAATCACCGAAGTCAAACTTACAGGTCTATAATTCCCAGCAATACCTTTAGACCCCTTCTTGAAGAGTGGCGTTATGTTAGCCAGCTTCCAGTCCTCTGGCACCATCCCTGAGTTATAAGAAGCATTGAAAATATTCAAAATAACATCCACTAATTCCTCTGCACATTCAACTAAAATTTTTGGATAAATATTATCTGGTCCCGGAGCTTTAGTCGATTTAATCTTTTTCAAATGAAATAAAACCTCCTCCCTGGAAAATACCAAATCCTCAAGCTGTGTAATAGCTTGTGTCTTGTTAGTGTCAACTGTTGAGGTACAGTTATCGTTAAACACACTGGAAAAAAAGTTATTTAGAACATTTGCAATATCCCTATCGTTTTGGATTAAATTTCCATACTCATCAACCAAAGGCCCAATTTGACTGTTTCGAGCTTTCCCAGAATTAGCGTAAGCAAAAAACCTCTTAGGGTTCCCATCAATGTCATCTGCCAGCCTTTGCTCCAATTCCCTTTTCTGAATCCGTACCAAATACTTAAAATTTCGCCTTGCCTTACCATACTGGAGCCTCTCCGCACTCTGACCAGTTTCTTTAAACTTACGAAAAGTGGCTTGCTTATAATTAAGAGCTTCTTTAGTCTCCCTGGAGAACCACATGGGCCAAATTTTGGTACTAACACCTTTTCTCCTAAATGGAACATAGTCTCCAACCGTTTTAGCAAGTTTATCCTTAAATTCCGTCCACTGCTGATCTACGTCGCTATTTTCCAACCCTGACGAAAAAACCTCTTTCAAGCTCTGCCTAAGTGCAACAAAATCAGTGTTTCTGAAATTGGGCACAAACCTAAAATTATCATCTTTGCACACTTCAAATTTAACCCGGAACCTAATGCTGTTATGATCACTATCTCCAATATGCTCCCCTACACTCAACCCCTGAACAAAACTACCTATGTCACAAAAAACTAGATCCAAAATCGCCTCCTCTCGAGTTCCCTGAGTTACAACTTGATCTAAGAAACAGTCACCAATTACTTTTAAAAATTCCTCTTCTTTGCCATTACCAGGGAAAAAATTATTCCAATCAATACCCGGAAAATTGAAATCCCCCATTATGATAACGGATCCCTTACTGGACATGTCACTAATAATACGGTACATCTGTTCATCTTGTCCCTGGTTTGAATTAGGTGGCCTATAAATGTTTCCAAAGCGTAGCTTTTTGCCCTTACTGCTCATCAACTCCAGCCAAACCATATCAATATCAGTGGGCTTATCATTTATGACTAATTCATTGCAAATAAAATTGTCTCTAACATAAAATAAAACCCCACCACCTCTTTTACCTACTCTATCCTGTCTGAACAAATTATACCCAGCAATATGTAATAACTCTGCATCAGATTCGGTAGCCCATGTCTCTGTAATTCCAATAACATCCAACTTCTCATCCATAACTATGCTTTTCAATTCATCCATCTTGTTCCTAATACTGCGAGCATTGGTATAGAAAACTTTAAGCATGCCTAAGTTGCTTTTATTTAACACCCTGAAATTTCCTAAATTACAATTGTTAACATTACTACTCTTGTTCCTCACTTTATTTCCATTTCTAGCAATACCCAAAAAAATTTCATTCTCTCGATACCTGATGCTTGAACCATGCCCCCCATTCCAACTTAGTTTTTTGACTCCGAAGCCCTTAAAATTAATCCACTAACCATTTTGACCCCTGTAGAGCTCAGATGCAGGCCATCCCTAGCAATCCAATCCCGTTTACAATGACTCCATACATCAATGAACCTGATACTGCGCTTTTCGCTAATTGACTTCAGTAGCAAGTTCATACACCTCGCACGTTGATTTAGCCAGCTCCTATGCACTCCATACCTGGGAAGCAAACCAACCACTTGGACATTCGTCGAAAAGCTGGTTGCTTTATTCAATACAAATACAAATACAAATACAAATGTGACGACCAGCAACAGGCACTGGGCCCACCTAGGCTGGTCCTAGTCAATTAATTAGTCCCCAATGAAGATCAATGGCCCTCTTAAAGCTATCCACTCCCTTGCTCATTACCGCCTCTTCCGGTAAGCTATTCCAAGTGCCCACAACCCTGCTAAAGTAGTAGTTTTTCCTGATTTCCAAGTTAGCCTGAGATTTAAATAGCTTAAAACAATGACCCCTTGTCCTGCTTTCCCCGCAAAAATTTAATCCATTTACATCTTTCATTTTGATAAATTTAAATAACTGAATCATGTCCCCTCTGACTCTCCTTTGCTCCAGGCTATACATGTTAAGCCTATTAAGTCTGGTATCATAATCTAAATCTGAGAGTCCCCTTACTAATTTAGTTACCCTTCTTTGAACCCTTTCCAATACAAAAATATCTTTCTTCAGATAAGGCGACCAAAACTGAACAGCATACTCCAAATGAGGTCTTACTAAACTCCTATATAAAGGCAGAAGAACTTTCTTAGATTTGTTTGAAATAGATCTATTGATGAACCCAAGCATTTTGTTGGCTTTGTTACTAGCAATACTGCACTGTTGACTAAACTTGAAGTCCTGATTTATAAAGACACCCAGATCCATAACATTTTCTTCCTGATTTATGACTGAACCCTGTAAACGATATCTCATACGCTTATTTCCATGACCTAAGTGTAGCACTTGACATTTCCCTACATTAACTGCCATACCCCATTTATCTGCCCACTTAGTAATATGATCTAAATCCTCTTGCAGCTGTTTTACTTGTTCTTCATTTTCGACAATCCCCATAACTTTTACATCGTCAGCAAAACAATTCATGCTTCCAGAAATATTTTCATTGATGTCATTCATAAATATAATAAACAAAAGAGGCCCTAAAACTGATCCCTGAGGAACCCCACTTAAAACATCACTCCAATTAGAATGATTTCCTCTCACAACTACTCTTTGCTTCCTACCAGTAAGCCAATTTCTAACCCAAAGTAAAGTTTTTCCTCCTATTCCAATGTCAGCTAACTTGCTGAGAAGAGCAACATGCGGTACCTTGTCAAAAGCTTTTTGAAAATCAATATAAACAACATCCACACATTTTTTGTTATCTAAAGCTGAGGTAACCTTGTCGTAGAAATGCAATAAATTAGTAGTACAGGATTTACCTTTCCTGAAACCATACTGCAAACTAGTCAACAGACTATTAGTCTCTAAGAACATCATGATCTTAATTTTGATCAAAGTTTCGAAAATCTTACAAATCACCGAAGTCAAACTTACAGGTCTATAATTCCCAGCAATACCTTTAGACCCCTTCTTGAAGAGTGGCGTTATGTTAGCCAGCTTCCAGTCCTCTGGCACCGTCCCCGAGTTATAAGAAGCATTGAAAATATTCAAAATAACATCCACTAATTCCTCTGCACATTCAACTAAAATTTTTGGATAAATATTATCTGGTCCCGGAGCTTTAGTTGCTTTAATCTTTTTCAAATGAAATAAAACCTCCTCCCTGGAAAATACAAAATCCTCAAGCTGTATAATAGCTTGTGTCTTGTTAGTGTCAACTGTTGAGATACAGTTATCGTTAAACACACTGGAAAAAAAGTTATTTAGAACATTTGCAATATCCCTATCGTTTTGGATTAAATTTCCATGCTCATCAACCAAAGGCCCAATTTGACTGTTTCGAGCTTTCCCAGAATTAGCGTAAGCAAAAAACCTCTTAGGGTTCCCATCAATGTCATCTGCCAGCCTTTGCTCCAATTCCCTTTTCTGAATCCGTACCAAATACTTAAAATTTCGCCTTGCCTTACCATACTGGAGCCTCTCCGCACTCTGACCAGTTTCTTTAAACTTACGAAAAGTGGCTTGCTTATAATTAAGAGCTACTTTAGTCTCCCTGGAGAACCACATGGGCCAAATTTTGGTACTAACACCTTTTCTCCTAAATGGAACATAGTCCCCAACGGTTTTAGCAAGTTTATCCTTAAATTCCGTCCACTGCTGATCTACGTCGTTATTTTCCAACCCTGACGAAAAAACCTCTTTCAAGCTCTGCCTAAGTGCAACAAAATTGGTATTTCTGAAATTGGGCACAAACCTAAAATTATCATCTTTGCACACTTCAAATTTAACCCGGAACCTAATGCTGTTATGATCACTATCTCCAATATGCTCCCCTACACTCAACCCCTGAACAAAACTACCTATGTCACAAAAAACTAGATCCAAAATGGCCTCCTCTCGAGTTCCCTGAGTTACAACTTGATCTAAGAAACAGTCACCAATTACTTTTAAAAATTCCTCTTCTTTGCCATTACCAGGATAAAAATTATTCCAATCAATACCCGGAAAATTGAAATCCCCCATTATGATAACGGATCCCTTACTAGACATGTCACTAATAATACGGTACATCTGTTCATCTTGTCCCTGGTTTGAATTAGGTGGCCTATAAATGTTTCCAAAGCGTAGCTTTATGCCCTTACTGCTCATCAACTCCAGCCAAACCATATCAATATCAGTAGGCTTATCATTTATGACCAATTCATTGCAAATAAAATTGTCTCTAACATAAAATAAAACCCCACCACCTCTTTTACCTACTCTATCCTGTCTGAATAAATTATACCCAGCAATATGTAATAACTCTGCATCAGATTCGGTAGCCCATGTCTCTGTAATTCCGATAACATCCAACTTCTCATCCATAACTATGCTTTTCAATTCATCCATCTTGTTCCTAATACTGCGAGCATTGGTATAGAAAACTTTAAGCATGCCTAAGTTGCTTTTATTTAACACCCTGAAATTTCCTAAATTACAATTTTAACATTACTACTCTTGTTTGTCACTTTATTTCCATTTCTAGCAATACCCAAAAACATTTCATTCTCTCGATACCTGGTGCTTGAACCATGCCCCCCATTCCAACTTAGTTTTTTGACTCCGAAGCCCTTAAAATTAATCCACTAACCATTTTGACCCCTGTAGAGCTCAGATGCAGGCCATCCCTAGCAATCCAATCCCGTTTACAGTGACTCCATACATCAATGAACCTGATACTGCGCTTTTCGCAAATTGACTTCAGTAGCAAGTTCATACACCTCGCACGTTGATTTAGCCAGCTCCTATGCACTTCATACCTGGGAAGCAAACCAACCACTCGGACATTCGTCGAAAAGCTGGTTGCTTTATCCAACAGGGATTCCCATTCCCTAGAAAACTCCTCATTTTTACTGTGGCCTACATCATTTGTTCCCACCCACAAAGTAACCATGTCCTCCTTATTCAATACTCCCTTCTTTTCAGCAACCATATTAATGTCTTTTACCCGAGCCCCTGGTAAACAACACCTAGCCACCTTACGCTTTACTCTCCCAACTGTGTTACCCACCTCCCTTACCATAGAGTCCCCCAAAATTACACCCTTAGTTTCCCAATCTAACTCCTCATTTGAAACTTCCCCCTGAATCTCTGGAACATTTATACCCTCTACAACTGGCTTACACCCTAATGCTAACTGGGCTTCCAAAACTAGCATCTTAAGTCTTAAGTCTGAGAGTTCAGCACATTTAGTGCAAATATAATCCTCTTCAAAAACAGACTCATTTTCCCCCTTATACAGGCAGAACATATGACATAAATCACAAGAGATCCACCTGTCCCCCTTCCCACTCTTTACCTCTTTCATAATGCATATAACACCCATTTCTACTCAGTGAATATGTTCCAAAAGGCAAAACAGTAAGATAAAAATGCAAAAAAACACAGAATAAATACTAAAAACAGCAGTAAATAAACAGAGTTGATACACCCAATAAAGCACACAAGACCAAAAACCAGGAGATCACCACATGTTAGGCTTAGCTCCAAAAAATGCAAAAACACTTCAAGAATACAATAACAGCAAAAATGAGCCCCCAAAACACAATAAAACTAAATTACATGATAAAGTGAAGTAAAAAAACCTAAAACTAGACAGTAATAATGAAAAATTATAGTAAAAAAACACTTATCAAATTAGCAGCAAAAAACACTCCCTGCATCACAGGCGCCCTCTAGTGGCCAAAAAAGGCGCCATTCAACAGAGATTCCCATTCCCTAGAAAACTCCTCATTTTTACTGTGACCTACATCATTTGTTCCCACCCACAAAGTTACCATGTCCTCCTTATGCAATACTCCCTTCTTTTCAGCAACCATATTAACGTCTTTTACCCGAGCCCCTGGTAAACAACACCTAGCCACCTTACGCTTTACTCTCCTAACTGTGTTACCCACCTCCCTTACCATAGAGTCCCCCAAAATTACACCCTTAGTTTCCCAATCTAACTCCTCATTTGAAACTTCCCCCTGAATCTCTGGAACATTTATACCCTCTGCAACTGGCCTACACCCTAATGCTAACTGGGCTTCCAAAACTAGCATCTTAAGTCTTAAGTCTGAGAGTTCAGCACATTTAGTGCAAATATAATCCTCCTCAAAAACAGACTCATTTTCCCCCTTATACAGGCAGAACATATGACATAAATCACAAGAGATCCACCTGTCCCCCTTCCCACTCTTTACCTCTTTCATAATGCATATAACACCCATTTCTACTCAGTGAATATGTTCCAAAAGGCAAAACAGAAAGATAAAAATGCAAAAAAAAACACAGAATAAATACTAAAAACAGCAGTAAATAAACAGAGTTGCTACACCCAATAAAGCACACAAGATCAAAAACCAGGAGATCACCACATGTTAGGCTTAGCTCCAAAAAATGCAAAAACACTTCAAGAATACAATAACAGCAAAAATGAGCCCCCAAAACTAAATTACATGATAAAGTGAAGTAAAAAAACCAAAAACTAGACAGTAATAATGAAAAATTATAGTAAGAAAACACTTATCAAATTAGCAGCAATAACACTCCCTGCATCACAGGCGCCCTCTAGTGGCCATTATCCGCGGTTACCGTATATAAAATTAAAGTGCAAGTAAGTAACTTCAAAATGAGTTAGTATACAACTCTGTTGCTCTCATAGAACCCTTGAATTAAACACTTCAAAACACTGCTGGCAAGTAAAAAAAAAGCTGTTAAACAAATTGCAAAAAATTAATTGCACATAACTTATGAATAGGCTTGTAAGACGTCCCGGTTTTCAGACAAAATCCCGGTGTCCCGGTCAGTTTACTTTATGTCCCGGAAAAAGATAACTGATTACAAATGACCAAAAAAAGGCCTTAAAGGATTATTTAGGACAATTATTACTGTTACTTATATCAACATTTTCTTGTAAAATTAATGCTGGATATAGTCCCTAGTGGAGTGGGGAGGTGACTCTCCACTGGCTTTGAGAAACTAATATGCTGTTTATATATAAGTGGGCAAAGTTTTTTGTTGTTTTTAATACAATTATTGAGTATATACGCTTTGTCCCCCCCCCCCCCCAGGATTCTAAATGACGAGCTTGGCTGAATACTAATTCTAGTAAGAGATTATATATACTTCTTACAGCAAGTAAAAATTCAGACAGTTCAAAGAAAAACTGGCAACGATTCACCTCATTGGGGGGGGGGGGATTAAAGTTTCCAAAAGAAGGAAAATGATATAATAATGTTTCAAAAATGATCGGACATATACCATTTTCAAACTTGTTTGGGAAAAGTTTCGTTTTTGCGATCGGGATCGCTTTACCGTAAGGATTTTTCTCGAAATTATAATCACTGAAAAATCCCCTTTTTTTGGGGGGGGGGGGGAATTCCGATGTTTAGATGAAAATTCGGAAGATATTCACTTTGTAAGGGAGCTCGGGAGAAGGCATCAAAATTCGGGAGTCTCCCGAGCGAATCGGGAGGGTTGGTAACTATTTACACACATACGAATAGATAATTGATAACTTTTTTTTCTTATTCGTTACAAAACGTTTCTGCCAAGAAATAATGGCAAATTTTTTTTGAGCATGACACATTGAAGTGCACAGTTTAACTCCTAATTCAAATATGCAACAGAAAGATTATTGTAAGGAGAAAATAAAGAAAAAAGAATTTATATAGAAGGTGATTGTGAGACAAAGCTAAAAGAAGGGTAATTGACAAAAACCTCTGATGCAAAATATTTATTTATTCGTTTCCTTTGGAAAAAAAGAGAATTGAATTAAAAATTGACATTTCAGCTCATTGAAAATATTTAAATACTATACAGTGTACCGAAATGAGTTATTCTTGTGTTAATTAAGACAAATGGAAATTTGCACTCAACCAATAACATCAAATGTTAAAACGTGAGCAAGGTAAAAATGTCCCATTTTCTGCAAAACAAGAAAGACAGTATAAGTGAAACATTCAATTTTTCAGTTTTAAAACGAAATAAAACTTGGAAGAAAATAATCGAACATTTTTCAAATCAAACGTATTACTTGAATGCAGAAATTTACAGCGAGATTCCAAAAGTAAATTTTTTTTTTGTCTCCCTCACTCTCCCTTTCCGTATCTCTTCAAACGACAACATCTTTTGTTCGGAAAGACTAACATCCCGAATCTCCTAAAGCCCGGATAAAAATACATATCACACGCTTCATCAGTCCTTTTCCCCTTAATGCGGCCCAATCCTTTTCGGCGCGAAAAACAGAAGGCTGCATTCAAACTCGCTAATTATCTGCGTTACTTACCACCGCCGCACACTGTCACAGAATCGAGGGAAAATGCGTTTTGATTACGCTGGAGCAGATAATGGTTCCACTGCAAACTAATGAATATTTCAAACTTTAATCAAACTCGGCTCTTTGAGCTGCCTTTTTTCCTTTGATGTTTTCTCCTTTGTTTTAAAACATCTCGCTGTAATTATACAGCCTTTCCCATAATGCGGACATAATTCGCAGAGAGGGGAAAAAATAAGATAAGAGTTAAAATAAAATAATGAATATATATAGATATATTTATTTGTACACGGATATGAGGTGTTTAGAAAAAAAAATCGTTCGGAACTATTACGGCAGAGAGGAAAGAAGATGACAGCGCACCTATCCAAATTTTCATTATCGAAATCCTAATTTAAATGCGTCGTTTTACGCTTTCTTTTTAGATGAAGGAGAGGAAAAAAGCAGGAGAGGTGAATGAAAAAAAAAAATTAAGAATTAACAAGAGGTGCAGATGGAGAATCCAAAAAGAAGAGAATATAAAAAAAGAGAAAATAAAAAGAAGACTGGAAAAGACAGTAGGGTGAAGAAGAAAGGAGGAAAAAATGGGTTGATCATATTAAGAAAGATCTTGCAACAAAAGGCTTCTTAAGCAAGGGGTCGGTAATGGAAAAGTTGTGTCAGAATTAACCAGACCCTCTATCAATTACAATAATATCCTGCCATAATCGCGTTATCTGACGTTAGGAGAAGGAAAAGTCTCGTATTATCTGTCCATTGTTGTCCTGATGAGGTGGATAATTTATGAAGAACGATAAATGCCGTGCGTGCATTAATCATTGACAAACCGCGAGTTTTTATTATTATCAACATTTTCATTTCGGGAGGAGGGCTATAATTATTAGCCAGTTCGACTTTTTAGAAAGGGGTTCGAGGGGAAGGACTGACAGGGAGGACATATTTTCTCTTTAGGGATCTTCCAACTGAGACATCTATGGGCTTCCAGTTTTGCATTTAGCATATTGTTCGCATAGATTTTTTTTTTTTTACTTATTTATTTATTTATTTATTTATTTTTTGATCGGGTTAGGTTCATACCATATTTGTTTTTCGTTTTCGTGATAAAAACGACAACAAAAGAAACTAAAGAAGATGTCATTGGAATTTGACATCGGGTATAGTTTCGTCGTTGAATACGTGAAAACGTATTTTGAATCTGTGGAATAATCTGTTAGTAGCCTGTTTGAGACTATGGAGAGTCTAGCGGACAGGGCACTGGATTCGGAATTAGAAGGTTCTCTGGGTACACCGTACGCGTAAAATCTGTGAGTCCAAAAACTAAAGGAGTCGGTTGCTAGCAGTTAACTTGCGGGCAAGACTCTCCACCTCTTTCAATATTATACTGATACTGATATTGCGAATGTCTCGGTGATCCCTTGCCATGGCATTTAAACCGGATAAAGCAATTAAATTGGTAGTTGCGGAAGTCCCCAAAGCTGATGTAGTCCAAATAAAGCTTTTGGTAGGCTTCAAACCTTAAAGGACATAGTACAAATGAAATTCACATTTTTTTTTATTAAGGAGGTGGAAAGAAATAGCTTAACTGAACAAAAGTAACTTCAAAGTTCTTAAATTTTAAATTTCTACAAAAAATGTGTTTCCTAATTCCTCCATAATGTTATTTACCGTCACAATCAATTCAAACATTCCAAGAACATAGTTATTTTTTTATTTGAACGCGGAAAAAAACATTTTGCGCGATTACGATACATAAGGGAAGTTTAAATTAAAAAAAAACTAGCGGCCTTGTTCCCTGTTCGCTGGCGCTCACTCGGCTCACACACATTCTTTCATAATTTCTTTGAAGTAACTTTTTTTTTTTAAATGTATAGATAGAAATTTTGAGAGCTCGCTGAAAACATTCAATGCTACCTGTTAAGAACTGTTAGCATAGACTTGATACAGTAATCTTCATTGATTAATCTATACTGTACAATACACACCAGTCTTCAGTTGGAAATCTAGAGCTCAGCGATCTTCAAAGAAGGATGTATTAGCCATTGGTACTTGAGCCCACTAGAAAAATAGGTTTAAGCAACTTAACAAGCAAGTTGCTTTCGGTAATAATCGATTTTCGATTTGTGCATTTGCTTTTGAATGGTGAATGTTGCGTTACTATTATAACGATTATTCCTACGTATATAACTGCACTATTTACTATTTTTCGTACTGCATTGCCAAAGCATTGTAAACAAGTGTAGCATTGGAAACGTTTCTTTTTTTTGTGCGATTAAGCAGTAATTTTTGTTGCGAAAACTATTTTTACAGCTACTTGCAAAGTTTTGAACGACTTTTTTTTAATGCGTATTATTTTTATGCGGTCAACATCCACCGCACAAAAACAGGTTTGAGTGCGCAATCTGTTTTAACTCAATTCTATTATTCATTTTTTCTTTATTAAAATTCTTACTAACATGCTACTTACATACTTGCAAAATCAGAACTACTAATAACGTTAATACTAATGATATACATATATGACAGAATTGTTACATATCTTTTTAAGCTGCATAACTTTTACACGGACGAACAAGATTTGTACTCAAGCTTTAGAGTCGCTATTTCCACAGGGTTAGCTGAAGCAACTTGCAACCAATGTCATAACAATGAAACTGCATAGCAAGAAGAATCCATCCAGTCCCCCAAACCATGACGTGCAACTCGAAAATTTTTACAACGTCCTATAAACAACCTCCCGCATCACACCGTCCCATTCCCAGCATCCACAGATGGAGAGAGCAGCCGACGCTACAGCTCCTCCTCATCACTGATCCTCCACGAAACAAAAGAGACAGCCAATGCTTGTAACTCATCATTTGCATTGACCGTTAATGACTACTAATCTGATGAGGGAGCTCCAGCCCAGAGCACCCTGGGGACCGGGGCCTCGCCGCCTTGTTAACTAATGAAGTCCCCTCTTAAAGCCCAAAGATCATTGTTTTATGGTTTATTACCGCGGTACGCCAAGCTAACAGTTATTTTTCTTTTTTTAATACATTCTTTAGTCATCTGCATGGTATATACGACTCAATTTTGTAGACTTCTCATCTAGTTTGGATGGCAAGCTATCTTTTTTTTCTCTCCCCTTCTCGAATTCTCGGTGTCTTGTTTATGCATCGGATGCCTAACTTAGTTTTATTTCAGCGACGATGATCAGTTCCTGGTAGCTGCGAAGTGCGTAATTTTGATATTCAGGTTTCGTAAGTCCAGGAGTATCTTCACATGCAGTGATAAACTGAAAAAGCCTCGACTGATTCGCTGTGGTATTTCTTTACGTTTTATTGGGAAAACGAAATTGCTTGGATGCAAAAGGAAAGGACACACTACTTAAAAAATACTGTACTACTCAAAAGAGTAACTTAAAAAAAAAATACTATCTGAACCATTTTCTTCACCAAACATACTGAATGGAAAACTTCAACCAAGTATCACACTCCAGGGTCCTCCGTACCAACCACTATTTGTGGTTTCGCCGGTTGGATGAACCCTGAAGACAGCTCTGATTTTTTGATCTAGACTAGAAGCTGAGCAATCCCTGGTCCAGCAACCCAGAGGTATTGATTTACTTGGAGGACTTTGTGATCTCGATATATTTAACAAATCTCAGTTCAGTCACCATTAACGAACACGGAGGACCTTACAAACATCGAACTCGGGGCCCTTCCGTTACGAGTCCGAGATCAGGCCACCGGCTTCAACCAAGTTGAATGGCGCCCTAATCTGTTTTAACCTTGATCTCTGGGAATTAAATTGGTTACAAAAATTTGTAAGAATATTATCATTCAGTACCAACTAACGATGTAATTGTTGAAATTTCCAGACACCAGAAGAAAAAAAAAATCAAGCAAACCAATGTGATATAGAATAAGAAAAAGATTTTAAAAAGTGTTCATAAATCAAGAAGGCAATCTCTTTGTGCAGCAGGTCTCTTTATGTAGAAGTATCTCTTTATTGTAGCTTATCACAACACTTGATTTTCGCGAATTCACTGAACCTGCATAGTCTCTACGATTCTTCGCTTATTCACTGCTATGCAAATTTCACCCTTCTTCAGTGAGTATTTTTTTTTTTTTAGATTACAAATTCCCTGATGATGTAGTGCCATGCTTCCCAACCTGTGGTTCGCGAGTGATTTTCATGTGGTCAACTAGTGAAAATTAATCTATTATAATTTTCTTAAGGCAAGTGCGTAAAATAAAGCCGACCTATAAGGTTTAAGATCTAATTTTTCGCTAATTTATGATTCAATTAGCTCCAAGTTTTGCACATTCATCAAATGACTCATTGAGTCATAAAAAACAAGAAAAAAAAATCATTTCATGTGAAGATGAAAGTTTTTAAATTATGTTTGTCAGCAGTGTGAGAAAATGGCGAATTGAACATCCAGATCAGAGTAGGAATAGCAATAAAACCAGCTCTTCGACTCAGATGTGACACTGAAAAATAAACTTACAAGCTCTCTTTTGGAGTATTTAAGAGGACCAGAAGCAATGTTTTCTTCTTCAAAAAGAAAAAGATAATAATACTAATAAATTACAAAGATTTTATTGTTAATCAATGATATTGTCTCCCTCGTTATCAACTACATTTTGCCAAGTAGTATACAAATTTTCAATCCCAAATCGATAAAAATCAATTGGTTTTGCTGCGAAGTATCATTTTGGATATCAGTTCAATTTTCAGGTTTTTTTTTTTTTTGTCACAGCGATAGAAATAAAGGGAAATCAGGTGGCGAAATGTCTGGTGAGTATGATGGGTGAGGCAACTCTATAAAATGCTATTTGTTTTGGAGCAAAATCTCCTGACATTTTGCTACAAAATTAGTTGATTTTTACCGATCTGAGACAGGTAATTTGCACAGTAGATGCCCCAAAAAGCTATTGGAAAAGAGAAAGTACTTCATTGATGAAAAATAAAAATTTTGTTAAAAAAAATATGTTTGAAAAAAAGAAAAGAATTGCTTTCCGGTCCTTTTAAACATATTGGATGGTAAACATAGGCAAATTTTATTTAGGAAAGATAATACGAAAAACGAAATAAATTGAGATAAACTTTTTGCTGATGAAAGGTATTTCGAGAGGACAATGGAAAACTCAAGCTATCTAATACACAAAATTTGTGTCTGGAAAATGAAAAAAAATACTAGAATTTATTATTTTGGAGAATCACGGTCAACTAAAAAATGTAGGTAATGTCCCAGAACCTTATCGCATGAAATCAACATTTAAGGTCAGCGCTTGAATTCCACCACGGATGAGCAAAAGTAAATGGTGAAAAATTGCTTTTCATCCAAAACAGACGGAATTCTTACGTAAACGAGAAAAAAAAAAAAACTCAAACCATCAGCCAGACCACCCGTGACGCACGACGACCAGCAGAATTGCTGCCAAACCTCCAAGATGACTGGGGAAAAGCAATATTATGCAAAATTGTCGCAGTTACCCAAAAGACCGATCACGAAACGCTAAACAAAATTACATCATCATATTCCCATGTTTCAACCATACGAATCGGGCAGCCAACACCACGTTTTGTAAGCAAACTAGTTCCGCTCCCTTCTCATTTCGGGATCACGAGTTAGAGAAAGGATTACAAACGAAGCCCTTTCTTCCCGTCGATTTTCGTGTGCGCTTTGTAGAGGGCTCCCATTGTCTTACGACCGGCTCAGTGCAGTAGTTAAAAAAATGTACTTTGTTCTTGTTTGCTTGTTGCTGGCCAAATATCGGTATAATACGTCAAAAGCAATAACCGAGGTGAATAGCAGAGAAAATAAAGCTCCATTCATTCACGAATCGTATAATTAGTTCACGATGCAAAAGTGCGTTTTTTCAATCATTCCGCATTCTGACGAAGAATCACGAGATAAGCATTTGCTTCCCCAACATGAAGCAAAAATCAATTACGAAATTCCGAACGAAAGTATGCAAATGACGTTCCTCCCTATGAAGAACTTGGCGGGAAAAGTACATTGCACGAGTATAAAGTTACTTTTCGCATGCATTGCAACTAGTTTGGATGCGCAATGGTTAGTTACAATTGGACATAATTTTAATGAATACAGCAATGAATACGACGTTAATCGATAGCAGGGAAGTCCAACAGATCGACCGTGGAACGATGTCTAGCTAATCTGTGAAAGTTATCCGAACGCTCCTATTACTCTTAAACAAAATAGCTACTTTCCTAATTAAAAACAAAGGAAAGAAAAACGGAGCCATTTTATATCCTTGCTCCTCAATCAAATAATATGTATACATTAAATAACTAATTACTAAACAACTTTTCTAATACGTGAAATACACCGCCAGCTCAGTCATTTCCAGCCGAGAACTGCAGTTTCGTGCTTATTAGCACTCATCAGCCCGGCATAGGAAGACTAAAATATACTTTCCCCCCGGGGGGGGGGGGGGGTAGCAATCTAAAAGTCCGATTCCCTTCTACAGTGGCGCTGATCATTCTAAAGCTCTAAATAACCCTGTTTACCAAACCTAGGGTTCGATTTGCAAACTTTAGAACAGTAGGCCAGACACATCAATGGGCCTCCTTTGAATAGTACAATCGAAGAAAGTGTTGCAGAGTAAACAACAGCAATCACACACCTGCATACTATGCTACCAGATAGGGTACACTGAGGATGTGAACTACCTAAAATACAAGACGGCAAAAAATTGGCTGTTCTGATGTTGAAAGTAACAGAGAATATATCCCTCTTGAGTTTAAACATCACAATAAACAAATTAAAACCATATTTTGTATATTTTTTACGTAGCCTATAACTTTTGGAGACAACAAGCTTCAGATACGGAGCGCTTTCGAAGTTACCTTTAGAAGCGTGCACGGGCGGGGCCGCCGCGATGTTTCTCAATTTGAGTGGGTATGGAACAAGTGTCACCGCCGCCATTCGGTCCCTCATCGCACGTGTTTCGACATTTCGAATGGTGATATTTTGTATTAAATCATTTTTTCTCCTGGGTTACGAATATAGAATTAAGTCCTGGGATATTGATATTCATGTGAGTACCTAGCGGGATTAATCATACTTTTTTAGTTCATCAGAGAAAACTAGACAGAGCAGAGTCTAAATCTTTGATTAAGAGTGCTCCAAAGTTGACGGCAATACCATTACGCCCAAGCAATGTTGAGCGTCAAAATGTTGGTTTCTGTTAAAAAGTTTTTGACGTGACAAATACCCAAGCTAACAAAAGGTAAATTATCTTGCAAAAAAGGAACGATAAAGTTCATCCAAATAATTAACAAATGGTGGAGCATTATGAATGAAAATTCCTCACAAAGACTGTGGCAACAAGTGGATCTGTTTTCATTAACATAATTTTGATCAATTATTCACAACTAAAAAATAGTAACACTAAATTAAAGGAAGGCAAAAAGAGAAAGAAGTTTGATTTGGTTCGTGCATCTCAGCAATAATCTTTAAAACAAGCTATGGTTACTGACAGATACGTTTTAATTAGTCTCAGTTAAGAAGAAACAATTAAAGGTCTAACCCATGAAATAGAAAGAAAAAGAAAAGAAAAGAACTAAAAGGTGAAAAAACATTATTTGCAAAGCACAGTCCAACCATACTTCTTCGTGGTGCTTCTTGGTAAACACTGGTTTTGAAAAAATCAGATGGCTGATTTTTATCGAAAAAAGCAGTTTTAACTCTTAAGAAATTATTAAATTTTCATCGATCGTGATTTAATTATAAATGAGGGTTAAGGAAACGCAAACGTAAATACAAAGAAAATTGCAAACGTTTGAGCAAGAGATACGAGACAGAACGTAAACATAAAGTACGGCGAAAAACAACCATCGCTTAGTGGTTTTCGCTTCCATCCTATTCCAGGCCCAGTCAAAGAGGGATCGCGGAGGCCCCGGTACGGGTCATCAGTACTGACACTGAATCGGGACTCATCGTTGAAGATACTGTCTATGATCTACAGTCAGTGGTAAGCATTTTAATGGACGTTCGCTCCGCATACCAGTCAGCGTCGGCCAATCGTTTCCGAATGGTTACACTTGATAGTACTGAATACTTGAACGATTGCAAGTAGATTCGAATAAATGCTAGCAATATTACTTGTACAGGAGTGACCGTTCTTATAATTGCGCAATCCACGCGATCATTTGTGTTTTTTGAACGCTCGCTCACCAAGCCCCTTGAATTACGGAAAATATCAAAATAAAAATTACATGAAGAAATAAATGTCTATGATTTTAAAGATACATAGAAAATTCTAAATACTTCAAAAAATTGTTGCATCTTAAGACAGCTGTGTCTATGAAATTGGCTTAAAAATAGCAGACTCTTCAGATTTCTAACGAATTTTGAAAATCTACGGAAAGAAAAATGAAAAAAAAAAAAAAAAAAAAATGATGGATTACAAAAATTGTTTAAGCAAGAAATCAAATCACAAGTCAAGCATGTTCTGTTATGGTTTTAAGAGTAATCTGACTCTGTCTAGACATCGACTCTAAACTTAAGAAAAATAAGTTCAAGACATATTACTTATTTTTATAATGCAATGATCAAGATACGTCTGAGAAGAAGCGCTGGTCTGCATTGTAAATAGTTGTTTCATTAACAAAATCCGTTTGGATCAGCTCTTTAAAACAATTTCGTATATAATATTCATTTTAGAAAGTTGATAATTTATACTAAGATATTAACGATTATTTATATTCAAATACAATGGAACTCGGTTAATACGAAATGCCAAAAAAAACACGAATTTGTTTGTTTAGACGTTATTCGTAACAACCTTGAATAAGGAAAATTGCGGGGAAAAATGAATAAATGCACACCTATATTTTAAAAATAATTCCTACTACTTTATTCATACTAATGCACACTTTGTAGAAAAATTTTACCTAGTTCTTAAAATTTAACATTTCTCTGGAAAAACATCCTTTATATTTAGTTGTTTTTAGGTCTATTAAATTTCACCATGCACGTATCTCAGCTTAAACGAAGTGTATAGTCATTTTCTAGCCGCAACTCATAAAATTGTACAAAAGTTGTACTCCAATCCACAATAAAAAATATACACACTTTTATCTCTAACCAAATTTTAATGCCCACAATTTAAATAAGTGCATGGTGTCTCTAAACAAAACGATGCTTGAATCTAAAACACAAGTTTTGGCCATCAATTGTGAAATTTTTTTGTGACGGGCTTAGAAAGTTATTCGTCTTAGCCGGATTTTTACTAGCATTTTTATACACGTACTTTGCGTGACATTTTTAACGTAAATAGCACACCAGAGTAAGTTATCAAAATGTCCCTTTTAGCCGTGATTTCGTATTAACCGTGGTTGAATCAAATGAGTTCATCTGTATATAAAAAACTAAAAGCCAGTTCAAAAATCCCTGATAGCAAATATATGCGTACGAGTATGTGATCATATGTGCAACTTTTTAATGATAATGAAGTGTTTGTTTTTATTCATTTATTTAGCTAAAAAAAAAAAAAAACAAGAGTATGTAGGCAACTTAAAACGACAACAAACAATGAAAAATTGTCACCAGATTCACAGCTGTTCTTTTTTTCAAAATAATTGCCTCGACAACATTCCAAACAATTCTTCCAATTTGATGCACCAGGGAATGTCAAACACAGAACTTGCATTTCATCCTTTGTTAAACACGAAAGAAAAAAGAAAAAACCCAGCTAGCTAAAACCAATGTTCTGTACCAGTCCACAAGGCTAAATTTCACGGTTTAAGAGGGGTATTCCAGACCAACTTTGCTTTCAGCTCAACCCTTTTAACACACTTGAATGAGCAGCTTGTATTTTTCTGTGCACGGTAATCCTATTAACAACCGCTCCTCTGGGGGTGCTTCTGAAAGCGATGAGAAGAGGAAAGGCTATTACTTGGGATGGAAGCAATAATCCCCTCTCCCCACTACTGAGGAGAGAGGAGTGAGTAACAAAGAGATTAGCACCTATTGATTAGAAAAGCATCTCATAACGCTGTCTACTTCGGGAACAATATGTGTCCAACTTGAAGAGGAGAATTCCTCACTCTTGAGTATTATTGCTGGCTGATAGGATTTAAAGTTTCAAGGGGTTTTCAAGCAGATTCTTTTCAACGTTCCTTAAAAGGAAGAAAAGGTGCAGAGGGCATTGAAATTAAGTTGTAGAGAATGCCACTTTGTCCAAATTGCTAAGCTGCAAAGCAGCGACACACACACGTGTGATGAAGGAAATAAAGTTGCTGTCATAAAGTTGCTAAAGTTCATCTCCGATTGCGATTGGGGAGCTGACGCCAGAACATTGAAAACAACTTATATTGCCTTAATTAGATCTATTCTTGAATATGGAAATCAAATATATCATGTCGCATCAGACACAAATCTTAAAACGCTAGAAAGGGCACAGCTGAGTGCGGCACGTTTAATAACAAGTCTGCGAAAAAGCACCCCAACTGATATTATTCTCTACGAGGCTGATTTGCAGCCGTTGTGGTTAAGAAGTATCCCTAACCTTACAAAATACTTCAAGCTCATGAGTTACCGTGATCAGCATCGTACTGCAAACTTTGTATGTGGATGGCAAAATTACCAAAGATTGAAAAGGAATAGTCCTCTCAGCAGTGCTGAGAAGTTAAACGTTTTAAAATTTACTGTGGAATTCAATTCTTTCCCATCGAATTCCTATTGGACCAGATGCCTGGGGTTTATTTTCATATAGAGTTATTTATCCGCAAAAATAAGACAATTCAACATCCTGAATACTTAAAACAGGTTGCTTTAGAAGTGATTAATAGTATTCCTACTGAGGCTGTTCTGATTTACACAGACGGCAGCAGAATTGAAGGGAACACTGGAAGTGGCGTTGTTGTTAAGTCTGGAGATGAAGAAATATCTCTTAAACGTAGAAATACTGATTACTTCTCCGTGTTCTGCTCTGAATTGATCGCCATTGACATGGCCCTGGGTTATATTGCTGAGCAACGTTTCCCTAGAGAGACATGGATCCTATCAGACAGTCGCAGTTCAATCCAATACTTGCAAAAGTGGAGATTCATTGCAGATCAAAAGGGAATAAAAATTGTTAAAAAAACTCAAGAGTCTGTCCGGTTCTTGTGACCTCCATTTACAATGGATTCCATCTCATGTGAATTTGAGATATAACGATATAGCGGATGGACTGGCGAAAGTGGGCTCTACTATGACTCAGAATAGTGGGGATCCTCTGACGTACATTGAACTATACTCCAGATGTAAGGCTACTATAAACAGCTCTTGGAGATGTCCTAATGAGCACCTATGGCATTTTTGCGAGGGTCCTGGTGCTTCCCTTGGATTTGAGGGTGACAGGAAAGATCAAACTGCTTTGATTCGCCTGAGAACAGGTCATCTAAAAACCCTCAGATTTTTCCATGGTAATAGGACTTTCCCAGTTTGCACTAAATGTCATACTGAAGAGGCCACTGCACAACATCTGATTTTTTGTGTTGGCTTGGTACGCGAGGATCTACTGAAGAGACCTGCTTCTGTCTTGAAGTTGATTAAGGCGAACAACCTCATGGATCTGATCTAACTCAGAACAGAGAGATAGCTAAGTAAGAAGAAGAAGTTGCTGTCGATGGCAATCACGATCAGCCAACTGATTTTCTTGCCAGAACAACATTAATTTAAATCATGTATTCTTTGACTTGTTTGAAATATCAGTATATATGCAAGCTTGATACTTCAAGAATTTAATTTTTGTTTTGTTTTTATTTATTTTTATTTTTATGAAGTATCAGTATAATACATCCAAAGTAATGAAGAACATAAAGTTGCCTGCAACCAAGTTGAGTCAACTGATTATTTTTCACACAACAGGAACAATTTCAATCATTACTCACACTCATTGACTTTCTCTTATTTTATCCGCTTTAAGTCAATGTCTTGATTCCAAAAAGTATCAAGTAATTGTAGATGGATAGTTGAATGTTAACTACACTTCTTATGAGTTTATTATCATTGTAACGGTCTCCATAACGTACAAAGCAGTCTGGTTTTTGCTTATGAGGATGTAAACGATAAAAAACTAAACACCACATTACAATATATAGTAGCAGGAGAGTGACAGCAAATTACTGATTTTCGCTGTGACTATAACAAGTCTGGATTAATATCTAACGCATTATAGGTATCCCTAAGGGACAAGGAAGGCAAAAGGAAGAAAAATTACATGCAAAGTGAGTAAATATTGCATGTTACAGATAAAACAATCCTTAGATTACTTGTTTCAAGCTATAACCGTACTAAAATGCTCCGCCTCTGATCGTCCCCTCCCCCTACACGCAGGGCCGCCGAGAGTCAAGGCGGGCCTTTTGTCAGTTTGGTCGCCGGGGCTCCCTAATCGGATAAATTGAAATCGGAGTAGTATAAATTTTACAAGTTTTATGGGAATAAAACTTGTTAAATTCATGCTACTCCCTCAAGGAACGGATCCCTCGTTTCCGATCACACGTTTGACAAATATATTCATACCAAAAAAAAAAACAATAAATAAATAAAAATAAATAAAATAAATAAATAAACTGAGTACGTAAAATGAAAAGAAAAACAAAGAGCATAAAAGTTTAAGCATTATACCCCAGAAAACATGCAAGCAAAGCTGTACTATAAACAACAAGAAAAACACTTCAGGGAAGAATGACTTTGCATATAATAAGCCATAACAAGTAGTTATGAATTATATTTGCTCGAAGTTCGAAGAGGTTCAACTATACTTTCGAAACTCTAAATTGCAATTAAAAAAAAAAAAGAAAAAAAATATTTTGCCAGTAAAATTATTAAAATTTTCCCAAGAAAACAGAAAAATCACTAACGTCAATCAACACTAAAGCATCAAGTTACATAGCCAGAACTGTCGAGAAAAGAAGGTTGGAAAAAAATTTTACTTCAAAAAAATATCTTGGCATTAGAGGCAACGTAACACAGAAGCTTCGTATCGGTTTTAGTTGTATCTATCACCAAATAATGCATTTTGCTTCTGGGTGTATAATTAAGAGTATCTTTCTCTCGTCCAAATCGAGAAGAATACAGGCGATATAATACACACATTCGCCTCATATACTCCCATGTGGTGCCGCTTGTAAGGACCTCTGTAATAATTTTTTTCCTAATTGATATGACTTCGGCATTAGAGGGGAAAGTCACATAAATATGCATTAAATGTTGTGTATAGCCATGCCTTTGAGGGGTGGTCTCGATATTAAAAATGAATGAAGCACAAGACAGCTAATTCCTAAGATAAAATAAGGAGGAAATTTTTTTGCTGAATCTCGCTATGTAAAAGGAAGAAGTTAAAAACTATAGGGATGTTCGAAAATCTGCAGACAATTTAGCGGGTCACAAATGATGAATGTCTGAAATGATATTTTAGACGCATGCCCTTCACTACACAAAGGAAATGTAAGTCACAACCACAATCGCCAGTTTGGAAGGGGTAGATGATGTGAAGAGAAACTACTTATTTAAGGCACATGCCGCTCTCATTAAAGTTTGTTTGCGATTTACTAAAGGGTGTTTTTTTAGAGGTAAGGTTCAAATAAAACACCGTTAAATGATATAAATCGCCATGAATTTGGCTTTATTCAAAAGCTGATGCTTTGCCATTTTTATTTAAAAGTGATTTCTGATATATGGCCATTGGCCACTTCGGCTGGCTTAGCGAACGTCTAATCGGGAAGTTCAATTTTCTATCACTTTTTGCAGCAATGGGGGACGTATGTGAGTGATATGTGGCGAATGTTCTCGTCCAAGGCGTCAATCGTCTGTGGCTTATCGGTGTAGACCTGAGACTTCACACAGCCCCACAAAAAATAGTCCAGTGTAGTTAAATCGCATGATCTTGCAGGCATTCACGGGTCCATTAAGCGAAATTATTCGTTCACCGAAAGTTTCTTTCAATAAATCAATTGTGACACGCACTGTGTGGCATGTTGCACCGTTCTGTTGTCTATTCATGATGAAATGGCAAACCAAACTAAACACACAAAACAAGTGACAACTATCCAAATGGCCCACAGATCAACCAGAAAGTTCTATACCACTAAAAAAAAAACACCCTTTACTTTGTTATTCGGAAAAAATATCGCTAAAGACATGACCATGGAAAAAGAATGATATAAAGAAGATCCTGAAAAAAATGAGACTTTTTTTTTCTTCGTCAGTCACTTTTCAATGAAATGTTAAGTTACGAAAGATAATATTAAAAGTGATCAGGAATAAGTACAATCTAAGTTAAATAAATACCTTTGTGCATAAAAGGTAAAATAAGGAATAGCGTCAAAAAAGCACAAACTGCATATTACTGCAGACACGTGTCTTTTCATCCACAAGCTCATTTCTTTTGCATTGAAAAAGGCGTTCCTTGTAACGCCGTAACACGTGTCTGCAGTTAATCTGCTATTTCTGCTTTTTGACGTTGTTACTTCTTATTTTACAAACAAGTACAATCTGTTTTACTGATATGCTTGAAACTCAGACTCGTCATTTCAATTTTTCCAGGGGAGGTCAAAGAGTATAAATTCAACATGCAAGTTATGTCAAATAAAAAACCACGTCCACTTGTATGTAAACACATGATTATTTGAAACTCGGAGGGAGAAAGAACAATTGCCGCCTCTTGACGCCTGATCGCCCTAAATGATGAAACTATAAAGCTTTGAATAAAAGACAAAAGACATTCTAATTATAAACCTCAAAAGATCCAATGAAACTTCCAATCTTTATACATAAATGGCTACTTCTGTATGTATGTATGTATGTACGGGGTAATTTTCAAAACTACTGGACGAATTTAACAATTTTTTCACCATAGATAGCTACATTATCAGGGAGCAACTTAGGCTATAATTATTCATAAAAAAACTTAGTTTAAAAAAGTTATGATGGAAAACAGTAAATTTCATGCAATTACTTCATTAAATGATTAAATATAAAACCCATTGTTACAAAAATTCGTTGCCTAACAACAGCAATATTAATAGTAACCATAATGAAAATTTTGAATCAAGGCTTCTCCGGAGCAATCATGAGTTTAAAGTCATTTAAACATTTGGAAGCTCTACTTTTTGCACACTTAAGGAAACAGTAGACAGCTTTTTTTTTTTTTTTGTGTACCATTTAATTAAATAAAGCACACGGTTTTTTTTTTTTTTTTTTTTTTTTTTGCGATCTTTGTTAGTTCATATTTTGGAAATTCTTCAAATTTTTATATGCTTCAATTCGTGCTTTCGTTTCTAAATGAATACTCGTTCGTTCTTTATAATCATTACTATTTTACTTTTATGGGTAAGGAAGAAGCTCGATTTTTAATCACGTCAAAGCGGTTGTTTTGAGTTCTTTTACTTAAAAATAGAAAATGAATGAAAGTAGCGATTGTTTCTCACAGTTATTACTGACCCAGGCAATGCCGGGTATTTTTGCTAGTATTACATAATTAATTAAAGACAATAGAAGATTTTAAGTTGGTTGTTACACTGAAAATGAAAGTCAGCTACTTCTCTTATTAACGCATGATAAGATTTTAATTCGACTTCAAACAGAAACTAAACACATCAACAAAACGCAAAAACTGAAATGCATAAATGCTGCAGTTTCTTGAAAAATATTTTTTTTTTATCTCATTAAAATATCAGAGTAGGTGTCAGAAACTAAGCTCAATGAGCAAGAAAAGGGCGGCAGAAAGTTCTGGAAACACGTTCGATAATCGCCATGACGCATTCTTAATAATCCGAATCAACTCTTTCGTCCCTAGCCAGAAAAAAAAGGGTAACTTATTTCCCTTTCCGTGGCCATAACTGTAATTGTAACCTACTCGTTCCTTCGTCTCTAAGGTTTTAATTGCACATGGATCGACGTCTAATGATTGAAGTGATAACTATATTGAATCGGCACACCCAGTATTTTTTTTAATACTTCAAGAACAAATTGCAGAAATCGTTAAGGAAAATGACTGTTTTAAACGTTAATATTATTGAACAAGATAAAACAAAATGTCATTTCCTACAACAAAGAAATTACCTGTTTTTAATTTGGTAAATGGTTTTAAAATCTATTTGTAGTAATGTACAAGAAATTCACCCAGAATCAAATGAGCCCACTCTTTACTTTCCTGCATAAAGAGTTTCTGTGATCAACATCTCTCTTAAAAGGAATTATTTGTTTAATTATTTGTCAGTAACATAAAATTTCAAATATAAATGGGTAAAATAAATCCATAAAGTAAGAATTATTTCTATAAAATACTCTACAAAGGCATATAATTTTCAAGCTACAACGATTTTATTAAAAAAAAAAGTTTCACCTTTTTCATTTTGTCAGAAAAAAGAATAAATAAATTAAAATTTAGTATGAAAATAAATTATATTTCGAAAAATCATTGACATAAAAAAAATAATAAAGCTGAAAGTCTTTCCATCTGAAGATCCTCTGTTTGGATCTCTTTGAAGCGCATAGCGCCAAGACCATTCGGCCGATTTTCATGAAATGTGGCACAAAATCAGTTTGTAGCATGGCTCACCTCGAAGCGATTTTTCGAAAATTTGATTTTGTTCTTTTTCTATTCCAATTTTAAGAACAATTTACCGAGTAAATTATCCTAACGTAGACGAGTAAATTACCAAATTATCATAACGTGGAACCGTAACATGGGAGGGCATAGCAAATTGACGAGAAATTAACCATCCATTATTTGTAAATATACAGGCGAACCAAATGACCTTTTAATTTTCTACTACGGGCAAAGCCGTGCGGGTACCACTAGCAAAAAAAAAAAAAAAAAAAAAAATAAAAATAAAATCCTTTGCAGACCTTTGTTTCAGATAATGGGAAAGAAAGCTCTACAGTTTTCTGGTGCTAAAATTTTGTTTTAGTGTATGTAATTTTACAGATATTTTTATGTTTGAATTTCTTTCTGCGACGTTAATGTTAAAATTTTTGATTGTTCAAAAAAACATTGACAAAATTTAAGAAGGGTAAAATCAAGAGTAAAAGTTAGGCCAACAGACTTCATATTTACAAAAAGGGTGAAAATGGGTGAAAGTTAAAAAAATTTTATGAAAAATCCGAAAGCTTCTCTAAATATTTAGCAAAACTCTGAAATTCAGTCAAAAGTCGGAAGAATCTCATCAATGATTTCAGAAACATCTCTTCGAGTACCTTTTCGTCACTTTACTATATTTTAAAGAACTACATTCCTAAGACGGCCAGAAATGTATTGGGCTTAAATGCCAAGCTTAAATGACATGCTTGAAATGAAGTAACCTCGAATTACACTGCCCCGACTTCTGCAAACCCGAAGTAACGCAATTTTCAAATGCGGTCGATTCGTCTTCCGTTTGAGGGCTACACAACTCCATGAATGCCAGAACTAGGTAAAATTGTTAATGAAATAAAAGAAGTTATCGATGTTGACAGGCAAAATAAATTTAGAACTGGATAGCCATGACTTTAAGAACTACTGGATCGTCAAAATCAAGAGCTGACAATAGGGAAGTTTTCGATTTTTCAATTTTATTTTTATATGATAGAGTAACATGTATGAACATCATAGGTGAAAAAAATTTTGCGATACGATAAGTAGTTTTATTTAAATTAATTTTTAAAGTTCAAGCGCTTGTGACGTCAAATGGCATAGAAAGTGACGTCATGCGCTCTTCCGATAGGGGAGAAGCCGAAGGACGTGCATTCGACTTCGAAGACGAAACGTAAAAGGCATTTCTCCTCGCATTTAACTCCTCGCGTTTCTGGAACATTAAACCTCTCATCCTCTCGGAAATATTCGAATATCAACATTGATGTTACTTGAGGAAGATTATTTAGATTGTGCTTTAACAAATCCGGCCTCCATAGTGTGTTCAAAAGGATTATTGAATTTCTAAAAAATAAAAATATCAGCGCGCTCAAAATGTCCCTCACGAAAACAAGGGATCTTCGGCGGAAGGCTGCCCATTCGCGCCCTGTGACGTAGGCTCGTGACGTTTCAGAAGAGCGCTCTTTTGCGCGTGGATTTTTAAAAATTCATTAAAAATCAATCACGGTCTTTTAAATTTCGGCGATGGTGAATTTTTTAGTTTTGAGGGTCAATTAACAATACCCAATAGCCAAAATATGAACATTTAATAGGTTGCAACTTCCCTATTGATGAGCTCATGGAAATGTCGATCCATGACTTTGAAGACCTTGTTTCTTAAGACCCAGTTCAATCAGAAGATCGAATGACGGTTTGGACTTTGACAAAAGCCCTCAGTTAGACTGAAAAACGGTTGCATATTTTAGAAAATATAGACTCCAACGAAGATGATATTTTTTCAACAAAACAAAGAATTATATATATATATATATATATATATATATATATATATATATATATATATATATAAAACATATTAGCAACGAGGAAAGTTTGCAGAAGAAAAAAAAGAAAGAAAATTTTTGAGCCTATTTTGTTAGATTTTCCGAAATCTACATTAAAATAACTTCGGCTTGCGATTTTGTTACCTAAGATTTTAATTAACTTTTTTTCTCTAAATTATTTTCTTTCGCCTCCGGCCATTACTAAAAATAATTTATAAGTATGTATATGAAAATAATATATACTGACTTGCGCGAATGGGACTAACGCAGTTACCACGCAGTCCCACCTATCGCGTAAATCCGGGGTATCATTGTAATTAGATGCAGAAAAAATTTCCCCACCTCATAAGATATCGTTGAACTACAGGTCAGTGTTTAATGCAGAAGGAGGGAAAAATAATAAATAGCTGTAGATGAGCACTCAGCGTTAGGCAGAGAGCTATTCTTTAAATTAATTACCATTAATCTCTCATGAGCGACATCCTTCCTGGTGTCATATCCTTTGACCATGCCTCACGACGACTGCCCGAGCCAGCACCAATGTATTCATTATCGAGTTACAAGACTAATCATTTGGCGAGCGGGGACGATATCAAAGAGCCTGTCAGTCCGAATTATTGTTATTGACATGCAAAGAGTTAATCTTCATTAGAGGGAAAAAGAGAGTTATGGGAGGACGAATGCTGGTTGGAAGAGAGAGAGAGAGAAAAAAAAGTACGCACTGTAGTCGGGTAATGGCCGCGACTGAATAGTAATGACTCATTAATGAATGAATGGTCGCAGATGTCAAGAAAATAATCTAAGGCTCGAGTTTTAACTCGAAAATGTTGCCCAATGAGTTTTTCAAATACCGTAAAAACTGTTTTTGAGAAACAATTGAATTGCTCAGGTTAAGGAACGATATCCTGAAAAACTGAAGGAAACTTAAAGTCTAATGGACAACCATAATAGAATATAGTCTAATGTTCCAAGAACAAAATGACCTGTGTCCCCTGCCCCAAATTAGTCGCTATAATTTAGGTTGGAAATTCTGTCTCAAAATAGCTGCTACATTTGAGTACTGCTGCGCTAAATCTTGAAACTTTTGATTTTATAATTTTATTTAGGCATTTTTCAGAGATTCCAGGCTTCTATGCTCAACAACAATTTATTACCAATCATTCCGTCCCTCCTTAAATCAGTTAGTTCAAATGTATGGGGTTCGCACTCTTAAGCCACGTCCATTTTGTAAGGGCACTTCCACCAGCAATCGCACAAATCTATCTTTTAGCCTATGAATTGGGAATGTATTAGGAAGTAAACTGATCCTTCTTTTACACTGGTGGTAGAGTCTTTACAAAATGAGGCGTGGCTTATGAATGGGCGAACTTTGGTTTAATTGAAACTATTATAATTTTGTACTGATTTAAGGAGGGAATGCTAGATAAATAAAGATTGTTAGTCGATAGCCTAACTACTACACCCTGAAATGTCCTTAAAAAAATGTTCAAACGAAATCATTAATAATTCATTAGTACAAAAGTATTCAAATGTAGCAACGAATTAGGGACGGATGGAGTACATTTTTATTAGCGCGAATACGGAATCAACATCAATTTTAATTTATTAGCAAGCAAACATATCCTGCCCATCAACAGGTGGAGGGGGGGGGGTTGACGGGCCTCCTTGCCTATCATCAACCTAACATAAATAGAGCAGTAATTGTGAGCATAATTTTCAAATCCACAAACATATGCGCAAATCTAGCTTCCCAGCGCTCCCCCCCCCCTTTTTTAAAAATGTAATAAATGAAACCATTGCAACAGACGACATTCCATTTAAATACCTCCGAATCGATAGAAAAGAACGCTGCAGTTAACTATTTAAGTACAGCATAGAAATTGCTAGGGAAAAAATGCATATTAATTTGCGCAAAAATTAACAATACTCGATATAATTACGCAAACTTCAAACAACGAAAGGTATTCAAGTAAAGGTTCAATATCAGCACATAAAAAGTAATGAAAATAAATAAAATGTTCAGGGAACAACAGGTAGCGAATGAAAGCGTCCTAGTTTTAAAAGATTTAAAACTACCGAAGATTAGATGTCAAAATTTCCTTGCACCCTATTAATTACTTGCACCAGGTTAATGAGCTTAATGTCAGTCTGTCACCTTTGTGAAACTCCAAAAGGTTTGGATTACATCCTGCCGCTACTAAATCTCAGAACCATGCGAATTGGAAGTACTGCTAGCAAATTATATTTCTTTTGATGTTTAGGTATTACATAGTTTAGCTATTTTGGTAGAACCAACTATAAAAGGATGCACGAGAACAAAGGTTTTGTAAAGTTTGAAATCGGCTTAGAGAGGCTAAACTTTAGAAGCGATATTAAATAGTTTAACAAGTTTTTTGATGTATACACTTAAATTACTTTACTTTTTCAAAACTTGCGATCAGTCTATAAGGTGCAGTGAAATGTTCGTAATTTACAATAAACATTTTCTAACGTTAAATGAAAAATGATCAATTAAGCTTTGTGCTGCAATATCGGTAAAATGAAAAACCAACGTAAATAAAGCACTTACAGTGAAACCTGTGTAAGTTGACCACTCGCGGTGCAGTACTTTGGCGGTCAACTTAGACAGGTGGTCAACTTATAAAGGGCGGTTTTTTTTTTTTTTTTTCATTTCTTGCACCATGTATTCATTTTTTGTGGAATTCACCCTTACTCTTTCTGTTCAGCTCATTGTTTAACATTATTGAAAGTGAAACAATAATTAACTAGTATGTTGTGGCCATCACGAAACTTTCTTCTATATTTTTCTTTTTTTATTTGATCCCTCCCCATGCTTGATGAGGAAGCAATATTCCAAAAAAAAAAAAAAAAAAAAAAAAAATTACATATGCAAAAACTTGACGACCATCCCAATGTCTGAAATATTGCAAAAGCCAAGCAAAGGCCAAGAGCTTGCATGGCCTTTGCTTACATTCCTATTGGTTCCTGATCGGTTTATTACTTTGTCATTGGTGTTTGGCTAATCCGCTGTTTTTATCTTTTAAGCTGCATGCTTATCTGCTCTTGGCTTTTGTCGGATGTCTTTTCATCCATAAGCTCATTATTTTTTGCATTGAAAAAGGCGTTCCCTGTAACGCCGAAACACGTGTCTGCTGTAATTTACAAATTTGTGCTTCTTCTAACGTTGTTTTGTCTTATTTTACTATTCAAATACTTTTATTATTTTTTCCTTGTTTTTAACTATATTAGACACTGTAGTTTTAGAAATTCCATATATGCCAGCTAATTTTCTCTGGCTTTCTCCATTTTCAGTTACTTTTAATATTTCATACTTTTTATTAATCTCAAGTTCCACTAACTTTCTTTTTGAAGTTTTTTTATGTAAAACTTATAGCACAAAGAGCAACAAGCTCGACTCTCGCAGTTCATAAAGGCCAAATCAAAATGTCCTATCTCTTAATCCCTTGCACCAGAAACATTTAACTTTACTCATTACTCATTAGCAGGCCCAGATCTGCGTACCCGCAGTGCGAGGGCCCCGCGTCCTTAAAGGGGCTAACGACCCTAGAAATTGATGAAAAAATAGAAAAAAAAAAAAAAAAAACTAGCACTGAAGCTAATCGCTTTTCAAATAGACACTGCTGGCCACTATTGAGAGGACCTACATATTTTTTTGCAGGGGGCCCAAAATGTATAGATCCGGGCCTGCTCTTTTTAGCAGAATTCCTGTGTTGCTACAACGTATTGCAACTGAAAGGAAAGACTTTGAACTTTTCTACTGACACCTATTTTCATTGAACAGAGTACAAAAAGCTATCACAAATAGAACAACAAATGAAAAACAAGTTTGGAGAATAAAGAGCAGCATAAGCTTTATGCTGCTGGTTTAATTAGTAAAATGCTAGTATGTCATCAAAGCATTAAAAACATTCTTTGAAAGCTATCAAAAAAAATATTAATGTTATTATTATTATTATAAATAAATAAATAATAAAATAATATGCTGAAGAAAGTTTAAAAAAATAAACCAAGTGGTCAACTTACAAAGGGTTTTTTACAATACTCCAGACCAAATTTGGTGTACATTAGTGGTCAAGATAGACAGGTGGTCAAGATAGAGAGGTGGTAAGAGGTTTTCCTTCATTATATGAGACAGGGCTAATTCCGTTCCTGACAAAAACGGTCAACATAGACAGGTGGTCAACTTACAAGGGTGGTCAACTTTACAGGTTTTACTGTATTAACTAGAAAGTACAGCATATAGATATCATAAGACTATAATAGAGCCTCTTGACCAATACAAAAAAAATCGCCGCGCAAGAAAGTTGTGAACGAACTGAAGGTCACTACGTGGACACCGGTATATATATCAAATGAGTCAACCAATAGGAATTCACGACAAGAAATGATAACCAACCAATCAGCAAGCTACGAGTCAGCCCCGTGGTTCAGTTCTCTCACGACTTTGTTGCTGCGAGGTGAATTTTTTGCACACTTGAAGAGGCTCCATCATAGTCTTAAAATAGCTATATGCTGTATTTTCTTGTCAGTAGGTGCTTTATTTACGTAAGTTTTTCACTTTAATCATATAGTTTCTAACTACTAAGAGAGTAAAATGAACAATGATTACCAGTGGCGGCTCGTGCCTTGAAAAAGTGAGGGGGCCAGATCATGGGTGCCCTCCCCCTCCAGTTTTTGAAAAAAATAAAAAAAATTCTTTTTACAAATGTTTTCTTTTTTACCATTTAAACGTTCTTGAAATAATTAATTGTTAAATAAATAAAATTAATTTTTCAACACGGAACAAGCTACAAAATACTTAAATTACTAAGTAAATCACGAAAGATATTTATCTCATGTTTATGTCCATGATTGCCGGCAGGGTGGTGCATTTTCACCCTCTGAATTTAAAAAATAAAATTTAATTAAACAGATGGGAAAAGCTACAAGATACATAACGAAAATTATTAATCTCACAATTATATCCAGCACGCTTTCCGGTACTGCGGTATGCCTCCCTTGCAGCACCGGTAAGGAGCTGCAAGGGCCGCAGTTTCACCCCCTGGCTTTTCAAAATAAATCAATAAATTTTAAAAAGCAATATTAATCTAAAATTTTTAATAGTAATATTATTTTTAATTTTTTAATAGCCAAATATTATGAAATAGCAAAAATACCCGGCGTTGCCTGGGTTAGTAATTATTGTGAGAAACAATCGCTAATTTCATTCTTTTTTTTTTTTTTTTTTGTTATAACTGAAGGAACTCAAAGCACACCGCTTTCACGTGATTGAAAATCGAGCTTCTTCCTCACCCAGAAGAGTAATATAGCAATAAGTATGAATAACGAAATAGTATTCATTAGAAACGAAAGCACGACATTTCAGCATATAGAAATTTGGAGAATTTCCAAAATACGAACTAACAAAAACAAAGATCACTAAAAAAAACCGTGAGCAATATTTATTTACTTAAATACTACACAAAAAAGCTCTTTACTATGATTTCCTAAAAGTGCAAAAAGTAAAGTTTCCAAATATTTAAATGACTTTAAATTCATATTTGCTTCTAGAGAAGCCTTGATTCAAAATTGTTACTTTTAATATTGCTGTTGTAAGGAACCGAATTTTCGTAACAATGGGTTTAATATTTAATCATTTAATGGGGAAATTACATGCTATATGGATGCTTTACTTGACAAATCGATCAACTCCATAAAACAAAAAGTCGAGAAAAGTGATGAAGATAACATTTTACATAGAAATGAATGGGCCCTTGTGTCAAATTTTCTGCCATCGCAGGATTAGAAATGTACTGAACCAAAAGTTTAATATAAATTCACATTCTAAGCATTGATTAAGCACAATTAAAGCAGAAATGAGGATTTTTTTTTTTTTTAAAGTGCAGTTAATCGATTTGGCAACTGAGGCATCCATATACTGTTTTCCATCACAACTTTTTAAAACTAAGTTTTTTAGAAATAAATTATAGCCTATGTTACTCCCTGATAATGTAGCTATCTGTGGTGAAAAAATGGTTAAAATCCGTTCAGTAGTTTTGAAGATTACCCCGGATATACATACATACAGAAGTAGCCATTTATGTATATAGATGAGGATACAATTCCTAAGAAAGCAATAAATGTCATGCTGGCTCCAGAGAAGCCTTGATTCAAAATTTTCAATGTTACTTTTAATATTGCTGTTGTTAGGCAACGAATTTTCGTAACAATGGGCTTAATATTTAATCATTTAATGGGGAAATTACATGACATTTAGTGTTTTCGATCACGACGTTTTTAAACTAAGTTTTAAAGGAAAAAATTACAGCCTAAATTGCTCGCTGATAATGTAGCTATCTGTGGTGGAAAAATGGTTAAAATCCGTCCAGTAGTTTTGTAGATTACCCCGGACATACATACATAAAGAAGTAGCCAGTTATGTATATAGATGGGTAAAATTAATTTTATTTTAAGCAGAGTACAAATTACAGAAGTTCAAAAATATCATAATCACAAAACAAAAATAAATTAATTAAAAAACCAGTAAAAAAATTCTTAGCGATTTATTTGCGGGTGCCTTCTACATATGAATCTGCCGGCGCCCATGGGCCAGATTCAGAGATTTTATGCAGGCAAAAAAAAAAAAAAAAAAAAAAAAAATATATATATATATATATATATATATATATACTTATATATAACTCTTTTTATTTTTTTTCAAATTATTGATAACTTGTCACATTTTTTTAAAACCTAAGTGAGCAGTAATTTTAAAACAATAATTTCTGTGTAACAACAGGAAGACATTTTTTAATTTAAAAAAAATCTTGTAACGATGTATGCACAAACGTACATACAACAGTGGCGCAACTAGTACATACTTTTTAAGGGGAGCGGAAGATGCATAATATAACTAAAATCTCACCAATTTGATTGATTTCATTGCTCATCAAATCTCTCAATTTTGAAACTTGTAATTTTGAAAACGCAATTTTAGATGGTCTTTGTTGATGTTAGGGGAAAGAACGGTACGGGGGACTCAGAGGAAATTTGTAGAAATTGAATCCTTAAAACGCTGTTAGAGGACATATTTATTGACGTTAGGGTAAGGGATGAAGTTCCAGGACTCTCCCCGATCCTTTTTTTTTTCTCTTTCTTTGAAAAAAAAAGAAAGAAATGAATTCCTTCTTCCCCCCTCCTCCACTTTTTCGAAATTGCAGTTCCAAAAACGCAATCGTAAACAAACTTTAAAGATTTTTTACGGGAGGTGTTCTCTGGAGCTCTCTTCTGGAATTTTTTTCAAAATTGAAGTCCGAAAAACTTAAGCACATCATTCTGTGATATTATAAGGAAGGGTTCAGCGACTTTTCCACTTAAAATTTTCATAAGCGGCTGTTTAAGAAACCTGTTTTTTTTTTTCTTTTTTTTTTGATGATATTAAAGAAAGGTGGTTTGGGGGCCCTTGCCCGAATATTTCTCTGAAAATGAAGTCTTAAAAACACGATTCTAGCACCATATTTGGTAATATAAGGGACAGCAATCTTTCGAAATTGAAGCTGTAAAAACGATATTTTAAGTGATTTTTGTCACAATTTTAAGCGGTGTGTAAGGTATTCGGAAAAATAATGATTTCTTCTCTAAATTGTCATTATAGTACTCTAATTACTTGAAAACAAAGAGTCAAAAAAGGAGCAATTTTGTGCAAATGAAGGCTTCGTCCTTCACTGTATGTTGTTTATTTTACATAGCCTGAATCGCCTAAGAAGAACATTTAAAATATGCAAAATAAGCAACATACAAGCACGGTAACGGTTTCGGCGAATCTGTAAATATTGAGGTTCAATGCGTTGGTGTTGAGCGGGAAAAACAAAAAGCACACACACACACACTCAGATAATCCGCGGCCGGACACCTCATTAATTTTACACTTTTTTAATAGATAATCCTCGGATTATACGCAAGAAAATACGGTACAATCCATTCTTTTTTTAATTTCAAGCATCTACGCACAAAAAAAAAAAAAAGTTATAAATTGTCTGAAGACGTACAAGATGAAGATATGAACGCATCGAACAATGGATATTTGACTTGCACACTCAAAAAAAAAAAAAAGTTCTGTACCCAAGGCACTTTGGCGAAATACCGAGTATTTGGCCACTTGCTACTAATTATAGAGTATCAACTGTAGATAGTTTAATATTAAGACGACATTCTCACTAAAAACAAGCAACATTAATTTACCACTTGCTTTGTTAAGATTTATGAAACAATTTAAAATATTGTATTTTGAAGAGGTAAAATTTAAGTTGCAGCTGAAATGCTGCAAACTATTTTACCTTTAATTTTTTGGAGTGCGATAAAGGAAAAAGCGAATGAGAGAAATGACGTGATATTATAGGGATAAATCGTTGTAACTGCAATTCGCATTCGATGTTGCGAATCGATATTTTTCTGCAATTTTGATTGAAACAAAGAAAAAATACAAACGTTTAAAGCCGCTGGTGGTTGAATTCACTGACCGTTGCAGATAGGTATTCATTTACGTCATCACTTACAAGGTATTTGTGACAATCTACAATATAAATTAATTTTCTTTTTAGTTCTGGAATTAAATACCTTGAAATGATTACATTTTGAGATATAAAAATAATACACGTAGCTTTAAAGAAGAAGCTCCAAATACTATCTGTGATTGGACGACATTGATTTCGTTTACTGCATAGATTAAAAATAAGGTATTTTAGTATCCCAAAATTTAATTAATGCTAACGTGAAAGGTCAATAGCTCATACAACATAACTTCTCACTTTCTCTTGACATATCATTTAAAAGACAGAGAGCGAGAGAGAAAAGAAAACACCAGATTAAAAAAAAAAAAAAAAAAAAAAAAAAAAAAAAACCGGAAAACTCGTATTTACTTCCGAATACGATAATACACTGAGGAAAAAACAGCACGTAGGACAAAAATCACAGCTAACTCATTACTCATTGTTTTGATCTGAGCAGTTACTATTTATACTCTCAGACGGGGAAACACTGAAAAATTCCAGAAAGATCTAGTTTTAACAATTAGGTTCTAAAAGTCGGCAAATGTCGTCAAGCTTGGTGATATATGGCGGTATCTCGCCAAAAATCATGCCAACTTGGCGATATCAGGTCAATTTTCCTTTGAAATAAAGCTACGATTTATAATGAAATTTCATCGAGTACAAGAAAACAATAGCAAAACATTAAAAATATTTTTTCTTTCTTTTTTTTTTTTTTTTTTTTTTTCAGAATTGTCTCGGGTAAGTAGCCCAATGTAATTGCGTTACGCAAAAAGAAATGGTATATATAATTAAAGAGGAAACATCTGAACTATGTTCACGTTGACAAGATTAGCGGAGTAGTCAAAATATCCTGAAGGTCTATTAATTATTTGCATGGATCCAATGAGCTTACTGTCATTTCGTTAGTCTTATGTCCAATCCAAAATAGAAGGATTATTTCCTGTCTGCAACGTAAAGTTCGCCGATCAAACACGGGAGCGAGATGGGTAGGAAAACGGATTAATAGAATTGCGAGATTCAACCACGTGGCAAATTAATTCACCTTCATAGTAGATAAATTCAGGCGTTTTATTTTCTCATTTCTATTTTCCGACAGAGGTGTAAATGGGCTTCATAATATCTACTTGTGAAACCAGAAGTTTTTGGGACACATGTGTTCATGCCTGTTTAATAGGTTGAACATTGCATGGTGGTGATCATCATTATGAACTCAGATTTTTACATCGCATAGTAGTCTCATAATTTTTGATGTTTTCTGCGGAACAATTTTGGCAGGGGATATTGTTTACTAGGCATTTATTTGAATGCGTTTTGTAATTCTAAGTCAGAAATTCTTAAAATTACCACATGGTTTGTGCTTATTTTTTTAAATTGCAGTTTAACACATTGTTAGCAATTTTAGCAAAAACTGCTGATCTATTTATGGTCCCAACTTGAAAATATTTCGATGTATTTATTTAATACATTAAAAAGCATGAATGTTTTTCTAAATTTTTAAAGGACGCTATCTTTAAAATTTCTGAATGTTTAATAGTGAAAAAAAAAGTGTGTTTCGAAAATACACAACTCTAGTTTCAATTGACCTTGAGTTACAGCAATTTAAATCACTGCCGGCAAGTAAAATATAGTACTTTTCAACGAATTTTAAAAATAAATTACTCATCATTTACGTTTATCAATTATTGTTAAGAGTAAGATTTCTGAAAGTTTCATGAAAATCTGAGATGGTCAGGTTGTTAATTTCACATGGAAGGACCCAACTTATTTTCGTGCAGGTACACTCTAATGTTTTATTTCCTGTCCGCAGTGAATCACAGGTAATTGAATATTCGTCTGGTCCTGAAGAGGATTGTTTGCTAAACGAAATCAACTACAATATCAAAGAACGATTTATTTTTTATTGCACATTAATTTTCATTATGCTGCTGCCCGTGTGAAATAGCTGTCATGTGTCTGAGGCCGGAGGGGGAAAAAAAGCTGGGTAGGGCAGGTTGAGAGTTTTTTTTTTTTTTCTTTACTTTTGGTTCCAATCTTCAGATTCGCATCATGTATTCAAAAACCGGGCGCATCAGCTTGTAACTAAGTAAAAGAACCTATGACTATTAATGAAAAGAAAAGCGAATATTAAATGCGTTTTAAAAATAATCACCTGCTGACACTCATACTACTACAAAATTAAGAACTGTTTGAAATTAAGAAGCAGACGTTTGAATTAAAAAAAAAAAAGACTGAAAGGGCAGATACATTTTTTATTTCTAGATATAGAAACAATATTTAATTATTTTTATTTTATTTATTTATTTATTTTGCTCGGTAACGAACGTCTGTTATTGAACGAAAAAAAGAAATTTAATCTTGTTTCTGAGAAATAAAATTTAGTAGCATAATTTCCATGGTTCTCAAGAGTAAACATATTTGAAGTCTTTTGTAGAATGGGCTAACTAATAAGTCGATTAAGATGTAATTGCTTTAGAATAAAATCTATCTCTAGTTTTTGACCTCCATAATTATTAAAGAGCAGACAGGTTCTAAACTGAAAAAAAAAAAAAAAAAAAAAAAAAAAAAAAAAAAAAAAACAGTTGCAGTATTACCTAAAACCATGATAGAAAAAACGAGAATTAGGAACAAACAGATAATGAGCAACGAAAGAAAGTATAAATGAAGGTATTGCTAAAATTTAAAAAGAAAAAAAAAAGTTAAGAACTAATGTGATGCACAAAAATCAATAAATAAATTAAGAAAAATAAAAATTGAATCAATAAAAAGTAAATAAAAATTAAAAATAATAAATAAGTAAAATAAAAATTTAGCAACTAAAAAATAATAAATAAATCGACAAATAGATAAAAATAGTGATTAAATAATTTAAAATAATAAATAAATAAATAAAAAAGTAATGAAATATATAAATGAGCTGATGTGTGCATCACATGACTTCCTTTTACACAAATTTAATGTTAATAGTGCCTTGGAGTAATCAAAGAAACACTTTAAAAAAATTTACCCCAAGTTTGTCGCGAACTGAAGCAAAAAAAAAAAAGTTTTATACAGATTAATTTTCCCAGTATTGGACATTTTAATGTGACACTAGTGGCCAAAATAAAACTAATTTAAGAAAAAAAAAAAAAAACCCGCCAAATTTGTCGCCTAGTTTGCGAAAAGCTTAGCAATATATTGCCAAGTGTTTGCCAAATTATAGCACCACTTGAGTTAGCATTAAAATTAACAATGATTTCCCCCCAAAAAGGTGTAAAAGTCCCCCTTTGGAACATCCGAATACAACCAAAAGGGGAGCTGTACAACTAGATTCCACTAGGAGTCTGCGCACCAAATTTCAACTTTCTAGGACATACCGTTTTTGATTTATGAGAGATACATACGCACATACACACATACGCACATACATACGTCACGAGAAAATTCGTTGCAATTAATTCGGGGATCGTCAAAATGTGTATTTCGGGTGTCTATACGTTCTTAGGAATATATCCGCGTGTGGTCGGGTTGCAAAAAGAAACTCAATATTCATTCGGGGGCGAGCAAAATGGAGATTAAGGCCCATTTTTGGGTGAAATTTTTTTCGCGAATATAATACTTCCTTTACTTTGTAAAAGGAAGTAAAAATAATAAATAAACAAAAGATAAATGATTGAAAATTCATAAATTAATTTAAAAAAAATAAAGAACCACGGTAAATATTTCGGTACTCTTTGAAACAGCTCTAGTTTCTTCCGGAATGCAAATCCACAACAGTAAAGTGCATGTCGTCGCCTCAGAGCAACAGCAGAACATCTTAGTGTTATTTCTGGGATTAGATGTCTTACTGTTGCTCTGCGACGATGTGTAAAACATCGTAAATAAGATTTGGAGCTAGGCTCACACGATTATACGAAGAGAGAATTCGTCATACAATCATATTCGTACCGTCATATGTTTGAAATTTATGCAATGAATGAACCAGCAAGTGCAGCTCATCAAGTGATTTGAATGATTGATTTTTATGCTATTATTTTTTTCTCTTTCACATGATAGAAAGCCAAAGATTATCAATAATAGAAAACAAGCATGCACTAATTTCAATGTATATGGCTACATTTTAAAAATGAGAATAACATCATGAGTTTAAAATAAAGAGCGCATTTTCCTGCTTCAGTATCAGGTTTAAGCCAATGGAAAAAAAATGTTGAACTTTGCTACAAACATGCTCTAACAAATCCTCAGCAGTTTCGCTTGTTTTTCTGAATTTAAAAAATTAAAAACAAAATAAAATACAAGTAATTTCTGAAGTGACTTTTATTTCAATTGCATTTACATGCAACAATGTAATTAAACGTGGAAAGGGGGGGGGGAGGTATAGCGTTTGCTCGTTGGGACCAATCAAAAAGCACAGTTGGTTTTGAATTGAACGTAAAAACAGTAAACGCCGTCTTGCTGATTTGCCTGTACAGCCAACTGTACAGCCAAATCAGCAAAATGACGGAAAATAGAGTCCATTAGGCACAGGCAAAACAAGCACGCATACTCCTACCGTTCTAAGAAACGTCGTTTCCTTAAAATGCTGCAAACAATCTGTGTGGGGAAAGAAAAAAGGATCTTGGAAATCCGACCTACCTAATAAGCACAGAACAGAAATAAAACTTAACGTTCTTAAAAAATGATTGGAACCAAAAAAAGAAAAAGTTCAAAAGCGACATTTTAACTAAGTTTTAAAGTTTGAGCCAAAGAATCACACACTAACAAAAGATCTTCCAAAAGTCGAAAAAGGAGCAAAAAAAAAAGGGGGGGGGGAGTACAACAAACGAATCCTTGGCTACACGCCTCTTTCAGCTCTTAATGAGAGTTAACAAGAGCAGCAAACAGAACGGTTCGGCACTTCCCAAGTCGATTAGCATAGGTTTGCACATCTCCAATCGATAGCGAAGCAAAAATTATCGCAACTCGAGTCGCACAACTCTTTCGCAGACTCCGAGCCCTAATGAAAAACGATACCGTCTCCCCAATTACGAAAGAAAAAGGCACTTGTACCAGGTACAACAAAAGCAAAACTATCCTTAAGTCGCCCGTTTTATTTTTCAAAATTTTTATTCTGAGCCTCTTTATAAAGTTCTCGAGAAGACTCCCCCTTCCAGTTCTGTCCCCCAACATTCTTATTATTATCCAGCTATCAGCCCGTTTCTTTTGCCTTTGTCCTCTAACGGTAATTGATACACATTTAGCAGAAAGAGAAAAGGAGAGGTTGAGGACTTGTTTTCAAACTATTTGCAACGAACAAAGCATTTTCTAACGGCATTTGACTCGCTTTTTTTTAAAGAAAAATATTCTTCCTTTTCCTAGACTTATTGTTTTGTTAAAGGGTTTCTTTTGTCCTTAAGCATCAGCATTCGTTTCCAGTTACCAGCCGTTTGATTGTCGGCGAATTTCAGTAGAAAAGTTCGCATTTATATCTGTCTTCTGCTAGAAGACACGTACTAAGTGATTTCGCCCTTTTTTTCTCGTTATAAAATAAAACGAAAAGGTGAAAGAAGTTCTATTTTAAATTAATGCAGCATCGCATCAGTAACTCTAATTTTACTTTCTCTCCCTCTATTTTTCATATTTTTTTATCTTTCTTTCCATCCCCCTCAGTCCTTAATATAAAATGCTTCCGAAATACGCAGGCAGACGGACGGACAGTGCCATTAGACTAATCAGTTGTTTCCTGAAATCCTATACAGTGCTTGTGTCGGACGCATTAACGAAAAAGATCGCTCGCTTCTATAGCGGCGCTGATGGGACAAAGATGAAGTGTAACAGTAGTCCTTGCCCGGCTAAATATTTTCGTAATGACAAACCCAGAGAAAGCATTTGATTTGGAAGAGGTCAAAGGAAGATAAAATTGTAGGAGGGGGGAAAAAGGGAAATATTTCTCGGAACCGATTACTAATACGAATTGAATTGCTCACTGCCAAATGAGCAATCTCTTCACTTCGTCTCAGAATGAAGAAAATGATTATAAAAACATCAAGCAGAGGAAGGTTTCTTTTCTTTCCAACGGCATTTTTACTACTGACAGTGATTAGTAAACGGTAGATTTTAAAACTATTATAAATTTATATTTAGAAAGTCTATGATTTAAATAAGTTATTTACTTCGAAATATAATAACAAAGTATATCGATTTTTCCCACTTTTTTTCCTTAAGAAAATTTAAACATATGGTTTTATACAGAGTAAAATAATTAATGGAAATTGATCTTTTTATTAAAATAAAAATGAAAAATGGCTTTGGCCAAATATTGCTAAAACCAAAGAGCCGATTAAAAATGAATTTTTTAAATCGGTTTTAATAAAAATAAGTAAAAGAAAATAAAACGTAAATAGGCACACATTTTGTAGGAAACTGCATACACGTGTTCACTTCTTTTTCAATGCAAAAGAAGTGAGTTAAATAAGACACAAACTAAACACAAAATCAAGATTGTAATTTAAAATATCAAAGAGGTAACAGTAAATATTTCCCAAGAACTAAGCAAAACTTGTCCATAAAAATTTGAGAGAAAAAAAATTATTACATATGCATACATTTAAAAAATATATGCATAGGGTTTGATCGGAGAATTTTCTTAAATTTTTTAGTCGAATAAAACATTTGATGAGAGTTTTATGCAACACCAGTTCTTTTAAATAATAATAATGATGATGATGGATTTTTTTAAAAATCAATTTAATAATATTAGTATTATGCATTCAGAACAAATTCGCAAAAAGTTGTTGGGAGTAGCATACTTTTAATTGAGCTGCTAGGAACTGTAAATCGGTTTTTCCACCAAAGGTTGAACTCAAGCTACAATCAAGTTCTTTGCGATCGAAATAAGCGAAATGACGGGAATGCTCAAGAGTAGAGCCCGATCATTCTGATATTGGACATGGGGCACAGTTCTATTTCAGGCCCCCTTCCCCCCGGAAGGGCCCAAAACATTTGAAGACACTGGCACACAAAATTCATTCTGTGCCCCCCCCCCCTCCCCACTCTATTCCTCCTTATGCTATTAAAGAAGCAATAAAATATTTCGATACTTGCGTATTGACACAGCTGTGCTAAATTTGGTGGTACATCATATCACAATATAGTATAAAGGTACATTTAAAAAGTAGAAGAAATAATACATTATAATTATATAAGATGTGGTAAAAATTTGCCCGTAACCGTAAACATAAAAATTATCTATGATATAACTTTTAATAGTAAATACAGATTAAACTGGGAGTGAATTTTGGGATTTGCAAAAGATATCAAATTTTTAAGGGGAAATTTTATCAACAAGTAAGAGATTTTTTCCTTGTCTTAGCATTTGCAAAAATATCAATGATATCATTGCACTCTAGATTCTGAGTGAAATTATCATTTATTTTTAATTACTATGATAAATTAAGGATTTTGGGCCCCCTGAAATCTAAGAGGAGGGGGCCTGTGTCCCACGTGCCCCTGCGGTAATCAGGCTCTGCCCAAGAGTAGCTCTAATGCAGTGCAGTTAAAAACGACGATTTCGAGAAAAAAAAAAGGAGGTCGGGGGAGTAGTAAAGTTAAACTTTGGATTAAGTACAGATAAATATGCAGTATCATTCTGTACGGACTGCAGTAAGAGACTGGGTCGAGTTGATGCAAAAATATTTTCACTTAAGAAATTTAATCAGGAACAACGGTTACCTATCAAGAAGCTGTTGACTCCAAGTCCAGAATAAGCTTTGTACTTTTCAATATTCAATCATAATCGAAAACAGATTTTAAAATTTGGCTAGAGAAAGAGTTTTATAGGAGATTGTTGAGTCACTTCAGTTTCGAAAAGGGCATTACCAAAATTTAGTTCATATCGACGAGTGATAACGAAGATCAACTCCTAAAAAGAGCAATAAGTTCACAAAAAGAAAAAAAAAAGCCATGGTGTGAAAAAGCTTTAGACACTTCGAGTTTGATTATCATGCACGGGGGAAACCAATCAATCGGGTAGGAAGGTAAAGCAGCCGAGTAGGGGCCGCTATAATGGTGGCCAAAAATAAAATAAAACAAAAACGTAGGGGATTTGAGCTTTAAGAAGAGGTCATAAAAAGGCAAGACATAATTAAGAGCAGGGTCGGAAAAAAGCAATCGGGCACGGATGAGTTCCAAAACGGCAAGCCGCAGGCGAAAGAACTGCGATGTCATTTCGACCAGGGATTATTTCCATGCGAAGATCATCAGAGCTATTAGAAAGCAAGTTGATCATTATCTCCGCCATAGAGAGCGAGTCGATAGCGAATTTTTATATCAGCGCGGGCCTCTTTCTTTTCTTTTCTTTTTTTTAATACTTTCTCCAACGATGTGCGATCAAGCAACTCTCTTGGAAGTGTCAAAACAACATCTCCAGAAATGCGACGTCGAGGAATGGGACAACGAGCTGTTGTGTTTTTCACTTGGCGCGTGGAAGCAGATCAAATACAAACTGCGCGTGTCAGCGAATGCTTTGAATGGGGCGCTACACCGCCATGGAGAAGAACGATTACTTGACTCCTGAAGAGCACATCCTCTCACATATAATAGCGAATGATCGAGTAACGCACGTGACGTCATCAACAATGAAACTCGCGTCACGGCATGATAATTTCAAAATATTTTTTTGGAAATGTTTGACATTCAGGGAAATGCTTTATTTTGACGAGGCTGAACTGAATCTGGTAACTTGATTGTTTTACTGGAAAGCCACATTTTAGGAGAATGAAGAAACGAAAAGGAGGTCGACAGTGAACGCTATCTACTGGAGTTTCGGTGAATTCACTAGAGTTAGAGTTAAAATTCTGTAAAATAAAAGTTCTGTTGAGTGACGCATGTTCAACAATCAGGCTTCAATTACAGAAATAAAAAATATTGTGAATTTCCCGTCAAAACAATCATTCTTAAAGAAAGAAAACGGCAAATCAAAAATTCCCGAATAAACTGAACACAACACCTAAAATCCAAAAGAAAAAAGAAAGAAGATAAATCGCCAAATAATAATCAAAAGGAAATTTTTTTTCATCTCAAAAAAAAAAAAAAAAAAAAGTCACAGTCGAGACAAAAAAAAAAAAAAAAAAAAAAGTGACAACCTTCTGAATTGTTTTCACGCTAATTTAAAATGAGATCGCGCAATCGATAAATTTTCGACTTAAAATTTCTATTTCATTAGACTAAATGATGCTTTTTAATATTTTCCCGATGATTTTACAGCCTTTTTTTTTTTTTTTTTGCAATTCGAAAGAAATGAATGAACTCCATGGCGGTTTTTCGCGCGCTTTCGAATGGCGCCAAAATCGAACTGATCGGATAATTATTTCGGGTAGAAAGAGATATTTAATGCCATTTTCGGGCCCTAAAATTAAAATTCGAACGGTTCGGTCTTTTTTGGCGTTCGACCCCCCCCCCCCTCCCTACGTCCCTTCTCGGGTGCCCAAGTACCTCCCTGCCAAATTTGGTCGAGATCTGAAGTAAAGTGGATTTGTATAGAAAACATATAAACACACATATATACTCTCTGTTTTATTTACAGTGGCTTCCGAAGTGTTCGTGCACCTTGAAATTTCTTAGTAAAACCGAAATAACACAAACCTGAATTCGAATATGAAGTCCAATATTTTTTCACATCTTTCCTATGTCAATCTAAATAAAACCCTGTAGTTTTTTTTTTTTTTTTTTTCAAAATATTGCCGGATCTTATTTTTGAAATGGGTCAAAAAACGAAGAAACAGAGAAATAATATGCCACAAAAGTCATCGTACACTCAAATATTTTCGAATAAATTCATGATTAAAATTATCATGTGTCGTTTTTTTATTATTTTTGCATTGTGTTGACCCTTAAAAGTCATTTGGCTTAAATATTTTGTTTATTTATTCCTTAATACTGTGCGTATTACTTTAAAATGGCTGGTATTCGTAAAAAACCACAACACCATTCGAAACTTGAATTTTTCCCTCACAGTAGCGGTAAATTGGTTTGAAATGTCTCTAAATTAGTTAATTTATTCCAATCTATATTAAAGTGCTTGATAAAATGCTTTAAAGAAAAGAATCGAACCGAAAAAGGAGGAAGAAAGTAAGAAGGGTAAGAAAGGAAGAGGTAAGAAAAGGTCAACCGGCAAAATTGACAAAGCGTGATCGGAGATTTACAGTTAAAAAAATTATGAAAAAAGACACATTTGAGTGCAGTAAAAGTTTCTGCAGAGTGAAATGAAAATTTTTACATTTAATTTTCACCTAAAATTGTTCGCCAAATTCTCAGATTAGCTGGATAAATGGGACCTCTTCCCGCAGAAATTTTTTTGGTCGTGCGAGAAACAGAAAGCTTACTCATTTCGTCGCAAAATCAATGATAAATAAGCTCAAAACGTTTTGGAATTACGTCTTACTTACAGATAAAAATGAATTTAACATTTTTGGTTAAATTGTTGCACAACTGCAAATAGAAGAAAAAATTAGGAACTTAATTTTAAGAACTTAGTTGGACCAGTTAATCAGGACGGTGAAGGTGTCTCTTGTGTGAGGGTGCATGTCAGCATCAAGACTTGGTAGTTTGGAATTTTTTGATGAAATAATGAACATTTAAATATTTTAAAACCAGTTTTCAATTATTAGCCCAAAATTTAGCTATCGGAAACACTATTTTTTTAAATCAAGATAATGATAAGAAGCACACGGTTTTCAACGTTTGCGTCTAGTGCCTCAAATATTGTCCGTCCTAAAGTTTAGAAAATACCGCTTCGATCTCCCAGATTTGAATTTAATGTAACATATTTATAGATATCTGGAGGCTAGATTACGAAAATACGGCTTTGAAACAAAAATAGAGCTAGAAACAGTAAGGATTGAAGTGTGGTTGAACACTTACTCAGAAATTACGCAAAGAAGAAAAAAGAATGAAATTTATTCCCAGAGGTTTAAAAGATGTTGTTGATACTGCATGGTATTCTACTAAATAATAACTTAATAAAAAGTTAGATTATTCGATAATATATAGACATTTTTTAAAGTGTACAAAGACTTTCGTGAGATGAAATTTCCGGCACTTTTTGGTTTTTGATTTTTTAAAAATAAAGTTTTAATATTTAAAAAAAAATCATGCAGTTTTGTTAAAAATTGATTTTAGATCTTATAATTAAATATCTATTCCGAAATATTAATTCTAACCAATGGATAGTGTCTTATTTCATTGAAAGTCCTAGGTGTACGAACACTTGTAAGAGTCACTGTTATGTATTAAAATAAGAAAGTATTTAAAAATAAAAAAAAAAAAACGAATACGCAAAACCCAAAAAGTCAGTAATATTTGAATTCTTTTTATTTTTGGTTCTTTTCAAAAGCAATTCAGATTTTTTTCCCAACATTAACCAATTTTTGCAAAGGATAATTCTCCCACGAAAGATAAAACGCAATTTCAGGTCATCTTTGGAGACGTTTAGAGGTAAGGAGCGGTTACAAGGATCTCTTCCTCCGAAACATTTCGAAATTCAAATCTTAAAGCCACAATTTCAGACTATTTTTGGTAGTAACTTTAGTGAAAGGGTGTTGGTTCGAGGCAGAGCCATAGAAGAACAAGGGCTAGCTCGTTCCTTTGATCTTTTCATCCGCCGCGAAGTGGACAGCGAGAGGAGAAAACTCGTTTTTGACGTCATCGGGTACACTCCGCGGGACAATATCCACAGCGTATGCCGAAAGAACTGTAGTATGCCTTAGCTAAAATACAATTTAAGAATTTTTACTCTGTACAAGGGTTGTTTAAGAGGCAGTTGAAGGGGCCGAGGTCACTCCCAGACAAGGCTACAAATCACTCATGAATAAGGACATGAATATTGTTTTCAAGGTTTAATTTTAATTTGGAAATGTCTCATAACATTTGACTAGGGTTTCTTCAGAAATAAGCGCCTGCTCCTGCGCTAAATCTGTTGGCAGGTTATATTTCCTTCATGTTATGCTAAAGTAGACATAAAAGTCACATTTTTTAGAATCGAAAATATTTGTGTGTAATTATATTTGAAAGTATTGAAAACGCCTTCACGTGCTGATGGCCTTTGAAGCTGCTTCAATAAATAATTGGGGGAAGAATTTTAAAGTAAAGAGCAAGACAAATTTCATAAAATGTGGTGTACGAAGTTATTTTTTAATGTAGGATTTGGTTCAACTCTGTCACAATGCAACTTAATATTATATATAATGATATTTAATTAGCTTAGTAATGGCACTGCGAGACCGTAATAAATTTCCTTTAACCGTAAAATTACAATGCATTTAGATGCAATGCATGAAATTTCTTTGTAAATATTATTCAATAGATTTAACTTAATTTCTTGAACACTGTATCCCCATGCTTAAAATAATTAATAATTCGCATTGATGCGACAATGACTTAAAGATGGGAGAGGGGAGATGGAAAATGAGCATTATATCTTGATTATCTCAATCGTATATCTATTTTTGTATAGGAGCTTTTTTTTTGTGATCACTTAAAGCTTCCAAATCAGATACATTAGAGTTTTTATGATTGTACAAAAGCTAGGCCATTTAATTGTTCTTCTGTATTGAAAGACCAATTTCCTGACCCATATAAAAATGCTACTGAACTTTTTTTTCGAGTAAGAACATTTGGAAGAATTCAATATTTGAATGAAAAACTTTCTGAGGGCAAAAGGTAAGCCGGCAAAAATATTTTTTTAAATGGTTTTTATCACAGAAATTTTTTTTGTAGAATATTCGGAAAGATTTCATTTATTACTGTAACGTAATGATTTTTAGAATTCAGACGTGAAGAAATTTTTCAGTCTACAAAAAAGTTAGCTTTATAAATTTGGTGATAATCATTGAAGATTTAAATTTGGTTTACGTTGCTAAATTTCAATATGTTATTTTTAAATTGAAATGATTAAAATGCTGATTAACAATTTCAGTAAACACCTATTAATCTAAACTTCGCTTTATAAATAAAGAACGTGTTAGCGTAATAACGTATTTTTGTAAGGCTGTATTTTTATTTTTTTAACTTTTTCTAATGCAACTTTATATTTCATTCTCTTGAATTCAAAATACAATTTTTACTGTGTTCAAGTATTTTACTTATGAACATTGGTTCAATTTATAGGTTATTTTGCTTAATTCGTTTTAAACAATCTAGATGACATGGATCCTCTATAGTCCAGGTTAATGAGGTTCTACTTCAGTTTTCAAAAACAACATTTGTTAAGATTCTTGGTCAGAGTTATAATTACTTCGTAAAAAAAACTTCCTCTAAAAAACATCGGCAGTATTTAGATTCAAATAGGGTATCACGAAATTCCAACATGTTTTAGTTATTCCTTATATCTATCTTATCTCTTTCATTTTCTTTGAGACAAGTTGGAAAAAACAGTATTATAATTATTTTTTAAAGTATAAACTGACAAAATTATGTACACACAAGAGGAAACTTGACAAGTACAGTAAATTATTTTCATTTCTTTACAAGCTCAATTTTATTGTGAGAAATTTCCGCTTTCTACCCCTTTAAAACACGCATATTGGATAAAGAATATCCAAAACTACACAAGAGAAACTAAAAATTTGTATTGTAGGTTTTAATTATGTTTTTGTTTTTAGTATCGCTTATTAACTTGTCGATGGGACTCAAAACATTTACCCTTGTATTTCTTTTTTTTTTTTTTTTTTTGAAGCTTAACCCAAGAAATTTTTAAACATAAAAATCGGAAAAGAGAGTGAAGAATTACGCAAGCAAGCGCTATACAAATGTCCCAGATCGAGTGTACCCGGTGACGTCACTGGCACTTTTCCCCTCGTTCCTACTTTCGCGGCGCTAAGACCCAGCCCTTGTTCTTCTATGGCTCTGGGTTCGAGGACCCTCCACCAGAAAACTTTTGAAATTGATGTCCGAAAAACACCCAAATAAATTCGTTTTTAGGACATTAATTTCTATTATTACTCCAACCGAACAACTAAAACTTATTTTAAACTTCCTGCAGGGGACGATAGTTAAGGAGAGAAACATTTTGAAGACCCTTCTTTTCATACTGAATAGGATGAAAAAAAAAAGGGGGGGGGGCTGAAAGAAAAAGAGGAGAACTTAATTTGCTAAGCAATAAGCTTCATCTGTTAAAAAAAATTAATTTAAAGACTTATTTTTGAAAGAATTGAGATTCCCCCCCCCCTAACATTATTTGCTTTTCTTTTTGTTAAAATGGCTTCGCTTTCCCACGACACGTTATTTTCTTGAGTAAGAGGTACGGATCCCCTGACACCTTCTGAACACCACTGCCTGGTGCCATCTAAAGCAGGGTTCCCAAACTTTTAACTATTCGCGGCACTCTTTGAAGAAGTATAATTTTCACACGGCATCATAGTCTAGTTTTATATACATACTAGTGGTAAACGCACGGCTTTTCCCGTAGCAGAAAATTAAAAGGTCATTTAGTTTGCCTGTATATTTACAAATAATGGATGATGAATTTCTCGCCAATTTGCTATATTCATTTGCTTGCCCATGTTTCGGTTCCACGTTATGATAATTCCGTAAATTATTCGTCCACGTTGTGATAATTTGCTCAGTAAAATGTTCTTAAAATTAGAATATAAAAAGAACAAAATCGAATTTTCGAAAAATCGCTTCGAGGTGCACACTCCCATGCTACAAACTAATTTTCTACCAAATTTCATGAAAATCGGTCGAACGGTCTAGGCGCTATGAGCGTCACAGAGATCTAGACATCCAAATAGACTTTCAGCATTATTATTAGTAAAGATAAAGAAGATAAAAGATTATTGTTACACCCCTCACCAGAGGCGTGCACAGGGGGGTGGGGGAGGGAAGGGACACCTGTTGGCTTGGTCCCGAGCCTGAAGGGGGCCCAAAAGTTTTAAACTAGGCGTGAAATATAGGGGTAAACAGTATGGATGGAGCCCAGAAAAGTCATTTGTGACGGCCCCAAAATTTCTGTGCACGTCCCTGCCCCTCACCTCTTCCTGCAACACCCAGGAAATTTCTGATCTAACGTATTAAAATTATTACTATCACTATCATATTAATTAATTAATTATTATTATTATTTTTTCTACCTAGTTTGGAAATTATTTGTGAACAACTAAAACCAAAAATAACTACCTTTATTTATAAAAAAAAAATCCATTTTTTGGGGGGGGGGGAGGGGAGGAGGGCTCGGGCCCCTTTAGCCCGCTCCTTATATACGACCTTGCAACTTTTTACTATTAATTTTATCATTGCAGAAATTGGAGGTATTTAGTTCAATACCTTTTTTCAAAATCAAGACGGTCAAATAAATTTTACTGTCTTGATTTTGAAAAGATGCAATACAAATTCTAACGATCGTAGATTGACACTAATGAATAACAACTTTTAATTGAAATTTTGCATCATATAGGCAAAAATAAAAGCAACAGGATTCGAAGAATGTAAATTAAAAAGAAAAACTTTACAAAAAGAACTGGAAGCATAAACGATTTTTTTTTAATATTAAGACTTCAAAAAAATAAATAAATAAAAAATAAATAAATAAATAAAATAAAATAAAATAAAAATTAAAAAAATAATAATAAATAAACTACTTTTTTTCAATAATCATTCCACTTTTCCAATGTAAACCCACAATATTCATTAGTAAAGCAAAAATCAAAATCGTATTGCTTAAACCTCATATATCATCATTAGTATTTTTTTATCGGCATAGAAATCGAAAACTTTTCTTGAATCGCTCCACCACTTCACACACCACACCTTATTGTATAGGAAGACATTTTATCCATTATGAGATTAACATTCGAAATCAGCATGTTATCAACAGAATGTCTTCAGAAACGCACGGTTAACAGACCCAAAAAATTAAGTCACTTCACGTGATAGAGAATTTTTTGAAAACACAAGATTCAACACTATGGGAGCAAATAAATTGAGCTTACGCACTAATACTAGCATATCAATTTAGTTCTCAGAGCTACGGTTGTGGATTTTGTGCACTCGTAAGCAAAGTCTTATGCGCCTTTTGCAACGGGGGGATGAAAACGAAAATCAAACAAAATTGGTTGTTGTGGCATAAGTCAGAAGCTATCTACATTAGGGTGTCCCCAAAAAAATAAAAGTCAATTTTTCAAGTTGCACGCCCTCTCATATTTTTCGTTTTATGTCAAAACAATTGTAAAAGAAGTTTTATAATTTGAACAACGGCTGAAAATGTAAACCAGCACTGTTTATCAGGCCGAATCAAACAAATATTTTTTTTTTTGGAAGTTCGAAATTTTTATGTTGATAAAACGTTGTCCCTATAGCCCACGTGCAGGGCTAAATTAAAGATTTTGAGGCCAATAGGCATTAGAAGTGATGACTAGAGCCACTTTTCTTGCCGGGATGCGATATGTTTACATAACAAAACAAAGAGTTCGTAGAGAACTAAACGAGCCTACTTCATTACACCAATATCCGCTTGCTAGCATACGCTAAATTTTTCTCTAAATTGGGTTTTAGGTCGCATTTGAATTCAAAATTTCGTTTCTTCTGTATTAATAACCATAATCTGAGCAGTGGCGTAGCCAAAAAAAAAAAAAAAAAACCTCGAGTGGGGGATATTTTATTTTCTATAGCCTAAAAATAAAAATTTCGGTGTTTCGGAGGCGGGTATAGAACCAAACTCCCTCCTTAGATATGCCACAGAATCTAATAGTAGCATTTCAAAAGTGATACCGCTTTTCGATATCGAAATCAAAATTTGAACGCTTCACATTTTCGAGGAGGACTTAGAGCCCTATTGGTCCCTTAGGAGTAGTTATATACCAAGCGATGCCCAATTTTGCACACTGAAACTCAAATGAAAATATGAGTTTAACTGTGCAAAATAAATGACATAAAAATAATTCATTTATGCTTGGTTTTTACGGCAATGAGAAGAAAACCATTGCATCACTGGAGTCCATCTCTCCGAAGAGTTATAGCAACCCTCATATCGTCGCCTCAGAGCAACAGTAAGACATCTAATCCCAGAAATAACACTAAGATGTCCTACTGTTGCTCTGAGGCGACGATATGTTATGGAGCACTTCCCCAAAAACGAGACCTTGAACAAAATTCTCTAAAATCCCCCACCCCTCTCCTAAACATTTCAACTGCGCAGTTTGTATCATGAATCGATTAAGTCTCGTAGGCTCCACCCTAATGTATACAGTGCTGACAAAAAAAGTTTTTACTTGTGGGTTGCAATTAAAAATCTGACATGCAAATTTCTTATCATAATTTCACTTGACATGCTCATCCTAATGATGTGAGACGACTGGAGCACAATGTAACTAGCCAGTCGCATAACAAGAGCCAGAATACCTATGAGCATACCAAGTAAAACCATGACAAGAAGTTTGCATGCCAGGTTTTTAATTGCCACCCATATGTAAAGATTTTTTTGCACTGTCACGACGTTTAATGACGTTCTAACTGCGAAACTATGCTCAATCATATGGCATTTCCTACTCGATAGTCAACGTTTTAGCACAACAAAATGTACGCTAACGTCAGGGTTTAAATTCTAGCTAGCAAAAGAAGTGTGGGAGCTTTATTAAAAAGCTTGAAATCCGTGTAATATGTAAAAAATTACATTAAAAATAAAAGTGCATGAGTTGAGCACCCACGTAAATTAAACCCTGATAAACATGCACGATATTGGAACCCTCTCATCTCCTTGCCTTCGCTTCTCGGGATCGATTTAAAAATAATTCGTGTGAGAGTTCAATATCTAATGAAGTAACACAGAAAATATATTCGTTCTTTTTTAGTAAAAACGATGCGTTCTTATAAGACGATATTCAATGTCCTGTACCGACATTCTATTAAATAATTAACCATCTTTTTGCGGAGAATTTGTAATCATTCTAAGGACTATAATTCCAAAAAATATATACAACAGCAACTGAATAAACTGCCTTCTACTTAGCACACGAAACTCTTTAACAGGTAGCAAACACATTCTAAAGAACTAAAGTGGAGGCTAAATCCAACAAGAATTTCTACTCACTGTCATGTGCCTAATTGGTGGGGGGAAGACAAAAGTATGCAATTCCGGAAGCCATACCCTGTTTAAGCAGCGACAGAAGCATAAATGAGACGTACAGCAATAGGAGACAACAACCCTTGAGGCGAAAGAATCATTTAACGTTTCTTTACGCCGAAATCAAATGCATTTATGTTTTGTTGGGAATGTAATTTGACAGACAACTGTCGTCACGTTAAAGGGATTTCGTCTTGCTTCAATACGAGATAGCAGTGCGGAGTTTCTTGACCTTGCCCGCATCGAAAAGATCCATATTGATATTCCACAACGTTTCTATTGGGAAGTTCGATATTCTTTCAGTTCGCATCTTTTATGATTTCAAAACAGAATCGATAATTTCACACTTGCCGACATGCGTAACTACGAATTTATCTAAAACTTATTTTTGAAAGCTGCATTCCTGAAAAGCAGGTTTATATGTCAGTTTATTATCTTTAACTGATGTCGGTCATGATACTGATCATCTGAAATTTGGGAACTTTGAAAGTAATGACATTTTCAAATACTTTTGGTTTAGCATCGTGGAACTGTATCATAAGAGAAAAACTTCCAAGTTAAAATAAGTGATTAAGTTGTATACGTTTTGTGTTTGATATAAAAGACACTCTGCTTTAGGTTTGCTGTGATCACTTGCATTTTTAAGCCATGAAATAATTAAAAGAAGATCCTTGATTCATATAAGGGATCCTTGCACCCTCAAGGTGCAATATTTACGAAACTAAAGGCTCTCCATTAAGAAGAGATAAAATGGAGGGAATGAAGACTTTTATTGGTGAAGGAAAGACCCCAGGCCACGTGATAGATTTTAAAGAAAAGCATTGGAAGAAATCAGGTTTCATTCGCTGGTTTCCCGCAAAACGCGTGAAACCAGCGTCGTTGCGTCACGTGACTTGAGCTCTTTGCAAAAGCTTTTGCTTAGCCAACGGTTGAACTTGCTCCCACTATTTTAATTACTGCTCTAAAGGGCTATCCATTATACACGCTGAATGTCAAAAATGATATATAGCTCGAAAATATGGATGCTTCAATCCCGAATCAATCTTACTGCAAAAAAAAGAAAAACGATTTTGTGACAAATGCATATCTGTAGCTAGAAAACACTATATGACCAAAAGTATTGGGACACTTTCAAAAATTCATAATTTTACGAATTCCTCGAGGAATAAAAGACCAATTGTTCTGTAAATTTTTTTTTACATCAAAGATATACTCCAGCTGCCATTTTCCAACAGAAGTTAAGTCTGCTATTCATTTAAGGGACGAGCAACAAATTGAGGAAACAAAAGAAGGCTTTTAATCATTTTTCATTGTAAATAGCTGGTAATAAGCTATAAATTTCAGAAATACGTCAAAAACCTATCTGGAATGTATTTTTATACTTTCGTGAAAGTATCTCTTATACCCACGGAGATATCAGCATTTCTTTCAAAAATGAAAAATTTTTTTTGGAAGTTTTCGGCTCATATCACACAGAGTTTTCCGTCAAACGTTACTTAACTTTCAGAATATTTGACAGCATATTAGAGAAACCTGATGATAAAATATGAAGTTAAAATATTGAAAATTTAGTGAAATATGAAAGTTTAAAGCAATTAATTTTTCACTGCGCATGCGCGAAAGTTAGCAATTTATAACTTTTATAATCAGAAGTCCAGATATATCCTAACACTCATTAAAAAATTCCACCTTGATATCTCTCCCTTGATAAGGGCTTGTTCTCAAATAATCCCTTCTTATCATGAATCACTCTGTAACGATAACAGGAAAGTGTTGCCAGTTTGCGAACGACCCCTCATTTCGGCTCATTAGATCGCAGATAACTTTTTACATTTTAAAGATAACAAGGTGGATTTTTTTTTTTTTTTAATGAGTTGTAGCATACATCTGAGCTTTTGATTATGAAGGTTATAAATTGCTATCCTTCGCGTATGCGCGGTGAAAAATTAATTGCTTTTAACGTTCATATTTCATTAAATTTTCAATATTTTAACTTCAAATTTTGTTATTATGTTTCTCTAATATGCAGTCGAATATTTAGAAAGTTCAGTAACATTTGACGGAAAACTCTGCATGATATGATCTGAAAACCTTCAAACAAAATTTGCATTTTTGAAAGAAATGCTTATATCTCCGTCAGTGTAAGAGATAGTTTCAACGAAAATATAAAAATAAATTCTTGTCAGTTTTTTAACTTATTTCTGAAATTTATAGCTTATTCCCAGCTATTTACAATGAAAAATGATCAATAACCATTTTTGTTTCCTCAATTTGTTGCTGGTCCCCTAAATGAATAGTAGACTTAATTTTTATTGGAAAATGACAGCTGGAGTATACTTTTTATGTGAAAAAAAATTACAGAGCAATTGGTGTTTTATTTCTTGAGAAATCCGTAAAAATGTCAATTTTTGAAAGTGTCCCAATACTTTTAATCATATAGTCTATAATGTATATCTTAAAGCTTGAATAAACAACTGAAGTATCCTAAGATCACTTTCAGATAAACACACGCCTAGACAATGCACACATAAATGCAAATGTTTCTGCAGCTGTATCTCAGAAAAGGAAAATAATCTGAGTTGAAAATGTCCCAAGATTTGGTAGCATTAGCTACATTGGACAATACAATAATTTACTTCTTTCTGTTAAACAACTTATGGTGAAAGCTGTTAAAAGAGAAAATTAAAAATAATTCACCGAAACATTATGATATAAATCCCAAATCTTCCAGAGAAAAAAAAATCTCCGAGATTTTGGGACAAAAAGAGAGTAATTGAACTTTAAAAAAATTAGGCATTGCAGATAGGTTTCTTGAAGTTAAAAACAGTGAAGAAAGAAAACTAGCAGTAACCGCACAGCGATGCCTGTGCTAAAAATTTAATGGAAGTCCGTTGAATAAAAAAAAATTGACGCCCCCTCCCCGTGATGTGAAATGATCATTTTTCTTTGCATAAAATGCGTACACATCTTTTCAAAAGAAAAAATAAATAAATAAAAAATAAATAAATAAATAAAATAAAAATTATTAAAGTTTCTATGGAATTTAAAACTTTTCGTCAAATCATTTAGTTAGATTTACAGTTGCTTTAAAACTATATTTAGCGAGTGAAGCTGTTTTTACTGCAATTTAAAAATATTTCGCCAAATAAACATTAAAAAAAAAAAACAACCTCAAATAATATCTTTCAAATGTAAAAATAGTTCCGCAACTCTATTGTTTATCGCCAAACTCGCTCAGCAACCACGCTATCATAATCCATCCGACTAATGAAAGCAAAAAAAAAAAAAAAAAAAACATCCAGCGGAACATTTAAAAATCATCGTCAGAAAAAAAGAAGAAAATGTCGTACATTTCACTCGGATAAAAACAAATCAAAAGTTTCTTTTCTTTCAAAACAAATCTCCAAAACAATGAATTACATTAACGGTTGCCTTAAAACAATATTCCTAAACTGAACCTGCTCAGCGCCTAACGCGCCAAGCGACCACGCTACCGGAACTCATTCTTTTGCGAGTGAGGCGGATGTTTTTTTTTTTTGGCAATAATAAATGTTTCGCCAAACAAGCAATAAAGTATAAAAACACATTAACAGTAGCTTTCAAATCTTTATATATTTAGAGCTGCGTTGCCCGGCTTTGTCCGGTCTACCTTGAGAATAAAAATTGTGTTACGTGACATATATTCAACAATTAGGCCTAAATAAAAGAAAAAAAAACACCATGCAAAATAACCCTTCCAAACAATGACGACAGATATTAAAATACTTTTAAGAAATTAAAATGCGAAAGATGGATTTTAAAAACGTAACCATTGAAACACGAAATAAAATAAGTTTAAGAAATTAAATGCAAAATAAGGAAAAAAACAATGGATTCAAAAAGCGTAACCGTGGAAACGGAAAAATGAAATGGTTGACAACCTGAATCTAAATGACATTTTCCAAATTTGATTTAAAAATGCTTGTAACTTTTTTTTCCTTTGAAGATAGAAGCTAAGTTTTTCGACCAAAAGTCGAGAGAGATTTGGAGTAAAAAAAAAGTCGCTTTTTCCAATGGTGCCAAAAAGAAAACTGTAGGACAATTCCTTCTATTTTTTATTGATATATTTAATGAAGAAAGTAGCGCCTAAATTTCAGCTAAGCCTAAAAAAGTCCGAGCTAATAACGCAAATTACCCCCGCTGTAATTAAATTAGAGCACTGAAACAACTTGTTTAGAACGTGGAAAATTCTACCATTTTCAAAGATATATAATGTTAATATGTGCAAGTAATTTTTCACTCCGAATATTCGAGAATTTGTGGAATTTGGACCTAAATTAGAATAAAAAAAGAACTATTTATCGGATTTTTTTCGAACTATAGCCTATGTCACTCAGTAAGAAAGCACCTTTCACATAGTGAAGGAATTTTTCAAATAGGTGCAGTGGTTTCAGAGATTACCTCGAACATATAAACACACAAAAATCCAAACTCTCTCTTTATAATATCAGTATAGATGGACCAGAATTTCACTAAAGTTTAAAAAGAGAAAGAAATCTATTGAAGATTATTGTGAACGTGGTATTGTGCATACTGAAGAGTTCTGGACACCGTGAAGCTTAAGACTCATTTATCATCTAATAATCTTTTTCTTACACTTAATAGCATTTAAAGCAACTACATATTAATTGAATCTTGAACTAGTTTTTATGCCAACGTTTGGTTACGTGAAGTGGTGTTAAAATTGGTTTCCTTGGTTTTTCAACATGCGTACAATGTGAAACTTATAGCTAATTGAGCTAATTAAATTTAAAAATATTTTGGAGAAATTTCTCCCATTTCATTTTTTCTACGAAAAGAATCATTCTTGAGGGTAAGATCGAAAAAGAATCTAAAAATTAAAACTCATGTTTTTTAAAGGACCACCCTAGTACACACATTGTCCAACCACGGATTGCATGAAATTTTCAAACGTCCAGATAAGACTAATCTATGTGAATAAGGGGAAAAGTAAAAATTTGATGCTCGTATTCCGCTCATTTGAACGAGACTCTGCTTCTGCAAAAGCTGACATCTGTAAAAAAATAATAGATTCGTCCATTTATGGCTGTAAAACGGATGTTTTTCTTTCCGTACAATCCGTGGTCAGACAGTACCTCTAATAAAAAATAAAAAAAAAAAAAAAAATGCGGGCGAAAATAAGATGTTTTATAATCTTCTACACATTTTGGACTATTTCAGACAATAAAATGATTCGTATAAAGGATAACGACATAGTGAAAGGAGAATAGATTTTTCAAGTAAAAAAGAGATGTGAGGTTTAAAAACCTTTGCACATTTTCAGCACCAAATTTCAAATCTATATGAAGATCGTAAATTACCTTTAACGTGGGTAAGAGCTCGCTTCATACACAACAGCATAAAATTCCTTGTTTGCATTAATGTACTTCAGGAAATTCTTTCTGCAAATAAACCAATGAAAATACTGCGTTAAGTGACAAAATAAAAGAAGAAAAGTCAAAAGAAGAAAGTCTAAAGAAAGTCAAGATAACTAAAAATAGTAACATTTGAAAAAAATAAAATACTAAAAATAAAAATATATATATATAAAATTAAAAAAAAAAAAACTTTGGAACAATTTTCATGTGAATTTTCAAACGAACCTTTTTTTTTTTAATGAACCAATGACAAGAAACATTTTTACTCCTCATATAAATCAAAACCCAATCATCAATACTAGCAATCCATTTACAAAGCAGAAAGTAAGTTGTAAAACTGATTATTTTGTACTATGTGTCAATATGTAATTTAATGTATATTGTACAACATTTTGGCAAGACAACATTTTAAGAACAACCTAATGGAGACAAATTATATCACTTGTTTTTATGTTAAATAAAAACAGCTTTTTTTTTTTGACAAAATAAGTTATTCCCCCTCCCCTCCTCTTAAAAATGAGAAAAAAGCAAAAAAAAAAAAAAATACGCATAAAACTATTTGGACAAGAAAACTTCCAGATACAAGAGTACCGACTATGAAGCTTCCTTATCATTCGGCAGGAAACACAATCGCGCCAATTTTTCTCCAATAAAATTTTTGAAACGTTCACCCCGCCACCCTGTTAGAGCACGCAAAATCCTTTCCGCATCGAAAGCTACAAAGAGAAAAAAAAAAACGGCGCACACTATGGAAAAAAGATGCAACAAGATCAATTCCCATTAAGGAACGAATTAAAAGCAATCAACGGTCAGATATGAGATCAGAAGACAGATAAGAACCTCCTTCCGCACTAAGCACAAGAAGAAAAAATAAGAAGTCCGTCCAAAAAAAAAGCCGCAATTCGAAAGAAGACAGCAGATCGATTCTGGCTCATATTCTGTTAAGACCTTTTAACTGAAGATGATATTATCATCACTGCCTTTATATGACATCCGTGGGACGTCCAACTTTGTCCTCCTACAGCAACAGTAGCGAGAGACAATTTGGATGATCACAGGATAGCGACAGCAATCAAGTCGTAAAGAAAAAACAAATGATAATAATCATGGTAATAAAAGAGTGCAAAAACAAAAGCTTTCTCGCTGTCGGCTGTTCAAAGCAATCGACCTCAGCGTTATTTCTTCTTAAAAAAAGCATATAAATAAAAGGGGTTGTAATCATATTGCAAACGCACGCGCCGTGAACTCATTAACATGGATTCTTTGAATCTTCGCGCCACTTTTTTTAAAATGTCAGTCTCTGCTCGTGCACCTCGATGGGAGGGCACTGTGACCTCCCAAAAATTTCCTTAATCGGCAAATTTTGTCTGACGATTGGGGAAAAGTTGGAGTTATATTCAGCAAAATTTGGAGCTCCATTCGGCTAATTGAGAGTTTCCGCTCTCCCAAAAATTTAAATTCGGGTAAATTTGTTTCTGCTACATACATTTTAAATTCGATGAGATGGTATTACGAATTCTTTACGATAAGTTGATTCTGCTTTCAAATATTATTAACTTAATGAAATTCAGATGAATTAAAAACACTACTCGATCATCTGTTTCTCTATTTAGCCTCAATTACTGTCTAACCTGTCTCTATTAGAAATCCTTTATTAGATATGATGTTGTTTTGTGAAATACATTGAAACGGAGGAATGTACACATTGTTTCAACGTCAACTAGTATGTTGTGGCCATCACGAAACTTTCTTCTATATCTTTCTTATAATTCTGATCCCTCCCCATGCTTGACGAGGAAGCAATATCCCCAACAAAAACAAAATTACACATGCAAACACTTGACGACCATCCCAATGTCTGAATTATGGCAAAAGCAAAGCAAAGAGCGAAAATTGAAAGTTATTTTAAAAGACTTGCTTGAATTAATTACAAATATTTTATTTGTTAACAAACATAAGATGGCAACAGTTAAAAATTTTAAATCATTTTGAGAAAATATTTCCGATCATTTCCATACAATTAAAATCACGAGAAATACGTAGACGACAGTTTATTATTACTAGCAGCGTCACTCGGCTTTGCTCGGTCTACCTCGAAAGTAAAAGTTACGTCAAGTGACGCGTGTTCAACACTCAGTCTTAAAAAAAAAAAAAAGAAAGAAATCGGTTAAATTTTGCGGCAGATTGTGGAAAATAACTAAAAAGTAAACGTTTTAAATCACCCGATAACAGGAAAAGCGTTCGAAAAAAAAAAAAAAAAAGAGAAGATAATTTACTTGTTCATATTCGAGAAAAAAAATGGCAACAGATCTTTCGTCTCAATAATTTTCTTCACGCTATAAATTTTAATAAAAGCACTGTTGCGGAAAGTTGAGATGAAGCACTGAATAATAATTTGCATGGAGGAAAGCCTTCGAAAAATAGGGATTTTATGTCGAAATCTAAGTGCCATAATTAATAGTTTTTAATTGATATCGCCGCTAATTATTATTGGAGGATTATGTTAAATAGCTAAACATGAAGACGGGAAGATTACGAATCCATCGATACCTTGTTCGATAGTCAGTTCACTGTCGTTCGGGAGAAGAAGCTTGGACATACATACATACGCTCAGTTTTTAATTATATAAAAGATTTATCTTTCTTATTGTTCTATTAGCAAAGCTGTTTTTATTCGCAAAAAAAAAAAAAAAAAAAAAAAAAAAAATCAGCCCCTGTTGGAGCGATTGGCATCAAAATTGAACCAACGCCTGTTTACATATGGATTCACATTTATTCCAAATTTCATCCAGAACGTAGCATTACTTCTTGAGATTTGTCACTCACAATGGAAAAAAAAGAACGTTCTATTGCGCCACCCCCTTTTTAGCTGTTGACACCAAAATAAAATCAGCTCTCATACCCTCTAAGGGCTACTTGTCGATAAATTTTTGTTCCATTTCGCTCGTTATTTCTTGAGATACAGCAGTCACAATTGAAGACAAAAAACGTTCTATAACTCAACCCCCGTTTGAGCTATTGACACCAAAATTGAATCAGATCTGTTACTGTTTAGGGCATCATATGGACCAAATTTTGTTTGATTCCGCCAGTTACTTCCTGGGTAATAGCAAGCACGCATAACTCAAGAAACGTCCCATTGCTCCACCCCCCTTCTAGGAATTCGCGCCAAAAACCAATGGGCACAAGTTCACATATGTGAACCAAATTTCGTTTGATTTCATGCGGTAGTTTTTGCTGTAGAGCGGCCACGAAAAACTGGTCACACACATACGTGACACACACACAGACAGACAGACATTTTACAAAAATGGATACTCAGCACACCTCAAAACGTTCGAATCCATCAAAATTCAAAATTCGAAAATTTGCACGAATCCAATACTTTTTTCTATATATTAGATATAGAAGAAAGTAAAAATGAAAAAAACTTAACAGAAAAGGACCACTGATTGACAAGCAATTTGGATAGGATTTTTCAAACAGTTTACTAAATAAATGAATAATGTAAAATTATAATATTAGAGTTAGAGAGAGAGAGAGAACCAAGAGAGATGTAAATTAATAACAATGTCCAAGTTCGAAAAGAAGAGGCAAGTCGTTCACCAAGCGATTTCTTTCTTTGAAAACAATAGACACTGACTATTTTACACAAATATTTACTTTAACGTTTCCTATTTATTTATATAATAAAGGCAACAGAAATTTTCGATTAGAAGGAACAGTTTTAGATTAAGAAAATGTGGTTTTTGTTTCGGGTGTAAAACTCACCGCAACTGCTTCAGCATTATTTTTTTCAGACCACGAGAAACCATCCTCATATCATTACCTCAGGGCAACAATAAGACATCTAATCCCAAGAATAACACTAAGATATCTCACTGTTGCTTTGAGGCGACGATATATATATAATAGCAAATCCGCTGATCGAGTAACGCTGACGTCATCAACAATGAAACTCCCTCCCCGGCATGATAATGTGATAATATTTTTTGGCAATGTTTGACATGGGGGTAGGGAAATGCTTTACTTTGACGAGGCTGAATTGGATCCGGTAACTTAACTGTTTTACTGGTAAGATTCATTTTAGGAGAATGAAGAAACGAATAAAGTGGTCAACAATGTATGCTATCTACTTGCGTCTAGGGTTAATCCACTGGAATTAGGGTTAAAATTTCAAATATCAAGATCACCAAACAGACAATTGCTTCGTTCAAATGTAGAAGCAATTTTCACCCGTCATATCTTAACAGGCGATTTTCTGGTAAATAAACAAATAAAATCCTCACCCACAATGATGTAATTTTGCACACGACCCCGAGCGAGTAGATAAGTATCACCTATTTCACAGAGTCGATTTTGAAAGCGTGTTTGACATACAGATATCCCCTTATTGACGTTGAAAGCAGCACCCGTGTCTCAAACATCGAAATTACTCAAGCATCACGGAAGCTAGTGATTCGAAAACATACTATTACTAGTAGTATAAACATTATACCACTGTAGTGCTTAAATAATATGATAATCAGTTCATTTAATAATATGGTTCGTACAACATTACATTGATGAGAATATGACGTTTCGGTACTTGGGACAAGAACGTCTAACATACAGTAAAATTTGATGCATTCGTTCATTTTAAATCCTCATATATATATATATATATATATATATATATATATATATATATATATATATATATAATATATATATATATATATATATATATATATATATAATATATATATATATATATATATATATATATATATATATATATATATATATATATATATATATATATATATATATATATATATATATATATATATATATATATATATATAAAAACAAGAGATACAATTTAAGACAATTTTGAAATAGAAATTCAAAGAAATTGAAAAAATCAACGACATTAAAAAACTGAAAGAATAAATACAAAAGTGTACCGTAATCAGTGGCGGATACAGCCGGCGGGCAACCGGGCATTTGCCCGGTGGGCCGGTCATGCTTTGGGCCGATCAACTAACAGCATATTTCGGGCCTGTCTACTAACAGCAAAATGTAAATTTTGCGCGGATGTGTTTAGAATAACGCAAATTCGCAAAATACAGCCTCAGCTCCTCTTTACGCATGGATTAAAGCTTGCGGGTGGAGGGAGGCAGGACGTTACCAAGAGGGGGGGGGGGGGGAATTTCTGAAATGGGGCTGCCCAGGGCCTGATTACCACACAGGCTGACTAGGCCTAGAACTGGGGCCCCATGTTCCTAAGGGGCTCCACATTTTTCAAAGAATTATTCATAGTATTGCAACGATATGAAAAATACATGTATTTCAAAAAATATGTGACTTATTAATTGGAAAAAAACTTTTTTAAAGAGGAATTTTTAATCATTCTTCCAGTAACGAATTCCCTTGATCACGATTATGAGGGGGCCCAAAGGGGATTCATAAACGCACATAAGTGATTTATACATAGTTGTGTACTTATACAAAGACCTCTAAAAGTGCTTTCGTGCTTTAAAAATGTAAATCAATCACAGCATAAGGGGGCCTCCAAATTAATGTGGACCTAGAGCCTTACTTTTAGTTGTTCGGGCCCTGGGCTGCCAATATATTTTTAGTGGTGTAATAAAAAAATAAATGAATAATTTTTTTAAAAAAAAGCAGGGAAACTTTAGCGGTCGTAAAAAGTTAAAATACTTTTGGTTTCTTTGACGCTTCTATTTATAAATGACCATTCAAATTGCTCTAAAATGCAGCTTACAACAAGGGCCGACGTGAGGTCATGTCAGCTTAGTTGGAGAATAGGGGTCCGGCTTTTAACTGAACTCGTGCAGAGGATAAAATATCCTAATGGTGAAAGGTGTAGAAGGGGGCCTGTGAAAAACATTGACCTATGTCATTTTTTTCCCTTTTTTCTCTCGGCAACTCTGTTTATAACAATTGGAATAAAAGTGACACAATATTTTTTTCGGAAAAAATTATTTAAAAAAATGCAATTGTAAAATTCCATTGAGGAGCTTGAAAAGCTCTACATTATTAAGATTATCAAATTATAGGCCAAATGCCGCCGAAATGTGAGTTTCAAACATTTTTTGACAAAACATAAAGTATTCTGTACGCTGTACAAACTCACGGTTTCGGGCCCCTCAATTTAAAAAGAAAATAAGTTGATAAAAACCAACGTCGGAAGAATTCCGGTGGTCCCCAGAACCTCCCCCCTTCTAATATCATCGAAGATCGTGTAAAATTTAAATTTTTGGGCTTCAATTTTGAATAATTTCATAAGAGAACAGCCGAACCCACTCCCGCCATAACATGGAATTTCAGTTTCGAAAATTTGCTGTAGGAAAGCACTCGAACCTCTCCCATTTTTTAAACTTTTCCAAAGATGGTCTAAAACTGGGTTTTTAACTTAACAGTTTCAAAAATTTTCTGGGAAAGTGCCTCGTCCCCTCCTCTCTCTCGGCATCATCAATGAAGAACGTTTTAAATCTCGTTTTTAGTGCTTCAATTTCGAAAATTTTCCGGGGTGAGCCTCCGGAAAATTCCTTTTCCTAACATCACTGAAGGTCAGCAAAAATTTCGTTTTTGGAACTTAACTTTCGAGTAACTGCTGGTGCCCTAGTCTTTACCAACATAGGCGGATTTAGGCTGTGAATTCTGGGGGTGCAACAAAAAAGCAGTGGCGTAGCTAGGGAGGGGAGGAGAGGGTATGGTCCGCCCGGGGCGGCGATTCAGCACTTTTGGTGTGAAAAAAAAATCAAATAAGGGAATCATACTTTAAATCTAATACTGGAGGCAAAGGAGAAAAAAAAAACCCTTTGAAATGTAAGGTTTTGGACTGAACGATCATTTCCGTGTTCAAAGATGTAATATTTCCGTCGTGAGCCCTTGAATCTTCCTCATTCTTAATGTCTTTAAATTGTAAGTCCTTAAATTGTAATTCAACACTTAAGTTGTATTTTTAAAACTCAAATTTCGGAAAATATTCAAATATGTAATATGAAATATATTTCTGGAAATATAACATCTGTTTCTGTATATAAGTATCAAATATATTTCTGTAAAAGTTGTTTCTTTGCCAGTGCTGAATTAATGCAGGGAAAACATTATTGAACTTTGTTACGGAATAAAAGCTGATTCTCTATCGTCCTCAAAGGTTTAAACTGACTTCAGTTTTGATAAAGATTCTGTAGAGAACCCCATTCCCCAAAAGTTACTTTAACTGCAATTTTTGATGTAAATTCAGAATATTTCTCCGAGATAGGCGCCTGATCCCGCCCCCTTCATTTTTGTAGGAAGAATACGGATTAAATTAGTTTCCTTTTGCTACCTTAAATGAAGTTTTCTATTTTGAGCGATAATTTTCAATGCTTTAAATATTAGATACGTCTCAATGAAAAGGTGGCAAATAGAAGAACCGCCCCGGGCGACAGAAACTGTAGCTACGCCATTGCAATACAGGGGACGGGGAGGGGGATACAGCACTGCAAATGTCGACTAAAGCTGCTATTTTGAGGGCAAAGGCGACTATTTTGATGACAAAAGCGAGTATTTTACAATCATTTGTAAAATACAGCGACTATTTTAGTAAGTGTAACTAAAATTCATAAAAAAGATTTTTTTCTTCCTCCTAGAAGAAAAAAATTGTAAAAAAAAAAATTAAAAAATCGCTTTTAAGTTTACCCCCTACTTACCACGAAAAAAAGGAAAAGTTTTACCGCGTTCAATTTTTGAAAATAATTCTTTTAAAAAGTGGGAAAATGAAATGTAATAAACCATTCACGACCAGAAAAAAAATGTGAAGTTTATATTTTTGTATAAAAAAAAGTTTCGTAAAGTTTCGTCTCGATCGTAAAAGATCGCAAATTTCGTAACGGTATCGTTTCTGTGAGTGCGATTTTCGTAAATTATTAGTTCGTGCAATCAATTTTTTTTTTTTTTTGGTTTTTAATTTCTTTTATTCGCACTATACATTCTTTTTTTTTTTTTTTAAACGAGAGCTAATTTTCTCTAGATAGGAAATATGAATGTGACGGCTCTTTTTGTAAGGTCAGTATTTTACTGTTGACTTTAATCAACAGTCAGACAGTAAGAAAAATATACTAGAATCTGTCAGTGCTGGTTTCTCTCTGGTGTTTATTCGGGTTGGGCTAAAATTTGGAAAATATTTTTTAAAGTTTTCCTTTTTAAAGGTTGTTTGGAGAAAATTTACCCCACGGCGTACCCCCGTAAATCCGCCTGTGTTTACCAAAAATAGCTTTTAAGACTTCAATTTGAAAATTTTCTGGTGGATGGCCTCGGAATCTATCTCGACTTAAAATCACCAAAGATCTTCTAAAACTGCGTTTTCAGAGCTAATATATTTTTAAAAATTTCAGAGGAGAGCTCCCGGAACCGCTCTTTATAGTATATACTCGGAGATAATTTAAAATTCTGTTTTTGGATTTCCACTTCCGAAAAATTGCAGCAGGAGAAACTCTGAAACTACGCATAGGCGGATTTACGGGGGTGCCAGGGGGTGCGCCGCACCCCCAACAATTTTGGTTGGATTTTTAAAGAAAATTTAAATGAAATATATTTTATCAGGAGAAAATATAAATTTCTCCTCAGGAATTTTGTAAAACAACTTGTATTTTTCTACATCTAAATGCAAAAGTTAATTTACTTGAAAGCAAACCCAAAAATAAAATACTAGGCAGCTTATTGTGTGACCCGGTAACCACATATCGCCAGTGCGAGAGAAACTGCACTATACGAATTAATAAGTTCTCCATTAAAAAAAAAAGAAAGATGATAAATAACTACATAAATCAAAGAGAAACATTCCATTAATTATTTTTCAGAACTGAATTATATAACAATTTTATGCTCCGCAATTTGGTATTTATTGGCATAACATTACAATTTTCTTTTTCTTTGAAACAACCAAAAATATGGCTATTGTGATGTACTTCCTTAAAAAAAATATAAAGTCCTTACACATCATTCCAGTAAACAATACAATAAAATCACTCTGAAATAAAGTAAAAACGAAAATTTCCACTAAAAATTTCAAAATTGTCTGAAGGGAGCGGAGCAGTGCTATCACTGAGTTCCGCTACTAAAATTAGTTACTTTTGTTACCTTTAATATGAATAATAGTCTCCAAAATAGTTACCAAATACAGAAACTAATTTCTAAAATAGTCTCCTATTAAAAAAAAAAGCATTTATATCATTTAAATGCCATGAAGTGGGACAGACCTACGTGGGGTAAATTTTCTCCAAACAACCTTTAAAAAGGAAAACTTCAAAAAATATTTTCCAAATTTTAGCCCAACCCCGAATAAACACTAGAGAAACTAGCACTGACACATTCTAGTATATTTTTCTCACTGTCTGACTTAATATTAAAGACAACAGTAAAAGACTGACTGTATAAAAAGAGCTCGAAGCGTCACATTCATATTTCCGATCGAAAGAAAATTAGCTCTCGTTTAAAAAAAAATGAATGTATAGTACGAATAAAATAAATTTGGAACCAAAAAACAGTTTTGAAAAAAAAGTAGTTGAGAAACAAAAATCGCGATTGCAAAAACTAATCATTTACAAAAATCGCACTCACAAAAACGATACCGTTACGAAAATTGCGATCTTTTACGATCGCGACGAAACTTTACAAAGCTTTTTTTATACAAAAATATAAATTTCACATTTTTTCTGATCGTGAATGTTTTATTACATTTCATTTTCCCACTTTTCAAAACGATTGTTTTCAAAAATTAAACGTGGTAAAACTTTCCTTTTTTTCCGGGTAACTAGGGGGTAAACTCAAAAGTAATTATTTATTTATTTATTTATTTTTGTAAATTTTTTCTCTTAGGAAAAAAGCTAGTTTTTTTTTCTCCTATTTTTAGTTACATTTACTAAAATAGTCGCTGTATTTTACAACTGATTGCAAAATACTCGCTTTTGTCATCAAAATTGCGGTCAAAATAGCAGCTTTAGTCGCCATTTGCAGTGCTGTATCCCCCCTTCCATTCCCTGTATTGCAATGGCGTAGCTAGTTTCTATCGCCCGGGGCAGTTCCTCTATTTGCCATCTTTTCATTGAGACATATCTAATACATTAAAGCATTGAAAATTATCGCTCAAAATATAAAACTTCATTTAAGGTAGCAAAAGGAAACTGATTTGATCCGTATTCTTCCTACAAAGATAAAGGGGGCGGGGTCAGGCGTCTATCTCGGAGAAATACTCTGAAGTTACATCAAAAATTGCAGTTAAAAGTAACTTCTGGGGGAAAAGGGTTCTCTACCGAATCTTTATCAAAACTGAAGTCAGTTTAAGCCTTTGGGGACAATAAAGAGTCAGCTTTTATTCCATAACAAAGTTCCAATAATTTTTTGCCTGCATTAATTCAGTACTGGCGAAGAAACAACTTTTACAGAAATATATTTGATATTTACATACATAAATAGATTATTATTTTTTTTTTTTAATTTCCAATGGCACATTTAAAGACAGTTGAATATCAAAAGGATAACAACAAAATTATAAATGAAAACGAGCAATCCAATAGCGTTCCCAGATGGATGTCCGAGGGAGAGCAGGACATCTGGACAAATGAGGCATGTCCATTACTTCGTGGAGATCACACAAAGTGCAGAAAGGGTCAGGCACGTTGATACGACAGAGATGTTTTCGTAGGCAATCATGGCCAGATAATAAACGAAACATGGCGACAGATTTCATCCTAGGCCAATTAGGAACATTCAGAATCAGCTCAAACCATGGTTTATTGCTGTTGCGATTTTTAAGTTCTTCGTGAAAAGTGTCTTTAAAAAGATTTTCTTTATTAAGCTTTTGATGTTACTAAATGGAAGCTTAGGATTGGTTCTCTAAAGAACCGATGCTCCCTTTTTGGCCAAAAAATCGGCCATCTCATAACCTTGGATTCCACAGTGGGCCGGAATCCACTGAAAAACAACTGTCTTATTTCTGGCAAACCGGTTAAGGAGCTTCAAACAATTATCGGTGGTTAAAGTTCGGGAGTGGCTAGGTGTATCGATAGCTTGGAGTGCAGCCTTTGAGTCCGTTAATACAACTGCTTTTGAAAAAGAGTCTAAATGTGGCTGGAGCTGCGACAGGGCCTGGCAAATGGCAGCAATCTCGCCATCGAAAGCTGATCTATGGTTGCCAATGGGGGTGTAAAAGGAAAATAATTCACAGTAAACACCAGCACCAGTATTAACACATCCATTCACTTTAGAGCCGTCAGTATATATTCTCAACCATTTCTCTCTGAGGTAACAGGATTCTATTGTTTCGAGAGCAAGAGCTCTTAACACTACATCATTTGTTTCCGCTTTGAACACATTCTTGATCAAATTAAGGCGAATGGAGAAACCTTTTTCAGAAATGGGGTTTATGGAGGGAGGAAATTGTTCAGTCTCATATTTTAAATCAAGTTTAGAAGAAATATCAGCTACTCCCTGGAGAAAACCTTTTATAAACAGATTATATATTTTAGAAATATGTTTGATATTACATATTTGAATATTTTCCGAAATTTAAGTTTTAAAAAAATACAATTTAAGTGTTGAATTACAATTTAAGGACATTAAGTGAATGAGGAAGGTTCAAGGGCTCACTACGGAAATATTTCAACTTTGAACACTGAAATGACCGTTCAGTCATACCAAAACCTTACATTTCAAAGGATTTTCTTTTCCTTGCCTCCAGTATTAGATTTAAAGTATGATTCCCTTATTCGATTTTTTTTTCACACCAAAAGTGCTGAATCGCCGCCCCGAAAAGTACACCGCCCCGGGCGGACCACCCTCTCCCCCCTCCCTAGCTACGCCACTGCTATATTGTTGCACCCCCAGAATTCACAGCCTAAATCCGCCTATGAAACTACGCTCCCCTAACATCGCTAAATATTGCCTAAAATTGAATTTTTAAGACTACAATTTCGAAAATTTTCCGGGGGAAAGGCCCCCTGGACCCCCTATTTCAGACTCAAAGTTAATCTTTCCATTAAGTTTATATTGCTAATACTTTAATGACTCCCAGAAGCCAGAAAGTTAAGTCCACTTTCTCTCTTTGTATTGATACATGCGTTTGAATAAAAAAATTAAGGGGCTGTAAGACTCGTACCCGACCCCTCCCACCAGGTTTTTGACCTCGTATCGAGTCTGGGGGTCGTCAGGGTATGGTTGTATAAAAAAGGGAATGTTTATGATAGGGCCCAGTAATGTGTGTTTGTGTCGAGGGAACCATCACGTTCTAAAAAGACGGCCCTAGTCTTTCACCCATGAACATCGCTAGATCAGTTTCATAAAATAGGAAAATTAAGTTACTTGTTATGACTGCAGAAAAGGACACATTGAACAAGCAGTGTTATCGTTATGGAAACATTCAATCAAGTTCCGGGCATTATGAAAATACTGAAATGGGCAATTACAATCACAAATTTCCCCCAGAATAAGGTTTAGCTAATACTGTATCAATGTGTTCACCATTAAAGCGCAGAAGTGTTCCTATCTGTTAAAATTCGTTTAAATAAAACATATTTAATTGTTAGGAATAATTTCCTTATATTTAAGTGATATCCCAATCGTTAGGTAAAATTTATCTATAAGAGCTAGGGGGCCGCTACATCTCCTGATGCCAGGGCCGATTTTTTCAACCAATCCGCCACTGACCGTAATGCCAGCGCAAAGCTGCCAGAAACAAAAACAGTACAAACATATTCACACAAACAGTCAAAATACAAATGAAAAAGCAAATGAAAACAGCGAGAACATCAAAATGGAAAATGAAAAAGGTGAACCCAGGACCAACACTTTTTCAAGGGGTGGATTGGTCCTAAAGTTCACAAAGCCCTTTCTGTCTAGCAAGAGGGAAGGTCCCAATAGCTTGCTACCCTCCCCGAGAGCCTTAGAAGAGAAAGGAATCAGAGAACATACCTTAAGATAAAAGAGCAGAAGAAAGTTCCGGAGTGTATCCAAACGGAATGAGCACATTGAAATTAAAATTGACCTGCACGTGCCAGGCAAAGATGCAGTTAGGACACGGCAGCAGCGGGACATGGAATTGAAAACCGTGGAGTTGAAAAAACCTTGAGTATAGTAAAGCCGAGGAGAGAAAAAAACAAAAATTGGATCGGAAATTACATCAGAAATATTCAGGATAGCTCCTGGCAGACCTTCATAGCTTAGGTGGCCTTACTGCAGTAATACAATTGCGCATTACTTCACTCTGCTAGGCAATTCCCTACTTTTCTAATGTAGCTTAGATAAAAAGATTGAGGGACTTTATTATGGTCTAAAGTGCTTTTCATTAAATTAAGATTTTTAGAAACAAAATCATTTCTGTTGCAGATAGTTTTAATTCTGTTAATTTCATTAATCAAGGTATTACGAAAAACTTTAATAGAAATATTTGAATCCCATGAAATCAAAAGATTAACATGGAATTGAAAGGACATTCGTTTATCAAAAAGATCAATATACACAGAATTATCCGAAAGAGAGATGTTAAGATCCAGGAAATTAGATTGATTGATATAATTATTGGTGTGGATAAGTTCTAATTCGGGAGGATTAAAAAAGTTGTGATAATTGAAAATAATGAAGTCATCGACGTATCTGAAAGCCCTAGGAATGGATAAGGTGAAGTTTTTTTCAAAGTGGTGTAAGTACAGGTTGGCTAATACTGAAGAGAACTTAGATCCCTGAGGAATACCGTTGACTTGCAAAAAGCAATGTTCACCATTGTAAATGTAGTTGTTAGACAAACAGTAAATTAATTAAATCGGACCATCCATTTTCATTAATGTCAAGCGTGTTGCTAAAGTCATAAAAGTATGACATGAGAACTTCTTTTAAACTAGAAATAGAAATACTTGTAAATAGGTCTTTGAAATCAGAGGAATAGATACATTCGATTGTATTATATTTCAGAAATTCTAGAACAGGTTTATTATTCTTAATGATCCAAGTGTGGCCGTCATCCAGAATTTTATTAAAAATTGAATTTAACAAGTTAACAAAAATTTTTCCTGGGGAATTCATATAAGAGTTGTAACCACGTGTTATATATCGGAATTTTACAGGATTTTTATGAAATTTGGGATATATGGTGATATACGGAAAAATAATCTTAAGAGTTTTTAATATTAACTTTTTTGTTGAGGACAATAACCTTTTTTGCAATGGTGTTATACGAAGCGTTAACTTTTTTGTAGGTGGAGGAATTCTGAAGGTCCTCATCTAATAATTGGAGACAGAATTTTTTACAAATAATTGAAAAGTTGTTGGCTGCTTTGTCAATAGGGGCGATAATAAAAGAATCTTGAAGATCTTTGATATGGGGAGAAAAATCTGTAAATTTGAGAACATTTTTAATATGATATTTATGTAGAAAAGTTTTGAAATGATTGTAAAATCTCCACTTCCATTCCGCAAACACTTCCAAAGGAATGTTGTACGTAAATGAGGTTTTTATAATGTAAGAGTCTAAGTCTTCAAGACTTAGAGAGGTAGACCAAGTAGGGAATTGCCTAGCAGAGTGAAGTATAGCGCAATTGTATTATTGCAGTAAGGCCACCTAAGCTATGAAGGTCTGCCAGGAGCTATCCTGAATATTTCTGATGTAATTTCCGATCCAATTTTTGTTTTTTCTCTCCTCGGCTTTACTATACTCCAGGTTTTTTCAACTCCACTGTTTTCAATTCCATGTCCCGCTGCTACCGTGTCCTAACTGCATCTTTGCCTGGCACGTGCAGGTCAATTTTAATTTCAATGTGCTCATTCTAGTCCAGGATCTGAAGGGGGTTGAGCATACATGGAAAGGCTGACGCAATATTATTTCTGATTATTGTTACAGGCACGATGGTGATTATGAAACCACATGTCGTCGCCCCCCTGGGTGGTCGACAACCCCGGGGGAGGGGGGAAAGCAGTGGGGGAGCCGTTTCCTAAAACACTCATAACTCGCGAACTATTTGAGATAAAACACTGAAAAAAGTGGCAATCGACGCAACAAAACAAGGGCTTCATGAAAGCTAAATATAGTTATGCACCTATCTTTGTTGGTTTCTGAGTAAAATTCCATTTTTCGCAAACAAGCAAAATTTTTGAATAAAATGCGCAAAACAAACTTTTTTTGACCAAAATAAATTCCAAATCAAAATTGTTTGATTTTTTTTTCGAATAATGTCCGAAATATCATTATTCAGTTTGTTAAAATCATTTAAGTACTGTTAACTCGTTGAAAAACAAAATGACAGTAGCAAACTCGAACACGATTTGCATTATAGTTCAGGATCTGAAGGGGTATTTTGAGCATGCATGGAAGACCTGACGCAAAATTATTTCTGATTAATGTCACAGGCACTATAATGAATATGAAACCACATGTCTTCGCCCCCCCCCCTGGGTGGTCGACAACCCCGGGGGAGGGGGGAAAGCAGTGGGGGGAGCCGTTTGCTAAAACACTCATAGCTCGCGAACTATTTGAAATAAAATACTGAAAAAAGTGGCAAAAGATGCAACAGAACTAGGGCTTGAAAAACCTAAATATGTTTATGGTCATATCTTTGTTGGTTTTTAATTAAAATTCCATTTTTAGCAGCCATGCAAAAATTTTGAATAAAATACGAAAAGCATTTTTTTCAAAGATAAGTTTTTTTTTTAAATTATTTAACCGTTTAGGGAATTAATAAAACCTGAAATTTCATTATTCATTTTGTTTAAAACTACTTAATTATTACCAACGTGAGCGTTAAAAAGCGAAATAGAAAATGCAAGCACTTGCCTAAGTTAGCGTATTGAATAAAACGGCAGTATGCTAAGGAGAAAAAAAATAGCCTTATTATCCTTATGACGAACTATTTATTCTTCAGTTTACAAACTTATTCTAATTGCAAAGTATTTAACTATGGCTTTAATTTTGTTATATACTGCTTTAAATTTGAGAGGAACTAGGGAACCAGGCCCAGAGTAGTTTCAATTCAAATATAATTTTAATTTATTTCTATTAATTTGTGTTTTCAATTTGCACAAAAGAATATTGCGGGTATTGTTTTGCGGATATTGCTTTTTATAATTTACTCAACAAAGAAAAATGATACAAGAAATAATATGTACTAAATAAATATAAAAAATGAGAAGCTTGAGCTTTTATGAAAACGAATATAAATATAAAATTATACACTAGAGTTCTAAAAAAACTAATTAAATAAAATTAGTAAAATAATGCGTATTAAAAAATAATTGTAGAATATCAATATGCATACATAAAGCATTAATACATCAGAAATTCTGAAAGGTGGATAATACTCTTTTTTGTTGACTTGTAATTGTTCTATTGAATCGTTCTCTTCCGAGTATTTTGTAGTTTACGGGTTTTTGCTTTAGCCTTAAAAGCACAGTATTTACAGCAAGATGAATTATTAATAAAACAATTACAAGATTATTTACAGTTCTTGCCTGCGCAGGGTGGATTAAACTCTCTGGTAACACTGGCTGCATCATAAGGTGTGGGGCTTTATTGTTTTATTTTCATTCAAGTGAAACCCAAACTTGGTTACATCTAAAGGAACTGCTAAGGTACAGGGGAATTGATTCAATAGTACAGTTGAGCAATACTTCTTAGTACATGCTGGAAAGAATTGCAGGAGCATGGTAAAGAGCTGATATTATATTTATTTCTGATGGAAATGACAAAAAATTATTGTAATGTACTTTCCGGAACTTCTGGTTTTCAAGTTATGAAAACGACAGTGAGATGTACCGATCGTGTTTAAGGTCCACTCGTGTAGTTTGACTATTGGAGAGAAAATGTTATTATTTTTTATTTGGAGACCTGCAAAATCTTTGCTACATTTGAAACAATATGGGACAATATGGACCAGAGTCGTTCATTCCATCGATAACTTGAACTTTGTTCTTAAAATAGGGTGCTTCTTCCAGAGTTTTGCTGCAAGAAGTATCATTTTCAATTACATTCACGAAATCGGACCTCGCGCTTTGCTTCAGTGAACTATTCTGATGAACCTAACCTAGCATTGGGCTTATTGTATGGGAATGATTTTTAGATGTACTAACATCACTTTTGAGTTAACGTTTCCCAGGTTAAATGTTTTTTGGTTTTCTTTTGCTGTTTTGCAGTCGCTATTGAAGACATTGCCATTGCAGGACTTCTCTAGATAAGAGACTATTCACATTTTCTTTAACGTTCCACTAAAATTTTGATGCTGCTTATGTGGCAATAGCCTCGCTCACTATATTTCATAACTCAGGAGTAAAATCTGCAAAAGGGTTATCCTGATCATTTATCCTTTCCGTAATTACTTCGTACTTGCAAACTTGCATGTTTTAATTTTTAAAAAAGTCCCATTGTGACCCATACTAAGTAGCTATAATGCGTTAAAGGTTAAGTAATTAAGTAATTACTTAACTGGGACATTGTTTTGATAATATTACGAAATAAAACCGCCAAAACAGGAGAGCCACAAAATTTACTTTGGTTTATGTCGAGTCTTCAAGGTACATAGCGCAAACTTTTTCTTTTTTTTTCCTTTTGTGAATTACCTCAAATGCTTTTTGAGCTTGCTTTTATTTCACTTTTCAACGCTTTGATAATATTTAAGTAATTTTAAGCAAACTGTATAATGATATTTCAGATTTTATTGGTTCCTTAAACAGTTAAATAATTTTGATAATTTGAAAAAAAAAATGCGTATTTTTTTTCAAATTTTTTGCTTGTTTGCGAAAAATAAGAATTTTACTCAGAAATTAACAAAAATATGATCATAATTATATTTAGCTTTTATGAAGCCCTTGTTTTGTTGCGTCGATTGCCACTTTTTTCAGTGTTTCATTTCAAATAGTTCGCGAGTTATGAGTGTTTTAGCAAACGGCTCCCCCCACTGCTTTCCCCCCTCCCCCGGGGATCTCGACCATCCAGGGGGGCGAAGACATGTGGTTTCATAATCACTATAGTGCCTGTGACATTAATCAGAAATAATTTTGCGTCAGGTCTTCCATGCATGCTCAAAATACCCCTTCAGATCCTGAACTATATTGCAAATCGTGTTCGAGTTTGCTACTGTCATTTTGTTTTTCAACGCGTTAACAGTACTTAAATGATTTTAACAAGCTGAATAATGATATTTTGGACTTCATTTGAAAAAAAAAATCAAACAATTTTGATTTGGAATTTATTTTGGTCAAAAAAAGTTTATTTTGCGCATTTTATTCAAAAATTTTGCTTGTTTGCGAAAAATGGAATTTTACTCAGAAACCAACAAAGATAGGTCCATAATCATATTTAGCTTTTATGAAGCCCTTGTTTTGTTGCGTCGATTGCCACTTTTTTCAGTGTTTTATCTCAAATAGTTCGCGAGTTATGAGTGTTTTAGGAAACGGCTCCCCCACTGCTTTCCCCCCTCCCCCGGGGTTGTCGACCACCCAGGGGGGCGACGACATGTGGTTTCTTAATCACCATCGTGCCTGTAACAATAATCAAAAATAATATTGCGTCAGCCTTTCCATGTATGCTCAACCCCCTTCAGATCCCGGTCTATTCCGTTTGGATGCACTCCGGAACTTTCTTCTGCTCTTTTATCTTAAGGTATGTTCTCTGATTCCTTTCTCTTCTAAGGCTCTGGGGGAGGGTAGCAAGCTATTGGGACCTTCCCTCTTGCTAGACAGAAAGGGCCTTGTGAACTTTAGGACCAATCCCCCCCTTGAGAAAGTGTTGGTCCTGGGTTCACCTTTTTCATTTTCCATTTTGATGTTCTCGCTTTTTTCATTTGTATTTTGACTGTTTGTGTGAATATATATATATATATATAACAGTGAACTCACTGATCGAGTAACGCCGACGTCACTAACAATGAAACTCATGCCACGGCAAAATAATTTGATAATATGTTTTGGTAATGTTTAATATGCACGGAAAGGCTTGATTGTAACAAGGTTGAACTCGATCCGGTCATTTACTTGTTTTACTGGTAAGACTCATTTCAGGGGAATGAAGAAACGAAAAAGTGGTCAACAATTAAGGCTATCTACTTTAATTTAGGGTTCATCCACTGGAGTTAGGGATAAAAGTTCAACTAACAAAATTTCACTAAACAGGCAATGGCTTCGTTCAAATGTAGAAGCAATTTTCACCCGTCATACCTTGACGGCGGATTTCTGTATTATGATATTTTCCATCGCTGATGAAATTAAAGTTAATAATACCAGAAATAAATTGTTTGTTGACTATGACACTGTACAAGAAAGAATACAGACACACACACACACACGATTTATTTATTATTATTTTTTTTTTCAAAACTGCAATGAAACACTTGTCCTGTCTTTCTCAGGTATAGTACATAAATTCCCGTCTCTTTTAGAGAGGATCTTCAAACGATAAGCAGGGCAAAAAGCAATTCAAATTCGTTCTGAAGTAAAGATTGGTACAGATAGAAGTAAATGTAAATTTTACGAAACTTTGTGCGGAACTGAAATTTTATAGACTGGACGGGAAAAAAACGGAACAAAAACTAAATTTAATAAGTTTAAATTTCGCCTTCAAACATTTTTATTTCTGCCGATGGAAAAATATTTTAAAAGTGGAAACTAACAAATTACCAATGAAAATGTAGAAGCATAATTATTTTAAATTGAAACTTTTCCCAGAGGAAATAGCAGCAGCAACTCCGGAAAATTTTTACTAATTTAAGTTTTGTTCTTTTTTAAAAAGGCTAAACATCCTTTTGTTCGTTCTTTTTTCCTCCCTTAAAGTTAAGAAATGAGAAAAACAAAGAAAAGAAGCAAGCTTAATCAAATTTCCAAAAAAAAAAAAAAAAAAAGCAGAGAGAGATTGAAAATAAACAAAGATTTAAAGTTTTTCTGAAAAGCATAATTAAAATGTTTAGACTGCTATACAGATTCCGCAAGCTAAGTATTTAATACCAAGGGAACAATTAAATTAAAAACAAAGAATAGACAGATAAGCAACACATAAAACAAGCTAAAATAACATTTAAATGTTTAATGCAGTAGATCTTTTTTTCTTGGGGGGTAGGGAAACTTTAATTGCTAAAAATAAATCTTTTTTTCTTTTTAAACTTCAAAATTTATATTAAAGGCATAGATGTGTTACGAGGAAGTATCTTCTTTCAAAGTTCAGAAACGCAAGAGAACTTCCATTTAAGACTTTAGCCAGGGTTGGCCGGATTGGACCCAATGGTTTTTTTTGAAAAAACCCATTTAAAAAAACCCATTATTTAGCCCACTTTTGGGGTTTTTTGAATTTTCTGAGAAGTTTTTAGAAAAAATTGATTATTTTAGATACTTTCACAATTTAAACTTCTATTTTATTTGTTCTTCACCACAGACAATGGACATAAAAAATGAATTTTGAACTTAAATAGTATTTCTTAACTCTCGACGGCATTAAGAAAATACTTCAAAGATTTTAAATAAATATATTTAACTTCTTTCTTTAACTGGTCAATAAATGACTCAAACTATCTTGACTAAGTCCTGTCACGTCTGATTTTCTCAATATTTGTTGATTGTACAGAGGAAACTACTCTAGCTAAAAGGCTTTCATGTGAATTATTTTCTGCAAACCAACACGTCACAAATCTCAAATAAACAAGGTAGATTTTTTAGAAATTAACAGGTTTCTCAAACGGTTAGACAGAAAACAGAAAAGGATGTACAGTATTTTCATTATCTTACGAAAAAGATTAATATTTCTTAGTCTGTACACAGAAAAAGAAAAACAGGCAACATAAAGTTCAAAGAAATGTCTTGATTAAGCTGGAATTCAGTAAAAAGAGATTTTTTAACTACCTGAGGTTCTACAGTAGTTTTGCATAACCAAATGAAATACAATAATGTAACATGCAAAAAAAATGTAGTAATAAAAGACGAACAATAGATTTTATCACTCGAGAACTAACTTTGCCTTAACTGTTGGTAATCATGGAAACTAAAAAACCTGAAACTTCACCATTCTTGGGTTTTGTCGTCTTTTATACTTTTCTTCAGAAAACGCTGAATTTTAGCTAGTTTTCCAGCTTTCTTTACCCCAAGACAATTTTTGGGCTTTGTCCATATACTTACGCTACAATATGTTACAAGTACCCCACATTTTCTCTAAAAAAAGACAAAAAAACCCACATTTCTTTTAAAAAACCCAGCTTTAGTTGGGTTTTTTTTGGGTTTTATTTAACAAAACCCAAAAAACCCTGGGTCCATGGGCTTTTTTAAAAAAACCCGGGTTTTTGCCAACCCTGACTTTAGCAGAAATTCTGCAGTAGTCGCGAGAAATTCACAATAAAATGGATACAATTTATGTCAAGAACATGATTTTATAGATTAATTCAGTTCATTTAGTATATACATGCACAGGTGATTATTATAGTCGTTCTTAAATTACTTAAATATGAAATATAAGATGTAGATAATGGTCAGTTTTAAGGGAGTACAAAACATATTCAAAAAAAAAAAAAAAAAACACCAATAGCACTAAACACACACTAATAGAAGAAATGAAAATCTCTCTTCAGTTATTCCTTTGACTTATTGAAGGGGGGAAAAAAAGCCTGAACCCTTAAGCTTTATTGCCAACTGTAGCGTGCAGTTATAACCGACCCCCCCCCCCCAAAAAAAATATATATATATAGCTTCTTCCCCCTCCCCAACGAAAAAATTCTGGATGCCGTGCAAACGCCCGTGACAATTAATTGTAATGGTTTTTAAACATTGAATAGTTTGAAGTTTTTAGTTTACATCCATGCTAATTACACATTCAGCGGATCACAAGCGCGGGTACAATAAATAATAAAATGTTATGCCACCATTTTTCTTTTTTTCTTTCCTTTTTTTAAAATTATTTTTAAATTTATTATTGTTAAGAGGACTTGTTTTCCTATTGACGGGTCATACTTTTCCAAGTCAGAATTTTTGTACATCCGCTGCTTTTTTATTTAAAAATAGTCTGACAATTACGGATGGCAGCGCAGAGAAATTTATGTCAACATTCAGTCTATTATTTCATATATTTTAAATAATTTGATTCCATTCCTCACTATCCAGAAACACCCATTTCAAAACGCGTTACAGATTACATCTCGAAATTTAAATGCCTTTCTGTTTAATGACCTGTTCAACTCCTACACTTGTGCAAGGCGCCAATACAAATAAGTAGGTAAACACCTCTCGACGATATCGATATCATTTTATTTTGCACCAAATATAGCCCGGGGGTCTTTATTTGTTTTAATAAATCTCTCCTTCAGATCTAAGTACATGTTAGATTACAGTTCTTCAGAACACCCCTCTATTTTATTCCATTTTCCCCTTTATAACCTCCAATTTTGCCTTTCCATGCCCATCAGTTACGGATCTTCTTGCAAAAGATTTCCGACATCTTGTCGATGCGTGTCAGACGATTCTTAAATGTAGATTGATTGGCTTTAGGACTGCAGAGAAAGATTGATTGCACAGCTGCGCGTTTATACACTACATTTTTTTAATATAAGAAGGTAAAGGGGAAATGAATAAAGGAATTATTATGCTAAGGTGTAACTTTCTGAACGTGTTCATTACGTTCCTTGGGAAGAGCGGGTGAAATTCGCTCTGTGTGTAATTAGGCGATGAGTATCGGTAAATGGGGTGTTTATTAATGTTTCGGCTGTCATTTGTGAATAATGCCACTTGCTAGTGGCATTCTCTCCTTAGTGTTCCTTGAATCTTTTGCGTTTTTAAAAAGAAGATGACGTGAGGAAATAGTTTATTTCGAAAAACATTCTGAGGTATTTCTGAAGTACTTAGACTTGATTATCCTTGAATTAGATCAGTTATTCTCAAAAGGGGGAAAACTGATAACATCTGCTGTTTTTCGATTGAGGAATTAACAGTGGGAGGAGATTTGAAGATAAGAAGCAGCTAGTGTTAAAATCTCCGGCATAAGAGTGCAATATCGAAAGACCCCCCCCCCCCCAACACACCCACGAAATAAATTTTGAAAAAAAAAAAATGGAAATTGCACTTAAAACATTGATTGCTGTGTGATATTGAGGTATGTTTTCTGAAAATAAAATAAATGATGCAGACTATTCTGAAAATTCACATGAATGTTTGTTGGAAAAAACTTATTACAAAAAAATCCTGATCGCTCGTCCAACGAAAGTTGCTCATTGTAGATTATTTTCAAGAAACTGGTACAACTGAAGATTTTTGAGACTTAGAGAAAAATGCTGGTTACTCCTAAAACTAACCTGGTCAGGTGCAGATCCAGAAATTTTCATAATGGGTCACTTTTCAATGGCAAAGTTTTTTTTACAAAAAAGTATCAGTTAAGGAGGGATACCACTGCCAATACCTCCAAGACTAATGTCGCACCCCCCCCCCCCGCCAAATAAGATCAAAATCCTTTCATACTACACTCACTCGCTATGGTTTTCAATGGCGCAACTTGCGCCATGTGGATCCTATTCCCTCAAATTTTCATCAAAAATATTTTTTTTAGGAAAACAGTCTGGTCATGTTACCCTAAATTTTGAATATATTAGATTGTAGATACAAAATAGTAGGGAAAAGCACACACACGCACAAATGCCCACACACACACACACGCTCTGAGAAAACGTTAAGCTCAATCGAGAGTACTGATCTTTTGAAAATGAACAAAAATTTCAAAATAAGAATAGTCCAGTAAAAGTACCCAGTCAATCCTTTGAATTATGTCGAGCTAAGAAGAAATATCTTACAGACTCAAGCAAAAAAAAAAAAAAAAAAAATTACATTGATTCTATGGACTATTTTTTTGAATCTAAAAAATTGAAGTTTAAATAATAATCATGATAAAACTCTTGTGACAGGTGAGTCAGTGGACCATTTGACCCTTTCCTGAACCCACCCTTGAACCTGGTGCGATTTTTGCTTCTACAGAAAGGGAGGAAATTGGGAAAAGTTATTATTTTTGTAAACGGTTCGAAGTCCAAAACGTATAAAAGAAATTTCTTAAAATTGGAGGGTGATAGAAAATTTTTGCAAACATCATCTTCTTTAGCACCTTGAAATCTATAAGAAACACCCACGTATAATGAGGAACAGAAAATTCTTTAAAATTAGTTTTTCAGTGTTATTATTTCGTTTCCCTCTCTTTTTTTTCTTATTTTTATTTATTTATTCTTTACGAAGAAAAAGTTCATAGATTAAGTTGAACTTATTTAAAATGCAATTTTTAATTAGATGAAATTAGCAGCATACCTCAATTCTTTTCTTTTCGAATCAAAAATTTAAAAAAAATTGAGATGAATCAAAATAAAAGGAGGTAAGAAATTTTCCGAGTCAAAAGATCACGAAACATATAAGTACCAAAAAAAGTTGTTTTAATGTATAAATACTAATATTTACCCAAATTGTTTAATTTAGCAGAAATTTCCTAAAATTAATTTTGTATTAAAATATTTGAAGTATTTTAAAGTGAGATTAATATGCATCAAAAATGCGTTTTGTTAAGAAACTAATAGCTTAATGAAAACGCAATAAATAAAACTGATAAATTTATCAGATTTTTAAAGCAATTCAGAATGAAAGATGCCTTTTTTTTTAAACAATCAAGTTTGGCTATTCATCCACATTTAATTATTTTTCATTAAAACAGGTTTTGACATAAAATGTTTTACAGATGGTTAATAACCCTTTTTTTTTCTCCTCACACCAAATTTCATTTATTTCCTACCGTATGCTTTCGGAAAACGGTGCGATAACGATTTATTAATTTCTTTTAACTTATTTGTAACTTGGTGAGAAAACAAAGTAAAAATCCAAAAAGGCTCTGAAAAATCAAACACCACGAGGAAAATAAATTCCTCCAAAATAAAATTTGGAAAAGGAAAAGGGGAAAAAAAACTTCCTTAAGCCTCAAAATATTTACCGAGGATATTTTTAATTGAATATTTTGTAAAATTAACAATCGCATCTCTTTTTTCATCATCTAAAAATGAGATAACAAAATTAATGACGGAGTCTAAAATCAGGTAAAAAATGCGTTTATGGAGGAATATTACTTATTTTTCTACACAACAACAGCCCTACAGCTTTTAATCAATTTGCATTACATTTCAGGCACCGTGATAAATATGGTCGGCCGCATATAATCCTTTTGAATAGAAAAGATAAAGATAAATAATGAAGCATAATGAAGAATGAATGTGTAGCTCGTAATTAAGGGAGAAATATTGGAAAAAATTTGGGTGATTTATCAAAAACGTACGAAGAAGTAATGTTTGTTTCCAGGATTCCGAAACAATTGCGAAAAAAAATAAGTAAAAAAGGAACACAAACAAGAAATCTCGGATCTTAAGGAGAGGTGTTTTAAGCCACCAAACGCAGAATTTGTGCTCTTTTAGAAAGTTGCCGCAGAAAAATTGACGCAAGCGATAGGAAGTTTCAATAATTACCGACCAGCTTTGGCTTTTTTGCGCTTATTTGAGAAATAAATGAAAAATCGTTATGCGCTCATTGGCTAGATTTTCGAAGATAACGCGCCAAAAAAAGCAAAATGCTGGCGGTAAAAAAAGCAAATTAAATGGTAAATTATAAAGGTGCTTAATTGGTAAATTATGACTCTAAATAAACTCCAAAGTAGACGCCAAGCCGAGTCTACTTAATTACGTAGTTTAAGACGCATTTTCGGAAACATTTTTGAAGAAAGAGAGAGAGAGAAAAAAAAAGCATCTAAGTAATTAAAAGAGATATTGCCAAAAGCAATGTATTCTTCAACGGCTTCGGAAGAAAAATAGAACAATAGCGTTTTTGCAGATGATTATTCATAGTGAAATAATAGATCCCATGAATTCGAAAGCATAACAGTGAAAAGTTTTTATTGACTTAGAAAGAAGGATTCATATTTAATAACACATGAGAAGTTTAAGTGAAACGTAATTATTCACATTTTTGTTATTACTATTTTTATAAATTAATTTACTAAAAAGTTTAAAATTTTGACAAGAAGCCTGAAACCAAAATTAATGTTTGGAAAGAAAAACCAAAAGCGAAAGAAAATATTAATTTCTTGCAAAGACTAATTAACTTTCATCTCTTTTTTCCTTTTCATTACATTCGTACATTTGGGTTTTTTTTAATCTAACAAATAACATCTTTTTAAAAAACATTTTTAATTTCAAAAATTGATTTAAATCCACAGTAAACCATACGACAGCAATACTTTCTCAACAAAATGATGGTAGAAATTATCGTGAGTTTCAGTAAATGACTGAGACAAAGTCATTTGTTTGAAGAAAATTATTACTTAAATGCTTAAAAAATTGACAATTTTCTTAAATAAAATATATTTCCGCAGATTAAACTATTGTCACTTACTTATTGATTTAAAATCTAGGTTTAATGCTCTTTCTTGCAGTATATCCGCTCAAAGTTAGTTAACATTGGTGCTTGACAATTTTCTTGGCATAAATTAGAGTTTTTGGCACAATTTAGAAGAAAAATTTTCGAACTTTAAATATTCATTATCACTTAACAGGACTTTTTAACCTCAAAAAATCCGTTGTTTTGAAAAAAAAGAAAAAAATTATTATATGTATGTTTTTTTTTTTTTTTTTTTTTGTCCCTACTTTTCTTTACAGTTTAATACCAAACTTTAAAATGATCGTCAAAATACTTTCAACGTTATTAATAAAATAGTAGGGGCTGTTTACATGAGACCTTTACGAGCTCTAACTTTAAAGGCGTTTTTCTCAAAACATAAAATTTATGATTACTTGCATCATATTTTAACAAATTATAGTTCTATTGCTCTGAAATTTTGGGTACATATTTACAGATTTTGTGGTGATCTATTCCAGGACTTATACCTCAATTTAAGTAAAACTAGAAGAAAAATATTTTTTAAGGACAGGTTTTACATTACAGTTATGATTTTTATGCAAAATTTTAGTATTTATTGTTTTTCCACTAGCATCTTATAGTGACAATTGACTGTAATTTAAGCCCCCTACTTAATTCCAATCATGTGCGGAGCAAAATATTAACTTTTTGCGATTTGGAGGAAAACCATATTACATTTTACATTATAGTCTTAATTATTTTGAGTTAAAAATCAATTTGAAGGTACTACATTATATATTTATATGTGTATTTGTAGTCATAAAAAATCAACTGGCCAAAATGTCTCCTTAATTAGCTAAAATTTTTGAAAACAGAGGTGTTTTCGCAAGCTCGTCAACGCAAGAAAAGTACTAACACCCCTTAAGCAACCAGTAAATTTATCATAAACGTTGTGCGAGATAAGAATAAATCAGTTAAAAGTAATATTGAGTACAACCTTTATTTTCCCGGAATTTTAGGAAAATTAGAACAAGTCCGATCGCTACTGACAGCTAGAAAATCATCCATCAAGGTATGACGGGTGAAAATTGCTTCTACGTTTGAACAAAGCAATTGCCTGTTTGGTGATATTTTAAAAGTTGAAATTTTAAGCCTAACTCCAGTGGATTAACCGTAAAACCCAGTACATAGCGTTTATTGTTTACCATCTTTACGTTTCTTCATTCTCCTAAAATGACAGTCTTACCAGTAAAACAGTTAAGACACCAGATCCAGTTCAGCCCTGCCAAAATAAAGCATTTCCCAGCGTGTCAAATATAACTAAAAAACATTGGTAAATTATCCTGCCGTGGCGCGAGATTCATTGTTGATGACGTCAGCGTTACTCGATCATTCGAATATTATATATATATGAGGATGAATAAAATAAAACAAAAGAAAAATAGATAAATAAAAATAAATTAACGAATAAATAAACAAGTTAAAAACTAATAAATTAATTTAAAAAGTGAATAATAACAAATAAATAAAGTTAGATTGTTTTACTCTTTGCGCTTTCTACACAAACCACCTAATTTTCAACTCAATATCACAGCTCCTTTAAAACAGAAACACAGATTGAGACATTCTAATTCTCCGACGACCAGTTAATCTCGCATTCAAAAAGCCTTAATGGGTCTTATTGAAGATGACACAAGTTATCAAGATTCCCATTTAATTGCGTAACCGAAAATTAATCAACACACAATGCACCAAGACAGGACTGGGACAGAAGAAAATTAATCAAAGCGACGTCGAAACCGCCAAGGGTGCACCAGCTCGACACGCACTTAAATTTGTCAGCCTCAGCAAAAATAATTGTTACAATTTTGCAGAGACTCGTTTTCGAACTTCCGACACCCTAAGAAAATTCCGTGGAACATGGGTGACAAATGAACAAGGCGGCGCTGTCTCATTAATAACAGCCCCAAACTAGCCAGTCCAATCGAAAGGTAACTGCACAGATTACAAACGTAATAAAACGATCTTGGATAATGTGATTTATGGAAGATGATTTCGTGCAAATCTATCTTTTTCGAATTAGGCACTGGGGTCTCCTAAACGGATTATGAATTTTAATGGGCACGTATTGAATCACCTCAATTACGATCATTACCGGATTTAAATACATTTTTTTCGGCTGTCTTATTTTTTTTAAACAGGGAATTGAATGAATGGGTGGGAGCAATCGAAGAGTATTTATAGCCGGTAATGAAATGGTTGGCACGAAAAAGAAGGAAATTAGGAATATAGAATTTTATTATCGCTTTTAAGCTAACCAGATACAATTAAGATGACGATATTTCAACTGCTTAGACATAGAAAAAGACAAAACGAAAAGAAAGTGTTCCAAGTTTCTTCTCTTTTTTCCCAGCATTTTTTTTTTTTTTTTTAGTTGAATCAAATAGGAGTGAATGAACCAATATTTTACCCAATAATGAAAAAACAAAAATTTAATTTGAAAGAGAATTGTAAAACGTGTTTTTGGATAGATAAATTATTTGCTCTCGTGTGCCATTATCGAAATATTAAGTCATAAAGTCTGCTGAAATGTTAAGAAAGTCGCCAAATCAGGCGAGTTGCGGTGTTCAATGGAAGACATCTTTCACGCGCTTACCAGATGTATGTCCTACCAAATACAGACGGTGAAATCGTGTGGTACTTCAAATTTCTCGCCAAGTCTTTAAATTTGCAGTTTTTCTTAAAATTTCGGTAGACCTTAAGTCTTTATATCTCAATAACCGGGGCAAGAACAAATAATTGCCAAAAAATTGTCTCAATATGCTCTTTCGATAGCTACCTATTGAATGAGTTCAGGCCCATTTTTGAAAGCCCGAGCCCGAAAACTTGTAAACGGAACCCGAGGAATATTGTCTCTTGCCAAAATCCAAGCCCGAGTGCAAAACTCTTAAAACCGAGACCACTAGAGTTCGACATGGTTTAACGAAATGCTAGTTCTAGTTTTTTTTTTTTTTTACATCAACCAAATATAGCTATTATATTGCAACTAAGAACGATTTTTTTAAAATTGTTCTTTTAATTAAGAATGTTTAGTTAAAAATATCTCTAAATGTTCCACTTCAGGTGCATTTTACTACATTATATATTGTAATAATAATCGCAAACAAACAAATCGCAAATAAATGTTAATTTATTACCTTAAATTTTAATGTGAAGCAAATATCAATTCAAACACCTCTGTATATATTTTTAAATAATTTAAATTTATTACATACAGCACACAGAAAAGAAATGCTAAAATTAAAAAGTCAAATATTCATCCCCCATGTTTAAAGTTTCATGCTCTCAAAACTATTGGGAAGTAAAATTGAAAAAAAAAAAAAAAAAAAAAAATCTATTTGTAATGCAAAAAAAAAAAAAAAAAAAAAAGAAGAAGAAGAAGAAGAAGAAGAAAAAATGTATTTGTTTGGAGATAGACGATTGAATATCTTTCGGGCTGAATCCGGCTCAGCTCTACAACCTACCTCAACTTGTTTCATTATCAGATCATTCATGTGGTACCCTGGTGAGTAGCAGGGCCTGATTACCGCACAGGTCTACTAGGCCTGGGCCAGGTGCCCCCTCTTCCTAAGAGGCCCCAAATTACTTAAAGAATTATGCATAGCATTACAAATATACAAAAAAATACACATTTTAAAAATAATAAGCCTTCAGGAGGCCTCCAAATTATTGTGGGCCTTGAACCTCACGTTTAGTTAGTCGGGCCCTGGTGAGTAGTCAAGCAAAACGATTTTAAAAACCTATTCACTTATTGTGCTGCTCTATCTTTAAGACATAAATTCCATTATAGTATTACGCCTCTAAATAGAAACCCGTGAAGGGGGGGGGGAGTGAAATTGTAGAAATCCAATGGAATGCGATGAGTAAATGTGAAACTAATTGCATACACGTGAACTGAGTCACAAGAAAAAGGTTAGAAACACAAATGTTTTTAAGTTTTATTTGGAAATGGAGTTATACACAATTTTCGTAACATTTAGTGCTGAATTTTCTAACATTGAAAATTCTAGCATTTGTCTTTCAAATTCGGTGGTTTTCAAAAATTATATTATAGAACACAGATGGCGTTGTAAATTTACCTATAGTAGGGGCAATCCTAACCTGGCAGCACTATGAAGCCGACGCAGATCTTAATCACAGCATTACGACGCAGCTGGGTTGACGCAGCATTGTTGAATTATTTTATGAAAATCAGCGCTCAGTGAAAAAAGTTTATAGAAAGTTACGTGATATTTATAGTCGACACAAGCGCAGGGCCTAATTAACGCACGGACTTCCAGGTCCGTGGACTTGGACACCACAATTTTAAGGGCACCTAAATGAGGTAAATTTATATCCTACTTCGCTTCTTTGAAGACAACTGCATTGAAAATTAAGTTTTTCTTGTGAGAGGGGAACCAAATTTTAAAGCTTGACCACGGAGGGATGGCGGATGATCTTGACGCGGAAACAACCTTTGCATCATTTTTAATAGATTTTTTGCTAGTATTTTGTAATAGATAGGATCAGCGCGAATACGCCTCTTACTATGCGCTTTATTTCTGATTTACCCTATCAAATGATGGAAATGATGTTTTCGCTTCAAGGTCAACCGCCATCTCTCCGTGGTCAAGCTTTACCAGGATTTGGGCCTCATTTGGCTTGAACAGGCTCAGCATAAACGTACATCTGAACATTTATCTATTTATCGCATTGTAAAAATTTCAACAGCAAAAGATCTGAAGATGCAATTTTACGTTAGATTTTTTACACTATGACTCTTTCATTTACATTGATAACGAGAGTTATTAATTTAAATTTTTGCTACATACTACTTAAAATGTACTGAAATTCAATGATTAATTCGAACTAATTGGAACCATAGACATTTCAAATAGACGGATTTCAAATCGTTCGGATCTTGGAACATACCGTTTACGGGGGGGGGGAGCCATTTAATCAAATAGAATGGTTATACCAATATGTATGTACACAACTTACATAACGCTACATTATGCAATTAATTGCATTTCTTTAACAAAAATGAACTCTTACTAGCCCCAGCCAGAAAAATTATGATTCTACCGATACCTGGTTCGATCCTTAATTCTCCTGCATTAGGAAGAAGTTAAAGTGGCATAGATAGATAGATAGATAGATACAAAGGTACACTTAGTTTTTAATATATAAGATTGTTTACTGAACATAATTAAATTTCATGGGGGTCTTGGTTTTTGACGTTTCGGATTTTTGACGTTATACTGTACTTGAGTACATCTGCTTCGTTTCTGTATGCAGTATTTTTTAAAATAACAGTGCACATGGAATAGTAAATGGAACTTAATGCACCAGTCGCTATAGAAGAAGGATCATTTTACTGTAATGATGGGTCATTCTACAAAGCGTGGACTGTACAAATAATTATGCAATAAGACTAGAGAGGAAAAAAAAGCACAAATCAAAAGAACTTTTATACATAAAACTATTTAAATATATATATATATATATATATATATATATATATATATATATATATATATATATATATATATATATATATATATATATATATATATATATATATATATATATAGAGAGAGAGAGAGAGAGAGAGAGAGAGAGAAGAAATTATTAGTTTGTGCCATTGAAACTAGATTTATCAACTGCCAAAATAAAAAAGACTGAAACATAAATTATGCGCACCCACTCAATCCACGCAGAATTCTGAAGCATAACTTATCGATTTCGATAGCGTAAATGAAACAAATTTAATATCTAAATAAAGCTGAAACAGCAAACACAATCGAAAGAAAGAAGACACGGGTAAATTTCCCCTGACGAACTAATTTTTCCGAGACTGAATAATATAATAACGAAATGCATCTATAGTAATAAACGGGCTCGGGACATTTTTATCGGCTTTATTTGATTAATGACACCTCATTAATCAATAGCGAATGGCAACGTGATAATACTGTGCGCTCGCGCCATCAGACGGCTGACGAGAACATTACCTTTTCAAATTCGCATTAGCCAATTACATGGGGAATGACAACCAGATTTAGAAATATGAAATGGTCTGAACCGAATAAAGCTCTGGAATGAATGACTTCACGAATATGAAGAAAGCATTCGTAATTTGTGTTCGCATTTTAGGGAAATAAATAACTGTAGATTTTTTACGCCATTTTTTCGCACTTGAATTTTTTTTTTTTTTTTTTTGAAAAACGCGAAGCTTAGATTACCAAGCATCTCATTGAAAGTACAAATGTTTCAGAATAAGTACTGTTCCAATTCATTTCTGGTAATTTGTTACTCGTGAAAGATTTCAGATAAAATCAGCATTAATCAAAGATTAATACGAACATTAATATCACAAAAATGGTGCTGAGTTGTCTGGATTAAATTCTCTAAACGTATTATTTATTCGAAGACATAAAAGAATCTTATTTCGGGATGTGCCACGATTAATAAAAGAAGAAAGACATTTTAACAAATCAACGCTCTTATTATCCTGGAACGTAAAAAAATACATATGTATATTTATTTATTTTCAGCTCTCGTTTTCGTGTGATTACAGAATTCACAGGATCATGTCATAGAATAGATGGTAAATTTTCAAAGGCAACAAAAGGACAGATTGTCATCAGCAAACTTTTGCTTGTATTTTATAACAGGAAAACGAGAGAGAGAGAAACTTTAAGTTTCTTTTTGTCGAAATCAAAACACCACTAACTGAAAAAAGAAAGAAAAAAAAATAACTATTTACCAAACATTTACCTTACCACTTTGAGACTAAGTCAAGACTTACTACCACTAACACCCGTTACTCATACTCTTAGTACGTTTAATCGAGACGAACATTTAGCGTACTAAAGAAAAAACTGAAAGGATTTTTGAAAATGTGCAAAAAAGAAAAAAAAGGCTGTTACTAGAAAACTTTCGAAATTAAGTTAGAAGTTAAAAATAAATATCGTTTTAATGACATATCTTTGTTTTTTCATGTGGTGAATTATTTTTTTTCTGCAATTGGCAGACGCTAAACGATAAATATTTAAGAGCAAAATATCTTCCGTTAACTATAACAAATACAAAAAATATTTAAAAAATTTAAACCAAGTTCGACCCCCTAAAAGAGTAAATGTGTGTCATATTTCACGACTCGAACCTACGTTATTTTCTTGAATGCATTTGTAAGGGGAAAGGAGCTATCAAATAAAGGTTTGTTAGTACCCAATAATTAAGGTGCAGAAAAGTTAACGGAGCTTTTGCATTACTGTTTCAAAAAAAAAAAAAAAAAACATAGATAGGAATACAGAAAAAAATAGCATATATAACATAGTTCGTGATTTTAAAAAAAATCAAAAAGTCGGATTTTTTTAAAATTTAAATCAGAATGTTTTGATTTTTTTTAAATCTTCAAAAAGTTATCGATTTTAATTAGTTTACAGTTATAAACATAATATATTTTCATACAATAGATGAATCCATTCAGCTTACTTTTAAAATTTAGATAAGTTCTCAAACTATAAATGCATTTTTAAAAAATTATAAATGCATAATAATGCTTGATAAGATGTGATTTTGTTTTATGCTTTGCTTAAAGATAAGGTTTCCATCATCATGTACGATTTTAGTGTAATAAGTTGAACAATTTTTTTTCTTAGCTATATTAATCATGGTTTTAAGAAAAACTGTAAATTTTTATTTTGTTCTAAACTGTAATTTTTGAGTAAAAGCAATATTGCCAGAGTGAAAATCTGTTACTAACACAGAAAGAGGGATCTATGTAGTTTTGCTTGTTGAAGTTAAGCGTAGTTAAATTTAGAGCAATACATTCTAAACATGCAAAATTAATTTATAAAAATAAAATCAACTGCTTTTATATAGTGATTTTGTTAAAAAAATCACTTGATTCAAGTCAATTGATTTAAATCAACGAAACCTGATATATAATAATTAAGAAAAGAACATGTAGAAAATTTAATATCCACAATAAACATTTTTCTACAAATATTTTTGATTCAGAAGTAACACAAAAGTCAGGTAAGTAAAAATTTAAAAATGAAGTAAAGCAAAACCCCTCAAGTCAAAAACATAAATTCAAAACGCAAAATGGTTCATAGTTTTTTACTGCTATAAATTTCAACTACAGTAGACCAGATTGTCCAAAAAGAATATTATCTGGATGTTTTGCTGCAATTTGGTTGATCACTTTTTTAAAAAAACATACCTGAATTGTAGAACGAAAACTCAAAAGTTTTGTAAGAAGAAATTGCACCTCCAAAAAATGCCCATTTTACTATTTCAAATTATATGAAAAATAATTTAAGGAAAAATGAATTCATAAAATTGTTGAGGTTAACTAAATGCATTTTTTTTGTTTTGTTTTTTCTTCTTTTTTCCAAACAATTTTGAGTAATATGCACTAAGAGAAAATTTGCTATTAAAGCTGAAGTGATTTTGAGAAAACGACTAGGCAAGTTTTGCTGAGGAGTTAAATATCAGATAATAAATTGATGCAACCTTTATTAACGAATGAAGTGTAAATATAGAAACCTCAAAGTTTCAAGATGTGGTTAATCCATGGTAAATTCCAGCGGTAACGAAAGAATGGTTTTTACAAAAATATCGATGGAATTCTGTCTGTGAGTATATCAAAATACATATTTTTTTTTCAAAAAGCTATGCTTAGACTTTTATACACATTATAGTAAGTTCAGGGTGGCGACAGGAACAGCGAAAAAAAGTTCCCTGACTTTTTCCTGATTAAGTTCACTGAATTTCCCTGATTTTCGTTACCATGGATTAGAGACGTACCGAGTACTCGGTAACTACTCGGTACTCGGCCAATTTGCCGAGTACTCGGTACTCGGCCAAATTCTGATCAGATACTCGGCCAATACCGAGTAGTTGCAAAAAATTGAATATTGTCCAAGACAGATACTAAAATTTATAAAAAAAAAAAGAGCAAGCATTATATTCTGCAATCATTTACAATTAAAATTTATAAGTCAAATTTAAATTTTGAGAATAATGAAGTTTGTAATGCTTTAATGGAATAAATCTTTATTTTAATGTCTCCAAAGTTAATAAAACTTATTTATTAAAAATTATGCAAAAAAGGTAAGTATAGAAAATATGGAATTTTTATATTAAAAATGGATTTTTGCTTCAACCAAAAATTAGTTATAAAAAATATAAAAATATCTATGCTTAAAAAATAAAGGAAAACGTTAAAAGTACAGTGCATGAATACTGCAGACACATGTTTTGGCGTTACAAGGAATTCTTTTTTCAATGCACAAAATGGGAGCTCGTGGATTTAAAGACAAAACTCGGATTTTTTTGTCGAATGTCTTTACATTCTTTAGCTCACATGTTATGCACTGAAAAAGACGTTCCTTGTAATGGGGGGGGAGGGGGCAGAAACACGTGTCTGTAGTGTTCCTGCATATTTGTTTTATCTGCTTTTAAGAATTATTTATATTTGGCGGACTAGAACTATAATTGATTGGTATACAGTGAAAACCCTCCAAACGTACAACACCCCTCAAAGGCAGACACCCTTCTTATGCGGACAATTTTTAATTCCCCAGTTCCAATGCAAATAACATTCTTAAACTCCTGTCCTGCGGACACCTCTCTATTGCGGACAAAAAAATTGTCCTGTTAGTGTCAGCTTTAGAGGGAGTTTACTGTAATTTGTTTTAATTCCAACTCGATTAATCATACCTTTTATTTATTTTTAATTTTAAAAATAATTTTTTTGTAAAATTTTAGACACAAACAAAATTGTTTATATAATGCGTAATTAAATTTCAGCAGGAATTTAGTTTTAAAAACTATTATATGGACAAGGAGGTCTATACTACTATTCCAATAAGTTCAAAATTCATCACATGTGTGTTGGTGGTGGTTCTTAAAACATAATTGTTACTTGGTAACTCGGCCGAGTAGTGAAAGGCCGAATACTCGGTACTCGGCTACTCGGCCAAAGTGCTACTCGGTACGTCTCTACCATGGATAATGGTTTTCTTCCTTTATCCTGCCTGAAAACCATTACATATCAAATAAAATGCAGTGTTTAAAACATTTTAAGCTGTTAACTAAAAAAATATATTTTGAAAGTAAGCTTCATTTTTTTAGTAAAAATAGTATATTAAATTATCTACCGAGAAATATTATAGGAAATCTGAAACAAATACTTTACTTCCAGTATCCTGTTAACATAAGAATTTTAAGAAATTATTAAAACCACTCGTAAAGACATACGTAATCATGATAAAACTAAAAAAGTTTATTTGGAAATAATTTTGAACTGAATTTTCAAGCAGCATAATTGTTGCTGCGAGAATAACAGGTAATTGTGAAAGTATAGAAGTAATGCAGTTTTACTTACATAAATAATGGACATATTTATGTAAAACAAATTGGAACCTTTAAACAGCCAGTCATATTTTATATATTATAGCCAGTCACTACTTTATCAGGGTCGTGGGCACTTGGAATAGCTTACCGGAAGAGGCGGTAATGAGCAAGGGAGTGGATAGCTTTAAGAGGGTCATTGATCTTCATTGGGGACTAATTAATTGACTAGGACCAGCCTAGCTGGGCCCAGAGCCTGTTGCTGGTCGTCACATTTGTATTTGTATTTGTATATTGAGCTATTCTGTAATCAAGAACTTAGGTTTTAACGAAGGAATACACCATTTTAACTATTAAAAACTAGTAAAAATATTTACTTATGTACACAACTCATTTTCAAATGATTTCATTATTAGTCGAAAAAAAATCTTTTGTAACAAACATTGAAGTGTAAAAAAACATTAATTAATTTCAAAATTTATAGTATATAACTTGGTTTTAAAATAAAAAAAAATTTAAAGTCTGAAAAAAAAAAAAAAAAATTGTATAGTCTAAAGCGATAGCAAATAATATAAGATGGCAAAAAACAAAGTTGATTTTCATTTAACATTCAATTTTAGCAATTAAATCGAAAACGCTAAGTAAAATACCTTTCAAGCTCTTAGCAGTTTCAATTTAAAAAAAAAAAAAAAAGATTTTTCTTGAAATCGTGATTACAGTACGATAGCTAGAGTAAAGGCAATGGAGCGAAGTCTTTAATGCCAACTTCCTCTTTGCCTGTAGGGTTGTTTATTTTACGTAGCATGGAACGCTTGGCAGAGAAATTCAAACCACGTAAAATAAACAACTTTACTGACACAGAAGCTTAGGAAATTCATCCTGTTGCTAATAACTTAAGATTCAAATACTGTGACCTTAAGGGAAAAAAATGCACAAACATGTGTCAGTGTATAATCGCACCTCACTAATTTTACTTTTTTTAAAAACAAACAATTGGTGGAAAATGCATAGGAAAAAAGGGTATTTAATTTTGCAAAGCAAAAAAAAAATCTTTATTTGAACAATTTTTTCCTGAATTTTTATTATTTTTTCGAAATTCCCTGATTTTTCCCTGATCAATAAAGTTCACTGACTTTTCCCTGACCTGCCGCCACCCTGAAGTTGCTGAAGAAGCCATAGCTAAGAATTTTTCGTTAGTAACTTTTTTTTAAATCAAATTTAAAAAACAGTAACGGAAGGACATATATGCGACATGATTTTCACGCTATCATGTTCTCCCCAAAAGTTCAGCTAAACTATAAAAGGGAAAATTCTATAAAAATTAGAGCACATACAGGAGTGTTCAGTCGTTACAATTCCATCTAGTTTTAAAAAATAATTATTTTAAGCATATAAATTATGTATTTTTTAAGGGTAACGGAAGGACAAGAAGTCCAAAGCAAGTAAACTTTGCAAATTTCACCTAAAAAACATTTATTCAGCAAATACGCAGCCAAACAATGAATCTAATACCTGAGCCATCTGTTACTAATTCGGAATTTTTTAAATACTCAATTTTATCAGATTCCGTTAGAACATTTACCTTTTTTTTAAAGGAAATACAAAGATCATTCCCACATTATTATGCATTATCAAACAAGCTTTTTATATTCCTTTATCTTCTATATGAAGTACCTGTCCAGTATTACCCTTTATTAATTTATTTCCCTTCCAAACAACCAGCATAACTTGTCCATACGTTAATGAATCATTTGATATATTCTTTATGATTTGGTGTTTTTGCTTTAGCTGTATCTTAATTTTTAACATTATTTATAACTGTCCTCAGTCTGTTGACTTTGAAGTGAAATATCCTTCGATTTGTTGTAGTACCAATAACATAATTTGTTACAGGGTTCAAATAGTGCATACTTTGTGTGTCAGGATGAGAATGGATATTACTCCATCTTTGTGAAAGTTGATCTCTAAATTTACTGACCTCTTCGTAGTATGTTCAACAGTTAAACCAGTGCTCTCAACATTTCTTTCCTGTGACTTGTGGCAACAAATCTGAAAGCAGTTTCAATATTGCGTTGTGCCAATATAAATTTCAAGTTTGTAAGCAAATGTTTCTGCTTGACTTGCCTTGTCATATCACAAAGATGTCATACCAAGATGATTTTCACATGCTGAGAAATTTTTAGGTGTACTTTTTATGATTTTCATCAGATACAATTGAAGAAATAAAATCACAAAACATTTTTGTAAAAATTTGAATAAAAGTTCATTTTTAAATAAAAGCACATAATTTTTGTTCAAATGTTACTTATATATATTTTAAATGGGACTACTAACTTTAAACAATAGTTTTTTTTTCTACTAGCATTCTTAAATATTACCTTGTATCAGCTTATAGATAAATGTCCTTCCGTTACCGTATTTTTTTGTCCTTCCGTTACCATTAAAAACCATATAAATTAAATATCCATTAAAACTTTAATTATGCCTCCTTAACAGTGGCGTAGCTAGACCCGACTTTCGGGGGGGGTTACTTCTTTTATATATATATATATATATATATATATATATATATATAATATATATATATATATATATATATATAATATATATATATATATATATATATATATATATATATATATATATATATATATATATATATATATATATATATATATATATATGTATAATCGCTTGGAATTTTTTCCTTTTCTTCTTTTTTTTTTCTTTCACTTCTCTCTTCTTTTTTCTTTTTTTTGAGACTAACTTTTCGGGAGGGGTTTTGTCCCCAAAACCCCCCCCCCTTAGCTACGCCCCTGCTCCTTAACAAGTTAGAAAATTCTACTTTGCATAAAAAAACAGTTTCTATACCCCATAAGTTGTTAGACATTCAAAAGATAAAAGTTAAACTAAATATTATTTGCTCATAATAAATTTATTCAAATAACAGTATGCAACAAAAGAGAGATTTTTTCCTCTAAAAAATAAAGAGAAAACTTGATTTTGCACTTGATTTTATGAAAGTCATCAAACTATTTGGGAAAAACAGGTTAAGATTCAAGAAATTCATTTCTGAAGAGAAGAAAGACAAGTGGCAGAATATTAATTTTTAAAATTCAAGTGTCATGTCTCCTTTTTCCTGGAATTCACCCCATAACTAAATATGAACTAAATGAAAATTTCTAGAAAATCTTATCATTTCCTTTGAATAGAGGGGGGAAAAGGGGGTAGGGTGGACTTTTAAACCAATTTGATTATAAAATAGAATTTTTGGGGATTTCACTAAAAGCCCTGTGCCTGTGACAAAGTCGTCAAGACATGGCTCGCACACACATTAAAATCAGACAGGCAGACAGTTTCGCTTATAAGTGGATATCATCAAGTTCTGTCCGTCAATGAGATTCTTTTTTTTTTTTAATGATATACACATCCAGTGTATTTCTTACTTGTTTTACAAGTTTCTTTAAGTTACTAGTGCTATTGACTTTTAATACTCTGACTTTCACAAAGTAGCCAAAAAAGTCTATTACTGAGCTATAAATTCAGTATCAAAATTCAAAACCTAAAAAGTTTCAAAATAAATTGCTGATAGCTAAGTTTTTAAAGTTAAACTTAATTTTTAAAATTTGTACTTTTTTAAAAGTGAAAAGGGGGGAAGCAAAAAATAGGGTGGGGGGGGGGGGTAATGAATTCAAGCGCCCTGGAATTAACAAGTCTCGGTTCAGCTGACCGACGCGGTACTTAAGGCATTGTTTTTGTTTTCGCTAGCAAAAAAAAAAAAAAGCGGAGAAGAAAAAAGCCCAACAACTTACAGGCCAAAATAAAGGGAGGGGGGGGGGGGGGGCGGGGGACATCTTTGCCATTTTCTTAATCAAAGGAATAGGACGCAATAATTAATCGACGGAAGAATAGAAAAATAACTCAAAAAGAACAATTACATTCCCATAAACGTAGTGCAAACTATATCCAGAGCAGGTGGACCAGGCGCCTTCTTGTTATAAACATATAAAGTTCGTCAGCCACTTCATACATTGTTTGGAGGTGATTTTAATGCGACATGGCGATCGGAAGAGCATAAAAATTCTATATGAATAACATAAAGAACCGTTTTTTTAGTATGCTGTAAAACTGAAGTGGCCGTGTCCGGTCAACATAAACGCGTCTTTAAAAGACAAAAGAGGAAATCCGGATATAAAAACGTCGGAAAACAATGGAACAGGTACTAAAAATGATCGCTTTCTGTAAAAAAATAAAAATGACATTAAATAAATATGGCTGTTGTGTAAAGAAAATGTATATGACGTACTTTTTCTAATTGTAACATCTGCTTCATAAGGGAAATTAAAGAAAAAGGAAAAGAAATACGGTCTGGTGAATATATATTATGAGAAAGTCTCACACGTAATTAATTTTTATGCCTAAAGTAGATTCATAACTAGAGGAGCAAGCATTAGTTGACGATTAGGGTGCAATGAGTTCTTGATAAACTTACGTTGCAGAAGTGGAATCGAAACTAAAAAATTACTGTGTAACTAGAAACGAATTTAATCTTTTTTCTGTAAGTGCTTACAATATGGGCCAATAAGAACACAAAACTGGAAACAGTTTGAGAGCCAATCAGATTAAATGGCTACGTCGGTTTCCATTTTATACCAGAAACCAATTCTTGTATCCTTTTTTTTTTCAGTCATAATTTGTCGAAAATGCATTTCCCCACCAGCATGGACGTATGCAAGGGGGTGACTAGGGATCATAGTAACCCCATTAGTTCTAAAGGGAAAAAACGGCACTATCTTTTTTTTTTTTTTATATAAATGCGTAGATTCACTAGCTCTTAAGCATGTCAGATTTAAAAAGCCAAAAAGTTGAACCTATTCAAGTGGACTTATACATTGAGATTAAAATCTTTAAAATGCTGTAAAATTCAGTATTGTAACAATTCCAATTATTATTTAACCTGGGAGGAAATCCTCGAAATCTTTTGTGCGCATACTTTTCAGGTATAACTTTCTATTATTTGCTACCCAAATTTTTTTTTTATTCATTCTCCTAAGATATTATTCGCGTTAAATACATTTACCCACCGTGAAAAGTATTGCCTTTACCTGTGGACAATTTAAAGACACTTAAAGTTAATTATGTCAGTGTGGCCAACTGAAATAATAAACAAGTAGGTTGCATACGACCCGCGGATTTTATCACCCTGCCGTAGGTAGATTAGGATGTCTCACAACGATGTCTACGTTCAAAGTGAGTGTAGTACTTAGCTGACAACTTAGTACGCGACAGCAACCTGAAAGGTAGCAGATCCTCAAATGTCATTTGTCACACTTCACAAATTTATTGTTTTTTCTTCTTCACATTTGGATTTTTTTCCCCCATTTCGAGACATATTTCCCAGTGAGGATTGGAGAGCGATCTTCACTCTCGCTAATGGCTCCCCCACCACTCCAAATTGACGACCTTTTCGAGGAGGTAAGTAATTTCATCATCAACGATATTTAGAACCTTTCTCTTTTTAATTTTATTTTCAATTTCTACTCGCCAGATGAAATGGGTTCGTCATCAGAAAAGTTTCCAATTTAAAGCAAACTTACGACGAGAACTTTTCCCCTCCCCCCTTCCGCCCTGCTTTTTAATATTGCAGAGTTGCATTCGAAACAGTTCCAAGAAGTGAGGGAAGACATGTAATTAAAAAACAGTTTGGATGTTCGGAAATTTAGACATCCCACGTGTCGTTTAATTTTTTTCCCCAACGCACTCATTACTTGTTTCCCCCCTCCCCCGAATAACGCTTCCTTAACTGGAAAATGGGATTAAAGTAGGAACTCAATAATTAAAAAATACCGAAATATGCAGAGATGCAGCTAACGCTCATAATCATATTAATGGTTTTGAAATTATTCCAGATAGGTTTGAAAAATCATTTAAATACGTAAGGATAGCGAGAAAAACTAATAAGAAACGTTAATTCTCAATAAAAACTAGCATCAACAAGATAGCTACTAAGAACGGAAGCTTTTGTATAGTATGGCTCTGCGAAGTTGACATTCGATTGACTGAAACTTAAAGGACTCCATTTGTGAAAATCTATTTAAAAATTTTTAAAACTAAAATTCATAATGTATCGTAACACATAAATCTTTTTGAAGTGACGATTTCACAATTTTCACTGTATTAAGCTTGAAAGGATGAAGTTCAGAGGGAACTTTTTTTTTTGCTTTTGTGTGAAGCACGAAAGCCAAAAAGAGCCATGATAAGGGTGGCACTTTTCAACGGTTATAGGTAGTAAAACCTGTAAAGTTGACCACCCTTGTAAGTTGACCACCTGTCTATGTTGACCGCTTTTGTCAGGAACGGAATTAGCCCTATCTCATATAATGAAGGAAAACCTCTGTAACTTGACCACCTCTCTATCTTGACCACCTGTCTATCTTGACCACTAATGTACGCCAAATTTGGTCTGGAGTATTATAAAAAATCCTTTGTAAGTTGACCATTTGGTTTATTTTTTTAACTTTCTTCAGCATATTATTTTATTTTATTACTTATTTATTATAATAATAATAATAATAATAATAATTTTTTGATAGCTTTCAAAGAATGTTTTTAATGCTTTGATGACATACTAGCATTTTACTAACTAAACAGCAGCATAAAGTTTATGCCGCTCTTTATTCTCCAAACTTGTTTTTCATCTGCTGTTCTATTTGAGATAGCTTTTCGTACTCTTTTCAATGAAAATAGGTGTCAGTAGTAAAGTTCATAATCTTTTCTTTCAGTTGTAATACGTTGTGGCAACACAGGAATTCTGCTAAAAAGAGCAGGCCCGGATCTATACATTTTGGGCCCCCTGCAACAAAATATGTAGGGCCTCTCCCTAGTGGCCAGCACTGTCTATTTGAAAAGCGATAAGCCTTAGTGCTAGTTTTTTTTCTTCTATTTTTTCATCAATTTCTAGGGCCGTTAGCCCCTTTAAGGACGCGGAACCCTCGCACTGCGGGGTACGCAGATCTGGGCCTACTAATGAGTAATGAGTAAAAGTTACATGTTTCTGGTGCAAGGGATCAAGAGATAGGACATTTTAATTTTGCCTTTATGAACTGCGAGAGTCGAGCTTGTTGCTCTTTGTGCTATAAATTTTACATAAAAAGGCTTCAAAAAACAAGTTAGTGGAACTTGAGATTAATAAAAAGTATGAAATATTAAAAGTAATTGAAAATGGAGAAAGCCAGAGAAAATTAGCTGGCATATATGGAATTTCTAAATCTACAGTGTCTAATATAGTTAAAAATAAGGGAAAATAACAAAAGTATTTGAATAGTATTTTTAATTATTGTTTCACTTTCAATAATGTTAAACAATGAAAGTGGAGCTAAACAGAAAGAGTAAGGGGTAAATTCCTCAAAAAATGAATACATGGTGCAAGAAATGACAAAAAAAAAAAAAAAAAAAAAACATTACCGCCCTTTATAAGTTGACCACCTGTCTAAGTTGACCGCCAAAGTACTGCACCGCGAGTGGTCAACTTACACAGGTTTCACTGTATGTTGTTACTCATTTTCAAACTTTTTCGCTTTTGTTCTCGCCAGACTGATGGTCAAAGCTACGAAGCGTTTTATTTAATCTTCAAACGTCACCATATTCAATATTGTTGAAATTTAAAATGTAAAGTTTAATTTTTAAATAAATCAATCCATTAAGTAAGACTAATAGTTACATTAAAGTGTAGGGGTGCCCCACCCCCAAAGTTCAATGGCGCAAATCGACCACCCCCATCCCCAATTTTTCTCAACCCTCTTCCCCCCCCCCCTTTTTTATTTTTCGCTTTCTTTTTACTTCCTTTTACAAAAAAGGAAGTATTGTATTCGCGAAAAAAATTTCACCCAAAAATCGGCCTTAATTTCCATTCTGCTCACCCCCAAATGAATGTTGAGGTTTTTTTTTTCAACCCGACCACACGTGGATATGTGCCTAGGAACGTACACACACCCGAAATATCCATTTTGATGATCCCCGAGTTAATTACAACGAGTTTTCTTGTGACGTCTGTATGTACGTATGTATGTGCGTATGTCGCATAACTCAAGAACGGAATGTCCTAGAAAGTTGAAATTTGGTACGCAGACTCCTAATGGGGTCATGTTGTGCACCTTCCTTTTTGGTTTCATTCGGGTGCTCCAAAGGGGGTCTTTTGCCCCTTTTTGGGGGGAAAATCACTGTTAATTTCGATGTAAACTCAAGTGGTGTTATAATTTGGGCGGAACTTGGCGATATACCATCAGTCTTTTTGGTCGCGAAGTTTTGTCGCCAACTTGGCGACAAATTTGGCGGTTTTTTTTTTTTTTTTTTTTTTTTTTTTAACCTGGTTTCAATTTGGCCACTGTTGGTGATATTTAAAGAGTAAACTATTGAATCATATTAAAACTGCCAATAATAAGAAAATGGCATTAAACTGGAGTAAAAGGAAGTCATGTGATGCACATATCAGCTCGTTTTTCTTTATTTTTTAAAAATATTTTTATTTAGTTATTCATTTACTTTTAATTATTCTTATTATTATTAATTTATTAGAAAATTTCTGTGTTATGCCAATGACATACACACAGACACACACTAAATAAATAAATGAAATAAAATATATACAAAATAAAAAAAAAAATCATTGAACATAACTCAATAAATTAAAAAAATCCCTCCCCTCAAAAATTTAGATGGTGCAACTTGCGCCATAATCACCTCCCACCCCTCCCTCTGGGCACCACTGTCAAAATGTAAAACAAATAAACCAAACGAATGAAATATGTCATTAAATATATAAACTTTGGATGTGTCAGAAGGTCGATGGAACTGTTGAAGCTGTTTCAGATCTGCTGTCTTGATGCATTTTTGATTATTTCTCTCTGTTGTACTTCCATTTCAAATTCATTTCTCAAGAAAACTTTTGAATGACTGTTAGACTTGTTTTACCCCTTATAATTTCAAAAAGATATTCACAAGCCCTATGAACTGAAAGTAAGTACAAAAATCTGGAGAAAAATAGGGGTGCGGAGTGACGTTTTTTTTCTCTTCGAACTACGACTTCTTATTGCCAAAAACAATTATTGGCGTTGTGACAGTCTAATAATTTTTCCTCTTTCAACCTTAACATATATGAGTAAGTCCAAGGTCAAGCTTATTTTTAATCAGAACTAGACTATTGTACGTCATACAATGGCGTGGCCAAAGCGAACTCATCGTTCTACGTTTTGGGTTAAGATTATCTGTTTCTCAAGCTGTTCTTCGTCATACACTGTTAAAAATTCAGGAAACTTTTATGGTAAATATTATTGTAAAATGGAGTATTTACATTACAGAAAAAAATTACAGTAAATTGTACCGAAAAAAAAAAATTGCAGCATCATTTGATCAACCATGTGGCTTACAGTGCGAATCACGAAACACCGTATTTTCTCTCACTCGATGTGTATCAATTGGTATGGTGGTCAGCAAAGCCGACTGCCAATAGAAGGTCCCAAATTCGAACCAGCTGCTCGCATTTAGCGTTTTTTAACTCTTGTCTATTCTACCGTAAAATTTTACAGTAAAATAGGATTTTACGGTAAAAGTTACAGGCAACATGGATGTAAGTAACTTTTACCGTAAAATTTCTGGATTTTTGTAAAGAGTTTACCATTTATAAGAAAACGACATGACATTTTTTGCTAACTATTAACTATTTGGGGACGATGCCCATACCCTATAAGAAATGAAAAAGGAGAATCATCGAAGAGGTGAACGCCATTCCGATTCAGATGCGCCAAAACGCAGCCAGAAGCTTCCAAATGCGGCTATATCAGTGCATTGCTACAGGAGCCCATCATTTTGCAGATATCGTTTTTAAACGTTAATGTAAAAAAAAAAAACTGAAGTACCAAAGGTAATAAAAAAAATTAAATCCTCTACATTTAATGGTATTTTATTTACTGCTCTCCAAAATGAGGGCATACCTTTCGCCGCACACTGTATCACGTACTCTACATTTGTCCGAAAAACTATGAAATGGCTCAATATCTCTGTGACCAATACAATAATTTTCAGCTTTCTCAACTTTTTATATTAAACAAGCCGAAGTTATCAACTAAAATTTTAATTTCACGGCACCTTCCGACTGGAAGCAAGCGTACATGCCCCATGTGCCTATGTAGTTTCAGGCTCCATAGAATCTCATTATAACTTGTTTTTGCTAGTTTAGTAAGTTTCAATTCTCTTTCTCATTGGTGCATAACCTTCTTTTTTACCCGAGAGCTGCACCTCATATTAAAATGAATATCACGGGTCACACCACACAGAAAATTTTAAAATTATAATTTTATACAATGTATTTTAATTTTTTCTGGACAACATGGGGGAAAAAACGGAAGAAAAAAAAAAAAAAAAACGAAAATTACATACCAAGAATAGTTGCTATTATTACTACAAACTTACCTTATTCAACGCAAGGTCATTCTTAATACCGGATGGAGTTGATCGATTGTTTAAGGTTCCCAAACAGATTTGTCGATTCATAACGTTAAACTTTAACGTTGCCTTACGGATAAATTCTGTGAGCCCCATATAGAGCGCAGGCCGTGGGTTTGACACCAATCATCAATTTAATTATTACTATACAAATTTAGAAAACACTCTTCTTAAATAAATGATTTTTTTATTTTTGTTTTAGAATAGAACATTTTCTTAAAAAATTACTTCTAAAACAAATAGAAATCTTGTGATTATATTAGCTATAATTACAATCAGAGGGGTGCACAGGGGGGAGAAGGGACACTTGTTGGCCTGGGCCTGAGCCTGAAGGGGGCCTGAGATTTTTAAAATGAGGGTGAAATACATGTAAGGAAGTAGGAGGCAAACAATGTGAGGGGGGGGGGGGGCGTTAAAGTCATTTGTGACGGACCTTAAAATTTCTGTGCACGCTCCTGGTTACCAGTTAGATTAAGCTTGTAGCAGCTTTGATTTAGCCTTTTAAAATCAATTATATGTTGATTAAAATTATCACATAAAAGTGGTACCCCCGCGCTACTCGAAGGCTTCTCACTTTCTCCTTCTAGATATTAGCGAAAATAGACTTAAATATTTGTACCTTTATTTCGGTCCATAAAATCAAATTACAAACATCCCAAATCTGTTCAGAGAAAAACAAACAGTTATATAGCCGGAGGGGACGGGGGGGGGGGGATCCACCAGAATAGGAAAAGCAATGGTAATATTCGAAAATAACGCTCCATCGCCAACACGAATCCAAATTAACAATAATTCCTTGATTAGTTACATTTATTTACTTTGACGTCGGAACTAATGATTGCGCCGTAATAGCCGAGAAGCATTTTGCCATCCCGGCGAATTAGAGTGTAATTAGATTTTCTTCCCAGCAGTGATGCATAGATATGTATACCTGAAGATCGCTGAAGGAGCAGGAAGGTGGAAGACCTTATTTGAAAAAAAAATAGCACAAAAAAAATTACAGCGAAGTGGCGGAGCGGGTGATATGAAATGGTTTTCAGCGACGTCTACTTTTCAAAAAAGGATTTCTTCAAAAGAAATCGAAGGTTTGCTTTCCATTAAAAGTAAAGCTCTCATTAACTAAAGCTATCAGGGCTGTTTTCCGAGATTTCTTCAAAAGATTCGACAACACGGGTGTACGAAGATGAGGTCCGAGGGAAAAAATTGAGGAAGCAAAGAGGGGAAAAAAATCAGGGGGGCGGGAGGGGGAGGTGAACTTATTTTAATCACGCTTTCTGCCTCTTTGAAGAAAACTAGTTCAACTTCTGTAATCAAAGTCTGAACATACCTTCGCTTTTGCTCTTCGAATTAATGGGAAAAGTAAAGTCTGATAGGGGGAGGAGTGCTCTTTCCGTTTTTCTAATGAAGCTGATTAGAAATTCGGACTTTTTGGAAGTAATTTAGGGTGTGTGCGTCTAATTACTTTTGAACTGCCGCTAATTAGCTAATTACCGGCACGAGAGAAGAACGTGCCCATTGCTAATTACCGGCTCAGGTGTAATTAAATGCAAAATATTGAGCTCTCGCGATTTGCATATTCACACCGGTTTTTATTGTAGATCATTATTTTGCTATTTGTGCCGTGGCCCCTCGGATGAATAGGGGAAAGGGGGATTCTCTCCCTAGCCTTTTGTTGCAAATTTCAGCTTATTGCTGTTAAGTTGCTGCGACCTTTTTACGGTTTTTTTCCACTCTCCCCCACTGACGTCCCCCCAACCTGGAAAATGTTGTTCAGATTTTTTAATGTTTTCATTTCCACTACTAATTAGATTAGAAGCAAAAAGAACTCGTTGCATCTTAAAACACGCACAGGGGGATAGATGGGGGTTTGCAGTTAGGAGCCTGGTCCAGGATTACTTTCCTATTGGTTGAATAATCGCTTTGTCATACCGTGGCAACTCATTTGCACTTTTCAAGATAAAGCGCTCTCAATCGGCAGATCTTACGGACCAAGCTTTTTAAACAAAGATAGCTGTTATTTTTTACTTTCCACTTTTCTTTTCTCGCATTCAGCTAATTCATTATTTTTAACAAAAATTCCGAAAGTACAACGAAATTAAATTTCAATTAAGTAAGTTAAAAAATAGAGAAAGTGGAAAATCGTTCACTGTAGTTTTAAAGACGGCAATTATATAAATCTCAAAATAATAGCACACGTCAACATCAATATTTGACTTTTTTTTCACACATTTAATACGTAGTAACTTTTGATGTAAGAGGTTAGAGTTAAAACATTCTCGGTCATTAAAGGTCAAACTAATAAGTGACTAAATGTTTTATAATACGTTTCATTTATTTGTTTTTAATTCTTTAAACATAATTTTTCAAGCCAAGAGAAAATCCAGCGAAGAATAGATTTTGACAATGAGAATATCTCATATAACACTATATGACCAAAAGTATTGGGACACTTTCAAAAATTCACATTTTTACAGATTTCTAGAGAGATAAAAGACCAATTCCTCTGTAATTTGTTTCACTAAAAGTTATACTCTAGCTGTCATTTTCCGATAAAAAGTAAGTTTACTATTCATTTAGGGGACAAGCAACAAATTGAGGAAACGAAAAAAGGTTTTTGATAATTTTTCATTGTAAATAGCTGGGAATAAGCTATAAACTTCAGAAATAAGTTAAAAACCAATCTAGAAGTTATTTCTTTATTTTCGTGAAAGTATCTCTTATACTCCGGAGATATAAGCATTTCTTTCAAAAATGTATTTTTTTTTTTTTTTTTGAAGGTTTTCGGCTCATAACACGCAGAGTTTTCCGTCAAACGTTACTAAACTTTCAGAATGTTTGACAGCATATCAAAGAAACATAATGAAATTTGAAGTTAAAACATTAAAAATTTAATGAAATATGAACGTTTAAAGCAATTAATTTACCACTGCGCATGCACGAAAGATAGCAATTTATTACCTTCATAATCAGAAGCCCAGATATATGCTACAACTCATAAAAAAATTCCACCTTGATAACTTTAAAATGTAAAAAGTTATCAACGATCTAATGAGAAGAATTTTAATAATTCTTGGCTAGACGACGAATCGTGAGGTATTGTTCGCAATAATCCGTTCTTATCATGAATCACTCTGCAACGATATCAGGAAAGTGTTGCCAGTTTGCGAACGACCCCTTACCATTCGTTGCCTATTCAAGAATCATAGAAATCCGGCTCATTAGATCGCTGATAACTTTAAATTTTAAAGATATTAAGGCAGAATTCTTTTATGAGTTGTAAGATATATCTAAGCTTTAGATTATGAAAGTTAAAAAAATCGATATCTTTCGTGCATGCACGGAGAAAAATTAATTGCTTTAAGCGTTCATATTGCATTTAATTTTCAATATTTTAAGTTCAAATTTTATTATTATGTTTCTCTAATATGCTGTCAAACATTTAAGTAACGTTTGACGGAAAACTCTGCGTGATATGAGCCGAAAACTTCCAAAAAAAATTTGCATTTTTGAAAGAAATGCTTATATTTCCGTGGGTACAAGAGATACTTTCACGAAAGTATAAAAATAAGTTCTTGATAGTTTTTTAACTTATTTCTGAATTTTATAGCTTATTCCCAGGTATTTACAATGAAAAATGATCAATAACCATTTTTCGTTCCCTCATTTGTTGCTGGTCCCCTAAATGAATAGTAGACTTAATTTTTATTGGAAAATGACAGCTGGAGTATACTTTTTATGTGAAAAAAATTAGAGCAATTTGTCCTTTATTTCTCGAGAAATACGTAAAACTGTGATTTTTTTAAAGTGTCCCACTACTTTTGATCAGTTATTATACAGGGTGTTCCAAAAATGACTGACACACTTGAAAAATCAATAAAAACTAAACGGTCAGCGATAGAAATATACGCTGCCCGTTTAGTTTTTGTTGATTTTTCAAAATACAGCAGATTCCCGATTATCCGCGAGCGGTTTATCAGCGGGGCGGATTATCCGCGAATCAATCAACAATCACGAACATGTATTTTCGCAGTAAAAAGCGAATAGCAGTGGCTGTTTTTTTTTTTTTTTTTTTGAAAAATTGTAAATTTACACTCAGTTGTTTTTGCTTGATTGATTGATTTAATTTAATTTTATTATTATTATTATTATTATTATCATTATTATTGTGCGTTCTTCATCGTACATACACTTGTTTCTTAAGTTCGGTTGTGCAAAAATACAAAACATTTGTACTGTACTCTATATATATTTTCACTGTTTGCAGAAAGTGTTATGCATCAATACAGTTAAGAATTTGAGATAGGACAATTTTTACCTGATTTGTCCCCCATTTTAGTCTTTTTGCGGTTATCCGCGATTTTTATTATCCGCGGCACTTCTGCCACCCAATTCCGCGGATAATCGGGAGTTTATTGTATACTGGTCATTTTGGCGATCTTACAGACTGCGTTTTCTTTTATACCTTTTAAAATACCTGTAGCGCCATTTGTTAAGGAACACTGTAACTAATTTTGAAAATTTGTCTGTCTGAAAATTTACTGTTGTCCCAAGCATAATGCAACAAACGGTACATTTTTATCGCTGACCGTTTAGTTTTCATTGATTTTTCAAATGTATCAGTCATTTTTGGAACACCCTGTATAATAGCCAATGATCGAGTAACGCGCGAGTTTCAACAATGAAACTCGCATGCTAATTCGCAACTCCAACGAACTATAGGGGGCACTGCAGTCACTGTCAAATGGCTGACTTAAAAACTAAAACAAACGCATGTGGTAACGAAGAAAATGCTAAAAGTGTTGTGATTTTTGTTCGTATGTATGATTTTTTCGCTTTATTCATTTGAAAAGATTTTTCAAAGTCTTTTGGTTATTCTGACCCATATAGAAAGTGATTAGAAACCAAAAAGTATTACGAAAGTAAACAATTAATGCAGAACACACAGTAAGTTGTTCTGAAGCAGCCATTTTCACGATGTTGAATTCGGAATTCATAAATTTTTGGTTCGCTTCGAACGGCCTTTTCATTTTGTACCGTTTTTTCTATACGTTAGTACAAATTAAGTTCAGTTTCGTGACATTTCCGGCATTTGTTGACATTTTTGTCACATAGTGCACATACGTGGCAGACTGTCAAGAGTAACGTTTAACACTAGATAATTTATTTCTATGACTATATGATTGGATATCCAAAGAAATCATGCATTTAATTCATTCGTCATGAAAATGATTTACCTGATATGCGAAATCTTGTCAAGATACATTATTCTTTCACACAATTTTAAAACCATAACCCTATAAACAGATTTTTGGCGAACTTTTATTTTTTATTGTTCAAATTCTTAACGTTCTTTCTGGATTTTTCAATCTTGTCTGCGATAAATATTTTCAAGAAAATTTATTTGCATACTGTCTATTTCAGTAGGATACTGTAGTAATAAAGGTTATTTAAATCATTTATGTGGAATTAGGTTAAGGAAAAGTGTCCAGTCAATGTTGTTAAGTTCGTTTTTTTTTTTTTTTTTTTTTTTCATCGAATTGAAAAACTGATATTTATTCAAATTCACTCAGAACAAAATAAATAAAATGTGTACTCACAGTTTATATATAGTGGTAGTTTTCTTTTCAGTTGATTGACCATTATTTCTTTTTACTTATCGAATTCTGTAATCTTACCATCATTTTATTCCACTCATGATAAAAATTAAAAATGGTTTAACTAAAAACGCGAAATCTCGCCAAGGCTACTTTGCTCACACAATACTAAAACTATAACCCTAAACACATTTGGCGAAATCTTTCAGCTAAGAATAAAAGGAATAAAGTAAATTCTTTCTCGGTTAAACATTTTTCATTTTGTTCTACGATAATAAATTCAAGAAAATATTTTGCATACTGTCCATTCCAACTAAATGCTGCTGTAAAATATGATTAGTTAAATTAATTTAAGATTAAAAAAAACTCATATTCTTACAAATTCATACAAAACAATAAAAAATTTTACCTGGTATAACGTTATCCAATTTTGTTAATCTAGAGTTTTCTTGTTTACGCTTCCACCATTTAATACTTTTTTGAAAGAAATAAGGAAAACTAACATTATTTTGAGAAGCTCGAGAATACTACTAAGGGACGAATTAATTTCTGTAGCTGAAAGCAAACTAAGACACATCGATTGCGTTAATAAATACTCAGAACAAACTGCCTGTGTTTACGTCAACAGACACACGTGGAACGCAACGTGGCAATGTTTTAGTTCCATCGGCAGTTTTGTAAATCACCACAAGAAAACTCTGGATTAACAAAATTGGATAACGTTATACCAGGTAAAATTTTTTATTGTTTTGTATGAATTTGTAACAATATGAGTTTTTTTTAATCTTAAATTAATTTAACTAATCATATTTTACAGCAGCATTTAGTTGGAATGGACAGTATGCAAAATATTTTCTTGGATTTATTATCGTAGAACAAAATGAAAAATGTTTAACCTAGAAAGAATTTACTTTATTCCTTTTATTCTCAGCTGAAAGGTTTCGCCAAATTTGTTTAGGGTTATAATTTTGGTATTGTGCGAGCAAAGTAGCCTTGGCAAGATTTCGCGTTTTTAGTTAAACCATTTTTAATTTTTATCATGAGTGGAATAAAATGGTTGTAAGATTACAGAATTCGATAAGTGAAAAGAAATAATGGTCAATCAACTGAAAAGGAAACTACCACCATATATCCGTGAGAATTTTGTTGATGATTTGCATAACATGACACAATTAAATCGTAACTCAGAAATTAGAAAAATCGAAGCAGAAAATTTTTAAATTAACCGATTCGGGAATTCGAGAGAAATAACTCAGCTACAAATGGAAAAAAAATAAGCGCTAGCCAAGCAAGGCAAAGAAGTATCATCTTCTTTCGATAATAATTTGTAATGTCATATTGAATTTTCTAGCATTAATTGTTGTTCTTGTCAGGCCACAATTATTATTTAGTTTTATCAAGAATTGATAAATATCGAATTCAACATCATGGAAATAGCTGCTTAGAACTACGAACTACGTAGTTTGCATTAATCTTTGACGTTTAGTAATGCTTCTTGAATTCTCATTTCTTTCTACGTGGGCCAGAATATCCACAAGACTTTGAAAATTAATTTAAAAAGAATAAAGCGAAAAAATCATACGTACGAACAAAAATCACAACACTTTTAGCATTTTCTTCGTTACCATGTGCGTTTGTTTTAGTTTTCAATTCCGCCATTAGACAGTGACTTCAGTGCCCCCTACAGTTCGTTGGAGTTGCGAATTACGTTACGCTTTGTGTGACGAAGTCATCATCACAAAAAATTATATCAAATTATTTCGAACAAAGTGCAATATAAAAGCTTAAAAAATAAACATACAATCAATACAAAGATATGCGCAAATGAAATAAGCTTGTTCATATACAGTGGCTCCCAAAAGTGTTCGTACACCTTGAAATTTTTTAGTAAAACCAAAATAACTCGAAACTGAATTCGAATATGGAGTCCAATATTTTTTCACATCATTCCTATATCATTCTAAATACAATCCATTGGTTTTTTCAAAATATTAACGGATCTATTTTTTGAAATGGGTCAGAAAACGAAGAGACAGAGAAATAACACGCCACAAAAGTCATCGTACACTCAAATATTTTCGAATAAATTCATGATTAAAATTATCATATGCTTATAAGTCATTTGGTTTTTATTTTTTGTTTATTTATTTCTTAATATTGTGCTTATTGCTATAAAATCGCTGGTATTCATAAAAAACCGCAAACACCATTCAAAATTCAAATTTGTTTCCCACAGTTGCGTTAAATTGGTTTGAAATGACTCTAAATTAGTTAATTTATTTGTTTGTATAGTAGATTGCTTGATAAAATGCTTTAAACAAAGGAATCGGACCGAAAACAAGGTAAGAAAACGTCAACCGGCAAAGTTGACAAAACATGATCAGAGATTTAAAGTTGAAAAAATTATTAAAAAAATACACATTTGAGTGCTGTAAAAGTTTCTACAGAGTTAAAAGAAAAGTTTTACGTTTAATTTTCACCTAAAATTTTTCGCCAAGTTCTCTGATTAACTGGATTAATTGGGGCCTCTTCCCGCAGAAATTTTCTTGTTCGCACGAAAAACACAAAGCTTACGCTTTTCGTCGCAAAATCAAGGATAAATAAGCTAAAAACGTTTTAGAATTACGTCTTGTTTACAGATAAAAATGAATTTAACATTTTTGTTGGTTAAATTGTTGCATAATTCTAAGTAGAAGAAAAAATTAGGAACTTAATCTTAAGAACTTAGTTGGATCAGTTAATCACGACGGTGGAGGTGTTCTAGTGTGAGGGTGCATATCAGCATCAGGACTTGGTAGTTTGGAATTTTTTGATGAAATAATGAATCATACTGTTCCTTTAAATATTTTAAAAACCAATTTTGAACTCTTAACCAAAAATTTGGTTATTGGAAACAACTTTGTTTTTTATCAAGATAACGATATGAAGCACTCGGTTTTCAACGTTTGCGTCTAGTGCCTCAAAAATCGTCCTAAAATTCAGAAAAAAGCCCCTCAATCTCCAGATTTGAACTTAATGTAACGTATTTAGAGATATCTATAGGCTAGATTACGAAAATACGGCTTTAAAATGAAAATAGAGCTAGAAACAGTAAGACTCGAAGTGTGATTAAACACTTACTCAGAAATTACGCAAAAAAAAAAAGAAAGAAAAAGAATGAAATCTATTCCCAGACGTTTAAAAGGTGTTATGAATACTGTATGATATTCTACTAATTAATAATTTAATAAAAAGTTAGTTTATTCAATAATAAATAGACATTTTATAAAGTGTACGAAGACTTTTGTGACATAGAATTTCCGGCAGTTTTTGGTTTTTGATTTTTTAAAAATTAAGTTTTAATATTTTTTAAAAACTTTTCATGTAGTTTTGGTAAAAATTAATCATAGATCTTATAATTAAATACCTGTTCCGAAATATTAATTCTAACCAATGGATTGGGGCCTATTTCGTTGAAAGTCGTAGGTGTACGAAGACTTTTGGGAGCCACTGTAATCAAAATATACTTGTATATTTAAAGAAGTGGCAGACCAGTTGCAACTTTTGAGGCGCGGCAAATTCAAAAGTAAGGTTCAAACACGGTTCCAAAAGGGGGTCATGGCAAACTTGACGTCAAATTAAAACTACGTTTTCAAGCCTGTAATATCGGAAAATTTCCGAGAAAGAACTCCTGATCCACACAAATTTCACTTATGTCACTAAACATGATTTAAAATTACATTTTATGGAATTAAATTTCGAAAATTTCCCGAGGATAGCCGATAATCCATTGTTATCGTGTAACCATCATCAAAATCACGTGGCATCTGCATATTTAAAGTAACAGTATGTGGGTCATTCTTCAAAAAGTGTAACTTTTCTGTCACACGCCTTTTACAGTAAAATCTTTAAGGAACAATTTATTTCACAGTGATTTTTAATTTCATCAAAAATATATCTATTTAAACCTGTCAACAGTTTTTAGATAATAATTTTTATTTTATATATTTTTGGTTCACAACATGTGAATTCTCACCTCCGTGGCATGTCAAACACCTTAGTGTGACTGTTTATGTTGCTTAATAAATGGTTTATATACTTATTTATTTATTATTTCTTTCACACGTTTCTCAAATACAAATTGTCTAAGTATATTTAATTTTTTAATATAGTGTTTTAGTTCGTTTTAGAAGGATAAGGGGTCATGTCACACAATAAATTCGCTCCTCCGTTACATAAACACAAAATGTCATTCCACATTAACACGTGGCAGTAATGACATAAAATTTTATTTTCCATGATACAAGGGAGCCCCTTTGTTTATTTTCAGCCATACTTGAATCTGTGAGATTTTTGTCAAAAGACAAGAAGATAGATTTTGCTTTAAAAACTTAGTATGGTTATTCTGACTTCTCATCTCTGTGAATTTGAATTTCAGGGATGAAAATTAACGTAAAAAAAGATATAAAAATTTTTTCATGTGCTTAACATGTGCATATTGTAGCAACGAAGAAAAAAAAAACCCTGAAAAATATCTATTAGGCCTATATTGATGGAAAGTTCCTCATATCCGTGAATCTCACCCCCGTAACAGACCTTGTAAATGTCATTATTTCTGAGGAGAAAATAAATGATGGAGGGGAAATAAATCAATAATAGGCATTCTACCAAAAGTGTAAATTGCCAGCATATCCCCAAATTTACTAAATACTAATTTTTAACATACATTTAAAACTACTAATTAAGCTGTACTTTAATTAAGAGAGCTTGATATTATATTCCCACAAATCATTGAAGTAGCTGATTGTTTGCACAATTAACAAAATTATTACTGTGATATAAAATTGGCCTCGATTTTTAAATATTTAAAGTTTTTTCCTTTTTTTATTTCCGTGAGCAAGGCATTTTTTAATTTCTTTGATTTTTGAGTAAAATAATTGGAACTTAGCTGGGCTATTGTTTATGGTTACTTATAGTAGGTAACACTTTCATGTAAGAATGAAAAAAAAAAAAAAAAAACACAAAAGGTTCCAAAATTGAAAAATATTTGTGTTGAAAAGTTACGTTTTCTGGAGAATGACCCATATATCTGATAACTTAAATTGAAAACTTTTTAATTAAAGTTTTTAAATTATTTTCTGCCAATACCGAAAAATATCGGTATTTACCTCACCAAATACCGGTACAGTACCCGCCACTAATAAAATCACTGGATTATAAAATCAGCCGCTTTTTAAAATCAAATCTGGAAGAACAGAATCATTGCGATACCAAAACATGTTAAAACTATCCTTTAATAAAATCACTATCGCCGTTTTATAAAATCAAACTTCTGGACATCATCCGTAAAATTTTTTTAAAGAAGCACCAAGAAGTGCAAGAATCGGTCTCAGAAGATGAGGAAAGCTCAGAGTCAAATTTGCCTCTTCATTTTCAATAGATGCGAGAAAAGCGCTTGATAATGTACGAAGCACTTTAGAACAAAGAGGAAAATATGTTAAACTTTACAAAACACTTTGTAAACTCTCAAACGATATTGAATATTGGCTCTCTCAATTCCGCTAAACAAACAACAAACACCAACATTTTAAGATCCTTGTGCAAATAATTATTTAAAAAAAATGTACCTCATGTTTAGTTAAAATGATAACTGTATTTTGAAATACTTAAAACAGAAATAAATGAAGTAATTCAATTCATTTTGAGAGTATTTTTTAACTTCAAAACATTTCTTTTTTTTTTTTTTTTTTTTTTTGAATGCCGGATAATAAAATCAGCCGCTTTATAAAATCAAATGTCCCCCAAACGAATGTGATTTTAATAAGCGGGGTGCACTGTATTGCAATCATTATCACCACCTTAGATATCAAGCAGTAACCTTAAGATATCAATAGAATCCAAAATTATTTCCATATAGTAACTATTTTCAGGCAGAACCTGGGGGCAATCACAGGTGATATCGTTTTCAGGCAAAAACAAAGTATTTTTTGTCACTAATTCTTGTCTCCTGTCTCCTAATGTTTACTTGTCACTAGTGATGTGGATCGGGTAAATACCCAGCGGGTAGGTAAATATTTTTTGGGTATTTACCCGGGTATTTACCAAAGGCCTGGGTAAATACCCAAAAACTGGGTATTTTACAAAAAAAAAAAAAAAAAAAATGCAAAAAGTGAATGGGATTTGTTTTTTTTTTTTAAATCTAAATATGAAATAATTGGTAAAACTGATACATACATATGTATTACATAGTTTATAATATTTTTTATTAAAAGACTTGATGAAATTATGAAAGAAACACATCGTGAAACGAAGAATCTTTCTTTTCAATGTCATAACTGGAGAAGTATAAGCAACTCAATGATGAACTTCAGAATTTCAAAATCACAATCTAGGTTAGTTATATCCAAAATGAAAAAGAAAAGGAAGCGTGAAGGATGTTTGAAAGAATAAACTGAGAAGTTATCAAGACACTGTGATGTTATTTATTTATTTTTTTGCTGTTTAAGTGATAATGTGGCAAATATAGAAACGGTTTTCACATTAATAAGCAGAAAAAAAAATGTTTTCTGTTGCCTTGCTCATTTGCATTTGCTCCCCGGTACTTCATGATGAATATTTTTTCAAACCATTTTTAATACACGCATTAGTAATGTAGGGTGGGAAGGTAAATATTTTTTTGGGTATTCATCCGAAGGCAGGGTAATTGCGCATTTTGCAAAAACATTTTGGGTAGTAGGAAAAGGTGATGATTTTATTTTTAAAACATAAACCGAAAAATGAAAGATTAAAAATATAAAAATTTATGTATTATAATTTTTTTTAGTTAAAGGCGGTAATGAAATATTACCAAAAAAAAAAAAAAAAAAAAAACTGTCAGAATTTAGAATGAACTATTCTAAAACTTAAATGGAATGTTTGCTTTTTTTTGTAACATGTTAAGCTTTTTATTTTTTGTAGAATGGCTTTTTATATCTGAAATTTGGCTATCAACATTGAGTAAGCATATCCATTTAATGTGAATATCATATTAGATTGCTAAGTTGTTTCACACAATAATTCTTTAAATATGTGATCAAAATACAATTTTTGGGTAAAAATTTATTGTTTTGTATATGGTTGGTTATATATATAGTAGAATACATACAGAAAAGTATTTTAGTTGAATACAAATTTTTGAAATAAATACCCGGGTAAATACCCATTTTGGGTATTTACCCAGGTATATACCCTGGGTATTTACCCCTAAAAATAAATACCCGGGTATTTTACATCACTACTTGTCACTAATACAAACAAAGGTAAATATAATTTTTGTGTACTCAGATTAACGTGTCGAAAAACTGCATATTTATTTTTACTTTCCATTTTTATTTTATTGTGTGCTCCCCCCTCCCCCACCAGAAATAGCTATTCAGGGAAGTTTGACCCCCATCAAGTCTAGAAGAAGGTTGGAATCAAGTCAAATCTTCTCATAGTTTTATTTTAATGACGTAAATTTTTTTTAGACTGTATATGGAACATTCAGTTACTTATAAAAATAAATGTTTTTAGTTCTAATAAAGTAAGTTTTTTTGCACTTGTAATAAATCTTAATAAAGTTTCAAAAAGGTTTTGGAAAATTAGAGACATGTAAATCTAGTTGGAACATACATAAATTAAGAGTAAACAAAAAATATCTAAACAACACAGGCCTGCCATGAAAAAAACACAAAACAAATCAAGGAAACAAGAAAGTTAGAGAAGGTGATAATGCAGAAGAGGAAGTCCTCTGACAACATTGATGTATGTGGGCGAGCATTGTCCTATTAAAAACTGGCTCCTGGGAGATCCGGCATGACCCAAAAAAAAAAAAAAAAAACAGCGGGGAAAAAAACCTGTCAAAAACCACTCCAGACAAAATATTTTGTCTCATCATTTTTTTTTCATCCATTGTCTATCATTTTCTCTTTTGTCCACTTTTTTCGATAAAAAAAAATTAATAAATAAAAAAATAAATAAATAAATAAATAAATAAAAATAAATAAATAAAATAAATAAATATATATATAGATATCTAGAGTAAAAATGAATAACTTAACAATAGCAAAAAAATATATATTTTTTAATAACTTTTAAAGGAACATTTTAACATCAAATTATCACATATTCCGTTGCATACAATATATGACAGATTGATATGTTTATTTAAAAGCTTTTTTTTTTGTGGAAACATATTTATAAATCAGATGAATATTAACACTAAGTTTTAATGGTCAATTCCACGAAAATGTCAACCTGAGCATCAAAATTTCAATATAAACAAAACTATAAGTATTGTATATCATTTAAAAGCTTGAAATTTATATTTTGAAAGTGTACCAAGTTAAATTTTAATTTATAGTTTTTCGTATTAAAAATAAGTCGCAACAGATGCCCATGTTTTTTTTCGGATTTTTTGGGGAAAATTTGGCATGTAGTAATCAAAGTTTTTCCTAAAACAAATTCTAACTAAAAGGAAAACAGGTTAGTGTATTTTGTTATGCTCATAATACAGTTTCATACAGAAGCTTATATCAAAAAATATTTTTATAGTGTTTCATTCAGAAACAATCTTAAAATTAGTTTTTGAATGTCAGTCAATTACAATAAAAAAGAACTTTTTTCCCAAAGCATGAAAATAATTGGTGGAAATTTTCCAAAATTCATATTCTCTGCCTACATCAGGAGTATTCAAACGCTGAATAAGTAGAATTGGAAGTTTACATCCGGAGCAATGAAAATTCCTCGGTAACTGACTGACACACTTGATAGGGTAACTGACTGACATTCTGTTCAACTTTAAAATGGCTGCAATGTATTAAATTTAATACTCCTGAAAACAGATTTCTTTTATTTTTAGCCTTTTAAGTGATATCAAACAACTCAACTCTTAATTTTTAAGAATCATAATATATTTTATTGATTTTATTCATTATTCATTCTAACATAATTTAGTATTGTTTGCGCCTAAATTTCAAAAATAATTGCCAAATATTCAAAAAATACATCAATTCAAAACAGAAGGGGAAAGCATTTCACAGTCAATACAGCCAAAAGACAAATTTACTATACAGTACAACCTCGATACCTCAAATGTCTCAGGACGGGAAAAAAATTCGAGATATCGAGTTTTTGAGTTATCAAGGTTCTAAAAAATTTACAATAGAAACTATCATAATTACACACACGTATGCTATATGCATTTATATATGTACTATGAGACCACTTTGAATTACGATCAATAAGGTAGTCTTCAATATTTTACTTGATTTGAAATTTTATAATTGTTGGAAGTGCACAGGAAGAGATCTTGAAATGAACAACAATTTCAACTTGGTTTTTCACCTAAAAATTTAAAAATTCTTATCTTCAACTAGTAGCTCCCCACATTCAAAAAGTTTTCAGCAGCCATTTTGTAGGAGTTAAGAAGCAGAATGCAATGAAAATGAGGAACACTTTTTCCGTTTTCACTTGAAAACCGACTGGCGAAAAATCAACCCCCTTTCCTCAAAGTGGATAACATGTTCGAGAGAAATGCAAAAGATTCTAAACTTTGGGGAAAACACAGCACCCCCTTCATACCAACACTCCCCTATTATTTTCCTTCAATCCCCTAATTACAAACCTGAAACTGGTTTTACTACAAAAATTGCCAAAGAAAAACGACAACTGAAACTTGCTTTTGTGCAAAAATTTCGACATATCAAGGGTTTTGAAAAATAAATTTCGAGATAACTATGGAAAATACGAAGGAGTTTTTATAGAAAATGCAGGGGAAAAGTGTTTTTTCGAGACATCAAGGGTTTCGAGATAAGGAGGTTCAAGATATGAAGGTTCGACTGTATCACAACTTTTACGGGGGGGGGGGGGGGGGGGGGAGAAATTCACTATGGGAAGCAACTGCCAGTAAAGAACATTTCGATGGAGTTTCTTGTGATCTATAAAATTTTGTAGAAAGACTGATAGATGGTAATAGGGAAAAGGCTAAGGTGAAGTTCTTGAAAAAAGGACTTGTTCAATCATATGAGTGGACAAGATGATGTGAGAAATAGAAATAGTTTACCTTTTATAGCTCAATAATTTTGCAAGAATGTGATCTATTTTTATACACTGAAGAAAAAGAAAAGACTTTCAAATCCTCTAGCAATTAAAAAAAAAAAAATTATGAAGGGAAAAGAGGTTATCGATTAAGAAAAATCTTATTTAAATTGCTTTTCTTTTGCATAGAGTTTTATTTACAAATTTTAAGGCTGTTAGACATTCGGTCAAATACATTAATATATGCTACAAAAAAATACTATAGAAGGAAGTGCTGCAGAGTTGCAACAGCCTACAGTTTTTGTCACTTCATATAGGGTACACTGAGGGTGTAAACTACTTGAACAAAATACTAGGTAGCACATAAATTGTTATTTTGATATTAAAAATCAATCTTTTTTACACATTTTGCATCGACCTTGCTTTTAGACGTCATAATTAGCATATTAAAATTATATTTTGCAGTAATTTTCTATATGGTCTATTATTTTGGGGGTCCTCATAGGCTGAGGGTCCCCTGGTCTAGCCCTAATGGCAAAGAAAGCTCTGCTTTTGTGTACACTTATTTGTATGTTTTACTGCAAAATTCTGAATTTTTTACATTAGGATATATAGGAAATTTAGAAATGTCAGTCAGCTCACAAAGCTATTCTAATTATGGTAATTTTGTTATTTTAGTAATATTTTTGAAATCAAATGCCATATACCAGAAGGTTATTCCTTTTTTCTTGATCCCAATTTAAACTTATGAATAATTCCTTTTGCTTTTAGAGGAGAATCTTTTATTGAATCTATATTACTTTTCCTGCAGGTTGTATTCATGTCAGTCAGTTACCATGCTTTTAACATTTTTTTTAAAATCATCTAAAATGCATTTTAAAAACTCAATTATACCACTAAATTCAGCTTGAAGAAATCAATAAACTAGGAGAATTTTTTTTTAAATGGATATTTTTCGTTGCATGTTTGTAATATCAGTCAGTTGCCAATATGTCAGTGAGTTGCCAACCTGTCGTAAATATTGCAAATATTTATTTTACCAATACAGTGGTCACTGATTATAGGAATCACATTTGCTCTAAACAGTTTTGATTCCATAAAGCGGATAGTTCAATAAAGCTGGATTTCGCTCTGTTTCGGCAATTTGATTCATTAAAGCGGTTGAATCAATTGACCACTGGTTCAATTAACCGGAGTTCACTGTATCAAATCTAACAAATGTGTTTCCATTGCTTACCTTTTATGTAAACTTATTTATTTAGCTGCTTAGTTTTGAACATTTGTATTAGTACAGTTAGAAAATTTCAGAAATGTGAGTCAGTTACCAGGATGTCAGTCAGTTACCAAGCTGATCTAATTACTGTTATTCTTTATTGTAGCAATATTTTCCAATTCAAATGCCACAGGCCAAAAGTTTATTCATTGTTCTTTGATCCTGATTTGAATTAAATAAAAATTCCTTTTAATTGCAGAAAAATCTCTTATTGAATCAGTATCATTTTTCACATAGGTTGCATTGATGTCAGTCAGCTATCATGCTTTTAAATTTTTTTCTAAAATCACCCAATATGTATTTTGGAAATTCAATTGTACTATGGAAGTCAGCTTAAGAAGTACAATAACAGAGGAGAAAATATCTTTCTTAAAATTAATATTTTGTGGTTTATGTTTCAAAATACCTACTGTTTTGCTCTGTGGATGTCAGTTAGTTTCCCGTGGAATTGCCCTAATGCATTTAATTGTACAATAGAACACCATTGATTCGAGCTCCGACTATTCGAATCCCTGATTATTCGAATTGTTTTCAGGATTTCAGACAAAAAGGCAAAAACATACTACAATTTGTAAAAATTGTATTTACTAGCACTATTAGCCTTCACACCGCAAAATTAGTCAAACAGCTTACCTTGACCGAGATATTCAGTGAGTTATGACTTTCATTTACAGAACTGTAATGCATATTATATACTAACAATTGCTGTACTAATGTACAGAACTTGTACTCAAAGTACAACTTTTCTATTTGATTAACACAAATCTATTTTTCTTTAAAAACTGGAAAATCACCCGTCAATACGCGACGGGTGAAAATTGCTCCTGCATTTAAACAGAGCAATTGTCTGTTTGGTGATATTTTGATAGTTGAAAATTTTAACCTAATTCCAGCGGATTAACCCTATACTCCAGTAGAGCGTTCATTGTTGACCACTTTTTGGTTTCTTCCTTCCCCTGAAATGACAAAGTCTTGAAAACAGTTAAGTTATCAGATCCAATTGTCTTGTCACAATAAAGCCTTTCCTGGCATGACAAATATTTAGAGCCCAATTTCCCAATAGGCATAGTAGGTAGCTGCCTAAGGCCGCAAAATTTTCAGGGGCAGCAACTTTTGCTTTAACCACACATTTTTTAAATTAATTTTTTATTCTTGAAAGTAAAATATTAGCATTCTTTCATTTTTCACAGATACACTTTTTTCTTGTCATTCAATAATGATTACTTGCACACATCTCATGAAAATCAAATAATTTTCAATGATGGTAATTGATTAGCGTAAAATAGCAAGTGAAGACGAAAAGAGGGTGTTAATTTCCGAAAGTGTCGTTGCGTTTATCCAGAAGTGGCAACAAGGTTGGAGTTTGACTAAGATTTTAGTGGTATACTTAAGTTTATTCAATACCTGTCTCTTGAGTGATTAACGTTTATTTTCTTTTACATTATTAATATTAAAAAATTGTTTTCTGTTAATATTAAGTCTAAGAGGCAAAAAAAAAAAAAAAAAAAACTGATTGAAGAGCGAAAAAGGGTGATTTTAAATAAAGGAAACAAGCTAAGTTAAAAACAGAAGAACAAAGAAGAGTCATCAAATTTTTTTTAAACATAATGTTTTTTTCAAATGGGCAGTTTTAAAAAGGGGAAATTTTAGACTCTTTGCAAAGCAATCCAGTTACAATTTATTAATGAAATACCATTGAATAGTAAGGAGTGGTAAGAACACAAGTGAGTGAATGTAATAACAGAGGAAATTATCCTAACTGTTGATTCCTATATGGAAAAAAAAATGACAGGATAAAGATGCTACTATGAATAAAGATGACAACTGATAAAAGGGTTAACGCACAAGACATCTTAAAGTTCAGTGCTCATCAAAGATTCAGCTATATAGATGTTAAATAATTAAGCTAGGTTCGATTTCAAAACTGTTTTGATCAAAAGAGCAATAATACATAACTTTAAAAAAAAGTAACAGAATTCATTCGGATATAATAATTTTTTTTTTTTTTTTTCTAAATTCAAAATGGGTTTTAGAGCAAACAATAACAAATAATGAAAAAACAAAGAAGTTAGTTATTTTTTTCTGAAAATAAAGATGCTGTCTTTTTTGAAACATACTAACATGCTTAGCATTCGAGACGAATTTCAATTCCCGAATTTCTATCATTATATTTTCCCTTACAAGTCTAACTCAAGTCTTTATCATTTTTCAGTAATTCATCTGCGTTGCCATTACAAGAAAATGTTTTAAAACTTCAAAGAATGAAAGAAAACATGTTTTATGAAACTATAGGGCCATGAATAAAAATAACTATGATCTATTAGTTGATTATATTGCAAATAAATACACATATTGTTACAAATTCTGTAAATAATAAATATTGTTGTGATTAATTTGTTGTAATCTGGCTAAATTAGATGTTTACTCCATTATTTTTCATCTAAAATTATCTGAGTAATGTAACCTGTAAAAAGCTTCTTGTGATGTACATACAACCCCCTAACATTCGACTAAAGTATACGGTGCCCCAATTTATGAATGATTTGTGAATGGAATAAAAAGAAAATATGAGAAAGTGGTAGAACAGTGTAGGATTTTCTGAAATATTGGAGAGCTCTCTTTTGAGGTTTATAAATAGCCATGCGGCAAGTTCAAAGTCAGACTGGTCTGCATCGTTGCGCTGAGAGCAAGTATTTGGCTATGTGTGTAGTAGCCTTTGCGCAGTGTTTTTGCATATTTTAAAGCAAATACATGTGTGTCCCTTGAGTTAACAGTGTTTAATTATTATTTGCTTAATTGCTGATGATTGATTTGGCAGTTATAATTATATTTCCTGTACATAGCTGTAAATAAATCTCCTGTGTTTTCTCAACAACTGTGTCGTCATTTAAAGAAAGTTTGAAGTTGGCACCGAGAGCATAACAATATAAAACATATTGTAAATAATCTTTATATTGATCTTATGTAAATCGCTTGATAACCTGCCCAAGAGCAGTTCTTGAACCATGAACCCCCCCCCCCCCCCCCCCCCCCCCCCCCGAAGTACAAAATTAAATAGTATAAATAGAGGAGCATCAAACTAAAATTTTTTGGGGGGAGGAAAATTCTAATTTCACCGAATGATAAAACATGAGCTTACGCACATATCACACATACATGCATAACATCTGAGAAGAAACATTAGGTATCATTGAAAATCCTAAATCTCCTGAATTGTCAGCAAAATTTGTCGAATAAGGAGTTTTTCGGGAGATTACTGTGATCTCCCATTACAGCGCCCCTGAATGTGAAACGTCGTCATTTCTTCATAAGCTAGACAGTTTCAAATTCGTGAAATTTTTTTTGCATGTTTTTGAGTTTTTGCTTTTTTAGGGGGGGGGGGAGATTTCAAATCGGCCTAGGGGTGGCATGGAGCTAAATTTGGCCCGCAAACATTGCCAAAACATATCAAATTATCAAGTTGTGGCGCCGGTTTCATTGTTGATGACGTCAGGAGCGTTATTTGATCATTGGCCATTACATATGAGGATAGTTTTTGTCCTCACATTTTCAACAAACATACAGTATTTCATTGAAATAGACAATTTTTACAGAAAAATAGAATCATCAGAATTTTTGATCATTCAAATGGGGGTTTAGTCCTAATTGATTCAGATAATAATTGGAGTTCTACTGTAATCATAAAAATTGTACATTTGTTTTAAAATATAAAGAAAATGTAAAACATGTGTCTCAAACAGGAAATATTATACAATGAAATAAGAAATTGGCATTAATAAAGGAAACGCCACATTGAAATAAAATTGATTTTTTTAACCCATCGAAACAAATTTAAAGCTGAACTTTTTTTTTGTTTTGGAACAAATTTATTTTTTCACTTTTGGTTTGATATCTCATTGGACATAAGCTAAAATGTCTTATAGTATTATGATGGGTGCTTCCAAAAACATATAATTTTTTTGAAATATTAAAATTGTTATTTTAGGAATTGGAATAGTTTTAAATCAAACAGTTCATAAAATCCAACAATACAAAATCTACAAAATGGATTAGATTGCGATTTGCTTCATAAAAAAAAATAAGGCGGCACGAGGAAAACATTGCCCAGAAAAACTTTTTACATACAAATCTGAGATTTAAAAGTTACTGCTTGTGAATTGTAACTTAAGGATTCAGAGAAAAGTGAGTACAGTTTTTTTTACATATGTGTGTTCTTTTTTTTAAATGCAAGATATTGTTTTCAATATTCACTAAATTTACTTCCCTAATTTGGCGTTAGCCTTCACGGCTAACTGACACAGTACTTGTTTTTAATTAATTATTATAATTATTACATTAACTTATTTTTAAATATTTTTATCATGATAAAAAACCTTTCTTTTTAATATAGTAGCAATATAACAACGCAAATAACAGGGTTGCCAAACTTGGAGAAACAATTTGAGGATCATAGGTGTTGATTTTGAGAAGCAATTTAAAACTTTGCAGAGCAGTTCAGTATTTTGATAAAAATCTATAAAAAAACCTAAAACCACTTGTCTAAAATTGTTTCATAGCTTTAATAAATCATTTTAAGCTCAAGTATAAAAATAATTATTTTTGAATTAATTGACCAGTTTTAAACATTATTTCAATCTTTGAGTATAAGAATCTTTAAGTTCTCATATTTACATGTTTGTTATGATAAAATAGCAAAATTAAGGCTTGAAAACTTTTGGCTCGGAAATGCGGAGCAAAAGAGCTTCTTTGCGGAGCCACAGAGTTTTGCCATTTTTGCAACTCGGCAAAATGCTGAGCAGTTGGCAACCCTGAAATAATGTTCAAAAATTATTTCATTTTGTAAAATTTGATTAATTTAACAGCAAAACATTGTAGCACGGAAGCAAAAAAATTTTTTTTTTTGTTGATTTATTAAATTATGATTAGAGTACAACTATTTTGGCTCGACTAAATGATTAATTTAAAAGAATTTCTACTTCTCTTCGAATAAATAACAAAATCACATTATATAATAATTCTATTGCATCATTGTAATTATTGTACAAATCAAACATATAAAAAGTCAGTGGATTTTCATTTAAGATTTTTCCCCACCCCGGACTTTTTATGAAAAAGTGGACAAAATACAAATACAAATACAAAAGTGACGACCAGCAACAGGCTCTGGGCCCAGCTAGACTGGTCCTAGTCAATTTACAATCCCCAGTGAAGATCAATGGCCCTCTTAAAACTGTCTACTCCTTTACTCATTACCACCTCTTCCGGTAAGCTGTTCCAAGGTTCCACTACCCTCCTAAAATAATAATTTTTCCTAATATCCATGTTAGCCTAAGATTTAAATAGGTTAAAACAATGACCCCTTGTCCTGTTTTCAGTGCTAAACTTTAGCCCCGTAACATCTTTCGTTTTAATAAATTTAAACAGCTGAATCATGTCCCCTCGGTCTCTTCTTTGCTCAAGACTGTACATTTTTAGCCTTCTAAGCCTGGAATCATAATCTAAGTGGGAAAGTCCACTTATTAGCCTTGTAGCCCGCCTTTGAACCCTTTCCAATACATTAATGTCTTTCTTAAGGTAAGGAGACCAAAACTGAACAGCATACTCCAAATGGGGTCTTACCAAACTTCTATATAAGGGCAGAAGAACTTCTTTAGATTTATTTGAAATAGATCTATTGATAAACCCAAGCATCTTATTGGCTTTGTTGCTAGCAATGCTGCACTGTTGGCTAAACTTTAAATCCTGACTTATTAGGACCCCCATATCAGTAACTTTGTCTGCCTGATTAATGACTGAACCTTGCAAATAATAACTTGTACACTTATTTCCATGCCCTAAATGTAGCACTTGACATTTGTTGCTCTTCTCAGCAAGTTAGCTGACATTGGAATAGGAGGAAAAACTTTACTTTGGGTAAGAAATTGGCTTACTGGTAGGAAGCAAAGAGTAGTTGTGAGAGGAAATCATTCTAATTGGCGTGATGTTTTAAGTGGGGTTCCTCAGGGATCAGTTTTAGGGCCTCTTTTGTTTATTATATTTATGAATGACATCAATGAAAATATTTCTGGAAGCATGAATTGTTTTGCTGACGATGTAAAAGTTATGGGGATTGTCGAAAATGAAGAACAAGTAAAACAGCTGCAAGAGGATTTAGATCATATTACTAAGTGGGCAGATAAATGGGGTATGGTATTTAATGTAGGAAAATGTCAAGTGCTACACTTAGGTCATGGAAATAAGCGTATGAGATATTGTTTACAGGGTTCAGTCATATATCAGGCAGAAAATGTTATGGATCTGGGTGTCTTTATAAGTCAGGACTTCAAGTTTAGTCAGCAGTGCAGTATTGCTAGTAACAAAGCCAACAAAATGCTTGGGTTCATCAATAGATCTATTTCAAACAAATCTAAGAAAGTTCTTCTGCCTTTATATAGGAGTTTAGTAAGACCTCATTTGGAGTATGCTGTTCAGTTTTGGTCGCTTTATCTGAAGAAAGATATTTTTGTATTGGAAAGGGTTCAAAGAAGGGTAACTAAATTAGTAAGGGGACTCTCAGATTTAGATTATGATACCAGACTTAATAGGCTTAACCTGTATAGCCTAGAGCAAAGGAGAGTCAGAGGGGACATGATTCAGTTATTTAAATTTATCAAAATGAAAGATGTAAATGGATTAAATTTTTGCGCGAAAAGCAGGACAAGGGGTCATTGTTTTAAGCTATTTAAATCTCAGGCTAACTTGGAAATCAGGAAAAGCTACTACTTTAGCAGGGTCAGGGGCACTTGGAATAGCTTACCGGAAGAGGCGGTAATGAGCAAGGGAGTGGATAGCTTCAAGAAGGCCATTGATCTTCATTGGGGACTAATTAATTGACTAGGACCAGCCTAGCTGGGCCCAGAGCCTGTTGCTGGTCGTCACATTTGTATTTGTATTTGTATTTCCCAACATTAACAGCCATACCCCATTTATCAGCCCACTCCGTAATATGATCTAGATCCTCTTGCAGCTGATTTGCTTGTTCTTCATTTTCTACAGTCCCCATAACTTTGACATCATCAGCAAAACAATTCATGTTCCCAGAAATATTTTTGTGAATATCGTTCATAAAGACAATGAACAAAACAGGTCCTAACACTGATCCTTGAGGAACCCCGCTTAAGACCTCACTCCAATTAGAATAATTTCCCCTTACAACTATTCTTTGTTTCCTTCTGATCAGCCATTTTTTTACCCAAATGAAAGTTTTCCCTCCTATTCCTATATCAGCTAATTTGCTAAGTAGAGCAACATGCAGTACCTTATCGAAAGCTTTTTGAAAATCAATGTAAACAACACCTACAGGCTTCTTATTGTCCAAAGCCATGGTAACTTTGTCATAGAAATGTAATAAATTAGTTGCACAAGATTTACCTTTCCTGAAACCGTACTGAAAACTAGTCAATAGATTATTAGTCTCTAGAAAATTTACTATCTTAATTTTCATCAATGTTTCAAAAATTTTGCAAACCACCGAAGTTAGACTCACAGGTCTATAATTTCCCGCTTTCCCTTTAGACCCTTTCTTGAAGAGCAGTGTAATGTTAGCCAGCTTCCAGTCCTCTGGCACTGTCCCCGAATTATAAGCAGCATTGAAAATGTTTGCGATTACATCTGCTAATTCCTCTGCACATTCAACTAAAATTTTCGGATAAATATTATCTGGCCCCGGAGCCTTAGTCTCTTTAATTTTTTTCAAATGAAGTAAAATGTCATCCCTGGAAAATACAAAGTCCTCAAGCTGTACTATAGCTTGTGTCTTGTTGGTGTCAACTGTTGAGATACTGTTATCGTTAAAAACACTCGAAAAAAAGTTATTAAGAACATTAGCAATATCACTATCGTCCTGAATTAAAATTCCGTGCTCATCAACCAGTGGCCCAATATGACTACTTCGAACCTTCCCCGAATTAGCGTATGCAAAAAACCTCTTGGGATTCTCGTTTATGTTATCTGCCAGTCTTTGCTCCAACTCTCTTTTCTGAATCCGTACCGAATACTTAAATTTACGCCTTGCCTTACAATATTGTAGCCTATCTGCACTGTGACCTGTTTCTCTAAACCTATGAAAAGCAGCTTGCTTGTAATTTAGAGCGTCTTTAGTTTCCCTGGAGAACCACATTGGCCAAATTTTAGTGTTGACACCCTTTCTCCTAAAAGAAACATGATCCCTAACCGTATTCGCTAGATTTTCCTTAAACTCTGCCCACTGAAGATTCACATCGCTATTGTCCAATCCAGAAGAAAAAACTGCTTTCAAACTCTGCCGAAGTGCCACAAAGTCAGTATTTCTGAAATTGGGCACAAACCTAAAATTCTCTACTTTGTGCATATCAAATTTAATCCCAAACCTAATACTGTTGTGGTCACTATCTCCAATGTGTTCCCCTACACATAACCCCTGAACAGAGCCTTCCATGTCGCAGAAAACTAGATCTAAAATCGCGTCCTGTCGAGTACCCTGAGTTACAATTTGATCTAAGAAACAGTCACCAATTACTTTCAAAAATTCCTCTTCTCTGCTATTACTATGGTAAAAATTATTCCAATCAATTCCTTGAAAATTAAAATCTCCCATTATGATGACTGACCCCTTGCTAGAAATGTCATTAATAACACTAAACATCTGTTCGTCTTGACCCTGGCTTAAGTTGGGTGGCCTATAAATATTCCCCAAACGTAGTTTTTTGCCCTTATTACTAATCAACTCCAGCCAAATCATATCAATCTCATCAGGTTTATCATTAATTACCAATTCATTGCAAATTAAAGTGTCTCTGACATAAAATAAAACCCCACCACCTCTTTTACCTACTCTATCTTGTCTAAACAAATTATACCCAGCAATAGATAATAAATCATCATCACTTTCGGTAGCCCATGTCTCGGTAACTCCAATAATATCCAACCTCTCGTCTATAATTATGCTTTTCAATTCTTCCATCTTGTTCCTAATACTACGAGCATTTGTATAAAAAACCTTAAGTAAGCCCATCTTACTTTTATTTAATGCTGCACGATTGTTTGTATCCCAAGTGTTAAAATCTTTTCTCTTATTAGCCACCCTATTTCCGTTTCTACTAAAATCCCGATAGTTAGTACTCTTTCGAATTCTGCTCCTTAAACCATGCCCCCCATTCCAACTTAGTTTTTTGATTCTGAAGCCTCTAAACCCAAACCACTAACCATTTTGACCCCTGTAGAGCTCAGATGTAGGCCATCCCGAGCAATCCAATCTCGTTTACATCTACTCCACACATCAATAAACCTGATACTACGCTTAACGCAAATTTCCTTGAGTACCAGGTTCATACACCTAGCCCGTTGGTTTAACCAACTCCTATGCACTCCATACCTGGGAAGCAAACCAACCACTTGGACATTTGCCGAACAGTTGGTTGCTTTGTCCAACAGGGAATCCCATTCCTTTGTAAACTCATCATTGTTACTATGGCCTACATCGTTAGTTCCCACCCACAAAGTAACTACATCCTCTTTATTAAATACCCCCTTCTTTTCAGCAACCCTATTTACATCTCTCACCCAAGCCCCTGGCAAACAACATCTAGCCACCTTACGTCTAACTCTGCCTATTGAGTTTCCCACCCCACGCACCATTGAATCTCCCAAAATTATACCCTTTGCTTCCCAGTCAGTCGCTGCATGTCAAACCATGAGTGTCACACATATGTCTGAAGCATGTCGCTAATGTACAAGTATCCTGTCATGGTGTTGGAGATTAATATTATGGGTGATCATATATCATATAATATACTATGGCATTTGCTAGAGTTTCATGTATAATCCTGGAAGTTTGCTGAACATACAAGAGCATTTTTAGCATTATAACTTTGCTCTGTACAAAACAGCTTCTCATCAGATAAAATTATTCTGACAACACTTTTGCTAACCCATACCAGTTTAGAAATTCTTTTGTAGGTTTTATACTATTTGTGCCGAAATCAAAACTTGGAACTTTTCTTTTCCGAGAAAGGCGAAAACTTAGGTCTTCTTTTATAGTGAATTGTACAGTTCTACGACTCATTCTCTACTGCAGCTATTTCATTTGTAGAACATCATAGATACAACCCTCTTGCTATGTTCTTTTGTATAAGCAGTACTTGGGCGATTTTTACAGCTATTAGTCTCCAATTTGATTTATAGCCCAAAATATAAATGTTCTATTAAAAGAGAGACATTTTAATTGCTTTAATATTTTATCTACAGAAGATCTTCAATCAAAAAGCTATTTAACCATTATTCTTCTGGCTTCCATCTTTTCAAATATTCTAAATGCTTTGCTTAACCCCTTCAGGACCAGCGCTCGGAAAACGAAGCGCAGCTATGGGACCGAACGTTCTGAAATGGAACGCCGCCATCGGCCCGAGCATTCACAGCAGTTAAGCCTAACTGAACAAAAATATTCATATAAAATCAGCATCTCAAAATAATGGCTTGAAATTTTAATTTTGCTTAAACAATGTACTACTGATTACTAATTATTAATATAAAGACTATTACATTATTAGAAGGAAGTGAAATAAGTAGAATACTAAAACTTTAACCATGTGCACAAAATTACATGATATGTGCACAAAAACAAAGTTAGAGTTTGACATCGTGAGTAAGGAATCAAAGAAAAAGAAATGTAGCAAAAAAATATGTTCCTTATGTAATTTTGATTAAAACAACTTAGGTCAACGAATTTTAACTAGTTATATTTCCCACGCGACAAGTCTCAAAACCGCTTCATAATTCACTCGAAAACATTCCCTTTCACTCACTTCGCTAACCATTTTTATTGCAGTTTTCCATTCTTCAAATGAAAAAGAATAAATACAGAAGAATAATATCAGAAAGGATTCAAAAATAATCATAAACTGCAGGCCTCTTGAAATCATTCCTGTACTCTCATTGAATGGGGAATCCCAAAAGTCTCGAACACATACGCAAAAATATTTTAACCTTCCTTCCCTCCCCCATAATTTATTCAGCTAGATGTATATCTTTTTCAATTACTCGTAACAAAAAAAGAGAAGCAAAGATATAAACAAGAGCAATTGAGACCTCATAAATCATATGCGCAGAGCAGTGATTCACTGTTGTTTACATTAAAAAAATCTATCCCATTGATAGGCCCAAATAAGAAACTAAACCGTGTACATGAAGGTCAAATACCATGTGACTCGAATATGATCAAAGTTATAGCCGTTTAGCATCATCTATTATCGTTTAAATATTCAATTCAATCATTCCATTTCGAGAAAGCATATACATGACGCTGGGACGTCAGCGTCGATCAGAGCACGTAGCGGAGAAGTGACGCTGGGCTGATAGGAGAGGAATCGTTGTGTAGCGTCCGCGTGACGCTGGGTGCGAACGGGTTAAATAAAAGTTGTCTGCTTTTACACAAAGTTATCAATCACTGAAATGGATAGAAAAATTGTTTTTCCAAACACTTAAAACTACTCTTATTTTTTGGGGTATTACAGTATTTAATAGGCACCCTGTACTCAGTACTCTAGAGTGAAAATTTCACTTTGCTTGTGGTACTAGGGCTGGAGACTTGCCACATATGGAATGCAGTAAAGACTTCCTTTCAGTACTGAAGGAAAAATGCAGACAGTCCGCTTCAGTTAGCTAAAAATTCTTACCCAATTTACACTAATTTATGCATGCACTTTTTACTTTGATTGAACAAGCTAGCATAGTAGTTAATGAGCTTGGCAGGAAAAACTTGGCTTAGCATTACTACATACTGTGCATACCATGCTTTATTTTATGACTTTCTCACCCATCGATTATTCATTTTGTGCATCTTTAAGTATTTTATGTTGAATAAAACAGCTTTTTCTTTTTTAAATACAATAAAAGTTCTGTTCCTTATGTAAGAAACTGAAATGTATAGTTTAGGAATACTTTTTAAAGCAGTGTAAGGAGAGTTTACAAAAGTCTAAAAGAATTTGATATGCTTCTAAAAAATTTATACATACATTTACACAACGCAAAATTTTGACTTACACGAGGAGTCTTGGAACACATCCCTTGCATAAGTTGTGACTCGACTGTACTTGTTCAAAAGTGCCCTTAAATTCGAGCACACAAATCAGCAATATTTATAAAAAAAATTAGTAATAATAAATATAAGCTATTCTCCCCTTATGTGCAATACTGCTTGTCTTAGGATTTAGTAATATTTGTATCTTTTACTTCCAATGCTTTCTAATTCTAATAATTGGCATTATTTCTCCAATTTTGTATTTTTGTATTGACTTTTTAAGTGTATCATTTTGAGCTAGAATGGGAGTTATATGCCTAATGAAGGAGGTTAAAAGTGGTAAAGGGGACAAGTGGATTTCTTGTGACCTATGTCAGATGTTCTGCTTGTTTAAGGGGAAGGATGAGTCTGAGAAGGATTTCATTTGCACAAATTGTGTTGAACTCTCAGAAATCAGAGTTAGGATGCTTACTTTGGAGGGTGAGTTAGCATTAGGCTGTAGGCATGTAGATGGGGTAAACACTCCAGAGGGAAAGGGGGAAGTTAGCAAAAAGGAGGTTGGCATTAGCTGTGTGTTAGATAGTGGGAATATTCCAGAATTAAAGGAGGAAGTTAGTAAAAAGGATGTGGGAATTAGCTGTGTGTTAGATAGTGGGAAAATTCCAGAGGTAAAGGGGAAAGTTATTGCTGAGGCGACTGACTGGGAAACAAAGGGTATAATTTTGGGAGATTCAATGGTGCGTGAGGTGGGAAACTCAATAGGCAGAGTTAGACGTAAGGTGGCTAGATGTTGTTTGCCAGGGGCTCGGGTGAGAGATGTAAATAGGGTTGCTGAAAAGAAGGGGGTATTTAATAAAGAGGATGTAGTTACTTTGTGGGTGGGAACTAACGATGTAGGCCATAGTAACAATGATGAGTTTACAAAGGAATGGGATTCCCTGTTGGACAAAGCAACCAACTGTTCGGCAAATGTCCAAGTGGTTGGTTTGCTTCCCAGGTATGGAGTTCATAGGAGTTGGTTAAACCAAGGGGCTAGGTGTATGAACCTGGTACTCAAAGAAATTTGCGTTAAGCGTAGTATCAGGTTTATTGATGTGTGGACTAGATGTAAATGAGATTGGATTGCTAGGGATGGCCTACATCTGAGCTCTACAGGGGTCAAAATGGTTAGTGGTTTGGTTTTAGAGGCTTCAGAATCAAAAAACTAAGTTGGAATGGGGGGCATGGTTTAAGGAGCAGAATTCGAAAGGGTACTAACTATCGGAATTTTAGTAGAAACGGAAATAAGGTGGCTAATAAGAGAAAAGATTTTAACACTTGGGATTCAAACAATCATGCAGCATTAAATAAAAGTAAGATGGGCTTACTTAAGGTTTTTTATACAAATGCTCGTAGTATTAGGAACAAGATGAAAGAATTGAAAAGCATAATTATAGACGAGAGGTTGGATATTATTGGAGTTACCGAGACATGGGCTACCGAAAGTGATGATGATTTATTATCTATTGCTGGGTATAATTTGTTTAGACAAGACAGAGTAGGTAAAAGAGGTGGTGGGGTTTTATTTTATGTCAGAGACACTTTAATTTGCAATGAATTGGTAATTAATGATAAACCTAATGAGATTGATATGATTTGGCTGGAGTTTATTAGTAATAAGGGCAAAAAACTACGTTTGGGGAATATTTATAGGCCACCCAACTTAAGCCAGGGTCAAGACGAACAGATGTTTAGTATTATTAGTGACATTTCTAGCAAGGGGTCAGTCATCATAATGGGAGATTTTAATTTTCAAGGAATTGATTGGAATAATTTTTACCATAGTAATAGCAGAGAAGAGGAATTTTTGAAAGTAATTGGTGACTGTTTCTTAGATCAAATTGTAACTCAGGGTACTCGACAGGACACAATTTTAGATCTAGTTTTCTGCGACATGGAAGGCTCTGTTCAGGGGTTATGTGTAGGGGAACACATTGGAGATAGTGACCACAACAGTATTAGGTTTGGGATTAAATTTGATATGCACAAAGTAGAGAATTTTAGGTTTGTGCCCAATTTCAGAAATACCGACTTTGTGGCACTTCGGCAGAGTTTGAAAGCAGTTTTTTCTTCTGGATTGGACAATAGCGATGTGAATCTTCAGTGGGCAGAGTTTAAGGAAAATCTAGCGAATACGGTTAGGGATCATGTTCCTTTTAGGAGAAAGGGTGTCAACACTAAAATTTGGCCAATGTGGTTCTCCAGGGAAACTAAAGACGCTCTAAATTACAAGCAAGCTGCTTTTCATAGGTTTAGAGAAACAGGTCACAGTGCAGATAGGCTCCAATATTGTAAGGCAAAGCGTAAATTTAAGTATTTGGTACGGATTCAGAAAAGAGAGTTGGAGCAAAGACTGGCAGATAACATAAACAGGAATCCCAAGAGGTTTTTTGCATACGCTAATTCGGGGAAAGTTCGAAATAGTCATATTGGGCCACTGGTTGATGAGCATGGAATTTTAATTCAGGACGATAGTGATATTGCTAATGTTCTTAATAACTTTTTTTCGAATGTTTTTAACGATAACTGTATCTCAACAGTTGACACCAACAAGACACAAGCTATAGTACAGCTTGAGGACTTTGTATTTTCCAGGGATGACGTTTTACTTCATTTGAAAAAAATTAAAGAGACTAAGGCTCCGGGGCCAGATAATATTTATCCGAAAATTTTAGTTGAATGTGCAGAGGAATTAGCAGATGTAATCGCAAACATTTTCAATGCTTCTTATAATTCGGGGACAGTGCCAGAGGACGGAAGCTGGCTAACATTACACCACTCTTCAAGAAAGGGTCTAAAGGGAGTGCGGGAAATTATAGACCTGTGAGTCTAACTTCGGTGGTTTGCAAAATTTTTGAAACATTGATGAAAATTAAGATAGTAAATTTTCTAGAGACTAATAATCTATTGACTAGTTTTCAGTACGGTTTCAGGAAAGGTAAATCTTGTGCAACTAATTTATTACATTTCTATGACAAAGTTACCATGGCTTTGGACAATAAGAAGCCTGTAGATGTTGTTTACATTGATTTTCAAAAAGCTTTCGATAAGGTACCGCATGTTGTTCTACTTAGCAAATTAGCTGATATAGGAATAGGAGGGAAAACTTTCATTTGGGTAAAAAATTGGCTGACCGGAAGGAAACAAAGAGTAGTTGTAAGGGGAAATTATTCTAATTGGAGTGAGGTCTTAAGGGTGCTCTTCACTGAGAGTCTGAAAGATTCGGATCTAATGTTAACCTACGGAGAAAGTTGGAGCTTGTTTTACAAATTCCTGTGAAGTTTTCGGATCCGGTTTTTTTTCTGAGTATTTTTCAAGACCATGTCTGTTTCTTTTAGTTTTTACTTTTTTGATGTGTCCATTCTCCGATTTTTTAAAATTCGAGAAAAAATGAATTTCTTCGAAAACGAGGTACTGTTGGACATTTCGCTCTGTAAAACATCTGCAACTCGTGCTATCGAAATTTTAAGAACGCCCTGACACGCAAAATATTTCCAGCTCTCTTTTGAGATCTTGTTTGAAATAATGCGACCATTTTTTAAACAAATATCATGTTCTAACTATTGAAAAAAATTTCAAAATACGTTCACTTTTTGCATTCGCCCCGCCCTTTATTAGAAACCTCCCCTTTTTGAGGGGTAAGCACAGACTTAAGGGGTAAGTGCTAATGGGGTGTAAGATTTATTACCCTCTCATTAGTTCCCCTCAATGACCTCCGCTGGACGTCCTTTCTTCTTTCCTCTTTTCCTATAAGGCTTTCGTGAAGAATCAAGTGCTTTTGAAAGTGAATCCATGTAGATGCGTGCTATTAGCTGTTAAATTCGCAACATCTGCTTTTTTTCAAATTTGTGGTTTGAAAAGAAATAGATTTGAAAGGAATATTTCTGAGTCAAATTGTTTATTTACAATATAATGAACATTGTTACAATGCTGTCGAATGCGAAAAGTTGACATTTTTCCCTTCCAGTAGAAAAATATTTTTATATATAGATTAAATCGTATTCCAGATACTGGGTATTTTGCATCGTTTTACATGTGTTTTATGTTACTACAAATGGTACACACATAAAGTGCTTTCCACAGCTCAACAAACATTTTTGAAAATTATTTGTGTCTTTAAGAGCCAGACTCGTCAAATTTCTTTAGAAGGTTTGGGAGGTGGAAAATTCAATTGCGGAAAACATTCCGTACACCAACATACTCATTAAACACATAGAAAATCATGAAAAATATATTAGCAATTTAATATAATTCAGTTAATGTAAAAAACACACCGTGGTAGAATTACTAAGCATTGTATGTATTAGTTTTAATGACGTTTTCAGCCTTATGTTGCCGACAAAGCTAACTAAAATGTGAACAATATAGAATGGGGGTTACAAGTTTTCACTGTTTTCTATTTTCATTCTCAGAAGCTAGATCAGCATTTTAATACAATGTAGAAAAAATTAATTACAGGCATAAAGGTTTTCAGGTCACATAAGCACCCCCCCCCCCTTAAAAAAACATCATTAAAGATCGTCTTAAATTTCGTTTTTATGGCTTTAATTTCAAAAAATTTCGGGAAGGGAGTTTGTGAAAAATCCTTCTTTGACCATAAAAAAAAAAAAGTCGTCTAAAATTGCATTTTTGGATTTCAAAAACCTGCATGTCCCCAACGTTATTAAAGATGGCCTACAATCATGTTTATAACACTTTAAAAATTTTGCCTCCCCCCCCCCCCCAACATCACACTAAGACTGCGTTTTTAGACTATTTCGAAAAATTCCGGGGAAAGCTTCCGAACTCCCCGTTTCCTAACAGAATTGAAGAACCTGAAATTGTGTTTTTGGCGTTTCAAGTTCAAAAATTTGCTGGTGGAAGATCACAGGACCTCTTACTTACTTCCAAATACTACCAGAGATCGTCTAAAAGTGCATTTTGAAAATTTTTATTTTCGAGAAAATTAAAAGGCATAGCCCTCAAACAGAGTGCTTGGGAAAATAGGGAGTATTTCTGAGTAAATAGTATGCTTACGATAAAGATCATGTTAATTAAATATAGAAATGGTTCCCTCTCCTAAACAAGAAGCTAAATCCTTTCTCTCGCTGTATTTACATATTACTAGGAGTCAATAGAATGGAAAATGTGGGATCTCAAAAAAGATTTTTGTTCTATACGAATGAAAATTACTTGATAATCATTGGATTAGAACATTCATTTTATTCTGTGACTGAAGACAGGATACGATAATTTTTCGGCACAGAAGTGCGTAACACAGAACTTAAAAGAAAAAGTTTGTCTTGTTTGTTTTTTTTTTTAATTGTGAACCCTTACTTGTACCTATAATTGCTTTCCTAAATGTAAGCTGTTCATTTTCATTTTTGTTTCAACTTTATGTATTTCCTGCAAATCTGTTTCTTGCCCTTTTTTTATTTTTTATTATTGATTCATTAAATGCAAGATGCATGAAAACGAGGCAGAGCGATAAAAACTTTAAAATCTGGCAGAGCGAGGCGTTGAGATTTTTTTTCATCTAAGTATTTCGAGATTTTTTTTTTTTTTTCAGGCAGATATACATGTAGGTAATATTTTCGTGCCTCCTGAGAAAAAGTACAACCCTTAATATTTATTATGACAACTAACGAGGATCAGACACTCACAAGACTTATTAGAAAATTTTAATAAAAGCTCAATGTGTTGAAGTAGAAGCACTATATACACTATATGACCAAAAGCATTGGGACACTTTCAAAAATTCACATGTTTAGGGATTTCTCGAGAAATAATAGTCCAATTGCTCTATAATTTGTTTCGCATAAAATGTATACTCTAGTTGTCATTTTCCAATAAAAATTAAGTCTGCTATTCATTTAGGGGACCGACAACAAATTGAGTAAAAAAGTTTTTTGATAATTTTTCATTGCAAATTGCTGCGAATAAGCTATAATTTTCAGAAATGAGTTAAAAATCTATCAAAAACTTATTTTTATATTTTTGTGAAAGTATCTCTTATACCCATGGAAATATAAGCATTTCTTTCAAAAATGCAAAATTTTTTTGAAGGTTTTCGCCTTATATTACGCAGAGTATTTCGTCAAACGTTACTAAACTTTTAAAATATTTGACAGCATTTTAGAGAAACATAATAATAAAATTTGAAGTTAAAATATTGAAAATTTGTTGAAATATGAACAGTTAAAGCTATTAATTTTTCACTGCGCAGACACGAAAGATAGCAATTTATAACGTTCATAATTCAAAGCTCAGATACATCCTACAATCCATGAAAAAAATTCCACCGCAATTTCTTTAAATTTTAAAAAGTTATCAGCAATCTAATGAGCCGAATTTCTATAATTCTAGGATAGGCGACGAATGGTAAGGAATTGTTAGCAAACTGGCAACACTTTCCTGCCATCGCTATAGAGTGATTCATGATAAGAACAGATTATTTGTTGCTGGTCCCCTAAATGAATAGCAGACTTAATTATTATTGGATTTGACGTCTGGAGTATACTTTTCATGAGAAAAAAATTACAGAGCAGAGAGCAATTGGTCTTTTATTTTTTGAGAAATCCGTAAAATTGTGAATTTTTGAAAGTGTCCCAATACTTTTGGTCATATAGTGCATGTAATACCTCATGTATTTTGCCGAATTTAGTAACTGGGAATCTGAGACTCTAAAAGTGCTAGGTTTAGTTTTATTGCAAAATTTCAACGCAAGATAGTTTACAAACATTGAGAGTGGGGGAAAAAGTGATTTTTGCCTTTGAGCTTGGAGCAGGGTGAGCACCCTTGCATACAAAGATCAGAGAAAAATCTTTAATTTTTCAAATTCAGGAAATCCTTATCCGTAGCCGTCCGCGACTTTGCCGTTGTTATGCTCAATTTGAAAGAACTTTCACCATAACAACCCCTTGAGAAATGCTATCGTAGCCTTCTCATCTGCATATAGTACTTAGATAAATAAATAAATATTTTTTCAAAAAGAAAAGGATTCAAAGATAAAGATTAGGGGAATTTTCTGGTCACCAGTGGTGAGAAAAGGTATTTATAGTAGCCACATTTTTTTCTAGTCGCCACTACATTTGTAAAACAGGTAACTAACCAACAAAGTAGTATTTAATTTAGCACTAAAATATAAATATTATCAGTTCAAATAAAGGTTAATGTAACTAATTAGTGGCATTAATGTTTATTGTACAATCAAGTATTAACTATGCAAAGAGGATCTAGTTTCATTTTTAAGAATGTTTTCTGCTAACTCGGATGGGGTTGGGGAGAGTGGCAAACAGGCAGAGGAAGTGAAAGAATTTCGCCAACCGATAACTAGTTAGTCCCCACTTTTATTCGGCACTCGATTTTTCAAATTTATTAAGTAGGATCATCCATTTTTAAAGAATATTTTTTGGTTAGAATTTGGAGTTCATTTCGTTAAAATTCAGTGTGGTCATGCAGGCTATCTTTTTTTTCCTCCCTTTTTTGATATTATCAATTTTCAATAACGAACATTTTTCTAAAAATAAAACGAATTTATAAATTTATTGCAAATATTCATTCATTCGTTAATTTTTCCTAGATGAGATCAGGAACCGTATTAATGGGGGAAAAAATCTTCGTTTCAAAAATTAATTTTAGTGCGAATGCAAATAAATTAATATCACAAGCGGGATTGCAAAATGCCGCGCCTTTTACACTGAGTTATTTTTCTTTTACCTATGTAGTCAAGACTCAAGAGGGAAAGAACTAGAATTTCCTTGGAAGGGTCTGTAAAAAGCTGCGGTTTCATTTCGCCGTCAGCTATTACCTCCTTCGACTACTCTGCACAGCAGGGGAGCGTCCGGTCTGTCCCCTTGCAAAATGTGACAGGTCACATGATCCACACTTTCATCGGCCACCGCTCGTTCTATTGGTTGTTGAAGTGTCAATCACTTCACTGATGTACACTGCTTTCGTTTAAAGAAAAGGCCCATTTTCAAGCGAGATGGTTTTTCTTTCCCACTGAAGAGCAGCCTTAAGCGGGGTTCCTCAAGGATCAGTGTTAGGGCCTGTTTTGTTCATTGTCTTTATGAACGATATTCACAAAAATATTTCTGGGAACATGAATTGTTTTGCTGATGATGTCAAAGTTATGGGGACTGTAGAAAATGAAGAACAAGCAAATCAGCTGCAAGAGGATCTAGATCATATTACGGAGTGGGCTGATAAATGGGTTATGGCTGTTAATGTTGGGAAATGTCAAGTGCTACATTTAGGGCATGGAAATAAGTGTACAAGTTATTATTTGCAAGGTTCAGTCATTAGTCAGGCAGACAAAGTTACTGATCTGGGGGTCCTAATAAGTCAGGATTTAAAGTTTAGCCAACAGTGCAGCATTGCTAGCAACAAAGCCAATAAGATGCTTGGGTTTATCAATAGATCTATTTCAAATAAATCTAAAGAAGTTCTTCTGCCCTTATATAGAAGTTTGGTAAGACCCATTTGGAGTATGCTGTTCAGTTTTGGTCTCCTTATCTTAAGAAAGACATTAATGTATTGGAAAGGGTTCAAAGGCGGGCTACAAGGCTAATAAGTGGACTTTCCCACTTAGATTATGATTCCAGGCTTAGAAGGCTAAAAATGTACAGTCTTGAGCAAAGAAGAGACGGAGGGGACATGATTCAGCTGTTTAAATTTATTAAAACGAAAGATGTTACGGGGCTAAAGTTTAGCACTGAAAACAGGACAAGGGGTCATTGTTTTAAGCTATTTAAATCTCAGGCTAACATGGATATTAGGAAAAATTATTATTTTAGCAGGGTAGTGGAACCTTGCAACAGCTTACCGGAAGAGGTGGTAATGAGCAAAGGAGTAGACAGTTTTAAGAGGGCCATTGATCTTTACTGGGGATTATAAATTGACTAGGACCAGTCTAGCTGGGCCCAGAGCCTATTGCTGGTCGTCACTTTTGTATTTGTATTTGTATAAAACATTTTTTTTTATGTAACAAAATTATTATTATTTATATTAAAACAAAAGTTTTTTTTTTTTACATAACAAAATTATTTTCATTTATATTAAAACGAAAGTCAACAAAAGTTTGTTTTTTGGATTCAAAGAGGGATAAGTAACAAGCAAATATGTTTTAAATTTTAAAAATTCACACATCAAATAAATTACAAAAAAAAAAAAACTTTATGGTAATAAAACAATTTTTTTCTGCTCTAAAAAGTATGAAATAAAATAAGTATATGATTTCTTGATTGCAAAACTCAAAAATTAAAGTTGATCTTAATATCTTTATGTTAATTCTAAAGCAGCCAATAAAATTAAAATTAAAAATTTGAGAGAAGAAATAGGCAGTATACAGCTTTATACAAATATCTTTTGCTATACCGCACAGGAGCGTGCTTAGAGTTTTAGCAGCCCAGTGCCAATAAACAATCAGCTTTGTTACTTATTTATTCTCTCCTAAAAAATAATCCACTATAGTGTGTCACACAGCTGTATAAGTCAGTTCCAGATTTTTATGAGTAATTACAAAATCCAGTCTCACCAAACTCAAACCACTGATGATGGCTGCAGCAAAGCAAGCCGAAACGTCTGTAATTTCTACTCCAACTAGACCACGGCCAATAAGCCCGGAAATGTTATCTCCTCATATTGACGCCGGCCGTGAAAGCCTTAAACAGTATTTAATTACAAAATTAATGTGAAAAAATATGACACAAAATATGGTTGCAAAGAAAATTTTTTGAGTCCAAAAGATATGTAATTGATGAAATAAAGACTGGTATCCAAATTGCGATGTTTTCAGCCCGCGGGGTATGAAATACAAAATTGAAATCTAACTTCAGAACAAAGTTCAGAAAAAGAATGAACATTTTGACCTTCTTCTGCTGTTTCACTTACTTTTACTACTAGCAAATATAGAAGAGTCATTCCATGTCAAGTGACCTAGGGGTCCCCACTCAATTATATCGGATTTGGATGAAATTTTATAAAGGTTTAGAGTCGTGCCTTTGAAACTAATCTAAGAAAATTTTCAGCTTCCTAGATCCAAATCCTGAGGATTTAGTATCAGAGAAAAATGCGACCCAAAATAGCGGATCAGCTTTTTGTGCCAAATTACCAACTTTAGATTAAGTTTACAGAAAATTTTATCACACTACAAGCCTGAAAATTTAGGTACTATTGGCTGTTAATCTATTCAATTATTTTTGGAAATTTGAGCTCATTTGATTTTTTATAGCACACGTGTAAAGTCGTGAAAAAGCGCGGCAGGAAATTTTTTTTCCGAAATTTTAGGTTGTCATAAAATTTGAACAAAAATAATTCAAAGACTTGTACCTCGTGACTATTGGAAAAATATTTGTTTTTAATGGGTTACAGTTTCAGAGCTTAAATATCTCTTTTCTAAAAGATATTGTCATCCAAAGTGGCTATCAAAACTGTTCAAGTGCGAAATAGCTTATTTTCAATTATATTTTTCAATATTTTTTGAAAATATGTTTCTTCTTTAATGATGTTCTTTTGAATAAGAACACAAAAATGAGTTTGAAATTTTGTCAGTTTTCAATAATAAATTGCCATGTTTAAGCTCAGATTACAGAAAATTTTATCACACTGGAAGCATGAAATTTTAGGAGCTCAAAGTACTTTTGATTGTCAAAAGGTTCTAATATTTTTATGAATTTAAGTTCATTAACTTTTGTGAAGCACGCATGCAAAGTCGCAAGAAAAACGCAGTGGAGAAACTTTTTCCTGGATTTTAGAACATCATAAATTCTGAACAAAAATAATTCAAACTTTGTAATTCTATTGTCAATATACATGCTTTTAATGGGTTATAGTTGCAGTGTGTAAATATTGATTTTCTAACAAAGTGGCTGTCAAAATCGTTCACATGAAAAATTGCCTATTTTTAATGAGCTGTAGCTCAAGTTTGTCCCATTGCATCTTCTTTTCATTGGTATAATTAAAAAGAAGGTATTTTCTCACACAGAAATATTTTATTCTCTTCTAATATTTTTGTGGCCCCTTAATTTCAAAATATTTTAGCGGCCCTGTGCGGCTCTCACAGTTTGCCGACCCCTAAGCACGGCCCTTATACCGCCTATACTTCTTCTCCTTTGAATTTTTAATATTAATTTTATTGGCTGCTTTAGAATTAACACAAGCACAAAGACATTTAAAGATCAACTTCAATTTTTGAGCGTTCCAATTAAGAAATCGTATACTCATTTTATTTCATACTTTTCAGTGCAAATCAACTTATAGAAATAGTCTTTAGAATTGAATATTTTTTCCCTTCATCTAATACAATTATTGCAATGTTTAGACTTAAATTCTTACTTCTAACACTTCAGTCATTTTACTTCAGACATTTTAAAATTTACCGTAGAATAAACAGAAACAAACAAAAAAAGGCAAAAAATTAATAATTAAAAGTTGAGATAATTTTCTGAAAATTTTAGAAAATTCCAGCAAAAATAAGAGACAATTAATTCATTCTAGCTTTAGACATAGATGGCTGATGTACCAAAAAAGTAGGAGGAGGCAGAATTAAAGCATATTTCCCACCCCTTCATTTCTTTTTTCTTTATTAAATAAAACTATTCCAAATCAATGGTTTAAACCAGGACTGTGCAGTCCGAGATTAATTTTGTAATACAAGAGACAGAGTCGCTAGAAAATAAACCGATTGCGAGCTTCTTCTTTTAAATAATTTTCACCGATTCTCCTCGCATTTTTTTTTAAACCAACTACCTAATTGGTTCACTACAGTGCCGTAACCAGACTTTTGTTTCGGAGGGGGTTTTACCAAACAGATTTTTCAAAACATTTATATGGTCTATAAAATTTGGTTTCATATGTATACTTATTGATTTTTGTTATGATAGATCATCTAAATGGAGGAAGGGGATGTTCTTGCAAAACGCTATATTGTTACAATAAATGAATTTTTCAATAACTACCATAAACACACAATGGGTTTGTACAATTTTTCAGTCATACAAATTTTATTTCACAAATAAAATTGAAAGAATAATAATAACAACAATATTATTTTTGTCACCATAATATAAATAAATAAATAAAATAAATAAATAATGGAAAGTATTTCTTTGGATGAAAAATTTTGGAGAGGGTTTGAACCAGGGTTGGGTTTTGGACTGTCCAAAACCGGTTTAGGACAGGACAGGTGGTTTTTACCGTCCAAAAGTGTCTAAAACTGTCCAAAAGTGTCCGAAACTGTCTTAAACTGTCCAAAAAAATGCTAAAGCTAAAGGGGTGTAACCTAATCAATTTGTATTTACTACAGTATTTGTAATGCATAAATATAAATATTAATGAGGTTTAATTAATGAGTATTTGATAATACTTTTCTCCAAAATGTTCATTTAAAAAATATTTTACTTAAAATAAAATGCCAATAACTCTATCACATAAAAACTTCCTTTTGTAACAGTTGGTAGAGCCATGAAAGGAAATTCACATTGCTAACAAGACAACTAATTTCAGTTACATTTATATCTCAAAGGAATGTTATTAAATGTACAATATTTTTTTAAATGCTTCATTTTTTTTAATGGTTTTTGCAAATAAATTTTGTGTGATGTTTTAATGAAAATTATTTTTTAAATCATAGATTAAAGAACAAGAAATTAATGATTAAACACAACTTATATTTTAAAAGTTGTGTTCTTTTTTTAGTTCACATTTTTAATATAATACATTTTGTATTTACAAAAAATTGTCATTTATTGCATTTAAGTCAATTATTGCACTATACTGTGAACACTTTCTTTCGGCACATGCATAAATGTCCAAAAATTTGGTTTATGGAAACAAAAAAGAGAAACTCAGGCATACAAATTGAAACATTTAATGACGAATTTAATTTCTATGTAACTAGATCAAAATCTGCTGCATATATAAGCTATATACATATTTATGCTTAAATGTTCATATTAAATAAATATATTAAGTAGTCAAAAAAAAAAACATAATTTTGACACATTTTGTTCTGTTTTTGATATTTTCTCACAAAATATGGTTTTTTAAAAAATAGTTTTGGACACTTTTGGAAACAAGGGTTTTGAACCGGATGGTAAAAACCTCGCCAACCCCGCTTTCATTTGCACACATGCACAAGCATAAGTAAATTTGGTTACCATTATCAAAAAATAATAATAATAATAACAATAAATAAATAATTAAATAAATACAAATTTAAATTAAGAATTCAACTTCTATAACTAGATTAAAATCAGCGGCATAAATAACTAGTATGTTCACATTGTATAAATGTTCAACATAAAACTTTACTTTGATGCATTTTATTCTGTTTTTTGTTTTTTCTCAAAAATACAATTTCTCTAAAAATATAGTTTTGGACACTTTCGGACAGTTTTGGACACAAGGGTTTTGGACAGGACGATAAAATCCAGGGTTTTTACCGTGGTTTTTACCATAGTGTCCAAAACCTTGCCAACCCTGGTTTGAACCCTATAAACAACCCAATTACATAAGCCCCTGTTTCATTATATGCATAAAGGCCTTCTAATAAGAAAATAACTGCTATTGGCAACCAGCTGGCTTGATTGTTTGTCGACCTTTCTGTAGTAGCTATCTTAGGTGTTCCCTACTTTGCTTGTTTTGTAACTTTCTTTTACTAATAGGAACTTTCAGCAAATGGTTTCGTTGCCTAACATAAATAATCACTTCCAAATAAAAATAGTATATTTTAATTTTGATTTCAGTTATGAAATAGTGAAAGGAATGTATCCCTAGAGCAATTCCAGGCCAGTAGCTTGGGGAGAAACTTCTTGGGGTGTTTGGATAATTCAAATAAGTTTTGGCCCAAAAGCGTGAATCCAAAACAATCCCAGATGTAATTGTAAATATTTTCAATGCTTCTTATAACTCGAGGACAGTACCAGAGGATTGGAAGCTGGCTAATATTATGCCTCTCTTCAAGAAAGGGTCTAAAGGGAGTGCGGAAAATTATAGACCTGCGAGACTAACTTCAATGGTTTGCAAAATTTTTGAAACATTGATAAAAATTAAGATTGTAAATTTTTTAGAGACTAATAATCTATTGACTAGTTTTCAGTACGGTTTCAGGAAAGGTAAATCTTGTGCAACTAATTTATTACATTTCTATGACAAAGTTACCATGGCTTTAGACAATAAGAAGCCTGTAAATGTTGTTTACATTGATTTTCAAAAAGCTTTTGATAAGGCACCGCATGCTGCTCTACTTAGCAAATTAGCTGATATAGGAATAGGAGGGAAAATTTTCATTTGGGTAAAAAACTGGCTGATTGGAAGGAAACAAAGGGTAGTTGTAAGGGGAAATTATTCTAAATAGAGTGTGGTTTTAAGCGGGGTTCCTCAGGGATCAGTGTTAGGGCCTGTTTTGTTCATTTTTTATGAATGATATTCACAAAAATATTTCTGGCAACCCCACCCCCCCTTTTTCGTTGTCTAACGTTGCCAAAGATAGCTTTAAAATGTTTTTGAGCCCGAAGAATTGGGACCCACCGAAGACAGCTTAAAATTGCGTTGTTAAACACTCAATAAATGTCACATTTTTGGGAACCTTTTTTATCTTTTAACGTCACCAAACAGCCCAAAAGTGTAGTTTCATGCCTTGAGTCTCGAAACATTTCCAAGGGATAACACCCACCCAGCCCTTTGCATTTCATCTTTTAGCCTAATATTGAGTTTTTAAAATTTCAATTCCTGAGGGTCTTTGTTGGAGTTATTAGAGGCCTTTACACCACTAGAAACAGCCTACATTTATGTGTTTTTCAACTTAGTTAAAAAACTTTCCGGACAGAGCGCTCCAGAACCTTCCCCAATATCTTCACAAATCCAAAGATAGCCTTAAATTACCTTTTTAACACTTCAATTTCTGAAAAACTCCTTGAGAAGTTCCGACCCCCAAATGTTACCAAATAAAACATAAAACTAATTTTAATTTTGAAAAAAAAAAAAAAAAAATGGTGGGAGCTCCAAGTCCCTTTTTTATATGCGTTACTAAAAAATGCCTGAAATCCCCAATTTTGATTTACATTTTTGGAATTTTTCTGGGGGCTATGAATTTTTTTTTCTTCCTCTTCTGCAAGAAAAATAAGAAGGAAAAAAACAAGTTTCTTTTCTTCTTTATTAAAATACTTTTCACTCTTTAATGTATTAACTATTTCTCATCAAAAGGGCGGCAAATTGAGGAACTGCCCGGTCGGCAGAAGGCATAGCTACGCCACTGAATAAGTCAGTTACAGTTAAACAACTAATTTTCTCCACTAAAAATTTCATACTTGCAATGACAAAATAGGACTGCTTGGCTAAATCTAAGTTATGATCAAAATAAGTCTGAAACATATAACAATTGAAAATAAAACAATATACAATTCAAATCATAGCATATTTTTGTCAAAATTTATAGTTAATTTCTTCATATGCATACAGATAAATATATAGTATAAAAATTAAATTTTAAATAGCATTTCATTTCTTTTTGACTTTATTTTTGAAAGTGAAAAACTATAATATTTTAACATACATTTAAAAATGAAGTCACGAAAACAAAATTACTCACCAATTAAAACGGTCATTTCACTTACTGATGAATTATCAGATGTGCCTGAAAGAAAAATAGTAATTGAAAAATAAAAAATATGATAACATAACACAATTTTAACAACTAATTACATACACACAAAAGGCAACTAACATATTTATAGTCAACATATTTTATGTACAAAACCTGAAAATCTTTTTAATCCATTAAGGTAGTTCATTGCTAGTTAGCGCTTAAAAAAAAAACTGAGAAAATCATTAATACAAGTAGGGGAAGGTGGGGTACCTTAAACCTATTTTCACTTTTCAATTTTTAATTTCATAATTATTTGACAAATCTAAACACAAAAACCTTTAGTTAAAACTTTATGATTTTTTACACAACATATTATTATTTTAAAAATTTATTTAACTTATTTCAATTACATTTATAAAAAAAACAGAAGAATGCAATTAGTACCCAGGTACATCACCGGTGGTGTACCTTGGGTCTTGGAATGGTGTACCTTGGACCAATGATTAACAGGTAAAGAAAATATGATTTTCAGTAAGTACATCACTTTTTGTCAATCAGTAATACCACACATAGTTTTAGAAATATCTTTTTTTATTTGTTTCAAAGTTATATATAAATTTAGATCTTATTATCTTAATAGGCTCCACTTTTTTAATAAAATGACCAGACGCTCTAGCTTCTGAAAACCATACTAAAGATTTTGTTTTTTTAAGCTACACTTATTTCTAACTACGATTGTAATCAGATAAGTCAATTCCAAATGTTAACTTCTCGAGCTGCCTTTCAGATCCACCAGTTAGTATTGGGTGTGGTAGCTTGAATATATCCTTTTTGTCAACTTGATAAAGGGTAGCATCTTCTCTGATGAACTTCTGACAGTTTGGATCTTTTTTCAGATATTTAACTTCATATCTCTAGTGGCCACCTCTAGTGGCTTTTGGCCACTAGAGGGCGCCTGTGATGCAGGGAGTGTTATTGCTGCAAATTTGATAAGTGTTTTCTTACTATAATTTTTCATTATTACTGACTAGTTTTAGGTTTTTTTACTTCACTTTGTCATGTAATTTAGTTTTATTGTGTTTTGGGGGCTCATTTTAGCTGTTATTGTATTCTTGAAGTGTTTTTGCATTTTTTGGAGCTAAGCCTAACATGTGGTGATCTCCTGGTTTTTGATCTTGTGTGCTTTATTGGGTGTAGCAACTCTGTTTATTTACTGCTGTTTTTAGTATTTATTCTGTGTTTTTTTGCATTTTTATCTTTCTGTTTTGCCTTTTGGAACATATTCACTGAGTAGAAATGGGTGTTATATGCATTATGAAAGAGGTAAAGAGTGGGAAGGGGGACAGGTGGATCTCTTGTGATTTATGTCATATGTTCTGCCTGTATAAGGGGAAAAATGAGTCTGTTTTTGAGGAGGATTACATTTGCACTAAATGTGCTGAACTCTCAGACTTAAGACTTAAGATGCTAGTTTTGGAAGCCCAGTTAGCATTAGGGTGTAGGCCAGTTGTAGAGGGTATAAATGTTCCAGAGATTCAGGGGGAAGTTTCAAATGAGGAGTTAGATTGGGAAACTAAGGGTGTAATTTTGGGGGACTCTATGGTAAGGGAGGTGGGTAACACAGTTGGGAGAGTAAAGCGTAAGGTGGCTAGGTGTTGTTTACCAGGGGCTCGGGTAAAAGACGTTAATATGGTTGCTGAAAAGAAGGGAGTATTGAATAAGGAGGACATGGTTACTTTGTGGGTGGGAACAAATGATGTAGGCCACAGTAAAAATGTGGAGTTTTCTAGGGAATGGGAATCCCTGTTGGATAAAGCAACCAGCTTTTCGACGAATGTCCAAGTGGTTGGTTTGCTTCCCAGGTATGGAGTGCATAGGAGCTGGCTAAATCAACGTGCGAGGTGTATGAACTTGCTACTGAAGTCAATTTGCGAAAAGCGCAGTATCAGGTTCATTGATGTATATGGAGTCATTGTAAACGGGATTGGATTGCTAGGGATGGCCTGCATCTGAGCTCTACAGGGGTCAAAATGGTTAGTGGATTAATTTTAAGGGCTTCGGAGTCAAAAAACTAAGTTGGAATGGGGGGCATGGTTCAAGCATCAGGTATCGAGAGAATGAAATTTTTTTGGGTATTGCTAGAAATGGAAATAAAGTGACGAACAAGAGTAGTAATGTTAACAATTGTAATTTAGGAAATTTCAGGGTGTTAAATAAAAGCAACTTAGGCATGCTTAAAGTTTTCTATACCAATGCTCGCAGTATTACGAACAAGATGGATGAATTGAAAAGCATAGTTATGGATGAGAAGTTGGATGTTATTGGAATTACAGAGACATGGGCTACCGAATCTGATGCAGAGTTATTACATATTGCTGGGTATAATTTGTTCAGACAGGATAGAGTAGGTAAAAGAGGTGGTATGGTTTTATTTTATGTTAGAGACAATTTTATTTGCAATGAATTGGTCATAAATGATAAGCCTACTGATAATGATATGGTTTGGCTGGAGTTGATGAGCAGTAAGGGCAAAAAGCTACGCTTTGGAAACATTTATAGGCCACCTAATTCAAACCAGGGACAAGATGAACAGATGTATCGTTCAAAAAATCAGTAATCCAACGTCAGAAAGCACAAATATTTGCAAAATATTGCAGATGTATCGTATTATTAGTGACATGTCCAGTAAGGGATCCGTTATCATAATGGGGGATTTCAATTTTCCGGGTATTGATTGGAATAATTTTTATCCTGGTAATGGCAAAGAAGAGGAATTTTTAAAAGTAATTGGTGAGTGTTTCTTAGATCAAGTTGTAACTCAGGGAACTCGAGAGGAGGCAATTTTTGATCTAGTTTTTTGTGACATAGGTAGTTTTGTTCAGGGGTTGAGTGTAGGGGAGCATATTGGAGATAGTGATCATAAAAGCATTAGGTTCCGGGTTAAATTTGAAGTGTGCAAAGATGATAATTTTAGGTTTGTGCCCAATTTCAGAAACACTGATTTTGTTGCACTTAGGCAGAGCTTGAAAGAGGTTTTTTCGTCAGGGTTGGAAAATAGCGACTTAGATCAGCAGTGGACGGAATTTAAGGATAAACTTGCTAAAACCGTTGGGGACTATGTTCCATTTAGGAGAAAAGGTGTTAATACCAAAATTTGGCCCATGTGGTTCTCCAGGGAGACTAAAGAAGCTCTTAATTATAAGCAAGCCACTTTTCGTAAGTTTAAAGAAACTAGTCAGAGTGCGGAGAGGCTCCAGTATGGTAAGGCAAGGCGAAATTTTAAGTATTTGGTACGGATTCCGAAAAGGGAATTGGAGCAAAGGCTGGCAGATGACATTGATGGGAACCCTAAGAGGTTTTTTGCTTACGCTAATTCTGGGAAAGCTCGAAACAGTCAAATTGGGCCTTTGGTTGATGAGTATGGAAATTTAATCCAAAACGATAAGGATATTGCAAATGTTCTGAATAACTTTTTTTCCAGTGTGTTTAACGATAACTGTATCTCAACAGTTGACACTAACAAGACACAAGCTATTATACAGCTTGAGGATTTTGTATTTTCCAGGGAGGAGGTTTTATTTCATTTGAAAAAGATTAATGCAACTAAAGCTCCGGGACCAGATAATATTTATCCAAAAATTTTAGTTGAATGTGCAGAGGAATTAGTGGATGTTATTTTGAATATTTTCAATGCTTCTTATAACTCGGGGACGGTGCCAGAGGACTGGAAGCTGGCTAACATAATGCCACTCTTCAAGAAGGGGTCTGAAGGTATTGCTGGGAACTATAGATCTGTAAGTTTGACTTCGGTGATTTGTAAGATTTTCGAAACTTTGATCAAAATTAAGGTCATGATGTTCTTAGAGACTAATAGTCTGTTGACTAGTTTGCAGTATGGTTTCAGGAAAGGTAAATCCTGTACTACTAATTTATTGCATTTCTACGACAAGGTTACCTCAGCTTTAGATAACAAAAAATGTGTGGATGTTGTTTATATTGATTTTCAAAAAGCTTTTGACAAGGTACCGCATGTTGCTCTTCTCAGCAAGTTAGCTGACATTGGAATAAGAGGAAAAACTTTACTTTGGGTTAGAAATTGGCTTACTGGTAGGAAGCAAAGAGTAGTTGTGAGAGGAAATCATTCTAATTGGAGCGATGTTTTAAGTGGGGTTCCTCAGGGATCAGTTTTAGGGCCTCTTTTGTTTATTATATTTATGAATGACATCAATGAAAATATTTCTGGAAGCATGAATTGTTTTGCTGACGATGTAAAAGTTATGGGGATTGTTGAAAATGAAGAACAAGTAAAACAGCTGCAAGAGGATTTAGATCATATTACTAAGTGGGCAGATAAATGGGGTATGGCAGTTAATGTAGGGAAATGTCAAGTGCTACACTTAGGTCATGGAAATAAGCGTATGAGATATCGTTTACAGGGTTCAGTCATAAATCAGGCAGAAAATGTTATGGATCTGGGTGTCTTTATAAATCAGGACTTCAAGTTTAGTCAACAGTGCAGTATTGCTAGTAACAAAGCCAACAAAATGCTTGGGTTCATCAAATGATCTATTTCAAACAAATCTAAGAAAGTTCTTCTGCCTTTATATAGGAGTTTAGTAAGACCTCATTTGGAGTATGCTGTTCAGTTTTGGTCGCCCTATCTGAAGAAAGATATTTTTGTATTGGAAAGGGTTCAAAGAAGGCTAACTAAATTAGTAAGGGGACTCTCAGATTTAGATTATGATACCAGACTTAATAGGCTTAACATGTATAGCCTGGAGCAAAGGAGAGTCAGAGAGGACATGATTCAGTTATTTAAATTTATCAAAATGAAAGATGTAAATGGATTAAATTTTTGCTGGAAAAGCAGGACGAGGGGTCATTGTTTTAAGCTATTTAAACCTCAGGCTAACTTGGAAATCAGGAAAAACTACTACTTAGCAGGGTCGTGGGCACTTGGAATAGCTTACCGGAAGAGGCGGTAATGAGCAAGGGAGTGGATAGCTTTAAGAGGGCCATTGATCTTCATTGGGGACTAATTAATTGACTAGGACCAGCCTAGCTGGGCCCAGAGCCTGTTGCTGGTCGTCACATTTGTATTTGTATTTGTATATCCATCATCAGCAATAGAAATAATCTCTGCAAGAAAATATTTGATAGTTTTCTTGCCAGCGAATTTCACCAATACAAACACATCAATCTGAATATTGACGTTATCTGGATCTTCTAGCTCATTAAAATGATGATCTAAAAAAATATCGGTATCCTCATATAAATCTTCAATATTCTCAAGTTCAGACTCTGAGGAATAATAAAGTTTTCTTTTAGCTGGGTTGGTAGGGGATTTTACTGTCTTAGTTTGCTTTACTTTTTTCATTGTCATTTTAGCCTTTTCTATTTCAAGACGTTCTTTCTCGGGTGTGTCAGTCAAAATACAAGATTTTCTTTTAGGTCTCCCCTATGAAATTGTTTTCTTGGCAGTGTCTTTGGATATGGCCTTATTTCTTCAGGAGTGACAAGGCTTGGCAAAAAAATACTAGCTTCAGATGTTGACACACAAGTAAAATCATTTTGTGTGCTATTATTTTGTTAAATTCGCATTGACAGATCAGTGAGATTTATACAAATACAAAAGTGATGACAAGCAACAGGCTCTGGGCCCAGCTAGGCTGGTCCTAGCAATTTACGATCCTCATTGAAGATCCCCTCCCCCCCCCCCCAATGGCCCTTTAAAACTATCTACTCCCTTGTTCATTACCACCTCTTCTGGTAAGCTGTTCCAAGGTTCCACTACCCTGCTAAAATAATAATTTTTCCTAATATCCATGTTAGCCTGAGATTTAAATAGCTTAAAACAATGACCCCTTGTTCTGTTTTCAGTGGTAAACTTTAGCCCCGTAACATCTTTCATTTTAATAAATCTAAACAACTGAATCATGTCCCCTTGCTCTTTTCTTTGCTCATGACTGTACATGTTTAGTATTCTAAGCCTGGAATCGTAGTCTAAATTAGAAAATCTATTTATTAGCCTTCTAGCCGGCATTTGAACCCTTTCCAATGCATTAATAGCTTTCTTAGGATAAGGAGACCAAAACTGAACAGCACACTCCAAATGAGGTCTTACCAAACTTCTATATAAGGGCAGAAGAACTTCTTTAGATTTGTTTAAAATAGATCTATTGATAAACCCAAGAATATTATTGGCTTTGTTACTAGCTTTGCTGCACTGTTGACTAAACTTTAAATCCTGACTTATTAAAACGCCCAGGTCAGTAACGTTTTCTGCCTAACTAATGACTGAACCTTGCAAATAATAACTTGTACACTTATTTCCATGCCCTAAATGTAGCACTTGACGTTTCCTAACATTAACAGCTATACCCCATTGATCAACCCACTCCGTAATATGATCTAGATCCTCTTGCAGCTGATTTGCTTGTTCTTCCTTTCTACAATCCCCATAACTTTGACATCATTAGCAAAACAATTCATGTTCCCAGAAATATTTTTATGAATATCGTTAATAAAAACAACGAACAAAGTAGGCACTAACACTGATCCTTGAGGAACTCTGCTTAAAACCTCACTCCATTTAGAATAATTTCCCCTCACAACTACCCTTTGTTTCCTTCCAGTCAGTCAGTTTTTCACCGAAATGAAAATTTTCCCTCCTATTCCTATATCAGCTAATTTGCTAAGTAGAGCAACATGCGGTACCTCATCGAAAGCTTTTTGAAAATCAATATAAACAACATCTACAGGCTTCTTATTGTCTAAAGCCATGGTAACTTTGTCATATAAATGTAATAAATTAGTCGCACAAGTAGTGATGTGGATCGGGTAAATACCCAGTGGGTAGGTAAATATTTTTTGGGTATTTACCCGGGTATTTACCCAAGCCCTGGGTAAATACCCAAAAACTGGGTATTTTACAAAAAAATGCAAAAAGTAAGTCTGAATTTTTTTTTAAATCTAAATATAAAATAATTGGTAAAACTGATACATACATATGTATTACACAGTTTATAATATTTTTTATTGGAAGACTTGATGAAATTATGAAAGAAACATATCGTGAACCAAGGAATCTTTCTTTTCAATGTCATAATTGGACAAGTATAAGCAATTCAATGATGAACTTCAGGATTTCAAAATCACAATCTAGGTTAGTTATATCCAAAATGAAAAAAAAAAAAAAAGGAAGCAGGGGGGATGCTTGGAAGAATTTACTGAGAAGTTATTAAGACTATGATGTAATTTATTTATTTTATTGCCGTTTAAGTGGTAACGTAGCAAATATAGAAAGTTTTCATATTAATAAGCGAAAAAAAAATATTGTTTTCTGTTGCCTTGCTCATTTGCATTTGCTTCCCAGTACTTCATGATTAAAATTTATTTGAACTATTTTTAATACACGCAATTAGTGATGTCAGGTGGGAAGGTAAATATATTTTTTGGGTATTAAAACTGTCAGAACTTAGAATGAACTATTCTAAAACTTAAATAGGATGGCAGGATAATTTAATTTTTTATGGGGTAAAGCAAAAGGATTTAAGTTTAATTTTGTCACATAGATGGCATTAGCACAACTTTTCATTGATTTTTCATAATATCATGTTACCAGTTAGTTTTGGCTTTGAGTTGTAATCAGTTTGTACAAATTCTCCTAAATACTAAACGCATATCGCATTTGCTTTAAAAGTGATCCTCCGCCGGTACACAAACAACGCTACTACCTGACGGCAATACATGGATGGTGTTGCTATAACGATGGATCCAAACAAATCAAATCAAATCGTTAATTGGTTAATTTTAAAATTTTAATTTAGACGTTAACCAACTGTTTTCTCAGCTTTTAATTTCTAATGCTTTCGACCTTCTATAGTTGGCAGTAGCCAGAAGACTGAAAATATACTTATGGGATCAGTGGCGGATACACCCGGCGGGCAACCGGGCATTTGCCCGGTGGGCCGGTCATGTTCGGGCCGATCAGTTGCCCTGTCTACATACAGTAAAATGTAAATACCACTAAGTAAATTCTCTAGCTTCAATTCCTCTTTACACGCATAGGCTCAAGCCCATGGATGGAGGGTGCAAGGCCGTTGCTAAGGGGGCCGTGGAGCTCCCAGTTTTTCAGAAATGGGGCCGCCAATTTCATTTTAGTAATGCAATAAAAAACAAAGACAAGGACAGTATTTAAAAGTTAAAATACTTTTGTCCATTTTTCAATTTCATCTGTGAATTGCAATTCACATTTACCTTACTTATGAATGGCAATTCACAATTGTTATGAATTGTAGTTCATAACAATTGCAATAAAAGTGACAAAAAGTATTTTTTCATTAAAGCTTTAACAGAAAATGCAATCTTAAAACACAGTTTGGAGCATCCAAAATTCTGTATTATAAAGATTATTTAAGTAAAAACCTCCTAAATGTGCGTTTCTAACATTTTTTTTGCGAAAAATAAAATATTCAGCTTCTCTCACTCAATATCCCTCGAAGGGTTCAAACTAACGGTTGAAGACCCTTCAGTTTAAAAATGATTATATATATTTAAAAAAAAAATGATTCCCAGGGGCCGCCGACACACCAACCTTTTCTACTTTCTACCTACTACCTACTACTTTTAGCTTTCCTATTTTTTTTTTATGAAGAATATCATCCTGAAAATCAGAGTATATAGAAAAGTACACAGGCCCCAGAAATATGGTTTACCTAGGAGAAAAATTAAAGTTTAGCGAGAGTGTTTGAAATTAATAGTCACACCAGTAGTTCTAAGTGTTTGAATGTAAAAATCATGTATGAATCGAAAACTGAAACAAAACTTTATCAAGAGGTGAAGAAAGGAATGATATTTAAAATAAAATAGAGTGAAAAAAAAGACCAAAGATCATTAAGGTTATTTAAGGTCATCAAAGCACCAGATCAGGTCAAGAAAAGTTTTTTACTTGGGGCAGCAGATGGCTTGCATTCCAAGCAAATAAAAATACTAGGCTGTAAATTGAAAATTTTAGTATGGAAAATCTAGATGTAAATGGTTTTTAAGGAGAACAGTGTTTGAGGGTGTTTCATATTTTTTATCAATAAAATAACTAAAAGAAGATTGCGACGTAGCCAAGAGGTGGGGAAGAGAGGGATCCAAAAGAGCTTATATCTTCCTTTTTAGTCACCAAAGCTTGCCTAAAGTGCGTTTTTGAAACTTAGCTTTTTAAGGAATTCCTAGGAAAAACTCCCGAACCCCATTCCTTAGTTTAACGTCATTAAAAATGGCCTACAACAGCGTATTTGGGATTTCAGCTTCGAAAAACTTCGAGGAGTATATTTCCGCCACAATCGACCTAGAAACGTCCCCACCCCATCATTAAAGAGCGTCAGAAATCGGTGTCGAAAAAATTTCGGAGGCCCCTTAAGCATCTCCTTCCCATAATATCATAGAAGATCGTCTAAAATTACCTTTTTTGGGCTTCAAAAAAAAGTACGAAACCTCCCCTAATCCCCACTTTTCCCATAACATCATGACAGAAGATTTTTTCACCTATTCTCAAAAATTAAATTAAAACCTCAAATTTAAATCTAAACACCACACACCAAGCAATTTTTGTAACTGACCATAGTCTTTTCCCTATCGATCTACTTCGTTTCTCACTTTCAGATTCTGTATCATGTAAAAATTCATGTCATGGTGTCATGGACTCACAGGTTCACCAGACCTTTATATATTCCATCATCCACTAACCTCATCTTTCCGCATTAAATATTACCCCTCTGATTTCTCTTTCCGAAGTTTCGATTGTTTACCGGGACCAGGTGAAAGCTCTCAATCCTCTCTTCTTAGTAACACTATGAAAGATAGTTTAAAACAGCATTTTCGAATATACAGTATCGAAAAATTTCAAAGAAAGCCCCCCCCCCCCCCTCCTTCCCCCTTCGTCATCATCAGTAAAGCACATCAGAAATCTCGTTTTTAATGCTTCAATTTCGAAAAAATTCCAAGCAGAGCATCGCCATAACTCCTCCTAAAATCATCGAAGGTCGATGAAAGTTTCGTTTTTGGAACTTAACTTTTGAATAACTGTCGATGTCCTAGTTTTTATCAGAAAAAAAAAAGCTTACAATTATACCTTTTTAAGATTTCAATTTCAAAAAAATTCTTGATGGATGTTGCTCAAATCTCTTCTTTCCCTAGCATTACCCAAAATCTTTTAAAACTGCGTTTTCAGAGCTAATATTTTGAAATTTTCTCGGACTTCATCTTCCTAACATGATTGAAGATAACATATAAATGCAAGTTCGGAGTTTCACTTCCAAAAAAATGCTGGAAGAGGACCCTCGAACCTCCGTTCTCCTTAACTTCACCTGAGATCATCTAAAATTGCATTTTTAGTACTACAATTTGAAAAATTTTCCGGGGGAGAGTTCCCAGGACCCCATATTTCTGACTCAATGTTAAACTTACAATTAAGTTTCTAATGTTAATATTTAATAACTTCCATACCCCTCGCCTCCCTAATAATCTCTCTATTCTGACTGAAGTAATGTTAGAAGAGATCATTACGGAAATAATCAATACAGCACCAGACACTTAAAAATACTTAAATAGATTAGTACAATCACCTTTTTTTTTACAAACAATGGTTTAGCTTATCTTGTATCAATTGCTCACCATTAAAACACAGAAAAGAATTCCATCTGTTAAATTTTATTTAAAAGAAAGTATTTAATTTTTTTCAATAATTTCCTCATATTTAAGTGATATCGTTCCCCAATCATTTTTGTGAAAATGAGTATCTATAGGAACTATGGGGCCGCGACATCCCTTTATGCCAGGGCCGATTTCTTTAACCAATCCGCCACTGTATGGGATCAGTTTGCTCTATGTTAAAAGGGAGAACGCGATAGGCATTTAGTATTTAGGAGGCGTTAGTTGGTCACTCACTTTGTATTTGTACTGGTAAAACTTTAAATTTTGCTTTGAAAAGTGAAAAACAAAAAAGAAAGATGGGGACATTGATTAGGCATATCCAACACATTTAATGTGAATATCATATTATATTGCTAAGTTGTTTCACACAATAATTCTTTGAATAGGTGATCAAAAAACAATTTTTGGTGAAAAATTTGTTTTGTATATGGTTGGTTATATATATACCAGGGTTGGGTTTTAGACTGTCCAAAACCGGTTTAGGACAGGACAGGTGGTTTTTACCGTCCAAAACTGTCTAAAACTGTCCAAAAGTGTCTGAAACTGTCCAAAACTATGCTAAAGCTAAAGGGGTGTAATCTAATCAACTCGTATTTACTGCAATATTCGCAATGTATAAATATAGATATTAATCAGGTTTAATTAATGGTATTTAATAAAAAATTTCTCAAAAATGTTCATTTAAAAAATATTTTACTTAAAAAAATTGCTAATAGCTATTGCGTAAAAACATCCTTATGTAACAGTTGGCAGAGTTATCAAAGGAAATTCACAACACTACCAAGACAACTAATGTCAGTTCCATTTATAACACAAAGGAATGTTATTAAATGTGCAATATTTAGGAAAAAGAAAAAAAAAAAGCTTTTTTTTTTAAAAAAATGATTTTTGCAAATAAGTTTTACATGATGTTTTAACAAAATTTATTTTTTAAATTATAGATTAAAGAACAAGAAATTGATGACTACACTTATGTTATAGAACCTGTGCTAGTCCTTTTTTAGTTCATATTTTTAATATAATACATTCTGTAACTACAAAAAATTGTAATTTATTGCATTTAAGTCAATTATTGCACTACATTTTGAAATCTTTCCTTTGCACACTTGCATAAATGTCGAAAAATTTAGTTTATGGAGGCAAAAAAACTCCTGCATACAAATTGAAATTTTCAATGAAAAATTTAATTTTTACTTAACTATACTAAAATCAGCTGCATGAATAAGTTACATATAGTATATTTATACTTGAATGTTCACATTAAATGAATATATTTTACAGTCAAAAAATAATTTCGACACATTTTGTTCTGTTTTTGATATTTTCCCACAAAATATAGTTTCTCAAAAATAGTTTTGGACACTTTTGGGCTCAAGGGGTTTGAACAGGATGGTAAAAACCTTGCCAAACCTGCTTTCATTTGCACACATGCATAAACATAGGGAAATTTGGTTACTATTATCAAAATAAATAAACTCATGCATGCAAATTGAAATTTTAATAAATAATTCAACTTCTATGTAACTAGATTAAAATCATCTGCATAAATATGTTGAATGTTCTCATTGAATTAATGTTCAATATAAAACATTTTATTATTTATTTTTGATGTTTTTTCACAGAATACGTTTTTTCTAAAAATAGAGTTTTGGACACTTTCGGACAGTTTTGAACACAAGGGTTTTGGACAGGACGGTAAAAACCAGGGTTTTTACCGTGGTTTTTACCGTAGTGTCCAAAACCTTGCCAACCCTGATATATACATAGTGAAATACAGACAGAAAAGTATTTTAGTTGAATATAAATTTTTGAAATAAATACCCGGGTAAATACCCATTTTGGGTATTTACCCGGGTATATACCCTGGGTATTTACCCCTAAAAATAAATACCCAGGTATTTTACATCACTACGCACAAGATTTACCTTTCCTGAAACCGTACTGAAAACTAGTCAATACATTATTAGTCTCTAAAAAATTTACTATCTTAATTTCTATCAATGTTTCAAAAATTTTGCAAACCACCGAAGTTAGACACACAAGTCTATAATTTCCCACACTCCCTTTAGATCCTTTTATGAAGAGCGGTGAAATGTTAGCCAGCTTCCCATCCTCTGGCACTGTCCCCGAATTATAAGAAGCATTGAAAATATTTACAATTATATCTGCTAATTCCTCTGCACATTCAACTAAAATTTTTGGATACATATTATCTGGTCCCGGAGCCTTAGTCTCTTTAATTTTTTTCAAATGAAGTAAAACATCATCCCTAGAAAATACAAAGTCCTCATGCTGTACTCTAGCTTGTGTCAACTGTTAAAATACAGTTATCGTTAAAAACAGTCGAAAAAGTTATTAAGAACATTAGCAATATCACTATCGTCTTGAATTAAAATTCCGTGCTCATCAACCAGTGGCCCAATATGACTATTTCGAACTTTCCCTGAATTAGCGTATGCAAAGACATATTAAGATTCCTGTCTATGTTATCTGCCAGTCTTTGCTCCAACTCTCTTTTCTGAATCCGTGCCAAATACTTAAATTTATGCCTTGCCTTACAATATTGGAGCCTTTCTGCAAAGTTACCAGTTTCTTTAATGATGTTTTCAAAATAAAAGAAGCTTCAAACATGCAGCAATAATGATGTAAAACTACTAGTGAACAGCAAAACACTACAGCTTGATTTTTATTTCTTTTTTTCCATTTGAATTTTTAAAAATAATTTTTTTTTATTTGACAAACAAATAGGGAAACAGCACCAGTAACAGACATGCTTAAGACATTGCTCTCAGGTAACTCAATTTTCTGAGCTTTTTAACAAATTTAGAATTTTTAAACTACTTTTCTCTTATGCAACAACATTTTATCTAACATTTGGTTGCTTCTGGATCCTCTAAATTAGTTAATTCTAATTTTATTTGCTCAATTTTGAAAAAAGGTCCGATCTCCAGTAACAGACACTGATAAATCTGATGATATCCAGTAACAGATAGGATGAGCAATGGACAAAATTCTCCTTTTCTCTTCAAAATGTGCAAAAGTTCTTCATTTTTAGAACTAAATACAGTTGAACTAGTTTGATATGCAGTGGTGTTCCCATAGGGTAATTCCATATAAGCCGTATACTCTGAAACATTTTTTAGACATATAGTGTATACCCTCAAACTTCATAGATTTTCATATTATGATGTACTATGTAATGATTAGTGATGTTCCGGATATCCGTATCTGCGGATATCCGAGGAAAAATAAAGATCTGTATCCGTATCCATTACTTTTTTGACGGATCTTAAACGGATCATTTCTATTCTAAAATTTTTTAAATATTTGAATAAAGGACTCTTAAATTCCATTTAAATTAGGTTTTATTCCCTATTTAAATCATAAGTTATCATTTCAGAAGCCAATCTGTACCCCCCCCCCCTGTTGCAAAAAGGAAGGGGAAATAAGTTTTAAAAGTGTATATCAGTGTGTCTTTTTGTGGCATCGTAGCTCCTAAACTGATGAACCGATTTTGATAGTTCATTTTTCGCTCAAAAGGTGACTTGGCCTGCAGCAATCACTTGGCCTGCAGCAATCATATCTCAAGTTTTTCCCTACCAGAAGGGAGTAGTCTCCTGATGAGGCGCCAGGGTGTTTTGATTACACTTACGTTTCTATAAATAGTAATAATAAATTGAGCGACATTTCATTACATTTTGATATCATGCAGGGACATATTACTGGGTTATAAAAGACTAGGACCTTAAAAAATTGATGTTTGCTTTTTTTTTTTGTAACCAGTTAAGCTTTTTACTTTTTGGAGAATAGCTTTTTATATCTGAAATTTGGCTAACAACATAGATTAGGCACATCCGACACATTTAATGTGAATATCATATTAGATTGTTAAGTTGTTTCACACAATAATTCTGTAAATATGTGATCAAAATACAGGTTTTGGGCAAAAATTTATTGTTTTGTATATGGATAGCTATACATATACACAGTGGAATAGATACAGAAAAGTGTTTCAGTTAAATATAAATTTTTGAAATAAATATTCGGGTAAATACCCATTTTGGGTACTTACCCGGGTATATTTTACATCACTAACTGCATTATACTATCCTAACTACATAGATCTCTCTGCAGGTAACATATTTCCACTCTCGCAATATTGCTTTCAGTCCAAAATTTCAGTTTAGAATAAAATAAATATTTGCAGTTTTTCTTATACATCATGACTAATATAGTTAAGAAAAGTAATTGTTCAACATATTACTTTATACTAAAACGTACATCATGATCCAAACCTTATCTTTAAGCAAAGCAAAGAACAAAATCACCACTTATTTAAGCATTATAACATATTTATAAATATTAAAAATTTATTGAATAGTTAGAGAACTTACCTTAATTTTAAAAGTAAGCTGATTAAGTTCATCTATTGTATGAAATTATTATGTTTTTACATGTAAAATAATTAATATCTACAAATTTTTGAGCATTTTAAAAAAATTTAAAAAATCTGATTTAAATAGAAAAAATCCAATTTAAATAAAAAAATCTGACTTTTTTGATTTTTTTTTAAAAATCAAAAAAATTACGAACCCTGGTTTCTATGTATTAAGAAAGTAGGCGGATAACTTGTGCAAGTCAACTAAAAATCATTTTACAATCAATCCCCTTTCACAGCACCAACATCTTAAGGCGTGCAATCTATTTTCATCCTCAACCTGAATTTAAAATTTTGCATTAAAGGCATTTCACAATACTTTCCAAAGGATAGATATTTGTTATTCGACATTATTTTCTTTCAACTTTTAAAATTTTTCATAATGTGAAAGCAAATTGCAGAAATTAGTAACAGAAGTGATATTGTGTATAAATGTGACTTTAAGCATTACACCAAATTTTAGAAAAACTTAAAATCGAAATTGAGAATACTTGTGGTTTTTTTTTAGTGAATCAAAATCTCGTCAGTTAAGAAGTTGAATAGAATTAGAATAGTGGAAAGAAACTTTTTGTCCTAACTTAACTGTGTTCCTTATACTAGCATTAATAGCTTAATTTGGTCTTTATATGATAACAAATACTTACTAGGGCTCGACCGATGGCATTTTTTGGCCAATGGGCCAATGCCGATTGTTGGCCAATTGTTCAAAGATGGCCGATTGTTTTCCTCCAAATGGCCGATTGCTGATGGTCGATGGCCAATGCCGTTGACCGATGGCAAAAAAAAAGTTTAAAAAAAAAATTGTATCATATTTTTTATTCAAATTATTTTTTTCTCAATCACGAGTTGCGACAGGACCCTACTCATTGGAGTTATTGTTTCTAGAAACTGCTCCTGTCCCCCCAAACTTGCCCCTTCTCCTGGACGGTTACGTGTGTATAGTTGTGTGTGTGTAGGCGCGCATGCATGTGTAGGCTTGTGTGTGCGTAGACCTGTGCATATACGTGTGTGTCTCTCTTTGTGTGACCCCATCGCAATTTGTACTCATTCCTTCAGGAGATTGGCTTCTCCTTTTTAATTTAGTTTTTGCGTCGTCAAAATGTAATTTTGTCGCTTTCCCTGTTATTCAAGGCTTTTTTGTCAACATATTGTTTCATACGCTTTTAAAAAATTTACATGTTTTTTTATTAGTTATTTTAAACTACTGATGTTTATACCTTTCTCCCCAAAACATGTTTAACTTTATTATATCATGACTTTATATTTCTGTATAAATTTTAAACTAAAAAAATGTTTGGCGCAGTATAGCCCTCAAAGGCTCTTGCGCCATTAAAAATAAGCAAACCAACCAACCAACCAACTCCCTGTGTGTGTAGGCGCTTGTGCATGTGTAGGCTTGTGTGTGCATAGACTTGTGTATGCACATAGAAGTGTGTGTGTGTGTATAAGCGTGTGTAGGACATGGACGGCACCGACCAGGAGAAGCGGATTTCGGGGGACATTGCCCAGGACCAGAGGAGCCGCTCCTGACGGACTCCTGGAAGACATTTATTGCAACCTCCTGTAAGGCCTCTTGCGCTGCTGCTTTAACTTCATCGTGGGGAAGAAGGCGACTTTCATGTTGAGGATGTACGGTTCGATAAGTCAATACTCTGATATGACAAACAAATAACATAATGTTTCGTCGAACTTAGTTCCGCAAGACCTTTACCTGTTCCCAGCAAAAAAAAAACATTTGCATGGACGCCGCTTTCTTCCGTCAGGAGAAGATAAAGCTGCATCACAGAAGGTAGCGAAAAATAGCTTCCAGGAGTGTTTACAAAAGTTATATGAGCACTGGCAGAAGTACATAGTCCCTGAAGGTGGCCTGTTGAAGGTGGATGTGCTTCGGTAATTTGAACTATTCTGGGTAAGGCTTAATATAGCTTGTCCCCCGAACTTTTGGATCATACTAAGTACAATCTGTATAGGATGTAGTTATGCTTCTCCTTTTTTTGACTTGCTATATAATGGAAGACAAAGAACAAGAGCCAAAAGAAAAAGAAAGAAAGAAAAGGAAGAAAAACAAAGAGACTGTTCAGTGACCAATTGATTTTTTTTTAAATTGAACATATAACTAAGATTTCAGTAATATTGTAATAAAATATGGATTTAGGTACACTAAACATAGTTAAAAAACATTAAATTAAGTTGTTTAATCATTCAAAAAAATTAAGAATAAAACTGAAACCGTCAACAAATTACGCAATTAAAGTGGAAAGATTGCACGTAGACATGTTTTATTCATCAAATTAAACAAAAAAGGTAACAGATAAATTACAATATTAAATCATAATAGGAATATTTTTATGCTTATTTCAAATTTACGAATAGACAAGTTTGCATTTTTCATAAAAGCTATAACAGTGACATAAATTTTGCGGAAAAAAGAAATAATCATGAAAAGAGGGAGATTCTTAAAACGCAGCTACAATAAACAAACTCAATATTTACACCAAGTTAATAACTGAATACATATACTACTTGATCTGATGTTTGCACACGTAATATTGAACAATTTGATTGTTTAATCTTTTATGAAGCACTACAAACAAGTTCAAATTAAATTTTTCAATTTAACAATAATTTTCCGAAATTTAAAAAATTGCATACTAGAAAATACTTGAAACTTTTCTATAACATATTATTAAAAATATGATGAAAACGAAAATAACTTATACATTGATTTTATATAAATACATAAAAATAGTTACTTACAAATCGCTATTAATGATGCAAAAAAGATGGTGCATTACGAAATATAGGTGAAACAAGTATAAAAATACGCAAAATGACATTTCTGGACCAAAATAAATAATCGCTAAATATTTAAGAAATGCTTGAGACGACGAGGATGGGTTAGGGGGGGGGGGGGGGTCACCTTCTGATTTGAGTAACTCACAATGTTAAACTTCGGCCTCATTTTTTTAGTACAGAACCGCTTCCGCCAACTCTGAAGAGTTTCTGAATGTATTTCAGCACTTACGAAGAAAAAATTCAAAATTCCTTTTGATTTCCGAATTATGTCACCATTCAAAACGTCTTTAATCAATTTCTTACATTAATGCTCTAAATTCTTCCTAAACAATAGATAAAGCTTGAAAAAAAAATCTCTAATTTTATGAATGGTGTTAGTTTTAAACAACTAAGAACTACAACTAGAGTTTAATTTCCGAAATTGAGGGAGTGGGAGGAAGGGCACGCAAGTAATCTCGGAAATGCAAAAAATAGTAGTAAAAATAGAGTTCAAAATAATCATAAACATTGAGCAGAAAAACCCTTTTAAACTTGCACCCGAGTTTATTTTGACGTGTAGTGGCGGATTTAAAATATAGCAAATGTTGCAATTGCGTGAGAGGCCCCATAACCATAAGAGCACCGTAGGAAATCACAACATCTGTAATAGAGAAATAGGGCCCGAAAATGTTTTTCGACGGGCCACAAACTTGTAGCTCCGCCGAAGCGATACAGATAAGACTGCATTACTGTGATTCATATTACAAATATCGAAAAGTTAAAAATTACTATTGGTTTAACGGGAATCTAACAAAATGAAACAAAACCGGTTTCGCCATGTCATATTTGTTTCCATGGTCTCCAATTCGGCAATATTTCACCAAATGATCGTCAGTCTGAGACGCTATATTAGTTTTCCATTAAAATAAGTAATTAATTTCAATAAGGTACCACATGTTGCTCTACTTAGCAAATTAGCTGATATAGGAATAGGAGGGAAAACTTTCATTTGGGTAAAAAATTGGCTGACCGGAAGGAAACAAAGAGTAGTTGTAAGGGGAAATTATTCTAATTGGAGTGAGGTCTTAAGCGGGGTTCCTCAAGGATCAGTGTTAGGGCCTGTTTTGTTCATTGTCTTTATGAACGATATTCACAAAAATATTTCTGGGAACATGAATTGTTTTGCTGATGATGTCAAAGTTATGGGGACTGTAGAAAATGAAGAACAAGCAAATCAGCTGCAAGAGGATCTAGATCATATTACGGAGTGGGCTGATAAATGGGGTATGGCTGTTAATGTTGGGAAATGTCAAGTGCTACATTTAGGGCATGGAAATAAGTGTACAAGTTATTTTTTGCAAGGTTCAGTCATTAGTCAGGCAGACAAAGTTACTGATCTGGGGGTCCTAATAAGTCAGGATTTAAAGTTTAGCCAACAGTGCAGCATTGCTAGCAACAAAGCCAATGAGATGCTTGGGTTTATCAATAGATCTATTTCAAATAAATCTAAAGAAGTTCTTCTGCCCTTATATAGAAGTTTGGTAAGACCCCATTTGGAGTATGTTGTTCAGTTTTGGTCTTCTTATCTTAAGAAAGACATTAATGTATTGGAAAGGGTTCAAAGGCGGGCTACAAGGCTAATAAGTGGACTTTCCCACTTAGATTATGATTCCAGGCTTAGAAGGGTAAAAATGTACAGTCTTGAGCAAAGAAGAGACCTAGGGGACATGATTCTGCTGTTTAAATTTATTAAAACGAAAGATGTTACAGGGCTAAAGTTTAGCACTGAAAACAGGACAAGGGGTCATTGTTTTAAGCTATTTAAATCTCAGGCTAACATGGATATTAGGAAAAATTATTATTTTAGCAGGGTAGTGGAACCTTGGAACAGCTTACCGGAAGAGGTGGTAATGAGCAAAGGAGTAGACAGTTTTAAGAGGGCCATTGATCTTCACTGGGGATTATAAATTGACTAGGACCAGTCTAGCTGGGCCCAGAGCCTGTTGCTGGTCGTCACTTTTGTATTTGTATTGTATTTGTATTTGTATAATAGCCACAAAAAAAGGAGTAAATAGGCTTTTTAGAACACCCGATCGAAAACAAAAAGGGAAGTGCACAACTGGAACGTACGCAAACCCCACATGTGAAAATTTAGCCTTCTACAGCTTGCCATTTTTGAGTTATGACTTATGAGAGATACATGCGTACATCCAGCCACAAGAAACAATACAGTAATTAATTTGTCTGGTACCTTAATGCAGTATTAAAAACTCTTTCAGGAGTGACTAAAATAGAAATTCATACTGAAATTTAAGTAAACAATTTTATATGAAAACTTCATTTTCTTTGTATTAAAAAGTAAAACAACAAAGATTTTTTTCCCCCAAAAACATCGGCCAATTCCATCGGCTTTTCGATGTTTTTAAAGGCCGATGAGCCGATGTTTCCTGCAAGTTAGCATTGGCGGCCGATGCCGATGGCTAAATTGTTGAACCATCGGCGCCGATGCATCGGTCGAGTCCTAATACCTACCAAGTAATATATTTGAAGAAAAATACAAATCCTATGTTACTAGATTCTTATCCTGATGAAAATTATAAATATGTTTTTCTGTAGTAAATAAACCCTTTTCAACCATCAAAATAGTTTAACATCCACTATCTTCTTAGTATCTAAGTGAAAACTCTTCTGAAGTGAGGTCTGAAGAAAATTATAGCTTGTCCAACAGAAGATAAGCTTTCACATCATAAGTCTCTTTCATCAAATAAATAACAAAAAATCAATGAATTTGATATTTAGTTTTTTCACAATAAGTGAAACCTGTGTATTACAATACTGTCTATAACAATAAACCTGTCTATAACTGTCGCGGGAGCTTTGGCCACTAGATGGCACCCCGCTCTCTGTGTTGATGTATGCTAATGCTATCTGATTGCGTGGCTATTAGGTTGTTGTGATTCTCCCTTCCGTGTACTTGTTGTGTGCTGTAACTCCGTCCAGTAATAAAATATCTATGTGCTTACGTCATTAGTCTTCAATGAAATACGAATCACCCTCGCCTTCAAACCACTCGACATGGTGTCAGAAGTCTATTCAAGTAAAAAAGTTTTTGCTTCTTTTTTTTTACTTGAATAGTTAGAGACATCGAACGTAAGTACTAGTTTTGTTTTCCATTGCATCACAATGGAAGTAAATTCAAACAATAGTATTCAAATCAGAGCTCCATCACCATTTAATTTCCAAAATTCGGCTGAATGGTCCGAATGGATTCAAGAGTTCGAGGACATGTTATGCATCGGGACTTAGTGGAAAATCTGAGATCACTCAAGTTTGCAAGCTGTTGTATACAAAGGAAGCAGGAAGCTCGTAAAATATTTTCATCGTTTGACCTTACAGTTGATGATCAAGATAAATATACAACTGTAAAAGAAAAATTTGATTCTCATTTCGTAATTCGATATAATGAGGTATATGAAACAAAGTGCTAAATTGAATTTACGGTATCAATATGAGTTCAAAACTGTTGATCAATTTGCAACTGCTTTAGATTCTTAGGCAGCTCATTGCAATTTTGGTAATACGAAAATGAGATTAATCAGAGATTGTGTTGTGGTTGGATTACATGATAAAAGTTTATGTGAAACCTTGCAATTAGACGCAAATCTAACTCTCGATGTCGCCACAGAAAAAGTCATCTAATATTGATTTTGTAAAGAAACAGCAATATGTAAATAATAAGCAATAAGTAAATAAACCGAAATCAAATAAATATGAAAATTCTAAGCCGAAAATTGAAAACAAAACTTGTGGCTATTGTGGCGGTTCTTCACAGGCTAGGAAAATGTGCCCAGCTAGTAATTCTATCTGCCATTCGTGCAATTCAAAAGTTTGCCAGAAAAAGCTAAATAATCATAAAGCCCATCCAAAAATTGATTCGGTTGCTGAATGTGACAGAACAGAACATGGGGAAAATTCAGTTGGGGGTATATAGTTAGTAAAAATTGAAATTAACTCCATGTTCAGATATTATATAATGACTGTTGAGTAAAGTTTAAAGTGGATTTTGGTGCAGAAGTTTCAATTGTAGGTCCAGAAACACCAGGAATTCCAAAAACATTAAATAAAGCCCATGAAATCTTGAAAGGGCCTGATGGCTCACGACTAAATGTTCTAGGGAAATTTTGTGCAAACTTAAAGTTCGAAAATGAAGATTCTGAACAAACATTTTCTGAGTCCTTGTTGGGTTGGTCTGCTATAGAAGCTTTAGGCATTATCAAGATAGCCAGTTCAGTAGGAAAGTCTAGCAACGAAAAGGAACCTTATCAATCAAAATTTTCTGAATTGTTCAACCGACTGGGTAAAATGAAGGAAACTTATCATATAGTTTTAGATTCAGATGCTACTTCCTCTAGTGTAAATGTTGCTCTCAAAGTACCATTGCCTTTAAGAAAATAAGTGAAACTCGAACTCTATAGGCTCGAGAAAATGGGGGTAATTTGTAGAATAACTCGTCCCACAAAATGGTGTGCAACTTTAGTTCCAGTTATCAAACCAACTGGAGAAGTGATCTGCGTTGATTTCACTAAACTCAATAAATACGTAGCAACTGAAAAAACCATAATGCCAACTGTGGAAGAGTCATTTTGACTACTCAGAGAAGCTATTTTCCAAACTTGACGCGAATTCTGGTTTTTTTCAAATTCCCCTGGCAGAAGAATGCCAAGATCTTACTACATTTATAGCACCATTCGAAAGATTCTGCTTCACTCGTCTTCCGTTCAGTATTACATCGCCTCCCGAACATTTTCAACACCGCATGCAAAGAATTTTAGAAGCGCTACTAGGAGTAGTCAATCAAACCAACGATACGCTAGTTTATGGCAGAAATAAAAATTTTTTTTGCCAAGAATGGTGGTCAGAACACGGCAACATGCCATTTGAAGTTTGAAGAGGACCGTCCATACTGGAAGAGTAAAGACGAATCGACTTTTTCTGACGGACTACTACTAAAAGGTCCTAGGCTGGTGATTCCAAAAAAATTACAGAAAGATATATTACGCCAAATCCATGACACTTAAGCATAAACAAATGTAGATCCAGAGCTAAAGAATCGGTATGGTGGCCAGGTATCTCGCAATAAATAAAAGAAATGGTAACTTACTGTCCGATCTGTGTCAAAACAAGAATTCAAAATAAAGAACCTTTAATTCCATCTACTCCTCCAATTTAACCTTGGGAGAAGGTATCTACAGATCTTTTTGAAGTTAGAGGTAAACACTTTCTATTAGTCACAGGCTATTACTCAAGATACCCAGAAGTTTGAATTGCCATGCTTGACTTCTTCAGCAACTATAAACAGTATCAAAACCCATATTCGCCAGACATGGCATATCTGACCTTGTGATTAACAACAACGGTCCACAGTATTCATCAATAGAATTTAAATCATTTGCTGCTGACTACGGTCCCCGCTATTCGCAGGCAAACGGCGAAGCAGAGCGAATGGTGCAGATGATGAAAAACTTACTAAAAAGTCCTCAGATTTCAACATTGCTCGACTAATCTATCATAACACATCGGGGCCAACAGGAAGTAGCTCTGCTGAACTATGTATGGGACGATCGCTCCGAACTCCACTTCCCGTTCACCCTAAACAATTACGTCCAAAATGGTAAAACGGGAAAGATCATTTCCAAAAAGACATTTCTCGTTAAGAAAAAGCAGCCTTTGATCGAAAACATGCTGCTCACGAATTGCGTCCTCTAAGCACAGGTGAGAAAGTTTGGATTCCAGACTCCAAAACAGCGAGAATCATTGCTTCTCTGGCAAAGATACCAAGGTCCTACAACGTCCCGACTCCCAGAGGTGAAATTCGTCGAAATCGCCAACACCTAATTCCGATGCTGGAACGAGAAGAGACCAAGAAAACAATCAATGTTCCCAAGGCTGTACGAGAGGTGCTAGAAACTGTGTTTCCAGAGACTCCTCCAATTCAGGACTATTCTACACCAAAGACTGTTACCCATGAACAAACTCGTTCTGGTAGGGTTGTCAAACCACCAGAACATTTAGATCTTTAAATCCCTTTTTCCGAACTTCGTCGGGGGGGGGGGGGGGGGGAATGTCGATTTCACCAAATGCAAAAAATTATTTTTCCACTAATATGTTCATAAAATGAATTGACTTCCTCTAATATTTTTGTCTCTTAAAAAAAATTTGTTTCCCCAAATAGCCAAATTTTCTTATAAAATTCCCCAACTTTTTTTTTCTTCACATTTTTGCTTTTTTTTTTTTTTTTGTCTTCTTTAACTTTCTTTATTTTTCCTAATAATAAAACTGAAAGTCACTCTGTCTGGATATCTCTCTGTCCGGATCTTTTTCTGTCTGTCAGGATCTCTAACGCGCATATAGTGCCAAGACCGTTCGGCTGATTTTCATGAAATTTGGCAAAGAATTAGTTTGAAGCTTGGGGCTGTGCATCTTTAAGCGATTTTTTGAAAATTTGATTTTCTTCTTTTTCTATTCCAATTTCAATAACATTTTCCCGAGCAAAATTATCATAAGATGGACGAGTAAATTACCAAGTTATTATAACGTGGAACCGTAACGTGGGCAAGCCTATTGGCGAGAAATTCATAATGCATTATTTGTAAATATACAGGGGGATCAAAAGACCTTTTAATTTTCTACTATGGGCAAAGCCGTGCGAGTGCCACGAGTCATAAATACAAGCGCCTGACCGAGAGATAAGAAATAACCAAAAATTTTTTTTTACTCGCATTTACTACTCTGCTTCTGTATGTACATTTAAACTATGATTTTTGTATATATTTATAATCAAGAACACTCTTTATCACACTTATTCTAACCTGGTTCAAGTATCAACTAGTTACTCATGCAGAACATTAATGCGAATTCCATAGCATAATATTCCACATAATGCGAAATGTGAATTCCATAAAGTTGAGCAAAGCTAACCCAATGCTGTTTGATACAAACAATGTTCCCACTACTTCTTGATGCGAATTTAAATACGAAAAAAAAAATCTTTTTTCCCCCGAGGTTTTTTTTTTCCCCAGGTTTTTCCCAAGGAAAAAATTTTTCCCCAAAGAATTCCCCTCAAAACCCATTTCCCCAAAATTTCCCCGGAGAGCACCAGATTTTCCCAAAATGGGGAAATTTCCCCCAATCTGGCAACACTGGGATGTCGCGGGAGCTTTGGCCACTAGATGGCGCCCCGCTCTCTGTGTTGATGTATGCTAATGCTATCCGAGTGCGTGGCTATTCAGTTGTGATTCTCGCATCGGTGTACTTGTTGTGTGCTGTAACTCTGTCCAGTAATAAAATATCCATGTGCTTACATCATTAGTCTTCAACGAAATACGAAACACCCTCGCCTTCAAACCACTTGACAATGATATTTTCCTTGGCCCCAGGGGTGGATCCAAGGGGGGGGGGGGGCAACGGGGCAATTGCCCCCCCCCCTGGACAAATGAAGGGGCGCCCGTGGGGACGGGCGCCGGGAGCCGCTGCCTAAAAAAAAAAAAAAAGAAAAAAGAAAAAAAAAGAGGTTACGCACAGTCACCAAAAAGGCAAGTTTCTGAGGACTCCCCCCCCCACCGCCACCAAAACAAAAGCTCTGGCTTGCTTTAACCTGCTCTGCTCTCCAAGTATGCAATAAAATATTACACGCGCCCTCAATCATCAATCACATCAATGGTTGCTAACTCCTGGCTTTCAATTAGTTTAACATCGTTTTTCTATTTTCGATTTTACGCTACTAACACCGGTTCTCATCATGCATGCAGTGGGGCGAATACACGGCCTTCTAAGGGGCGCAATTTCCGCTATTTATAAGTTTTCTCTCTGAATTCAGAGGGAATGTTTTGAATCTTGATACAAAAAAAAAAAAAAATAAAAATATTTGTCCCCTTCACCGGTTCTCAAACAGTATGTAGTGGGGCGTATCCGCAGCCTTCTTAGGGGCGCAATTTTTGCAACCTATAAGTTTTCCCTATAAATTCAGAGGGAATGTTTTCAAATTAGCTGCAAAAAAAAGGGGGGGGGATATTTGTCTCCTTCACCGGTTCTCAACATGCACGTAGTGGGGCGCCTTCGCGGACTTCAAAGGGGCGCAATATCTGCAAAGTTTCCCTCTAAATACATAGGGAATGTTTTGAAAATTTTTACAAAAATAATGAGAAAATGTTTGGAAAAATGTTTTGTCTCTGTCGCCGGTTCCCAACCTGTATGAAGCGGCGCTCATCCACGGCCTTCTATTGGGTGCAATAACCGCAACAAATGAGTTTACCCCCTAAATTCAGTGGGAATAGTTTGTAATTTGTTTAAAAAAAAGGAGGGGGGGGGGATTATTTGTCTCCTTCACCGGTTCTCAACCTGTATGTAGTGGGGGCGCATCCCAAACCTTCAAAGGGGCGCAACATCTGCAATTTATAAGTTTTTTCCCTCTAAATTAAGAAGAAATGCTTTAAAATTTGTTACAAAAAATAAAATAAAAGAGAAAATAGAAAGGAAAACCAATTTTCTCCTTCACTGGTTCTCAACCTGTATGGAGGGGGGGGGGAGGCTCATCCCCGACATTCTAAGGGGCGCAATATCTGCAATTTATAAGTTTCCCCTCTAAATTCAGAGGGAATGCTTTGAAATTTGGAACAAAAAAAATGGAAATATTTAGAAAAAAGAATTTTCTCCTTCACTGGTTTTCAACCTGTGTGGAGAGGGGCGCATCCAAGGCCTTCTAAGGGGCGCAATATTTGCAACCTATAGGTTTTCTTTATGAACTCAGGAGAAATGTTTTCAAATTTGAAGCAAAAAAAAAAATATTTGGAAAAAATATGTCTCCTTTAACGGTTCTCAACATGCATATAGTGGGGCACATCCAAGGTCTTCTAAGGAGCGCAATGTCCACAATTTATAAGTTCTCCCTCTACATTCAGAGGGAATGTTTCGAAATTTGTTAAAAAAAAAAAAAAAGAAAAGAAAATTTGAAAAAATTATTTGTCTCCTTAACCGATTCTCAACCTGTATGTTGTAGGGGCGCATCCCCAACCTTCAAATGGGCGCAATATCTGCAATTTATAAGTTCTTTCTCTGCATTCAGGGGGAATGTTTCGAAATTTGTTACAAAAAAAAAAAATAAAAGAAAATTTGAAAAAATTATTTGTCTCCTTCATTGATTCTCAACCTGTATGAAGTGGGACGCATCCGCGGCCTTCGAAGAGGCGCAATGTTCACAACTTAAAAGTTTTCCTTCTAAATTCAGAGGGAATGTTTTAAAATTTGCAGCAAAAAAAAAAAAGATGCTGGAAAAATTAATTGTCTCCTTCACCGGTTCTCAACAGGGATGTGGTGGGGCGCATGCGAGGACTTCAAAGAGGCGCAATATCTGCAAAGTTTTTCCTCTAAATTCAAAGGAAATGTTTTGAAACTTTTTACAAAACGAATGAGAAAATATTTGGAAAAATGTTTTGTTTCTCTCGGTCGCCGGTTCCCAACCTGTATGAAGCGGCGCAACATGGGTGCAATAACCGCAACTTATGAGTTTGCCCCTAAATTCAATGGGAATGGTTTGCAATTTTTTACCAAAAAAAAGGGGGAAAGGGGGGGGGAATTATTTGTCTCTTTCGCCGGTTCTCAACCTGTATGTAGTAGGGGCGCATCCCCAACCTTCAAATGGGCGCAATATCTGCAATTTATAAGTTTTCCCTCTATATTCATAAGGAATGCTTTGAAATTTGGTACAAAAAAAAGTGGAAATATTTAGAAAAAATTTTTTTCTCCTTCACTGGTTTTCAACCTGTGTGAAGAGGGGCGCATCCGAGGCACTCTAAGGGGCGCAATATCCGCAAAGTTTTCCCTTTAATTTCAGAGGGAATGTAATTATATGTTCAATTGTTTTATTTTCGTACTGCGATTGCGACGCCTTATTTTCAAGAAAAAATAACTTAAAATGTCATATAACGTTATGTATATAATGTAAGTGTTAATTGGCTCCAGATTTTGCAACAATTTTTTATGGTCAAACTCCGGTTACCAGGACTTTTGCGCTGCTCAGAAAAAGCACTTTTTCTCACAGTTGAAATGCTTCCAGTAAAATAATGAAAACATCTGGAAAAGCTTAACGTGGGAATTTCTGAGAAGCGATAACAGTCCTGTGTTAGTGACAGTGTAGTCTATCCTTTGAAGTGAGGGACAATAGGAAGGAACGCAAAGTAAACAGGGTCATATGGATTTTAAAATTGGACATAGCTACCTTTAGCAGTATTTGCTCATTGTAAGCTTCTCCCATGAGGGAAAGAGGTAAGAGCCTCTTATTAGAGTGACAAAGACCACACATCCTTTGAAGTATACCAAAGAATTAGAAACCTTTTAACACTTTTAAAAGGTAGAGATGAGCTGCCAGAATTGTAACAGGTTGCGGCCAGATGTGAAGAATATTTTAATAGGGTTATTTCCCACTGATAGTTTGATTTTTCCGTCGTGAGTTAAGGGGACATATTTTTAGGAACTGGCAATCCTGGTCTTTGTCCGAATCACTCGTGTTTACTGGGCTTGGATAAGTTTCCTGTCAAAATTAGTTTTGTGCATTTAAAATTTGATTGATGTCTACCAGTAAAAAACATCAGGCGCATTTAATCGTAAAAGGAAATTACGACAATTAAAAGAAGATGAAAAACAATCAAAAGCTTTGCAGAAGTTTTTTTCAGCTTCCGCATCGGACTCCAAGAAACTGGATGACAGAAATGTGGATCAATCTTCCGAGGGAATGTCAGGACCGTCGACAAGTCAAACTGTAAGTTTAATTTGATTCATATTACATTATAAAATAGTATCAGTAAATTGAAATTAAAGCGTCCATCATTTCAATTGTTTTAGCTATGAAAATTAATTGTGCATTGACTATTGACTTATTCTATAATTAATACAAATTGATTGTTTCTAAAATAGCATTGTACACTTCTCTCATTTGGTGCTTAAGCCGAACTTTTTGCTTTAAATTGCATTTTTGTGACAAATCGCTGTTGAAGAAAAAAAATGCTTGTTCAATGAAAGGATAAAAAAACAAAACATATTTATGTCCAAAATATTATTTCCAAATACTGCAATTTATAAATTTCCCACATTTTATAGTGTCTCATGCTTTAAATCAGATCACCATTTGGACTAGTTATGTTTTTAATTAATGAAAAGCATACTTAGCATTTACACTTCTGTTTTGACTTATATATAAAATTGTAATTGTAGTTTTAACTTCAACTATGTTAAACGCTATATTCATTTTTGCACAGTTGAATATTTCTATTTTTTTCCCTCTATGTGATTTCTTTCTTTCTTCCTTTCTTTCTTTCTTTTTTTTCTTTTTTCTTTTCTTTTCTTTTTTTTTGAGGTTTTTAAAATAATTATAATATTGGCTTTACAGATGTCTCTTTCTACTTCAATTTCCACTCCCATGAGACTGAATGAAAATTTTGCTTCTGAAATAGAAGATGACGATCAATCGGTCGAAGCTATGTCAGGACAATCGACAGGTCAAACAGTAAGTTGATTTACATTACATTATAAAATAGTATAAATAAATTGAATTTAAATCATCCGTCATTTCAATTGTTTTATCTATGAAAATAGATTATGCATTAACTTATTTTATAATTAGTACGCATAACTCACGCTTCAACTCAGATTCAGATTACCATTTGGACTAGTTATGTTTTCAATTAATGAAAAGCATACTTTAGCATTTACTTCTGTTTTGACTTATACATAAATTGTAATTGCAGTTTAAACTTCGACTATGTTAGACGTTATATTCATTTATGGGCCGGATACTCCTTTTTAACCCCCTCTATGTGATTATTTATTTATTTATTTTAATAATAATTATATTGGCTTTACAGGTGTCTCTTTCTACTTCAATTTCCACTCCCTCGAGACTGAATGATAATTTTGCTTCTGAAATAGAAGATGACGATCAATCGGCCGAGGCGATGTCAGAACAATCGACAGGTCGAACAGTAAGTTGATTCATATTACAGTATAAAATAGAATAAATAAATTGAAATTCAATCGTACATCATTTCAATTGTTTTAGCCATGAAAATAAATTATATATTAACTTATTTTATAATTAGTACAACGCATTGCTCACTCTTCAACTCAGATTACTATTTGAACTAGTTATGTTTTTAATTAATGAAAAGCATACTAAACATTTACTTCTGTTTTGACTTATATAGAAAATATTGGATTATTTACATATCTTTCTAACTGACTATGTGTTTCACTTTTTTGTGAAAAAGCGAAAATGCCTTACTTCATTTTCGCTATTGAGATAGTGTTTTCGCATTTTGCGAAAAAATGCGACCATAGCGGAAACCCTAGTGTATGTGTGTGTGTTGTTTTACAAATATTTTTATTACCGTCCTTACAGTTCTCTTCAACGAAACTGAATGAGTTTGACGCTTCTGAAATCAAATATGGTGATCAATCTGGAGAAACTACGCCTGGTCAAGAAATCAGTATAACTGTAAGTTGATTCAATGTATAATACAAGACAGTACAGTGGAAGTTAAATTTCACTATGATTCTTTGGTGTGATTTTTTTTTCATAAGTTTCTTTTTTCGTCTGAAAAATAACATTCAGTCTGGCTCTGATAAAAAGATGTGTGGCCTTGACCCTGCTAATATCATCTCTTGTTCCAAATCAGATGAGAGTTTTCTTCTTCATTTGTATTAGTTTTCTCCAAATTCTTAACATTGGCTCTTATATCGTTTTTCATCTAGGCGTTTTATGTCAGATTTAATTTTCCCCCAAAAAATAGCTTTTAAGAGAAATAGTACTACCTGAGCAAAACTTAGGTTTGATTGAATCGACAAAGCCCTTCAGTCGCATGTTTTCTTTTGTTTGTTTTAAAAAGTGAGAACTATTTGTTGAAATTTGAACATTTCAAACACACTTAATCTTTAACTGCGAACGTGAAAAAATTTAGTACTATAAGTGACATGACGTTTCACAGCTTACTGTTTTCAAAGTCAATTTTGTAGCAAAAATAATGAAGAATTTAAAAAATTTATGTGCTTACTTAATTATCGGTGTGTAACAAAAAACCTATAAGTAATTTCAATAAACTTTATATCAAATATTTATTTAAAAAAAAGGAACGAGATATAACAGTTTGTAGTACTTTTCAGCCTTAATCTACATGAGATGCTTGTTTTCTTATTTTAATTGACCCTATACAAGTATACGATAAATTTAACACATGTCACTTAAAATTTGATCTAGAAAGAAAGAAGAAAAAATCAACTACGTATTTCTAGAAACAAAATAATAAAACTCCGAGAATGACTAAGGCATGGGATCTGATCAACGGGAGAAGTGATCCATTCCATGAATCAATTTGACCTTCATTAAAATAATTTTTTTTTCTGCAGGGTAGTGGACAATTTTTATCAACAAAGAAGCAAATCTCTGAAGCTAGATGCATTGAATCCTTTTTCCAGCCTCCCCACAGGCGTGATGTTTCAGATTGCGTTGTTCAAGCAGCTTCCAAGTCCGTTGGAGGTGATATATTAAATACTGAAGAAATGACTGTTCTGCCTTCTGCCGACTCTACTGCATGTAAAAAGTCAAATGTTCCTTACGATATTGGAAATTTTTTAGGTAAAAATATAGATGATTACTCCAAATACCAGCTACTGTCAAACCCCTGGAGGCCCAAGGATGATTACAAATTTCCAGTTTCCTTGCACACGGTCAAAGGAAAGGTAGTGAAAAGATATTTTTCTCATAAATAACTTATTAAATATCCTTGGCTTGTGTTTTCACATGCTCAGCAAGGTTTGTTTTGTAAGTACTGCCCTTTTTTTGCAATCGGTGGCGTTGGTGGAAGTCAAAAAACAGTGCCTTTGCAAAAGCTTGTGACTAAACCGTTGCTAAACTTTAAGGACATTGCAGGACACAATGGAGATTTGGAGTTGCATTCTAATCATCACTACCACAAACGAGCAGTAGAACAGGGGATTGCATTCCTGCAAACATTTGATAGGCCAGACTTGGAAATAGTTAATCTTGTGAATGAGCAGCATCTCAAAGAGGTAGAAGCAAATAGGGAACGTCTTCGTCCGATTGTTGAAACAGTTATTTTTCTCGGGCGGCAAAATCTTGCATTCCGTGGACACCGAGATGACGGGTCAATACTTTTAAACGCTGATACATCTGGTGGTGCCTCCGACGTAGCAATTAACAAAGGGAATTTTAGAGAGCTTTTGAAATTTAGAGTATCTGCTGGGGACCAAAAACTGGAGTAGCACTTACAGTCAGCTTCCGCTAATGCGACATACATTATAGTACGGTGCAAATAGACCGAAAAAAGGCCTAACCTCAACATCCAAAGTAAAAGTTTCCCGTCAACTCCAAACTGTTGTATACTGTCCACATATTGTTTGGTAAAAAGTTACACCGTTTTCAGCGTCGGGTTTTGGGGGGAGGGGGGGGGGGAGAGAAGTTGGTAAATTAGTAGTTTTTGTCAGTTTTTCCGAAATATTTGGAAAACTATGGTGTTTAGCGCGAAAAGTGCAATGCACAAAATAATCTACACTAAATTACGAACAAAATGGTCCTAAACAATATTTTGTTAAGTGAAACGGTTGCAGAGTTACGATAGGTGAAAAATGGAAATTTTTCGTATTTTTTTTTAGATTTTTCGGAAAAAAAATAATTCATTATCACTCAGGAAACTAATTTTTTGTATGAGGAGTGTTTTGCAAAAGCTAATTGCGATTTATGGGGCCGGTGGTATGTTTGTGATTAGCCCTTGAAGGAACGACAACCTCACCACCTACTCAAGGGGCTCTACTTTTAAGGAAAAGAAGCATTCATGGACCGTGGTTATATAAATCTGCGGCACGGAGAAACCCAAACTTTCTCTAGACAATGCCGCAAAAAGAATGAATATATTTTAAACATAGATGATTTTAAATTATAAAAATTCTTAACAATTATGATTTATAGTTGTATCATTTTTAATAATACATTTTTATAAGTGCAGCTTTTGAAGTTTTTTCTTTAGAAAATAGGCATATTTACCTGTATATTGCAACCATATTTTATCAAACTTTTTGACGTTCGTAAACTGAGTTCAGTACTAATATTTAATAAAAATGTAGAACGTTGAATGCGACATATTGTGATGTAAGGTATTCACTAGGATTCAGTTCTCTTCAAGCATACCACCGTCCTTTTCTAGATCGTCGTCTATGATATTAGTGCTCCTGTTATTACTTCCTAGACCTGAGCAATTATTGCACATGCTTGAGCAGTTTAGACCACTACTTCTGCACTCGCAGTTATGGACGCATTCGGCTGTTTAAACGCGCACTACGAGGGAAAGTAATTCCTAGGGAGTTACAGAAGGCATTGTTGTAATTGATCTCAGGCATTCACCAATCTTCTTCCACCCCCCACTGGATTTAAATTCTTTTCCTCATCCAGCCGCTGCTGAACTTGGTGGTAGGTTCTATATGAAGGCTGCCTGGTAGCTGTTGAAGTGAGGGTAAGCCAACTTGTGTGTGTGTGTGTGTGTGAACAATGAATGTATGGGCTGCTTTGCAATAGCCTGCAAGTACCACTGGTAGCGAAAGCTATCTAGATCTTCCGTATTCTTTGCTCCAAACATCGCAAGAAAGAAATACTTTCCTGCGTCAGCCACCGCACGGGGTCAGCTTTGGAATCGTTAAAGATTTAGAAGCTTCGTACGAAGAGCGTTGTTGGCTTACACTTTCCTATACAGTGAAATGTTTCCCTTCTTGTAGAAAGATGGTACATTGTCACATCCTGTGAAGGGTTATATTGCCAAGAGCACCCTTCATATCTCCAATGTTTCGCTGAATGTCCGAAACAGTGCACACCTTCTCCTGCTGATTGCCTTTCTTTGGTACTACCATTTTCAATTTGTTTTCTGATGGTGTGTGAACATTCAACAAGACTAGTAAAACCATGTCATCACCGATCACACAAGCTTCAACTCCATTCTTAGCTTTGTCGATCGCAGTTAAAACTATAAATAAGTCATCGTCACCCGATGCTTGATAAACTGTGCAACCGCCTCTTTGAAAGTACATTGTCAAGAGAGAAATTAGGCCCATTTTGTTCTTAGTTTTTGCTAGAAATTCACTTTGGTTGATAGTTACATCGATTGAGTCTTCAACTTTGACTTCAATGTTAGTAATAGAACGTGATCTACATAATTATTCTTCATCTTTCGTGGTTCCTTGCTCGTATTCATAAAAAACAAGTTGCTGGCCTATAATGAGCAATTACGGAATTTATGTATTGCTCGCAAATCTGTCTGGAGGTAGCTGGGAAACGTCAGAAAACACGATGAAGAAAGTGATCTTTATCAATGATGTAGGACGCTTTTTCTAAATAAGGGGTGACCGATGATTCATTTGAATCTGGAACCAAAACAGACACCACTCGGAGATTTACTCCCCTTCCTTATCAAGCGTGATTCGTCGAACAAGAGTGGAGGATATGCACGTAATTCGAATTAAAATAAAGTCGAGCCCACTTATGAGAATATCGGTTAAAAGAATATCCAGCTTAATATAATACATTTTCAATGTACCAAACCAATGTAATGTGGTTATTTTTATCTCGGGTTTTGGAATATCCCGCTCATTAGAATATTTTTTGTGGCAAAATGACTATTCACTTAAGCGGGTTCGACAGTATTTCTTAAAGTCTCTCATATTTTCTTACAGTGCACACCATCCGATGTGAGAGAGTATTAGGCAGGAGTGCACGTGGACTCAAGTAAATTTTTTTGAAGGCAGTGTGAAATTTTCTGAAACTATGAGGAAGCTCGACCCTTCTCCCTCCAAAAACTTTTCAAATATGCATACAAAAATCATTTGAATCATTGATGAAAATTATTTAAAGTTTTTTTTTAAATAATTTTTCAGTTTTAGAATGTGTTGTCAACCCAAAAAATTTGGAAATTTCTGAAATTTCGGATCACAAACACCCCTGGTATTAGGGTTCACATATACAGTGGTGTTGTTAATTATCATGGACTTTGTAATAGAGGCTACAGACTGGACAGCTAACTTAATTTCAGGTGTATCGATGAATGGGTTGTCCTCAATCTTTTTTGAAGCTAGTAGTCTAACTTCAAGTGCTTTATCACAGTTCACGCAAATTGCAGAAAAACGGTTCTCGTTCCCAGTATTTCTACGTTTCTAACCCCATGTGGTGCCTCTTAGTTTCTTTTAGACTAGAATACGATTGTACAACATTACTTTTTAATAAAATTGTTTAGTTATTTCTGTTTACGTAGTAGTTAGAATTGCATTTTCCAAAAAATCTTAAAAATGCGAAAATTTTCTACTTTTACATCACCCGCCGTAACTCTGGAACCGTTCACTTAACAAAATAATGTTTAGGACCATTTTGTTCGTAATTTAGTGTAGATTATTTTGTATATTGCACTTTTCGTGCTAAACACCATAGTTTTCTAAATATTTCGGAAAAACTGATAAAAACTACTAATTTTCTAACTTCTTCCCCACCTCCCCCCAAAACCCGACGCTAAAAACGGTGTAACTTTTTACCAAACAATATGTGGACAGTATACAACAATTTGGAGTTGACGGGAAACTTTTACTTTGGATGTTGAGGTTCATGTCTAATTGCACTGTACTATTAGTAAGACCACACAAAATGCTCTCATTTCATGCTGCGGAAAGGAAATATTGAAGAAGATTTTGTCTAACGTGCGAGCGTCGCAGTATTATGTACTACTTTTTGACGAGACAACAGATCTGTCACACTCGTCACAACTAAGCCTTACGATTAGATACTTTAATGATGGTGGCATTCGTGAGGATTTTATAACCTTCATAGATGCATTTTCAGAAATAGATCCCACTAAACATAATGATTATGGATCTGAGGAAGATGATTGGAAGGCTATAGAGAAATTAATCACTAACGAAGAAACTACAGACGAAACCGCCACACTAACAGAGTTGTCCTTGACCGGTAAGGCTATCGGTCAAATTGTGTTATTTCAACTGAAAAATAGACTGCAGCTTCCTTTAGAACTCTGTGTTGGAATAGGAACAGATGGATGCGCAGTCATGCTTTCTGAAGTTCGCGGTGCAGTCGCGGAGGTTCAGAAAGAAGCAAAAAACGCCATCAAGACACCCTGCTACAGTCACAAGCTGAATAATTCCATTTCACGCAGTTCAAAAGTGCCCACTATCCGAGATGCTGTAGCAGTTATAAAGGAAATAGTTTCCTTTTTCAAGGCCCATCCAAAGAGGAAGACTGTTCTCTTGAGCACCTTGGGATGTGCCCTGACATCCTTATGTGAGACTCGGTGGATGGAGAGACACAAGGCTGTGCTTCAGTTCTCTGTCGACCTCCCGAAGGTAGTTGAGACCTTAGAAAAAATATCAGGATGGCGTGATCCAAGCACAGCTGGCAAGGCTACTTCATTAGTGACAGCAGTTTGTAACGCCCAATTTATAGTGGCTATATTGTGCCTCAGCGATATACTGTCCTTAACTCACTCTTTGAGTAAATTGTTGCAATAGAAAGCCCTTGATATTCATGAAAGTTCTGTGCTGGTAAAAAATACAATAAGCATTCTAGCCAGACGAAGAGAGAATTTAAGTTCTAGCTTTAGCAGAATCTGGCAACGAGCACAAAACTTAGCCGAAGAGCTAGAGATTGAACTAAGCATTCGACGGATCCCTTCCCGTAAAGGACGGCAAATCTATCGTGCAAATTACGATACAAATTCAGCAGAAGAATATTTTAGGGTTTCAGTATATGCACCTGTTCTAGACTTCGTTCTAGCAGATTTGCGAGAAAGATTCTCAGCTGAAACATTAGACGCGTTTCAGCTGTTCATTATCATACCAGAAAATATTGTTAAGATAAATCTGGAAGAAAATGATGAAATTGTAGCATCCCTCCTCGATCGCTTTGGACTTCTCCTTGACGTCGAAAGAGGAAGTGCCGAGTTTCTGCTGAAAGATGAACTCTTATTATGGAAGGAAAAATGGGTTGAAGAAATGGGAAAGAAAGCAGAGCTTCCCGTAACTGCTTTAAACGTATTGCCTAGCTGTGATGCATTTCCCATCATACGAAAATGTGTCCAAATCCTTGCAACACTTCCAGTAAGTAATGCATCCTCTGAAAGATCATTTTCCTCGCTGCGACGCCTTAAGACGTATTTAAGGACAACAATGACTGAAAATCATCTTGTTGGTCTTGCACGTATGCATATTCACAGGAATATTACAATTGATATAGATAAAGTGATTACGAGGTTTGCAAAAAGCGGCAATAAAAGGAGAAGACAATTCAGAATATAAAACTTAGTAGCGTCACTACAAGTAGGGGAGAAAGAGGGTGGATTCTGACCCGGGTGTCACCCTTCTGAGGGATGACACTCAAAACGAATATAACATTTACAGAAAATATAAGTACCCGGAATTTCCCCCAAGTTTCCCCCAATTCAATCAAATTATAAAAATATACCTGAAATTAGATAACTATCTTGTATAAATAATTGAGAAAATTAAATGGTGAAACACCTTGATCAGTTCCCTCATTTTCTCCCCAAATTTTCTACCAATGGTGAAGTTCGTTCACAAACTAACCATGAAATATAAGCAATTTTGTACGGTACGGCATATGTTTGTTTAACCTTTTTGAGTCACAATTGGACACTGGCTGTAGAGACAGTGGTAGTAGTCCAGTTATAGTTTATTGAAGGTGAGCATTAACCCCAACTGCAGTACATAGCGGTAATAGTTTACAACTTTTTCCGTTTCTTCATTCTCTCGAAATGACACATTGTTAGTAAAACAATTAAGTTTCTGGATCCTGTTCAACCTTGGAAGCAAAGCACTTCTCTGCTTGTCAAACTGTCTCTATTGCCATTAAATATTACTAAAATGTAAATGAAAGTATTGAATTTTACGTGCTTCTTCAACAATCTCTTGCATGATATTGCGCGAGTTTCATTCTTGATGATGTCAGAGCGTTAGGAGATCGCTTTTAGCTATTATATAGATATTTCTGAAGTGAAAACTTCTTAAGCCATGTTGGGCATTTTTGAAGATGGGAAAAACAATAATGTTTGTTATTGGTGATAATATCACCAATATCAGAAACATTATTGTTTCAATGTTTCTCGAACACACATATTATGTGTGTTCGTCGCTGCCACGCTGAAAATGGACTGCTAATTCTAATAAGCGCAATACGAGAATTTTTGCATGAAAATTTATTTATTCATTCATTCTTCAGACTCTTCTGAATTACTTCAATTTAAAATTGGGAAGATATTTAATGATTTGTCAGGGGGCTTTCAACATTATGTTTGCAAATGATAAAAATCTACCATTTCTGAATTTTAAAATAGAAAATTTGATTTAACGATGTTCAATGATTTGAATCTTAACACAACGAGACAAAAAACTATAATTGATGCAGTCTTTGTAAGATATTTAAATAAATTCGAAGAAAAATTGCTTATTTCCTATTTTAGTTAAAAAAAAACCTGTAGTATCAATTTCGGAACTAAGTGATAATAATGATGATAATGATTGAAGAGTTGTTAAAATTGTGGATAAAAATTTATAAGTCTTATTGGTATTCATTTCTAAGAATACCAACTCCTTGAATTTCATATTACATGTGTCTGTAAATATACGTTTTAAGCAAAAGCTTGCAATGTTTGTATGTAAAATAATATGCATTATTTTTGATGTACATTAGCGCATTAAATAAAAATTGTAATATAATTTTTTGTAGTAGTAGTTTATAATAACGAATAAACATACACCTCAATTAAAAGTATTTTCTGCATAATAAAATATTTGTTTACGATTCAAAAAATACACACGTAATTGTTCAAATTTTTACGTCAGTCAGCACTCGCGGAGTACCGTTTTTTACAAGGGTAGGAGGAGCTAATTACCATCCTCGGTGTCCCCCGTGCTAGAAACGCCGCCATAGAGCAATATTATATTTTGTTTCATACACGAGTGTATTTTTATTTTATACTTTTTTTACAAAACGGTCAAATGGCTGAATTTTTAAATGAAAAGACAATGTTTAACAAATCAAAATATAATTTTTTCCCCACTTCCTGAACTTTTTTTTGGGGGGGGGGGGGCGCCGGCATCTCATTGGAGGGGGGCGCCAAAATGAGAATGAAATTGCCCCCCCCCCTGAGAGAAATCCTGGATCCGCCCCTGCTTGGCCCCAGCAAAGTGTCAGCATGAATAATCAAACTGTAACGAAAACATGTCTATAACAATATTTTTTTAGGTCCCAACAGCATCGTTGTAGACAGGTTTTACTGTATTACCTTTACAAAGTCAGAGTGGGAAGAAAACAATATTTCAACTGGCAAAAATGCATGACGACAATGATGAGAAAATGTATTATGATTGTTGAATAATGTTAGTTTTAAATAAAGCACATGCAGAGGTGCCAACGAGGACGGGGGGGGGGGGGGGGCAGATGGGGCAAACCATGAAATGGAAATGTTTGGGGGTAGGGCAGGCTCGTAATTTCAGAATTTTGCAGGGCAAAAGGTATGAATTCTATGCATTTTATAGGAAAAAGCATCAAAGTACAGAAACCGCTTGTTACATCGCGCCTCCTTCGGATATATCGCGCTTTTGCTTTGTCCCCCAAAAATATACTTTTAAAAAATGTTGCTTTACATTTCACACCACGGAAAAAGAAAAATGTTATAGTTTCCCAAAAAAAAAAAAAAAAAAAAATCATTTGAATTTTGACATCTTGAATTCAAATTATGTTTTTCGCAATCACGATAGTGTGTATATGTAGGCGTGTGTATGTGGGGTATGTGTGTAGGCACGTGTGTTTGTGTCTGCATGCAGGTATGTTGTGTGTGTGGGTAGTTGTGTGTATGAGTGTTTGTGTGGGGGGGGGGGGTGTAGGCATATGTGTTTGTGTCTGTGTGCAGGTATGAATGTGTGGGTATCTAGGCGTGTGTGTATGTGTCTGTATGTATGCGTGTGTGTATGTGTTTGTAGGTGTATGTATGTGTGTGTAGGTGTTTGTGTGTGTGTACGTGCATGTATGTATACGTGTAAGTGTAGGATATGGACGCAACTTTCGATATAGGAAGCAGCATCGTGAGTAGCCAGTCGACGGTGATGCTGCAGAGGGTGCTGGGGGGGAAAATAAAATGATAGGAACGCCAAAAACAGTCAAGTGAGAACAATAAGCAATCGTGATTGCTCAAAAAAGCATTTTTTCCATCTTAATCAATAAGCAAAACTGGTATGTTTTCTATACACATAATTTTGTTGTAGCTGCAACGTTCAATTCATATTGTTTTGCAGTGGTAAAACAATAGAAATGTTTCAAATTATTATTATTATTTTGTTTTAAGACAGATCTTACAACTTTTAACGAATTTTTCTTTGCTTTTGGTAAGAAAATGCTAATATGAAAATAAACAAATCATTTTGTAGGTGTGTGATTGCTCAAAAAAGCATTTTCTCCATCTTAATCAAATAAGCAAAACTGGTATGTTTTCTATACACATAATTTTGTCGTAGCTGCAACGTTCAATTTACTGTTTTACAGTGGTAAAACAATAGAAATGTTTCAATTTATTATTATTATTTTGTTTTAAGACAGATCTTACAACTTTTAACGAATTTTTCTTTGCCCCTGTTAAGAAAATCCTAATATGATAATAAACAAATCATTTTGTACCTGTATTGAATCGTTACTTTTAACGCCTTGTTTACATCGATCTTTTGGATATAACAAGCTTTTTTAATGTCCCCAAACCAGTGCGATATAATGAGGGATTAATGTACAAGCAAAACTGCATAAGTATGTACATTTTCAAGACCAGGCGAGAGGGGGGGGGGGGGGGTCAACTGAATCCCTTTGATTGCCCAAATGACGGGCCCCGGGAACAATAATTTTAGAGGGTTTTTAAGCTCATTAGGTGGTTGCACTCATAGGTGGAAACTCCATAGCATTTGAAAGTACTATAAAAATTATGTACTACTATGTCATTGCTCTTAACTGGGGAGGGGGGGGGGGTGGCGAGGCACCCCAGAACCAAATAATACAGACTAAAATGCACAAACATGGTTTTCAGAAAATTTTCAAAGTTTGCAAACAATTTTGATTTTTCAAAAATAATTTCTATTTTGTGCGAAGAAACTAATGTTGATAGTCAATTTTGAGGTGTTCCACTCTAATAATCCTGCAAAACTAGTAAATATAACTGAAATAACTATGCCGGTCCCTTAGTGGTACTCAACACTCTTTTTCAACTTCTTATTTTTGTGGTTTGCGGCAATATATTCCTTAGGAGGAGCACATTTTTTTGAAGAAAATTTTCAAGAAATTTTTTGAGTTCTCAAATAGTTTCAAATTTTGTCTGGGGGCACCCCTGACACTCATATGTAGGCTCAATGAGTGGAGCAAAATAGTTTTGATGATAATACAAAAAAGTGATACTCATTGAGCTTGCAAGCAAACAACATAAAGACCTTTCTATAAAATAGAAACAGCGATGCAATATATTCTGTACGGAGTTACAGTTAACAAACATTTTAAGTGCAGAAAATAAGTATACTGAAATTCCAATAGCCACTCATATGTTAAAACTCCAATAGACTTTGCATTATAATGAGAGAGCCATGTCCTTATTTCATTTCTAAAACATCCACTAGGGGGCGATACTACTCCCTTTGAGATTCAATGATGTAAACAAACAATTGATTGCAAATTTGTAGGGAGTATTTTTTAATATTAAAATCTTAGACATTGCAAGTGGAATGAACATACTTTGTGAAATAACATTTATTATGAATATTTGCATCTGAATAAAATCAGATAAATGAAAAATATTTATTTTAAAAAATATCATGTAAAGATAATAAAAATGAAAGCCGACTGAAATGTAACATCCATTTCAATGATTAATGCAAGAACTGTTAATTTTGCACATAATTCAAACTAAGAATAAAAAGTACAGGGTGTGACCAGGGTTTTTCACAGGGTTTATTTCTGTGGGGGGAAAAAGGGAAATTTCAAAATTTGAAAGTGAGTTATAAGTTATTCATCAATACATATAGATTCTGGATTTGACTGCCGCTTTGTTGATAAATAATCCTGTAAAAGGTCCGATTTGTGTAGTTGGAATTTGTGCAATGTCTGCTTTGATTAAATTAAATTCCGTAAAAGGTCCATAAATAAACCAAAATTTACTCAGGCCAAATCATTTTATGCACATATATGCACTTGTCAGTTTTTTAGTTACATCAATTAGTTTCATTGATTCAAGCATAATTGTTTGAAAAGGTTTCGCAATACATGCACTAAATTTCTGTACATTTTATCAGAGGGAGAGGCATCAACATGATAAATGCTAGGCATGATTTCAAAATTTTATGTTTGTTATGAAAGCATTTACTACTAGAAACTAATGACTACTTTAATATACTAATTTAAATACTATTTAGTAACATTTTATTAATTATAAAGTAATAATACTGAACAACAATTTCAAGAAAAAGGATTTAAATTGAAATGGTTACAAGAAAGATTTTATCAAATAGGTTAATTTGTCTGGATCAAAAATAACAATGATTGTTGTTTTTTGCAGATTAAGAAATTGTGACAGAACTTCAACATATAAAGTTGCACCTGTGTATAGCAAATTCAAAGGGAACAACTAAAATTTTTGTTATAAAAAGTTAATACACAGTAAAATGCAAAGAAGAATTGAAGCTATTACATTATAGCCAGTAGTTTGCTGTATACGGTTTTCCTACAAACAAGTGCGACTATTTCTCGCGACTCACTGACAGATATCTTCTAGCCAAGTGAAAAACACTATAGATTGCCATTGTGATGCTCTTGGGATGGAAACCCACTAAGGGACATCAGCTCTATATGAAATTGACCTATATGTATCTCAAGTTAAAATTTGAGATCGATGCAATGTTTCAAAACAAGGCATGTTTTTGAATGCTTGCAAGCAATGTTAGATTCAAAGTTGGAAAGAGTGGGACACTTTCCCTCTGAGTTCGCAGCTAGATGTATCAGGGCAGTGAAGTTTGAATCGAGGGGAGGGGGGGGGGGGATTTCCAGGAATAAGAACCAGAGTCAACCATTGAATGCTCCGGCTCCACAGGTTTGCTTACAAATGCTACTCTTGGTTTATAACATCATCCAAGGGCCAGAAATATTTGAGATACGAGAGCCAAGTGGTATTATTATAGATTAACATCATCACTGTTTATGGGTGAATTAAAGGATTTTAATGTATTGAATTCACAGAGTTTGTACTAGGTATAAAACAATGTGAATATAACCAAGTTCAAGGGCAAACGAACACAAAACGATAGACTTCCAGCATTATGAACAGCACATGTCAAATCTCTATTTTCTCAAAGTTGTTTCAGTTAATCCCTAATTTTGTACTAATAACAATTCGCCAGCACTAATTGATTTCTGAAGTTAACAATTGTAACAAACTGTACAATAACATTTTAAGAAAGCATTCAAATTTCATATTTTGTTTGAAATTGTCAACAATGGTAATAAAAGCCTTAAATCATGTGTGTCAAAAACGTTGAATTTGATTGCAATATTAATTACGTAATTTGTTGAAATAAATTTTTCACAATAATTTACAAAAGAGTAAGTAATATAAATTTCATTGGATGAATAATTCAAAAAAACATCTTACTGAATGAACACAAGTGATACAAAAAGAAATAAATGTTTATACGAAAGTTATTGAAGTAAAAGGTATCCAAACTTCATTAAAATGATAAACTGAAAGCTTATAAATGCACAGCGGGACTCAAATTACATGCTATTATTACTTTTGGCCACAAATTATAACGGTTTCACCGGGTACATTTCATTCATGTAAACAAACAGGTGTAATGAATGCACAAACTGATTTGCTTGGATAGAATGCAATGCAACAATACAAGTTAAAGAAGCTTTGAAAAAAAAATCAAGTTGCAACAATAAAATAAAAAAGCAGTTCGATATAATTGCTATACATAATGCAGAACACCATAAAGCCTAAAGAATCAAACCTTGTTCAAAGGATCAATGTCAGTCACCAAACGCATTGCACACAAATTTGAAGAATGTAAAATGCAACAAATTCACCGATTAAAAGACGATTATCTAACGTATTTTGATATTCACAGCACTTTCGATGATAATAGTGGCTGAACTTCGGACCTACCAACAACCACAACACAAACCGTAGCGGCCGCCATGTTTTTCGTTACGTCATAGAAACGGAAGTTCCGGTTGTCATCGATCACGTTGTAGGCGGGGCCAAAGTAACACTTTGAGCTTTGATTGACATCCATCCGGGCTTGAGCAGAAGCGCTCTCTGTGGCTCAGGATTGGTGGAATTCGTACTGTGACGTAAATTTCGTCACACGAGACGCTCATCTTTTATGGCGAGGTGACTTGACTGGCATTAGCGTTCAACCCACTTCGAAACCCGCTCGCTGTCCGTCAAAAGTATTCCCAATCAAAACACTCAATTACTAGAGTCGGGTTTTAGTGTGCAAGCGGGTGAACTCCCAGTAACTTTTATGGATGGTCGTGCGCGTGGGTACTGTTGAGACGCTCCTGTCTCTCGTCTGACGCGAGACCGGCAGCAAGGTTTTTTAGTGGACTCATCGCAGAGCGCGCGGGTGGTGTTGGTGAAGCATGGACGATCAACAAAGAATGATGCACCCAGTTTCTCAACATACTTCCGTGAGCATGGCCGGTCACGTCGTGCCCCAACACGGCTACGGGATGCCTCAGCCACCGCATGGTGTGGATCCGACAAGTCAGGCTCCCCCGCAGGATCAGGACGTTCGAAAACATGACATCTCGGAAATCCTACAACAAATCATGAACATCACCGACCAGTCGCTCGACGAAGCCCAGGCACGGTGAGTACCCAAGCCGCCAGCGGCGGGGGGGAAAGCGGTCGCTAGTACTTTCGCGCTGCCAACTAACCCTAACCTTGTCCGGTGGCCTTGAAAAAAATAACGCGATGTGCCGTTTCATTTTTTGGATGGATTTTTTGAGGCCTGCATTCCTTCTAACGTAGGCCTAATCTTTTTTCTTGCAGGAAGCATACTCTCAACTGTCATCGCATGAAGCCAGCTCTCTTCAGCGTGCTGTGCGAAATCAAGGAAAAAACAGGTTAGTGTCAACTTTATGATTAATTAGTTTCAAACCGCTCTGCGAGAGATTTATTGTGCTACGTGAATTACGGCGCTGCCGACAGGGGCTGTGTTTATGAATTAAATAGCTTGTAAGATATCGGCAGCCGCGGCGATAACGTATTTCATCTGAATGAACTGTTTGTTTACATGTTGTAGGTGATAGATGATCCCACTCGTCGCGTGTTTCAGACCGAATGTGGGTTCATTACGGCAACTTTGACTTATGTTTTCTCTCAAAAATTATTGCTTAAATTAAAAATAATAATAATACATTTTTTTTATATATCATGTATTTACGATCTGTGAGAATAAAATGAAGTAGCCTTTATTTATTTTTTTAGCTACTGATTAAGGGGGAGGGTCAGTTAGTAAAGCACTCTTTCCAAACTTAAAAATCAATTTTTAATGTTTTGAAAGTTGCTGTTTATCTTCTAATGTTTTTTTGTTTGACATCAATAATATCTTTCATAAGTCAAAAAAGAAAAAAAAAATACTTTTTAATGTTTTGAAAGGTATCTTATGATTGCCGCCCCCTCCTACATATCACTTTTAATCATAGTAGTTCATTTACATTTTAAATTGTGAATTTCATTGTAGTAAGGGAATTGTTTATGAAGTTTCTAGCAAAAATGTTTCTGGTGTAAAGAAATTTTTTATTATTTTCTGAGCCAGTTAAAATGTAAAACAATCATAATTAGGTTTCATTTTTTAAACAATTCAATTTACCCCCAGTTTCGGCGGCATTTAAACTTTCTTCCCCTCTTAAATATATCACAAGGTATGGTTAAAACTGGAAAGCATAAGAAGGAAATTCCACGACGGTGAAACTGGGGGGGACACTAACAATTAATAGCTAAGCAATAAAATCTTAATGAAGTCTTTATTGGTAAGCAATTGTGTTTGGATTAGTTCTTTTGAGATATCAATGTACTCAGTACAGTTGTTTTTGCCATACAATAATTTTCCTTTGCAACTTAAAGAAAATGTTTTTACTGTAATGAAGTCCAAGATGGCCTAATCTTCGTTTTGTTGTTATAAATTGTATTTTGAGGGGGGGGGGATGAATTCCTTGAATCCTGTTATATTCAGTTATTTACAGATATGTAATATTTCTAGTACTATAATGCATTGTCCCTAGTATAATTGCGAGAGGAGCAGATAAGTTATCAAATGTGTCATATGAAAACTACTCTTTTTTTGGTGTGTGGGGGGGGGGGGATATTATAAGCGATGTGTGCAAACATTTTCCTCCTATAATGATTGTTTGTTTATTTATTTTTCGTATTTGTTTGTTTGAAGAAGAAAAGTTGTCCTTGTTTTGTATTTTTCCCCCCTAATGTAAGTTCCTGTCCAACTTTCAAAAAAAAAAAAAAATTGTTTGCACGTTGTTTAACCATCAATATTCAACATTTTCTGCTCATTGAAATTAACTGATTTTTTTGAAAATTATCTTGTTTCATTTATTTTTTAAATTATTTATTTTTTGTCCAAAGAGAAAATCTTGAATAACAGTGATAAATTTACACATAATGACTGAAGGTTGAAAATTTTTGGAATAAGTTTTTTTCATCAAAGGAATTTCCTTAAAAATCCCCCTGTGAGAAGGGAATAAAATTTAAATCCTAGTTTTTTGTATCTGGTGGGGGGGGGGCTTAAATTACTGGTGTATTACAATCCATGACAGAGTAATGGAAAGAAAAAAACTTTTGATAAGCGCTGTAAAAGTTAATGTTTGTAATGCTAAAATTTAAATCTTCCAGTTTTAATTACAATCAATTTTAAAAGCAGGCATTAAATATGGGTAATTTCTTAAGTTGTAGCTCTCATTTGACTTTCTATTTCATACTTGTTATTAAAATATCAACATATTATTTTTAAATATTCTTTGCTGTTTTTATTTGTTGTTATTTATTTATTTTTTTGGGGGGGGGGGGGAAGCTCATCAAAAACAAACAGCATGCAAGCAAAATATGCATACTCCAGCAATCTATTAAATTTGAAACAATGAGTATGTTTTTGATCACATCATTTCTCAGTTTCTCCGTTAAAAGGATTTTTTAAAGTGTGCTACCCAACATTCACTCCTCAACCTACAACAGTAGAGCAACATAATCCCAGCCTTGAAAATAACATGATGAAAATATGTCCCGCCGTGAAGGTAAATAAACATCTAAAAACTAATAAAATGTGACAAGATACTTAGTTTTATGGCCCTTAGTTTAATGTATTGCGATCGCGGCGCACCCTAAAGAGTTTCGAATGAGGTCTGCTTTGAACGTGAATCAAACGTTTTTGTCTGGTGACCATTTTTAGCAGACCTCGTATTCTATACCTTTTAAAATGAATCCCCCCCCCCCTAAATATTTTTTGACCCATCAAAACAGTCTTCGAAAAAGAAGAAAAAATAAAACGAACTTTTTTTTTTTGATATTTTGCTCTTTCGTTATTTAAATACATAAATAAATAAGGACTTTTATTTTTACTGCAAACAAAAATTTCTTCGCAATAGAATTTTGCAACCTTTCAAGTTATTTTTTTTAACGTACCAAAACGCTGAATTTTGAAAAGAAAAAAAGAAAGAAAAAAAAAAAAAAACTTAAAAATATTTCTTTTCTAACTTTAGTTATTTTGTTATTGAGAGACATACATAAGAACTGTTTTAAAATATATAAAAATTTACCAACTCCCAGTATGTATTCTATAACTTTTGAATTTTTTAACATGATCAAAACACAAACTTTCAGACCAAAAAAAAAAAAAAAATCAGAACTTTTATTTCATTTACAAACGGAAATTTCTTTAGTGTAAGATTTCATTTGAGATCTAGTATTCAATTGAAAATTAAATGTGCCACTGCTGTTTGTTACATTTTGACCTTGCTGTCATTTGATCAAGTTGTGTTGCTCCTAGCATTTTACAAACACTAATTAAAGTCCACGTTTGGATTTTCATCTTGTCAACTATGCAACTTTTTGTCAACAATTTTTCTTTCCATTTTTAAATCTTGAATGTGCATTTGTTAGAAAACATTTCATCATTAAGAAACATAATTTTTACCAGGCATTTTTAAATAATTGGTACGTTGGGCAGTCTTTTAATCGCATGGCCTGTTGAAATTGGTTTAAAGATAAAGCAGGATTGAGGTGCTTCAGTTGTTCTCTGGGTAATTTAATAAAAATGTTGATGCAGAAGAAATAAAGCAATGCGCGGTATTCGTTGTTGTTAAAAGCCACGTAGCTTCTAAATTCGAAAAGCAAAACGTAATATTGGCAGATGTTATTTTTAACATTTTGAATTTGTTTTTGCGTTACAGTTTCATTCTAAACTAAATTATAATACAAATGATTAAAATATAATACCATTTTTCATAATTTAAAAATACTCTCTAAATGCAGTGTGTTTCCCAAATAAAATCGTTATTAAATATCTTTCTATAGTTCAGACCCGGCTCCTGGGGTAGGCGGCCGTCTAGGGCGGAAGATTTAAGGGGCGGCAAATTTCGAAATTGGAACATTTTTTTAAACATGAATATCTGTTTCAGTGCCATAACATTCACTGATTCAAAGCTAAAAAAAAAATATATCATTTAGAGTGTAAAACAATTAAAAGTGTAACATGCAAAGCATAGTTCAGAATTTAACTAGAAATTGAATTTAATTTTAGAGGCAGCAAATTGCATGATTTAAAAGACTTTTGGAAATATTAATATATGTTTCAGTGCCATAAGATGCACTACTTTAATGTTAAAAAAAAGATAATTTAAAGTGTATACCAGTGCTTGGATATGCAAAACCCAATTTGAAATTTAACTATAAAATCACTTAAATTTTAAGCACTTTACTATTATTTCTATTTTATTAAGATGTCCTTTTATATTATTATCATTATTAGTATTCAATGGGGTGGGGGGGTGGGGGTACTTGTCACTATCGCTTAGGGCCGCAGTACTACTAGAGCTAGCCTTCTATAGTTTGATATTCTTTTTTTTTTTTTTTTTCAATTTGTTAATTAATAATTTTATTTATTTTTATTTATTTATTTATTTTTTTATCATAGCCACATTTGTAGTTAGTAGAAAAAGTACTTTTAAGGCAAGGTAATAAAGTAAAACATAAATTCAAAACCCGTTGGTGACATTACTAGTTCATTATTTTTTAAAAAGGCATTATGTATTGTTTTTGATTAAAATGAGACATTTTTCTATAAAAAGAACTTTTCTACGTTTTTCGAACTGATTTTAGGTTTTTATTATTTTATTTCTTGCATGATTACTTATAGCTTTAAGTGTAGGTTTTTTCTAACAGGAAAAAAAGTACCGGTGACGTTAAAATAAACAAAAGTAACCCAATACTCAGAAATATGTTTGATAACGCGTTTTCTTTTTTTGAACATATGAAGAATGTGGGAAAAAAAAAATGCGTTATCAAACATCTTTCTGTAATTTAGCGGTACTGTTTTGTGTTACTTGTGTTTATTTTAACGTCACCGACGTGTTCCCCCCCCCCCCCCCAGTTAGAAAAATCCTACACTAATAATATAATCGAGCGAGAAATTAAAATAATAAACACCTAAAATCAGAGTTAGCAAATGTAGTAAAGTTGTTTTTATGAAAGTGCCAGCTAAGCATAATGTTTAGCGACACAGACATTTTTTGACATATTAACTTTTTTTCTCTCTAGAAAAACGTACATTTTACGTTTTCTTTAGAACTAAATCTCATTTGCAAAATGTAAAGGAAAATGTAGTGCCAGTTATAGGAATAATGTCATAGGAATATATTTTTCAATTTCTAAACATTTCGTACGCAATGGAGCACCAATTATCCAAATTCCTTTCCCCCCCCCCCTGAAATTATAACCCATCTCTCTTTTTGATAAAGCAAGTGAAATAAATTTAAAATATTCCTACAATCAGTGACGTTGGGAGCAGTAAAAGCAAAATACAGTCTTAAAGTGAAATTAACAGATAGAAAAGACCAAAAAAGGGTGTAAAGATTTTAAAATAATTATGCCTGCTCCAAAGCTGCCAGTCTTGACCTGGAAAGGGTGTAAAGGAAAGCGCGAAAAAATTTCCCTAGAAACTACTAACTTGATAGAAACATTTGCTGGATTAAAAATTAAAAAAAAAAAGAATGAAAGGGGGGGGGGGACTGGACCGTTTTTAAAAATACTAGTTGTCGCACGACACTGAACGTTAATTTGTGAAGAAGCAATAATAAAATAGAAACATTTAGTTTCAAAGAAATGTTTGCTATTCATAATACATATTCATTGTTTATATATATATATATATATATATATATATATATATATATATATATATATATATATATATATATATATATATATATATATATATATATATATATAACTTTAGTCTTTGTTGTTCTCATATTTTTTTTTTTATATATACATATATTTTCTCTAATCCTCCGTATTTTTTCTTTAAGTTCAAAATTATTAATATAGCTGAGAGCTTCATCTTGTTGCACTTTTTATTAAAGAGGAGCAATTTTAAGATCTTCCTCTCCCACCCTTGAATCCATAAACAAACTCGCACTATGTTACAAATCCGTGGTGTAATCACTTTTCAATGGAAGAGAGGGGGGGGGGGGGTTCATAAATGACTTTACATTCATACTTGCTAAATGTATTAATTTGAAGTCGTGTTATGAACCAACCCCTCCCGTTTTTCACAGAAGAAAAGTCTTGTTGGTCTTCCATTTCAATCTGTTTGAAGCATTTTTAGGTTCCCAGAAATCTTTATTCGAGGGCAAATCAAAAAGTCTTTGCGCCTATTTTTTTAAGCCAAAATATGGCTGGGAATGCAAAACTAATATGTACATTCCCAGCAGTGGCAGTTCCTTTACCCGTCCCAGCCGTATCTGCTTTTTGCTCGGAAGAGCGGAGCTGCTATCAGTCATTTAAGATGACGGTCCGTCTTCAGACGTCCACTGCTTATGAGCAGCGAAATGTTATTCGTTTTCATGGAGCAAGGGACAAACGTAAATAGCAATTCGCAGGTAAATGCTCCCCACGCACGAGGAAAAGTGTCTCTCTTGGAAACTCACTTGAAGAGACACAAGGGGCATTTGTCTCTTTTGCGCTATGGAAAACGAATAACACTTCGCTGCTCATAAGCTGTGGACGTCTGAAGACGGACCGTCATCTTAAATGACTGATAGCAGCTCCGCTCTTCCGAGCAAAAAGCAGATACGGCTGGTACGGTTAAAGGAACTGTCACTGCTGGGAATGTACATATTCGTTTTGTATTCATTGTAGCCATATTTTGACTTCAAAAAATTTTTGCGTCTATTTTTTTTTATTTACCCTCGTACAAGCGTGACCATAAGGATGGCAGAATTGCAAACAAATCGCAATTGCAAAAAACTCTCCTTTTCATAAAACAAATCTGAAGTTTCAAAAAAATAAATCCCTGACATCAGCAGGGTTGAGGGCGCTAATAAAACCAAAAAAAAAATGAAGTCACACATGTTCCTGAGCAAAAAACCAAAAAAAAAAAAAGAAGATATGGGGTTAAAAAAGGAAAGATAAGCGTGCACATATTAAAGGGAGCAACCCCCCCCCCCCCACAAACCGTACTCGATTAAGGGCGCAAAAAAAAAAGAATTTAAAGGAAGAATAAAAACGAAGACGCACAAGTTCGAGGGCGCGAATAAGGAAAATTTAAATTAAAAAAAAAACGAAATCGCATAGTTTGAGGATGAAGAAAATAAATAAATAAACGAAGGTACGCACCGGCCCGCTGACCGACGAGTCAGTCCGTCCCTGGACCTCAGTAATGGTACCAAGGACGGATCCAGTTTCCTGTTTTGGAGGGTTTCATAAAATGGGTTATAAAGTTCGACCCTCCCCCGGGAGATTTCTCGAAGTTGAAGACCACAGAAAAGCAGTTTTAGGTCATCCCTGGTCATATTAAAAGCGGTGGGGAGATTAATTATCTCTCCCCCCTCCCCCCCCCCCCCCCGAAGGTAGCACAACGAGACTTTTTCCTGATGTTGGTCAATGACTCAAAGCTGGGACGTAGGTAAGATGGGGCTAAAACATGAACTCTCTCCCTAGATGCATTGTTTTTTTAAACAAAAATTACGGCTCTAGATTATTGAACTTAACTATACTAAAATGCTTCAACCTAAAATGTAACATAATCATCAAAATCAATTTATTATCGGATTAATTGCTCCATTATTATTGTGTTTTTTTAATTTTTTATTATTAATAGTGTTAGTTACACTTTGTCATTGATGCCCTACATGTTTAATTTTTATTAATACGCCGTTGTTATTAAATGTGTCACTTGATCTGTTCATTTTACAAATGATATGTATGATGTGACAAATGATATAGATATTTTAAGAATGTCTTTCAAATGGAGTAGACAAAATTTAGCTGTTAGAACTGGTGGCAGATTTTCCATGTCGCAACTACGAAGGATTCAGTATTTCAATTAACTAAGAGCTTCAAGCAGACCCATGATTTCGAATTTTTCTGGGTAGAGGGACTAAGGATATAAAATTAATGCAAGTTATATATAAAAAAAAAAAAGCTCTCACTTATATAAGAATTTAATAATTTCTGAAAGCGGGGAGGAGTGCCCCTTTCTGACCCCTTTAAATAACGGGTCTGCCCGTTAAGATTTAGCATAAGTGTGAATAAAATTCTGACTTATTTCATTTTTGACGTTATTCATCAATTGTTGTTAGTTTATTTCAGTCTGTATTTCTACCCCCCCCCCCCCAAGAAATTTCATGCATGAAAAAAAGTTAAATATTAAAAAGTTTTTACTGCATGTAAATTTACTATTAAATCGAAGTTTAATTTTTTATTTGTAATTAAAAGTGACCAAAATGGCACTGTAAATGTTTATTACTGGCGTTTACGAATGAAAGTAAAGCATATTACTATTTTGGAGATTTTCGACTTACGTTTGAAAGTTTAGATGATTAAATCACCATATTGAAGTAGTAATGTGCTTTGCTAGTACAAAACAGCGTTTTTAGTATTTAAAAGGTGAAAACGGTGGTGATGCTTGATATAGTGTATGATCTTTGAGTTCTCGATATTTTAAACTTCTTTTTGACGTATCTTTAGACATCAGATAACCAAATTGATGTAATGCGCTAATAAATTTTTTACAATCTTCTCTGAAATGAGAAAAAGTACGATTTAAACTTAACACCGCACACGGGACGCGCAATCTTGCGATAAAGTAACTTTAACACCCAGTAGCGATAACTGACAAAAAAGGATTTGTGGTAGATTTATGGCAATATTTACTCTACCAGTATATACCGCTTGTCATACCTGTTATCATAGCATCAACATGGCTTCAAGCCGGGTAATCTTTAGTATCACGTAATGAGCCGACACCAATGATAGCAACTATGGCAGGAGAATTTTTGGCGTCTCGTGGTTTCTATGGTAACGGCACTTGGGGATGCATCGGATTTTGTAAATGATCGAAATTTTGAATCTATGTACTTCATTTTTAAGAGTCATCGTGTTGTCTTGGACGAGGGAGAACGATTGTTGTTGTCGTGGTATGCAAGTTGCCAGTCGCTGGCACGTTTTAAGCTAACTTGCCACTTAGAGTGAACGTTCTTTGGATGTTTACTTTCCAGTCCGTCTGTCTTATGAAGAGAAGCTCATGGAGCGGAAAATTATGCAGGTTTCAATTATGTTCAGCTGGCTTCCGATTGGGGATGAACAAGTCGCAAAATTTCTGACCATTGTTTTCTGCTTTTGAAAATTAAGTTGTACCTGATTCTACATAAATGTTTGAGCGCATCTTTTTATCAGGCTGTCATGTTTACGTCTAGTGTTTGATGTTTCTATTTCGCGTGTCTTTGATGTATGTGTTTTTTGGCTTCCTGTTTGTTAGTTTTTTAAGCAGGAGTAATATCTTTCTCAAGAGTGCTTTTACTACGTCGAATCGTCATCAACTGAATTACTGGGGGGGGGGGGGGAGCTTATGGCACAAATTGTGCCATTGTATATTTATGGGACTTGTTTTTTGATGTGCTTAGTCTCTTTTTTAGAGAGCTCTTGTTCTTTGGGGACGCTGTAACCAGGCCCGTCATTTAGAATTTTTCCAAGAGACAGGTAAAGGGTAATACTCAATTTAAGTTAGCTGTATGGGGAGGGGGGCAATTAACCAACGTGGTCAAACCTACCTCGTTAACATTTAAGGTTGATTTCTAAAATCAGAATATGCTTCTCTCATCTGATGAAACTGATGTGTATAAAATAAACAAATGAACAAATAAAGTAGTAGCCCTCTTCAAAATGCAGCTATTATATTTTCGTCCGTATTTTTTTTTTTTTTTAGTTTTCAAATTAAAAAAAGGGGGGGGGGGGTGCAAGAAACAAAAGCACATCAAAAGAACTACCTAACTAAAATAAAAAGCTCCCATTTGTACATCTCCTAAAAAATATGAAGTGGTGCTAAGTTTTTTTCCCCAACAGATTTGAGAACAGTAACATTGAAACGAGTGTAAGCCATCCTTTGTAAGTCTCCTTAAACATAAATGGTGCTAAGTCAACCCAAATAGTTGAAAGCTATCATAAATGAATCTTTAAAAAAAAAAAAAAAAAAGACAGATTTGAGAACAGCAAAATTGAAGCGAGTGTAAACAATGTCTTGTAAGCTTCCAAAAAAAGTAAGAAGTTGTTCTAAATAACCCACATGGTTTAGGGTGATCTTAAATGACTGTGTGTGTGTGTGTGTTTTAAATAGATTTGAAAACACCACAAAATTAAAGCGGCTGTAAGCTATCCTTTGTAACCTTCCTAAAAAAGTATGAAATGGTGCTAAGTTAACCACAGATTCAGGAACAGCCAAAGTTCGTGATTTTTTTTAAAAAATCAAGAAGGTCGGATTTTTTTTTATTTAAATCAGATTTTTTTTTTCAATGTTCAAAGATTTATAGATATTAATTTACATTTATAAACATAATATATTTCATACAATAGATGAATCCATTCAACTTACTTTTAAAATTAAGATAGGTTCTCTAAACTATTCAATAATATTTTAAGATTTATAAATACGTTATAATGCTTAAATAAGATGTGATTTTTTTTTTTTTTTTTTTTTTGCTTAAAGATAAGGTTTCCATTATCATGTACGTTTTTAGTGTAAAATAATATGTTGAACTATTACTTTTCTGAATTATACTAGTCATGGTGTGTAAGAAAAACTCAAAATTTTTATTTTGTTCTAAACTAATTTTGGAGTAAAAGCAATAGAGTGAAAATCTGTTACACACACAGAAAGAGGGATCTATGTAGTTTTGCCTGTGGAAGTTAAAATAGTATAATGCTGTGTAGTTAAATTTAGAGCAATACATCCTAAAAATGCAGAATTAATTTATGAAAGTAAAATCAACTGATTTTAATTAATGATTTTGTTAAAATAATCTAATTCAATTCAATCGATTTAAATCAATGTTTTTTTTAAAAAAATCACTTGAATCATGGTTTTTATCACTATTCAAATCAAGCTGATTTAAATCAACCAAACCCTGGGAACAGCAAAGTTGAAACGCGTGTTTAAACGCGTTTCAACTTTGATTCAAACTGTGCTTTGCAAGCTTCCTGCAAATTATGAAGTGGTGCAAAGTTAATCCACATGATTCAAGGTTATCCTAAATGACTATTTAAGAAAAAAAAAAGAATGGACTTGAGAACAGCAAATTTCGAAGTAAGCTGTCCCAGTTCATACATCTCACGCAACTGTGTCATTTTGTGACTATGTTCCATTTTTTGTGTGCGCCCTTCCCCGACATTCCATCGTCAACTGCCGCCTGTCTCTTCATCAGTTCCCGGTGGTGTCTTCGCGTTCTGCGCCGGGGCTCATGGAGTGCTTGCACTTGACTCAGACACTTGTCACTCACTCTTACCGATGGGGGCTTAGGGGAGTTCGAAAACACCCTTTTTCTGTCGCACGCCTGTCCAAATCGGTTTCGATCGGAAAGGAAGGTTAGGTGGTTGTTGCCTAAAGAGTGAAAGCTCACTCGAAAGATGATTATATTGCACTCCTCCAGTGCCCTTGTTGAGCTAATCTGTCGAGTTTTGTATCCAGAAAGTTTTGAGTGATTGGTTTCTTTTGAGCGTGTGCCCTGTTGACTTAGTGTTTGATTTTTAATTTAATATGTTATTTCTAAGCTCAAAGTAGGTTGTTTAATGTCTTACTGGGAATGAAATCAAATTGTTATTTTAGTACATCATCAGTAAAAGTGTTCTGCTTATGATTTTTTTTTTTTTTTTTAAATTCTAAGAGCAACTTTTCCCAGAAATCACCGTTCCTGATGGAAACTAGAATTTTATAAAATTATTAGTATTTGTTGACATATGGAAACCATTTTTTAAGACTTAAATCTCTTTATTGTATTTTTTTTACTTAATTCGTTCTGTGTATTAACAATTTTATACGTCATGCATTTATTTTTCTTTTATTCTTAGAAATTTCGGTAGGGCCAATTAATGATCATGATGATTTTTCATACTGCTATTTCTCCGTTACCGTTTTTTTTTTTATTTTTTTTAATACTTTGAAATTTCATATTATTGTAACAGACACTTTTTTTATAGTAGGTACACTTAATCCAAGAATTTTATTCTTTATAAAAAAAATTTAAGGTAATATTAAAGCACGTTGCAGTAAAAATACGTATATTTATTCAAAAGAGAAAAATAAATTAAGAAAATTAACGTTACTTTAACCCTTTGTTTTTCTGTTAAAAATAAAATAATTAAAGCATGTGCATGAATTTTTCAAAAACCAAATGAGAACGAAATAGTGAAATAAAGTGAATTATTTAGTGTGGGACGAAATATGAACCAGCAAGGAATAGTTTATGCTCTGACAATTCTGGAACTCATGCGTTTGCATTACAATTTAAAAAGGACCAGGATTTAATTCCTCATAATAGTGTGTTATATGATCGTTAGCTGTGAGGATTAATTTCAAAATATTCTTTCGTTTTGAGCAAGTTTTCTATTGTTTCTTTTTTTAGACAGCACACGTTCATTCTACATGTTATACTTAAGTTACAAAAAATTGCATTAATTTTTTGTTGGAAAATTTATCTTAGTTTCTTGTTCAGAAAAAAAAAAAAAAAAAAATTCAAAATTATCAAAAGGTATTATTTTCTTTTTCCTCGCCAGTTAATCCACAAAGTTTGGCCGATTACCGACTACTGCCGGATTAATCGGCGCTTCCCTAATATAATTTCATTTTTATGAAAATTGCAGAAAAAAAAAACTATTCCTTTGAAGAGATTTTGACCTTAAGCAATCTAACAATCTATTCAGCTTTCTACCTTTGTGATATCGTATAAAATTGAAAAAAAATATCTGATAGTTTTCTCCAAAAATCTTCCTAAAAAAAAAGTTTAACTAGCAAGATTAAAACTTATGCTTTTGTTTCTTCCGTTCGTTCAACGTTCGTCAAAAACTTACGTCTCCCCTACTGAAGAACTTAGTGGAAAAAAATGTAACATAATTGAATCGGGGAAAGTCAGCAGCAATCAATAAGTTTGCATATTTTTTTATTTTCGCGGAGAACAATTTTTGTTACATTAACATTGCACATAGTTAATCTATTTTCGTTGAAACTTCAACTACATCGTTTTAAATTTTTGATACTTTTGTACAGTTCTAAAAGGATGAAATTTGTGAGTAGAAATAACAGTAGTCAGTTGCTGCCGTGTGCCCAACGTGCAAAGAAATCTTAAATTTTCAACTCGCCAAAAGTTGTTCCCATATACTAATTTATAAAAAGAAATTTTCAATTTAAATGTTGAAGAATTTCCAAACGCAGTCATATGAGGCAGTGAGAAGCAAAGGGATGTAAGTGGACGTTTTATAGTTTTGAGTAAAAAGCGTTTGAAGTTCAGATCCTAGGTAGGCTTTCAATGATTTTTTTTTTTTTGAAAATCAAAAAACTTGCTGTAATCAGCACCTACCTGATCTACTAGAGTACTATTTTTTGCCCCAAAGCAGAGGAGAGGTTCTCTATCATTTGTACTGGTTGTTTGCAAATTTTTAATATTGTCACTTAAATCCCTTTGCTTCTCACTGCCTCATATATCAAACTGCTTCGTAGGAGATATACGGTTCGTGTGCAAATTATATATCATCATCCTTGATTAAACATTCGGATTCATCCATTCCCGATTTTGCGGGCACTCATCCGCAATGACATTAAATCCCGTTTCCTCCTTTTTACCCTTCCGTATCCGCTGTTCCTCACCCACCTTGTTAGTGGCGCCCGTTCCGACTATTGCCTTATATGAGCAATAAAATTTTAAGCACCGTTTATTACCGCTGTATGCGATATAACCCGGCCGATATCAGGGCCAACGAATTGTCGTCAGGCGCGATATTCACACGCGCGATAAAGTTTCCACCTCAGCCACAGGAACTTCCGCCAGCCCGCCGTTAATGATCATATTTGCCGGAACAAAATGCTGCAAAAGTTTACAGGGCGTTGAATTCAGACGGGGCTTATCAATTTCGCCCCAAGGCCCCAAAACCGAAGTGCCGCCGACAGAATAACGGGACAGCTGAGATAAGGCTTTTAAACTTGGTGCCTGTCCCGCGCAATCTTTACAGCCTCGTTTGCCACTGTGTTTTGTGTCTATTTCTTTATCAGCCAGCAGTGAAAACCTAGGTGCGAAAATTGTCGCCGAGGTCTTGCCGAGATAGTCAAGTCACCTTTTGCTTTTGAAACAGGTATTGATGTCGATACCTGGTGAGGGCTGTTTTTTCCTCGGAAACAACTGCCCTGTTATTGGGAGGTCTCGTGTGTCATTGATTCGTGTGTCAGCTATGAGTTGGAGCAGAGGTTGTGAATTTTAAACTCGCATATCTCAGTTTTCGGACTTATCTGAACAAGCATGATTTCTGGAAACAATATTTTGTATTTATTTAATCCCTATGTCTACAGATATTCTCTAGTATTGCTGAGATACCTATCTTAACCTGTAGCGGCTATTAAAGCAGTACTTATGTGAAAACATTTTACTTTTTTCTTCCTTGCATTGCCCCCTTCTTTCCCTTGAAAATATTGATTTGTTAATATTTTCCTAATGTCCACGATTTAGAAACGTCTTTTAAAATGTCGTTCGTGGAGGGCATGTCTTATGCTTTTACTCGTAATTTTATGTGGTATTTCTCATATTTGGAAACGCATGAAACTTTGAAACAATATTTATTGAATTGACTCTAATCTTGATTAGAAAAACTGTCCCTATTTTTTAGTAGGCTCCTATGTTTTACTGGGGAGATTCAAAGCATTAAAAGACCATTTTCCCATAACTTGAAGTTGTATTCTTATTGTATGGTATTGTAAAATTGAACTGTCATAAGGTTTAAAAGACTTACATTCAAATGCGCTATAAACTTTCTAATACAGAGTATCTGGCAATTTCTTTTATACTTTTCGAGTTTTAACATTTTCACAGTAACAATCGGTAATTCCTTTTCCGCTCAAAATTACCCATTTTTCCATTTGTTCCGGAGCGATCTTACATTTTGGAGTGGTCACTGGCTACATGTCGCTTCAGCGGATGCGGGGGTACCTGTCAGTGTTTTACATGAGAGGTTGGTCATATCAAGTCAAAATGTTCTTCTCTGGTTTGTCAAAGCCATAGCATTACTAAGACTGATAATATGGGCGTACAACCAAGGATTCTGGGAGGTTAACTAACACCCAAACTTCCCTACTTGAAGTTAACCATTCTGATTATATGAAGTTTCCAGATTAATATCATACAAGAATCATTTTCGAAACTCGGTTAGCTGTTTTCTTTGTTTTGCCATTTCAAATTCAGCCCTCTCGTATCGTGTTATAGAAAAGATGAGTTTGTTCCGAATAATGCATTGTGCGAAGTCTTTATTTATTTATTTTTTTGTAGAGCACATTTAAAAGATTATCAAATTTAATTATCTTGAAACGATGCTGTGACTATTTTCAAATCTGAAAAGGCTTTTAGAATTTGCAAAGTTTGATTTTGAAATGAATGGACCTTTTAAAAGAGTTTTCCTCTTGCATTAAATATTTCAGTGTATGATTGATCATCCAGGAAAAACCTGTTATCGGAATCGTTTGCTGTGAGTTTATTTTCAGTTTGTGTACTTCTTTCATTACAACCTCAAATAGACCTGTCAACTTTTTGAACAAAAGAATTTTTTCAAAATTGACGAATCACAATATTTGCGGAAATTTTTATGAATGCACGATACATGCTTCTTTTATCTCTTACATCGCGTTAAACAACTTATACTTGTTCAAAGGACTCCATCCTTTTCTGTAATGAGCATTGAAAATTACTTCTTTTTTCAACACAATTTTTGAAATGTATCCAATGATTTTATCCAACCAAAAAATGTTTTTTTTTTTTTTTGGTCTTCCCATTATCTTTTTGTATCAGCAGCATGTTGCAAAGAAAGCAAGGTGTCTTTTCTCGCATTTGCATATTAATTTACCAATGAATAATAATCCAATGTAAATTTTTTTGTATCTCCATTGAAGCTTCAGGGAAGAGGTGCATAACAGCTGTTGCCTTGTGGATAACAAAAGAAAAACCTTTTTAAAAGGTTTTAATTTTTATTTTAATGCAATACCTGTTCCCTCTGGGATTGTTCAAAATCGGAAGAGAAAAAACAGATATTTTGACATTTGCGATATAATGTTTTGATAGTTGCTCCTCTCAGGTTTACTGAGCTTTATTTACCTGCGATTTCTGATTTCTTACAAAGAAAGTTTGTTATGCACTGTTCTATTTTGCACTGTTAAATCTTCACAGTGCTAAAAAATTTATTTATTTATTTATTTATTTATTTTTTTGTGATTTCAGTGCTTTGAATTGCTTTTAAATTTTTCGTAATTGCAAAAAACTGCTTTTATGTAACGATTTCGGTCGTTATTTTATTATTTTTTAAATCCTTAGTATTATGTTTCAATTTCACTAGAAGATTCGTGTTGAAAATGAACTAAACAAACCTTGAGAACCCAAGCAGCATTTTTTTAATTATTATTTTAGCTGTCTATTTCAGCAACGAGGAAACTTCACAAGTGGGAGCTACATGAAAAGTAGCGTATTCAGAGCTAAAAAGTACTTTTCTGAATGATGGCACTGTCGCCCAGTGAGGGGGGATTATGGGTGTCAATATCACTCACTTAGGTTTTCACATTATTTCTGATTCTAGTACGGTAAAGTTCATACATGGAAGGATTGCTATGACCAAAAAGACTTTCTGAGGAGCTTAATTCTGGTTCCGATAGGGGTGAAGGCATAAACATAAATGGTATGTCCAATTTGTGAGGAAACCAACGCGGAACTGCACAAGTTTGAAAAGTGTTCTATGTAAGAGTATTCTCGATTTATATAAAAACCTCTTTTCATTGTGAAAAAATTCTTGTGGTCCAGAACGTAAACAGCAATCACAGCAAAGCTAAAATACATTATTTTCAGGACACCGACTCTAAAGATTTTGGTATTCTGCTAACAATGAAAATTCTTACTAACCCATTGGGGGCATTAGGATATACGAGGATAATCAGTGACGGATTTACCATGTCGCAGCTGCGGCAAGCGCCCAAGAGCAAGGGCGCACACCCTCTAAATAAAACCATGACCTCCCGGAAAAAAGAGAGAAAATACCCCTCCCCCCCCCTTCCTCCAAGAATTTCAATATTTCAATGGCGCAGTCTACCCTTCCCCCGAGGGCACTTTTGCCTCGAAGGGTATCAAAAAGCACGTGAAAAATATTTTTCGTAACACTAGTTTCCTCTTTAGGGACCCGGAAAAGTGCATTGCATTGGTCCCCAAAACCTGTAAATCCGCCTTTGAGAAAAATAACTTTTAGTCTCGATAGACCCCATTCTGGACAAGTTTATTACGAATCTAACGTCTTTTACTTCCTTTTGAACATTTGTTAACACCGCTCAAACTGAAACTTCATTATCCAGCATTGTTATTTGACATCTGGATAAGTGTGATATTCCTTTAATTCGTCCAGAATTATGCATAATAAGCATTTCATCAAGTACACATTTGCACCTCTCGTCCAGGTAATTCCTACCATTTTCGGACATTTATCGCGAAGTCTGCAATAAATCTTCTGGGAGAGGGGGGGGGTTGAAAGATCTGAGGCAAAATTGCACTCCATCTCTGCCCTAATGCCCGACTTCACGGTTTCTGTTGTCCTTAATTTGTCCCCAACACTCCAAAGTAATGCAAATTTAATGAATGCAAATATCCTGTAGCGACTGGTGTCGGTTTCATCATTCAAGTGCTCGCGCTCATCTTTCCAACAACCGGAATAAAGGAATTTTATTGCCGCAGATCCGTCTTCGCGCGAAATGTTGACAATTATGCTGGTCTTTTAAACATCAAGTCGCTGAAAGGGGCTTAAAGCTTTGTTGAAAAGGTGCTTTGTTGACAATTGTTAGCGGTGTGGTCATCCTTTTAACCTTATTATCTCTCCCTCCCTCCTTATTGAAATGCAGGGAACGGTTGGTTAGCTAATCTATTCTTACATTTTCGTACATCAGTGTTTTAAGTAAAAGCATTTCTTTGTTGATGTTTATCATGCTTGGTTTCTTTTAGTATTTGTTTATTTTTGTGTCCTAAATTATTCGATTTATTTTATTTAGTAATCTTTTTTTTTTTTTTGCTTTGATCTTACATGGGTACGTGGAATGAAAAAAGTGTTTACTAGAGTTACAATCTGCAACGCATCTCTACATATAAATATGAGAATAAAGTGACAATACCATCAATGTCCGTAAATTTCAGAAATTAGTATGCGACAATTTTTATCCTGATCACTTGATTAACTTTCGAAACGAAATCGTTTGTTAAAGTCGTAATTGCAACTGTATGCCTTTATTTTAAAAAATAAAAATAGAAAATTAAAAATAGAAGGTAATCAAAGCGTGCCTTTTGTCAAGTTATTTAACTTGGTTAGGCGTGATATGCTAAAAATTAAAGCAATGCTTTCTTTGAACTTACAATTTTGTGTGTTAAATAAATCAATAACTACCAAATATGTATCGTTGGTACGAATCCCCCCCCCCCCCCGTAATAAAAACGAAGAAAACACAGGCTAATCTATTCAATAGAGTTGATGTAGATAAATTGACTTTTAAAGAAGACGTAGCATTCAGTTCATGTACTTGCGAAAATGCGTATTAATCCCTAACTTTTACTTTTTTCTCTTTTATTTTTTGATATTTTCTGCCAACTACGCAAAGTGAGTTCTTTCAAACTTTGTCTCCCCCCCTCCCCTGCTTTTTTTTTTTTTTCAATCTCTCTACTTCTTACTCCCTCACTGTCTTTTCTAAATACATTTTATCGATGTCAATATAGTTTCGGATTTGCTAACTGAACGATAAAATATATCGGGATGTAAATCATAATATTTAACTTAAGTATGTAGAATTACCAATTATTACGAAAAGTACGAGAGTGTTTCTTTTTTAATTTGAAACGGTCGTGGATAAATGTTAGAAAACTTTTTCTTTTCCAACGTATTAATATTTGTTAGCATTTTTTTTAAAAATCTATTGTTGATTTTAAAATGTTGATATTTGAAAAAGCACTAGTGGATATCCAAATTATTTTCTTCTATTTCATGGTTAAAAAGTTCAGCAACTGAAAAAGGGGGGGGGGGGCGAGAACAGGTGAAATACCAGACAGGAAAATATATTTCATGAATTTCCAGTAAATTCTTACATCTTACTTACATTGCCGATTTATTTTCCTGATGGATCTATAAGCAAATGTTCAGATGCGTCAGGAAATGCTTTCTTCGCCGAATTTTTACATCAAGGTACACCCTGTCTCCTTAGCCCTGCCGATTCACAAAATATCCTTACATGCTCATGCATTGTGTATGTAAAGTACCATCCGTATGTACTCCCTCCACCCTTCTTTCCATTTTAAGAAAAGTTGGATGCAAATAAAACTTTTCTATTCAGCTTCGGTAGGAGATCACAATCTGCATGGGACAGCGCGAGATATACGATCGCGAGCATAAAGCATATGGTTCGACATATTTCAAAATGTATTCGTGATGATTTTTGTTGGCTTCTGTAAATTTAAATGTGGAGTTTATCGACTTGATGGTGTGCCATCTGCTTGCAATGGATTGTTCTCTGTATGTTTTTTTTATTGTTATTATTCATTATTATTGTTTTTTAAATCATCAACAGCGTGATTATTTCGGAATTTAACTTTGCTTTTGTTTATTATTTATGCTGCGAATTCACTGCGTTTGCATTTGTTCCCTCAGAAATTTATATTATTTTGTTCTACAATTAATTACTTTTTGTTTTGCACAATTCCGGTCAAAATAAATACCTTTTGAGCAATTGATATATTAAAAAAAAAAAAACGCAAACTGCAAAAATTTGCAAAAAAAAAAGGTTTTTGTTTTGGGGTTGTAAGGAATATTTTTTTTTCTATGCAAAAGATGGGAGCTTGTGTATAAAATGATATCCGACAGTAGAAGAGGCCTCTGCCGGATGTCATTTTCATATCTATGAGCTCACATCTTTTGTATTGAAAGAGTTGCCTTGGTATCCCCGAAACACGTGTCTGTAATTTTCCGTTAATTTGTATTGATAGCGTCATTTTATATTTCAATTTTACGATGACTTACTATCTGACATTTAACTTTTGAAAATTGTGAATTTTTTGTAGTTAAGTTTGCGTCGTTTTCAAAATTCTTTTTGATTGCTTTTTGAAATCCAGGAGGGATCGATTGACCCCCTGATCACCCAACGGACTGACTTGAGTCTAACAGTCATACTTTTTTGGATTTGTCTTTTGGGGTTTCGTGTAGCCGTATTTATTATATTTGTTCATTTGAGACTTTTATTATAAAGAAATTAACTTTGGTCAAGGTTTTCATCTGAAGATGATGGAATCTGCGAACTGAGCTTCTGCACATACCAAGAGAAGTATTGTTAAATGATGACCTTCACAACAGCAAACCTCGTACCCGTACTTACTCCTCCACCCGCGCTCATTACCAAGGAACTTCCCAATGGCTTTTCGCAATAGCAGTCAGTATCTTGAAGTCTCTGAAGTATGACACACAGGTGGTTTCCATGCATCTTGAGTGACAGCTCAGTTGGCCGTTGCAGTGATTTGCGACCCTCAATGATATTCATTCCCGTCTAACCAGAGATGGATGCATGTACACAGTTCGAAATAATCGACAAGCCTTGCGCTTGTTGAGCAACAAGGGTATTGAATGCTCCGGCGGCTGTCTGAGCTCACCAAGTGTCGTCTTTCTTGGATTGAAATTTTGACGATGTCTCCGCCAGGTTTTGTCTTTTTCGTCCATGTTTCGTTGTAGGAAAGCGGGTTTGTTTCATGCGAACCTTGTCCACCTGACTTCAGTTGTATGCTCGTAGTCCCTTATTTGCTATGCTACCCCGTAGCTGTCATTATGATTACTATCCGTGTTTGTTTCTGTATTTACAGAACATGAAAGTTTGGATATTTGTGTGTGCTGTAATTACAGCACTTCGATGAACTAAAGCGAACGATATGTTTTGCTAATTAACTATACGCTTAAAATAATTGTAATTACAGCAATTCCTTTTAAGTAGTAACGAATTAGTTGAAAGAAAAGATCAAATGGCATCAATTTGTAATTTAAAGTCACAATGTCATAGGCTTATAGATTCCATCAAATGCGATACGTTATTCGATTCGCTATAGCTCCTTGCTGAGGTAGCCTTGGTAAGTTTGTATTTAATAAGTTGCCTAACGCTTCTCGAAAAGTTTAATTTTCATGCCTTCTGTCGTCCTTAGTCTTTTACTACATCCTAAAAGCTCGTTTGTCTTGGACCGAAGTGATACATTTTTTATTGCGAAAACTAATTTTTCAAAACGAGACGAAACAGGTTTGACATCCATATGTCATTAATTTGAAAGCCAATAAAAGGAAAGAACTAGAACAAAAACGAGATAGTAATGTAACGAACTAGCAACAAACAAATATTTTTTCCGTTCCTTGATCACTGTTAGGCATCGAAAGTTTAGGAAACTTATGTGTGGAAAAACAATGGCCATCTTCTTTTTTTAAAATTTCCTTACTCATTTCGGGGAGGGTCAGGAACCCACGGACTCTTCCCTTGGCTACGCCAGTGCTTCATAGTATATTTACGTATCTGCCTAGATTATGCATACCATTTTCAAGTATATTTTTTCTGACAGTCAAAATAATGTAGGGGCCCCGGATAAAATGCATGTCTTTAATCGGGTGCAGTGTACAACTGGAAGTACGCGGATTGTCCTCGGATATCTTATTTCACGGATTGCGTTTATTTTCTTCTCTTCTGTCTTATTATAACGGGCAACACAGATACAGCGCATCTTCCTCCCTTTATAAATCGTACCTTTCAAACGGAACCGAGCGATGTAGTTGCCCTCCTAATCTCTTAAAATGGATAAATTCGACATTCATCAAATTAAACCTGTCGACGCCATTTTCATGTGCGATAGAAGGTGTAAATGAAAACATTACCATGCTGGTGCATGACCTAGAAGCCAATCCACCTTTTCTCGAGAAATTTAAGCGAAGGTGCAAATTTACTGGGCTCCGAAGATTAAACCGTTGTTCCGGGGACGCCTCTTTATCACGAAAACGATAAGCGGCTAAGCCCCGAATTTACGGCTTTTCCGTTGCGCTCATCTTAGGGGATTCATTTGCAGCAGGCATTTCATTGGCCTCTTTTCTGTAGGTATAATTGCCGCGCAGAGAATATCTCTGGTTTTGCAAGACGTCGGTTCTTTGTTTATCCACGTGTTTGTAACGTATTCCAAGTTCAGCTCGTCTTTAAATCTGTTACGTTCGCAGTTATACGGTTGGTTCTGTTCATTCTGTTGAAGTTCTGACTTCTCGTTAAGCCCCTGAAGCAGAAGTACGTTGGATGAAAATTGTTCGAATTCAAAAATTAAATATGGGAATGAGGTATCATTCTCTCTAACTACTCCTTACCTCTTAACACGAAGTCTTAAATCTTTATACATAAAGGGCTATTTCTGTCCGGATGTCCAGGGTAAACTTCAAAACTACTGGACGGATTTTAACCATTTTTTCACCACTGATAGCTACATTATCAGGGAACAACTTAGGCTATAATTTATTGCTAAAAATCTTAGTTTAAAAACGGCGCGATCGAAAACTGAATGTCATGTAATTTTCACATCAAATAATTAAAGATTAAACCCATTGTTTCGAAAATTCGTTGCCTAACAACAGCAACATTCGAAGTAATCATAATGTGCATTTTGAATCCAGGCTTCTCCGGAGCAAACATGAGTCTAAAGTCATTTAAACATTTGGAAACTCACTTTTTGCACACTTAGGTAAACATAGTAGAGAGCATTTTATCTTTTTTTTTTGTGTGTGTGTGTACTATTTAAGTAAATAAAGCGCACAGTTTTTTTTAGTGATCTTTGTTTTTGTTAGATATATTTTAGAAATTCTTCAAATTTTTATATGCTTCATTTTGCTCTTTCGTTTCTAAATGAATACTCTTTCGTTCTTTATACTTATTGCTGTTTTACTTTTATGGGTAAGGATGAAGCTCAATTTTTAATGACGTCAAAGCGGTGTGTTTTGAGTTCTTTCAGTTAAAACAGAAAACAAAAGAAAGTAGCGGTTGTTTTTCACAATTATTACTGACCCAGGCAACGCCGGGTATTTTTGCTAGTTATGCTATAAAGCTCAGGAAAGTCTTGGATTCTTCCCATGAACCATACTGGGGTTTGAACACGTGCCATCAGAATGACAGTGATCCTAACAACTAGACCCTATAGGACCGGAATGAGTTGTCATATCCACCAACTCCCCCTTTTTTAGAATGATGCATATAACAATAACGAAGTAGTGTGTTCTTCATATGAACCTTCCCAGAAATCGAGACTGAGTAGTCTGTACTACTTATCTTTTATTTATTTATTTATTTTATTGATGTCAATCGCCGTTCAGAGTGTTGCCTGCAGTATATGCATCGTAGAAGTATTAAATATTGTAAAAATAGTTGCAATGTGGGATTCTAAACTTCGCTTCAGAAGGCTGGAAAGTGTATACAAGATTTCAGATAAATTGTGAAAGCACTGCTTTTGATTAAATCAGAGAATCTACTTTAAAGCAATACTTTTCAAAATGAAAATGATCATTTTTAATACCAGAATGACTCCCCAATTTTTGTTATCAGATATTATTTTAATCTCTACCTCATGGTGTACAGTACTTGGTAAACGTTGTGTCTTTCTTGTGCAGCATGTTTTCCATACTTTCAACCTTTTTTATGTAAAACATCGTGCAAAATGGCTAATTTTTAGAATTTATTATTAGTTTTTAGTAATGCATATAAAATTCCGATAAATTACATACGCAGTAGAACTGATCTGGAGCAATTTAATCACTTTTACAGTGAATTTTTTTGCCTAATTTGTGGGATGGAAAAATCGCATTTTATTACAAAATGCCTCTAAATTTTTTTTTCTTTTTTTTTTTTTTTTTTGCAAAAACTAAATATCTTTAAACTCAAATACTTCTTTTTTACCCCAGCTTTTTAATGACACGGGAGAAAAATTCCTCAAATTTCAGACGTCTACTGGTAGTCAAGCAAAGCTTTCCCTCAAGGTTACGTCCCTTGGAGAGTTAGGTCCCTCTTATTTTGCAAAGGGGCGTGAACCTGTTTCACAGGAATCTATCATTATATTTAAACCATGGGCGAGAGAATTCTACCTGGGGAAAGTATTCTGAGAGGTTCCTACACAATGCAGATTTTACTACTGTAAGATAAAGGGCTCGAAATTCTTCCTGATGACCCCCTGTGAAGTGACCATTGAAGCAAGATTGGCAGGTGCAAAGTGGGCCAGTGGGGAAGGGCTCTTTGTTTGAGACCCAGGTAGAACTTGGCTTGTTCTTCCCCCTAATTTCTTAAAAACCTGGTTGGCTTGTTTTTGGTACGAGCTGACAACATTGTGCTTGAATAGGTATAGAAAGAGAGGTATGGGGCAGCTACTGGTGCGGGTATAATAATAATCGCTGGTCCCTTAAACTTTGTTAAAACGGGAGTCGATTGTGTTAAGAACACAAATTTAGTCGCACTTGGGATTACTTGATGATCATTTCGCAATGTAAGCATTCGTTTCGTTCATAACATGATTCAATAAGGTTCATGTTGATCGTTGCATCTAAACAATAATTCCTTTTTTCTCTTTTAAAGTATTTAAAGATCTCGGTGCAAGCTAATACATAGCCAGAAAAAAAAATCGGTGGGGGATATAGTTAGTTTTAGTCGTTTTCTATGGTCGAGGAAGGTTAAAAGCTGCGTTTTCTTTGCCGGTTTTAGGTTTCATATTGACTGTCTCGTTGCTTCCAGAGCAACAGTTCGACATCCAAACCTGAAAACAGCAATAAGATATCCCATTGTTGCTCTGAGACGACAATACGAAGAAAAATATTTCGTACTGTACAAGAATGAGACATCTCCAACCAATTTTCCGTAAGATAAGTTTTAGAAAAGGAGCTGTTAAAGCTTACGTTTCAGGCGAAAGTGGAGATAAACATTAGGGGTCGTCTACACTTGATGTCGCGCATTGAGGTGGAGGAGAGTTCAGGAACGAGTGATTGTAACAAGGGGGAGGGAAAGGGTAAGAATACATACATTTTCATCGAAGTAAAATACATTTTTCGTAATAATGTGCCCATGTAATGTTTCGTGATGTGAGAAGGTGTTAAGATGAAAGGTGACACTTTATGACAACGTTTTTTGGGGGGGGGGGGAGGGGGGAGCAAGGCCGTCAAATATGTTGTTGTAATAGTGGCATTTATTGACAGCTCCTTTCTACATTGTCGCATTATGTTTCTTATTTTAATACTCATATTGTTTTCTTATCAGAATCAAATGTTTGCTTTTTACCAAAAATCCAAACTTTTTTCGGATTTGTATTTGGCGCAAGAGGCATATTCCAACGTAATGTTAAATGTAGTCAAAATCTTTTTAAATAATTAATTTTTAACTTTTTTTGGTGACTCTTGCAAGTTTTAAAAAGTGAAGCTGCACCTTTTTCCACCGATTATCTTCAATTTTGATTATGCATGTCAAAAGAATGTTTAATGAAATTCGTCAGATTAATTTTATTTATTTATTTATTTATTTATTGCAATGGATGCAGCTTTGAGACATAAACTGTTAACAACTAACGTAAATTTGGAATATTTTCTCTTTGTATATTTCAATGGCCACGTATTTGCATGCATTTAAATATTGATTTTTTGCAAATTCCTTGGAACGTGGTGCACCCACCCCCAAAAGGTGTCTCTATCCCCTGTGGGACCTAAGCTCTTGATGCACCTCACCCCTCCCGTTCTGTGTTACCGATCCCTTCTCTCCACCCCGTGCACCGAAGTTCGGAGACCCCCCCGTCCAAAAAGCTGTTTTTTTTTTTCCGTTTTTGCTCTTTTCTGGCGAGCTTTCTTATCGGGAGTGTTGATGGAACAACGCCACGGGCCGGAAATGGGTTTTTCTTCCCTGGATTCTCTGCTCCTTTCCCCGTATTGCACCCCCTCGCGTTTTTGGTGTTGCTGACGTCGATAACGCACTCTCTGCGTTGTTGCTCTTTTTGCCCGAAAAACACATTTTTTTTTCCTTAGTCCCCTTTTTTTTTCTCCTTTTGCTTCACCCATTTATTCCATGCGATATATATCCAACGTGTGTACGCTAGCTTTTGATGTGGTAAGGTGCTCTTAGATTAAAAGTCGGCAGGATAATATTTTGTACAAAGGTGTGTGTGTGTCTAGTACAGAAATGCAAGAAAAAGCGGAAACTAAGACCATATCGCTATCTTCTGTTTGTGAAACGTTTGAGACTGTTCTTTTGCCTCCTCTGGAGAATTGGGGGAAATGGAAATTGGGATTTAGAAGATTGTATAAACTCTTTGCTTGTCGATGTCGATTTTCCAGCTATACATTTCTGCGCAATAAAGTATACCTTCTTAATATTTATTCAGTTATTTATTCGGCATTACATAGGAACAGGAAGGTTATTCTGGTTTTGTATCATTAGCTGAAGAGTTATGCTGCTGATGTGATTTACCTTTTGAATTGTCATTGATTGTGCTTTAAAGGTTCCGTCAAGAAATAAAATTTATTTACTACAGATGCATTCCATAATAATGGTACAGTGAAACCTCGATCTTACTATTCTCATGGGACTGGTTTAAAACCGTAAAATACGGGAAAACGTAAAACACGAGAAATACATAACAGCAAAATTGACTATGGGACCCGATGAAATAACATTAAATGCGGGAAAAACGTAGATTCGACGAAACGTAAACGTACAATTGGGGTTTCACTCTATTATCCCATTCAAAAACATGATGTATTTTTTTTTATTGAAATGCGAAATTTCGGATTTTTTCATTTTATATTGTGTTGATCATATTATTAACAGACAAAAAAAGTAAGGCCCCTTGCTTTAACCGTGCGTTTTTGTAGCAGTTTCAGCTTCAACAGGCCAAACTAGCCCTCAGGGATGTTATTACTTGCAATGGGTTTTCTGTGGGAAAGTTGGCCGTTAGTTTCTCATTGCATGGGAGGTGATTGTAAAAGGGGGCACATTTTTCCCACTTTTCGCTTTAGGGGATTCCATAACACGCAGAAAAGAAGTTTCACCGCTACAAATAGTTTAATTATTGTACATGCAAAGGAGAAGATGTGATTTTTATTTGTTATAGAAATAGTTACGCAAAATTTCATGAGAAAAAATTCACTTGTTCTTGTATTCTTCTCGTGAATTCGTTTCATATCGAAACATGCTGGAGATTTCTTTAAAATGGCAAAATGAATTTGAAATTAAAAGAGCTTTCTCCTCCCTCTCCCCATAGAAAACATAAAGGCATTTTTCCCCCTCCTTTCAGAACATGTAGATAATTTAGAGGCGCAAAGAATTAATGGGGACCGATATAAAATGTTGAAGTTCTATAAATTTTCAACCCATGAAAAAGTTCATACTATTACGGTTCAAAATGAGGTATGTGTATTATACTTTTTTTTTTAATCGCGAATTTTTATTTCTCTTATTAGGGTACGGTTCTTTCAAGACGGTACTTCGTGCATCAGATTGTAACTTTTTAACTAAGTAATAATGATGTTTAATAAACCACTGGCGTAAATTTGGTTAGTGCCATGCTGGGAGAAATAAGAAGGAAAATCGAACAAAATAAGGTTGGAATTTTTTACTGTGAATGATTTAATGTGTTTTTTATGCACAATAGGATCAAATTTAAATAATTGAAGAAAAACGCTCCAAAAATATTATATTATGTATGTTAAAATAGTAAACTTTAAGATCAAACTGAATACGTAAATAGGTTTCATTTAATAAGTTACCGGATACTTGTTAGACGTTCATATGACAAATGAAGAAGCTTGATCTCAATGACAAATGTGCCGAGTTTTTCCTTCTTTTGTTTACATCAGACCCGTCAATTGGGGGGGGGGGCAGGGGATTAATTGTCGCCGTCTGCAGCTTTGAGAAATTACTGTAGTTACGGGTGTAAGCAGCGTGCTTTTTGTTGTTTTGGTATAATTTACATTGAGTTCTTACTTTTCGCCCCTCATTAGGAAAAAATCCGAGTAACGGACTTGATTTGCATAGATCCATTTATGTATCAGTTTTTTTTTTTTTTTTCTCGCATTGTGCGTTTTATCATAGAATATGCTCACAATATTGTGGTGGTTCAAGAATAAAGAATTCGTTGATTTAATCTTCGAAATTGTCAAATATATGATCGCTTAAGCCGCAAATATTTAATCATCAGTTCTGGTTCAAATGTGGTAGCATCGATTGGAAATATTTTGAGGTTAAAATCGTAGTAATTTTTTTTCGCTAACATTTCTAAAACGACATTAAGGTAAAGTGCCGTAAAGTTTCCGTTGCGAACATTTTTAAATAAACTTGCTTAACTCTTGAAATAATTTACGTAGCTTTAAAACATTGCTAATTTTTAAAAATAATTTAGAATGAATTTTTCTTTTATAAGAAGAAAGAAAAGTTCAGATAAATTTTTTTTGAACAGTAAAAGTGGCTTTAAATACAGTAAAAGCACTTATTTTCGCCGTCCGTAATTTTCTCGAAAATGAAGATATCGGTGATTTTGCGAGTTTAAAATTTTCTCGAGTTTTGTATAAATAACAAAAAAAAAATAAAATAAAATTAAAGAAATTATTTTGGGAGACTAAATTTTTCGCGAACACGACGGGCCCGCAAAAATCGCGAAAATGAGTGTTTTTCCTGTATTTGGTTTCTATAAAGACGTCAGCTTTAGAAACCATTTTTGAGGCACTTTACCTTGATCCCACTCAGTGGCGGTACATAGCACCGCCACAGCACCGGGAGCTGGGGGTGGGGGCACAAGAGGTACGAGAATTCACGTTCTGAAAAGATAACACTAATTTGAAATTAAAAAAAAATCTTATGGCGGGGGGGGGGGGGGGGGGAGGGGGGGGGGCACCGCAGTTTTTGTACGCTGCTGATCCTACTAATTTTTTACTAGCGTAAAAAAAAAATGTGCCGAACAGATGCATACAGAATAGAACTAGAGAGCCTGTGTTATTTTCCTGAAGCTCAGTCATTCTAAAATCGGGCTTGCTTTACAATACACTGTAAGTCATCCACTGTGTTTACAAATAGACTCCTCTACAAGCGGCAACTATTAACTCGTAAATCTCTCGAGTGGTAATCTATAACCTCAAATGAATATTAATGTAGCGTTTTGAGGCGATTAAAAATTCCATATCTCACCGGCGGGCGGAAGAATAATGAAACGGAAAGCGGATTGATATGGCCGCGGAAGAAGCTCTTTAAAGCTCGAAACAGCTTTATTACGCGCACATATTTCTTTTTAAACAGGACTCGCATCATCGGCAAAAATGATAAACGGTGGGCCGCCTTCGCTGATCAATTGATTTTTCACCTCCACTATTAATTTTCACTCGGTATTTATTATCTCCGCGTGCTTTCAGAGATCGTAAATAAAGCAAAAGGGGGGAAATATATAAAAAAGGTGAAAAACATTACGAAGACGTCGGGTGTAAAAAAAAAAAAAAAAGCACCGAGGGATACGGGAAGGGGAAAAAAAATAAACGACGTAAAAAATCCCTTTATCTAGTAATTTATCTTGGACCGCGATTCGGTAATAAAATACGTGCCATACAGCATATAATTAGTGGGTGCACTTATCACTGAGAAAGTGTGTGGACAACAATCGTGATAAAAGCCCGGGGCTGGGCGTAAGGGTGTCTAAATTACAATGCACTTATTTCGTCATGATAATGACCCTGGCTGTTGGAAACATATCTCTATCTGTCTTCACCAGTCTGAATGATAAAATCCATCTGGTTTGCAAAATCATTAATCTTCTGTGTTGTGAAGGCGCGCGCTGCTCTCTCGCTGTTCTTGCGTGCTATTTATTATTTCCAACCCCCCCCCCTCGTTAGTTTTCTATTTCGTATGCTATGACGGGTCATTGGATGCAGCTAGTCTCAGGTTGTCATTTGTGTGTTCCCCTTTTTGACTAGTATGCTCATGAGAGTGATTTTTTCGCAGTGATTATTTGGATTTTTTGGGCTGTCCCTTGAAAAGGATATCACTGTATGATTTATCATTGGTGATGGAGTGTAAAGATCGGTGTTTCAAATTATTGTCCTCCGGGCTCGATTGAATTCAATGCTGCCTCAAGTTAAGTTGCTGTAAATAGTCTTGGACAAAGTTATATGCTAATTATAGTGAATATTTCAGGCTTGAGGCAACATTTGATTCGTTTTGAAGTTTAAATGTGAAATGGGTTGTTAATACTGATCTACTTCCCAATTGAATATAGGTTTTTCTGAATAACGACGCTTTTATCAACTTTCCACTTTTTAAGGACTGCAGGAGGTATGTGTCCGTCACTGATCTGGGTCAAGATTTATTTATTTATTTTTTAAGTTAATCAAATTAAAATAATTTATATTACATGTTACTGATACACCAGAATCTTAATACTTGCGTATAAACTAATTGATAAATAGAATAAATTATTGCATAAAAATGTGCAGTTGCATTCGTTCAAACTGTTAAGCTTCTACCGTTATTCAAGAATATTTTGTAAGTAAATATTAAATGCTAATATTGCCATTAGTTATTCAAATATTTCTCATTTGAATAATAAATAAATCAAATTTTGGAAAATTTTTGTTTTGCATTTAGACGAATGTAGCTCACCCATTAACGCAAAATCTTCTAAACGAGAATTTTCATAAAACTTGAATGTTATTTACGTCGCCTTTTAATAGTTTTAAGCATAAAAAAATTTCATACTCATCTAGATCTATCTTACATAGATTTTGTGTTAAATTCGTTCATCATTCTGGGTTAATATTTGACTAGCGAGTTTATATATTGCATTATCACTAAAATATAAAACCCATATCATACCCTAAAGCCTAAAGCCCTAAAAGGAAGAAATAATCTCAAATGAGCTAATCAATGTCTGAGCTGAAGAAATCGAAATATTTTTAAGTCACTTCATTTGCGCATAGTTATAAAACTATTAATTTGATCTACTTAAATGTGTTTAGTTATTTGAAATTTGTGTCATAATGTATTTTTCGGAAAGAGGAATAAATAAACTAATGAAACGGAGATGTATAATAAAGAAAAAAATTACAGCGACGATGTTTTTTTTTCTCTCTCTCTCTCCTCTAGATGTATTATTCTAACCTTATATTAATTGCTTTTTTCCGTTGTTAAATTCCAGAGGAGGGCTAAGAGATGAGATTTTATTTTCTTTTTTCCATTCCTTTGTGTTTTCATTTGAGTGCTTCTTCGTTTCAATTTCATTCTTGTGAATGTAAAATGTATTTTCTGTGCGATTTCAGTATTTTTATTTCTATCCTTTTTTTTTTACGTTTATTACACTTATACGTTTATTAAAAGCATTTATAAATTGAAAATGAAAAGTAAATAAATGCATTTCTTTTTCGAAATAAAAGCAATACATTTTTTTTGTAAGTTATAAAAAAAATCAAGAGCAAAATTGCCGTCGACATCTTAAATTTATGCACATATTTTTTTTCTCATGCATAATTGTTTAAAGCTCGTCTTGTAATCCAAACTAATTATGTTCAGTCGCATAGTATGGGTGGGGGACTTCTTTTTTACCTTAAATTTTAAGCCATTAACACCACAACATCACGTTTACTTTTTAAGTATTTTGGTATTTTGTAGTCGATCCCCAGTCGATCAACTTTTTTTCTCTCTCTCTCTCCCTATGCATACAGGTATGCAGGGGTCCCCTTTTTTACCAACCCAAATGGCTCAACTCTAATAACAGCGAATCGAGGGCCCGATTTCAGACGTGTGCCTCCCGTTCATTGGTCACAGGAGCGATGTTATCGCGTTTAGGCTCTGCTGGACTCAACTTGAGGGATGGCCATTTTATGATAATTTTCAGGAATCTATGCTTTCCCCCTCTCTGACACCCGCCAAACAGGTGTGGGGACGTAATATTTCAGTCGATCCAAAAACAAAAGTAAAAGTTGTGACCCATTCTGTTTCTAAGTCATGCCGATTCACAAGATAAACCTGACAGTTCGGTAACTTGGAAGCACGTGTTTCAATTTGCAAATACAGCTTCTTCACTCATATTTTGATTTAATAATAGACGGTAAAGCACTTATTTTCTCGAGCTGTAATTTTCGCAAAAATGAAAATTCGTCATTGCTGAGCTGAATATTTCGTGTATTTTGTATGAATAGAACCGAAGGTTAACTATTTATGAGGCAGTGAGAAGCAAAGATATGTAGGTGCGAAATTTTTAAAATTCGAGATAACCTGCACAAATGGTGGGAGAACCTCCTCTCTTTTTCTGGGAAAGATATAGAACTAGTAACCTTAGTAGGTGTTGCTATACAGCATGATATAAATAAAATGAAAGTCTACCTAGGACTCTAACTTCAAATGAGTTTTTCTAAAGTAACAGATAAGCTGAGTCGGCCTACGTGACTAAATTAAGTGCTTGGGGAACTCACGTGTAAAGTTTTTGAATCTCATCTGTAATAAAAAGATGATAAAATGATGGAAAATAAAATTTGCATGTAATTTCCTTTGTTTACAGTCCAGAAACATTTTTCTTTTATTTTTACAATAAAGTTTTGAATTGTTTCCTCTCCAAGTTATATTTATGGCTAGTTCCTTCAAAATGCCCCTGAGCAGAAGCACCCTGACTGGTTTCGCCTCGCCCTTAAGAATACTTTTTCTTGGCAGAATAGCCTGAGTGTTACACAAAAGAACGAAACCGTATTGCAAAGTTAGTGCTCAAAAATAATTGAGCTGCAAAAAAAAAAAAAAAACCTATAGTATGTTGACTGCATACGCAAGATATTTCCACAGCTTTTATGTTGACTGTTATTAGCAAATGTTTCAATCGTTTCAGTTTCTTTTCCGTGGTAAAGAAAAATGTAGAGTGGAAAGAAAAAAAGAATGTTTTCTGGAGGTGGTACGCGAGTGAGTGATAGGCAAAAGCATCAAAATCACGCTAGTCGTGTGAATGGTTAGTGACATCATAAAGTAGGGCGAAAAAATAAATGTCTAAACTCCTTCACGGGATCCCAGCGTTTTCAAAATGCCGTTGCACATAAAGAGGACTCATGGTATTTAAAAACAGCATTTTCCCATCCTAATCTAACGGCGCGTTAGCGCCAGGCTCTTTAAATAGAAGCGTTACTTATAACATAATTCCCGGGCAAGGCGGCGGTGGAAGGGGGAGCAATCATCAATAAAACCAGAGCGCATATTTACAACAGTGGGAAGGCGCGGAAAAAAGAAAAAGATCACAAATGAAAAAGTCCCCAAATATTTTGCGAGCCCAACATGGCGACCATGCATGTTATATATGTGGAAGAGAAAGGGGAGAAAATAAAAAGTCGGCGATAGGTACAACTTTATCCTCCTGTTTCCAAATGGAGTTTTCGGGGGACACAGACGAGTTGTTGATTTTGAGGATGAAGACGGGGGACAGGTGGCGAAAAAGGCGCGCGGGTTCCGGAAATTTACGATACAGGTTACGGTTTCCGAGCGACATCCTTCCGACATTAATCGTCATTTTTATGGGGCATTAAAAGACGGCAGTAATCCGCACAGAAGTAATGGAAAGTTTGCAGAAGGAGCGAAAGAGACTCGAGATCCGTTTGTAAATCTTCCCGGCAGAGCGGAGGAAAAAAGTTCGCTTTTTAAGAATTCGTCTGCTGCTAATTTCCCGGGAGTGTTGGCACGGATAAGTTTAATTTGAGATTGGTCTGCGGGTCTGCAAAACTTGCCGAAGACATTTGATTAACTGTCGAACAGCTATTCTTTTTTTCTCTCCCCCCCCCCTGACCTTATCAATTCCATTTTAGTGGAATGAGCAATATCCCGCACCTCTATCTGATTGGGTACAATATTTCAAAATTGTTTTGACAAAAAATAAAAGAACCGCTACATATTGAGCCAAAATTTTCATGTAACTGCTTTTTTATTTTACGAATTAATACAAACTTTCAACTTTTTCCAGGCTTTCGTTATTTTTACCGGCGCTTATTGAAATTTTTAACAAGATTTATTTTTGGTTTGCTAACTAGATTGCTTTCTGTGAAGTTTCATCACATGGTATACTGCTTTTATATTTGCGCATTATTATCACGCAATTACAAAAGCTGCAATTTCAACAATATTACAATTTAGAGAAATTGCATAAAACCTTCTGTGTAGGTTTTCTTTCTGAATCCTTTTTTTTTTTTTTTTTTGAGTTTATGCACGAAGTAAATTTTCTTGCTTGATTTTAGATGCTTTAAGTTTTCCATGCGTCATAAAAAATAATTCCTGCATTAAAACATATCTTAAGTCAAAAATAATCCGTTTATGGTTATTATTCCCAATATGGTTTGTGAAGGTATTGGTTGTCATTTTTGTCACCTTATTCAGTTCAGAACGTGAACAATAATATAATGACCTCTTTTTGTAATTTATGAATATTTTTCTCAGAAAAATATGTTTCATTCTCTGCATTAGTAAATGAATAATTATTTGCATAAAAAAAGAAAAGGAAGGCGGAAAAAAATATTAATCGCCTTAAAAATGTACTTTGTAAACTTAAGTTTAAAAAATAATTCTCATTCTTTCGAATTTTGTTACATTGCGTACTTCTTACCTGTTTTCAATAACAATTTAACTAAGTTACCCAGTGTCATTAATAGGGTATGTATGTTCAAGTCAGCGGCACTGGCATAGCAAGGACTATGACTTCGTACACCTACCCCATCTGTCCCAGCTGTTTGACGAAAACGATACTTCTCATCGAAAGATCTTTTTATCCCTGCTAACTACCCCACTTCCCTGCACCTTTGTGAGGGCTCTCCCTCCCACACTTTTTTCCTACTCTCTTTCGGGATGAGTAAACCTATGCAAATTACCTCTATTCAAGCCTCTGTGCACTGTAGGAGTTGAGAATGGCGTCACATCACATCAAAAGGCTTGGGCCATTTTTGTGGCGACCGTAAACTTTTTTTTCCCTTTTGCGTATGTTCATTGAAAGGGGAGGGAGGAGGGTTACCATTTGCGTGTGATCATTAGACCCAAATGCGCCCTTCTTATGCTACACAAAGTGCCCTCTAGTTTATATCCGCTTTTCTGTCCCGTCTTCTATATTTTTTTCACGTTCTATACTGATCTCTTTATATGTTCTAAATTAGGGATGGGCAAGCACTTTCAGTGAATCTTCGGTAGCATTCGGAATACGACTCACATGTCTATCATGGATGTTACTCGGATCCTCCTAAACTATTGAATAAATAAATCAATCAAAATATAAATGGATCAAAAGTAATTAAATTTCATCGTCACTCACGCTAAAAAGCCTGGTTATCCTTTTCATCATAAAGTCCTTTATTTCGTTCCATAATTTTACGACGTAAATTTCATTAACCTTTTCCTATTAGATAAACGAAAAACTACTATTTCATCCTTTAAAAAAAAAAATTCGGTATCTTTATCGTTTCACTTAAAGATAAAACTCCTTAATTTTTCCCTTTAAAATAGTCCTTTATTTTTCCTCTTAGTCACGAAGTTTGGAAGTTTTCACCCTTGTTCTTTTTGACATTGAAGGCTGAATCACACAAATTCAAAAAACTAACTTGCTTGACATTTTAAAATTTTCTTCTAAATGAAAGATGGGTGAACTTAATGAGCTTCGAAAAGTAATCTTGCATTTCAACTTTCATCTGGTGAATTTTGCCTATTAAAAGGCATGTTGAAGCTTGTGAATCTTTTGTCGAGATGCTGGATTAGATGATATTGTATATTTCTTCGATTTTATGCTTTTGCCACTATGTACATTTTCCAATGTGTGCTACTTTTACTGCATTTTTACTCACATCAGCAAATTGTTTCTTTGCCATTCATGTGGCACTACGCGTGGGAACTGTTTCCTTGGCATCAATTTTACCACCCAGCTCGTTGGCTCGACGTCTGTTGCCCTTTTTGGACAGTTCAACTAGTTTTTCACAAAAGCCTTTTGTGCTGCTTTTGTGGTGTAATGGCGACACTCACAATAGGAATACCCCCCGTTTTGGAGGCTTTACTGTTGTAGACCCATGGGCTCCTGCTACATAACTATTAATGCAGGAGGGTTCTTTCCTTTGTGCTATGGTATGGGAGCCTTATTTCCATCTTCCCGGGGCTGCTTGTGCATGTTTTTTTGAAATTTTTACTGTTTTAAGCTTGGTGTCTGTTCTATTGTAACTAATGAGCAAAATCTGTCACTCTAATGAAATGAATACTAGCTATGAAAGTTGTACTGCTTACGTGGCCAAATAAAGCAAAGCTTGAAAACGCGACTATTCTTTACTAACGTAAACGTTGTTATAGACTGGCGATGCTTCTAGCCATTGTTGAGACCTTCTATACAACGCCACTGACGGCTCTGTGCACAATTAACACGTGCTAGCGCCGCCACTGAGTTACAAACACTTCGACTGCTCAACTTAGTGAATTAATTTATGCAACCTAACCGAAATATTGATCTTTATACTTTTGAGCATGATTAGATAAATTTTATATCTTTAAAATGCATTATTCGTCGAACTGTTATATCTGTCCTTTTCTCATTGCCAGTGAAAAAAGCTGTTTATCAACTATTAATATACAGACACAATTTCTTAGTTTTAAGGTATATTTTTCAGCCATTTTATTCAAAATCGGGTTGTTTTAAATCCAGTTGTCTCGAGTCTAAAAGTATTTTTCTCAACGGCAACTTAAGTAGTCTACACTTTGAACAAGCTCCATCGCTATGTGGCAACACATGGTTTTTCAAATTACGGAATTTTTTTTTAGCATAAATACAGGCCCGTTATTTAAGGGGCGGAGTCCGGAGGAGGTAATTAACTTGCCTCTCATTTCAAAATTAATGTATTTTCATTAGTTTAAATGACGGGCCTGCATGAATATATTCCAACGCTGCTGTCTTTGTAGACAATTGGGAATTTCTTCATAGGCTTAACCGTTTAGACGATCTTTATGTTGCGCAAAATCGATTCACCAATTCCCAAAGCTAAGCCGTGTTATCTGCATATTGCCTATTTCTTTCAATCAAAAATGTTACACTTTCGATATGGTTTCTTAATTTATCAAAGTACTGCCAAAGAATTAGAGGGTTTGTAAAATTGATCGTTATAAGACAAGATCAAGAAAAGTCAGTGTGAGAATAAATTCAACTACATCACAAAAGCAATCCAAAAATTTCCATCTGATAATGATTCGTTTAAAATTCAAGAATATATCTGTTGTCTTTATTCTTTATTTAATTTCAGGTTTTTAATTCTTCTATAGACAAAATTGAGTTATAACCTTGAAAGTGGTAGGGTTCTTGGCAAATTTGGGTTCCAGAGCAAATAAATGGGATACCTTGAAATTACGATGAAATTCATAGTCTGCAAAACATCAAGACCAGTCGTCGTGCTGTGTCATATAGTGGTTTACTAAACTACATACCCATCCAGGTGTCATGTAAACCAGAATTATCGTTCTCGTCCGTCCCTGTTCCGTCCTCTGAACGGGTGACCGGTGACCTCTTTGACAATCGCAGTCAACAAGGGCTTTCAGTTGTCCCCATCCCTCTATTGTAGTCCTCCAAAGGGGACCTTTTTGTCACGCCGAAGTCAACAAGTTTGTCAGTCTTCTGTTGTAACCTTGTGCCCATCTGCGTCAGTCTGGGTGATTTTTTTCATACATATTCTTTATTATTATTTATTGGTGAGATTCCAGTATTGAAAAACTTTGCAGGACCATTTCACCAACATTAAAGAAGAAAACATCGTTATTTTGTTATTCATTTAATTACTATTTATTTTGCTTTTTCAAAAAACTTTTTCAGGCTCAAGTTTTCAAATCAAGTAATCGCTGTCATGTCAGTTCAAGCTAATATTTATTTCTCTCATTTTAATTAAACGTTTACCAATGAATTAATTCAAGAAGTAAAATTTTTAACGCTCGTACATGAATGGACTCACCTTTTCTTATTAATTAATATTCTATTCACTTAAACTGTAGAATATCTTTCTGAATTTTGTTTTAGGGAGAAAAAAGTTTGTATACTTGTTCTTAATAAAGAAAAACATGGTGCAAGAAATAAAGCTATAAAGTTTCTCTAATTCCACGTAAGGGAATTCAAGTGAAAATTTTCCTTTAAATAAGTAAAGAAAAATCGAACTTTACTTTTTTATGTATTTTCATAGACTTTTTACCATGTAAACGAAGCTTCAGGCTTATATTTTATCTAAATGTGTAAAAAAATGGAATACTGATTTTAAAATTTGTACCTTACAGAGAAACACTAGTAACTCAACAAAACTAAAATATTCAGAAATCGACTACTTGACGTCAATCGGTTACTTTAAATTACCGATAAATACATAATAATAACTAGATTTTTTTTCACCTTTTTCTTTCTCTTTCGTGTTTATTTTTTCAAGAAGGAAAATGTTTTTTATTTTCTCTCTTTCATTCTAATTTCCAACAGTAGTTTAAAAATAGTTATTGTAGAGAAAAATATATGTGTATCTAAGAATGGTTTAAAAGTGTAAAGAAATTGGGTTATTAATAAATTTTGATTTACACTAATATTTTAGTGTCAATCAAAATTTATTAATAACCCAATATCTTAAAAAATAACGAAGAAAAAAAAAACGTGCAAAATAGCTGCATATAAAAGCTGGCGATATTCATGTATACTTTCTTCACTTTCACTTTAACTTCCCACAGAATAGAACTCTACGAAATTTCGTTTTAACTGTTCCAAGCAATTTAAAGTCGTCTCAAGCACAACAACAGACCACTGCAAATATTCTTCAATTTTACTTGTTTGTTTATTTTTTCCTGCAGGGGGGGGGGGGGGGAGGAGAAACCAAATAGTAGCAAACCGAAAAATGCAAACATTACGGAAGACGACCCCAAGCAAGCAGTGCGGAATGGGCATAAATACATTCAGTGTTATCGCTCTAGTGTCGCGTTTCCCCCTGTCGTACAGAGACAAAAGATATCCCCGCAAAAAAAAAAGGAAAAATCTTCGGGCTAGAAAGAGTTGGTGGGGAAGGAAGATGCAGTTTAGGAATCGAGCCTCATAAGCGTCCGTTCGCATTACATATCCCATAGAGCAGCAAAGGGTCCCCCCTATCATTGAGTTTCTCGAATGCAGAGTTTTCCGAGGTCGGCTGTTTTGCATGTTCGCCGTTGCGAGAAATTGCGCCTCATCTATGCCGAAAGAGAATCTTGGAGATGCGGAGGAGCACGAGGGATGCGGAGAGGCTGAAACTGGCAACGGAGCGTGGCCTATACCGTGAAATTCAGTCGCATGATCGGTTCGCATGGGAATCGGTATTCGTCATGTAGTTGATTTTCCCTCCTTTTCCTCCAGTTGTTTTTATTCGTTCTCCAATCCGACCTCAATATAGGGGAATTCCCAGCAGATTTTTTTTCTTCCTCTTTAACTGCTTCTGTTTCGTCGTTCAGAATATATTATAGAGGGCGGAAGGATCCGGGACAATATGAAATTTCAAACATTTGACAAATTTTGATCCCGAAGGTCACGGAATAATCTTTTTTGGTCTCAAACTTTAATACCATAAAAATCAACATTTTCATCTTTCTCATTTGAGGTAGTTAGATGCAAAGGGATGTAAGTGCCAAAAAAAAAAAAAAAAAAAAAAAAATGGAGACTCCTCTGCTTTAGGGCAAGAGATAGTACTAATAACCCTGGTAGTTGCTGCTATACGGCATGATTTAGAAAAAAATTCAATGAAAGCCTACCTAGAACCTTATCTTCAAACGCGTTTTACTGAAAACTTGAAAATGTTCACTTACATCTCTTTGCTTCTCACTGCCTCATTTGTTCTGATTTTCACAAATTTTGATCCTAAAGAACACTGAATAATCTTTATTAGTTTTAAAAACTAAACCCATAAAAATTCCCATTTTCATCTTTATCATTTGTTCTGATTTTCATTTATTTATTTTTGAGGCATTGGATAACCATTTACTATCGGGGAATTCTTGGTAGGTTTTCTCCCCCTCTCTTTAAGGGGGAAACCAGTTTAGGAGGCTGAAATTTTAGTGGTTTTCGTGTGTTTTTTTTTTTTTTTTAACAGAAAAGAAATAATTTAACAGGAAAGAATTTCTTAAAACTTGGAGGATATTTTATTCATCTTTTGATGTACACCTTGTAATTTTTTAAAGTAATTTCCACCAGAATTAGTGGAGATAGAACTGCTGTCCATGGACGGTCGCCATCAGAGCTTGTTGCTGGTGTGTAACAATTTTTGCCTGTAATTATTACAATTTTTCTTTTTTGTAAACAACATATTTCCCTGGAATAGTAACCTAATTGTGATCAAAAAAATTGAAAATTACATATTTTTGAGGTGTTTGATTACAATTTACACGCATTACAATCACACACATTGATTACAATTTACAGACGTTATTAACATTTGTTTTTCTACCATTTTTTCATATTTTTTGCATAAAAAAGTATTTTTATTAATAGTATCATCAAAGAGTAAATTTCATATAAAGTATTAAAGGATAAAGAATATTTACTCAAATTTTCAGAATGATTGGTCAAAAACTCTTTGAACTAGAATGCACACTATTTGAAAAAAAAAAGTTATTTCGAGAAAAACGCGTTTGAAAAAAAATACTGTGAACGTTTTTGAATCTCCCCAGTCACTTTTGAGTGCTCATCACCATCGGAACTAAGCGGAATTTTTCACTCAAATTTTGGCAACAGACTCCTTGAATAGTTTTACCCCACATTTAATGACATTAAAAGAAGTGGATTTTGTGACCGATATAAACTTGGTTTCCCCACTTAACAGTTTCTGTTTCTTGGTTCAGAATATATTATAGAGGGCTGAAAGATCCGAGACAGTATGAAATTTTAAACATTTGACAAATTTTGATCCTGCAGGTCACGAAATAATCTTTGTTAGTCTTAAAAACTAATCCGATAAAAATCCCCATTGTCATCTTCCTCATTTGTCTTATCTTCATTTATTTATTTTTGAGGCACTGGATAATAATTTAGTATCGAGGAATTTCCAGTAGCTTTTTCTTCCTCTTTAACTGTTTTCGTTTCGTCATTCAGAATATTACAGAGGATTGAAGGATCCGGGACAATATGAAATTTTGAACATTTGACGAGTTTTGGGTGCTTAAAATTTCCAAACCAATCCCATAAACTCAACTTTATCTTTCTCATTTATTTTGATTTTCATTTATTCTGAGTCTTCAATGGCATTTTTTATAAATTTTTTGGAGAAATTGCAGCCCGGAGACCTGACAAGTGGCTACTTTGGTTCTCAGCGGCCCTGATTGTGCTTTTGTTTTTTATTACTTGATCAACGTGTTCAGCTCTGTGAATCTTATCATCGCTTTCTACCACCAAGTTAAATCCTCCAGTTCAAGAAGATCTAATAATTTTCTGTTATATATTGAAATTATTCCGGACTGCATCGAAAATGTAAACTTTTAACGCACAGAGGAAAAATTTAAAAAGATCGTTTTTTCGGGAAAAAACTTTTATTATAAAATATTATGAAAAAATGACTTCTATTTGATGCTCGGATGAAAAAAAATTTCTCCGGTCTTTGTCTAATTTTATCCGATATTTAATATTAAAATTTCCTTCCGTGAATAGCTAGCTAGATTATTGAATAAGGCAATGTGTTTTACTGCTATTTTGCATCATCAATAGTATAAGTTGTAGAATGTTTTATGGTGATTTACTTCTTTTAAAATGATGTTCGTTCACTAAATATTTTTTAATGTAACGATATAAATATAAAATATTCCTTTCTACTGTGGGTGCGTCCAATCTGTTAATAGATGGCGTAATTCCATATTTTTAACTTTTAGAAAGCTTTTTATGACTAAAAGTTCTTCTACCCTTGAATTAAATATGCTTCGTAATTTGTTTTATTTAAATTATTGTATATATTTATAACGCGTAATTTATTTTGAGGTTGAAAGAATACAATCTTCATGCCTCCATAAAAATTTTCGTTTCTTAGATCACATTTGCGTTTTTCGTATTTGAATCCATTATTTCTACATTTTATTGCCCAGTCATTCGAGTCCCCCCCCCCCTTTTTTTTTGGAATACTTCTATTATTTTATGCATTTGCGATAAATTCATTTCTATTTTTTAAATTTGCCTTTAGTTACTCGAGAACATTGTCGATTCATACTTTAAATAATTTATTCCATCGAACAAATTTACTCTACTAGCAGCGAGGTTTCCGTGGTTTAACCTTACGTATTTATTCGCAAATTTCTCTTCGAATCTATCGAATCTTGAAATGGAATGGAGGAAATTATTTCCCCCCCCCCCCTCGCCCCCGAGAGCGTGCGCTTGCCCATTACTGTGGTTAAGGCGAAATAAAGTGGCCACATTGTGTTCTTTTAATCCATTTCGAACCTCGGCCGTTATTCTCTGTCATATTTGATTCGCAAATCTAAAATTATATATTAAAGTGAATCAAAAGGGAATTGAGCATGGAATGGAAGAGCGTAATAAATAAATGTTCTTATAATTCATTTTAGACAGCCAAAAATGTTTTTATACCATTTTCCTTTCTTAGCTTATTCCTTTTCATGAGCATGTTACGCCAGCTATAGAGTGTAATTCCAACCACTTTTGCTGCTTTTTTTTTTTCCTTTTCGGAATGAAGGTTACAAACAAAAGCAAAGAAATTTTCGGGAAAATAACGGCACACGGGAACATTTCCGATTCTCTTCGTTATATTCTTCCCACTCTTTATTTATTCGTTTTTGTTTCTTCCGCAACTTCCTTTATTTCTCCCAGTTGAACGTCAGTAATTTAATAACAGGAGTCACGTGATAACCCTGGTAACCAAGGCCGAAGAAACCCCCTTACTTCGCCTACTTTAAAAAACAGAAAAAGCTCCGGCCAAAAACTTATATCTTCGCTCTCTTCTGCCTCTAACAATCCCGTGCTCTCCATCTTCCTCTGTTTTCCCTACCACCTTCCCCATCTCCTTTTTCATCTGGGATTCATCAGCGGGGGCCTCCTAATCGCATTCTATTCTAGAAGAAAAAATATGGGGAGAAAAGGAAAAAGATGCACACACGCTTCGGCACTTTTCGTCTAAAGCGAAATTTCGGATTAAATCTCCCGGTCCGACTATTGCTACTGGCCACAAGAATAAAAATAATAAGAAAAAAATCAGATAAAATAAGGTCTGTATACGGAGTAAAAAAAAAAATGGAAAAAAAAAAAAACCATTTTCTTCCAACGAAGTATGTCTAAATGCAAGCAGCACTGTGGAAAAGGGTAAATAATGCAATCTGAGTCCTTTGAATTTCGAAAAAAAGAATGTATAGATTCGTTTTCTATCTATTCAGCCTTCTATAATGCACGGCCATAGAAATTGGAATATGAAGCATGGAATTAGACAAAACAAAGAGGAAGTGTTCTGTTCTTTCTTTTTCCAAATTTTTTGCGAAGGAATTTATTTTTATGCATTTCCGCTCAATACTTTAGTTCCTTTTGATTCAACATTTTTTGAACTTTGGTTATCCACTAAGTTTTCCCACATAATAAGACCACCAATTCTATTTTTTTTTTCTCAGGATTCTTAATATCAGCCCTATCTAAAAATTATTAAAAGTTTATATTCATATCATATTGCGTATGTACTTTTCTGGTATTACCTTAAAATGTAATTGATATCTTGAATGTACACTGTAAAAAAAATTCGGAAACGTTTCTGAGTATATCGTGCAGCTGCGGTTCATGAAATTTTCAAAAACGTTTCTGATTATTTCGGAATTTCTCTTTCTGTAATGTCCGGAAACGTGTCTAAGTATTTCGGAATCCTCTTTCTGTAATGTCCAGAAACGTGTCTGAGTATTTCGGAATCCTCTTTCTATAATTTCCAGAAATGTTTCTGAGTATTTTGGAATCCTCTTTCTGTAATTTTCAGAAACGTTTCTGAGTATTTCGGAATCCTCTTTCCGTAATTTCCAGAAATGTTTCTGAGTATTCTGTGCAGCTGTGGTTCATGAAAGTTTCGAAAAACGTTTCCGAGTATTTCGGAATTCTCCAAACAATTTTCAAAAACGTTTCTGAGAATTTCGGAATCCTTTTTTCCGTGATTTTTTCTAAAAAATAATTCTTTACTATAGTATTGCATGCCATATCAGTTTCAATTCTTTCATATCTAAGAGCAATGAAACAAGCAATTTTAGAATCATTCGTGGATTTTTTTTTTCTGAATTTCTAATGACAAATAGCATGGTTAACAGCATAACATATGCACAGTTATAAATTTTTGAAAATTTATGAAATAATATAGTAGTTTCATTCATAATCACAAAATCGTCGGGGGAGGGAAAGGGGAGTACTTTCTCAAAAGTGGGATTGTTTGTTAAACAATATTAAACTTCAGTTTTTTCTCTCAATATTTTCAAGACAAAATTATCAACATATTGTATTTTTAATGCAGAACTTAAAAACATATCTTGTATCAAACTTGATAGCTTTTATTTTCGGATAAAATTTGACAGAACTTACCTACACTTTGCGTTCCGAAATTCGTTCACGTCAAGTCAATTTCTTTGACGAACAAAGTGTACCGAAAAGTACCAACAGAGAAATTGATGAATTTAAATATGACACCAAAGTCCCCCAGCTGGAACCATTCGGGTTTATTCTTCTGTTCTTGCCCTTTTCCAGTTTATCACAAATATAGATACTTAATCAAAATAGGTTACTGATTTTATTTTTAGAGTGTGCGCAAAATGCATTATATATTTTATTTATTAAAACATTGAACTCTATTACATAATTATTCCATTTTCATATATACGAGAGTCCCCCCCCCCACACCATAAGAGTGATGGTGCACCCATAAAATGATATAAAGCGCCCCCCCCCCCTTAAAAAAAGCAACCCCTTGAAAATGTCAATGGCACAGTCTGCGTGGTGAACGCCCCTCGTCTTTTCACCATATGTGCATTGCATATTGATAACATAGTATTTAAAAAACTGATCACTTTTTAAAACGATGACATGAAATAATATTACTTTTTATTTCGGCATGTAAATGCAGCTGTTCCATTTTTGCCACTGACTCATTCCTCCTGACTGTCCTACATTACACTAGTATATCCACGAAGGAAATGTTATTTTCGGAACAACTAATGTGAAGGAATTTTTTTATTGTTAACCACATTTAACAAAATGAATAAGCAGATGAATTAATTGCATAACTATGTTCTTACTAACAGATAACATGGTCATTTTCTAATGGTATAAATATTTTTAAATGAATGAATAAATTATAATAAAAAAAGATAAATTATACCGCCACATTTTTTGTGAAGCATATTGCAATACTAGAAAATATTTGCATTACTATATTTCTAATGAATTAAACAATTGATTTTTTTTTTCTTTTTGAACCAAAATGTATGTACATCCAAGTATTTCGAAATAACTTTTCTGTGATTGCTTCTCAAATATAAATCTTATTTCTTTTGCGTAATTAATCAGTTTCAGTTGGTTACAACAAATAGTACACCGCGCACATAGGTATGTAGGATAACTTTAAATTAATTCGATAAACCCAAAAACAGTTACAATTGGAGCTTCATCAAATGCAAATCAACAAAAATACAAATGTGTATAACAACATGTTTTAAAATATTCATTAATACTTACAAGTTAACATGAGCGGAAGAAAATCTAAGTACCTCCATTACAACTGCATAAGTAATCCAAAGGGTTTCGTTTCATTAAGTATAAACACGGGTGTTGAAACTATTCACGCTTGAACACACAATATATATCTAATTATGGTCACATTGGAAATTGTAAAGAAGCAAATGGTTATTAAATAACTTAATAGTTGCGTACATCGTCTATAAAAGCAAGGGCAGTCCAAAATGCAACGCCGTAAAATTAGTTTCGACACATTTTACTACTCTCTAGACATGAAGTAACAAGCAATCCAATGCTATACAGTTGCTGACTGCAGCAACCATAGATAAGAAAAAAAGAAGTTCTCGTTATTTCCGACTCATTGGCGCCTGTGTTGGAAGGATGAAATAGGTTTCGAAACGTTGCGTCATCACTTCCGCATCTAGTTTTCTTGAAATAACAAAAAGCTTTCTGAATATTGAGGAGTTCGCTATTGGATGACGGATTCCGACTATTTCGGAAACGTTTCCGATATATCTAGAAACGTTTCCGAAATTTGTTACAGTGTATTTCGTTGGCCGAGTACTGCAAATTTTGAAGGAAAAAAATAATGATTCATTTTGTTCGCAAGAAGACATAAATACTTCAAATGAAATGAAATTTAGAAATGGTAGTTTAATAAATTTTAAATCAAGTCGTCACATTCTCCGGAAATAGTGAAAAAATATTGGTTTGTTGAGTTTTTCTCGAAGCAGTATGAAAAGAAAAAACTGTTACCTACTTGTAGCGTTCACCCTACGATATGTCTTATGAATTTTGTCTTATTTTTTTTTTTCATTGCAATTTACGATTTTTTTTTTCTTTATTTACAGGTGAGTTCCAATAACAAAATGTGTGGATATTTCTAAATCAATATTTCGTAAGTACATCAATGCCTTTTTTTTTTAAAGTGAATACTGAACAATGAAAAAATTACTCAAAAATAATATACCCACGTTCATTATTGATGTTGATTAACCAGATGTAAAGAAAAAAAATATGCAATTTTGCATTATTTGTTTTTATAATGCTGCTGATACGGTATTGGAAAAATTAAACAATATTTCAGGAAATAATTGAGATGCATCCTTAGACTCCCCCCCCCCCTCCTCTTCTAACTCGTGTTTTTGCGAGGGTAAAAGTTTCTGTTGAGGCCCTAACTGTTTCTGAAGTTCATGGTATTGTTTAGTTGCCTGTCCAATTGCACGACATTTTGTTTCTATGTTCTGAACAAAACTAGACTGGTATTAATAGCATATCTTATTTTCTTAACTGAAATCCCTTGTTTCATTAAAGCATATTTCCTGTCAGTTTCGTCCACATCCACCCCTCTCTTCTCACTATTCAGTGCCATTAATAAAAAAAAAAAGAAAAAAAGATTCATTTTGTAGAATACTATCAGGGGCGGATCCAGAAATTTTTGTAAGAGGGGTCAAGTTTCAATGGGACCTCCATTGTGAATAAGTATCAGTTAAGCAGGTGCACCCATCCCTCCAAGGATTATGGAGCACCCCTTATAGTGCTACGGAGCACCCTCACCCCACCTCAAATGAGACAAATGCCTTTTCAAATTGCCCCCCCCCCCTTCTCCTAAAACTTCCAATGACGCAACCTGCACCATGTGGAACATATTTCCTCATATTTTCATCAAAAGTCGCGTTTGGTTAGGCAGACAGGTTAGACATGCGCATTAGAGATGATTATTTTTTAGAAAATGAACAAAAAACTCAAATTAGCAATAGCTGAGAAAACGAACCCAGTCAATCCTTTTATTTATGATGCGCTGAGAAAAAAATACCTTGCAGAATAATGTAAAAAAGGTTAACATTGTTTCCACGTACTATTTTTTCGAATCTATAAGAATTAACTTCAAAAATGATCATAATAAAATTCTTGTCACGGGGAGGGGGGGGGGGTCAGCTGACCCTTTGACCCTCCCCTGAATCCGCCCCTGAATACTATCTAGGTGTACTTTTATGATATTCTCAAATTTTTAAGAACCTATATATTCCTTTTGACTGGCAGCTTGTGATTCAGTTATTTCACGGAGATTGGGAGTGGAAACGATCTAATTGCTAAAAAGAAACAGTGTTGAAAAACGTGAGTAAATTTCCGAATTTCTGGCTCTGTCAGTCATTACTCCGCGATTAAACAGAAAGCGATTGAAATAATAATAGTATTAGAAAAAAATGTCCCCGATCATTATCATCACTCAAAATATAATTCTCCAAGAACGTGATGATGGAACGTAATGTTACCGCTATGATGATTTCCGATGGTTTAGTGCTGAGAAAATGTGTTGTAGCATATTCATAAAGCGTTCCCACTAATGTGACGAGATTGCTTTGTTGTATTGTTTCTCGATTAAAATATCTATTTTCTTGAATCGGGAGGGGTTAAAGTGGAGATTTTATTCCCTTTGATGGTTGTAGTCGTAATCTGAAGTGTTTCGGAGCTGTTTTATGGTGCTGCTTGTATGTTTTCCAAAATGTGATGATGACTTAACGATTAGTATATTATCATAAGAGATTTTCTTTTGTATATTACTAGATTCAACCCCCTCCCTGTTCCTACTTTTTTCCCCTGTCAGATCTGTTCCATACGTAATTACTGTATAATTGACCCTCTGATAAAACTGAACTTAGGTAAAATGTTAAACTATTTGCGAACTCAAATTATTTTTTAAAATATTTCTGCAGGAAAAAAAAAATGGTGCACACCTGCCGTCCTACATCCCTCAACAGCAAAAATTAACTTTTACGCAAATAAAGTGCCACTTTAAGATTGGCATCAAAACATCATGGTAAATTTTTTAAAAAAATGTCAGTTTCATATCAGGCAGTGATAAACAAAGGGATGTAAGTGGACTATTTAAAGTTTCGAGTAAATCGAGTTTAAAATTCAGATCCTGGGTATGCTTTCATTAAAATATTTTTCTAAATCATGCTGTACAGCAGCACCTACTAGGGCTACTAGTACTATCTCTTGCCCAAAGACATAGGAGAGGTTCACCTACTACTGGTTATCTCCAAATTTTAATTTTGTCAATTACATCCCTTTGCTTCTCACTGCTTCATATGTTATTGAAACTACTGCCCTCACAAGCATCAAAATCAAGAAATGTTACTGAAATAAAACACATAAATAAGTTTGTTAAACTGTGTTAAAACTGTCTGCGATTTTTGAGAATTTTCTGTGAACAGCGTTCCCGTTGCACCACATTGCATCATTCAAGTGACACTGGTCAACGAAAAACCAACACTCCTGTAAAGAAATAATATATATCAAAAAAATGAAATTTGTGTGTGAGGTTGCCTCCGAGTCGCGCAGAGGCAATCGAGAATAAAGTCAATAAATAAATAAAAATAAATAAATAAATAAATGCATAAAAAATAAAAATAAAAAACCTTTAATATTGGATTAATAATAAAAACCTTCCTTCATCCAAACATAAGTACCTTCATCTCATCAAAGTGCACATAATAGCTTTCGATGTATTTAAAATGCCGAAGAACCTTTTGAACGTACGTGGAAACAAATAGCCATATATGTCTCAAAGGCTTGTACTTGTTCTTGAACTTGATTAGAATTTAAGACGACTATCAAATTTTGGAACATCTGAAAAATTAGTGAAACAAAAGCAAACGATTTTGGGATTTTTGATAATGCTGTGGAAATTTCGCAAGCCTTCGAACGGAACTTTTACAATGTGTAGTAGGCTAATATCTCATTATTTTCTCCCTTTAAAAAAAATGAATTTTAAGCGCTAATTTTTATCAACTACACTATAAGCTCGTATTTTCAGTTTTAATTTTTAAAGAAAGCTAAAAAAGCGTTGTGTAAGAATAAAATTAACTCAAAGCAAGCAACCGCCTTCTCTCCACCTCCCCCCTTTTTTTTCAGTTTCATTGAACCAAATTTTATTAAGAGTTACATTTCTAACCTGCTTTTAAAGAAAAGCCATTTGCGTTATTTGTTTTGGGAAATATTCTATGATTTACGCTTCGTTTTGTTTTATCTTCAAATCAAAGCATAAAAGTTTAAACGTTGCTTACTTATTTGTCGTATTGGTGTATCATACTCGCCAAAACTTTCGAATTCTAGACTATCTCGGGATTTTCTGATGAGATGCCTAAATCTTTCCATTTTCACTTTTTAAGAAATTCTTTTTTTTCTCTGTGGTTCTTAGGAAGACCCTGATACAATATAGTGTGGCCCTGATGCTGTATACTGCCGTGCTAAGTGCAAAAATCTTATCTGCAGCCGAGTTGAAAATGAGAAATTGGCATTTATAAAGTTGTGTGCCTTTACCCTCCATGTATTGATTCAGATGCAACTTTTCAGAATTTTTTTCAAAATGTTTCCACCGACAAACAACTTAAAACATTGTATTTTGGTGAAATATGTGACAGTAAACCTCTTGGTGACCGTAACTCAATTTTGATAAAAAGTGCAGATAACTTTTGTGCTTATAGTACGGAAGTATGCTCCTCAAAAGGTTGAGTTGTATCGTATTGAAGATTACTTTTTGATTTTCTTTTAACTAAAGGAAAGGTACTTTAAAATGCAGTTCACTTTTCAAAGATTTCCTTTTGCACCCTACCTTTCTCCATGCTTTGTTCAACGTGCATAAATATGTGGCACATCACTGTGGAAACTGATTGTTTTCTTCCTGTGATTAGCACTTAATATATATCGTATGCTCAACAGAAGCCAAAAACACTGGCCTTCTAGCTCTGTTCGAGGCCACCATTGGGGGGTTAATTCCTTACTTACTCATTCAGCAGCCGAATCTATAGCACGAATTGACCCAGCAGAAAGGGGGGGGACCATTGGGAAAGACGCGTTTAGTCACCCCCACAAGAAGCCCGAGCGAGGCAGAGATGGCAGTCAGAGGAGAAAAACGTACGATTTCCAGTTCTTCAATCTCGCAGGTGGAAAAACTTGATTGACAGCTTGGCGTTTTTGAATCGCTGATGGCCTCTGGTCGTATTCAAGCATTCCCTCCCCCTACCTCTCGCTTGTATATCTTTATTTTTTCAGTCATCATCTAAACGCTTTCCTCCCCCCCCCCCCCCTCCCGCTGTACCACAACGAGTTGTAAATGAGGTAGGCCCAGTGGCTGTTAGGCGCCAAAAACCTGGGCTCGCCATTGCTGCTTAGTTAAAGTTCATTTAACAACTAAGCCCCCCCCCCCCTTCCCCAGTTCTTCATCGCATGAGAGTGGCGAAGATGGGAAGCGGAGACGAAATTAAACGCATCCTAATATTGGTGTTTTGGTATTTTTCTTCCGATCTGATAGCAACGAACAGAAGCTTGTGATTTTTATCAAGGCAAAGTCGTTTCTGTGTGTGTGTACCACTGCTCCATCATTCCTGATTGATGGATAGTGGCATGGCTTGGCAAATGTGTATGCTGCTGTCGTTTCTGCAGGTACGCAATAGGATTATGGCGGAGGATTAATGGTTGGAACACAACGTGTTGTAGATCAAAGAAATTCTAAGGATCTGAAATCATCAATCCTCGGGTTTGTTGACGCAATTCAATTTAGCGTTTGTGTGGTAACGTTAATTAGCGCTCGACTTAACCATTTTCGCTCGGTTCTTTATTTATTTTTTGTTTCCCTTGAATGCGGTTTCTAAGATTTGATATAAGATTATAATCTGTTCGATTCCGTAATATCTTATGGCTCCTTAAATCGTGTATACTTAGCAATAATATTTTTGGTTTTGCTATCGTCTTAACATGGAAAATGTTATTCCTACTTTTTGAAAAGGGAATTTTAAATCATTTCCTTACCCAAGTTAATAAATGAGAAGCTATGTGCTAATAGAAGGTCAATCGAAGTTCACCTATATAATATAGTAAGAAGAGCAGTTAAACACGTTAAATGCTGACATTTGAAGTTGTTAAAAGTCATGGCAAAAATTAAGTTCAATCAGTCACTGTAGTTGATTAATGTGGGGGGAAAAAATCTGCCTCTATGTGTTTGATTTAACTTTTTGTTTAATCCGTTGGTTTCGGAAGAAAAAAAAATGCGTTTAAAGTCTTTACGCAGAACTATTAATATCTATTAAAAATTATTTAATTAATGTAGTTTTTTCATGATAATATTTCAAGTGGCGTAGTATTTGTGTTAAGAGAGTTTAACGGAAGTTAAAGATAGTGTATAGACAAGTGTGCCTTCGAAAAAGGGGGTGAGGCGTCCTGGCGAAGACTGCGCCGTTGAAATTTGAGTTATAACATAAGTTTTTTTGAGTTGTATTTATTTATTTTTTGAGGTGGGGAATCTTTTTCGGAGATTCTCGGTAATATTTGGAACGATGCCATTGTTCTTGGGGTGGGGGGGGCAGGGGGGACACTCCGTTATTGATACGTTTTTGTGTGTAAAAGAACACTTTTGAAACCAATTTACGCTTAATCTGCATTCTTTTACACTTTTACAAACCAAATGTTTCGGGAAACATATAGCATTGGGTACGTGCATATAGGAATTATGGTACATTGTATTAGTAATTGAAACAAAACTATGAAAAAAATAATAAATTTGCGTGCATAAAAGTCGTCTTCTCGGACATCAACCACTGTGTAATGCGTCCGATTCTTTAATTGATAGCAAGCAGAAACTTCCAAACGCCATAATGAAACTAATATTTTCATTCCGTTTCCATAACACTTGGTTCGTTAAAGCTCATAATTATCATTTTTCAAAAACATTCCCGCACATAAATCAGCCGAAGAAATTCTGCAACCGTGCATTCCTTTTATCAACTCATTGAAAAATAATATTAATTATTTTAATGCTTTAAATCTCGAAAGCTATATAATCTTCAGATTTAATTAACTCGCGAAGCACACATTCGTAACTATATTACTTGCAGTCAAGATTTCATTTCGTTTTCCCTCTTGCCGCAGAAGGGGTGGGATGGGGGTTCGAACAAAGTAGCGTTTTCATTCCCGGATTTAATGGGATAAATGAAAAATCGTTTCATTGCGCATACCTAGCAAGTGCCATCAACTATTTTTAACGGAAGTATTCTCTCTCTCTGTTCTTGTGATTACCTATCTTAAGTTAAGTGAAGTCTCACGCACTTGTGAATCTTGATAGGTTTTAGGGAACGCACTTTTTCGCCGCGCGTATTTGTCTTGAAAAGTATTTTCTTGGATTTCTGTTGAGCCGAGAAGGAGATTGGGGGAGAGGGGAAGGGGAGAGTATCAGGGAAATCAGAAATTGAAGTTCGTGAGTGTATTCGAAAAAGAAGTGTGCGTTTTGAATGAGTTTTCCTTTTGCTTGCTTTTTTGCTTCAAACACGTGAATCGTTTGTGGTTTGGCTTCCGTCGTTGAAATTCCTTTAACTTGTGTTTATAATAACTTCGACGAAATAAGTAACAACAACAGGCAATTCTGTTTTGAAAGATTTATCATTTGTTTTCAGGGCCGCCGAGGGTCACGACGGTCTCCTTGTCAGATTGGTCACTGGGCCCCTCTTCCCCTCATGCAACTTATAAAACTTACACTACTCCTATTCCAAACCGGACCCTCTTAAGGGCTGGGTCCCTAGTTTCCGACAATGCTGACATGGCCTCTCATCCGCCGTGTTTGTTGTCTACCGGAACATTACGACAAAAACAATGGCGATTAACTGTGAAAAGCAAAGTGATTTTTAATAAGAGCTATCGCATAGTTATAGCATTTAACTCTGGCCGTGTTTTCCGGTTCGCTCCCAAATGTATCCCAGAGGCCAGAGGTGGCGAAAGGGTTAAAGAGATTTGTGAATTGTGATACACTTAATCTTTGAATATATATATATATATATATATATCCGACTGATAACAATAAACGAAAAGAATCCAGAAAACGCAAAATAATGATTTTTTTACAATTAAGGTGCATTTATTTTGGCAACCTCAAATTCAAATTACCATGACTCAACTGAACGCAGTTTTAAATTATAAATTATTAAATTAACGGAATGGAAATATCTGAATTACAAAAAGTTAAAACTAAATTATGCAATTTTTAATTACACAGTAATAGGTGAAAGTAAAATATGACCGTTTTCCCTGACAAACGAGTTTCAAAGCACATTCAGCTTTTCTATCTTTTCCAGCATAGTTTTGCTTGTTATTTAAATTTTAACTCAACTTCGCTTTGTTTTCCCAAAATCCACAATTCTAAGCATGCTTAAATTCAGGAAATTAATTTGTTAAATATGTTTTTAATTTTTGGTAAGGGTGTCATACCTAATCATAGAGAAGTTTAGAAAGATTTATTAACTTCCCTCGAGGAAGTCGGGGCCTATTTCCGGGGTAGAAAAATAATAAGAATATGGAAAAAACAAGCTATATAAAAAAAACACTGCATTTTCCGGTCACTTGTTTGTTCGGAAATGATTTTTTAAAACAGCATGTCTTTTTTTTTTTACTTTTCTTCAGAATATTTTTTTTTTTTCCTTTTAATCTTACGTATTCCTAGGGGCGCCCCGAACTTTTTGGGAGGGCAAAATTCTTTAATTTTCCGAATGGAACTCCAAATTTTGCCGAATGCAAATCCAAATTTCTGCAAATGATGCTAGTTTTTGCCAAATGGAACTCCTAATTTCACCGAATGGTGATAGTTTTGCCGAACAGAACTCCACATTTTGCCGAATCGTCAGACAAAAGTGCCGAGTAAGGAAATTGGTCACAGTGACCTCCTATCGGTGCGCCCCTGCGTGTTCCTTCCTCTCGCGACCAATTTCACATTTTAAATTTCCCGCCATCCGTCGAATCGATACCGAGAGATCTCCTTCACCCCACCTGCCATCTATCAAAAGTTGAACTTCTAGCGGCAAGCTGTGTGTGCGGGTGCTTCGAAAGGAATAACAGAAGCAAATCCTGAGGACGCGTTATGATGTAACTGTCCGCCATTAGAAGCGTGGCTCGTCGAGAAACAATTACCCCCGCCATCGTGCAGTGCCATCATTTTTCAATCGAGCTGGCCACTTATGGCCACCGCCTTTCAACCCTCCGTCTTATATGAATGCTTTCGCATCAATCTATGTGCCATAAATCGTATCTGCGCGACGCACGGCCTCAGCAATGTTTATGTGGAAGCCCCAAACATTAGACGCGATAAAAAGGAAAGGCAAGAAGAAAGAAAAATCGGTTTTAATCGCTGTGGTGAACTTTGACCCGCTCTTGGAGTTTAGTATATAGTTTGGGATGAATCTGCGGGTGTATTTATCAGAAAACTGCGGGTTGAGGTTGTATGACTAAACTAATCGGGCCTCTAATAAGTAGAGGCGCCCCGAACTTAAATTTCTGGGAGGTGAAAAATTCTTAATTTGCCAAATGAAACTTCAAATTTTACCGAAAGATAAAATACGATCATCCACACACATGTCTACATCTGATGAGAAGATACATAAGTTATATAAAATAATAATAATAAAGATATACAGTGAAATTCCGTTACAACGAAAACCAATTCGCCGAAATATCCGTTTCAACGAAATACATTTTCAGTCCCGATTTAATTGAAACTACATTTCTTGAACTTCGTTGCAACGAACGAAATGAGAGGTCCCTTGAAGTTCATTATAACGGGATTTCACTGTATAATATTAATAGGCATGAGAAAGCAAAAAACCACAGTTCTGCTCTGGTTTCTTCCAATTTGCCGAATCGTCGGACAATTATACCAAAAAAGGTGTTTTATGGGAGTTCGCAGTGCCTTCCTATCGGAGCGCCTTTGCTTCTATCCTATCACATAACAGAAACTGCGGTCTATTTTCACTAAGCTTTTTTTTCCTCCTTTAAATTTCGGCATTACTCTTGTAAGAGCACTGAAATGATGATTCTGATGGACGTGTAATGTTTCCAACTAGTTAGCAAAGTTATTTTCGGATGAACATATCTATTTGAACATGTTTTGCATTGACTTGGCTGTTCATAAAAACTTCAATTTTCTAATTGTAATTGTTTTTTTTTTTGGGGGGGGGGGGGCAGGAGCGAGAAGGAAAGAACGCAACTATCATTGTATTTTCAAATGAGCTCTGAAGCATGTTATGTGAATACTATGAACATCCCCTCTCTATTTCTTCTTTTCAACATTACAGTTACAAAAAATTCAAACTGCGCCTTAATTATTAATTTTGTTCAAAATAAGTGTTGTAAATAGTTGCACAAAAGATTTATTGTGTTTTCATTTATTTTATTCATTTTGCTTATTTTATTTATGTATTTATTTTGCTTTCATCTCTTTGTTTGTTCATGTATTAAATTTTTATTGCTATATATTTTTTTTTTGTACACATTTGATTTTGATTAAATTTCAACCTTTCAGAATAAATCTCAGACCTTAAACTTCATCAAATACGTACTCCGCAAAATGTAAAATACGCCAAAAAAAATTTTTTTTCTTAGAAACTTAATTTTGTATTTTTATTTATTTATTTATTTATTTGATAGTTTTCAAATGGTTGCACGTCAACACTTGCCTTGAAATTGAACTTTCGAGTGGCCAACCTGATGGAAGATAATTTTGCGAATTTCCCTTTCGAAAGGGCATAATGATTCAAGTCGTTACCTCAAATGCTGTTTTAAGATTTTATGTTAATTTCTTTTGCTCATATATAGGATCATAAGCTTATCTTGTGCAAAAAATACCAACTTCAAATCCATTATGTTCTTTTTTTTTTTCTCCCTTGTATTTGCTAATCAGGATGGGTCGAGCCATGTGCGGACGATCTTACCGAGTTGCGCAATGAAGTGAAATGATCCTATGCTTGACCTTGGTTCGTTGTGGGCATATGCTTTCTGTTAACGGGCTCATAGGCATTCCGAACTCATAACGTAATATGTGAAAAAGGAACTTCTTCTTAAGACGTTGTCTGAAATTGTGATCAATTTACTGGATATGTATCGCAAATGATTAAGAACATATTTTGGATATGTATTGACAAAAATATTCAAAAATTAGTTTGTGAAAAAATGGATGCATTTAATAAAAGAAACATCAAGTAATGACAATAACAATGGCTTGCAATTTTCTTTCCTTTTCCACATTTTACCATGTTATTTAGAAAAAAAAAGAAAGAAATATTTTGAAATTGTATTTGCCTTCTTGCTCGCGGTAATGGTTTTAATATGAAGTGCTGCCCTCGGCCAGAAAAAGGCACCACTGATTTAAAATATTTTTTTTTTTTTAACATAGTGAAACAAAAGTAAGCAGAGAAGAGTAACTATATAGATTTCATACACAGCAAAAAATAAATAAAATAAAAGTAAATTCATAAAAGTAGATATTTATGCATGAGCCAAAGACAATGAAATTTTGATGCTATGAGGGGGAAAAAATGGATCATCTTCAAAAGATTACTTCATTATTTGTTTGGTTGTAAATAACTGCTTTCTTATCGCGGACGGAACTTAATTGTTATAAAAATGCTGTTGAGCTTCTTAAAAAACATTGCTCAAGTAACGTTTATTCAATCAATGTCATCATTATTTACTATCAACCATCAATATCTGATTTATCGTCCGTTGATCCACTCGGCGCGACCCAAGGTTTCTTCTGCTGTAAATGTATTTCATCGAAATGGATCCATCGTCATGTCCGTGTTTGAAGTTACGAAGTAGTGTTTTATGCGTTGCTAATAAAAACGACGCGCTGCTTGGCGTTTGGAAGTGGGGTTGACATAAAGTATTGCCTGAATGAAAGATGGCGTTACTTTCGTCTGTGTTCTTGTTGTTGTATTTTTATAAATAAGCGCGATGGGTGCTACCGTTATGTATCTGAGTTTGACGGACAAGCGATAGTTATGAAGCCTTTAGGCAAATCAGCTGCGAATTGATATGATAGGTCTTTTGAAAGATGTATATATTCTGGTGATGGCAGTGCAATCCATGCTTTGTTGTTGAGAGTACGTTTGTGGAGAAATGTATTAGTTTTCGAAACGTGTGTTTAATTTTTAATATTGGTGGAATTGGATTATTCGCACTTTGTATCAATCACATTCGAATAAAATCCGGGTTGTATTACGAATGGAAAAATATCACTCTAGTGAAGAAATACACATTGCAATGGAATTTTGGGCAAAGTAAAATAATTAAGATAACTTACTTTTTTCAAACTGAAAAAAAAAAGGAAATTTGTGTGCATAAAGAAAGAACTCAGTGCATAAAGAAAGAACAGTGTATTTTGTAACTAAACTTGCATTGAAACATTGTAATTTTTATTTTTGGCAGTAAATTTGTTCCTTCAAAAAAGTAAAGAAAAATTTCCCCCTTTTTTTCCCATGAGGCAAAGTGAAATATGATTTTTTTTTATGATGCGATATTTTCCATTTGATTATTTTAAACATCTTTCATAAAATGAATGAGTAAATAAAAAAAAATTTAAAAAAATAAGTGAAAGATAGTGAAGCAATAAGCAAATAAATAAATGACTTAAATTCGTTAAAATTTTGAGTTTAATTCGGTAAATGAAGAGTCCCCCTGCAAAAATTTAAGTTCTGGATGCCTGTATCGAAGTGGATTAAATTGGCTATGCCTTTCATTTTCTTCTTCTTTTTGATTTTAAAATCATTAAAATGATCAGTTTGCAGTAACTCGATATTTGAGAAGCTTTCCTCTTTTTTTTAAAAAAAATATGTACCAATGATTTTACTGCCTAGTCCTGTAATCTGTGTGTTTCCCCCCCCCCATCCCATAGCATATTTAAAATATTCTTTTTAAAAAAAAATGATATGCATTATGAAAGTTACATTGATTTCACTCAACACTTTATTTTGATTTATACCATCTTATGTATCTTTCCCCCATTTTTTAAAAGCCTGTTGAACTGTGCACCAATTTTTTTAAGTTAATCAAACATGTCTTCCTCTTTTTAAGAGAGAAAAAACGGTAAAATCAAAGAACTCTTTTTTTTTGTTTGTTTTGTAAAAAAGAAGAAATATGTTTCATTTCTTTCTTTTTTTTCCGAGGAAATTTATCATCTTTTTTTTAGTTGCGAAGAATTTTTTACATTTCCATAATAGAGAGATGTTCCAAACTTGTCTTACTAGAATCATTCCTTGTGTTCCTTTATGCCACTTATGAAAAATACTGACATAATTAAAAATTTTGCTTTGGCTAAGAAGCAATAAAATAACGTGCGTAAGCTTTCTATATCCCTTGAAAAAATAAACAATAGACGCAGTAAAATACATGAAATCTGGCGTATCCCAACTCCAAGCAAACGATGGTACAAATCCTTTTTCCCTTTATACACCTTGTCTTGATAGCATGTCTTGGATCTCTGCCCCGAGTATCTCATTTTAAAAAGGGGGTAGATGACTGCATTGAGTAAGGTATCTTGACTTGTCGCCAATGTCAGTGCTTTCTTTCGCTTCTTCTTTTCCGGAAAAATGAGGCCGGGAATTGTCTGAGCAAGGTTTATTCCTGTCTTCATCCTATGTCCGTCTCTTGTCAGCTATCCATCGCTCCATCTACAAACCCTGCTTCGACGGAGGAATCTTTAGCCACGATTTTTCTTTCTATCTGGCAAGTCTGCTGGATGTAGCGCCATCTCTCGGAAAGCCGAGAAATTTTCAGTTGCTTCGATGAATTCGAATGTTTCCTTTTTTTTCTTCTCATTCTCTTCAAAAGTTATCGCGCTCCTACGAGAATGTTACGGAGGTTTACTTTTCCAGACGAATAGTCGTTTTATTTTGAGAAATAGTTAAACACGTACATTTAATTGCTTTTTTTTCTACAAAGTTTTTTAACATTTCTTTTTATGGCGTTCTTGTGAACAAATTTTAAAATTTGAAACCTGCAATTTTTATTCAATAACAAATTTGAAGAAATTCATGGATTTGCCTATGAAAATAAATTTCGCGAACTAAAGAAGTCCCACACTTTTGTTACGAATTTAGCACTGGTCGAAGCAAAAAGTTTAATTTTCGATATTTCAAAAACTATTAATATTTTTTTTCAGTACCTTTTTTCCTTTTGGTTTCCTTTTATAATATGCGTATGTCGAGAAACACGAATCTGATTTGTATTTCAGAACAAAAAAAAAAGGGTATTTATAGTTCGAGAGTTGTATTAATGCCCCAGTTCCAAACTAATGCATATTTAAAACAACTGTTTTGAGATTAACGTGTTTTCCCTCTGCAATGCAAGGAGTGTGCCAATACCAAGGAAAAGAATATTAATGTGTGAACAAACTAGAATTCGACTATTAAACTAGATCAGCGGAATGTTTGGCAAACAATGCTGTATTACAAAAATGCTGTATGCCAATTCCACTCACAATGTAATGTGTAACAGTGTACTGCTACAAGAATGATCAACACGGTTCAACCCCCTATTGCTATTGCTTCAATCTATTTTGCCTCAAATTATTGACACAATTTTTTTTATAGAAACCAAACAACTAATTAGAGGAAGTAAAAATATCAGAATCAAAATTGATATTTTATGTCGAACCTTTTGTAGCTTCATAAAATTTGCTGAACAGTGACATAATAAAAGCTCAAATTTATTCCATTTTGTAATGCATAAACCAGAATAAAAATGATTAATTTTCTCACGGGAATTTTCCAGCCTGATTTTATTATCGCAAATTTTTGGAAAGATACTTTATGTTAAATTCTTAAAAACAAGGCACTAGCTGTTGGAGGAAATTTTTCCCTCTTTGAACTTTTCTGTATTCAAGGAAAGTGTTATTATGCAATCATTGCTAAACGTAAGTGATATACCACTTTAGTTGTTTCAAGAGCTTATCTCCAGAAGTCCATTTGGCATCATTTTGTTGCAGGAGGTGAATTGCTCGCACGCTCCGACTCTAAAAGATAAAAGCGTATCCACTTTTAATGTCCTTTGGTGTACCACTCACATTGAAACATCCCGTATTTCAATCAAAAATCACTAAGGAAAAAGTCGGTGTTATTGGGGAGGGGGGAGAGGGGGGATCGAGTTGCATGGGAGAAACTAAAAGTAAAAGCAATCGTGGAGTGGGGAAAAAAATATTCTTTCAATCCTACAGAATATCAATGACCTGGGATTTGATGCAAATGAGACTATTTCGTTGATGGGTCACGGCTAAATGTCTTCAAACAGGTCGTTGTGTAGATTTAAGCATACGCCTCAGCGTCACTTTGCTTTATCAAATTGCCCTTATAAAAAGATTGCCTTTAATATACGTTCTCTTCTCTTTTTTGTCAATTCTTCAGTCAGTTCTTTTCTGTCAGTTCAGTGTCTGCAGAGTTCTGAAGAATATTTCGCGTAAATGAAAATGGGTATTTTGAGTCTTCTTTTTTTTTTTTTTTTTTTTTGAAAAAGCGTGTTGCAATGGTTGGCAACAGGTGATCAGGGTGTCGCTTATGAACTCTCGAGTTGAATTTCTGAAATTGAGTCAAGTCTATACTGCGTTTACGGAAAAGATAGACTGTTCGTAAATAAAGAAATACGCCATTTTGCGGCGTCAATCACGTGTTTGATGTGGGAAATAACAAATCAGCGCCAAGCAGACGGCGAATATCGTTTTTTATTGCAGAGAATATCTCCAAAAGTGACGTAGATGGGCTCGAAATCTTTGTAGGCCACTCCTCTGGTCAGCATTCCCGGAAAAAGACTGTCGACATCAAAGGGATTGATCTCTGACAAGTTCGAGCCATTTCCATTAGAATTGCATAATTAGTGATTGTATCAAACAAATCTTGTAGAATCCTAATGGAGCAAACCCGTCAATAAAAAAAAGGTTCTCCTTCGTTACTTTTATACAGAGAAACTCCATGGGTGACACGTTGGGAGGTCACTATGACATCTCAAAAATTTACCTATTCAGCAAATTTTGCCTCGCGATTTTGCAAATTTGGAGACAACATTGCAAAATCGCAATTTAAAAAAATGTGATGATGCTATACTCATATTTTATCAACCGCCAATATTCGGAGTCTCATTCGGCAAATTGAAAATTCCATCCCTCCAAAAAATTTTAGTTCGAGGCTCCCCTGGAAGAATGCAGATCCAAATAAGCAATAAGTAAGATACTCGTCCAATATCTCAAGCTGATCAACTCAAAATCATTCCACAGTCGACCTGTTGGCCACCTCTCAAGTCCATAAAGCTTGGAGCTCCATGTGTATCTTCCCTCATAGCTCTCATGCTCTGGTTCATGCTCCCGGAAAAAATACTTCATCGACAGCAAAAGGGTTACCCTGACAAGTTCGAGTTATTTTCGTTAGAATTGCTTATTTAGTGATTGTATGTCGACAAACAAACCTTGTAGTGTCCTTGTAAAAATCCGTCAATTCAAAAAAAAAAATTCTTTGTTTCTTTTACGAGAAAAACGCAGGTCCAAATATTTAATCAGGAAGATAATCCGTCCAGGTACCTCCGGTAGATCAACTCAAAATCATATCACGGTTAACCTTTAGGCTACCTCTAAAGTCCATGGCGCTGGGGCGTTGTTGGATTCCATGGGTATCTCATCGCTCCATGCTCTGGTCCATACTCCCGGAAAAAAACTTCGACAGCAAAGGGGTAGGTAGCAGTCCGCGGCAGGCAATATTAAGAAGGGCCTCTTTAAATAAACAAGAGAGCGCTTTATGTCTTCGGTAGATAAGGCAGAAAACACTTTAGATCCATCTCTATTTAATTACGCTTTCGGACCTTTCTGACACGCCGTATATCTTCTTCCTCTGCGGTTCGTAACTTCGTTGGTAAGCGAAACACTGGCTGTGCAGAAAAGGTCCTGAAGTTTCAGTCGGTGCCGCTCCTCAAGGTCTACAAGGGATCGCTTAGTAGTTACTCTCTGGTCCTTCCTGGCATCTTTATTGTTTTTCTCTTGGTAATAATCTTGATTTTCTGCTGTTCAATTGCAAATAAGGACTTCACCTAATTCGGTGATTCTCAACAGGTGGTTCGTGGACCGCCTTGTAATGCAAGGAATGATTTTATTGGTACAAGTTAAGTTGATGTTCTGAAATCTACGCAATGTCATGATTCCGTGATGTCTTATTTTGTTGAGACTGGTCTCAAACAATAACGAAAGACCGAAAACATATTTAAAGGTTTAAAAATTGCATGTGCTTTAAAAAAAATCTTGCTTTGGAAGTTAAATATTGTTTTTTTTTTTTTGGGGGGGGGGATTGTTGCTGCAAATGCTGCACATTAAAGGTGTTTTTATTTTATTTTTTAAATGATTCTCTGTCCGTCTCTCCGTTTTTGTCTGTTTACTTTTCTTGAATTTCTTATAAATCCACAGAATTGAAGTATTTACAATTTTTTTTACTCAAATCTTCAGAATTATTTTTCTTTACAATAGTAACTTAACCGTTTTCGAATTAGGAAATGTTCATACTTGCCTTGCAAATTCTTCTGAACATCATACTTAGCGTAATACTGTTGTTTTCGATGTCGTTGTGACTAGCGCAATAAATGTAGTTTTTATACTTAGCTTCATTTTTATTGATTTGAGATAGTTACATTGAAAATAACACAGCAAAATCTTTTTCATTAAAGTTACCTACATGTTGTCTTTCTGACACGTTCACGACATTCTAAATTCTCCGACATTCTACAGTAGGGAAAAAGCAAGTACACAGTACCAAATACACACCTAATGCATCTTTATTTGTTGAGAGCATTTAACGGGAATCCAATCGACGACTGCTTAAATAAATTTTTAAAATTTATCGATTCTTAATACGGAACTGTCAAATTTGTTCGTATAAAAATCATTCTGATATGTATAATTTCTTTCTTATAAAATTAACCTAATCTCAATTAATAAAATAACTAATGAAAAACAATATTCTGGACATTTCTCTGTCCAGTGTCAGTCATAATTTATATCTTTGTTTTAAAACTTATAACCACGGTATTGATTTCATGGCAGCATTTTCCAAGTGTCAATATGTAAACGGCCCCCAGGTATTCATGCTTTCTGATAAAGCGTCCATGCTCAGAATGGTAGATTAAGGTCGAGTACCGTTACGTGACTGTGCCAAATGCTATCATTCGCTCTCAGTGCTTCCTTACTTTAATAGAGACTAAAATCCTTCCATTTTCAATGTACTTCACTACACATCCATATGTAATCGTATGTATTTAGTTGTTAAATTTACAAAAAGAGAAAATATTTAATTCCCTCCTCACAGTTGAGTTCGAGGACTTCTTTATGCATCTAGTCTTCAATTTTATGAGAATGTATTTTATGATTAAGTTTGTTTTCAAAAATATCACTAAATCTCATCCTCAGAGTCGTATATACTGCGTTAAAAAAATGTCACAAAATACATAGTAGATTTCAAAAGAATTTTTTTTCGAATAATACTGACAATTTTTTTCCACTATCATACTCTTAACTTTTGATTTTCGATTATATTGGGGTTGGCGTGTCGTTACTCGTTAACAAGTATAAGAGCATTATTCAAGAGTTTTTAAATTCCAACTTTCCAGTCTCTCAAATGTGTATTATAGAATCCTCCCCAATATCCACTGATGTTCAGCTTTATTGTTACTATTTTTAGTTATTTTTTTGCTTTTACTTCTAATAATAAAGCTGAAAGTCTCTCTGTCCGGACTGACGCGCATAGCGCCTAGACCGTTCGGCCGATTTTCATGAAATTTGGCACAAAGTTAGTTTGTAGCATGGGGGTGTGCACCTCGAATCGATTTTTCGAAAATTCGATAAGGTTATTTTTCTATTCCAATTTTAAGAACAAAAATATCATAAGATGGACGAGTAAATTACGAAATTATCATAACGTGGAACTGTAACATGGGTACAAGCCAATTGGCGAGAAAATTCACCACACATTATTTGTAAATGTACAGGCGAACCAAAAGACCAAAGATAGAAAGAAAAAGAGAAAGTTTTTGACAATTAAAAGAAAAGCTAAAATTTCTTGAAAAGCTGAATCTCAACTGAAAAATGCGTCGAAGATAGCACGACAATTAGGTATGAGTGAATCTTCCAATATTCTATACATAACAATTAAAAGTCTAGAAAATTAAACTCGTAAAAGTTTACCGAGTAATATCTTAGTAAAATGCAAAACATTATGAAAATGGAAGATGCTCTTGTATTGTGAATTAAAGAAACCAGGAAGAAGGATGTTGTCATAGATAGAAACGTTATAAAACAACTAGTGAAGCAACTGTTTAAAAATATATTAGAATAACTGTTTGATCACGCATCATAAATCATTATCATCATCACTTTTTTAAGTTACAAATATCATTACTGGAACTACTGTACAGTACAAATGCAGTACATTTGCTTTTCTTACTGTATACTGCACGCACCGTATACTGGTTTATTTATGTCTTTCTTTCCCATTGGTCATTAATTTTGTGCATCGTAACAGTATTTAATGTTGAATAAAACTTTTTTTTTTTTAAATATAAGTAAACATTCAGTTCTTTATGTAAGAAAGAGTAATCTATAGTTAAGAAGTTATTTTTAACTGTTAAGGGGGTGTTTACAAGTATCTAAAATAATTGGATACGTTTATAAAAGTTTTTACACATACCCTTTTCCACAACGCGAAATTTCGACTTACGCGAGGGGTCTTAGAACGCATCTCTCGCGTAAGTCGGGACTCTAAACGTACTGTCGAATTTATACAATGTTATTAAAACTCATATTAAATTTGTACATTATTATTATTATTTTAATTAAAAAAATAAGCTCGACGTCAGTTGTTTCTTTTTGTCCAGTAGCTGCCTGGTAGTTACCTTTTTGTATTAGAATTTTGATTCTTTGAGAACAATTAAATTTGCTTTTAAAAAATTATTATTAATATATTTGTATTATATATTTACTGAATGTTAATACAATTACTGAATGTTAGTTACCTTTTTGTATTGGAACTTTGATTCTTTGAGCATAATTAAATTTGCTTTTAAAAAATCATTATTAATGTCCTTGTATTATACAATTACTGAATGTTAATCATCTGTCTATCTATACTTTGTATGGGGGGGGGGAGGTGAGAGTAGAAAATCAATTGTGTATTCTATTAAGAGCAATAAAATACGCGCGCACTGTGCAGCATACTTACTTGTACTTTCTTTTTCTAAGTCGAGAGTGTAATTGCTCCTCCTGCCTAAATAGTGAGCCCGTCACTATATGCTAGCTGCGTTGCCCGCGTTGCACGGACTACCTCGAAAATTAAAGTTGTCAAGTGACGCATCTCCAACAATCAGGCTGAGATAAAATAAAATAAAATAGGTCAAAATATCCCGTCAATGTTTAAAAAATAGCAATTTAATGAAAAAAATTTAATAAAAAAAGGTAAATTTAAACCTGTTAGATTTTTTTGAATGCCAAAGTTTTAGTCATTGTTATTAATAAGCGTCAACATCCCGCTTCACTGATTTTCTGGCGATACCCCCTCCCCCCATGTAAATTCCTGAGCATCAAAGAATCTTTGTGCCAAATTTGACAGAAGATCTGACATTAACTGGATTTCTATGAGGAAAAACTCCCTTGTGAATCCTGAGCATCAAAGGACCTCTGGGCCAAATTGAGTAAAGATTCGATGTAAATTGTGTGTGTGTGTAGGGGGGGTACATTACACTCCAGGGTCCCCCGTATCCACCATTATGCGACGTTTAACTGGTTGGATGGTCCCCTGAAACCAGCTCTGTTTCTTGATCCAGAACAGGATTCGAGCAATTCCTGATCCAGCACATCCAGAAGTATTGATTGGGAACGGGAACATGGAAGACTTTACGAACATATTTAACGTGCCTCAGTCACCATTAACGAATACGGAGGATCTTCGATCAACTGGCATCGAACACGGGACCCTCGAGTTACGAATGAATCCAACGCCTTACGATCAGGCAACCGCTGCCCTTTGTCTGTGTTTTCTCCCCGTAGGGTGGGGGGGGGGGCGCTAAAGGCTCCCTATTTATATTGAGCATCAAAGGATCTACGTGCTAAATTTGCCAAAGATCCGACATAAACTGGATTTGTACATACAGTCAAGTGAGGAACACACACACATCTATTTTTATATATGTATAGATAAATACGCTCACGCACACACGCTGAATGACTCATGAATTGAGAAGTGGAGGGCATCAGTAGACTGAGAATGTGGGAGAATCGGAGCCCCATGAATTTTCATTCTCCGTTGAGAGGGTGATTTTGTAGAGCTGCTGGATTCAAGAGAAGGGATATATACGAGAGGAAAACGGGGCAATAAAATAGCGATAAAAACACACCATTATCGGATCGTTGAGCTCTTCTTATACGAAAAGAGTTTCTGGGGGAGGGTCTGCTGTGGAACTTTTAGCTTTTTCTTACCCGCCCGGCGTCTTATTTAAGCGTATTTGTAGGATAGGTAGGTTGTTTTTGGGTGCTAGCACCATTCTGTTGCGTATTCTGTTTTTGCTTTATTGTTTTATTTTTAGTGCCTAGCTTGTTGATGCTTCTTGTGTGTTTATTTTGCTATCCTCTCTTGGAGGGAATTGTTATTCAGGGTATAACGCAGTCTTGGTTTTTGAGAAAATGAAAAGATTTTTCTTTATTCAGTTTTTTTTTTCTCTCTTTTAATCCACGCGTTTTTTGACTTTTTATGGCATTCTTGTGATAAGAAAATTGTTTAGCTAAATCTCCAAAATTTTTATTCTCTCTTCTTTCCTCTTGATCTTTATTCTTTCATTTTCGTTTTGTTTTGATGAGCGCAGTTATTAGGGGAGGACGTCTTTCCGCTGCTCTGTTTGAGAAACGTGTGATGTAAAAATGTTCCCGTCAATAAAGCTGTCACCTGGTACGGTAATTTAAGTGATAAACTTTCGCATTTAATGCTTTAAAGTGAGGTTGAAATCTTTTAGCCATTAAGTCCCCTTGCGGGGTGTATCTTATTGTTATGCGAACAGCGCAGAATTTTCGGGGATGAATTCCGAATTTCGCTTCGATGGGTGGAATTAATTTCCAACTTCACATTCCGCGGCAACTCTTAAGAATTTCTTTTTCGCAATCGAGAGTTTTATTTTGTGTTACTCGCGCAATTTAGATGGGGGAAAAAAAAGTGTTTACCTATTTCACTAACTTAGGTAATAATATTTTGATGCTTTTTCCTGAGTTTTTATTGTTCGACTTAAAGAGTCGTTTGAAGGTGTTATTGTAACGAAATGAAAGCATAAAAATGAAAGCGTTAAATGTTTTTTTTTCGTCCTTGCAAAAGTGTTGTTGTTGAAGTTAAATGTGAAGAGTTTTAAAAACATTTGTCTCTTGCTTTTAGGCAATAAGTCCTTAGATATCATTATTTTTTAAATTGGACTGAATTCCTTTTGAATGGCTTTATTCTTTGAAAATTCACTTTTCAGTAAAACATTTATTAATGTAAACAATTTGCTTTTTCATTTTTTCCGGGCATTGAAATTATCTTTTAAACATGGAAAACGACGGTGCCGTTAAAACAGGAATATGTTTATTACTAACTCACGACAATGCTTCGAACAATGAAGGATTAAGAGTTTTAATCATCTTGATTAATTCTTGAGTAACGACGTTTGCTATAATTTATTTCTTTATTTTATTTTTGAAATTTAAGCACAAATTTCAATAATGTTTATTTTTACTTTAAATTTTTGTTATAATGCATTTTGTAACTAAAATAAATGAGATATATTGCAACTTTATGAGTTTTAGAGGAAAAAAACTATCAGCATTTTTCCAGAGTAGATTGGTAGTAAGGTAATTTTAGGTCATGAAATGGCACTATAGTCATTTTATCACGTCAGTCAAGAGAAGAAAACTAGAGTTTCTAATATATATATATATATATATATATATATATATATATATATATATATATATATATATATATATATACACTGTTTTTAACCCATTGATTTGCACACATGCATGTATATGTAGGGAATGTGGCTACTGTTACAAACATGTATTTAAATTCGTGTGTACTGATTTTGTAAATTTTTCATTAAAAATTTCAATCAGTACACATGAGTTGAGATACAGTTTTATAACAGTAGCCAAATTTCCTACAGATTTGTTTTTGTGTGCAGATAAGGTGTTAAAAACACGTACACTAATTGACTTAAATGCAATAAATGTTAATTTTTCATATGAAAAAAAAAGTGTATATTAGAGACTTTTCAGCTTTGGAGTAGTGTTTTCTTCTCTTGACTGTTGCGATAAAATGAAGTGTCATTTCATGATCTAAAATTAACTTACTACCAATCTATTCTTGGAAAATGTTGATAGTTTTTTCTAAAACTTATCAAATTACTATATATTTCATATATTTTAGTTACAGAATACATTATAATAAAATTATAAAAAAAATTGCCCAAGTATTGAAGTATATGATTCAATTTTAAAAAGAAATGAAGGAACTTTCAAACGTCGTTACTTCATGAATTAATCAAGATGATTAAAACTCATAATCCTTCATTGTTCAAAGGATAATCCTGAGTAAAATCAACGTATTAGTGTTTTAAAAGCACCGTCGTTTTTCATGTTTAAAAAATAATTTCAACGTTTTTGAGAAAATGTAGAACCGAATTGTTTACATCTATAAATGTTTTACTGAAAAGTGAATTTTCGGAGAAAACGCCATTTGAAAGGAATTCAGTCCAAGTTAAAAAATAACGATATATAAGGACTTATTGATGTCTAAAGAAGTGTTCAAAATCTTGGCCAACCTTAAAATAAGTAAATAAATAAAAACTATGAAACTTAAAAAAAAAAGATTTAGGCATTTTGAAATAGGGAAATTGTAGCCCAGAGTTACCCGGAATGACTTTTTTTTTTAAAACCAGAACAGCAAATATCCAAGATATTCAACCGTGACCTAATGTGGTTGATTATGTCCGGATTCTGTGTTTTCTTAGAATTGGAAACAACGAAACATCGGCGGAACGTAACACGCCACCCACATAGCTGTTCCCGTCCTCCTAACGGCTCTCCAGGTTCTTTGAGTCTCGCAGCAGTGTTAATAAATTTGATTGCGCGGAGAAGATAAAGAAGACGAATCGAAAGTGTTAAGATTCCTCAGTGCAGTCTACCGAGCGAGCAAAATCACAGCCTCTTGGTGATTGGGAAACAGAGTGCAGATTCCAGTTGTCGTCAAGGCAGCTCTTTTTTTTTCTTTTTTGTCTTCTTCCCTTGCTGTTGCTCTTTTTTTTCTTTCTTTTTTTGGCTTTTCTTTTTTTTTCTCTCTCCTCTCTCTCCCAGTGGCTTGTAAAAAGAGGATGGAGAACGATAGAGATTCCAACCGAGTGAAGATGCTTTTCTGTGCTTTCCAAAATAGACTACCCGGACTGTACGCGACCGGAATAACTGCTGGATGACGTCACTTCAACAAAAGCATAATGTGAGGGGCGAAAGTAAAATTATACCGTCGTGTGATCTCGTGGGGGGGGAAAATCTTGGTAAGTTAGAGGTTCGGTAAAAATGTAGACGGCAGTGCAAATAAGGCATTTAATTGAAACCGACGGACCGATTTAATTGTCTTTTAGATGTTCTGCCAACCAACTGTCTGCGAAGGAAATGTATTTCATTAACCTCCTGCCATTTTCCTATTTGGAATTTTTTTTTAAAAAAGCTCTGCTAAAATCAGTTTGAGATTTTTTTTCCTTCTGTTTTTGAAATAATACACCTAAGACATTTTGGAAAAATATGGTCGAGTGACTGCTTTTCTTTCTTTTTTTTTTTTTTTTTTTTTTTGGAATTGTCAGAAAATCACGGAGAAAACAACTGCAAATCGCAATTTGAAATGTATTGATTCAATATTGCTTTTGAAGTAATTTTGGTATTTTTATTTCCTGAACTGAGGAAAGGAGAGAAAAAAAAAGCTGTTTCATTGATAAAGCGGTTAGAGTAACAATATTTTCCAAAATTTTGGAAGTTTCTAGTTCAGTTAATAAATTCATACTACTGACTTCATTATGTCTGAAGGGAAGAAAGTACAATGCTGCGTTTGTTCACATTTCATCGCTGGAAAATCATCTTGAGGCATAATAAATCGGATTTTGACTGTTAGGTTTTTAAAATAATTTTGAGAATCCTGGTAGTGATTAATTTTGAAAATGTCTTTTGTCCATTATTGGAACATCAGAGCATGAACTTCGAGGTGGATGAGTGATTGTTGGAAATCAGGCTTGATTGATTCGATTCTGAAATAAGATTTAGATTATTTTCTTTGCATTTTTATGGTTTAGTGACTCTTAATCTTTTAGATTAAAAATGAGAAATTATGTCCATTTTTTTTAAATATTACTTGAAAACTAAGGAACAAAATTCAAATGCATCGAGCCTCAAGGTAAAAGACAATTTCTATTATTCTTTTTAGCAAAACTGATCCTCAAGTACAAATAAAACGAGTTCAACGATACCACACATTTCAGTAAGAATCTTCTTACTCTTTTGAGTTAAACTGATCCTTAAGTATAAATTAAGCAAGTTCAACGATACCACACATTTCCGAAGTAATCTTCTTATTCTACAAGATCAGCATGATATGAAACGGAATGCATAAATTTTCCTGAAAAATGACAATCAATAATGTTTATGACACAGAACTTGATTGACGCGCAATTTTGTATGCTTCCCCTAATATTCAGGGTAAAATGTTGCTAAATGTAACGAGTCAAGTGCTAAATAACCCCTGCAGCAGCCGCGATGACATCAGTCTGATCTTGGGACAGACAGAAGTTGAAGAAGATGAACTGCGTTTTTACCATTCATCTTAGCCCCGGAAACCCTCTATACTTCAGAGAGTGCATCTGTTCCTTTTTAGTCGGATTCCTCCGAAATATTTCGGCTCTCACTCATCACCTTCACACTCTTCCACCTTGTCATGTCTGGAAAAATGCTAAATGCCTTGCCATCAATAAGCTTGGTGGGTAATTTGCTGTAACATCAACTGACTTGATAATAATGCTTAATATTTCGTAAGGAAATCTTATATATTTAAAATGCTTATACTTGGCGGAAAAGAGGCATTCATTAATTTCTCTCTGCTGTCTCTCACACTCGATCATTCATGCATTTGATAGTCAGCAAATATCGAGATAAACCACGCCAATTAACTTGAAAATATTTTTCGGTAAAACCTTTAATGCACAGGGGTAAAAATAGCGGTTTACGTCTTTTTTGAAGTTTATGTAAGATAGTAACAGGGTAAACTACTTCAGAAGTTTTCAACTAAAACAGCAACTCGTGATATAACATTCTCGTTCTTTCGGTTGTTTTATTAATTCAATAGTATAATCATTTGGATCTTAATGAATATCATTTTTGTCAATGGAAGATATTAATAATTATAAACCTTGAAACTAGTATCATTTGCGAGGCGCTCTTTTAAATACAGTTTTCTTCTTCGTTCTCTTTCAAGTAATCCGATTGGTGCTGTTACGTCTATTACTCTTTATATATATAATATTTGTAAATTATGCCCATAAATCAGTGTCCGGTAAAATATTATAAATTAGTTAAAAGCGGTAGCATTTGAGCGTAGTATTAAACTATATAAATTCAGACAAATTAAAAAATGAAGGTAAATTTTGTTTTCTCTATCGTTTTTACTTCTGTCGAAAATAATTTTGTAAGCCAGACGAAATTCCAGTAGGAAGGAATAAAGAGTGAAAAAAAAAGGAGAAATGTTGCTTTAAAGCTTAAAAATTACAAATTTATTTCATAATGAAGGGGATAACATTTGTTTTGAACAAACACTGGCTTAATGTACCAATCCTAACCTCGACGACACCCGAGCATCAGAAAAACTCCCTGCCACCGCTTTTTTATTTCTCTTACATTATATATCTACACCTTTTCCTTCAAAATTTATTTCTAGAGCAGCTGTTAAGAAATACAAACATTTTGAGACGTTAAATCCCAGCTCTTTACTCTGTTTTGCTGCATATGTTTTATGCAAGGAAACAAGCATTCGCGGATCGCGATTTCGTTTCCTGAGGAGCACGAGAAACCTCAATTTCTGGCTGGCTTCAGCAGAAATAAGTTGGCATGTTCGTCACTCCGTTTTGGCTGCTAAACCCTCTTCTAAATTTAAATAAATGACTTCATTGATGAAAAGTCTAGTCTGGGATGTTTTTTTGAGTCGGTTTGGCATTGACGCGTGAAGTTTATTATTCGCAACACACCATGATGGAACGTTAACTCTTCTTGCAAATTAGTTGCACTCTTCTTCGTGATTCAAGACTCGTGTAATGAACAGATGTGAGCTCTTGGCAAGAGCTCTTGCTTGGATTCAATTTGGGAAGAGGGCTTAAGGAATTTCCTGTTTTCCTCGGGTATTCTCGTGGGTTCATCGCTCTTGAATTTTGTTGTGAATCTTCGAGGGATATATTTCGGCGAAATAGTGTATCCATTATAACTGCAAAATTTGAAAGTAGGCTTTAGTGTTCCTGACTCCTGTACCAGTATCCAGGAACTTACTTTATTCGATTATTTTAAGTGAATTTCAACAGTGAATATTTTTTGAAAGCTTTGTGAGGAAGCAAAAAGAGTACGCATGATTCAGTTGACAAGTATTGATAAATGACAAGATAATGTAAATTTTTTAAATGATCAATTCTAGTTAACTATCTATTACTTGTTCAGCATCCATTAATGTGCATTATGTACGTGTTAAATATTATCTACTAGCAGCACCCGCACCGCTTTGCCCGTAGTAAAAAAATTAAAAGGTCATTTCGCCTGTATATTTACAAATAACGCATGATGAATTTCTAGCCAATATGTTATGTTAATTTGCTCGTCCATGTTATGATAATTTGCTCGTGAATGTTATAGTAATTTACTCGTCCATTGATGGTAATTCGCTCGGTATTGCTGCAGAGGAACTAATTCCATTAATGGTGGCTTAAAATTGGAATATAAAAAGAACAAAATCGACTTTTTGAAAAAGCGCTTCGAAGTGCTCACCCCAATGCTACAAACTAATTTTGTGCCAAATTTCATGAAAATCGGTCGAACGGTCTAGGCGCTAGGCGCGTAGCAGACATCCAGAAACACACACAGACTTTCAGCATAATTATTAGTAAAGATTTAAATGGTTTCAAATATGTAAAATTTAAAAACATGACTTATAAAATTATGACTCTCGTTGCTGACTTTGAAACAATACTTCGAAATCGTTCATTAACTTTACATTAAGTGAATATGCTTGGTAAGCACCAAATGCCGTATTTTGTGTTGCGAATCTTAGGTTTTATAGAAGACCCACACTTTCATTACAAAACTCCGAAAACTTTTACAAATGATAGTTTGCGAAAAACTCCCCAGATTTCACTTACATAGTTCTCCGGATTTATTCCTCGGGATTATTCTCAGGGTTAATTAAACAACTTAAATATGTTCATCATTAAAAGCGACGAGTGTACTTAAATTATATTTGCTCCTGCATTGCCTCTATAGCTTAATGGTATTAGCCTCCAAATTACATTAGCCACAATTCCCCATCCCAGAAGTAAAATTAACACATCATACTACACTTAACAACGCGTAGTAAATATTCATAATCTTCGCCGTGAATGTGAATAAGTCCATCTTCCACCCCATACATTTGAAACGAAAAGTAGCAAAATTTTTGGACCATCAATATCAAAACCGTTTCTGTGTGCCCCTGCAGAAAAGAAAGCACACCAAGGATTCATTACCGGGATGAATAGCCATTTGGCCATTAATGACGGTGCCGAGTAAAAGGGTGTTTAAATTATCAATCTTTATCTTTTGCAACCCCACCCATTCATTGAAGGATCTTTTTATGTTGGTTTCGATTTTCTTGCCGTTTTATTTTTTTATTAACTCAGATAAGGGGGGGGGGGAAAGTCAAGTGAGTTGAAGAAAGTGATAAAAAAAGTGGGCAGTTTTCTTTTCCTGCTTTATTTGAAACCCCGAAGCTAGTCATCATTTTAAACACTCTATTCGTAATTTTTACAATGTGTCCGTGCTCTTGCGTTGCCGAGTGTGGGAATTAATTAAATCTTTCTCCTTTTTTTTCATCTTATCGCCATACGTTAACGAGTGATATTCGTAAGTGAATAGTCTCAGTCATTTCCTACTTCATAATTCTTTTTCTTCAGCGTTTGAATAAAAAAATATAAAATAAAAAAACACCCCGAAGAAATCTTTGAAATAAAAAACATAGTTCGTAGTTTTATGTATAATGATACGGCGAGATCATATTTAAAATTAGTGGCTTGGTTGAAGGATATTTTTTTTTCAATTCGTGTTTATTCTGTTGATCCCTGAAATTTAAACGATTCTTTTAAAGTTTTATCACTGTAGCGGTGACAGTTATATTTTTATTGTTCTCTCACTGGTACTAATCGATTATTCTTTGAAAAAAAAAAAAAACTGTTTCGCCTGATCGTCGATTACTAAAAGTCATGCTTGCACATGCAAGGTATTTCTCTTTTGATTTTTTTTTTATTTATTTAAAAATTTTGTTGGAATAAATTGCAAAATTGAGTCAGTTTTAAAATGATAGTAAATGTTTACTTTTGAATCATTCTTCTTGCTTTTGCACAATAATAACAACTGGTAAATCAGCAAATTATATAGTAAATATCAAAGTACTTTTTTCGCTTTCTTAAATATAATTTTGCGTTGTTAGAAACAATTGCATTATAATTGTGAGTTTAAGTTTATCCAAGCTGTATTAATTTTTGACCTATTTCTAATATTGTTTTACTACGTTGAATTCGATATATCTGTGGTATTTCTTAATACGAGTGTCAAAAATAATCCTACCCCATACAATGTATATGCAGCAAATGAACACCATGACGCAGTTTTATTTTCTCAAATTCATAACAATGGAAGTAAAAACAGTTTTATTAATTTGTGTAGTCTATAATGATTTTAAAAAAATAACCATGACAAAACTATCATGTTTCCGCTTCAAATTATTTTTACGGGGGATGGGGAGGGGCGGGAGGCTAAATAAATTGTTATGCAGTTCCCCTGTAAGTTAATGTGTCTAACCAGAAAACAAACACAACATTTTTCTAGTCAATGAACATGCGTGCTTTTTAACTTAAGTTTTGTTGGAGCTGTTTCATATTCTGTATTAGTTTTATACTTGTATTTTATATTAAACTCTCTGCTCTATTTGATTTCACTGCTTCTGGGGAAATCTTTAATTTTGTCTTTATGCAAAACTGCATGAAGCAGTTCCAACCAACTTAAACTGACATGAATGTCTCAATATCATAATAAACAAATAAAATTAAAGAATTTTTTATGAAACAGAAACGAAATAAGAAAAAGAGGAGGGGCTGAAAAAAAGTCGAATTTCATGTGATTTACGAAAATGAAAAAAAGGAAAAAGAGAGAGGAAGGAAAAATAAAAAATTCAAGATATTCTCAAGACTGGGAAAAGTGTATTTATCACTAAATGGATCATCTTTCAAGTACCCTCTTCCTAGCTTGTTGCGAGCTGATGCCGGAAAGACAGTTTTACAGAGATGGTAGGAATCTCGCCAATAACTTGTTTTTAAATTCTGGAAGCATCCCCTTTCCATAAAGGAGGGATGCTGAAAATTAAACTTATTTTAATATATTTTCATAAACAATGTTTCATATGAAAAAAAAATCAATGTTCCAACAAAACGACACAACCCTGGATTACACTGTATTTCTGCCTTAGCCCTGGCTTAGGTTGGTAACTTAATGAATACAACCCTGGATTGACCTTTTTTTTTTCTTTTGACATTGCTATATTTAGGTACTCTTGTACTCCTAAAGAGAAACGCTAATTTAATGTCAAAAAGATATTTACAAAAATAAAAAACTCAAAGAAATTTATCGCTATGTTAAGGCTACAATATAATATAATTTAAACTTAAATGGATTACTTAGAACCAGAAAGCCAAATTACAGAACTTATTACCGGAGAGTTCTGATGAAGACAGAAAAGTGTTGGATGTATCTCTACCGCAGACACCTTTCCAGGGTTTGGTTTGAAAAAACTTCATTCGCAAAAGATAATCAGTAGTAAAAATTCATTAAATTTGAAAAAAAAAAAAATCTACCTAGTAGCAAAACAAAGCGATTCCTCAAAATTAAAAAAAAAAAAGCCACTTTCGAGAAAAGTATTAAATATGTAGCAATAATAATTGTAATTCATTTCTTCCAACTGATGAAGGCAGAAATACCATTTTGTCGAATTTTCACCGAAGTGCAGGAAAAAAAAAAGGACAGGAAAAAGAGGCATCAAATGAATTCCAGCGAACTTCTTAATTTATTGAGGAGTCCAATTTCAGTTTTATATTCCACCTCTGCTCTCCCTCCATTCGTTTTTATCACCGTTCGTGTACGTAATTTATCGCCGCCTTATAATGAACGGATAAAAACCGCACATCTTTCATTAAATTAACCAGCAATGGGAAGAGAGAAGCCCAAGCAAAAAAAAAAAGATGACTAATATTTAGAAGGTGAGTGAAGAGAGGAAAAAAAAAAGGAGGATAGGCTCTCTCTTAAAACGGCAGGACACAAGACTGGAGGCGAAAAAATAAACAAATAAGGCTGCGGGGGGGGGGGGGGGGCGAAGCCCCTCGACGGTTAAGTCGTTCTCATTGTTCTTTTACTGCTGGGTCATAAATTACGGGAACACTTTTATTGTTTAAATGAAATTTATAAGTTTGTGTTGACCTCCTCCATAAGGCATTGTGTTGGGCACGCGCTTCTGAAGTATCAGAGTGTTTTTCGCGGGAAAAGCAGAATGGATATGTAATTACCATATTAGGAGGTAGGATCCTTATTATTGCCGGTGGCTTCCATTCTTTTTGGTGCTCCTTTTTTTTCCTTTTTATTTACCCGTTATTGTTGCGTTGTCTTTGTCTAAGCTTTTCTCTCCTAAGTAGGCATTTGCTTGCACAGTGTTTACCTACCTGTGACGAATTTATTCGTCAGAGGCATGTATCCGTATCTAAATGCGGTCTTGCTTCGGCAGCTACTGGATGCCTGCAACGGTGGAAAGGAAGGCAAAAAAAAATAAAAAAAAATCAGTTTTTCGCTTTTTTTCTTTTATTGTTTTTTAATGCAAATAATGCAGTGGAGTATGATTATATGCGAAAACGAAGGTAAAAAAGGGGGGTTGGCGTTGCCCAGTTTGCTTGCAGTAGTTGAGTTTTTTTTTCCTCCGGGCTCCTTTTTATGAATTTTTAACATTCCTTTTTAAGCGTTCCTTAATTTCGGGGAATTTTAGGTTCTTTTATGTAGAATTTTGATGAAATTGATGTTATACTTACACACATTAATTAAATCATTATTTGTTAAAAGCCGTTAGTCGACACTGTTCGTAAATTGACTTACGCCCTTTCAACAAAAAATGATTCAATTGATATATTCGAGAAGAGTGTTCTAACTGGTCGGAATTTTTATGTAGAATTCATTTGTGCAATCGTGCAAAAAAAATGAAGTGATTTGATACCGGTAGCGGAATTTTAAAAAATTGATGATAAGCACGAGCCATATTATGATAATCAACTGTGTCGACGAGCGACCACATCAGCCTAGTCGAAAACTATGAGCCCTGCTCTTGGGGGAGGGGGCGCAGAATTGAAACGGGGCGTCCAAGAGCCAATGCGGACCTCTTTTCAGTTTGGTCAGCGGGCCCTCCTCCCTCCGTAAAACTTATAAGATGTATTGTACTCTCATTCTGAGTTGGCTCCTAGTTTCCCACTGGACTGACATGGCCTCTCGTCGGCCCTGAATCGAAGTAGCATTAGTTTATAATTTTTCTGGTGTTTGAAAGGAGTCTGGCGACCAAAGTGAGGAGATGGCTCTTATTGGCGTTGATAACATTTTTCTTTTTTTTTGGTTATCAGATTTCTTGGAATGATAAATAACAGGAATAGATCTTGCAAAAAGTTATATATATATATATATATATATATATATATATATATATATATATATATATATATATATATATATATATATATGGGACGATGTAACAAATATTAGAAAAAATGCTCAAGGTATATTTTGTGAGGTACGCCTCTTTACATAACAGTGTATTTTAGTTTATTATCATTGAAGCGAAATTCACTGTTTAGTAATTTATCTATCCGATTTTCAACTGAAATGCGTTTGCTCTAAGTTTCTTTTTTTTTCTTTTTTTTTTAATTGATTTATTTTGTCGCTTATTGGCAGGCAGAAACATATGTCAATGTAATTTTACCTCTTTTAAACATTTCAAATTTTTGTTTTAAGCTTTACTTCTTTATTTAATTGTCGTATAAATCAGCTACAGGAAATATGACATGCAAATTGCTTGCAACTTGAATAACAACCAGCCAGTATAAATTGTAAGCAAATCTTTTGGTCTTTTAAGTATTATATTTTCAAAAATTCCGTTTTTGCATTAAACTTCAACGAATGCTATTTGCTTCTTGATTTTTTTTTTTTGTGGTACTGAATGTCAATTTATACTCGGATTTTATTTTTAAGCTTTAAAGCCAATAAAATCTCGTTTTTTCGAAGCCCATCCAATTGAAAGGAATTAGTTAAACCAAAAACATGGGATTGGTAGGATTTCAACCATTTTTTTCCCTTTCCCTTCTCTCTCGCTCTGAATCGTATAAATATAGACTCCGTGGAACTTACGCTATTAGGTCTTAAAAGCTATTTCTTGTCCACTGGTAGCTTTGAAACGTGATTTTTCTTTTGCTTCCTCTACACCTTCCTTTTTCTATTTGTGTTTAAGTTGGAAAAGTTTGCAGTGAAAGTTTTAATGGATGCTACTTCGCTCACCTAAGAGTTTTATGAATTTTAACTTTTGAGGATTCTGCCGTGGCAGGAAAAAGTCATTCATTTCGAAGAGTAAATGTTTACTGAATATTCCCAATAATATATATTGTAATTCCCATAGCGTCCTGCAAGCGACATGTTTTGTGAAAAATGGCGTTTTAAAAGTAAGACAAGGGGTACATTTTAGGAATGAAATGTTTTGTTAAACGGGTTATGAACGTTTTGTCGTTGACTCTTTGAATAGTGAAGAAATAAATATGATTTTTGATTAATAGTAATAATAATAATAGTAACAATAAAATAATTGTAATAATAACAGTAGTAATAATAATAATAATAAAGACATCATTTAAAAAAATACTACGAATTCTTGCAAATGAAATTGTGCTTTAGTGTTCGTTTACTAGTCAGACTGTCACACACTTGCAAATTAAATAGAAAATATTGGTTATGTACAGTTCCAGCAATACTTTCATCTTGGTCCGTTTTTTCCCGAATGCATCAAAACAATACCATTGAGGCCTTTACCACCGTCATGTGACACCATCACACTCATTTGATTTTTTTATGGAATAATTCATAAGTTGAATTATTATCAGTGGATAATAATATTTTAGCAACAATGCATTGCTATTTCACATTAGGAAATGTTGGGTCATGCTCAATAACAGCAATACTCTCACTTTAATCCATTCTTTTTCCGAATGTGTCCCAACAGTTGCCTCGGGGAGTCTATCAGCGGCATGTGACACCAACATGTCAACTCGCAAGCAAGAGAAAAAATACAAATCGGGAGAGGAAAGGAATGTTTCCGTGGTAAGAGAGGCAAATGCTAAAAAGAAATCTTTCGAAACATAAACAGAAAAGCACGTGTCTTTTGAAGGCGCCGCCCCCCCACTTCATTATAATATGTGCGGGTGGGGGGTGGAAACACGTGTTAAAGCCTCGTTGTTCGCCCGAACATCATTTATCACAGTCGAGGATTTTGCCTTGTCCGCCCACCCCGGCCCACTGCACTCCGTTGATGGATGACGCTTTAATCCCACTTTATATGGACAGCTGTTCGCCTCCTCGTTGACCGTTTATGCACCTTGCACTGCATTCCGACACTTGTTGCACTCTTGAAAGGCGACTTTTTTTTAAAAAAAATTCATTTTTTAATTTTATTGATCTGTCACTGAATGTTTTAATTTAGGCATTGATTTTTGTGAGCGAATGTCATTCAGTTATGTGCTTGTGCCTTTCTCGGTACGAGTGCATGCGTAAGAGAAGTTAAGGGAGAGTTCGTTCCTCTTCAAACATTCGTCAATTTTCTACAAACAAAATAGTATTAAAGAAAAAAAAGTGGTTAAGAAAAATATTTTTGAAACCAAATTTTATCAAAAAGTATTTGTAAGGTAACTGGAAAACAGGAATAATGATTATATTTTCTAAGCTATTGTGCGGCTTAATCAAACTACTACCTAACATTCCACTTCATTGGTTGATTGTTATGTAGCCTTACGTACTTTTTTTTTTTTTGTGCCATTTTTGCATTTCCATGAATTGACATTAAATCTTTGATTTGCTGAAATCGTTTGTCATGACCAAATGTTCTCTAAAAACAACACAAGTACTTTTTTTTTCGCAAATAATTGTTGTGTAAAGGATTGGATATTATTCAAATTCACACCATGTTTGCATACTGTACAAAATATTGAAGGAAATCGATTTTATGTCTTTTGCAATTTTTTGCATTTTTGCTACTGTGATTTCGTCCTTGACTTTTAAAACGGTGAAGACGTCGACTATATGTATTTATTTAAATTAAAGAATTTTGATGAAGCTTTTCTACATATTTAATGGAATTGAAGATTTTCCCAGCACTTGTGTCATGATTTCTTTTTTGCAAGTTTATCTTGTAAAAAAAAAAAAAAGTTTTGTAAAGTAAATTAACTTTTTGTGAAATACGTTCGTTGATGGTACGTATCCATGAAGTTGTAAATATATAAATTATTAACCATAAGTAAGAAATAGGAAAATTATTTTAGTCCCTGTAAGTAATGACCCCAACAAAAGAATTGTGATGAAACTTTTCCGGTGTGAATTAAAGGTTTTTCTTATTACTTTTATCAAGGTTTCTTATCTGTAAATCTTGTAGAAAAATGATTTTTGTAAAATAAATTGGTTTTGTAAAATACTTTTCGTGGAATAGGTTAATGGTTCACTATCCACAAAGTATTTACCATGACCAGAAAATGATAAATTATTTTAGTCCCAATAAATTCAAGTGTTGTACAAAGAACCTTTTTTTCGCTGTATCAAATTAAATTGGTCCGTTAGCTTACGAATATTGGATCCTGTAATATTTTTGTATGTTAATTAGAATTTCAGTTTCACTTGTTTAACAATTGAAAAACACAAAGGGCTTCCGCGATAATAATGCTCTGAAATGTTGTCCAGAATTTGATTATGCTTGAACGAAATCTGCAGCTAATCATAATGAGTGCAGACACCTACGCGATGAAAGATTCTCTCCGTCCTGCTTATAGTTTAGTGCAGTAGTTGGCGTTGTTTGGTGTATATTCAGCATCCTCGTGAAATTCCTGTCCTGTGTCAGGTGCTGCTGAGCGTACCATCCTTGACAGAGAGAAACCTAAGCTACCACAGCTGTCCGACGCATGCGAGGCTGTTGGAAATTTTCCCGGCGCCGCACAACGTTATTACATTATTTCGAGAAAAATATCCACTGTGTGCGCATTAATGGGCATTCTTAAAATTAACGTTTGTCAAGAGAGAGGCTATCGCTGGGGAGGGTGGGCCTAATGTCTAATACATAGTTTTCCCGGAGTAGTTCGGGCTATCCATTTACCATTGGCGAGCGAATCGCTCGATTATAATTACGCCCTTAAGCATTTGCTTGCTGGTGTCATCAAGTAATCCGAGGCCCAGCCGTAAATTACTCTTCAGGGCTCTGTCTAAAGGGACAAACAATTGATGATGTCTTCGTCTACCTCTTTGGGGATGAGAGAAGATGAGGAAGCGCGGCTTCATCAGAGTCATTAGACCTCTTAATGACGTTTTCGCAAGCATCATTAGACCTTTAATGTCTCTGATGCCTACCTGAGCGCCAAGAAAGCTCGGCTGCTATTCTTCATTTGGAGAAAGTTCCCTGTATCCGTGACGGATTTCTTCTGACGTATCAGGACCTCGGGTTCCAACCGGCGGGAAAAGTTGTCTTCATACGCGTATAATCTAAACCGATGGTTCTAAGAGGGAGAAATTCATCGCCCCCTTCCATGGGCGATGAGATTGTCTAGTTGCTGTTTTTACTGCTTTGTTAACGCGACACGACAAATACACATTATTTAAAAACTTGTAACTAAATTTCTACCCAAGCTATTATTAAAATTTTAGTTTTGAACGAAAGCTGAAAAACTCAGAAAAAATACATGATACATTTGGTTCTCTGTTTAAGGACGCTCTATTTAACTACTTTCTCTATTAAAAGACAATTTTTCACGGTAACAGACATTCCACTCAAGCTCAAAAATAACATGTAACAGCGCGCACTCTCTCGCTGTAAAATGCGCGTATAATTTAAATATTAATTTAAGTATTGCCATATACTTCCCTCAGAGCCTGAACCTCAATTTCACTGTAAAAGAAATAATTATTTATTTTTACTGAAATTTTAAAAATAAATATCAGTATTAACCAAAATTTTCAGAGTAAAAAAAAAAAAGGTTCATTTCAAAGTAAAATTTAGATTCCGGTCAGAAAGATACGTAGATCAAAAGTACATTTTTAAAAATATGAAATTATATTGAAAACTTTTTGAAATATCATGCACGCAAAACGAAAAAGAGGTTTCAATAGCTGTTGTTAACAGCAAAGCTCTATGTGAGTAGGTAACGTTTTTTTACGATAACTCGATAAGTTTTTTGCGTATGATAATAAAATAAATAAGGTATCAAATTGTTCAGAATTTAACAATGCTTAACAGATATCTATTTTTCCAGAAAGTCGAAAATTTTGAAGGTTAAAGGTCCTTTGATCCCCTAAATAATGATTTTATTGGCAGGAGTACGAGTTACTGAGTTACATTCAAAACATGTAAATAAAATTGCCCTGATTATGCCAATTTACTGTGAAACTTTAAAAAAAAATTGTGCACTTCGTGAGAGGGAGACAATGAAAAAGAAACTGAATACGTGTACCTGTGAAAGAAGTGACATGATGTTTGAGTGATCCGTTTGCCAAGATTTCAAGATTTAAAGAAGCGATAATGTTCGCACAGTTTATTTGTTTAGCGGATAAACGGGAAGGTTATTTAACTCGTAGCAGTTAGTAAGTTGCGTGAAAAATATTTGTTACGGTTGAAAGATGATGATAATGTCATTGTACTTTTAAAAATAGGAATAACAATTATAGTTTCGATTTTAAATTAAAGAGGATGAAAAACAATGTACAGTAAAACTTGTAAAGTTGACTACCTGTCTAAGTTGACCACCTTTTTCAGGCCCGAAATAAGCCTTTATCGTATAAATCAAACTCTGTAAGTTGACCACCTGTTTAAGTTGACCAATAAAGTACTACACCACAAGTGGTAAACTTACACAGGTTTCACTGTATCTAAAACATAAATTGGTGTTAAATGTCTTTAAAAAGGTTAACATTGTTCAAACTTATGCAAGAAACTTTCTTTTGGCTAAAAAAAAAAATCGCGTATTTAATCTGCTGAATGAAGTGAACGAAAAATAAATGGACAAACGAAGAAAGAAAATCCGGCCTAAGCTATTCTTTTATCACTATTTTCTATACATTCTCATCTCAACAGTTGTTCCAAAGATGATTTAATTGTGCATGTGAGGCATCGAAAAGCAAAGGGATGTAAGTGCCAAAATTAAAATTTTGGAGATAACAAGTTAAAGTAATAGAGGAACCTCTCCTCTGCTTTGGGGCAAGAGTTCGCACTAATAGCTCTAGTGGGTTCTGCTCTGCTGTACGGTATGATATAAAAAAAAAAAAAAAAAAATTCAATGGTAGCGTACCTAGGATCTGAACTTCAAACGCGTTTTATAAGGAACCAAAAAAAGTCCACCTACATCCCTTGGCTTCTCACTGCCTCATATGTTATCTTAGAAAAAACTGGGATATTGTTCTCCAATGAATACATATCCCTGTTTTCCTTGCGTGTTGAATTTATGATTTTGTTTCCATTTTTTTAAATTTATTTAATACTCTCTGGCGTTGTTATTGTGTTCACTACCAAGATGAAAAATTTGTTACAGTTTTGGCACATCGATATTGTATTTTATCTTGAAATTATACGATGTATGTTTTTTTTTTATTTGATTACATAATTATTAAGTCTATAATAAAGTTTTTGCTTTTTCCCCCTTCGTGAAAAATTAAAATTGTGATTTGCTTCAGAATTGAAAAATGTTGACCAAAAAATTGCCATGAAATTTTAATACTAATCCTATTGTCTGCAAGTTTCCCAGTTGATTGATTTCTTTAATAATTATTTATTTAAAGAAAGCTCATGATTATTTATTACGATGTGAATTCCTTTAAAGAGCAGAAAAAAAAAGTAACACAATGTGCATGTATTATTAAAGAAAGCTAATGAAGTTGTTATTTTATCACATTTTTTGTTTCTTTTTTTATTTGCTTCTTTACTCTTGAATTAAACATCACTTTTTTTTTTCTTTTCCAGGTGAGTCTGCGATTTCTTTCTGATACCCTTGTATCTCGTTTACTTTCCCATCACCGTGGAGGTAAGACTAAAACTTTAACCACCATCAGAGATATTTACTTTTTTTTTCTCCTCTCTCCTCTACTTCTGGAAGCTCTTACGGTATACAAGCGCAACGGAGCATGAATCATTTATTGATGGGGAGCAAACTTCCACCCAAACACCTTGTTATGACTATAGCGCCGAAGCTGCTCAAATATTTACTAGTCAGTTTAGTGCTTGGTGTGATCCCATCTCCTTCCTAGAGCATCACTTATTGAAGACGATGCCTAGCTTCACAATCAAAACAGAGGATGGAAAAAAAAAAAGAAAAAAGATTTATGTGCACCGGTATATCTATATGAGGTCCTTATCTATATATTTTTTAAGTATTTTTTCATCGTGAGGAGAAAACTGGATTCTTTCCGATGTCTTGGCGATGTGGTTTTTTGGAAATCGTGTCAGGTTTCATTTAGAGTATGATAAATTTTGGTTCCCGGTTTTGATGAATCCTTTAGTAGACTTCGAGGTTTGGGTTTCGCTGTAAAAGATTGTTTCGCATTTTTGGAATGAAGAAGATTGTAAATTTTCGGGGGTAATTGCGAGAGTTGATGCGCGAAATCTCGAAGAAAAATATCGAAGGTGCGTAAAGCTGCTGCTTTGAGACTTTCCGCAAAATTAATTTATGAAAAGCATCGTAATCTATTTCTCTTCTTTTATTCTTATTTTTCTCGGCGGATTTTTTTCTATGATAAAAAATGATGCAAAGTATCACTTGAAAAAATAAATAAAATGAAATAAATCTAGATTTCGTCTTTTGAATCAATATAGCGATGCATTTAATAAGGAACTTTATTATAGATCACTGCACCAATTGGTGGGATAATTTTCACGAAAAGTTATGTGTCCCCTACTTTTCGCCGACGTAAAATTTCCTGCCCCGTGTTTTTCAGTTTCAACCAAACCTATGGATATATTAAAATTTTAAATATCGGCGAAAAGTAGGGTAAACTGATTTGTAGGGGTTTTCTGAGAGTTCATTTTTTAAAAATATTGTACTCTCTGTTGCCTTTTCATAATATTTCCTCTCCCAATTAATTTAGCAAATAGTTTTTAAAAAATAATTCAAGCTGAAACTTCTCCAAGAAAGCCATCAAAACTTCATGTCTTAAAGTATCCATTTTGTATATGTATATACAGGGGTTTAAAATTTCTGAAAAAAGAAGATTTTAGTACATCACTGCTTACTTACTGCTAACAACGTTTTTCTTTCAACATTGATTTTTGTACGTAAGTAGTCTAACTTTCGTCAAATGTGTCTAAAAATTCAGATCCAAATCATAAGTACAGTAGTTAAACTTGCGTGATCTTCTATGCATATTACACCCTGTTACAGATAACTCGAAGCCTTAACCCTCGAATATTCTTTTATCTCGAAGTTACTATTCAGATCCAAAATAGTTTAGTGTTTTCAATACAAAGTTGTTTTTATGTCTCGAATGGCTCCTTTTAAGTCGATGTTTTTACAGAAGTTTAGTTTTGATTGTATGCATAAAAATTCAGCTAAAATAATACTTCAGCTATTTTTTTTTTTTTTTTGCTTTCACTGAGCCATTGGGCTTCTAAATTACAATAAACTGTTTATTTTTATCAAGGTAAAAAACTTCTTTTTCTTATATACATTGCCACCTATAGAGAAAAAAAGGAATGGAATAAAAATCTTGGAAATACCGAACTATATATACATACTCTTGAAATATTCATCACCTGTGCATATGAAAGCTGTAACGGTAGAATTCAACAGCAAATAAAAAGGCAGATAAAAAAATAGTTATGTCTCTTGGTACACAAAAAGAGCTTTTTTATTTTAAAAGTTTTTGATGAAAAAAATATAAACCATCAGCCTGATTCTAGCTTGCTTAAAAGGTTGGGGAAATTAACCTATTATTTTTTCTGTCTCAAAAGTGTTTTAGATCATGAGCTTGTGATATTCAGCGTATTTAATAACATTTTTTTTTCTTTTAGTACAAATTTAACTAAATAAATAAATAAATAATATAATAAATATAAAGTTTTCCGAATGTGATTCTTATTGAACTTCAAAAGCGGAACTGGATTCCGCAAACACCGAGAGCAAGAAAGAAGGAGTGGAGAAGGGGCACGGTCTCTTTTTTTCTACTATTATCGAATAAATCAGGCCGGGCCGTAAAATTTGAACATTAAGTCTCGCCGTTGACAGAATGGTGTGATTATTTCGACATAGGGTACAAGTTGGTTTTCCTTCTCGACTGCTCGTAAAGCGGGGCAACCACCTGTTTTTAACCCCTCTTTTGCGGACACCCCCATTCACGAGGTGACCGTTTGATGTCGCGGTAGTGACAAGCGATGGGGACATAAATAGATTCGAAGCGCCTCTGCGATACGTTCATAAAATGTTTACGATTCATAAAAATGGTTGACCGAGCGATCCGCTGCCTCTCACGCTCCGCGATTTGCTCTTGAGCTTCTTTTCTCTGCTAAGGATGCTATTCGCAAACTGTTTTCAAGTTCCGCCACTTATTTAAAAATAAATTTTAGTCTTACCGAATCGAAGATTTGCCTTTAAACTACAGAGTTGCGTTCTTATTGCTTGATATTGTACAAGATTTTAAAGCGACAGTGTTTTAGTTTAAAATATTTTATAATTTAATGTTGCTTAGTATCATTTAAATCAATCTAAGTAACGTGTAATGTAGTTATATTAGTACTAACAGTACCCGCACAGCGATGCGCGTACTAAAAATTTAATGGAAGTCCGTTGAATAATAAACAAAAAATTGACTCCCCCTCTAATGTGAAATGATCTTTTTTTTTGTATAAAATGCGTACACACCTTTTCAAAAAAAAACTATTATAGTTTCTTTGGAATTTAACACTTTTCGTCAAATTATTAAATTAGATTTACAGTTGCTTTAAAACTCCATTTAGCGAGTGAAGCATTTTTTACTGCAATTTAAAATATTTTTCCAAATAAACAAACAAAAAAAAAAAAAAAAAGACATCAAATCAAATAATATCTTTCAAATGTAAAAATAGTTCCCCAACTCTATTGTTTATCGCCAAACTTCCCCAGCAACCACGCTATCATAATTCATCCGTCTAACGAAAAGAAAAACATCAAGTGGAACATTCAAAAATCATTGTCAGAAAAAAAGAAAATGTCGTACATTTCACTCGGATAAAAACAAATCAAAAGTTTCTTTTCTTTCAAAACAAATCGCCAAAACAATGAATTACATTTACGGTTGCTTTAAAACCCTAGGCTGAACTGCTCCGCGCCTAACGCGCCAAGCGACCACGCTACCGGAACCCAGCCCTTTTGCGAGTGAAGCGGATGTTTTTTTCTTTGGCAATAATAAATGTTTCGCCAACAAACAGAAAAGTATAAAATCACATTAACAGTAGCTTTCAAATCTTTATATATTAAGAGCTGCATTGCCCGGCTTTGCCCCGTCTACTTTCAGAAAAAAATTGTGTCAATTGACATATATTCAACAATCAGGCATAAATAAAAGAGAAAAAAAAATAAATAACACCATGCAAAATTACCCTTCCAAACAATGACGACAGATATTAAAATACTTTTAAGAAATTAAAATGCGAAAGATGGATTTTAAAAGCGTAGCCATGGAAACACGAAATAAAATAAGTTTAAGAAATAAAATGCAAAATAAGGAAAGAAACAATGGATTCAAAAAGCGTAACCGTGAAAACGCGAAAATAAAATGGTTAACAACCTGAATCAAAATGATTTTTCGAATTTGATTTAAAAACGTTTGTAACTTTTTTTCCTTTGAAGATAGAAGCTAAGTTTTTCGACCATAGGTCGAGAGAGATCTGGAGTAAAAAATGTCGCTTTTTCCAATGGTGTCAAAAAGAAAACTGTAGGACAATTCCTTCACTTTTTATTGATAGATTTAATGAAGAAAGTAGTGCCTAAATTTCAGCTAAGCCTAAAAAAGTTCGAGCTAAAAACGCAAATTACTCCCGTGTGTGTGTGTGTGTGTGTGTTAAAAAAAAGGGTTGCTGTATTATATCTGTAGTTTTAAAATAGTGCAATGAGATTCAAATAGTACCCTGTACCTGTTTAAATTGGAGTTACTATTAATTTACCATTTTTATTGAAAAATATTTCTTAACTTACTTTCTCAGTCCTAACGCCTGCAGATTTCGTTTTTTAATTGTTGCCAAAAGCAATGAAAAATAATGATTTTTTTTTTTAATTTTATTAAGTTAACAAGTTCATTTCGAGGTTGAACTTAGCAAGCATAAATTTGTTGATTTTTTATCCCTGAACCTTTTTAAATAATACAGACTTTCTAAGCTTTCTTTGATTTCAGTCTTCATTTAAAAGCTTTTTCGCTAAATACCACTTGTTTTATTATTATTTTTAAATATTTATTAGTTAATTTCTTTATTATTATTATTTATTTACTTTTTTTTTAACTTTAATAAAACTCTCGTTCTAAAAACGAGCTTAAAATATTGGTTGCCACTTGAGATGGTGGTTTGTCTTTAGCCTAACCAAAATTAGTATTTTTGGAAATTAGGTGAAAATAAATGAGATTATTTGATTTTATGGATCGTACTGTTAAAAAGTCTTTATTTCGAAAGCTTTTCAGTGTCACAACTTTATTTTGATTTGTGAATACACAACTTAAACGGATTCCGCCTTACAGTCTATTGGGTATTTTTCGTACCGTGTGGCAAAGTTTTTCACTAGGGAGATGGAATTTGCATTCATGTAATTTCATGGAGGATTATGACCCCTCTATCCGATTCTTCGCTTGCCTAAGCTTACTAAAAAGTAACTATCGTCATTTTATTAATTTTTTAAGTAGCAGTGTAAGCAGGAAAAAATGTAGTTAAAATAAACAAGGTGTATCAGTACAGCGGTTTGCAAACTTTCAGGGCAGATAGAGTAAGTACACCTAGACGATGGGAAACCACATAGCAATGCATGGTCGGAAACGCTTTCCTGGCGCTGTAGTGACGACACAAATCACCAAAAAGACAAGACCCAAATAGGAGAACAAAACATGTTTATTATTATCCTTAGTACAGCAAAAACTATTAAAAAACAACATTAAGGAGCCAACGATCGTCATCAAAATAGGTGTTCGAAATTATGACCCTGGGTCGTGATGCATGCCTCACATCTCCCGCGCACTAAAGATCGAGCGTCAAAGTGAGCGCGGCCACAAAACCGCGTGTGCGCATGCATCGTCATCTGATGCTTCGGTTCACGTAACGACATCTATCGTGTACACCAGACTAAAACTTAGCAGCATTTTTGCTGCATTTAAAATAATAAATATGTTTTATACTCTTATTCATGTCCTGTCTTTCTTGTGCTTTGTGCCGTCACTATCGCGTTAGGAAAGCGTTTCCGACCATGCATTGCTATGTGATTTTCCATCGTTTAGGTGTACTCTATCTGCCCTGAAAGTCTGTAAACGCTGTACTGATATACCCTGTATAATTGCTAATACTGTGTCTGTGCATTAAGTTCATTGGATGGAATTTAAAAAAAAAATGTTAAACTCTTTGTTATTTGATTAAGCACTTTAAATCCCCCCTCCTCATTCTGAAGAGTAGTTATTGGATATTTTCATATTTTGCAAGCAATGGATTTCGCGGGAGTTTTTTTTTTTTTTCTTTTAATATTTTTTGTACTTTGGAAAAAAAGAAAGAAAATGTAATGCAGTTTAGATTGTCATCATTTTTTTTTTTTTTTTTTTGACAATCTGTGGTGGAAAAACCGTTGTTTATTATTATTATTAAGTAATTTCAATTAAATGCTTTTGTGCTTTTTATTCATCATTCGGACTTCCGTATTCTTTATACATTAGAAAGTTTGAAGCAACAGACTCCCAGCAACAATGCTCAAATATGAAACACTCTTTCGACGCAGAACATTTAATGTTCACCAGCACGTAATAACACTGTGTGTCAGAACTTTTATGCGTGTTTCGAAGCAGAAGAACGTCTTGAAATATTTACCGAAATCTATCGTCGAACGCCCCTTTAGCAAATCATATAAAACGAGGAAATAAGAACGGAATAGAAATATGGTGTTGGGAAGGAGGGAAAAAAACCGATGACAAAAGCTGGAACCAAAACAAATATAAAAGGCGGAGAGGAAAATGGATAAAAGAGAGAATCTCGATACCAGCGGAAAAGCCAAATGCATGGCGCGAGAACAGGGCTGGAAACAAAAAAGGGTCTGCACAAACTCTAGAGAACAACAAGGAGGGGGTTGGGGGCGGAAAAAATTAACAGCGACGCGCCGGAGGTTGGAGGGAAAAAATAAGGTGAAAAAAGAGTAAAATAATATGGTCACGTGGTATCCCTGGTCATTACTAGAGCCGCAAAAGCAGCTACCGGTCTAATCCTCCTTTTCTTTCTTTTCCCTCCGTCTGGGAGAAGAGGAGGGAGAAAAGATGCTGGAGAGCAAAGGATGCTGGTGGTATCTGCACGTCCGCCTCTAGGGCATCGTCACGAAAAGCACGTCCGCGGGAAATGGAGAAGCTAAAGCCTTCCGAAATTGGATAATACAGGGAAAATATAATAAAGGGACTCCTATAATAGGCTTCTGACAGGGTGCGGATTCTTGGCAGGGAGTACGGAAGGGGCGAGGGAGTGGAAGGAGAGGAAAAAAAAAGCTGTCGTCGAATGCCGCGATGATTGAAGTAATCTGACGATGTGGAGAAATTTCATTTTTGCCCTCAAATACCCTCTTGGATTTACGTACTTTCCCACTCTGAGGTAGTTGAAAATTTAATGAAGGTCACACTAATGCTTGCAGGAACGGAACTTTTAAATGCTGCAATTAAAAGGTGGATTCTTTAAAGTTTTAATCCTTCAGTGAAGTCTTAAACCATCCTTACTGTTATAGAAGCGTACTAGAAATTACCAGATTTTTTTTCTCTTGCTAATAATTAATTCTATATGAAATAATGTATTCAAAGACAAATTTAGTTACTGCTGATAAATGATTTTGGAACTAAGAAATCATCATAGAGCTAGACATAGAATCTCATAATGTTTAGGGGATTTTGATTATAGAATCATTTTTATACACTGGCAGAAAATAATTCCGGCAGTGTAAAAACAAGATTTTGTGTCTATCGCTCTGACTTACACCATAAACATGATTTTTGACAGTAAAATTGAAAATTATTGTTTTATATTGCAAAAATTTTTTAAAACTTTTGTGAAAGTCAGTGACAGAATGTCTCCGTAGAATTGAATTTTTTTGTATGTACATTTTAAACAATTGTGTAATGATTCCTACTTGTGCAGAGAAATATATAAATGGTTTCCTCTTTTAATGGCATTTACTTAGTTATGTAAACAGGACCTTCATTGATATAAATGGTACTAAACAATTTTTCATTGATAGTGCTATTTAATTTCTTGCACCAGCGGCTGTAAATTTGAGAATTTCTTTTTAATATATATTCTAGATCACTGAAATCCTATAGAAAATTACAGAATATACTTTATTTTTTTATTAGAGATAAAACGTTTTGTTTAATTCGTACGTGAATTTTACTTGGAATTTCAACAGGTAGTTCACGGAATACAACATTGAAAAAGTTTGAAATAACTGTACCTGTGAGGTAAAGGCTCTATGTCCACTTTTTGGAATTTTAGCACCATCTTACTCGACTCTTTATACTCTATACAGAGGATAAAGCACTAAGATTTTGATGCACAAGTTTTCTTTTATAAGCCCATAAGTGACGATCCAGTAATAGATACCGTCACAACAGAAAATTTTTTAACTCAACTCCTGGCTTACTTTGGTTTTGTAACTTAGTGCCCTTTACCTCTCAGGTGCAATACCAATAAATTTATTAAGTCGTTTCTTTTAAAATTGATGCTTCTTATTTCTGCTATTACCACGTCAATTTCAAGGCTCAGTTTCTGTATCATTAGACTCGAACGTTAATCTAGTCTGCTGTTATGCAATAACAAACCAGACTTGCGAAACTAACAAGATTCTTTGTAAAGTTTTCTAAATACTATTTCGACCGTTCTGCGACTCTTCTGAACTCAGCGTACCGTTTACGGTTGTATAATTGTTCGAATTGATGCACTTGGAAATGCAGCTTTTTCTAATCAATTTGAGAAGTCTAGAAAGTAAAGCTTCGCAGTTCTATTATTTTATCACCACAATTTATAAAACTCAGTGTCTATATCGTAGGGCTCAAAAGTTGTTCCAATCTTCTGGTTTGCAACAAACAAGATTTGCAAAAATAACAGGATTCTGAGTGTTTTGAAAGTGCTTTGATTATTTTGAACTCTGTACTGTTCTGGTAGTATAATTGTTTGAATTAATACCCATGGTAATGCGACGTGTCTGCTAACTACGCAAGGTATGTCAGTAGTGATTTGTCGAATCCACAAAATAGCCTGCTTGTCTGAAAAAAAGAAGCCTTCTCCACAATCTACTAATCCATCGCTCTCTTTATTTACCGGATGGATGAACTTGGTAGGAAGATTGATTCGTCGAGTTAGGCATGTCTCACGAAAGTGAAGCTTTCAGAATCACTAATCTTACGACGTGACTGCTAGAAGTTTTTCGGGCCCATTTCTCACCTAACATTACAAATTCGACGACGCGTTGAGGCGGCTGCCAAAATGATTCACAGACGACATATTTGTTCCCAGCTTCATGGAATGAGTCCAAGAGTTTTCTTTGTTGGTCCCAGAAATTCAGTCAGCCAAACTTTCTGGAAATTCCACCACTACTGAGAAGTTTCATTAAACAGTTCCCGCTGAAATTTGTTTTAGTCGAACTTAATCGGGATATGCTTAAATTAATTTTTCTCGAGTTTTGTGTTCTCGAGTTTGATGTGGCGCTTTCCCTTCCATCATTATTAATTTGGAAATTAATATTAGGCAGATACGAGTTCATACACACACACAGTTAAAGTGGTGATGGTTATACAATTGCAAATTAAAATTTATCTTCCATAATGGGAGGAAAGATTTTGTCCTCTTATTTTGCGTTTCAATCGAATACGTTTCGTAATATTTGTACATATTGCTGTTGCACACTATCTTCGACAATGAAGAAATGAAAATAATTGCAACAAAATTGAATATATGTGTAAAAATAAAATAATGAAGGTTTTTATAGTTTGGTATTTTAGGATGAGAAATTTTGGCTAAAACATTTCCTTTCTTCCAAGAGAAGTTGTATTTCGTGCATTCTTGCCCTTATAATGTAAAGATAAAATAATCCATCAAGAAATTGATTTTATAGCTACCCCCTCCCCCTCCCCTTTTTTGGATATGAGACGAAATTTAAGTTCGTCGTTTTAATTTTATTGTTGACATTTTTTTTAGTTCTTTACTTTTTTTCTATTGTCAGATGAAATTTTTAATAAACAAAACAGCATCCTTTGCCATTTCCAAGAAGTTTTGCAAAGCATAAATTATTACAAGATCTACTGACTGATTGGCAAGAACGATGGGAACAAGACATAACAGGAAGACTAATCTACAAAATCCGTCCGAAAGTTAAACTTACTCCTTTGAATTTAAATAGACATGAAATTTTTTTCTTTACTGGCCATGGCCCTTTCCCTTCATACTTGAAAAGATTCCATATTAGAAATAGTGACCTCTGCAGATGCAAATCAATTGGAAATCCTCAACATTACATACAACATTGCATTCACACTTCTTCATTCCATCTTCGTTCTTCTGGCAATTGGACTCAAGACTTAAAAAACTATTATTCGTTTCCTGCAGCAAAAAAGAAAATTACAGATCTTATTACATTTCTAATTGACCACGAACATTTTCTCTTTGGATAATTTTTTTTTTTACTTACTTATTTTTTTTTTTAATATATAGGCATTAAGCATTTTAATTATTTTTTTTTAAATTATTATTTTTATTATTTATTTATTAATTTTTTATTATTATTATTATTATTTTTTCTTTTTTTTAATTCATATATTTATTTTTTTTTTAAATATTTTTATTTTATTAATTTATTTATTTATTTTTCTTTCATCTATTTTTATTTATTTATTTATTTTTATTTATCTTAATGTAAATATTTATATATATTCTTTCTTATTGAACAAAATTATTTTCTTCTGTATATATCAAAATTTATTGTTTATCAGTGTGGAGTATTGTTAAATTTTCTCGTACGTCATCCCATAATTTGTGAAATTTAACATTGTTGAATGTGTACAAAAGGATGACGTATTTAATAAAAAAAAAAAAAATAATTGAAAAAATAAATAAAAAATAATAATCCGTTTAAGAGAAATAAATATGTATCAGAGTAAAATAAATATGTTTATGTTTTCAAACTAATAGGTGCTGAATAGTTAGCTAAGCATCAGAGGTATTCTGCATATAACAATTTTTGATTTCTATCCAATCAATCCAGACAAAGTCTCAAAGAATTCTCATGTATTCGAAAAGAATTCTCCATGTGCAAAAGTTAAGAGAAACGGGAAAAGAATGGAAGAGGTGGGAAAAAAATCCAATTTTGTAAGAATCGTGAAGTGTCACGTATTTTTTAGTATATTCGAAGGGCTTTGAATCAAACGGGGCCTTCCATAGGTGATATTTTCGATGGTATATTCAATTTCCCTCGAAACTACCTCCTACCCATTTTAGCAATCTAAAACGCGGTACCTTGTCATGTAGTATGGGTGGATGGGGGGGGGGAGAAGTTCGAGGGCACCACCCAATTTTGACACAGACTGTCGACCCTCACAACTTTAATTAGTTAGTGGAAGGTAGGAAGGCGAAAGCAATAGCGGCAGAAGATGGCTGATTTATAGGCGGCTGTCTTCAGCTGCTGTATCCATAACTACTGGAGGAATAGGAACCCGAAAGGCAAGTCATATTTCAGTAGAAATGGGACCCGCTGAGTGCTGCAATGGCCGTCACCGTGATTCTCTTTCTGCTCCTGGTGTTCTTCGAGCATCTTCCATCCTCTTTCCACACCATTCTTCCCTTTATTACCCCCTTCCCCCCTTTCGTCCTCAGCCCTCGGTGTGACTCTCTCCTCACGCTTTCTAAGATCTCTTTTCCTTTTTTTTTTCCTTATTTTCTTTCGTCGCTCTTTCTCTTTTCTTTTGCCATAATACTTTCGGGGGGCATTGGCAAAAAAATATGCTAAATTTCATTACCGAAGTCTTCTCTTGTTTTCTTAAAACTGGGGTGAACATGTTGAGTTTCGATAAGCCTGTCGAAACCAAAGTAGTTTGAACAAATGTACATCAAAATTATTAGACAAAATTCCTTTTTCAAAATTTCATCTTTTAAGGAGGATAGTCTCTTCTATATTCAAACCGCATGAAAGGATGGACCATTTCTGTAAAAGTTTTTTGCAAGGTAATAATTAGCATTATTTATGTCTAGGTTAAATACCAGAAATAATGATTTTACTAATTTATGCATAAATTTAAGCCATTGGTGATTAGTATGGAATGCAAATCCATTTGGTAAAAATTGCATGGTGTTGCACTCAAGAAAGGAATTCCCTTAGGCATAAGCAATATTTTTTTTATTTATTAATTTTATTTTATTTATTTTTTTTTATATTATTTTATTTTATTTTATTTTATTTTTTTTTTTTTGCTAATATTAAGAGTCTGATCCCTTTAAAACATAAAATGTATGAATTTATAAATTATTTGTATTGGATAATTATAAAATAAATTTTGAATTTGTGTGATATGTGTCCCATTATCGTCTCTAAAGGGGTTAGGCAGGACTCCGGTAATGGAACACATTTTGCAACAGGTAACCTTGTTGGCTGCTACAAATATACTAGGAAACAAATATTGATCTTTCTGTGTCCTTTTCGGATTATATTTGAAATACTAGTTATAGTACCTTTTTTTTTAAGCATCATCTTGAAATTCTCTTGCTGAAATCACATTTACGAAATGCCTTTCTTTTGTTTACCATCTCTTCTCCACATTCTATTTAAGACACAAACTGGCGGAAGCACAAAACCATTTGCTCCCTGGGGTCTCCTCTCATTCTTGTAAACACTAATAGCAACATCCTGAACTAGCCCATTGTTCGAACAATGATTACCTTCATCGGGATAATGAGAACCGAAGCAGACCTAGACAAGCAGACGATAAAAGCCGAGAAGATCCCCGTTGTTTCAGACTCCTTCCGTATAGCTTGGTGGGAGCTATTAATAAGACCTATATGCTATGCTGGGAAGACCACGTAGCAGAAGGGGCCAACTCAAAGAAGCTAGGTTGGAATAGTCTTCAAAAAATATGAAACTGAAAATGAACTGTTGCAATGAAATCGTCTAGTAAACGAGGAGGAGGATTGGCATTTTCGTTCTTTTCGAATGTTTTAAGCTATTTCCTCCAATGAACAGAACCCCCCTCTCCCGCACCTCCTCAAAAAAAAAAGTCGTATCACACATTTACCACGTTAGTTCCAACGAGAAAGTGCTATAATCTTATAAATATATCTGAAAAAATTATTTCTTTAGTCGACTCATTACAATTGAGTACAAGTAAACATTTTAGAGATTTCGAGCTTGTATAAAATAATTTATATATAACGCTACAAAAGTTTGCAGTCTGATGGTTAGATTTCGTTGTAGGCTGTTTTTTAACCTAAAAAGTATGATCTGAAGTTTTTAAAAAAGCAAAGGAAAACATATCGATATAATTAGAGAAATTTCACTTGTCTTTTTTACCCGATATTTGATTTGAATAATAGCTTTTGTAACTGTAGTAAATCGATTTGTTCCTTCAAGTTTTTCCTACTGCATAAATCGAGGAACCTATCCTAATCATAGGAATATTTTCCTTTGCCTCTAAAAATTAAAGGGTACAGTATAGCTGAAGTTTACGAACTAAGCAAAAAAATTATCAAATAATTTCATTCCGAAATTGTTACAAATTTAATATCTACCCTCTTTTACTTAATACCAATTAGTTGCGTGTTTTCCATCACGCGAAACATTCGTCACTAAAAATTTCCGTATTCGATTTAATTTCGTCGAAAGTTGGCTCGCAAAATTTTTTTTCCCGGGACATTTCGCAACGGAATGCTGCTTTCCAGGCTTTTAATCTTCCCGAAAACATATCAATTTTAAATCAATCGGTGGCGTTTGTGTCACGCTACTTGGAGGGAATGTGCCCTATGTCATTCCCTGATGAGAGTTCCTAATGTGTTTAGCTCTCCACGAAGAAAAACTTGCACATTCCTTGAGAGCTTAAAATACACGTGTGATATCATTTGTGGCTACGTTTTTGAGAGGCTCCGGTGCCTCCATCACGATCACTCCAAATGGTGTCCAGGCACGCGAAGTCTTTTTAAGCAGTAGAGAGGGTGTGGCAACACCTGTCTTGACCTGTAGGGTTGCCACATGTCGTGTAAGCACACTTCCATTGTCACGTTTAAACAGTGAGACAAATTTTGATTGATCTTTTTTACTTAGCTTCGCCAGCCCATAGTCCTCCAGTTTTAATACAATTCATATTATCCTTGATCCATTACCGTACAACTCGTTCAACAAGGTCCAGCCTCTAAGTAATTATTTTCACATTTACTTCTATTTAATGATACTAGGCATGTTTTGCATTAAAGTTTTGTCTTTCTAGTTCGGTGCTTCATTTGGTAGGCTACTGTGAGTTATGTGCAATTCTCTTTAACTATTTATAATCGGTATTGATATTTTGTAAAATTGTAATATTTGTTTATCGTACCGACAGTTGGATTACTACGTTTTTCTTATGGTAGGTACTTGAAAACTGGAACTAAATTTCATTAATTATGCGAAAGCTGTTGAGTTTTTTGTAGACGTGTTGATTTTTTTAAATGGAATTTGGATTTTCTTAAGTAGGGTGTTTGAAATACTTATCTTTCTCAGAAACATTTGTTAAAAAAATAAGTAAACAAGTATGAAAATCATTTAACATTTTTGAATACAGCTTTCTAGCAATGATCCGGACGATGACTCAATCCTTGTTCTTATCTTTACCCCTCAGAAAACCTCATTTTAACCATTCGGGGGTAATTGCCCCCTGGTTGGGACCGCTGCTCTAGAATAACTGATTCCTGTACTTTAGCTGTCTGTAATGGAATGCTTTGAAGAACTCTTGCATGATAATTTTGGTAATCCTGGTTTAGGGGAAAAAAACTCATTTGAAGTGCAAGTTTAATTGCTATATACCCATTTTACGCTCTGTGGATTTTCTTCGTATTCAGGCTAAGAGCCTCTCATACGCGTTCGATAAACACCACGGTCATTGAAAGCAATCCATTGATGTGATTCGTTCCGTTGATAAATGGTGTTTTTGATTGATAGCGACGAAGCTTTTCTCATCTGCCATTGAGCTGGCTGTAGATTTGTTTGTCTGCTGGATTTTCGCTATTATTCATACGTAATTGACCTTTCAGTTTCGAAGTCGTCACTGTATAGACAATGGCCTTTATATCTGGAAGTATATAAATAAGCATTTGTGACATCCATCTAATCAGTAAAGCATCTAATTATCCCGTACTTTACGGATACGGATTTAATCCACCTCTTGCTTTTACATTTCTAGATCATTTGTCTTTTTCCTTTCATCTCTGTCTTGTTTTTAAAGTTGCTGATGTAATCGTTTGCTTTTTGAGCTTCTTTGTTTTTCATAATGTAGCCTAACCATTAATTGAGCAATTAAGTACCAATTTGTTTTTTCAGAAATTCATGATGTCGTTAATAATTGGAACATTTGGACTTTTGGAGCATGGCATGAAGTCATTCGCTTTGTGATTCTCATTCGTTTTTTTATTTTTTTTTGTGGGGGGGGGGGTAAATAAAAAGCAATGTAGCAACTCAGTAAAGTGAACGCGTCCAACTAGTGGACAAATAAATTTTTCTAGTAAAGGTGGTAACACAACGTGGAAATCAATTATTTTTTGCAAACTTTGTGCTACATTAATGTTGTTACCAAAAATTCCAAGGTTTTTTTTTTAGCTTTTAAATACGAAATTACAGCACGTATCTATTTTTTCAAACGTTATTTGGAGTCTGAGTGAATTGCGTCGAGTGAATATTTATTAGATCGAAATTTTGTTTCAAATTATTTGAAAATTGGAAGTTATTTATTTTACAATGCTATTTCTGATTTGTTTTAGTTTTTCTTGGAACTTCGATTTTATCACACATTCGAATATTGATATAAATTATTTCCTCGAAAACTTGGAAGAAATATATATATATATATATATATATATATATATATATATATATATATATATATATATATATATATATATATATATATATATAATTTTCTCTCCCATTTTGTGAGCGCTTGCAGAAACCTTCTATTTCAATGAAGTTGAAATTCATATTTCCGATGTAGAACCTCCATACACACCACCAAGCTGAGTGATAAAAAAATCTAATTTTAAAACTAAGCTCTGAACCTTTCGCGGTCTTATAGCCTAGGGTTATAGCCGGGAAGAACTGCGGGAAAAAAGTAACTTTATTTCGATGGATATTCTTTTAAGGTGTAAAGGAATGGTTAGCTTCCAATATTTTTTCCCTCTCTTTTCGAATATCTAGAAGGAAAAAAAAATGTTGCTTACATTCTAGCTTCCAGGTATATTTTCAATCAGTTGGTCTACTGCCTAATTCAATAAATTTCTTTTTCTGCTAGAGTGACTTCACAGGAATTCATTTGATCAGAAGTTATTTTGTGGTTTGCCATTTCTGCAATGTTTTATGTTTGTTTTGGGGGAAAATTTATTTATTTATTTTCAGCTGTGCAATATGTTAAAAATAAAAACGAAAAAAAAAAAGAGCGACTTATTAAAAAAAACTTTGCAACTTTAGTATTAGTAAGTCGGTGGCGCAGCAAAAGGGGGGGGGGCGGATAAAAACACCCATGATTTCATGATTTTAACCACTATCACCAATCCTAGTATATAGTAGTATATGCACATGTAAGGGCTGTTTTGATAAAAAATATTTTTAAAAAAGTGCCGAAGTTAATTCTGGCTACCCTAGCGTAGTAAGTTAATACTAAAAAATAAGTTGGAGGGCAGAAGTGGAAAATAAACTTATAAATAAAATAAAAAGGAAGAGACGGATGGCTTTACATACTTAAGTCCACTTCTTACTTAATCCTGTCCTTACTTAGTCCTGCATTGAAAATAGGGTAGATTGCTCAAAACCTCGAAACACGTCTCAGCATTTTTATTTATTTATTTATTTATTTATTTGAGCCGTACATACATTCACTCGAAAAACACCTGTTTTGGTGCAGTATATCATATTAATTACTTTAATTCAAAAAGCAATAGAACCAATCAAACTCGTATCAAAATTTTGTTCATTGATTTTCTAAATTTACTTTTGATTTAGCGACATCTTAAAGACACATTAAACCTTCTTTTATGCTTTTTACTTTAAAATTTTAAAATCCCGAACAGATATCCCTACTTTTTTTCCTCAATTTCTAAAATTTAATAAAAGACAACGATTAGCTGTATTTCCTGATAAGAACTTCCAAAAAATCGGTGAAAAAAAAACTTTTCATGCGACACCTCGCGTGTAATTCACACGAAATCGGTCGTTGCGTGTACTTTTCTTAAACACCTTATGTCAACCATTCAAAATATTAGCAGTCTCATTGTTACACTTCATGAAGACGTTTGGTCAGTTGTGTGTAAATGAACCCTTTCATTATCTCAAATATTTAACTTTGATTTATTTAGTTATTAATGGTACTCTTTATCCTTTTTTTTTTTTAGATCTTTATTTATAGCCGTTTGTTACAACGTTTTTTTTTTTTTTTTTTTTTTACTTTCTTTTTTGCAAGTGTGTAATACTTATTCACGCAGCAGTTAGCTTTTGCATGGAATAATGTGTTAGTATAAACGCTTGTTTTTTGTTTCGAGGCGTTACATTTTAATATTATAAATAATGTTCGCATTATTTAATGTCCGTCTATTGATAGTTGTTGTGTACGACTTGCTATGTGTCCTTATTGTGCATATTTATAGAAAGAAATGTAATATTCGCATTCACTAAAAATTGCATAGATAATTTTTTTTCCGACTTTTCATTTATTAATTTTTTATATAATTTTAATTGATTTGTTTTCATTATTTATTAATTTACTGCCGTTTCTCGTAAAAATGAATGATTTCTCAATTCGATTGTGCTACCATGTCAATTGCCAACTATTTGTGATGTATGCATATGTGATGATATTAATTACTTAGTAGGTTCACTTATAACAGTTAACTATATTGTGCCATTGATAGATATTGTAAGAATGCCTTACTCTTCAAGTAGTAAATTTTTATTCGTCATAGAATAGCAAGAAGTAATCATCCTCTAACGTACAAAACTAAACAAAGTGTGCATGCTACAGACGTTGAAAAAAAATGTAATCTATTTTAATTAGTATCTATTTTTTCATCAGAAATAGTGTTGATTAATATTTACAAGTTGAAATTAGTTTTAACGTTTTCAAGGTTTATTGTATTAAATATTGGCGACAACATCTGGTTCTATATTTTTCCAACGTTTGGCAACAATGTCTGATTTTTCTCATATTATTTTACAAGACTAAAATATGTACGTTGCCAAAGGGCAACATGCGCCATTTAAATATTAATTTTTTTTTCAAGAAAGCATGGTAAACGTTTTATTACCAGGTTTAAGTAAAGCTAAGTCGTGTCTAGGAAAATATTATTTTTACCGCTATACATCTTTCTATACATTCATTTACAGATCAAGTAAAAGTTAATGTCGTTTTGGCTGTACAATGGAAATGTTCCAGCCGATTAAACCCTTTTATTGCAATATTCATATGTCTTCATATTCAATCCCCAGTATCAATAGATAGAAGCTTTCCTGCTCCACTCCTCCGTGCAAACATATCAGTATCCCTGTGCACGAACGGCAAACATCTGCTTAGCAGTCACAGCCAGTTCCAGATCGCTTCAAAAGAAATAAAACTGCTTATCGAAATCATGGAGCGTGAAATAATGTTTCTGAAATGGCACCAAACCCTTTCTGACTTCACTCTGCATCAAGATGCAACCATGGCGGGCTGACTGAGGAACCACATGATATGTAAATTCTTTTCTGTCGATTGCCGAATCGGCATTTTTGGAGTTAAGACGTATGGAACGGGCCCCTAAATGAGGGATGATGTCTTTGAGCGACACTATCTTGGTTGGTTTAAAACCGGATGCATTGTCTTTGCTGAAAGGGTCAGTGTTGTCATTACTGTGCCGCACCCTATGTATTGGTTTGAGTTAAGTTTCATGCCCTTTTAAAATCGTTACTACTTCGCGTCCGCGTTGACTGTGACTCGTGCCTCTTTTAATGAAGAAAACCGTCTTAATTTACCATCTATGGCAATTCAAGACATTTTCGTGTAGCTCAGAGGTTCCCAAACTTTCATTAATCGCGACACCCTTTGAAGTTATAGAATTTTCTTATTTCAGCCCAGTCTATCCTTATTATGCATATATATATATATATATATATATATATATATATATATATATATATATATATATATATATATATATATATATATATATACACCATGGGTATTTATCGGCACCTCTTGCCTTTTCCTGCGTCACCCACTTTGGGAACCCCTGGTATAGCTTGTTCTTTTTGAAAGTGCTTTTAAATATAAGTCGATCTGAAGCATCAACTAATGGAAGAAATCCAATTAATCAAAACTGTTTTATGACTATAGTTACTATTTTGAGAAATAATGATCTCGAACAGTTCATTATTGAACCTGAAACATTTGGTTTATTGGACCTTTAAAAACAGTAGCATGACGGTAGCACGAAAACAATCTTAGCTAAACTTTCATTGAGGATAGAACCCTTCAAGGTCAAGCCAGTAGTTGAAGGTTTACAGCATGCATGTAAGACTGAGCCTTTTTATTTTTTTAGGCATGCAATACAAGCAATAAAGGTTCCATTTCTTCAGTCAGTGAGTTTTTTTTTTTTTTACTTTCCCAGAATTTAATTTTATTTTATAACATTCGCAGCTCGGCTTAAAACTTTTTAATTCTTTCGGTAGCACATTGTGAACTTTTTTGCTGTGTATTTATGATTTAAAAAAGTAATCATTTACAAAAAAAAAAAAAAACTGCAGTTAGTTCAGTTTTTGTGAAACTGAAAATTTTAATTTCAACATTTAAAAACATACGTACTTTTAATTGCTTTATTCCGCATGATTTCATTTGTAATCGCTACCGTTTAAACTTGTTCGAGATGCTTAAAAGTTTCTCAGAGAAATAATTTGTTTAGAAAAATAATAAATCCGAAGCTTTCATCACATACTTGACTAATACCATTTTTGGCTCTCTTCCATTAACTGGCAGGCAAACTGTATCTGTGTATAAACCGAAACTCAAACCTTTTAAAAGCTTGGTGCTGCTATGTATGTATATATATACACCCCTAGCGTCATCTCAACCGTGGAATATTGTCTGATTGTGTTCAATTAAGAGCTTTTCCATTCGTTTAGCTGCTCCTCCTCATTTAACTACCTCCGGCGTTATTGTTCCTTTGGGGCAGATTAAAGCCTAAATCATTCAATACCCCCATAATGAGCGGCGCTGGGTTTTAATTCGGTTTATGCCCTAAATTGTGTCTTAAATGTCTTTGGAGTCTGTGTTCATTGATATCGAAGTTTTCAGTTGCCTTCCAGTAATTGGTGGAGACCGTTTTGCACCGAATTTTACAAGACATGGCTTTTTTTTTTCCCCAACCTCTTTTGTTCTTCGCCACTGTTTAATTTCCACAATAACTCAAACGATGGCTCGGAGGCTTTGAGAAAAGTGATGCTGTTCCGAATTTATTTTCTCCAATTTATTAGCTAGACCTTATTATTCGCGTTTTTGTTGCGAAAAATGAATAGCCGCCGTTTAGCGTGGTCATAACTCTTTCCAGGTATTTCATTTAAATGTATCGCTTGATTTTTATTCATTTTCTCTTTTACTGTGTATGGAAATCTCGCTTGCTGGGTATTATCGTCTTTTTTAACCAACATTACCGTGGCTCTTTAATTTCGGTAGACTAATTGTGACCTTAATTATGTATCTTGTGGCCCATCTATCGAACAAATTACTGTGCGAAATATTCAGCGTTAGAAATCGGTAAAAAATCATACTGGTCCCTTGGGCCAGTCAACGTGAATATGTACTGATACTCAAACAACATCACTGGTCCGCTTTAAATTAAACACTAAATATGTTTGTACCGAAAAGTTACGCTTTATGATGATTACATTTATTAAGTTTTAGCTCATTGATGAAACACTTAACTGCAAAATTACTGTACTGCGAATAAAGTTCAAAATGATTAACATAATATTAAATAATAATGTGTGAATGAGAACACTTAATATTAAATACAATGCAAAACAGATAAACAGTATAAAACATCTTTCTTCTGATGAGGATTTTTTTATGTACTTAAATGTTTCAAAATAAATTTTTAATAGGCAATTGGCAATAAACATTTAAATCTGATGTCTTAAACAAACAAGTATACAGTCTGAAAACAAATTTCATTAAACAACACTTAAAATAGACTACCTAAAATTTGTGAAATTTAATTTGACCATTTTTACTTTGTTTCTGGTTGTTATTTTTCCCTCCAAGTGTGAATAAAAGGTAAATGTGTGATTTAAACTTAGATAAAACTTATGAAAATAAAAGTAACTGTAAAAGAAGTCAACCAACGGTTTGACTAATAAATAGCTAAACATTGGCTAGGCTAATGCTTTTGGATTTTTTCTTGCACAGTGTGATCAAAAATAGCCAGCAGTTTGTGGTCCCATGGACCACTGATTATTTTTTATGGTGGTCCGAGGCAGGTTTCACTGGTCTGGGACCAGTGGACCAGCAGTAATTTCAAATGCTGATATTTATATTTAAAAAAAAAAGAGGATATGCGTTTTGTGTGTTCTGGCTCCCAACATTTAAATCTTTGTTGTTTTGATTCGATAAGTTTGGCATAGTAATCTTTATTTTCATCCAGTCCTATTGTAACGTTTTATTACTGGTAAGCCATGAAGTGGTTGGTACGGGGGTGTCCCGTGGTAACATTGTAATGTTTTATCAGAATTGCGTAATATGTCTTCTATTCCCGTACAATGCCCTCCTAATTTATAACGTTTTATCTTATCTTATTTTTTCGTGTGCCTAGTATGATCAAAAATTGTTGTCCGCATTTTTTTTAAAGAGCCGTTTGCTTTATTAAGGCAATGTAACTTGCTTTATTTTATAATGCTTGAGACTGATGGTGCCATGGCCCGTTCCATTAAGTTTTGTCTTTTTACTCTAAAATTGCTTACTTTATAAACACTCATATTTAAACAAATCTTTTCTTGCGTACTATTGACTTGAGATCAACTGCCCCAAATGTACCAGCAAACTATTTTTTTAAACAGAACTTGACATGCCCTCTATTACGTTAAGCTGGATATTTCCAACTGAAATAAGAACAATTTTGCAGTTCTGTGTAGGCAGATATTCAGACAAAACAAGATTTGTTTTTCTAGAATCTTAAATTTAAAAGTTCTGCAGTCTTAGAACAAAACATATGTTTCTTTGCATTTTAAGAACTCTAATAAAAAAAAAATAACGCAATGTTTCTGCTTTGGAAGATGTTCACAGTTAAAATATATAGTATAATTTGTCAAAAAAAAATTTCATGATGAACACTTGAACGTCATACTTTGAGTTGAATAGAACTCTGCAGTAAAAATAAGAAAACTCGAAGTTCTTAAACATAGAACTTTTAAATATATCTATGGTTCAAGCGGAAACATTCGTTTCAGACATCGAAAGCCTTGGTGCAGGACACTGAGTAGAGAACACAACCGAGAAGCTAACTCTAATATAGTGTAAATGTTTTATGCAAGAAAGAGAAAATTTGAAGTATTTGGTATCATTATACTTTCTTGAAAATTTTCATGAAAAACTGTGCCGTAAACTTTTTAATCCATCTATTCAAGCAGATATTTTGAAAAAAGAGAACACTCTGCTGTGGGCAGGTGAAGGGCAGTGACTGCTATGTTTTTTTTTTTATTTATTTATTTTTTATTTATTTATTTATTTTTTTGCATCTATTGTAGGTTAGCCTTGTTGTACAAGCTTGTTTATTTGGTTTCCGCTGGAGGGAAAAAAAAGCGGAAAACATGTCTTAATCCAACATTTCCCCATTCTTAGTGTTGAGTCGAAAATGCATTTCTTCAAATGTCTCGAAAACTCATTCCTGCATATACTGTCATTTACTGATATACTGTCGCACTGATTTTTGATGTCTTGTTCCATCATACAACAACATGGGCTCCCTCCTTCCGTTTTTTCTCAGCTTAAAAATTGATTGAAATATATATATGTATATATATAAATTTTACCATTTTCGAAGACATAGGCCCCAGTGCTCTGGTACTTTTAGCTCCGTAAATGCAACAACCATGTACTTCGAAACCCTTGCGAAAATCAACTTCCAGAATTCAGAACTCATCCTTAAAACATTTTGTGCAGTTTCGTTTCCGTTACACACACACTGTGAGAAAAAAGTTAGGAAAGAAACCTAGACGCCGGGTTCTTTCACATTAAAGCTGAATATCTCCTACAGAAATAAGAACACTCATTTAAAATATCGCGCTTCACGATCCTCTCTTCACTTGAATTCTGCACCTACTTTGTATTCTCTTCGTTTATTTATTTTCCCTCCTCCCTGCTGCATTTCTTTTCAGGGCGATAGATATGGGACCGGCAAATAACCGGCAGCCACATGGCTGGCTCTCAGATATATTGCCTCTGAGCGTAAATAAATTTTTCTACAGATATGTGTTATCAAGCGGAGGAAGAGTGCGAAAAAAAGTGATAACAGTTTTTAAGACCTTAAAATGCAGCGTTAAAGTAAGTGGAATTGGTTCTCCGCTCAGATTTCGGAGATCGAAATTCCGTCTGCCGAATTCTTTATAATATTAGTGTCGCAAGAACCACTTTCTTTGCTGCGCGGATTTTTTTTTTTTTTTCTTTGCGATTAAGATGTTATATGAAAATTTCACTTTCATTTAATTTAGTGGTCAGAGGCACTAGTGGTGATGGTAATTTCCGTGTTTTTTTAGGGGGGGGGGGAGGGAGCTCTGGTAATTTTTAAATTGAGAGCTAGAAGAATCATTATTACCTTTCACTAGCGCAGCCAGAAATACCTTCTGGAGGGGTTTTTTTTTAACCAAAAGTACCTTTTGTAAGGTTTTTTTAAATCAAAAATACCTTTTGAAGGAGATTTTTTGATCTTCTGAAAGGGATTTTTTGATAAAAATAGCCCTTTCATATGCATAAACTACTGTATTAGAATTCGCATCATGTTAAAACCAGTGCCTCTGGATGGTGTTTTCACCCTCCCCCCCTTTGCTGCGCCACTGTACCTTTATATACAAAGATAGCCGAATCGATAGATTTATTCTAAAGATAACTACTTTTCTGAAATATAAACAGGCATTTAGAAATGTGAAGATTCATACATTGGTAGATAATAATGAGATAGTTCTAATACAATCTTATAGTTTGTGATAAAGTTTTAAATTATGCTTGGCTTATCCTCAGTAAGCAGAGCAGAACATCTAAATAACAGCTGCATTCTTCAAGCATTGAAACAAATTGTTGGTTACCTTTTGAATTCCTAAGTTCTGCTAAAGTTATCGGTTTTCAGATTTATATGTTTTAAAACCGAAACGTGTTGCTTTAAAACTTTATGGTGAACGTTAAGGTACAACATCCAGGTGAATATCAGAACATCAAAGATGCAACAAACCTTTCTTTCAGCGAGAATCTAATAGTTTCCATTTCCATTGCAAAGCTTGTGCCGAATTCCCTAAAAATTGTGGTTGGCTTTACAATGTTACCAAAGTGAGAAACTACCATTAAAACTAAAATAAGAGCATAATAAAAAAAAAAAACACTCTCGTCTGGAACATTCCCATTAGTCAGCCATCGTTGAGTATGCAATCACTACCGCTCACCAATCTGTCTTCGAATGTAATGAACACTCAATACGTTATACAACTCTGCATTACTTTGCCGTTTCTGCAAGGAAACTATCGAAATTCTTAACCATCCAAATAACTTATAACAGACGAATTCACTGTTGCTTCAAGTCAGCAATCCACTCAAGACTAAGGAGGGCAAGCCAATCAGAAGCGCTGTTAAATTTGAGATGGTGGATTGTTTTCAAATTTGAGATTCCAATGTGGTTCAAAGCAAGATTAACAGTAAAATTTAAGACCATGCCTCCCCTTCCTTCCTGCTCCCAAGTTAATGTTTTGGGAAAAATCAGGGATGTAGTCAAACGAAACATCCAAGAGGAATATACTGAGCTGGCCGAACCACATGCTATAAGCCGGACAAATTGGTAGATCATTGAACTTTGACTCCCGGCAGTGAAAGTCTTAGTTTTATATTGCATGTTAATACTTTTTACTATCTAATATCCACGTACCGAAAGAACACAGTTCTAGACTTCTTCTGTCGCAATCAGTTTAAAAGAATATGCAATTCTTATTTTAATTCTTAAATATATTGAGATCAAGTATTTAAATTTATACAGTAACCATTTTGTAAGTTATTACAAATATCAGAGTATTTTCTTCACTTCCAGTTCGTTGCTATCATGCATAAAACATTCATCATCCCAGTCGCTTCACATCCCACTTCGAATTTCTCCTGTTTACACTTTTTTGAGGATTCAAAAAGCCTTGACCGATGCAAAATATCTCGTCTGCCGATTGCCAAAGGACCATTGCCGGATTGCAGACGGCGCCTGAAAGATTCCCTCTTACAAAGTGGAAGCATTCAGTCCAATTTCTTTGAAAATCTTTCTCGATAATGGGCAAAGATGCTTTTCCTGTTTCCGTCCGTTATAGCATGTGTTCCAGACAGGCAACTGCGATGCATAATGTTTCCGCGTAGACTGCATCTTCCGTTCCTCAATCGGTCATTTTTGCGAAATTCAAAACCCTTTTCTTCATTTTATTCTTTCCAATATTGGATCCGCACTTGACCATTTTCGATATTGGAGAGGACCTTCTTTTTCTTCCCCTCTTCTAACCAATTCTATCATCATCCTCGCCAACCCCCTTTGCCGCCTCCCTTCTCTCTCTCTCTCTCGCTTTTTTTTTTCGTTCATTTCCCCGAGGAATTCTATCTTCTCCTTTATGCATCAATAGAAATATATATTCCCCAGCAACTTTCTCCGGGAATTGAATGCGAAAAAGTAAGAAGTCACTGAATCGCGAAGCTGCAAAAGGAGCTGCCATGAAAGAGCTAGGAAACAGCTCCAACATGGCCGATTCCGAGACCGAAAATGAAAGAATCAAGTCGCCTGCCCATTACTGGCATCCATAATTCATAGAGTTTCCACCCCCCAGTCCCTCTCCTTTTCTGCGAATGTGTGTATGTATAGGGACGGAGTAGGTGGATGGATGGATAGATGGCTCGTGGAGCGTTGAAGAGTTCGATAGTATCTGAAAGTCACCAATTCTCACGATATTCGATGGGGCGGCCTCCTGTGGTGTATATGGGGGTCATTGGGATTTGAGTTAATTTTTTGTCACCGTTCCGTAGTAGTCGAATATCAGTAAACGAAACCACGAATCTCCGTATTGCTGTCTTGAAATTGTATATTTCGTATTTCTTCTGCATTGCTGGTAAAATTTTTAGCTTTGAGAAGGTCTTTTCTGAAATCGCACCAACGTTGTATTAACTTCCGAAAATACCATCGAAATCATACCGGATGTGAGGTAAAATATTAAGTTCATATTAATTAGCGACTAAAATGCATAAAAACGTATTTGAAAAATTATGCCATTATCAAAGTACATTTAATTGATTAAGATGTGCTCCGCTTAGTAACTGAAATTACACCAATTAATATACTCAGTGTGCCTGAAACTCAACTAAAAACAAGTGTCGTGTTAGTTGAAAAGAAATTCTTAACAGTAAAGTAAAATTTTCACGAATTCGATGTATATGATGATGTTTTATGAGAGGTAATCTCAAGGAGGGAAAGTAAAATTTCTTGCATCAAAACGTAATTAGTCATTTAAAAAGTTCACGGCTTTCTTAAAATTCAGTGCTTCTTGAGTTCTGAAAGATTCTTGTCTCGAAGGAACTAGTCGCCAAGGTATTTTTTTTTTTTTTTTAGTCTCGTGGGTGGAATTTGTCGGACCTTGGGTATATGTGTCCCTTAAGTTAGAAATTTATTTTATGAATTACTAGTTGCATTACCCGGCTTTGCACGGTCTACCTCGAAAATAAAAGTTCTGTCTTCAAGCGAAGCATGTTTAGCAATCATGCTTCAATTAGAGGGGAAAAAAATATTGTGAGTTTCCCGTCAAATTTAATCATTCTTAAAGAAAGAAAACGGCAAATCAAAACTTCCCCAATAAATTACACGCAACTCCTAAAGTCCAAAAGAAAAAAGAAAGAAGATAAATCACCAAATAATAACCAAAAGGGAAAATTCTTATATCAAAACAAAAACAAAATTTTATTTAGTCACAGTCGAGGAAAAAAAAGTGGCAACCTTCTGAATTGTTTTCACGCTAATTTAAAATGAGATCGCACAAACGATAAATTCCCGATTTAAAATTTGTGTTCCATTAGGCATAACAGTGTTTATTAATTTTTTCCCGGTGATTTTACAGCCTTTTTTTTTTTTTTTTTGAAATTCGGAGGAAATGAAGGAACTTTATGGGTGTTTTTCGCGCGCTTTCGATTGGCACCAAAATCGAACTGATCGGATAATTATTTCGGGTAGAACGAGCCATTTAATGCCATTTTCGATCCCTAAAATTAAAATTCAAACGTTTCGGTTCTTTTTTGGCGTTCGAAAACCCCCTTACGTTCCTTCTCGGGTACCCAAGTACCTTCCTGCCAAGTTTAGTCCAGATCCGACGAAAACTGGATTTGTATAGAAAACATACACATACATATAAATATATTCTCTGTTTTATTTATATAGATTGAATACAAATAATGTTTTTTTTCATGTTAATAAAACATCAAAATCTTAATATAAGCAAAAAAAAAATAGTTTTAAATTTTTTTTTCAAGTGGACTTATGGTTCTCAAAATATTGAATGAAAAAATGATAGTCAAATAAAAGTAATTTCTGCTTGTTAAGGCATGCATTTTTCAAATATTTTTAAGACTTCAGAATCTTAATGTTAGCAAAAATATTCTTGTTTAAAAAAAAATACTAAAACAGACTTATGGTCAGGTTGAGAGAGAAAAAGGTAGTTAGTCAGATAATAGTAACTTATGCTTTTTAAGTTTCAAAGATATATTATTATATTTTCTTTGCTCCTACCCTCTCCTAGTGCATTTCTTTCCAAATAAATCTTTTACTTTTCTGCTCTGGGGCTGGGGAAAGAATACAACCGTTAAAAGCATAGAGAAATGCGCTGAGTGGACAACTTGAAAATTCCGCTGGTCTCGGCTAGATGTTTTCCTGATCTTTTTCAAAAGAACAGTGTTTTGTGTCAAACAACATATGGCCTGGTCGTGGAATGCTGTACTGACATAATGGTTTTTTCTCAATTTTTAGGAAAAATTAAAAGCTGAGTTTGTGATTTCTTTTGCCTTTTCTTAACTATTTTTCTTGAAGCTCGTCTTTTCTATCTTTTAAAGATTTGTAACAGGTATTCTATGTTTGCTGGTTCAAAATATCTACACAATCTGATTTATCATTAAATTCTTATGTTGATTTTTCTTTTAAATCTAATTTAAGCTAAATTTGACTTTGCTTCTTTCACTAGCTTTATCGATAATGACTTCTCGTTAAATTACAACTGAAAACCATGCTCATCTTCAGACTGAACGCATAAGATGGCTTTTATCTTCTAAAACAGTTTTTTGTTTCAGTGGAATAAAAAAGATATTCAAATTTTTTACTCTTAAAGATAAAAATTTGTCTTTAGTGTACTCTACTATCAAATTCAATAGTTATGCTTTCTATTTCAACTCTTTTAATGTTTTCAAAGCTTTAATTTCTTTCAAAACTTGCAAGAATATTTATTCGTATTAAAATAACATAATTATATCCCTTTTATCACACAACACTCCAAATTTTTTGAATCAACAAAGTAAAAAGTAGATTTTATCATCTGCCACCTGTTTATGAATAATTTCCATTTGTTACATACATTATAAAATGTATGTAATAAAATCAAAACATTTTTCTCGGTTGCTGTTAAAATTAATAGGCGATATTTTTACTCAAGATATATCAGCTTAAAACAAATATGTAAATCATTTTTCGTTGCGATAATTTTGAGTCTATCGATAAAAATATTTTTAAGTTGATACACAAAATTATTGAATTAATTTTGTGACATGTTCTAACTTCGAGTAACATTTGGGTTAATGGCTTGCTTGTCCTCCATCACATTTTAATTGTGAAACATCCGTTCCCGCCGCGATAAATTTTTGAATCTTCGAGTCGGCTAATTTGCAAAAGATGAATAAACCATAATTTCTTGTTTTCCTCCATCCATTGATTGCCACACCAGGCAAAGTGGTTCCCGTCCACTCCTTTAAACAGATGAAGAATAAATTCAATATACCCTCTCAACAGATAAATCGATGGGAGATTAATGAATGGCTCTGCTCCCCGGAATGACTCTTTTACAACCAATTCGCAGTTCGTTTCTTAAGGAATTCCTAAATAGTTGAAGAATGTTATTTTTAGATCTTAATAGCGTTCTAAATTACGTCACTTATCTCTCATTCGCGCGCCACTCCAGAAACACCGCAGCCAATTAGTCACGTCAGCGATGATAAAACATTCAGCTCGAGTCTATATTGCCGCGAGTCCATCACGAGTTAACTCGGGCACGGGGAAAAGACGTCGTCTTCCAGCAACAATTTGCAAGCGGAGTAATGACGGGTTTAACTCGAAATGACTGCCAGAGAGTGAAAGCAAATCAATCACGGTGAAAGAGAGAAAGATTCGAGGGAGAAATCAAAGAGGAGTCACGGAATGGAGGGTGTAAATATTTCAGGAGTCGCCATCAGACATAAACTGTCTGACCTCCCGTATAATCCTCTAATCATTCTTGAGGGGGAGGTAGCCCTTGATGGAAAAACTTCGTTTCTGAATGAGTGCCAGAAGAGGTTATGGTCTGATAGGACACTTCAGTAGGCGTCGTGTTACGTCATGCTATTGAATTCTACTCAAGCCCTTCGTGTACTTCAATTCGTGGGCAAGGGATTCTCCATTTCTCTTAACTCAGTAAGTCATTTGCATCTCCAGCAGGGTCGACCCGAACTTTAATTTTTGGGTGGGTGGAAATTCTCAATTTGCCGAGTGGAACTCAAACTTTCTCGAATGGAACTCAAACTTTCCCGAGTGGAACTCAAACTTAGCCGAATGTAACTCCAAATTTCGCCGAATGGTAATAATTTTACTAAACAGAACTCCACATTTTGCCGGGTGATGATAATTTTGCCGAATCGTCAGACAAAATTTGCCGAATAAGACGCAAACTGAGACGGTTTAAGGGAAGAGTTACGTCGTCAATCCGATTCGGAATACAACCAATTTTTCCTGGTATAGGGCCCTAAGTTGCAATTTCACTTATACAGTTACTTTGTTTGTCTGAATCTTCATGGTTTATACTTATCGTTTATGATTTTGTAAACAATTTTCAGAAGCTTTTGCACGTCTTCAGTTCCGTACCCATATATTTTCCTATGAATTCTGATGTAGCCTTCTAACAATATGTGATAAGCGTGTTCTGTATTATGATTTTTTTTTTCAAAGATAAGTATATGTTCATAGTTACAATACCCTTCATTCTTTCATCTCTCATATTGCTCCGTATCTTTCTTGTCTTTTTTTCCCGAACTACTAATACATCTGGTTAATGTAACTAAAACTCAGAAATGGCACAAAGCTTGTCTTCCAAATATAGTCCAACTATAGCACTTCCCCCTCATGGAGAGTGTTATAGTTGGTGCCCCCCCCCCCCCAACTTTATTGCTTCGTTTATTTTAAACCTATCGCTCTTAACCATTTCACGACAGCTGATTTTGCCCTGAATTACCGATTCGCTTCATAAGTAAAAACTGGAAAAACTGTGAGGACTGACTCGATTTCTAGTAGTGAAATTTTTAGTTTGTGTTCTTAAAAGCCTAGATGAATTGTTCTTTTCTAAATATATACGGATATGTGTACAGTTACTATTGATCTTGTATTTAATTAAAATATTTGTTTGCCTAGTAATTTTTCTTACCATCAGTACAGTACATGATTTATTTATCCGCTGCTTTTTCGGATGTGGGAAATAGTACAGTAGTACTATTTCCTTAACGCGTTTATTTTATTTATTTTTTTTTCAACCTGGATTTAATTTATAAGATATAATTTCACTTTCATTTTAATTTTTTTGTATCCGTACCTTACTATTTTCTAAATGGGTCATTTCACGATATTTTTGACATTTATGTAGATTTCTTATCGTGAACCTTTTTCGCCATCACTTTTTAATTTACTGTTTGATTAGCATATTATTTTATTTTGAGCTTTTAATACCAACACACCAACTCAAGTTAAAATAATTTGCAAATCAAACAGTTAATTAAAAAGTTATGACAAAAAAAGGTCACGTTTAGGACTCTACATAAATGTCAAAAAAAAAAAAAAAACGTGAAATGACCCAAATACTAACTTTGTAAATTGCTCTCTCTTTGTCTGTGACAGCTGTCTCATTTTACTATACAGCAATCACTCCTTACCTGTCTTTTTACCCAAAACAATTTAATATTGCCAGAATGTCATCAAGACTGAAAATATTACTCTGCATTTTAATTACAGCTCCTCCCTTGATCACAAATTGCGCATCGGTACTGAAACTCTTAGCAAATGGCGCAAATACTTGGGGAGAAGAATAAAAAGAACGACAGAGTAATACGACAACTTCCTTCCCAACCCTTTTCATTGATATAAAATTGACATTCCATTTCCCCTATTCTTTCGAAAATTTACCCCAAACAGCGATTATGTGAGTTTTATTATTTCCCCTTGTCATCATCGCGAAGAGCTTGATCATTTTCCATTCTCCTGAATGATTTTTGTGTTATGAAGCTTAAACCTCTTTCCCTAGTTCCTCCCAGAATGTTCTTTTTGGGATCGCTTCCGCCCCCTCGTTTTCCGTTTAGCACTTGTACACCTTAACGATGAGCGGAAATATTTCAATCGACCATTTTCTAATTACAGCTTTGCGTGCTATCTATCCCCCTTTTACAATCAGAGCGGGAAATCTACTAGAAATCCTTTTCCATCTATCTCAGGACCCATCATTCCATTCTGGAGGGCAAAATATTTTCCCAATAACAGTTTTCGAATCTTATTTCAACAAGCTTCGTAATTACAACAAATCTTGCGCACACGAAATTTTAAGATTTCTCGAAAACCCTGCTCGTTGTTTGTTGTTTGCTTGGCTATTGGATCGTGGGGTCCGGGCGGTAGTGGTGTAAATCTCGATTAGCATCTTCTTAATCACAATCGTAACTGTGCAATAAAAATGTCGATGAAAAATGCAAACTGTTCATATTTTATTACTCTTTTTCAGTATTGTCAAAAATTTGAATGCTTAATCATATCATTGTTTTTATTATTATTGCAATTAAGTAGTTTAAAGGAATACATATAAATTAATTTGTGTAGCTTTCTGTTTTGTAATATTTTATAATTACAATTGCAAATATTTACTAAAGTATGGAAAGAGAAAATATTATATAACTATGTACTTTTTCTGAAATCTAAATTAATGCAGAGCTTATAATAAGGATAATTTACTGTTCTTCATCTATTCTAAACATTCAACGTAAATTTGATTAGTGGTTCAAAAATGTTACTTTAATTTATCTATACTAATAATATAAAGCTGTAGAGTTTGTTTGTTTGAATGCGCTAATCTCAAGAACTACTGGTTCGAATTGAAAAATTCTTTTTGTGTTGAATAGTCCATTTACTGAGGAAGGCTATAGGTTATTTTTTTAAATCAAATTGACCGAAATATTTGTAATTGAAAATTAAATGCTAAATTAAGTGTTTAGTTCTATAAATTCCTAATAGATGGTGGGGTAAGTTAACTCTTCCAGAGGGAGCTGGCTGACAGTATCGATACCTGCGAGGAACTATGCCCATGCTACGCTGTTGTGATCAGCGAATATATATATATATATATATATATATATATATATATATATATATATATATATATATATATATTTATTTTGCGATGTTCAAGTACATAATTTGATTTTGTAGGATTTTTCTATTGGGTTTTGGTTTCCTTATTTCTTCAACTTTTGTTTTTGTTTTTATAGTTGAAGATATTTACTTGTCTAAGCAAATAATTTGATTTGTCGTATTCAATTGTGATTGTTCATTATAACGTTTTTATTATAGCATTGTTTATTTGGAAACCGCTTCACTCGCTGAAGGTCAGGGTTACGGTAGCGTGGTTGCTTGGCGCGTCAATTGAAGGATTACTTTGAGTTTTAAAGCTACTGCTAACATTTTTATGTGATTTGGCGAATAGTTTTGAATTCCAAAGAGCTTTTAATAGGTCTTTTGAAAAGGTGTGTACGCATTTTAGTTGAAGAAAAATGGTCGTCTCACATCAGAAGGGGGCGGGGGGGGGGGCGTGTATTTCTTTTGCTCAACTTATATCCTTTAACTTCTTAACACGGGCATCGCCGTGCGGGTACTGCTAGTTTAGAATAAAATTACCATTTACGTCAAAAAAAAAAAAAAAAGTAAAACTACGAATTTTCTGCTTTTAGCTGGCGTAATTCCTTTTGCTTGTGTCATAATCATGCCCATAAAATATGAGAAATTGTTAGTGCGTTAAACACACCTTCCTAGTAATATTTCATTTTACTTGCTGTAGTGCGTACTCTACAGTATTTTTCCAAACATTCTTCACATATCAATTTTAAATATTATGATGTATTTGTTTCTTTGGGAGAGAAAGGTAGACAGAGGCCATTTAAAGATCAAATTGAACTTTAGAAGTGTTTTGAAAACAAAAAATTTCTTCTCCCGCTGCAGATCAACTGTTCAAAAAGGTGTCAATAACTTTTTATTACACACGAAAAAATTTACTCTTAATGAAAGCAAAATTGATGGAGGAGAAACATTAAAATATGTGTAGAAAACTATAGAATAAAAGTCAATTCACATCATTCCTTAAAATATGAAAAAAAAATGAAATAAGGAATGTTAAAACTCCTTTTTAAGTTTATTTCCGTGCTTCAGACCTTGTGTCTGAATTGCATCATCTCCGGCTTCCGTTTATTATAATTATCGACTTCACTTTTTAAATTCCAATATTTACATACTTGAATAATATACAAATTTGAGAAATATAAAAGTTCGTCTTGTTACTTTGCGTGCCTCTGCTTTAAAGTTTCAGGTTGTGAATCACATAAATTATAAGCATAAAAAATGCGTTTAAATTTAGTTAGTTTTTAGTTAGTTAGTTGTTTTGGATTATTAAAGATTATTTATTATTTATTCATTTATTTTTTGCTTTAATAAATCTTGGTAATTTTTTTTTCGTTATTTTAGAGCTATTTTTATACAACTATTATATTTATATATTTAGGTTGAATTATTGTCACAGGACTTAGTTTGCACGGGAGCTTCACGCTAGCTTAATGCTCACGAGAGCTGTGCTCCTGCACTTCTATTTTATGCAAATTTTACCTTTTATTTCATGCAAATTTATTTTAAGGCTATTTACATGTAAAAAAGGGGTTGTACGGACTACAGGGCTCCCTCACCTTTCCCTGTATTTTCATTAAGCGTTTACTTCTGAATTTGTTTTTATAATAAAAAGTGGTAATCAGTGTGTGCTTTATTACTGTTTAAATTTTTATTCTGTGTTTGACATAATGTTGCATGCAGTTACGTAGTTCTAGCATTCTCACAAAATATATAGTAATATAAAAGACCGAAACCTGGTAAATGTGGATTTTGTTGGTGGATGTCATTTCAACATTCACATAGCAAAGGTCTCGGCGAAAGAGCGAATATTTCTGACAAATTACCAGTGATTGTTGACCTTCTTCAACTCCGGTCTTTTCAAAAGCTTATCATAGCACATTTCACGCCAATGTCACAGTTTGTTTTTACATTTCTTGCCATCATAAGTGAAATATCCCTCTCTTTTAAATTTTATTTATCACTTTCGATGAAATTCAAATCACTTTTATCTATTTGAGAAAATATTTGATGACCTTAAAGCGATTGCTATTAGCATATAACTAATTTGCTCCTATAATTTTTCTTTCTTGCCCCCCCCCCCTTTTTTTCAATTCTTTAAATTTCTCCGGATCGTTCTGTGTCGCCAATCCTCCTCCACTCTGACTTACGCCACTGCCGTCTTGGCGCTCGACATGCCGAGGCAGTTCGAAAATCCTATCTTCGCGTTGTGTTTGTTTAAGGAGCATAAGCCCGGACTCTCCCGGAACAGTGAAGGGGTCTAAAAGTTCATTAGAAGGCGTTCGTGCCCCGAGGCGGCCCCTGTCAAACGGGCTCCGAAATTGTCTGATATTTCTATGTTTAATTACGAAGCCGGCTTGCGATAAGACTTCTGATCTAATCAATTCGGCTTAATGGTAGGAGATATGTTCATTTTGCGTGTTCAAGTTATAAATGGAAAACTGTGGAAAGTGCTGCAATATCTGCTTCGGAGCGATAAGGTTTACTGTAGGCCCTTCAGGTTCGCAGTCCAGCTATTCGGGATCATAGCCTCAAGATACTCCGAATTGATATTTAAAATGTTAACATTGTTCTGCTGCACGAAACATGCGCGATTATATTTTCTGCGCATTATATTTTGTGCTCTCTCTTGTCTTTCTTTTTTGTAAATTTATTAATAAACTATCGCAATAAAATCTTAAGAAAGTCTTTGTAGTAATATAGAAAGCGTCAAGAATCCGAGCTCACTCGAATGAACTTTCTTTCAAGTTCATTAAACAATGAGTTAATTTTTGTAGAAAAATGTAATTTCATATTGTGACGTTATGTTTTGTATTTAATGTTATGTTTACACACATATTGCATTTATACTTTGTCTAAATGGCATACTATTTTCCTAAACAGTCCTTCTTGTTGTTTTCAAAAATCTGAATAATTTGAAAATTCGGATTTTTGACGTTCTTCTATAAGTAGATGCCTCGTGTATCTCGATTGAAGTTTGAAAAGTAAAAAAGACAATCCTGAAAATAAAAAATCAGGGTAATGTGGGTAATTTGCAAAACAAACCCTTAAATGAGCTTATTTACCTTTTATTATGACAAAAATCAATGTTTTGTAACTAAATTAAACACAATTGTTTGCTAGACATTATAAAAATAGGAAAACATTTCAAAATCTATTACAAATATTTGGGTTGTATTGGGCTTACTGTCCCAAGTAAGGCACCATGTTTGTTAGATTATCATAATTTATTGTACAGTCTATAGAGATGTTGTACATATAATCAAAATAAAAAAAGAGTGTTTGTCGCACTTGTAGTGATGTTCTTGTTTTTATATTTTAAATTGTAAAATTTGAAAATGTCTACATATTTGATCGGGAATATCCGGACCTTCGGATCAACGAGGGCCAGATTAACGAAATTGTACAACGTATAATTGCATCTTTGGGTGAATCATTTAATGGGAAGACTCTTAGTTGGTAAAAATCAAATTCTTTAGCTTTTCTGGAAAAAAAAAAAATCTTTGACGTAAAATTGGTCACGACTCGCAGCATCCAATTATTTCTCATTGGCATTACGGTACTTGAAAGTAAACGAATTCACATCTGATATATTTGTATTTTTTTAGGTTTAGATTTATTAACAAACACATACATAACGAACAGTAAACAAACAATGAAGTTACACATACAAAGTAATTACAAAAGACAATCACAAGCACTGAGCAAATCTAAATTATAGTTCAGCATGACTAAAAAGTCAACACTAAAGAGCGCCAAAGGCACTGTTCACAGTGTTATTAAATCGGTATAATTTGCAAAAAAAATCTATATTAAAGAAACTATATAATATGTTTAAAAAACTACCACAATGTACACAAGTATGTATAATAAAATGCAAAATAAAAAAAAATGTCTTGAGAGGCTTTAAATGAAAGATATTGCAAAAAATGCTTTTGTTTCCAATGCTCAGCTTGTAAAACAAATTGAATGAAAACGATTTTATTTTCATATGCTGAAATTCAATCGCTTATATAACTGACAGTATCTCACAACCAGTGTCAAGAAGATAATCGATCACATAAAAAAGAAGAAGAAAAAATGTGTCAGATTTATTCTTCATGTGGACCTGATCGCCATTTATTACTGTAGATGCATTAGCTTTTAGCAGCGGCGCGATATATATTCATCACCCATGATTATAAAAATGTTTAGTCGGTAAAGTTTTCCAACCCTAAAAACAATAAAACTCCCGAAAGCCTCCATTCATCATTCGCGACTTCTTTCTCCTTCCATTTCCCTGTCAACCACCAGAGAAACACTTTTGGGCTCGTTTAAAAATTCGTTTGCATCGAGTCATCAGCTAGAACATTTGTGGCCAGTTAGGCAAATGCGGCCGTCAATTTTTCTCTCTCTCTCCGAAAGCTTTTGTCCTTTCTCTCCTCTTAGAGGAATGATTCTTATTCCGGCCGATTCCGTTAAATCTTGAGCAAAGTATCATTTCATTTGGCGCGCGGCTCGTTTTTATTTGCACTCAAACCCGATTATGATTCTTCTTTAATCATTCAGAATGAGGCTTAATTGTGGAGCCGCCATGCTAGGACTTTTGGTGGCTGGATGCGACAGATTTTCGCGCTCTTAGTCGAGGGGCTATTTACAAAACATGTAAAAGATGCTTTGTAGTTCAAACAAAAAAGTATTTACTGTAGAGCTCGATGAGGGTGAACGCTTTTGTGGGTTGCATTGTTAATTAATTTTAGAAAAGATATTGAAATTTTCAATTAATATTTAAGCTCTTGGAATAGCATTAACGTGTTCGAAGCTCGTGTCTGCCTACAATTTTTTCTTCTTTACCTCTCGATCATGTGCTTTGGATATTAATACACGATTCCGTTTTTTTTTTTAACCAATTTATATCTTATTCATTTGTTTATAATTTTCCTAAGAAATTTTTAACCTTTTTTCAAATTTGTCACTCATAGTCGTTTCAAGAGAGTAATGATTTTTTTTTAGAAGAGTAAAGTAAACCCTGAAAAAAATTATGTGGTTCCCGACTATTAATGTCCGATTACAGTTTTCAAAATTCTTCGATTTTTCTTCAGTTAAAATCTTAATTTTTTGCGTAAAAAAAGAAACACAGTAAAACCTGTTAAGTTGACCAACCTTGTAAGTTGACCTCTTTTTTCAGCACAGAATTAGCCTTGTATCATATATATCACCCTTTTAAATTGACCACAAAAGTACTACACCGCAAGTGGTCAACTTACACAGTTTTCACTGTACAAGGACTTTGACACTGATTAATATCTTTTGAAAATAACTTATCCATCTTCAGATTTTGAAATTATTTGGCGCATCATTCTCTTCAATATATAATTGAAATCTGACACTTGCCACATCAACTATTGATGTACTGTTATCGCTTTTCGTACTACAGTGAAGCCCCGATTTTACGTTCCCCGCATTTAACATTTTTACATCGGGTCCCAGCGTCAATTTCGCTGTTATGTATTTCTCGTATTTTACGTTTTACCGTATTTTTCATTTTTTTCTCCCAGTCCCTTGAGAAACGTAAAATAGCGGTTTTACTGTATCTGGCATGGTGTTTTCTCACCCTATCTTTCTTCAACAGCGAGCAATCATGCTCTTTTTTCCCTCCCCAAAATTAAACTCCTGAAATAAATCCATGGTGTTAGTACTTAGACGCCAACTAAACTCCTTGAAAATCGCCTTAAATTCATGTGTGTCCATCGCCTCCAGTGTACATAAGTCCTATCCCAAAGCATAACGGAGTGAATGAAAGAGCACTAGGGAGAGAATAGAACGAGAAAGAGAGCTTAGGTCGAAGCGGAGCGTCATTTAATATTAATAAGGCTCTCGGAATTTGTTCCTGCGTACAATCCTATTTCCATTTCCCTTGTCTTACGCGTTAGGATTAAAGAGGAGATTGTAATTTATCATTGCATTAATATTAGATCACATGTAAATGGGCATCGAGAGCCTTAATGAGCTTTCTCAGGGACTCGATTTCCAAGCTTTCTGCCACAATGCGCAAGGGTTAAGGAGGGAGGTTTGTCCGTGGATGGATGCTGAGGCTTTCTTTGTCTAAGTGTCGTTGTCAGCTACTCTTTTAAGTTTTAAACGCGCGTGCTACGTTGCGTTTTGAATGCGCACGCTGATTGCTCTGTTGGGGGGATCCTTTTTGAAGGCTTTCTAAATTGAAGGGATGGGGCGGGGGGGGGGGGAGTCTGAAATGCGATGCGTTTTGAAAATTAACTCCAGAAAGGTTTTGATTATTCAGTCATGATTGAAATGCAGAATTAACATTATTTTTCTTTTTGTTTTGGAATATGTATGTGTTCCAAATTTTGCGATGTAGTACTGAAGAACAGCTTTATTTGCAAATCGTAACTGGATCAGTAATTCTCCGTGGCTCCAATGGCTGTTGTGTATGTCGGTGGATTTAAAAAAAAAAAAAAAAAAACACTGCCACGAGAAAACTAGGAACTGAAAAAATCTCATCGGCTAGAAATTAACGTTTAGGTAAAACTCACCGTTATATGAAAGAGCTTTGTGTACAAGTCCTATTAAGTTCAAAAAAGTCTTAAACAATGCTAGAAATAAAATAATGTTGGATCATTTGTGTAGTTTGATTTGGTTCGTTTTCTTTAAATTAACAGAAATACAAATTGGAAAGTTTACTTATAATACGCTATTTCCATCATCGCCTCCAGCCTAAATTTAAAACGATATCAAAAAAATAATATTAACGATCGAGGGGGCATTTATACAGAAATTATAAAGGTTTGATTACACTTCCGTTTTGAACCATTAGGTTCCATGTAAATGGTGGTTTAGTCAAATTAAAATGTGCTACATTTCAATTGAACATTTCAGTTTAAAATAAGAAACAGATAATTCCCATAGATGTTATATTTCTATTTGTCTATTGATGTGTCTCTGGTGTCTTGCAAACCAAATGTTGAACAATTGTAAACAAACTGGAATACTGACTGAAAATCGCACTTGTCCTCTTATAATCCAGAAAGCGTGTTACTAAAAACTTAAAACTGTTGCCTCAAACTTAGCCTTACTTAGCCAAACTTAGTTTTGCCAAGATCTTTTTGCAAATGTTAATAATATCTTCATCAGAAGGGTGAGATGCAAATGTAACATTTTATTTAAAAAAAATTTCTAAAAAGTTTAGGAAACAGCAAATATTTTTCTTTCAGTCCTCCAGTTGTAGTGTATTTACTGAACAGCAATGCTAACTTGTAGTATACGAGTATATTGTATCTGTTCAAAAAAAAAGTAAAGGAAGTAAAAATGAAGAAATTAAAATCTAGGTTTTTTTTTCTTCCATTTTTCAAAAGACTTTTTGAAATCTCCGTTTACACAACACAAGAAAGGAGTGTTTGCTTTCTCTGGTTCCATTCAATAAAAAGTTTTTAAAAAAGTAGAAAAAGAATAAACTAATGCGTCTTCTGCTTCCTCCTATTCCGGCATAATCTAAGCACACCCATACCTGAAGTGATGACCGAAATTACAATATTATTATGCCATTTCTATTTCCTTGTCTTTTTTATTATACCGATTAAATTTTCGCTTCGAAAAAAATTAAACACATTTTATTCCGAAAAATGGTTTTTCCTTCAGCTGAGAAAGATCTTTATTTATTTATTTATTTATTTTTTTTTTCATAGTTTTCCTGCTATAATTTCAGGCCAATAAGGTTTATGAAGTGAAATTACTATTAAAGAACGATGATTGCTCTCAGCACAGCTGGTACATTATGTTCTTTTTTGCAAGTTTTGATTTTTTCTTCATTTCCTAAGTGTTGCGCGTTCCTAATTAAACTTCCATTACATTGTTTTCAAGCTGGAGCTGCCTTTAGGTGGAGGATACTTAGCACTAATTTGACTTCGCTTACTGCTAAAGACGTTTATTTTACCATTTTTGCTCTAACTGCTTTGCTATTAGTCCGCTTTATCCGTTTAATCAATAGAGCGTGATCTTATCATTATTGTACAACACACAATTTTGTAATTAATGGCTACTGTAACTCAGCTTTGATGTTGAATGAGTATGGTTTATCTGATTTGGGGGACAAAATGATTGGCAACAGTTATTTTTCTCCTTTTTTTTTCATTTGGAAGGTACATACTGTTGCAAACTCGTTTTTACGAGTGATTTGTTACATGTAATTGCTTCGTTTAACGTGAAAAGTGTTAATACCTGCCAACTCGACTGGTTCTTCCAGTAGTTTCCTGGATTTTGAGCATTTCTCCCAGTATCTGGATTTTTACTAAATATCTACTGGGTTTTATAAATCTGTGGGAAAATCTCTAAGGAATTTTGTGAAAAAAAAAAAAAAAACCCTGTAATATTGTGTTTGTAAATTTTGTACTGTCGTTCGTACTCCATTATTTGAAAGTTTGTTAAAAAACTAAAATTCACTCTAAAATTCAAACTTTAGTACATCGATATCTAGTAACATTATCAATGGTTATTAAGTTTGGTCCAAAATACGTTTTAACTGTATGTTAAGCAATAATTTACCTTTTATTCTTCCGTTTCATATTTCAATTAAATTTTTTATGCGTATAGGAAGTAAAGATTTTCCGTTTGCTGGTGTAATAAAACATCTACTAAATTTTTACATTATTTGTTTTTTTTTACATATATTTTTTAAAAATTTTAATTCAAACTCTCATTCTTTCTAAAAATACTTAAAATATCAATTAAACTTTATACTACTAAATTTTTATTTATCCAGAAAGCAATATGCGTATTTTCCCTTATAACTATATGCCGAAAGTAGTGAGTTTATAATAACGTATAAAAGTTTTCCTGTTTCAACCTCAAGTTATTATCTTTGGCCTTAAAAAAAATATTTTGAATTTCTGATACATACCCTGTTTTTGTGGTTGTTTTCTGCAATCATGTTGACAGAGTTTAAGACTGAGTGTTTCGTTTTGTAATCCACAAAACTCTCTAGAAAAGATTTCCGTCCGTGTTGTCCACAGTCGATTTTTCTCCCGGATGGGGGAAAAACTTGTCGAGTCTTGCAGTGGGCGAGATAAATTCGTAACAGTTTGTGCAACCCTTCCTTTAGAGCTTCATTGACCTGGACAAATGTAATTATTGCGGCCCTCCCAACTTTCCAACTGACGAGCTTCCTGCCATTAGCCTCCTATAACCTCCGCTTTTATGTGGCGTCTGTGGTGCAGTTTGTGGGGCCTCTCGCAATTAGCCCCGTGCCCCTGTGGTGCTAAAGGAAAATGCATTGTGACAGGTGGTGCTCTTTCTTTTTGGCGCACTTTCCCCTCAACTCAACGTCCATTTCCTCGGCCATTTACTCCTTTTAGGATAATTTTGCTCCCCGGCTTCGGTTACCTGGGGATCTGGTTCTCTGATTAGCTCTCCGGAGGAAATGTTTTTCGTTCTTTGCTTTCCTTTCGGAAAATACGAGTTTTTAAGAAGCTTTCGCCATTTGTGATGGTTATAGTTACCGTTATTTATTTTCGCGTATAGTCGTAATTTATTTTTACATTGAAGAAAGCTTGTATAATTTCAGCGAGTATTAAGTCTATTTGACTGATTCTTAAAAATAACGGTATAATCTTCGGAGAGTTGTGAGATACTGAAGAAACTGAGGCCGGGCTATCTAATCATTCTATGAGTGGAAGTGAATCTCAGCTTCACAAACAATTTAAATCACTATTTATTTTTGTGACTTAAAATCAGTAAAAATATCTATTTATTTAGAACTACTTTAATATAAGTACAGTGGTAATGATAAGGTCCTTTATATAAGGGGAGCAACCCCTTAAAATCATTTTGGATAAAACAAAACACTTGGAAAGTTTATCATCCTATCTTCTAGAAGTTGTTTCTTAATTTTTTTTAAAGATTTGGTGGAAAAAATAAAAACTAATTCTGACCCTTTGGGTTAAGAGTAGTAATTTAGGTACTAGTTCTGAATTCCAATCTAGTTGGAACACAGGGTTAGGGGGGGGGGGGTAATGGACTTTTATTGGTTGATGAAATTCGACATTGATTTTACCAGAGCAGTCTGTAGATTGTTGTATAACTATGCAGTATTTAAAACGAAACCCATTGCGAGTTATATTCATGAGGGATTTATTCGTAATTTTCATGGTTGAGAGAAATGACTCTGAAATTTAAAAGCTATGTTTTGAACTAACGGATAATTTCCATTACCTTTCTGCATAAAGTTCTACAAAAGCTGTTTCTATTTCACTAAGGGACTTATTTGTTTTCTGTTATTCTAAGTTTGTTTGGCAAATGTTAGATTGTTGGACATAAAATAAAAAAAAAATGCTGAAGAAAACAATCGAGTGACGCTAATAAAAGATTCAAAAGAACAGCGTTGATACAGCAAGATACTACTCATTGTTAGATAAAAATATAACATTGCTTCAAGATCATTAAGAGCAAGTGCACAAAAGTGGGCAGAAACTTGGCAATAAGCAGAGTTTTCCCGCAAAGAATGAATGCAGCTGTGTGAAATGTGCAGTTATTTATTTTACTGGAGTACTATATTAAATAACTTCATCTTTATGCACTGAATGGGGGAAAGACGTATGCCAACATAATAGGAAATAAAAAGGTCAAAATAGATTTCGAAGGCAATAAATTTCTCGAAACTAACAAAAATTTTGAAATCTGTCTTAATGAGTGCCATAAATGCTTTCATTACATCCAATCACTTTCCATTTTAAAAATTAATAATTGATTTGGAACATTTGTTTTGAAAATATAACGTTAACGTTCGATCTGTATGAATACTTAATTTTTGAAAATTGCAATTATAAGATCATTATATTGTAGACGTAGATCAATTAAAGATATTTTATCCCTTTCTAATATGCTAATTTAATTTTTCTCCTGGGGGAAAATTGAGAACTATGTTTACCAGTTGGTTTCAAGGAAGTAAATTGTAAAACATTTGCAGTTGCCACCGCTTTTGTCAGTTACTATTAATGATTTTCTGAAAATATTAGTGCTAAAATAACTACAGAGAGGGGGGCGGAGGTATGAAGAGTAAAATAAATACACAGAAAAATGTGAATGAATGAAAAGTGATAAATTTGGCCACCTTTTATTATTTTTTCCATTAGCTGTGTTGAAGTTAAATTTTGACAGATAAAAATGCATCGCATTCCAAAGTAATCCAGAAAGTTCGAACGACTGGGCACCACTGCGCACAATTTCATCAATATGTATTCTTCAACGGGAAACCTTTTGCGGTCTGTTTGCATATGAGAAGACATTTGAGAGGCCGGGATAAGCCTTTGAATCTACTCTTCTGCCTTTGTCGAATCTAACGGAGATATCCGAGGAAGAGAGAATACCAATCACAATCCTATGTTCCGTTATATTCATGGCATTCAGCGCTGTCCTTTTATCGCTGTACTCAGGCGCGTGCCGCGCATCACGAAGTCACATGTGCGGCACTGGAAATCTCTCCATTACCCAGTGAATGGCACATTCCTGGGAACTTATCATGTAAATACCATGTCTTGTTGCATTAAATCCCCTTCGGAGAGAGAGGCCTTTCTACTGCATTTGCGATACGATCCCCCTTAAGTGATGCTCCCATCCTGAACTCTGATCAAACGTCTTCTTTTTCTTCTGCCTTTTCCTTCCCCAAGATTAGATCCCGCCCGATCTATACGTTATATATATCCTTCCCAATTCCAGTCCCGCTGGGTTTCTTCTCCTGCTTCGACTTCCAATCCACTGCGAACTCGAATTCTCCTCACTCCAATGGTTCCAGCTGTGTAGGGTTTTTCCCCTGCTTCTCTTCCCTTTTTCCCCTACAACTCCTGGGCTCGAAAAACCTTTCCTTTTTTTCGCTCTCTTCCAGATAGAGGCACTTATGAGAAATCCCAGAGCCACAATAGCCCCGGGTGCGCCCCCTGGTATTCATTTCCATTCCTTGCTCTCTCTCTCTCTTCCATTCCCCTACTACCCTTGCTTTTCAAAGTCCCCAAATTTATTTATTTTTTCTCCCCTTGCAACCTGCCCGATGATGAAAAAAAAATTTTTTTTTTTCGAAGTGGAAAAAATACTTTGGGGGAATACGCGCAAGGTAAAGTCGCATATCGCATATTTAGGAGAAATTGAAAGTAAAATTTTTCCCGGAAAGCGAGTGAAATTCGTGGGCCAGCCAGACGAAATCTATCCTGAATATACTTACCTAACTTCTTGGTAACTACTCCTGCCTGCATTTTATTCACTTGCTTATTTATTTTTTTCCTCATTTGAGTTCCCATCTTCTATGCCCGGTCCCATGCGAGGATGAAATTTCCATCTGAAAAGCTGGCCATGCCTAGAATATATTTCCTCGTCTTCCGAGCCAACTTATTTATTTTTTCTCACCTCTTCCTTGCTTTTTTCTCGCCAGTGATCAGATAGGCAATCTTCTTAACAACTTCACTGCCGTTGGTGTGGGGGGAAGGGGTCGGGGATATAAGGTCTGATAGATTAGCGACCGACCTGCCATCTAGCGTAGGGACTCGTGCCAAGGGCTCGTACCCTCGTCTCCTCTTTCCTCGGCTCTTTGCTCAATAAATACGATATTTTCACCCATCAATGTAATGAGAAAAGAGTAACATTAAGAACAATATCGGAGGTTTCCATAAGATGCCATATCCCATTCCTATAGTGGGCATTAGAATAATAAAAGACGGCGATGAAAGGCGAATGCGGTTTAAATATAAATATGATTTTAAAGCTCAAATATAGAATAAAAGTCCGCATTACTGTAGCACAAATTAATGGTATTTATTTTTAATGCTTAATTTAGAGTTATACTGTAAAATCCCGCTACAACGAACTGCAAGGTTCTGTAAATTGTGTTCATTGAAACAGGACTTTCGTTGCAATGGAATTCAAGCCATTTAATGTCAAATAAAACAAGATTGGACATTTATTTCATTGAAACTGATAATGCGTTGCATTGGTATTCGTTGTAATGAGATTTTGCTATATGAAAACAGGGTTGGCAAGTTTTTGCCGGGAGCGGAAAAACCGTGGAAAAAACCACGGTTTTTACCGCCCGGCAAAAATAGGTTTTTGCCAGTTTTTGCCAAAGTGGCAAAAATAGATTGTGTTGACAACTTACAGACAGTTTTTTTCCTTTTATATGAAAGTAAAAGCATGAAAAGATTTTGATAAAATTTTAATTTAATTATTTTTATAGTTTTAAAAAAAAGGTTTAACTTACTTTTGAAGTTATGGAGCATTTTTACTTCCAAATTTTTAAACATTAACATAAAATTTCAGTTTGTAACATCTAAGACAAATAATTAACTTACAATGAAAATGTAATTAGCTTGTTTATTATAGCATTTTCTACAGAATACTAAATATCTATATAAAGTATACTTAATCAAGATACAACTAAAAAGCAAAATACACATTTCTTTAGATTGAAATATCACTTAAATCATCATAGTCTATACCATCTTCATCAAAACCTATTTGTTGTTTAAGCATGGCATAGCAATAAACTAGTTTCGTGAAAGAAGCAACTCACAAATGGTTTCGTATTTTTGATTGTACAAAAGAAAAATTTGAGAAATATCTATTGCAGCAGAACAAATTTAAAGAGTTGCGACTAGTGTGCAGAAATCTTTAGGTACTGTACTGCATGTAAATGCATTATTTCTTTAGTGAAGAAAAGTTAATATTTTTCTATATTCAAGTAAATATTCTGTTATTAATTAAATAGCTTAAAAATCTTGGTGGGATAAAAAAAAGTGTTTAATTAAATATATGTATATATATATATATAATTAGAATGCAATCTTTTTCTTAATTTACTAAGCTTAAGTAAACATTCTTTGTTTTAGCATTGAAGGAATTGGCTCATTCTGAAAAAATTGTTTTAGCAAACATTTAAAATCTTAAGTTTTGCTATCCCAACATTTCTTTTTTATTTATATTTTACCTTATAAATTAGAAGTAACTTGGAGAGATATAACTAAAATATTAAAGTGCATTATTTATATTATATTGTCACTATTTCTTGATTAACAATATAATACTACTTTATTTGCAATTAGGTTTTTTCCGTTTTTTCCATTTTTGCCGGTTTTTTCCATTTTTGCCATGGTTTTTTCCACTGTCCCGGCAAAAATACCTTTTTGCCGGCAAAAACCCAACCCTGTATGAAAATATGATAATACTTGGCAGCAATTTTGCTCCACTAGTTTCAGCTCAGAGACAAGCTTAATGATAAGATAAAAAAAATGATAACGGTCGGAGAAATACATTCAGCTCTCAAATCCCTATCAAAAGTCTAATATGAAGTTGCTTTGATGGATTACATATAACACTTTTGTTAGGTGACATAAATTTTGATTAATGTAATGATTTTTTTAAAATGTTTTCTTGAAACAGAGCTAAAATATATTTAAATCTCTTCCCAAAAGGGATGAGATCAATAACTAAGAAACCTATATTTCCTATCCGAAAAGTATTGTATGAGAAGTACAAAAAATAGCACTTACAAATTTAGACAAAGGTAGTTCTTGACAACTGAAACTGGAGATTTTAATCTAAAAGTACTAAAATCGAGCGAATGTACAGTATGAAAGTTCCTCAGAATATCTACACCCCCTAAATTGTATGTTATGTGTACTATTATCGTGACAGAGATGGCACTTATGAACTTAAAAAGTAATGTACTTGGGAAAATTCTGACACTGTGACAGAATGCTTAAAAGTGCATATAATTTGAAATAAATATTTTGATTGTAAAACATTGATATTATTTTTGTAATCTGAGGCGTCATACTAATATATGTGTTATAACGTTTCTGTTCAAAAAAAATCATGCCAAATAATATTTCATCTATTTGAAGCTATCTTAATTGCAACCCGTGCTCTAAGAGTACGGGTTTAAGTGTTTTTAAGCAAAAAAAGTTTTTTTTTTTTTTTTTTTGAACTATCATTGTTAGAAGATGAACCTTTCGTTGAAAAAACTCATTAGTTTGCGCATCTGGAAATTTTATTTATTTATATTTTAAATTTTTAAAAATGTATTTCCCTGTTTTTAAGCAAGTAACCTAACACGGTACTAATTTTTTTAACGAATTTTTTTACAAGACGAAGCTTTACTACATTGATTTGTGTATTTTTTATTAATACTTAAGGTTTTTTTTTAAAGTGTAAACAGCAAATTAATTCATCACGTAAACATACCAACGTACTCGAATATTAGGCGCATCCATGAGGAAAAAAAATTGCTCTGTTAAAAATACTAGTTAATCTCGCCTGAACCTGTGGCGTAGGAAATGAAATGAAATGAAATGAAATGGAAAGTCCCTCTCGTAATGCATCAAGTTTTCTGGGCCTCGAATGAATTGGCACTGTCCGTCATTGGCGGTGGGAACTCAGACTTTGGAATTGGCTGGAGGAGCTGTCAGTCCGGTCTTCTATAATCTGCTTTGCCGTCCTCGAAAAAACTTTTTCCGCTCTCTTTGCCTTGTAAGTTCTTTTTTTTTTTTTTTTTTTTTTTGTATTATTATTATTCATTGTGATTATTTATTTTATGCCCCCCTTCCCGACTCCTACTTGAAGCATGTCTGAATCTTGGATTGAAAGCCATTTCCAACTCCTTTAAGTGGAAAAACTTATTTCTTTAAAAGGGACGCAGTTGGCGAAATTTTCCGAAATAAAAGCGGATTCGTAGTAGAAAAATGATTGTTGTTGTTATTGTAATACGTTTGATAAATTTATTTATTTTTCCTTTTAGGTTTTTTTCCCCCTCTGCATTAAAACTTGTTTGGCAAATAGCCTTCATTTATCTTAATCGCTTATCTTTTACATTGTATTTCTAAAAAAATATCCTAAAATATGTACATATACCAAACGGTTGAGAAATAAAATGAAAAAATAAGTTAAGGAAATACAAATGAATTTTAAATTTATATACCAGTGAAAAAATTTAGATTGAGGCCGTTTTAAATATTCGTCAAAAGTAAACGAGTGATTGTGTCGTATTATCAAAAAATATTTAACTTTTGAACCCCCTCCCCCCACATACACATGATTTTTTCGGGGTTTCGGGGCAGTTAAAGTCTGTTAATAAATATAAGCTCCAAAGTGATATAGTTTTAGGTTCCTCGAAGGAGGGAGGCTTCACGAGAAACCTTAAAGAATAATGAACTAGATGCAATAAATAATGTAAATCATCGTTATTAGAGTAACTGAATGTCTTCTCAATGCCATACACGACTTTCTCTGTGTGCAGTTTAACAACCTGCAGCAAATGTTGTTTTTCATTGTAAATCTTAAATTTAAACATTCATTTGACTCCTAAGAAGTTGTCTTATATAAAATACGTAGTGAAATCTTCATCTTCTTTAAAAGTCATTCTGATCATTCTTGATGAACATTTACGAAATTATTGTCGATTTGTACTCCAAAAACAAACCAATTCATCTTTGAAGACGTTGAAATTAATGAAATGACAATTGTATTTTAGATTTGCTTCCAATATCTAACCTGGTGCTCCATTTTTTTATTTAAAGCTTTGTACATCTAAACGGAGGACAAATAGTTTCTGAAATTGATTAAATATTAATTTCTGAATGTTTTGATCTGATTTTTTTTTTTTAATGTGTGGTAATTTAACTTTTTATAATAGGATTTTTTGAGTTAACAAATTTCACCAGTTCTATTAAAAATCATGTTGAAAAGGACTTTATTTTATCAATTATGATTTCAGCAAATGCAATTGATTGCTGAAAAGGAAAACATTTCACTTTTCCCCAATTTTTTTGAAGTTTTTATTTTCCTCTTTGTTTTGCTCCGCTAACGGAAAAACAGCCTGCTCAAATCTGACATAACTAAACCGCAACATTTTTTCAAGCAGACGAACCGTTTCCATGACAACCGCATCACATATCTATCCATCCCCTTGGGCATCTGGGGGTCACATCCCTGTCCAGGAAACGAGCATGTCCAAGTGACGTTGACATATCATAACCGTCCATACCACTTTTATATAAAGCTTTCTTTTCTTTGGCGTACATATATAAATGTCTGAAGCAAAGACGATGGTTTATTTTTTTAGTCGGCAGCGCAATCAGTGAGAGAGGCTTTTCTAATAAGCAATTTATTATTCGCCCGCTTGCTTTTCGCAATTCATTTAATTGAGCCTTTTTGCCGTCGTGGTTTCCGTTATGTTTCTTTCTTATTATATTTACTTTTTGCTTTGAATGGATGTTTTTGACGTAAGTCAGATAACGCTACTGTTGCTAGATATTTTTTCGTTAAAAAAATAAATATATATAGATATAATTTTTTTTTTTTTTTTTTTTGTATATTAACAAATTGCAGTCCTAAAGAATTAGAACTGAAGCTAAAGCATGTCTTACTAGCTTGAAAATAATCTCAGCCTGCACAATGATCTTTTACTTTTCTTTATTTGATTTCTTGTCGTGGTTTTGTGTTATCTCACCCGTAATTATTATAGTTATTATTTTATTCATTTTTCCCCCAGAGAAGAATTATCCTCACATAATTAATAGTAAACAAAGAACAAGAGGATCCAAAGAAAAATAAGTTAATATTATTCTTAAAATCATGCTGCAAATACGATTCAACCATGATTAAAGTTTGGCCCATTATTGGTCATCTGAGAGAAGTACATAAAGGATACAGAAAATAATTATTACTTTTCTGGGTGTAAATACAATTCAAACATGATTAAGTTTTATCCTATTATGTTCATTATATATAAAATAATTATTACTTTTCTGGGTGCAAATACGATTCAAATATGATTAAATTTTGGCCTATTATGTTCATCCGAGAGAAGAACATAAACAAAATAAAAAATAATTATTGCTTTTCTGGGTGGACCCGGATTTTTGTTTGATGTTATAAAACGAGAGCATACTTAAAGTAACCCAACTCCCGAGATTTCAAAACTCTGAGGGAGGAAAACACGAATTAAATGTCTCACTCCGATCTCCTTTCCGCTGATGTCCCGCTCAAATAAAAGTCGGCCTCCTTGATCGACGTAAAAAGCAAGTAACAGATGAGGGTGTTTGGAAGCTCTTTAAAAAAGGTCGCTACCTAATCGCACCTCGGATGAAAAGGAATCAAAAAAGGGTCGGAAGCGAGAGGATGTTGAGCGAATTTTTCAATTGTCTGCGTCTGGCGGTTAAGAGACGTAGCATCCCTTCCCTGACAGCTGGCTCGAATCACCTTCTCTTCATCCCTCTTGAGCCGCAGCCTCTTAGAATCCCCATCCATCATGCAGTTACGTGCGACTTCTACATCTGTCTGTTTCGAAACATTATCCCCCCCCCTTTTTCTCTTTCTACGGTACGCTCTTTTCTGCCCCCTGCACTCCCCCCTTCAAAATCAAATCAATCTTCTTCTACATGCTGCTCGCACATCATGCTTTAGGTCCTTTGATTCCTGAAACATTAATTTCGGTGTGTTGATTTTTTTTTCCTCCGACCCCCACGCCTATCACTCTCTTTTTTTTTTTTTTCCTTCTTGGACTTCCCAATGTGTCAAAATTGCGAAGCGCCGGAGTGTATTTCTTGGTGTTTAGTTTGGTGTAAAATCGTCTGGTTTGTACTCAATACTCAATTGGACATGTTTTCGAACGTCGCCAGCGAAATTAATAGCCTACTTCCGGGTTGTCAAATCTTTCAAACAAAATGCTGCCAATAGTATTGATTTTGTAAAAAACAACATTGGAACCGTTGCACATGACAAATGAATTTCTCATTATTTAAATGAAAGAAATCAATGAAAATCTTCATTTTCTTACTCTCAAAATAATTTTTAATCTCCAGACTATAGCTTTTCAGTGTTGGGAATCGTTTCATTGTTAAAATGCCGTTCTTATCGGCCAGGAACATCTTCCTCTTTAATGAAAAAATCTTACTGCTGTCCATGTCATCAAAATAAATTCAAAAAAATCATGTGAGACTAATTTGATATAATGTAGTTTGTTTTAACATTCACAAACGAACAGTTTATTATATTTTAGAATTTTATTATGTATGTATTTAAAATTTTGCGACATATAATGCAAGCGTATGAAAAAGTATTTATGATTTCAAACTATTCCATATTTCTCTTCAAATTTTCTTTGGGATAAAATTTACCTGATATTATCAATGAACTTTGTTAATTTAAATTAGATAGAAATTACTAAGCCGAGTGGCTTAGTAGTAGCGTAAAAGAGAGCTCTAACAACTGTTCTTGGTACTATTCCCTAAATTATTTAACACATTTTTTTTTGCTAAAATTTAGGTAATATCTTATAAATATGTCTAGGACTGTATTAACCGCAAAAATATTATAGGGAATATTATAGGGCAGTATAAATTAATTTTACATCTGTATGATGGGATTAATTCGCTATCCCATTTTCCGAGAGAAGTTTTTGGTTTATTCGTGGAAATACTTCAGTTTACTTTGCAAAAACGAAACTTTTGTTTCAGTAGATTAGAAATAAGGTACATTGAATAATGCCTCTTTCAATTAAACGAAATACCAGGAACCAATAGAACAGATGAAATTTAGTGAAAACTCCTGATCAAGAAGTGAGAAGGTATTTTAACTATGTTATGTTAATAGTTTATTTGTGTTGAACCAGTTCGTCTTTTGTCATTGATGCGAAGCCAAAAGTATTTAACATCCGTAAATTTATGTTTGGGTAGCATAGCCACAGGGCGAAAGAAAAGCCATGTCACCCTTGTAGGAAATTAGGGGCCCAATCCTTTGGTGGGACTGGCTCGGAATCAGAGTAGTATGAATCATATTAGTTTTATTGAGTACTAGTGTGGTACCCGTACGGCTTTATTCGTAGTAGAAAATCAAAAGGTCATTTAGTTCGCCTGTATATTTACAAATAATGGATGATGAATTTCTCGCCAATTGGCTACGTTCATCCGCTCTTCCCATGTTACGGTTCCACGTCATGATCATTTCGTAATTTACTCATCCATCTTATGATAATTTTGCTCTGGAAAATGTTCTTAAAATTGAAATAGAAAAAGAACAAAATCGAATTTTCGAAAAATCGCTTCTAGGTGCACACCCCCATGCTACAAACTAACTTTGTACCGAATTTCATGAAAATCGGCCGAACGGTGTAGACCCTATTCGCGTCACAGAGATCCAGACAGACTTTCAGCTTTATTATTAGTAGAGAAGGGCTAAGTTTGATCGAGTATTGGTTCTCAGCGGCCCAGAGTATAGCTATACTATCAAAACTATATTTTTATAACTGGATACGCTGGTACTACACAATTATTTCATCTCCTGTTAATCCACCAACAAAAGCTGAGTAATAAGTTGGTTTGAATTTCGTTTGATGTGTGTTTTCTCATTTTTGCACCAATAAAAGTTTATGCACTGCAGATCCTATAGCCTTGAAATAACTGCTTGCAACATTTTGTTGACAATTTGTGCTTTAGTTCCGTCAGTATTTTTCTTTTTTCTTAAAGTTGGCTTTCACATTAATTCAATTTTTCGAATTCTACTTTTTTTTAATGAACGATGAAGATAATTTTACTTACTGTTGAAACGTCGTCAAGAATCAATTTGAGCAGTGTACTCAAGCGTAACAAACTCTAGCTTCGCCACCAATGTAGAATTAGAATAATAAATCTTTTTAGACCATAATATCCACTGTAATTTCTAACTCAATAGGCCCACTACCACTGATGTTCTGTTGGGAAGGAAATTGAAAGCACCGCCCTTACCAAGAAAAAAAAAAACACTCATTCCATTTGCAGGACTGTCTACGGAGTTTATAAACAAATCCCGTTAGCGGATTATCTGGGGCCTAATCCTTTAAGACAGGCGGAAAATTCCGCTCCGGGTCAAACCGCAGCTGTTGGCGTCCATTTTTCAAAGTTTGCTCCCAGTACTTTGAAGCCTCCCCCCACCACTTCCACTTGTACACCATCTGTCATGTTGCTGACATTCCGACAATTGCTGAGACAATGCGGTGAGGAGGATTCTGAGCGCTTTCTCTCAGTTCTTCATGGATATTAAGTATTTTGTCACGTGGAGAAGTTGTGGTATTTATCGCCGTGAGAAAATGTATTTGGTATTCGATTTTTTATATTTAAATTTGATTTAATTTTTTATTTTTGTGTGAATGATGAAAATCGATGATACTAAAGGGTAGAATTTTGAACATTAAAATCATTAAAATAGGGAAGATATAGATCGGTACTACATTGCGTTTCGTACTGGTATTGTAGATTTTTTTTTTATTATTATTATTTTTTAACTTTTTTTGGTTCTCTGCATCAACATGTTTGTGTGTTTTCTCTCCCCCTCCCTTTATCATTTTTTCGAAAGTTGTTGAGTTATTTTTGATTAACGTATTGTACCTTTTCTTTCCAATAATAACTCTTTGAGTTGAATCAAGCAATAATTTAAAAACGAAATCGTTTGGGGGAGGGGGAATTGTTGCAGACGTGCAATAAAACATGCCGCTGAAGGTCAGTTCATAAAAAGGTCCTTATTATTATAATTTTTTTTTTTCTTGTTGCTAAATTGAAATAACACAATGGTATTTTAACAACTGGGTAAGGGTCGACTTGATGTAGTTTCAAAAATGTTGATGTTTAGTGCGCATTTTTTTCAAATTCTCGTAAACTCTTTATGACTATTCTATGTATGCCCCCAATCAATATGCCTCTCTCAACCTGCTTTCTAATAGCTTCTCTTCTATAGAACAAATTTTACATGTGGCACAAGTTGTTCCCTTCTACATTCACAAATCATCCAAAAACTTTCATCACTTTTTTTTAATCCCCGCCCGTTTTGATTTGCCACTCAAGCGCCACCAGAGTGTATCTTCCTGTAATTCAAATTCGGCTGCGTGACCACATCCCCCCGTTCTAATGGAATGAATGAATAATGAGGGCTCACAGAACGTGGCTTACGTGACGTCCGAGCAGCAGAACTTGAGGTCGCCATCCATCAGCTGTCTGCTGCTGATAACACCAATCAGCGGGACTCATATGGCATGACAGTAATTGTGCGCCCGATCGAAAAGCCCGCTCATCGACACTCTCTCTCTCTCTCGCCATGTGATTAGTTGGATGAGAGATTTTTTCCAACTGAGAGACAAAGAATTCGGTTGTGTCCAGTATGAAGAGGGGGTGATAATTTAAATGAATTGTGGTGCATATTTCGGGATTGGTTTTATGTCATTTCATCCTTCTTGTCTTGATTTAAAATTTCAAGTACACTACTCTGTTCACGGAAAAGATAGGCCGAAAGTGAACAGGGTTGCCAGAAGGTTTGCCACTGTGCCACTTTTGAAGATTTTCTCTGGAATAACAATAATTTAAAAAAAAGTCAACCAATACTAGTTGAGTAAATAAAGAAGAAACAGAATTTGAAAAATCTATTTTTGAAATCAAAATTAAGTAAACATTAAAGGGATGCGAGAAACATATTTAACGATATGCTTATAGCCAACATCTAACTTTTTGAGATAACTGACTTCTTATTTTTAAGTTATTTATCTTTTTAATGCAAATCAAGTATTGTTTTTACAGTTTCCAAGATATATTTGACATTTTGAGATTTCACAATCAAAGTGTTTTACATAAATGCTAAGGTTCTACGATGATAATCAAACCATAACCAGAATCTCTGACGAACTCTGGAACACATATTAGTGATTGTACCCGATAACGTCATATTTCGACACTAAATTATTCGTGTTGCCATTTAATTTGCTGCACCACAGGGGAAAATTGGGAGGAGTATAATATTAGGAATGTATGAAAACTTTACTTATTGCGACGAAACATACACAATAATATAAGTGAATAGTTTGGATTTTCTCTTTCACTGACCCCCCCCCCCCCCCCCACTTCCATCACTATTTGGTTTGTCATTTCATTCTAAACCAGAAAAGCTTTTCTTTAAAAAGAATTTACCTTGTCATTACATTTACATCTGCGTATTTTCAACTTCGCCATTCTTTTTTTTAATACTTGTAGATCCGATTTCTAAATTTTCACAAAATTTGCCTCAAATATGTGCTTTTGAAATCCTTTTATGATGTAAAACTACTATCGTAAAGACGCCTCTGAATAACAATGGTTATTTAGCTGCAGGAAACAATAGAATTGGCGAAGCTAATTTCTGCAGATCTTTTCTGTGTTCATAGGCATCCTATCTTTATGACAATTCGCAGAATATATGCATTTTAGTATATAGACGTTATGGAAGGTAAAAAGTTTATTTCCATTAAATATTTTTTTTTTTTTTTTGAAGCTAGTACGTAATAGTTTCTATTTATGATCGCATTACCAATTTTGCAGTATGAAATTTTATTATTATTTTTTTCTTTTCTTTTTCCCTTCCGTGGCTAGTCATAAAGAACTTCTTACGATTTCAAATTCTTAATGCTTGGTAGACTGAAGCAAAGCGCGAAGCCCTAGCTTTTTGGTTTTAATCATAACGTTAATTTCCCTATTTTCCTACCCTGAAAATCGCAGTATATTGCCCATCATTGTTTCTTTAATGTGTAAAAAACGATCGATAGAAGTCTTTTTATGTTTTTTGTTATTTTACATTATAGTTTTATTGTGTCAAATAACAACTGTTTAAGCAATGAAAGGATCCATCAATAATAAACTGATGACAACAAAACAATAATGCTACATAAAATTAGTCGTGTAACAATTTTCCTTGTCTTAAGCAAAAAATATCTAACAAGCAGTGTTCGCAAACTTCTCAATCCAAATTTTTGTCATTTCCACCTCATGTGCTGTAGCGTGAACTTCTGTCTTCGATGTGTTTTCTTTTTCTTTCTTTTTTTCCCTCTATTTCCTCCGTTAGAATGTTTCAGTGTTCCTCATCCACGGACATTTCCACATCCCCCTTTACCATTTTGATTCGACCTCTTTCAATTTCTTTGTTCTGCACTCGATGTCCAATGCAGGCATCTTTGTATTTTCATTTCGACCCCCCCCCCCTCCATACATATCTTTATATCCCTGCTTTCTTTCGGTCCTTTTCCGCCTACTACAGACGCGCACATACCATATATCTCAAGCCTTTTTTTCCCCTCCATCTTCCTGACCTTTTTCTTCTTGTCTTCCGTAGCATTACGGATTCTTTTGCCTTGCCTACCATTCCTTCAGCTATAGATTCCCAAGCGGCAACAGATTCATTTGAAGCTTTCAATCGGTGGTATTCCGGGTATATATATATATATATATATATATATATATATATATATTATTATATATATATATATATATATTTATTATGAGTATGGGCAATAGATGGCAGGAAAAGAAGACAGCGATCTTTACTAAAAAAACGAAGAAAATAAGATAAGGGGTGTGGAGTTAGGAGGAAACCAAATGGAAATACGCGAAGAATTCGTGAGTGTTTTTTTTCTTCGGGGGATAGTGTAGGAGGTGCGGACAAGGGCCGGGTATTAGAAACTATCTACTTAACTTTCATGAGGTGCCCTAGCAGTAGCTCGCTCAATCACACCATAAAAAGGAAAGCCCCCTTTCTTCTTCCTCCCACGCTCTTATGCACGCACACATCCTTGTGTGCGACCCACCCTACCCCAAGCGGTGAAAAGCAGTTAACTCTTCAGTAATCAATATGCCATTAAGAGCCCTTGCTGCCAGACCTTCTTCCAGCAACGATGGAGGCAAAAACTTTTCACCAGTGCTTTTGGAACATAATCACTTGAAGTCGATCTGCGGAAAATATGTAGCGAGTCGTTGAGTGGGGGGGACCGAAAAGGGGGGGGGCGGAATGGATTCTTGGTGGGAAAAGAAGGGGGATATGTGTATGCCATGTTCGGCTTTCCCCACCCACATTGATCGGCAATATAATCATATGCATGTAGATCGTCATTTTGGGAACATTAATGCTGCCGACGATGATGCCTTGGCTCTCCACACTCGATGCTTTCCTTTTGACGGTGAGTTTTATTTCTTTGCTTTTCTTCCTTGCTTTTATGTCTTCTTTTCTTATATCGCAACAAAAAGGAAGCTCGTTTTCTTGCGCCCGATGATGGAAACACAGGAAAAGAATGGAAAGTTTTCTTCCTGCTCCACTTCGCGTTTCTTTACAGATATCTATATAATCTCTTCTGCTCTAAACTGAAAAAATGCTTTTCTCTTACTTTATTTGTGGTTTAAAATCAATGTTTTGCAAGGGTTGACAGTGTGACTATTCAGGGCACTATACACAAGGATGAGAGTTTTCAAGAGATTCAAACCTTTAACCTTTTACATGTTCAGATACGTTGTTTCACATTTTACCCGGTGAATCAGCGTATGAATTCATTTTGATACTCTGGCGTATAATTGTTAATATACTTGTTAGGAAAACTTCCTGTCTTCCCTGTTTTGGGAATTTACTATCAACTTTGAAAACGTGCGTATCTTCTTGTGAAAGGGATACCAAAACTTACCAGGACCTGAGCAATATCTCGTGTTGGGAGTAGAGAAGAGACAATGCTAGAACTTAACACGGAGATCAGCACAATCCCGAAAGAAACTGAAATGCTTCTGCAGTGGATTGATGGATTTCTAGAAGTATATGTTGAGGCGGGGGGGATCCACCAAGTTGACCACTTATTTTTCAGTTGACTGACACTGGCTTTAACAGAATCCACCTGCTCTCAGCCTGTCCTCAGCTTAGTATGTTTGCATTTTGTGCCTCAAAGTGTTAAGATTCAAATCCCGTCACGCAAGTTCTGTAGGCTTCTGTGCCAAAGGTCGTGCACTTTTTTACGCTATCATTGTTGAATTAAAATACAATATTATTGGTTTCCGTCTTTGATGTCAACATATTTTTCATCAGAAATAGTTAAACTTCATCATCAGGATGCATTCGCGTCGTGGAAGCTGTGACAAGAGTCGCCATCCGTCGAATCATCTTATCAGGCTCTCAACCGCTCACTCGCAGCTTGCGTTCTAACGAGTGAAAAATGCTCTCGTTTGTTCCCAAGTAGACATGGTGCAGTGCATGAACTTAGAAGAAGAAATTAATCTTTGTTTAAAGCCTCTTGAAAAAGCTCGAACATCCACCAACAACTTTGGTGACACGGAAACATGGAGGGGAGAGAAATTGCTCTTGTCTGTGGATGGATCTCTTTCCTTCGTCTACTCTAAGGTACCTTAGAGTTAAGACTCGTGGTTATTAACTTCTTTATCATTTTGTGCTGGAATACAAATTACCGTTCTCGCGTTGAGTTTATTTTTTGTAGCATTTTGTCACAGTTGACTTCATGTTAGGGCGGATGTTATCTTCAGTGAATAGATTGTACAATTTTTTACTTCATGTCGTTCTTTCGTGAGCTCATTTTTTTTTTCCTACAAAATGATAAATATGTGCTTTTTGATTACACATTTTTATTATTTTTTAAAAATAGATTCGGCTAAGGCAACATTTTTAGTGCATAGGAATTTCTTTTCTTTTTGAATTTTTGTTGGTATGGGATTTTATTTTTATGACGATTTTTATCTATTAATTTCGTTCTTTAAATTGAGTTTGGAAGAAGAACATTTGTGTGGGACAAATGAATCTTAAAAGTCGAAGTTTTTAAACTGTTTATTTACTGTTATTATTGTAACTTTTTTTTTTTGCTTATAATTATGGTTCATGCAATCAATTTTTAGTACGATTTGTAGGGATGATATTCAAAAGTTTTCTTTTTTTTTTTTTTTTTTGAATTTTTTTCTTTTTCAATCTGTCAGGAAAGGAAGGGGAGATACAAAACCATTCATCATACCCAAAATGTTATCGAAAGCATTTAAATGTGTGTTTTGAAATCTGAAAAAGTTTTGACGCAATTGTTGAGTTTATGAAGCTTGCGTTACTGTTAATGCTGCATGGTTGTCCTTCAGTGTTTCCATGTTTTCTACTCAAGTGTGAGAAGAAAACTTTTTATATTTTAATTTTATTTTCGCTTTTGTTATTTTTTTTCCTCCAGTAAACGTTGAGTTGATGAAAAAAGACAAGTACAAACAAATTTAAAAATAAAAATTCTAATGCAATTAGCTCAGAATTGCATTTTATACAATCTTCTCTTTATATTTCTTAAACAAAATAATTAATTGCCACACATATCTGCTCCTATTTAGCACGTCAGGCACAGAAAAATTTCTCATATTTTGCAGTTTTCGTTGACAACTTTATGCATCGTCTTGCTCCCCTTAATTTTTAAAGTGGTTAAATTTGAAACTGGTTATTACTATCTTGTAGTTAAGGGTTTTTTATTTATTTATTTTTTATTTGTTTATTTTATTTATTTATTTATTTATTTTTTTTATTATTTTTTTTTTTTGCCTCCTGTATCTTTGTTTACAAGCTTAAGCAAATTTCACTGTTTTAAGAGCTTTGCAAAGCAGCGTAATGATGGTGCCAACCACATTATTGTAGACGAATTATTCGCATCGCTGATTACATTATTAATGCACCGGTTGTATTTGCAGTTTTACACAAATTTATATAGTGCTTTACACAATTTTTAAAATGATGTTGCTCACTCACAAATAAAATGTTTTTTGGTAATAGATAATCTAAAAATGATCCTTCAGCAGACGTTCTAATAACAAACATAGGTTATTTAAAAAATCTCATGACTATAATCTAAGAAAATTATCGAAAGAAGAAGTCTAAGGAAAGGAGGCATTTCTCATCTGCGATTGTCAGCTGTCAATTGAACGTACGTTCAACTGGCGTACAGTTTCAACGTACAACTGATGACAAGATTCCTTTTGGGATAACATAACGAGATGGAAAAACTAGGAATAAAATTTATTAGACCAGTAATACAAAAAGGCAGCTTTTAGCGGGAATGGCAAACTGGAGAGTGAAGGCTTGCATTCAAGATCCTCGGCAGGACCTAGCTCGAAAGAAGTAGAAATTAATCAAGAAAGTAGAGTACGAAGGAGAGAGAGGGATGGGGGTGGGGGAGAGAAAAGATGTCCTTCCAAATCTCGGGAAGGAGCGAAAAAAAAAAGGAAAGCTACTTACGTTACTCGGTGCAGATGTGGGGTAAAAAACTGGCACCTCGTTAGCGATACAGCTGTGAAAGTGTAACTGGATACCCTTTTCCAGTGTCCAGAAGAAGACTTGAGAAGGGCCAGGCGCCGGGCCGGGGGTGTCAAGCGCAATAGGACGTGGTGCGAAGTGAAGTGAAAAAAAGAGAGGGGGTGGATGTTTGGCATGCGAGAGGATTCAGACTCATCTATCATGGGCCCCCTTCGCCAAGACGTAGAAAATGATAGAAAAAAAAAAAAAAAAAGCGGGCGAAGATTGGGAGGAAAAAATGTTTCTCGAAGTGGTGGATATTCGCGATGCTTGAACAGGGATGACTTTGTCTGTTTACTAAGACATTTCGAAAGAATTTGTAACTAAACTTCGTTTGATATTTGTTTTCATTGCGACGACGAAAAATATCTATCGTTAAATGTGGGGGGAAAAGAAGCGCTCATGAAAGTTTTTTTGATCTGAAGACGACATATAACATTTTTAAAATGCTGTAGCTACTCTAAATGCATCTGAAGTTACTACATATAGAATGTGAAAGTAATATCTTTAGTTGAAAGGTAAGATAAAAAAAAAACAATCTACTACAGCTTGTGACTAGCTTTTAAACAAAGATACAGGAGGGAGGGAAAAAACCGTCAAGATGTAAATTTTTAATTACCTTATTCTAGCTTTAAAAATTAAAAAAAAAAGCAATATTTTGTCTTGATTCTTATTCTCTCCGTCTATATGCGGATTTCGCTGTATACCAATTTTTCATTATTTCTGTTGAAAAAAAATAAGTAGGAAAAAGAGTTCTTACAAAAGCAAATCCGAAAAAAATATTGACAGAACCCGCCTTGTTCACGGGTACATAAATTATTATAAGTAACAAAACAACATCAAAGTTTATTTTTATTTTAAGAAAAATCTTAATTTTTATGTTTTGTTACTATTGATATTTAGCTATTTTTTAAAATTTCTGACAGCTAAGGCCACGTAATTTTCTTTTCTCCCCTAATAGACTTATACAAACTATTGAAAGAAAACAACTCGTTTTCGTGCATTGGACGCTTAGCATCTTCATCAACTACTTGCTAATACCTAGCGCAATAATTTCAGTGTACTGTATTTCAATATACGGCGCAATCTGCAGCGATGATGATGTTTCTCACACTGCATCTTAACGACTTTTAAACTTGACTACTAACGTGAGGTCACGTGAAGAGTCAGTAATAAGAGGCCGCCCTCTGGTCATTACGGGAATCAACAAGTAGCTACCGTTAAATATCGCTTAAAGATGCTGGTTTCCATGGCAACGGGTAGGTTATGCCTCAGGTAGACATTTTGGGAACGCTAATGAGGTGGCCATTTAACTCGCCTAATGGTAAATTGACAACCTCTAGCTCTGCGTGCCGCATTTTGCCTTGCAGGTGCCGGCTATAAATAAATTAGGGTTTCAGGAATTAGCGTAAACTGGCGAGCGTGCATTAATCCGATAAAATTTTCCGATGTTGGGAGCGAATCTGCTTTACGTTGTAGCGTCTCCAGTCGTTTTGGTCTTTATCCCGCATCGCAATGAATCTCTTTGGATGTTGCCAATTAATTCTTCCTCAAGATCACTTTGCCTGATGAGGATTGTGCTGATAGAAATAACCCTTTCCGTCTTTTTTTTTTTTTTTTTTGTTTTATCAGACGATCTGGAATGGGGCTGTTTCCAAAATTTCAAAAGTATTTTTTTTTTTTTGAAAGAGCATGCTTAAAAACATACTGACCATTTTTAAGTAATTTGTTTAAGTTTAATATTTTTAAAAAATTACTTAAATCGGTGAACTTTCATTGTTTTCATTTCTTGGTGGTGACATCACAAATGATGAAATGTCATTCTGTGTTGCCACTCACAGAGCTAAATATTTAATTCGCATCTTTACTCACGTGTATTGGCAACGATATGGTTGATAGCAAGCGTAGAGTGCAATTTTAATTCGCTGCTTGATTATCATAACGTGGAAACGTAGTAGAAAGATGCGCCACAAAAAGCATCATTTGTGACGTCATAAACACCACGCCTTGTTTAAAAAATCGGACATTTAAAAACATTAATTTAAAAAAAACTGCTGGGAAAATGAAAGTATTTTCTGGGCCCATGTTATCTTTTTTTTTTTTGCTCATTCTATCCATTTCAATGACTAAAAGTAGTACTTTTGACTGAAGGAAACCACCCCATTCGGAGATTTATTAAACCACATGATTTGCTCTAAGGAGCACCAATAGGCAAAATTACATGTGTAGTAACTTAATTTTTTTCCGATGCCGTCTTAATCTTAATTTCTGGTCATTTTTTCTTCAAGTGGATGAAGTAAGGGATAATTAATCTTTACCATTTTTATTATTAATAAAGCAGAAAGTTTGTATGATGGGTGTGTGTCTGTCTGTGACTCGCGTAAAGCCAAGACTGTTCGGTCGATTTTTAGGAAATCTGGCACAAAACTTAACTGGTTTAAAGGAGAGGAGC